>NC_135372.1:4209972-5568305 GCF_049243985.1 Paroedura picta
CAGAAGCCCTATTATATTGTTAGTTTCTTAAGACTTCAACTGTGTAACTCACATATTTAACATTTCTACATATAGCTAAAGCTACTACTGCTATTTCCAAATCATCTATTATTGCATTTTATTATGAAATTTTATCTTGTACGGGCATGATAACCGTAAATACTTGTGGGATTTATGTCCCTGATTACATCCATACAAGGAATAGGTAATATACCTGCTAAGCGTTGCTCAGTTGAACAGGACCTGTTCTGCAGATTCATATAACATGCATGCTATAAACACCTTTCGTTTATACCAATGCGGTGTACGGAAATGTAAACAACATTTACAAAAGACCGACTCATTTTACATTTATTACTTTGTATGTCTTCGTATACTTAGCAGAAATATCCCGCATGTTTATCACATGCTCCAGATGGAGTCTCTTGGTATTGTTTCTTAAAACTAGCAGAAGCCCTATGATATTATAAGTTAGTTTCGTAGGACTTCAACCATGTAACTCACATATTTAACTTTGCTATCAAAAGCTATTAGTGCTGGTTCCAAATTCTCTATTATTACTACATAGTGTCATGAAAATAAATCTTATACTGGGTATGATAGCCTAAAATACTTGTGGGCTAAAGAATTACTTTATGTCCCAGATTACATCCATACAAGGAATAGGAAATACATCTGCTAAGCATGTGTCACTAGACCAGGACTTGTTCTGCAGATTCATATAGCATGCATGCTTTCATTTACACCAATGCGGTGGACCAAAATGTAAGCAACATTTACTAAAGATCGACTCATTTTACCTTTATTACTTTGTATGTTTTCATATAGTTAGCAGAAAAGAACCCGCAAGGTTATCACATGCTGCAGAAGGAGTCTCTGGTATTGTTTCTCAAAACCAGCAGAAGCCCTATTATATTCCAAGTTAGTTTCTTAGGACTTCAACCATGTAACTCACATATTTAACATTGCTACATATACCGCATATACCAATGCAGTGTACGGAAATGTAAACAACATTTACAAAGACCGACTCATTTTACCTTTATTACTTTGTATGTCTTCGTAAACTTAGCAGAAATATCCCGCAAGTTTATCACATGCTCCAGATGGAGTCTCTTGGTATTGTTTCTTAAAACTAGCAGAAGCCCTATTATATTGTTAGTTTCTTAAGACTTCAACCGTGTAACTCACATATTTAACATTTCTACATATAGCTAAAGCTACTACTGCTATTTCCAAATCATCTATTATTACATTTTATTATGAAATTTTATCTTGTACGGGCATGATAACCGTAAATACTTGTGGGATTTATGTCCCTGATTACATCCATACAAGGAATAGGTAATATACCTGCTAAACGTTGCTCACTTGAACAGGACCTGTTCTGCAGATTCATATAACATGCATGCTATAAACACCTTTCGTTTATACCAATGCGGTGTACGGAAATGTAAACAACATTTACAAAAGACCGATTCATTTTACATTTATTACTTTGTATGTCTTCGTATACTTAGCAGAAATATCCCGCATGTTTATCACATGCTCCAGATGGAGGCTCTTGGTATTGTTTCTTAAAACTAGCAGAAGCCCTATGATATTATAAGTTAGTTTCGTAGGACTTCAACCATGTAACTCACATATTTAACTTTGCTATCAAAAGCTACTAGTGCTGGTTCCAAATTCTCTATTATTACTACATAGTGTCATGAAAATCAATCTTATACTGGGTATGATAGCCTAAAATACTTGTGGGCTAAAGAATTACTTTATGTCCCAGATTACATCCATACAAGGAATAGGAAATACATCTGCTAAGCATGTGTCACTAGACCAGGACTTGTTCTGCAGATTCATATAGCATGCATGCTTTCACTTACACCAATGCGGTGGACCAAAATGTAAGCAACATTTACTAAAGATCGACTCATTTTACCTTTATTACTTTGTATGTTTTCATATAGTTAGCAGAAAAGAACCCGCAAGGTTATCACATGCTGCAGAAGGAGTCTCTGGTATTGTTTCTCAAAACCAGCAGAAGCCCTATTATATTCCAAGTTAGTTTCTTAGGACATCAACCATCAACCTCACATATTTAACATTGCTACATATACCGCATATACCTATGCGATGTACGGAAATGTAAACAACATTTACAAAAGACCGACTCATTTTACCTTTATTACTTTGTATGTCTTCGTATAATGAGCAGAAAAGATCCCGCAAGGTTATCACATGCTGCAGATGGAGTCTCTAGGATTCTTTCTCAAAACCAGCAGAAGCCCTATTATATTCCAAGTTAGTTTCTTAGGACCTCAACCATGTAACTCACATATTTAACATTGCTACATATAGTTAAAGCTACTAGTGCTATTACCAAATTCTCTATTATTACATAGTATTATGAAATTCTATCTTCTACAGGGTATGATGACCGGAAACATTGTCGGCTAAGAAATTACTTTATGTCCCGGATTACATCCATACAAGGAATAGGTAATATACCTGCTAAGCGATGCTGACTTGAACAGGACCTGTTCTGCAGATTCATATAACATGCATGGTATAAACACCGTGCGTTTATACCAATGCGGTGTACAGAAATGTAAACAACATTTCCCAAAGACCGACTCTTTTTACCTTTATTACTTAGTATGTCTTCATATAGTTAGCAGAAAAGATCCTGCAACATTATCACATGGTGCAGATGGAGTCTCTTGGTATTGTTTCTCAAAACCAGCAGAAGCCCTATTATATTCCAAGTTAGTTTCTTAGGACTTCAACCGTGTAACTCACATATTTAACATTGCTACATATAGTTAAAGCTACTAATGCTATTTCCAAATTCTCTATTATTACATAGTATTATGAAATTCCATGTTCTACTGTGTATAATAAATAGTGGGCTAAGGAATTACTTTATGTCCCTGATTACATCCATACAAGGAATAGGTAATATACCTGCTAAGCGTTGCTCACTTGAACAGGACCTGTTCTGCAGATTCATATAGCATGCATGCTTTCACTTATACCAATGCGGTGTACCGAAATGTAAACGTTTACTAAAGATCTACTCATTTTACCTTTATTACTTGGTATGTTTTAATATAGTTAGCAGAAAAGATCCCGCAAGGTTATCACATGCTGCAGATGGAGGCTGGGGCTCCTGTATGGATGTTACGGCAGCAGGAGGGTGTGTATGGCGGCAACGGGCGACTGTGCGGACCCGGGCCACATGCCTGGCCGATCTGTGCTGCCTTGCCGTCATGGCCCTGTAGGGACCTCCGGTACCGGCGCCGCTCTCGCCGGGTGCCTTTCTTCCCCACTTGCAGGGGTTGCCACAACGGACTGCTGTGCTGCCGGACTCTCCTCGCCGCCCACGTGAGCTGCCGTCGTGGACCTCCCGGCGCCCTGAAGCTGGACTTTGGGGGGGGTTGGGTGTCGCCGCGTAGCCGTCCCCTTAGTTGCCTCCCAGTTCGCCCCTCCCCTTGTTTGCTACCCCGGTCCATCTGCCCCCTAGGTCGTCTACTTTCTTTTACTGTTTCCCCTCGCGTGTTGTATTTCCTAGACCCCCGTGTTTGTACGGTTTTCTATGCATTGCACTTTTTTACACTGTTTTGACTATTTTATAAAGATGGTATGTTTCACCCACACCCTCGTCTCTGCTGTCGTTTGTGCTTGGGGGACGGTTCGGGGATTGGTGGGTGGTCGCTGTGGTGGCCTCTGTGCCGTTCCTCATACGGACATGCTGCCCCTCTCCCCCGCTGGAGCTCAGCGCCCCGGACCATTGCATCCAGGGCTCCCCTGCTTCCCCTCACCTTTGGGGATCTCCGGGCGCCTTTCTATCCCCGTTCCCTTTGGGTGCCCTCTGTGGCGCGGTGTTCCAGCAGCCGCTTCGATTCTGGCTCTGCCGCTAAACCCGGAACTCCCCGATTACGCACGCGGCGCCATCGGCACCACGTCTGATTGGACCCAGGTTGTCAAGGAAGCTGCGGTTTCTTCCGCGTTCCGCTAACGCGACTTTTCCGGCGGCGTGCATCGAATCTGCAGCCCGTTGCCGCCAGCACAATGCGTTATCGGTGATTTTAGTCGCCGCCATTCCACCCCGAATGTGCGTTAAAATCCCCGTGCATAATGGGTCTAAGCGTTGCTCACTTGAACAGGACCTGTTCTGCAGATTCATATAACATGCATGCTATAAACACCTTTCGTTTATACCAATACGGTGTACGGAAATGTAAACAACATTTACAAAAGACCGAGTCATTTTACCTTTATTACTTTGTATGTCTTCGTATACTTAGCAGAAATATCCCGCAAGTTTATCACATGCTCCAGATTGAGTCTCTTGGTATTGTTTCTTAAAACTAGCAGAAGCCCTATGATATTATAAGTTAGTTTCTTAGGACGTCAACCATGTAAGTCACATATTAAACTTTGCTAGCAAAAGCTACTAGTGCTGGTTCCAAATTCTCTATTATTACTACATAGTGTCATGCAAATCTATCTTATACTGGGTATGATAGCCTAAAATACTTGTGGGCTAAGGAATAACTTTATGTCCCAGATTACATCCATACAAGGAATAGGAAGTATACCTGCTGAGCATGGCTCACTTGAACAGGACATGTTCTGCAGATTCATATAGCATGCATGCTTTCACTTACTCAAATGCGGTGTACCGAAATGTAAGCAACATTTACTAAAGATTTTACCTTTATTACTTTGTATGTTTTCATATAGTTAGCAGAAAAGATACCGCAAGGTTATCACATGCTGCAGATGGAGTCTCTGGTATTGTTTCTCAAAACCAGCAGAAGCCCTATTCTATTCCAAGTTAGTTTCTTTGGACTTCAACTATGTAACTCACATATTTAACATTGCTACATATAGCTACATATACCAATGCGGTGTACGGAAATGTAAACAACATTTACAAATGACCAACTCATTTTACCTTTATTACTTTGTATGTCTTCATATACTTAGCAGAAAAGATCCGTCAAGTTTATCAGATGCTGCAGATGGAGTCTCTTGGTATTATTTCTCAAAACCAGCAGAAACCCTATTATATTCCAAGTTAGTTTCTTAGGACTTCAACCATGTAACTCACATATTTAACATTGCTACATATAGTTAAAGCTACTAGTGCTATTTCCAAATTCTCTATTATTACATAGTATTATGAAATTCTATCTTGTATTGGGTATGATAATGAGCCTCTTGAGGCGCAGAGTGGTAAGGCATCCACCTGAAAGCTTTGCCCATTTGGTTGGGAGTTCAATCCCAGCAGCCGGCTCAAGGTTGACCCAGCCTTCCATCCTTCCGAGGTCGGTAAAATGAGTACCCAGCTTGCTGGGGGGTAAACGGTAATGACTGGGGAAGGCACTGGCAAACCACCCTGTATTGAGTCTGCCATGAAAACGCTAGAGGGCATCACCCCAAGGGTCAGACATGACTCGGTGCTTGCACGGCGGATACCTTTACCTTTACCTTTTACTGGGTATGATAACCGTAAATGCATGCTATAAACACCGTTCGTTTATACCAATGCGGTGTACGGAAATGTAAACAACATTTACAAAAGACCGAGTCATTTTACATTTATTACTTTGTATGTCTTTGTATACTTAGCAGAAATATCCCGCAAGTATATCACAAGCTGCAGATGGAGTCTCTTGGTATTGTTACTTAAAACTAAAAGAATCCCTATGATATTATAAGTTAGTTTCGTAGGACTTCAACCATGTAACTCAAATATTTAACTTTGCTAAGAAAAGCTACTAGTGCTGGTTCCACATTCTCTATTATTACTACATAGTGTCATGAAAATCTATTTTATACTGGGTATGATAGCCTAAAATACTTGTGGGCTAAGGAATAACTTTATGTCCCAGATTACATCCATACAAGGAATAGGAAATATACCTGCTAAGCATGGCTCACTTGAACAGGACCTGTTCTGCAGATTCATATAGCATGCATGCTTTCACTTACACCAATCCGGTGTACCGAAATGTAAAAAACATTTACTAAAGATAGACTCATTTTACCTTTATTACTTTGTATGTTTTCATATAGTTAGCAGAAAAGAGCCCACAAGGTTATCACATGCTGCAGAAGGAGTCTCTGGTATTGTTTCTCAAAACCAGCAGAAGCCCTATTATATTCCAAGTTAGTTTACTAGGACTTCAACTATGTAACTCAAATATTTGCTACATCTAGCTACATATACCAATGCGGTGTGCGGAAATGTAAACAACATTTACAAAAGACCGACTCATTTTACCTTTATTACTTTGTATGTCTTCATATACTTAGGAGAAAAGATCCGGCAAGTTTATCACATGCTGCAGATGTGTATTATTGGTATTATTTCTCAAAACCAGCAAAAACTCTATTATATTTCAAGTTAGTTTCTTAGGACTTCAACCATGTAACTCACATTGCTACATATAGTTAAAGCTACTAGTGCTATTTCCAAATTCTCTATTATTACATAGTATTATGAAATTCTATCTTCTACAGCAGGGTAGTCAAACTGCAGCCCTCCAGAAGTCCATGGACTACAATTCCCAGGAGCCTCCGTAAGAGGCTGTGAGTAAGCAGTGCCGGGAGGCCATCACTCATGGAGGATGAGCTGGGACGGCAGATCCGCGTTTCCGGGTGGCCCGGAACCCGGCAGGGGTTCACGCCTCAAGGGGTTCCCAAGAGGTGGTCACCTCCCCATTCTATCCATCAGGGAATTGGGGGCACGAGGAGCCAGGTGGGGTGTTGGAGGTCCTCGTGCATACCTGATGAAGTCGCGTGTGGCTGCCTTGTGGTAAGGGGACCACAAGAGGGCTGGTTCCATTCTCCCCCATGCTGGTCAACGCTCTATCGTTCAATAAAAGTTGTGGCCTGTTTAATGCCAATAAGTTGTTGGTTTCTTTGGCGAAACTAGCTTCTGCCAGTTTTAAGAAACAATACCAAGTGCATGTGATAATCTGGAGCATGTGATAAACTTGCGGGATATTTCTGCTAAGTATACGAAGACATACAAAGTAATAAAGGTAAAATGAGTCGGTCTTTTGGAATTGTTGTTTACATTTCCGTACACTGCATTGGTATATTCGGTATATGTAGCAATGTTAAATATGTGAGTTACATGGTTGAAGTCCTAAGAAACTAACTTGGAATATAATAGGGCTTCTGCTGGTTTTGAGAAACAATACCAGAGACTCCTTCTGCAGCATGTCATAACCTTGCGGGATCTTTTCTGCTAACTGTATGAAAATTTCAGTGTGTACTGAAATTAAATGGAGCAGTCATGAAATCAGACTGCTCCCGCAACTAAACAGGCCCAGCCCAAACACAGCCACCAAAAAACACCCAAATTGATCATACAAAAAAAAAGAAAACGAGAACAAAAAGAATCCCACCAAATTAATCACAGAAACCTCAAAGGAACGCAACAGAACGCAACAGAACAAGATTTCAAAAATCCCACAAAATAGAAAAAAGAGAAAATAACAACCAAGAAGAACGACAAAGAGACAACGAAGAAAGACGGAAACGGTAAGAAAATCAACTAGAACAAAAACAGAGGGAAACCAACAGCGGCTGTTGGGCAAAAACCAGTGACTGTCTGCTAGGTCGGGCTACCACGGCTGAAGGAGCTCGGCCGGAGGAACTCTGAGCTCGCGGAAGCAGCTAAAAGGAGCTGATCTCTAAAGCAACCTGTCAGCACCAAAGACAAAGCTGCCCGCTACAAAGGGACCGTCCGCAGCCCCTCAAACAAAATCGGACCCTCGTCCGCTGCCATTACATCGCGCCCACTGCCGGGACCTGCAGCCACCGCCGGAGCAGAGTCGGATCAACGCCGCTCCACCGTCACCGAGCAGAGCCGGACCCCGACAACTTCCACCGCTGCTGACCCACACCCGCCACCTGCAGCCGCCGCCTGAGCAAACTGCTGAAGCTGCCCCACCATCACCATGCCGAACCCAACTTTTCACGCTCTTGAGCACCACGTTCCCGACCGCCGCCCACACGCGCTCCATCGACCCGCGCTTCCTGACCACCGCTGAACAAGACTGGCCCTGGTCACAGCCGACCTACCATCCCCAGACTCTGCTGCAGCTGCCCACATCTCAACGCCGCGGGTCCCTGCCGCAGCCGCCAGGGAACAAGGAAAGGAGAGGAAAAGAAGAAAAGGAACACTAACATAATCTAATAAGGAAGAAAGAGAAGTACCAAACCCTCGGGGGGGGGAGGGCCCTATAAGGAGGAGGAGGAAGACACAAACAATCGGACATTAATTTAATTAACCAATTCCAGAAAAAGGGGGGGGGATTGTCACGGGGCTACTACAGACTCTGCGAGGGGGGGGGAGAAGAATACAAACGGGCATAACTTGTACCCAGAAGGGGGAAGGGCATCAAACAACTAATAGAAATTAAGCGGGAAAAATTGAGCGGGAAGAAAATCAAACGGAGAGGGAAAAGATCACAAACGGAGATAACTCCGTTCCAAGAAGGGGGAAGGGACGCCAAACAAACTACCAGAAACTGGGCGGGAACAAATCGGGCGGGAAGAAAAACCAAGCCGGGAAACTGTAAACAGAAAACGGAGGGGGGGAGGGTAAGGGGGAAGAGAGCGGGGGAGAAAGAAAGACAAGACACCAACCAAACTACCAACAACTGGGAAAAAATCAGGAAGAAACATTGTGATGTGCACAGAAAAGAGGGGAAGGGGAAAGAAGGGAAAAAGGGGAGGGGGGAGGGGAGAAGGGGAGGGGGGAAAGAAGGAAAAAAACAGGAAGGGAAGGAGAAAGTTAGAGGAGAAAGGACTGAAATAAAGAAAAGGGGAGGGGGGAAGGGGAGGGGGGAAGGGGAGGGGGGAAGAAGAGAAAAACGGGAAGGGAAAGAGAAAGTGAGAGGAGAAAGGACTGAAATAAAGAAAAGGAGAGGGGAGAGGGAGAAAGGAAATACTCCAAAATCAAAAAAGAGGAGGAATCAAGAGGGAGTCAAAGATAGCCCAACCTTCACTAGCTACCAACCCACACCTGACTTATCCCCACCCCCCTACCCAGCCAAACCAAATTAAATCAACATATCCACCCACCAATCAGCCAAAACAATAAACCCAACACAATTAAACACCATCAACTGACCTACCCCAAACCCACCCAAAACAATGAATTCTACCAATTAAATAACTAATCCCCACTCCAAACAACTGATTCTACCCCAAAACCACCCAAATAACCAATCCTACCAATTAAACAATCAATCACCATCAATTGAACACCCAACCCAGCCTGAGGAAATTAGCTCAATCAACCAATTAGCCCAACTTACCAACCAACCCAATAACTTGCCCCCCACTTACCAAACAACCCTACCATCCAACTGAGCCACACCCAATTCATAAATCTCAGTCCCAAGCCAACATGAAATAACACACAGATCACTCATACACCACACACCCCTGGATTGGGCAACCCTGAGGTGCCACAATAGGCGATCGGGACTACCCCTCCAGGCTCCCACAACGATACACATCCTACACCCAACACATAACTACACAAGTGGAACTGGGAAGCCCTGAGAGGCTGTAATTAGCGATCAGGGCCAACCTCCCACAGATACACAAACTCACACACACAAAGACAGAACTGGGGTTTAACAATCAACCCCAGCCAAACCACTGAACCAAGAATTGAACCAACAGTGTCCACAGAGCTCACAATGCCTAACAAATCTGAAGAAGGAGGAAAAGCAGGGGCCTTGATAGGGTCAGGGATCCCAATAATAAGGGGCAAAGGCAGGGACAGCGGATGGCGGAGGGGGCCGAAAACCAAACATACTCAGGCCCCCTCCAGACTCCGCCCCATCCCTCGTGACACTAGGGTGGAGGCAAAGGTAAACAACCCGCCTCTGACACTGGTGCTGTGCAACGCCAGGTCAATAAACAGCAAAACCTCTACGCTGCAAAACTACTTTGCAGAGCAAAGAGCGGACCTGGCGTGCTTGACAGAAACCTGGACCAGGGAAGGGGAGACAGTTGCCCTCAAAGACCTAGCCCCTGCTGGGTTCTCTGTCCTTCACCAGTCCCGGACAGCGGGGCGGGGAGGAGGGGTGGCAATCCTAACCCGAGAGGCTTTCTCCTTTAGAGCCCTCCCTGCGCCGTCAATACCAGGCATTGAATGTGTTGGCCTCGGATGGGGATCAACCGAGAGCGTGGCCATCTGGCTAGTGTACCGCGCGCCCAATGCACCGCCAGACGCCCTGCCTGCCCTGATAGAGGCGGTGGCGGCCTGGACGCTACAGTTCTCCAGTCTACTAGTCCTGGGGGACTTTAACGTCCATGCTGAGCTACTGTCCTCTAGAACTGGACAGGACCTAGTGTCAACTATGGCAACATTGGGGCTCTCGCAATTTGTTGTTGGCCCCACCCATCAAGCAGGCCACACCCTGGACCTTATTTTCGGCGTAGGTTTGGATGTGGATCTGGTCACAACAACAGCTGTACCATGGTCAGACCACTATGCTCTAAAGGCTCGGCTAAGGCTTCCACCACCTCCTCAGTTGGGCGCCGAGCAAATTTTAGCTCGCCCGCGGAGACTTATGGATCCAATAGGATTCCTGAACGCTCTGCGGGAACCAATGCCTCCCGGCACTTCTCTCAATGGCCTGGTCAGTGACTGGCATGACAGACTGCTGACTGCCATTGATGAGATAGCTCCCCGACGCCCTCTCCGGCCCCGTCTCAAGCGGGCCCCCTGGTACACCGAGGAGCTTCGCGACAAGAAACGGGAACTGAGACGGCTAGAGCGAGTTTGGAGGAAGACTCGTGACGAAGCCTCGAGAACATCTTATAGAATGCAGATGAAAGCCTATGAGATGGCGGTGAAGTCAGTAAAACGCAATTTTTACTCGGCTACCATCACATCTGCAGACTCACGCACAGCTCAATTGTTTAAGGTAGTTCGATCCCTCACTGCCCTGATTGAAGGGCAACAAAACAGTAGCCAATTGGACATCAGCTGTGAGGCATTTGCGAGTCATTTTGCAGACAAAATCTCGACACTCCGCCACGACCTCCCTCCAACCTTAGATACAAAAAGTAAACTAGAGGCCCCTTGGCCATCTTTGGAGAAAACTATGAGTAACTTCAGACGACTCACGCTGGCCGAAGTGGACAGGATACTAGCGACAACAAGACCAACTACATGCCCACTAGACCCTTGCCCATCCTGGCTCTTAAAAACAGCCGGCATAAGAATAAAGGGCCCCCTCCGGGAGATAATCAACCTATCTCTCACAACAGGAGAATTCCCGGAGGGTTTGAAAGAGGCCGTGGTACGGCCACTGTTGAAAAAAACATCTCTAAATCCACAAGAGCCTAACAACTACAGGCCCGTCTCGCACCTAGCATTTCTGGGCAAGAAGATAGAAAGGGCAGTCGCAAACCAACTGACGGAGTACCTGGAAGAAGCTTCGGTCCTAGACCCATCCCAGTCTGGCTTCCGGCCTGGCCATGGGGTAGAGACAACGCTAGTCGCCCTGACGGACGACCTCCGTCGCCAGTTGGACCGAGGCGGGTCGGCACTGCTGATATTATTAGACCTCTCAGCGGCGTTCGACACAGTCGATCACGAGCTTCTAGCTCGCCGCCTCATCGATGCTGGAATACAAGGGACAGCCCTTCAATGGCTGATCTCCTTCCTTCAGGATCGTGGACAGAGGGTTGCAATAGGAGAGAAAACATCAGACCGCCGGCAACTTACTTGTGGAGTCCCACAAGGAGCGGTCCTCTCTCCTATCCTATTTAACATCTTCATGCGCCCTCTCGCACAACTGGTATGGAAGTTTGGGCTGGGTTGCCACCAATATGCAGATGACACCCAGCTCTTCCTCCTGATGGATGGCCGCCCTGACTCTCCCCCAGAAGCATTAGCCAGCTGCCTGGAAGCAGTGACGAGATGGCTCAAGCAGAGTCGTCTGAAGCTCAATCCTTCAAAGACGGAGGTCCTGTGGCTGGGTAGGAAGGGGCCATGTGAGGAAGCGCGCCTGCCTACCCTGGATGGCGTGCAGCTCTCTACGGCTCACTCCGCCAGGAACCTAGGCGTGATTCTGGACGCCTCCCTCACAATGGAGGCCCAGATCACAAAGGTAGCGCGGCTGGCATTTTACCATCTCCGCCAAGCCAAACTACTAGCGCCCTACCTGGCCCCGGAACATCTAGCCACAGTGATCCATGCGACGGTCACCTCTAGACTGGACTTTTGTAACTCGCTCTACACAGGCCTGCCCTCAGCCCTGACCCGGAAACTACAACTGGTTCAAAATGCAGCAGCCAGGATCCTCACAGCAACACCGTGGAGGTCTCATATCCGGCCTATTCTCCACCAGCTGCAATGGTTACCAGTTGAATTCTGGATCAGACTAAAGGTTCTGGTTATTACCTTCAAGGCCATACGCGGTCAGGGCCCAGTGTACCTGAGGGACCGCCTCCCCGCCTATGCCCCCAAAAGAGCTCTGCGATCTATTACCACCAACCAGCTAAGGATCCCTGGCCCTAAAGAAGTCCGTCTGGTCTCGACCAGGGCCAGAGCATTCTCTGTTCTGGCCCCTACCTGGTGGAACGAGCTCCCGGAAGAGATCAGGGCCCTGACGGAGCTTAAACAGTTCCGCAGGGCCTGTAAAAAGGAGCTCCTCCACCAGGCATTTGGCTGAGACCAGACGTAATCAACAGCGACCAAGGGCCCCTGCTCCCCCCACCTGCCCCTCAGAATTCAATAAATAAACCACCCCCCTCAGAATTCCATCAATAAGCCGTGGACCTGTTTGTAGTACTATACTGTTATACCGTTATATTGTGCTGTTATTTTGGTTACAATTATTAGTTATCAGTTATACATGTTACAGACTGTTTTATGTATTGTTCTCTGTTATGATGTAAACTGCCCTGAGCCTCCGGGGAGGGCGGTATATAAGTATGATAAATAAATAAATAAATAAATAAATAAAAACATACAAAGTAATAAAGGTAAAATGAGTCGATCTTTAGTAAATGTTGCTTAAATTTCGGTCCACCACATTGGTGTAAGTGAAAGCATGCATGCTATATGAATCTGCAGAACAAGTCCTGGTCTAGTGAGACATGATTAGCTGATGTATTTCCTATTCCTTGTATGGATGTAATCTGGGACATAAAGTAATTCCTTAGCCCATAAGTATTTTAGGCTGTCATACCCAGTATAAAATTGATTTTCATGACACTATGTAATAATAATAGAGAATTTGTAACCAGCACTAGTAGCTCTTGCTAGCAAAGTTAAATATGTGAGTTACATGGTTGAAGTCCTACGAAACTAACTTATAATATCATAGGGCTTCTGCTGGTTTTGAGAAACAATACCAAGAGACTCCATCTGCAGCATGTGATAAACTTGAAAACATACAAAGTAATAAAGGTAAAATGAGTCGATCTTTAGTAAATGTTGCTTACATTTCGGTACACCGCATTGGTATAAACGAAAGGTGTTTATAGCATGCATGTTATATGAATCTGCAGAACAGGTCCTGTTCAAGTGAGCAACGCTTAGCAGGTATATTACCTATTCCTTGTATGGATGTAATCCGGGACATAAAGTAATTTCTTAGCTGACAATGTTTCCGGTCATCATACCCTGTAGAAGATAGAATTTCATAATACTATGTAATAATAGAGAATTTGGTAATAGCACTAGTAGCTTTAACTATATGTAGCAATGTTAAATATGTGAGTTACATGGTTGAAGTCCTAAGAAACTAACTTGAAATATAATAGGGCTTCTGCTGGTTTTGAGAAACAATACCAAGAGACTCCATCTGCAGCATGTGATAACCTTGCGGGATCTTTTCTGCTAACTATATGAAAACATACCAAGTAATAAAGGTAAAATGAGTAGATCTTTAGTAAACGTTGTTTACATTTCTGTACACCGCATTGGTATAAGTGAAAGCATGCATGCTATATGAATCTGCAGATCAGGTCCTGTTCAAGTGAGCAACGCTTAGCAGGTATATTACCTATTCCTTGTATGGATATAATCAGGGACATAAAGTAATTCCTTAGCCCACTATTTATTATACCCAGTAGAACATGAAATTTCATAATACTATGTAATAATAGAGAATTTGGAAATAGCATTAGTAGCTTTAACTGTATGTAGCAATGTTAAATATGTGAGTTACATGGTTGAAGTCCTAAGAAACTAACTTGGAATATAATAGGGCTTCTGCTGGTTTTGAGAAAGAAAGAGCGGCTGCGGCTGGACGCGGCCGCAGTTGACGGGCGGGGGAGGGAAGGAGCAGGAGACGGAAGCAGCTGGAGCGCCTGCGCGGAGGGCGGGGACAAGGCGCTTATAACCGCCATGTGCTCGGTCCCTGCCCTCTTTGTCTGCAGGGAGCTCCGGGAAAGGCACGCGGCACGGAGCTGGCGCAGCTGAGGCCCTCCACGCGTGTTCGGCGGAGCCGACCGGAGCTGTTCGTTGGGGCATCGGGCGGTGGCTGACGAGCGGCGAGAAGCCGGGGAGTGGTAGCGGCAGCGGAGCCGCTGCGGGCCGGCGTTTCTCTTCGGCGGCAAGGATCGGGGGCACGCGAAGCGGGGGAATGGCTGGGTCGCGCTCTCGCGCCCGGCGGGGGGTGGCCGCGGGCCGCGGCTCTCCAGCTCAGCAGGAGGCTGGGGCCGAGGACACGGGGAGGCGGAGGAGCAGGGCCAGTGCCTTGCGGGCCCGGGAGGCTTGGGCCACGGCGGTTCCCACAGCGCAGGGAGTGCAAGGGGTGGCGGCCGGCCGCAGGGGGCAGTCACGGGACGCAGGCCCGTGGAAGAGGCACGGCTCTCCCCGGTCGCGCTCCCCGGTGAGGGGAGGGGGGGATACCCCCGCGGCTGCGCGAAAAGTGGGAGCCAGATCCGGGTTTCTACCCAGTCTGGCGGGGGGTCCAGGCTGCCCTCTCCAGGCCAGCTCTCCACTGCGTCTAGGGGCAGTGTTAGCCCTGCTCACCAAAGGGGGGGCTCCAGGCCTGGCCGGGCTCGGTGCCGCCCTAGCAACCTGATGGGGGGTGGCATACGGGCTAAGGCCTCGCCAGCCACCACCAGGGGCCGTCAATTGTCTAAGGGGGCCAAGGCCAGGCGGGGTGCCCAGGCAGTGGGGGACAGGGGGTCCCGTGCCAAGTCCCGGCGGGGGGCATCGCGCTCCGCGTCCCGGGGGGCAGCTGCATTTCCGCCTGAGGATGCAGCATATTGGCGAGGGTATTCTGCTGCCCTGGCTCAGATGGCCAGCAGCAGTCCCAGCGGAGCCTCTAGAATCAGTCACTTGTCCCGCGGGTCCGGCTCGGGTGACCTTTCTGTCTCCAGTTTTTCTTCAGGGGCCAGCGGGGACCGGCGTGGAAGGAAGGGGCGAGTTCGGCCCCGCAAAGCGGATAAGAAGACCAGGTGCAAGCCCAGCCCCTCCTCGGGTGAGTCCTCTTCTTGGGAGGGGGACGAAGATCTGCGAGGTGGCTGGTATTGTCTCGAGGGGGCCTACGTACCCGCGCTGCCTCGTTGGCTTCTCAAGAGGAGGGATGATGCGGTTAGGATCCTGGATGCGGAGGGAGTGGCCGAGGGAGACCGGGCGCCTCCTGTTTGGCACACGGCCGATGATTCACCTCCCGGTATCCATTTACCACCCAAGATCCGGAAGAGGGCCCTGGAGGGGTTTTTTGTGGATGTGTTTGCCATGCTCCGGGGGCAGGGCAAAGGGGGTGACACTGGGAAGCGCAAAGAGCCCCGCAAGCGGGAGAGAGCTGTGGATCGGACTTTCGATAACTGGTTGAGGGGCCTTGCAGAGTACATGGCCTTGGTGACTGCCGCCTACCCGGAAAGGGGGTGGCATACCTGGACGTATCTATCACAGGTTTTGGAGGCTAAGGACCTGGCTGGGGAGGAGGCTGCCCTGGAATATGACAGGGAGGTTAGGGAACTAGCCTCTCACAACCCCCTTGCGCGCTGGGACCTGAAGCACCACGATACGTGGATTGTTCAGGTTGGGCCCAGCGTCCGGCATCACAAGGAGAAGGGTAGGGCCCCGGCGCCCAGCAGCAGGAAGCTGGCAGGTTTTGTGTGCTGGGACTTCAACCGGACCGGGTGTAAGCGCCGGCGGTGCAGGTTCGAACACAAATGCGAGGGCTGCGGGGGGGGCATGCAGTGTCAGCGTGCCCTCAAGGGACTGGGGGCCCTCCCTTTCGGGGAACCCGGCTCTCCGGTAAGAAGGACGGAGGGTCGGGTGTCCCAGGATCCTCAACAGCGGGAAATACTGCCTGAGCCCCGGGGGCTCTCCGGCGGTTGGCCCGCACGCCAATTAAGCTGGGACCATTGATACTGGCTCCTCTTGTATCCTAAGAGGCGGCAGGCTCTCTACTTGGCGAAGGGCTTCACCGAGGGGTTTCGGATCCCTTTCACGGGGGACCGGGTCCCCACTTCTTGCGGGAACCTTCGGTCAGCCAGAGACTACCCGGACATTGTAGCGGATAAGTTGCGGAAGGAATGCCAGGAAGAGCGCATGGTGGGCCCTTTTGACCGCCCACCGCTGGAAAATCTTCGGGTGTCCCCGTTGGGGGTGGTGCCGAAAAAGGCAGCTGGTCAATTCCGCCTGATCCACCACCTCTCTTATCCGCGGGGTGGGTCGGTTAACGATGCCATTCCCACGGCCTTGTGTTCTGTTCGGTACGCTTCATTCGATGAGGCAGTAGCCATGATTCGTGCCTGTGGTCCTGGGGCCCTCCTTGCAAAAGCCGACATACAGTCCGCATTCCGACTGCTACCCATTGATCCGGAGGATTTCAACCTGCTCGGGATTGAGTTTGGAGGCCAATGGTACTTTGATAAGACTGTGCCTATGGGGTGTTCCATAGCGTGCGCGGCCTTTGAGTCTTTCAGCTCATTTTTGGAATGGGTGATGCGGCGCAAGGGGCGGTTCCGGGGGATCACGCATTATCTGGATGATTTCCTGGTCGCGGGGCGCGTGGGCACGGATGCCTGCGCCAGGCGGTTGGGGGTTTTCCAGGCGGTGGCCGAGGAGTTGGGGGTTCCCTTAGCCCGGGACAAGACAGAAGGTCCGGCCACCCGACTTACTTATCTGGGTATACAGTTGGACTCCGAGGCTGGCACTTCCAGTCTTCCCGTGGAGAAAGTGGTCGCCCTGCGTGGCCTTATCCGAGAAATGTCTTCCCGCAGGAAATGCACTCTGAAGGAAATGCAGGTGCTTTTGGGCCACTTGAATTTCGCTTGTAAGGTGGTGGCCCCGGGCAGGGCTTTCTGCGCCCGTTTGGCTCATGCCACGAGGGGATTGAGCAAGCCACACCATCGCATGCGCATTTCGCAGGGCATTCGGGAGGATTTGATCACTTCGCAGCAATTCTTGGACCACTTCAATGGGGTGTCCCTGTGGCGAGCTGATATGAGCCTCCGGGGGGACCTCCAGGTGCACTCCGATGCAGCTGGGGGAGTGGGTTTCGGGGTCCTATTCAGGGACCGGTGGTGCGCCCAGCGGTGGCCCGCCTGGTGGGGAGAGGTTTTACGGAGGGACCTCACTTTTTTGGAATTCTTCACGCTGCTGGTAGCGGTGGTACTATGGAGGGAGGAGTTCAGGGATAAAAATGTGCTGTTCTGGTGCGATAACCAGGCAGCGGTTCGGATATTGAACAAACAATCAGCTAAGGCGGCACGCGTCATGCGCCTGGTGCGCCGCTTGGTACTGGTTTGCCTGGAGGCTAACATCACTTTCAAAGCCAGGGACATAGCTGGAATTAGTAATGTGCTTGCTGACAGTTTGTCTCGCCTGCAGGTCGAAAAGGTTCGCTTGCTTGCCCCTCAGGCTCGCCGGGACCCGGACGACTTCCCGGACGAACTCTGGGACCTTGGAGCGGAATGATCTGGGAAGGCGTCCTGGGGTCCGTTGCTCCCTCCACGTGGAAAAGCTATCAAGGGGCGGCAAGGGACTTCTTGGCTTACGCCCACTCCAGGGGATGGGTTAGCCCCTGGCCGCTTTGTGAACAGACCCTCCTGAGCTATTTGGTCCACTTAAAGGGCCGGGGGTTAGCGCACAGGTCACTGAGGGTGACGATGGCTGGCCTTGCTTTTTTCAGCAAGGCCTTTGGGACTTGGGATCCCAGTTCCTCCCACCTGTCGAAGACGGCAGTCAAGGGGTGGGGGAGGCTGGCACATAGGTCCCCGGATACCAGGCGCCCGATTACCAGGGACGTGCTGGTCCGGGTGGTGGGTCAGCTACGGACGGTTTGCTCTTCCAGTTATGAGGCTGCCCTCTTCCGAGCGGCGTTTTTGGTGGCCTATCACGGGGCATTCCGCTGCGGGGAGTTGGTGGCTCAGTCCAGGCGTGCAAGGGGTTCCTCGGCGCTGCGAGTCGACGATGTCCAGTTTTTAGAGGAAGGGGCGCAAATCTGGATGCGCCGCTCGAAGACGGATCAGAAGGGAAAGGGAGCCCCGGTTTTCCTTCGCAGGGCTCCGGAGCGAGGGTGCTGCCCAGTGGCGGCGTTGCTACGTTTCGTTGCCTTGCGGCCCGCGAGGCTGGGGTTGTTCTTTATCCACAGGGATGGGACGTTCCTTTCCCGTTTTCAGTTTGCAGCAGTTTTGAAGTTATGTCTACGGGAGGCCGGGTTGCCCCAAGAGTGGTACTGTACCCACTCGTTTCGGATCGGGGCCGCGACCCAGGCCTTCCGTGATGGGGCTGAGCCCGCTGAGATCATGAGACTGGGACGGTGGCGATCCTCAGCATTTCGGTTTTACATTCGTACTGGTTGCACGTTTTAATTTGTCGCTCGTTACAGGACCGGACTGTGCTGAGCCTACAGCTTTGATCGTGGGCCACAGCATAGTATACTGGGCGGCCCGGTACGTGAAGACGTCTGGATGGGAGGCCCGGCTGGGACTCGGAGGTCGCCTTCAGCTTCATTGGGCTGGTTACCGGGGGCTGAAGTGGGCGGCGCTTGTGGATGTGGTATCCAGGAATGTTTTCGAGAAGGGACCCCCGGCGGTGTTGGTAATACAGCTCGGCGAGAACGATCTTCCCGAGGTCTCTGGTCTTCATCTGCGGAATATGGTGTCTGCGGATTTGCGGGTTCTGCGGAAGAGGCTTCCGGATACCTACCTGGTGTGGTCCGAATTATTGGATCGGAGGACGTGGAAACATGCGGATCGTCCCGAGAGAGTCCACCGGGCCAAGGAGAAGGTTAACCGGGAAGTTCGAAAACTCATGGCACGGTTGGGAGGAGCTGTATTGCGGCACCCCACCATCAGGCATCGGAACGCTCCTGTTTTCCGGAGCGACGGAGTGCATCTTTCGGCCTTGGGGATGGATGCTTGGTTGGGTAGTTTGGGTTCGGCACTGCGTTTGTGGTGCCTAGGGAAATCTGGGGTTCGCGGGAACGAGGCCGGGCTGGCCTCACTCAGTGGCGGAATAGGGGGCACGAGGTAGAGCTTTTGCGCAGGGACCAGTTTGCGACTGGGGACCTGAGGTGGGGGTCTCAATAAGAGACCGGCTGATACCGAGCGCGGCCTTACCCGGCTGGGAAGGCCAGGGGCTCGGAGCCAGGGGGTAAGGATGGTTTGTATGAGGCGGACGCCCAACAGCCATGACTGGCCTCCTCCCTGGGGAGGGCATCAAGGGGCAAGGGATCCTTTCCTCCCGGCTGGGAGGAACGGGGGACCCTGGGCGCCTCTTGAGCCCATGTTAGCAGCCGGACGGCTGCATGGGGATGGCTCTATCCTCGTGCCAGGCCAACCCCTAGTTGTGTTAGTTAATAAAGCTGTGGCCTAGTTCATGCCAAAAGTGGTCTCTTGTCTTATTGTGACTGAGTTCCCCATGCCAGTCAATACCAGAGACTCCATCTGCAGCATGAGATAACCTTGCGGGATCTTTTCTGCTCAGTATACGAAGACATACAAAGTAATAAAGGTAAAATGAGTTGGTCTTTTGTAAATGTTGTTTACATTTCCGTACAACGCATTGGTATATGCGGTATATGTAGCAATGTTAAATATGTGAGTTACATGGTTGAAGTCCTAAGAAACTGACTTGGAATATAATAGGGCTTCTGCTGGTTTTGAGAAACAATACCAGAGACTCCATCTGCAGCATGTGATGACCTTGCGGGATCTTTTCTGCTAACTAAATGAAAACATACAAAGTAATAAAGGTAAAATGAGTCGATCTTTAGTAAATGTTGCTTACATTTCGGTAAAACGCATTAGTGTAAGTGAAAGCATGCATGCTATATGAATCTGCAGAACATGTCCTGTTCATGTGAGCCATGCTTAGCAGGTATATTTCCTATTCCTTGTATGGATGTAATCTGGGACATAAAGTTATTCCTTAGCCCACAAGTATTTTAGGCTATCATACCCAGTATAAGATTTTCATGACACTATGTAGTAATAATAGAGAATTTGGAACCAGCACTAGTAGCTTTTGCTAGCAAAGTTAAATATTTGAGTTACATGGTTGAAGTCCTACGAAACTAACTTATAATATCATAGGGCTTCTGCTAGTTTTAAGAAACAATACCAAGAGACTCCATCTGGAGCATGTGATAAACTTGCGGGATATTTCTGCGAAGTATACGAAGACATACAAAGTAATAAATGTAAAATGACTCGGTCTTTTGTAAATGTTGTTTACATTTCCGTACACCGCATTGGTATAAACGAAAGGTGTTTATAGCATGCATGTTATATGAATCTGCAGAACAGGTCCTGTTCAAGTGAGCAACGCTTAGCAGGTATATTACCTATTCCTTGTATGGATGTAATCAGGGACATAAATCCCACAAGTATTTACGGTTATCATGCCCGTACAAGATAAAATTTCATAATACAATGTAATAATAGATGATTTGGAAATAGCAGTAGTAGATTTAGCTATATGTAGAAATGTTAAATATGTGAGTTACACGGTTGAAGTCTTAAGAATCTAACAATATAATAGGGCTTCTGCTGGTTTTGAGAAACAATACCAAGAGACTCCATCTGTAGCATGTGATAACCTTGCGGGATCTTTTCTGCAAACTATATGAAAACATACCAAGTAATAAAGATAAAATGAGTAGATCTTTAGTAAACGTTTTTTACATTTCGGTACACCGCATTGGTGTAAGTGAAAGCATACATGCTATATGAATCTGCAGAACAGGTCCTGTTCAAGTGAGCAACGCTTACCAGGTATATTACCTATTACTTGTATGGATGTAATCAGGGACATAAAGTAATTCCTTAGCCCACTATTTATTATACCCAGTAGAACATGGAATTTCATAATACTATGTAATAATAGAGAATTTGGATATAGCATTAGTAGCTTTAACTATATGTAGCAATGTTAAATATGTGAGTTACACGGTTGAAGTCATAAGAAACTAACTTGGAATATAATAGGGCTTCTGCTGGATTTGAGAAAAAATACCAAGAGACTCCATCTGCACCATGTGATAACGTAGCAGGATTTTTTCCGCTAACTATATGAAGACATACAAAGTAATAAAGGTAAAAAGAGTCGGTAGTTTGTAAATGTTGTTTACATTTCCGTACACCGCATTGGTATAAACGAACGGTGTTTATAGCATGCATGTTATATGAATCTGCAGAACAGGTCCTGTTCAAGTCAGCATCGCTTAGCAGGTATATTACCTATTCCTTGTATGGATGTAATCAGGGACATAAAGTAATTCCTTAGCCGACAATGTTTCCGGTCATCATACCCTGTAGAAGATGGAATTTCATAATACTATGTAATAATAGAGAATTTGGAAATAGCATTAGTAGCTTTAACTATATGTAGCAATGTTAAATATGTGAGTTACATGGTTGAAGTCCTAAGAAACTAACTTGGAATATAATAGGGCTAGTGCTGGTTTTGAGAACGAATACCAGAGACTCCATCTGCAGCATGTGATAACCTTGCGGGATCTTTTCTGCTAACTATATGAAAACATACAAAGTAATAAAGGTAAAATGAGTCGATATACCAGTGTTATTATAACAATAACAGTGTTATAACAATGTTGCTTACATTTCGGTCCACCGCATTGGTGTAAGTGAAAGCATGCATGCTATATGAATCTGCAGAACAGGTCCTGGTCTAGTGAGACATGATTAGCAGGTGTATTTCCTATTTCTTGTATGGATGTAATCTGGGACATAAAGTAATTCCTTAGCCCACAAGTATTTTAGGCTATCATACCCAGTATAAGATTGATTTTCATGACACTATGTAATAATAATAGAGAATTTGGAACTAGCACTAGTAGCTTTTGCTAGCAAAGTTAAATATGTAGTTACATGGTTGAAGTCCTACGAAACTAACTTATAATATCATAGGGCTTCTGCTGGTTTTGAGAAACAATACTGCAGCATGTGATAAACTTACGGGATATTTCTGCTAAGTATACAAAGACATACAAAGTAATAAAGGTATAATGACTCGGTCTTTTGTAAATGTTGTTTACATTTCCGTACACCGCATTGGTATAAACGAAAGGTGTTTATAGCATGCATGTTATATGAATCTGCAGAACAGGTCCTGTTCAAGTGAGCAACGCTTAGATCCATTATGCACGGGGATTTTAACGCACATTCGGGGTGGAATGGCGGCAACTAAAATCACCGATAACGCACGGTGCGGGCGGCAACGGGCTGCAGATTCGATGCACGCCGCCGGAAAAGTCGCGTTAGCGGAACGCGGAAGAAACCGCAGCTTCCTTGACAACCAGGGTCCAATCAGACGTGGTGCCGAAGGCGCCGAGTGCGTAATCGGGGAGTTCCGGGTTTAGCGGCAGAGCCAGAATCGAAGCGGGTGCTGGAACGCTGCGCCGCAGAGGGCACCCAAAGGGAACGGGGATAGAAAGGCGCCCGGAGATCCCCAAATGTGAGGGGAAGCAGGGGAGCCCTGGATTCTTAGGACTTCAACCATGTAACTCACATTGCTACATATAGTTAAAGCTACTAGTGCTATTTCCAAATTCTCTATTATTACATAGTATTATGAAATTCTATTCTCTACAGCTCTATCTTCTAACGCTCTATCGTTCAATAAAAGTTGTGGCCTGTTTAATGCCAATAAGTTGTTGGTTTCTTTGGCGAAAAGTATTCCCCTGCACTGCAATATACCAGTGTTATTATAACAATAACAGTGTTATAACAATGTTGCTTACATTTCGGTCCACCGCATTGGTGTAAGTGAAAGCATGCATGCTATATGAATCTGCAGAACAGGTCCTGGTCTAGTGAGACATGATTAGCAGGTGTATTTCCTATTCTTTCCTATCCTACACCCAACCCCCCACAAAGTCCAGCTTCAGGGCGGCGGGAGGTCCACGACGGCAGCTCACGTGGGCGGCGAGGAGGGTCCGGCAGCACAGCAGTCCGTTGTGGCAACCCCTGCAAGTGGGGAAGAAAGGTACCCGGTGAGAGCGGTGCCGGGACCGGAGGTCCCTACAGGCCATGACGGCAAGGCAGCACAGATCGGCCAGGCATGTGGCCCGGGTCCGCACAGTCGCCCGTTGCCGCCATACACACCCTCCTGCTGCTGTAACATCCATACAGGAGCCCCAGCCTCCGCCCACATCAGGTCGAGGACGTCTGCGTGTGGCGGAGGCGGCCCTGGAGTGCCGGCAGCTATGGCTCGCAGAGCCGCAAAGAAGGTGGCCCTGAGCCGTTCGAATTTCTCCCGGCACTGGCGGGGTGTCCGGAGGTACCCGGCAGCCTCCAGGTATTCCGAGGCCGCTCGGAAGAGGTCAAAACAGTTGACCAGCTGCGCCGTAGTCATAAGGCGGCGTGACGCGCCCATGGCCAGACGCATCGACGCCTGCCAGGAAAGCCTGTCGCCGGCCACGCTGCCCGTGCTCCCTGGCCACGCCGTGTAGACCCCATTGCCGGCCACCTAGTTAGTGCGACAGCACGCGGCCACAACGAGCAGGGAGGCCATGGCAGCGGGCCGTCCGAGGATTCCTGCCCCAACGACCGAGGGGCCCCCTGGCCTGGCGGACGAGTACCCGACTCCTAGCTCGTCGGCATCGGCAAGCACCGGCGAGCAGGGGGGACGGGGCCGTACCTCGAGGGAGCATGAGGTCGTGGCTCTGTTGGAAGTCTGGGGTGCCCCGGACATCCAGGAGGCCCTGCATGCGTCCCACAGGAACCGGGAGGTGTTCGAACGTGTCTCCAGGGACCTCCGGGCACAAGGGGTCGTCCGCAGCGCCTTGGAATGTCGGACGAAGACCAAGGCGCTGCGGCAGGAGTACTACCGTGTCCGCGAGCATAACGACCGGACGGGAGCCAAGCCAGCCACATGCCCGCACTACCGGAGGCTGGCCGATAACTTGGGGACGCGGGGCAGTGGGCGGCCGCAAAGGTGGCACGGAGCCTCAGTGTGCGGCGTGTTCCCCGGCCACCCAAGGTGGTGGAGGCTGAGTGGGCGGGACGGGGACGGCCACCGAAGAGACAGGCATCCGCCGGTGGGGCTCCGCTGGCCCCACGTGAGCCCCCTAGGCAGCGGGGGCCACGGCCAGGTAATGTTCCCAGGTGGGTGGCCACCTGGGCAGTGGGGCGGGGGACTATGCCACAGGCAGGCAACCCACCTCCTGTCTATGACCCCCACCAGGGCCATCAACGGCGCCAGTATCGCCTGGGGGAGAGAGCGACCAGGCCGGCCACACGGACGACTAGTCGGGCGGGTCCCAGGAGACCACGGGTACCGTGGGTCCCCAAGTGGGTGGAATGGGTGTCGTGGGAGCCACACCAAGGGCCAGCCAGCAGCTGGCTCCCCAGGTGCCTTGGACCAACGGCGGACTGCCACCCCGGGCCAAGGCACCACCCTTCATGTCGCCCGCAGGTGCAACATGGGGGGACACCCTGGACAGAAGCCCAGTGTCCCCAAACGTGGCCTCTGAGTCCGAGCGACAGGGGGAGGTCTCTGCAGGTGCGTGCCACGGCGCGGAGAGCCAGGGGGGTGCCCTGGGAAGCTCCGTCCCCAAGACACCAAACCTATTCACATATGCAGGTGAAGGCGTTGGGGACGGCGACTGTGGCGAGGAAGGGGAGGGGCCAGCCCTGGACCTCGGGGCGCTCTCTGCCGAGGAGTGCCTACAACGGGAACGCAGGCGCCGCCGCCGCTACGCGCTCCTCACCACTGTCGGGGAACGGCTACTGGAACAGGGGGAGGAGGACCTGGACGAGCGGTGCCGTTTCCAGACCACCCTGCTGGAGCTCGGGAGGGCAGAGGGCGAGCGGGAACGCCAGGAGTGGGCGGGGTTCCAGGCCCTGCATCGGGACACGATGGCTGGACTAGCTGCCTCCCAGCAACAGGAGTCCTGGACCGCATCGCGACAGCCTTGGAGCGGATGACTCCCATGGATGGCGACACTGGCCCCACCCCTGCAATCCCACCGGCCGAGCCACCCCTTGCGGTTCCCGTTGCGGGGCTTGTGGATGCCCCGGTCGCCATGGCACAGGGGGAGGGGCGGCGAACGGGATGGATGGTGTTGAGGGCCCCCCTCCACGCCGCGGTGCACGGGGGCGAGCCAGGGGCGCCGCAACGGGGGGCCGACGGCGGCCCCGGGGAGCCCGCGGGCTGCGGCGCTTGTAAACAGCGAAAAATAAATGGCCGTCCTGTCAGTAGGGTGGCCCTTACCTTCCCCTGTGACTTGTGTCCATCATTCACCTGGCGCCCCTTCGTGGCCGGCGGTCGAACATGTAGGCAGCCACTGCGTCTCTGACGCTTTGCCCCTGCTGCCGTGTGCACAGCCGCTCCCGCCGACTGGGCAGCCCTTCCTCTACAACCTCGATGGTCTCCCTGGGCGGCATCTCCAGACGGAGTTCCTGGCCGTTTGCCTCGCAGACGTTGTGCAGGATGACGCAGGCTATGATCACCGGGGTAACGTTCACTATGGTGGCCTGGAGGCAGGAGAGCAGGCATCGCTAGCGCCCTTTCAGATGGCCAAACGCCCGTTCCACGACGTTGCGTGCGCGGCACAGACGGCCATTGAAGTACGCCTTCATCGCTTTCCGTAGCGGGGCGTAGGGTTTCATGAGCTACTGGCGTTGGGGGTATGCCCCATCAGCAACTATGAGGGCTGGCACGCGGACACCCTGCATCGTGACGGTGTTGTTCCCCGGGACATACGCCCCGGCGTCCATGGCGGCGCGTAGGTTAGACTGCTGGAAAACGAAGGCGTCGTTCCGCCGACCACCCCAGCCTGCCTCCACATCAATGAAACGGCCTGTGTGATCCACCGTCCCCTGGAGGATGACCGAACAGAAGCCCTTCCTGTTCCCATATTTGTCGTAGCGCCTCCCGGGGGCACGGATGGGGATGTGGCAGCCATCGACGGCCCCGATGCAATGGGGGAACCCTAGGCGGCCGAACCCATCCATGATCTGTGGATGAGAGGGGGAGTTAGGCTGCGAGGATGGTGCCCCTTGTTCCGCTGGCCGCCACTGTGCCCTGCCTTGTATACCTACCTCGCCGACCCCGTCTCCCAGGCACACTACCATCCGGTAGAGCTCCGCTTCCATCGCCAGGCACACCTCCCATATGATCTCCCCTGCCGTGGCGACCCCAACACCAAATTGGTGGGCGACGTCTCGATATGTGTCTCCTGTGGCCAAGTACCATAGAGCAAGGGCGACCCGTTTCTCCACGGGGATGGGCATCCTCATGTTGGTGGCTTGTCTCTCCAGCCGGCTCCGTAGTGCTGTCACGACCTCCTGGAAAGTGCTCCGCGACATGGGGAAGTTATCGATCCAGTGGTCGTCGCTCCAGCTGGCTGTCACAAAGTTCTCCCACCAGTCTCGGCTGTGCCATTCAGCCCAGCAGGCCCTCGGGAACCGCACTGTGGACAGGGCGTGCCTCTGGCAGATGGCACCTCGCCTCCAGGACAGAGAGGTTCCCCACCATATTCTCCATCTCCGCCATGCATGCATGGCTCGGCGCCGCCTCCGCTTCCTTTGTCGTCGCTCGCGTTGCAGGACATCTGTGGCCGGCGCCAGCATTAGAGCGTGTACGATGACAGCGATTACTGATGCCACCTGTGCGGCCACCACCACCGGTACCCTATGGTCCATCGTGTTTCTGGGGCTCACGGCTACGGCGCTTGCTCCCTCCCCCTCCGTGCCCGGCGGACCCGGCAGGAATGCGCCTGCGCAGTCGGCTTCCGCCATTCCTGGCTCCGATGTCCGACGCAGCGCCCGCTTGCCGACGCAGCGGCGCGCTAGCCTCGGTTCCTTTGGCCTGCACATCGATGCCTCGACACCTGTCGCTCCGGGTTTTGCCGCCGTCACACCCCGTTCCGTGCATAACCGATATACTTCGCGTCTTCCCCCTCCGCTTTTTCCATGTGACCAAAATTCGCCGTTTCGGCGGCCGTGCATAATGGGCCTTAGCAGGTATATTACCTATTCTTTGTATGGATGTAATCAGGGACATAATAAATAATATGAAATAAATATGAAATAATAGAGAATTTGGAAATACCACTAGTAGCTTTAACTATATGTAGCAATGTTAAATATGTGAGTTACATGGTTGAAATCCTACGAAACTAACTTATAATATCATAGGGCTTCTGCTAGTTTTAAGAAACAATACCAAGAGACTCCATCTGGAGCATGTGATAAACTTGCGGGATATTTCTGCTAAGTATACGAAGACATACAAAGTAATAAATGTAAAATGACTCGGTCTTTTGTAAATGTTGTTAACATTTCGGTACACCGCATTGGTATAAACGAAAGGTGGTTATAGCATGCATGTTATATGAATCTGCAGAACAGGTCCTGTTCAAGTGAGCAACGCTTAGCAGGTATATTACCTATTCCTTGTATGGATGTAATCAGGGACATAAATCCCACAAGTATTTACGGTTATCAACAAGATAGAATTTCATAATACAATGTAATAATAGATGATTTGGAAATAGCAGTAGTAGGTTTAGCTATATGTAGAAATGTTAAATATGTGACTTACACGGTTGAAGTCCTAAGAAACTAACTTGGAATATAATAGGGTTTCTGCTGGTTTTGAGAAACAATACCAAGAGACTCCACCTGCAGCATGTGATAACCTTGCGGGATCTTTTCTGCTAACTATATGAAAACATACCAAGTAATAAAGGTAAAATGAGTAGATCTTTAGTAAACGTTGTTTACATTTCGGTACACCGCATTGGTATAAGTGAAAGCATGCATGCTATATGAATCTGCAGAACAGGTCCTGTTCAAGTGAGCAACGCTTAGCAGGTATATTACCTATTCCTTGTATGGATGTAATCAGGGACATAAAGTAATTCCTTAGCCCACTATTTATTATACCCACTAGAACATGGAATTTCATAATACTATGTAATAATAGAGAATTTGGAAATATCAGTAGTAGGAATATAATAGGGCTTCTGCTGGTTTTGAGAAACAATACCAAGAGACTCCATCTGCACCATGTGATAACGTTGCAGGATCTTTTCTGCTAACTATATGAAGACATACAAAGTAATAAAGGTAAAAAGAGTCGGTCTTTTGTAAATGTTGTTTACATTTTTGTACACCGCATTGGTATAAACGAACGGTGTTTATAGCATGCATGTTATATGAATATGCAGAACAGGTCCTGTTCAAGTCAGCATCGCTTAGCAGGTATATTACCTATTCCTTGTAGGGATGTAATCCGGGACATAAAGTAATTTCTTAGCCGAAAATGTTTCCGGTCATCATACCCTGTAGAAGATAGAATTTCATAATACTATGTAATAATAGAGAATTTGGTAATAGCACTAGTAGCTTTAACTATATGTAGCAATGTTAAATATGTGAGTTACATGGTTGAAGTCCTAAGAAACTAACTTGGAATATAATAGGGCTTCTGCTGGTTTTGAGAAAGAATACCAGATACTCCATCTGCAGCATGTGATAACCTTGCGGGATCTTTTCTGCTCAGTATACGAAGACATACAAAGTAATAAAGGTAAAATGAGTCGGTCTTTTGTAAATGTTGTTTACATTTCCGTACACCGCATAGGTATATGCGGTATATGTAGCAATGTTAAATATGTGAGGTTGATGGTTGATGTCCTAAGAAACTAACTTGGAATATAATAGGGCTTCTGCTGGTTTTGAGAAACAATACCAGAGACTCCATCTGCAGCATGTGATAACCTTGCTGGATCTTTTCTGCTAACTATATGAAAATATACAAAGTAATAAAGGTAAAATGAGTCGATCTTTAGTAAATGTTGCTTACATTTCGGTACACCGCATTAGGGTAAGTGAAAGCATGCATGCTATATGAATCTGCAGAACATGTCCTGTTCATGTGAGCCATGCTTAGCAGGTATATTTCCTATTCCTTGTATGGATGTAATCTGGGACATAAAGTTATTCCTTAGCCCACAAGTATTTTAGGCTATCATACCCAGTATAAGATAGATTTTCATGACACTATGGAGTAATAATAGAGAATTTGGAATAAGCACTAGTAGCTTTTGCTAGCAAAGTTAAATATGTGAGTTACATGGTTGAAGTCCTACGAAACTAACTTATAATATCATAGGGCTTCTGCTAGTTTTAAGAAACAATACCAAGAGACTCCATCTGGAGCATGTGATAAACTTGCGGGATATTTCTGCTAAGTATACGAAGACATACAAAGTAATAAAGGTAAAATGAGTCGGTCTTTTGTAAATGTTGTTTACATTTCCGTACTCTGCATTGGTATATGCGGTATATGTAGCAATGTTAAATATGTGAGTTACATGGTTGAAGTCCTAAGAAACTAACTTGGAATATAATAGGGCTTCTGCTGGTTTTGAGAAACAATACCAGAGACTCCTTCTGCAGCATGTGATAACCTTGCGGGATCTTTTCTGCTAACTATATGAAAACATACAAAGTAATAAAGGTAAAATGAGTCGATCTTTAGTAAATGTTGCTTACATTTCGGTCCACCGCATTGTTGTAAGTGAAAGCATGCATGCTATATGAATCTGCAGAACAAGTCCTGGTCTAGTGACACATGCTTAGCAGATGTATTTCCTATTCCTTGTATGGATGTAATCTGGGACATAAAGTAATTCTTTAGTCCACAAGTATTTTAGGCTATCATACCCAGTATAAGATTGATTTTCATGACACTATGGAGTAATAATGGAGAATTTGGAATAAGCACTAGTAGCTTTTGATAGCAAAGTTAAATATGTGAGTTACATGGTTGAAGTCCTACGAAACTAACTTATAATATCATAGGGCTTCTGCTAGTTTTAAGAAACAATACCAAGAGACTCCATCTGGAGCATGTGATAAACATGCGGGATATTTCTGCTAAGTATACGAAGACATACAAAGTAATAAATGTAAAATGACTCGGTCTTTTGTAAATGTTGTTTACATTTCCATACACCGCATTGGTATAAACGAAAGGTGTTTATAGCATGCATGTTATATGAATCTGCAGAACAGGTCCTGTTCAAGTGAGCAACGCTTAGCAGGTATATTACCTATATTACCTACCATAAGGAAGGCCGAGCGTCAGAGAATTGAGGCTTTTGAACTCTGGTGCTGGAGAAGACTCTTGCGAGTCCCTTGGACTGCAAGGCGAACAAACCGGTCAGTCCTAGAGGAGATCAGCCCTGACTGCTCTTTAGAAGGCCAGATCCTGAAGATGAAACTCAAATACTTTGGCCACCTCATGAGAAGGAAGGACTCCCTGGAGAAGAGCCTAATGCTGGGAGTGATCGAGGGCAAAAGAAGAAGGGGACGACAGAGAATGATGTGGATGGATGGAGTCACTGAAGCAGTAGGTGCAAACTTAAAAGGACTCCAGGGAATGGTAGAGGACAGGAAGGCCTGGAGGATCATTGTCCATGGGGTCGCGATGGGTCGGACACGACTTCGCACATAACAACAACAACAACAACTAATACTATTTCCAAATTCTCTATTATGACATAATTTTATGAAATTCTATCTTGTACTGGGTATGATAACCATAAATACTTGTGGGCTTCATGTCCCTAATTACATCCGTACAAGGAAAAGGTAATATACCTGCTAAGCATTGCTCACGAACAGGACCTGTTCTGCAGATTCATATAACATGCATGCTATAAACACCTTTCGTTTATACTACTAGTGCTATTTCCAAATTCTCTATTATTAGTACATAGTATTATGAAATTCCATGTTCTACTGGGTATGATAAATAGTGGGCTAGGGAATTACTTTATGTCCCAGATTACATCCATACAAGGATAAGGAAATATACCTGCTAAGCATTGCTCACTTGAACAGGACCTGTTCAGCAGATTCATATAGCATGCATGATTTCTACTGGGTATGATAAATAGTGGGCTAAGGAATTACTTTATGTCCCAGATTACATCCATACAAGGAAAAGGAAATATACCTGCTAAGCGTTGCTCACTTGAACAGGACCTGTTCTGCAGATTCATATAGCATGCATGCTTTCACATATACCAATGCGGTGTACCGAAATGTAAACAACATTTATTAAAGATTGACTCATTTTACCTTTATTACTTTGTATGTCTTCATATCGTTAACAGAAAAGATCCCACAAGGTTATCACATGCTGCAGATGGAGTCTCTGGTATTGTTTCTCAAAACCAGCAGAAGCCCTGTTATATTCCAAGTTAGTTTACTAGGACTTCAACTATGTAACTCAAATATTTAACTTTGCTACATATAGTTATAGCTACTAGTGCTATTTCCAAATTCTCTATTATTACATAGAATTCTGAAATTCTATCTTATACTGGGTATGATAGCCTAAAATACTTGTGGGCTAAGGAATAACTTTATGTCCCTGATTACATCCATACAAGGAATAGGTAATATACGTGCTAAGCGATGCTCACTTGAACTGGACCTGTTCTGCAGATTCATATAACATGCATGCTATAAACACCGTTCGTTTATACCAATGCGGTGCACGGAAATGTCAACAATTCTATCTTGTACTGGGTATGATAATGAGCCTCTTGTGGCGCAGAGTGGTAAGGCAGCCACCTGAAATCTTTGCCCATTAGGTTGGGAGTTCAATCCCAGCAGCCGGCTCAAGGTTGACTCAGCCTTCCATCCTTCCGAGGTCGGTAAAATGAGTACGCAGCTTGCTGGGGGGTAAACGGTAATGACTGGGGAAGGCACTGGCGAACCACCCCGTATTGAGTCTGCCATGAAAACGCTAGAGGGCGTCACCCCAAGGGTCAAACATGACTCGGTGCTTGCACAGGGTATTCCTTTACCTTTACCTTTTACTGGGTATGATAACCGTAAATGCATGCTATAAACACCTTCCGTTTATACCAATGCAGTGTACGGAAATGTAAACAACATTTACAAAAGGCCGAGTCATTTTACCTTTATTACTTTGTATGTCTTCGTATTGGGGGTTGTGAGAGGCTAGTTCCCTAACCTCCCTGTCATATTCCAGGGCAGCCTCCTCCCCAGCCAGGTCCTTAGCCTCCAAAACCTGTGATAGATACGTCCAGGTATGCCACCCCCTTTCCGGGTAGGCGGCAGTCACCAAGGCCATGTACTCTGCAAGGCCCCTCAACCAGTTATCGAAAGTCCGATCCACAGCTCTCTCCCGCTTGCGGGGCTCTTTGCGCTTCCCAGTGTCACCCCCTTTGCCCTGCCCCCGGAGCATGGCAAACACATCCACAAAAAACCCCTCCAGGGCCCTCTTCAGGATCTTGGGTGGTAAATGGATACCGGGAGGTGAATCATCGGCCGTGTGCCAAACAGGAGGCGCCCGGTCTCCCTCGGCCACTCCCTCCGCATCCAGGATCCTAACCGCATCATCCCTCCTCTTGAGAAGCCAACGAGGCAGCGCGGGTACGTAGGCCCCCTCGAGACAATACCAGCCACCTCGCAGATCTTCGTCCCCCTCCCAAGTAGAGGCCTCACCCGAGGAGGAGCTGGGCTTGCACCTGGTCTTCTTATCCGCTTTGCGGGGCCGAACTCGCCCCTTCCTTCCACGCCGGTCCCCGCTGGCCCCTGAAGAAAAACTGGAGACAGAAAGGTCACCCGAGCCGGACCCGCGGGACAAGTGACTGATTCTAGAGGCTCCGCTGGGACTGCTGCTGGCCATCTGAGCCAGGGCAGCAGAATACCCTCGCCAATATGCTGCATCCTCAGGCGGAAATGCAGCTGCCCCCCGGGACGCGGAGCGCGATGCCCCCCGCCGGGACTTGGCACGGGACCCCCTGTCCCCCACTGCCTGGGCACCCCGCCTGGCCTTGGCCCCCTTAGACAATTGACGGCCCCTGGTGGTGGCTGGCGAGGCCTTAGCCCGTATGCCACCCCCCATCAGGTTGCTAGGGCGGCACCGAGCCCGGCCAGGCCTGGAGCCCCCCCTTTGGTGAGCAGGGCTAACACTGCCCCTAGACGCAGTGGAGAGCTGGCCTGGAGAGGGCAGCCTGGACCCCCCGCCAGACTGGGTAGAAACCCGGATCTGGCTCCCACTTTTCGCGCAGCCGCGGGGGTATCCCCCCCTCCCCTCACCGGGGAGCGCGACCGGGGAGAGCCGTGCCTCTTCCACGGGCCTGCGTCCCGTGACTGCCCCCTGCGGCCGGCCGCCACCCCTTGCACTCCCTGCGCTGTGGGAACCGCCGTGGCCCAAGCCTCCCGGGCCCGCAAGGCACTGGCCCTGCTCCTCCGCCTCCCCGTGTCCTCGGCCCCAGCCTCCTGCTGAGCTGGAGAGCCGCGGCCCGCGGCCACCCCCCGCCGGGCGCGAGAGCGCGACCCAGCCATTCCCCCGCTTCGCGTGCCCCCGATCCTTGCCGCCGAAGAGAAACGCCGGCCCGCAGCGGCTCCGCTGCCGCTACCACTCCCCGGCTTCTCGCCGCTCGTCAGCCACCGCCCGATGCCCCAACGAACAGCTCCGGTCGGCTCCGCCGAACACGCGTGGAGGGCCTCAGCTGCGCCAGCTCCGTGCCGCGTGCCTTTCCCGGAGCTCCCTGCAGACAAAGAGGGCAGGGACCGAGCACATGGCGGTTATAAGCGCCTTGTCCCCGCCCTCCGCGCAGGCGCTCCAGCCGCTTCCGTCTCCTGCTCCTTCCCTCCCCCGCCCGTCAACTGCGGCCGCGTCCAGCCGCAGCCGCTCTTTCTTTCTCAAAACCAGCAGAAGCCCTATTATATTCCAAGTTAGTTTCTTAGGACTTCAACCATGTAACTCACATATTTAACATTGCTACATACAGTTAAAGCTACTAATGCTATTTCCAAATTCTCTATTATTACATAGTATTATGAAATTTCATGTTCTACTGGGTATAATAAATAGTGGGCTAAGGAATTACTTTATGTCCCTGATTATATCCATACAAGGAATAGGTAATATACCTGCTAAGCGTTGCTCACTTGAACAGGACCTGATCTGCAGATTCATATAGCATGCATGCTTTCACTTATACCAATGCGGTGTACAGAAATGTAAACAACGTTTACTAAAGATCTACTCATTTTACCTTTATTACTTGGTATGTTTTCATATAGTTAGCAGAAAAGATCCCGCAAGGTTATCACATGCTGCAGATGGAGTCTCTTGGTATTGTTTCTCAAAACCAGCAGAAGCCCTATTATATTTCAAGTTAGTTTCTTAGGACTTCAACCATGTAACTCACATATTTAACATTGCTACATATAGTTAAAGCTACTAGTGCTATTACCAAATTCTCTATTATTACATAGTATTATGAAATTCTATCTTCTACAGGGTATGATGACCGGAAACATTGTCAGCTAAGAAATTACTTTATGTCCCGGATTACATCCATACAAGGAATAGGTAATATACCTGCTAAGCGTTGCTCACTTGAACAGGACCTGTTCTGCAGATTCATATAACATGCATGCTATAAACACCTTTCGTTTATACCAATGCGGTGTACCGAAATGTAAGCAACATTTACTAAAGATCGACTCATTTTACCTTTATTACTTTGTATGTTTTCAAGTTTATCACATGCTGCAGATGGAGTCTCTTGGTATTGTTTCTCAAAACCAGCAGAAGCCCTATGATATTATAAGTTAGTTTCGTAGGACTTCAACCATGTAACTCACATATTTAACTTTGCTAGCAAGAGCTACTAGTGCTGGTTACAAATTCTCTATTATTATTACATAGTGTCATGAAAATCAATTTTATACTGGGTATGATAGCCTAAAATACTTATGGGCTAAGGAATTACTTTATGTCCCAGATTACATCCATACAAGGAATAGGAAATACATCAGCTAATCATGTCTCACTAGACCAGGACTTGTTCTGCAGATTCATATAGCATGCATGCTTTCACTTACACCAATGTGGTGGACCGAAATTTAAGCAACATTTACTAAAGATCGACTCATTTTACCTTTATTACTTTGTATGTTTTTATTTATTTATTTATTTATTTATTTATCATACTTATATACCGCCCTCCCCGGAGGCTCAGGGCAGTTTACATCATAACAGAGAACAATACATAAAACAGTCTGTAACATGTATAACTGATAACTAATAATTGTAACCAAAATAACAGCACAATATAACGGTATAACAGTATAGTACTACAAACAGGTCCACGGCTTATTGATGGAATTCTGAGGGGGGTGGTTTATTTATTGAATTCTGAGGGGCAGGTGGGGGGAGCAGGGGCCCTTGGTCGCTGTTGATTACGTCTGGTCTCAGCCAAATGCCTGGTGGAGGAGCTCCTTTTTACAGGCCCTGCGGAACTGTTTAAGCTCCGTCAGGGCCCTGATCTCTTCCGGGAGCTCGTTCCACCAGGTAGGGGCCAGAACAGAGAATGCTCTGGCCCTGGTCGAGACCAGACGGACTTCTTTAGGGCCAGGGATCCTTAGCTGGTTGGTGGTAATAGATCGCAGAGCTCTTTTGGGGGCATAGGCGGGGAGGCGGTCCCTCAGGTACACTGGGCCCTGACCGCGTATGGCCTTGAAGGTAATAACCAGAACCTTTAGTCTGATCCAGAATTCAACTGGTAACCATTGCAGCTGGTGGAGAATAGGCCGGATATGAGACCTCCACGGTGTTGCTGTGAGGATCCTGGCTGCTGCATTTTGAACCAGTTGTAGTTTCCGGGTCAGGGCTGAGGGCAGGCCTGTGTAGAGCGAGTTACAAAAGTCCAGTCTAGAGGTGACCGTCGCATGGATCACTGTGGCTAGATGTTCCGGGGCCAGGTAGGGCGCTAGTAGTTTGGCTTGGCGGAGATGGTAAAATGCCAGCCGCGCTACCTTTGTGATCTGGGCCTCCATTGTGAGGGAGGCGTCCAGAATCACGCCTAGGTTCCTGGCGGAGTGAGCCGTAGAGAGCTGCACGCCATCCAGGGTAGGCAGGCGCGCTTCCTCACATGGCCCCTTCCTACCCAGCCACAGGACCTCCGTCTTTGAAGGATTGAGCTTCAGACGACTCTGCTTGAGCCATCTCGTCACTGCTTCCAGGCAGCTGGCTAATGCTTCTGGGGGAGAGTCAGGGCGGCCATCCATCAGGAGGAAGAGCTGGGTGTCATCTGCATATTGGTGGCAACCCAGCCCAAACTTCCATACCAGTTGTGCGAGAGGGCGCATGAAGATGTTAAATAGGATAGGAGAGAGGACCGCTCCTTGTGGGACTCCACAAGTAAGTTGCCGGCGGTCTGATGTTTTCTCTCCTATTGCAACCCTCTGTCCACGATCCTGAAGGAAGGAGATCAGCCATTGAAGGGCTGTCCCTTGTATTCCAGCATCGATGAGGCGGCGAGCTAGAAGCTCGTGATCGACTGTGTCGAACGCCGCTGAGAGGTCTAATAATATCAGCAGTGCCGACCCGCCTCGGTCCAACTGGCGACGGAGGTCGTCCGTCAGGGCGACTAGCGTTGTCTCTACCCCATGGCCAGGCCGGAAGCCAGACTGGGATGGGTCTAGGACCGAAGCTTCTTCCAGGTACTCCGTCAGTTGGTTTGCGACTGCCCTTTCTATCTTCTTGCCCAGAAATGCTAGGTGCGAGACGGGCCTGTAGTTGTTAGGCTCTTGTGGATTTAGAGATGTTTTTTTCAACAGTGGCCGTACCACGGCCTCTTTCAAACCCTCCGGGAATTCTCCTGTTGTGAGAGATAGGTTGATTATCTCCCGGAGGGGGCCCTTTATTCTTATGCCGGCTGTTTTTAAGAGCCAGGATGGGCAAGGGTCTAGTGGGCATGTAGTTGGTCTTGTTGTCGCTAGTATCCTGTCCACTTCGGCCAGCGTGAGTCGTCTGAAGTTACTCATAGTTTTCTCCAAAGATGGCCAAGGGGCCTCTAGTTTACTTTTTGTATCTAAGGTTGGAGGGAGGTCGTGGCGGAGTGTCGAGATTTTGTCTGCAAAATGACTCGCAAATGCCTCACAGCTGATGTCCAATTGGCTACTGTTTTGTTGCCCTTCAATCAGGGCAGTGAGGGATCGAACTACCTTAAACAATTGAGCTGTGCGTGAGTCTGCAGATGTGATGGTAGCCGAGTAAAAATTGCGTTTTACTGACTTCACCGCCATCTCATAGGCTTTCATCTGCATTCTATAAGATGTTCTCGAGGCTTCGTCACGAGTCTTCCTCCAAACTCGCTCTAGCCGTCTCAGTTCCCGTTTCTTGTCGCGAAGCTCCTCGGTGTACCAGGGGGCCCGCTTGAGACGGGGCCGGAGAGGGCGTCGGGGAGCTATCTCATCAATGGCAGTCAGCAGTCTGTCATGCCAGTCACTGACCAGGCCATTGAGAGAAGTGCCGGGAGGCATTGGTTCCCGCAGAGCGTTCAGGAATCCTATTGGATCCATAAGTCTCCGCGGGCGAGCTAAAATTTGCTCGGCGCCCAACTGAGGAGGTGGTGGAAGCCTTAGCCGAGCCTTTAGAGCATAGTGGTCTGACCATGGTACAGCTGTTGTTGTGACCAGATCCACATCCAAACCTACGCCGAAAATAAGGTCCAGGGTGTGGCCTGCTTGATGGGTGGGGCCAACAACAAATTGCGAGAGCCCCAATGTTGCCATAGTTGACACTAGGTCCTGTCCAGTTCTAGAGGACAGTAGCTCAGCATGGACGTTAAAGTCCCCCAGGACTAGTAGACTGGAGAACTGTAGCGTCCAGGCCGCCACCGCCTCTAGCAGGGCAGGCAGGGCGTCTGGCGGTGCATTGGGCGCGCGGTACACTAGCCAGATGGCCACGCTCTCGGTTGATCCCCATCCGAGGCCAACACATTCAATGCCTGGTATTGACGGCGCAGGGAGGGCTCTAAAGGAGAAAGCCTCTCGGGTTAGGATTGCCACCCCTCCTCCCCGCCCCGCTGTCCGGGACTGGTGAAGGACAGAGAACCCAGCAGGGGCTAGGTCTTTGAGGGCAACTGTCTCCCCTTCCCTGGTCCAGGTTTCTGTCAAGCACGCCAGGTCCGCTCTTTGCTCTGCAAAGTAGTTTTGCAGCGTAGAGGTTTTGCTGTTTATTGACCTGGCGTTGCACAGCACCAGTGTCAGAGGCGGGTTGTTTACCTTTGCCTCCACCCTAGTGTCACGAGGGATGGGGCGGAGTCTGGAGGGGGCCTGAGTATGTTTGGTTTTCGGCCCCCTCCGCCATCCGCTGTCCCTGCCTTTGCCCCTTATTATTGGGATCCCTGACCCTATCAAGGCCCCTGCTTTTCCTCCTTCTTCAGATTTGTTAGGCATTGTGAGCTCTGTGGACACTGTTGGTTCAATTCTTGGTTCAGTGGTTTGGCTGGGGTTGATTGTTAAACCCCAGTTCTGTCTTTGTGTGTGTGAGTTTGTGTATCTGTGGGAGGTTGGCCCTGATCGCTAATTACAGCCTCTCAGGGCTTCCCAGTTCCACTTGTGTAGTTATGTGTTGGGTGTAGGATGTGTATCGTTGTGGGAGCCTGGAGGGGTAGTCCCGATCGCCTATTGTGGCACCTCAGGGTTGCCCAATCCAGGGGTGTGTGGTGTATGAGTGATCTGTGTGTTATTTCATGTTGGCTTGGGACTGAGATTTATGAATTGGGTGTGGCTCAGTTGGATGGTAGGGTTGTTTGGTAAGTGGGGGGCAAGTTATTGGGTTGGTTGGTAAGTTGGGCTAATTGGTTGATTGAGCTAATTTCCTCAGGCTGGGTTGGGTGTTCAATTGATGGTGATTGATTGTTTAATTGGTAGGATTGGTTATTTGGGTGGTTTTGGGGTAGAATCAGTTGTTTGGGGTGGGGATTAGTTATTTAATTGGTAGAATTCATTGTTTTGGGTGGGTTTGGGGTAGGTCAGTTGATGGTGTTTAATTGTGTTGGGTTTATTGTTTTGGCTGATTGGTGGGTGGATATGTTGATTTAATTTGGTTTGGCTGGGTAGGGGGGTGGGGATAAGTCAGGTGTGGGTTGGTAGCTAGTGAAGGTTGGGCTATCTTTGACTCCCTCTTGATTCCTCCTCTTTTTTGATTTTGGAGTATTTCCTTTCTCCCTCTCCCCTCTCCTTTTCTTTATTTCAGTCCTTTCTCCTCTCACTTTCTCTTTCCCTTCCCGTTTTTCTCTTCTTCCCCCCTCCCCTTCCCCCCTCCCCTTCCCCCCTCCCCTTTTCTTTATTTCAGTCCTTTCTCCTCTAACTTTCTCCTTCCCTTCCTGTTTTTTTCCTTCTTTCCCCCCTCCCCTTCTCCCCTCCCCCCTCCCCTTTTTCCCTTCTTTCCCCTTCCCCTCTTTTCTGTGCACATCACAATGTTTCTTCCTGATTTTTTCCCAGTTGTTGGTAGTTTGGTTGGTGTCTTGTCTTTCTTTCTCCCCCGCTCTCTTCCCCCTTACCCTCCCCCCCTCCGTTTTCTGTTTACAGTTTCCCGGCTTGGTTTTTCTTCCCGCCCGATTTGTTACCGCCCAGTTTCTGGTAGTTTGTTTGGCGTCCCTTCCCCCTTCTTGGAACGGAGTTATCTCCGTTTGTGATCTTTTCCCTCTCCGTTTGATTTTCTTCCCGCTCAATTTTTCCCGCTTAATTTCTATTAGTTGTTTGATGCCCTTCCCCCTTCTGGGTACAAGTTATGCCCGTTTGTATTCTTCTCCCCCCCCCTCGCAGAGTCTGTAGTAGCCCCGTGACAATCCCCCCCCCTTTTCTGGAATTGGTTAATTAAATTAATGTCCGATTGTTTGTGTCTTCCTCCTCCTCCTTATAGGGCCCTCCCCCCCCCGAGGGTTTGGTACTTCTCTTTCTTCCTTATTAGATTATGTTAGTGTTCCTTTTCTTCTTTTCCTCTCCTTTCCTTGTTCCCTGGCGGCTGCGGCAGGGACCCGCGGCGTTGAGATGTGGGCAGCTGCAGCAGAGTCTGGGGATGGTAGGTCGGCTGTGACCAGGGCCAGTCTTGTTCAGCGGTGGTCAGGAAGCGTGGGCGGCGGTCGGGAACGTGGTGCTCAAGAGCGTGAAAAGTTGGGTTCGGCATGGTGATGGTGGGGCAGCTTCAGCAGTTTGCTCAGGCGGCGGCTGCAGGTGGCGGGTGTGGGTCAGCAGCGGTGGAAGTTGTCGGGGTCCGGCTCTGCTCGGTGACGGTGGAGCGGCGTTGATCCGACTCTGCTCCGGCGGTGGCTGCAGGTCCCGGCAGTGGGCGCGATGTAATGGCAGCGGACGAGGGTCCGATTTTGTTTGAGGGGCTGCGGACGGTCCCTTTGTAGCGGGCAGCTTTGTCTTTGGTGCTGACAGGTTGCTTTAGAGATCAGCTCCTTTTAGCTGCTTCCGCGAGCTCAGAGTTCCTCCGGCCGAGCTCCTTCAGCCGTGGTAGCCCGACCTAGCAGACAGTCACTGGTTTTTGCCCAACAGCCGCTGTTGGTTTCCCTCTGTTTTTGTTCTAGTTGATTTTCTTACCGTTTCTGTCTTTCTTCGTTGTCTCTTTGTCGTTCTTCTTGGTTGTTATTTTCTCTTTTTTCTATTTTGTGGGATTTTTGAAATCTTGTTCTGTTGCGTTCTGTTGCGTTCCTTTGAGGTTTCTGTGATTAATTTGGTGGGATTCTTTTTGTTCTCGTTTTCTTTTTTTTTGTATGATCAATTTGGGTGTTTTTTGGTGGCTGTGTTTGGGCTGGGCCTGTTTAGTTGCGGGAGCAGTCTGATTTCATGACTGCTCCATTTAATTTCAGTACACACTGAAATTTTCATACAGTTAGCAGAAAAGATCCCGCAAGGTTATGACATGCTGCAGAAGGAGTCTCTGGTATTGTTTCTCAAAACCAGCAGAAGCCCTATTATATTCCAAGTTAGTTTCTTAGGACTTCAACCATGTAACTCACATATTTAACATTGCTACATATACCGAATATACCAATGCAGTGTACGGAAATGTAAACAACAATTACAAAAGACCGACTCATTTTACCTTTATTACTTTGTATGTCTTCGTATACTTAGCAGAAATATCCCGCAAGTTTATCACATGCTCCAGATTATCACATGCACTTGGTATTGTTTCTTAAAACTGGCAGAAGCTAGTTTCGCCAAAGAAACCAACAACTTATTGGCATTAAACAGGCCACAACTTTTATTGAACGATAGAGCGTTGACCAGCATGGGGGAGAATGGAACCAGCCCTCTTGTGGTCCCCTTACCACAAGGCAGCCACACGCGACTTCATCAGGTATGCACGAGGACCTCCAACACCCCACCTGGCTCCTCGTGCCCCCAATTCCCTGATGGATAGAATGGGGAGGTGACCACCTCTTGGGAACCCCTTGAGGCGTGAACCCCTGCCGGGTTCCGGGCCACCCGGAAACGCGGATCTGCCGTCCCAGCTCATCCTCCATGAGTGATGGCCTCCCGGCACTGCTTACTCACAGCCTCTTACGGAGGCTCCTGGGAATTGTAGTCCATGGACTTCTGGAGGGCCGCAGTTTGACTACCCTGCTGTAGAAGATAGAATTTCATAATACTATGTAATAATAGAGAATTTGGAAATAGCACTAGTAGCTTTAACTATATGTAGCAATGTGAGTTACATGGTTGAAGTCCTAAGAAACTAACTTGAAATATAATAGAGTTTTTGCTGGTTTTGAGAAATAATACCAATAATACACATCTGCAGCATGTGATAAACTTGCCGGATCTTTTCTCCTAAGTATATGAAGACATACAAAGTAATAAAGGTAAAATGAGTCGGTCTTTTGTAAATGTTGTTTACATTTCCGCACACCGCATTGGTATATGTAGCTAGATGTAGCAAATATTTGAGTTACATAGTTGAAGTCCTAGTAAACTAACTTGGAATATAATAGGGCTTCTGCTGGTTTTGAGAAACAATACCAGAGACTCCTTCTGCAGCATGTGATAACCTTGTGGGCTCTTTTCTGCTAACTATATGAAAACATACAAAGTAATAAAGGTAAAATGAGTCTATCTTTAGTAAATGTTTTTTACATTTCGGTACACCGGATTGGTGTAAGTGAAAGCATGCATGCTATATGAATCTGCAGAACAGGTCCTGTTCAAGTGAGCCATGCTTAGCAGGTATATTTCCTATTCCTTGTATGGATGTAATCTGGGACATAAAGTTATTCCTTAGCCCACAAGTATTTTAGGCTATCATACCCAGTATAAAATAGATTTTCATGACACTATGTAGTAATAATAGAGAATGTGGAACCAGCACTAGTAGCTTTTCTTAGCAAAGTTAAATATTTGAGTTACATGGTTGAAGTCCTACGAAACTAACTAATAATATCATAGGGATTCTTTTAGTTTTAAGTAACAATACCAAGAGACTCCATCTGCAGCTTGTGATATACTTGCGGGATATTTCTGCTAAGTATACAAAGACATACAAAGTAATAAATGTAAAATGACTCGGTCTTTTGTAAATGTTGTTTACATTTCCGTACACCGCATTGGTATAAACGAACGGTGTTTATAGCATGCATTTACGGTTATCATACCCAGTAAAAGGTAAAGGTAAAGGTATCCGCCGTGCAAGCACCGAGTCATGTCTGACCCTTGGGGTGATGCCCTCTAGCGTTTTCATGGCAGACTCAATACAGGGTGGTTTGCCAGTGCCTTCCCCAGTCATTACCGTTTACCCCCCAGCAAGCTGGGTACTCATTTTACCGACCTCGGAAGGATGGAAGGCTGGGTCAACCTTGAGCCGGCTGCTGGGATTGAACTCCCAACCAAATGGGCAAAGCTTTCAGGCGGATGCCTTACCACTCTGCGCCTCAAGAGGCTCATTATCATACCCAATACAAGATAGAATTTCATAATACTATGTAATAATAGAGAATTTGGAAATAGCACTAGTAGCTTTAACTATATGTAGCAATGTTAAATATGTGAGTTACATGGTTGAAGTCCTAAGAAACTAACTTGGAATATAATAGGGTTTCTGCTGGTTTTGAGAAATAATACCAAGAGACTCCATCTGCAGCATCTGATAAACTTGACGGATCTTTTCTGCTAAGTATATGAAGACATACAAAGTAATAAAGGTAAAATGAGTCGGTCATTTGTAAATGTTGTTTACATTTCCGTACACCGCATTGGTATATGTAGCTATATGTAGCAATGTTAAATATGTGAGTTACATAGTTGAAGTCCAAAGAAACTAACTTGGAATAGAATAGGGCTTCTGCTGGTTTTGAGAAACAATACCAGAGACTCCATCTGCAGCATGTGATAACCTTGCGGTATCTTTTCTGCTAACTATATGAAAACATACAAAGTAATAAAGGTAAAATCTTTAGTAAATGTTGCTTACATTTCGGTACACCGCATTTGAGTAAGTGAAAGCATGCATGCTATATGAATCTGCAGAACATGTCCTGTTCAAGTGAGCCATGCTCAGCAGGTATACTTCCTATTCCTTGTATGGATGTAATCTGGGACATAAAGTTATTCCTTAGCCCACAAGTATTTTAGGCTATCATACCCAGTATAAGATAGATTTGCATGACACTATGTAGTAATAATAGAGAATTTGGAACCAGCACTAGTAGCTTTTGCTAGCAAAGTTTAATATGTGAGTTACATGGTTGACGTCCTAAGAAACTAACTTATAATATCATAGGGCTTCTGCTAGTTTTAAGAAACAATACCAAGAGACTCAATCTTGAGCATGTGATAAACTTGCGGGATATTTCTGCTAAGTATACGAAGACATACAAAGTAATAAAGGTAAAATGACTCGGTCTTTTGTAAATGTTGTTTACATTTCCGTACACCGTATTGGTATAAACGAAAGGTGTTTATAGCATGCATGTTATATGAATCTGCAGAACAGGTCCTGTTCAAGTGAGCAACGCTTAGACCCATTATGCACGGGGATTTTAACGCACATTTGGGGTGGAATGGCGGCGACTAAAATCACCGATAACGCATTGTGCTGGCGGCAACGGGCTGCAGATTCGATGCACGCCGCCGGAAAAGTCGCGTTAGCGGAACGCGGAAGAAACCGCAGCTTCCTTGACAACCTGGGTCCAATCAGACGTGGTGCCGATGGCGCCGCGTGCGTAATCGGGGAGTTCCGGGTTTAGCGGCAGAGCCAGAATCGAAGCGGCTGCTGGAACACCGCGCCACAGAGGGCACCCAAAGGGAACGGGGATAGAAAGGCGCCCGGAGATCCCCAAAGGTGAGGGGAAGCAGGGGAGCCCTGGATGCAATGGTCCGGGGCGCTGAGCTCCAGCGGGGGAGAGGGGCAGCATGTCCGTATGAGGAACGGCACAGAGGCCACCACAGCGACCACCCACCAATCCCCGAACCGTCCCCCAAGCACAAACGACAGCAGAGACGAGGGTGTGGGTGAAACATACCATCTTTATAAAATAGTCAAAACAGTGTAAAAAAGTGCAATGCATAGAAAACCGTACAAACACGGGGGTCTAGGAAATACAACATGCGAGGGGAAACAGTAAAAGAAAGGGGACGACCTAGGGGGCAGATGGACCGGGGTAGCAAACAAGGGGAGGGGCGAACTGGGAGGCAACTAAGGGGACGGCTACGCGGCGACACCCAACCCCCCCCTAAGTCCAGCTTCAGGGCGCCGGGAGGTCCACGACGGCAGCTCACGTGGGCGGCGAGGAGAGTCCGGCAGCACAGCAGTCCGTTGTGGCAACCCCTGCAAGTGGGGAAGAAAGGCACCCGGCGAGAGCGGCGCCGGTACCGGAGGTCCCTACAGGGCTATGACGGCAAGGCAGCACAGATCGGCCAGGCATGTGGCCCGGGTCCGCACAGTCGCCCGTTGCCGCCATACACACCCTCCTGCTGCCGTAACATCCATACAGGAGCCCCAGCCTCCATCTGCAGCATGTGATAACCTTGCGGGATCTTTTCTGCTAACTATATTAAAACATACCAAGTAATAAAGGTAAAATGAGTAGATCTTTAGTAAACGTTTACATTTCGGTACACCGCATTGGTATAAGTGAAAGCATGCATGCTATATGAATCTGCAGAACAGGTCCTGTTCAAGTGAGCAACGCTTAGCAGGTATATTACCTATTCCTTGTATGGATGTAATCAGGGACATAAAGTAATTCCTTAGCCCACTATTTATTATACACAGTAGAACATGGAATTTCATAATACTATGTAATAATAGAGAATTTGGAAATAGCATTAGTAGCTTTAACTATATGTAGCAATGTTAAATATGTGAGTTACACGGTTGAAGTCCTAAGAAACTAACTTGGAATATAATAGGGCTTCTGCTGGTTTTGAGAAACAATACCAAGAGACTCCATCTGCACCATGTGATAATGTTGCAGGATCTTTTCTGCTAACTATATGAAGACATACTAAGTAATAAAGGTAAAAAGAGTCGGTCTTTGGGAAATGTTGTTTACATTTCTGTACACCGCATTGGTATAAACGCACGGTGTTTATACCATGCATGTTATATGAATCTGCAGAACAGGTCCTGTTCAAGTCAGCATCGCTTAGCAGGTATATTACCTATTCCTTGTATGGATGTAATCCGGGACATAAAGTAATTTCTTAGCCGACAATGTTTCCGGTCATCATACCCTGTAGAAGATAGAATTTCATAATACTATGTAATAATAGAGAATTTGGTAATAGCACTAGTAGCTTTAACTATATGTAGCAATGTTAAATATGTGAGTTACATGGTTGAGGTCCTAAGAAACTAACTTGGAATATAATAGGGCTTCTGCTGGTTTTGAGAAAGAATCCTAGAGACTCCATCTGCAGCATGTGATAACCTTGCGGGATCTTTTCTGCTCATTATACGAAGACATACAAAGTAATAAAGGTAAAATGAGTCGGTCTTTTGTAAATGTTGTTTACATTTCCGTACATCGCATAGGTATATGCGGTATATGTAGCAATGTTAAATATGTGAGGTTGATGGTTGATGTCCTAAGAAACTAACTTGGAATATAATAGGGCTTCTGCTGGTTTTGAGAAACAATACCAGAGACTCCTTCTGCAGCATGTGATAACCTTGCGGGTTCTTTTCTGCTCATTATACGAAGACATACAAAGTAATAAAGGTAAAATGAGTCGGTCTTTTGTAAATGTTGTTTACATTTCCGTACATCGCATAGGTATATGCGGTATATGTAGCAATGTTAAATATGTGAGGTTGATGGTTGATGTCCTAAGAAACTAACTTGGAATATAATAGGGCTTCTGCTGGTTTTGAGAAACAATACCAGAGACTCCTTCTGCAGCATGTGATAACCTTGCGGGTTCTTTTCTGCTAACTATATGAAAACATACAAAGTAATAAAGGTAAAATGAGTCGATCTTTAGTAAATGTTGCTTACATTTTGGTCCACCGCATTGGTGTAAGTGAAAGCATGCATGCTATATGAATCTGCAGAACAAGTCCTGGTCTAGTGACACATGCTTAGCAGATGTATTTCCTATTCCTTGTATGGATGTAATCTGGGACATAAAGTAATTCTTTAGCCCACAAGTATTTTAGGCTATCATACCCAGTATAAGATTGATTTTCATGACACTATGTAGTAATAATAGAGAATTTGGAACCAGCACTAGTAGCTTTTGATAGCAAAGTTAAATATGTGAGTTACATGGTTGAAGTCCTACGAAACTAACTTATAATATCATAGGGCTTCTGCTAGTTTTAAGAAACAATACCAAGAGACTCCATCTGGAGCATGTGATAAACATGCGGGATATTTCTGCTAAGTATACGAAGACATACAAAGTAATAAATGTAAAATGAGTCGGTCTTTTGTAAATGTTGTTTACATTTCCGTACACCGCATTGGTATAAACGAAAGGTGTTTATAGCATGCATGTTATATGAATCTGCAGAACAGGTCCTGTTCAAGTGAGCAACGCTTAGCAGGTATATTACCTATTCCTTGTATGGATGTAATCAGGGACATAAATCCCACAAGTATTTACGGTTATCATGCCCGTACAAGATAAAATTTCATAATAAAATGTAATAATAGATGATTTGGAAATAGCAGTAGTAGCTTTAGCTATATGTAGAAATGTTAAATATGTGAGTTACACGGTTGAAGTCTTAAGAAACTAACAATATAATAGGGCTTCTGCTAGTTTTAAGAAACAATACCAAGAGACTCCATCTGGAGCATGTGATAAACTTGCAGGATATTTCTGCTAAGTTTACGAAGACATACAAAGTAATAAAGGTAAAATGAGTCGGTCTTTGTAAATGTTGTTTACATTTCCGTACACTGCATTGGTATATGCGGTATATGTAGCAATGTTAAATATGTGAGTTACATGGTTGAAGTCCTAAGAAACTAACTTGGAATATAATAGGGCTTCTGCTGGTTTTGAGAAACAATACCAGAGACTCCTTCTGCAGCATGTGATAACCTTGCGGGTTCTTTTCTGCTAACTATATGAAAACATACAAAGTAATAAAGGTAAAATGAGTCGATCTTTAGTAAATGTTGCTTACATTTTGGTCCACCGCATTGGTGTAAGTGAAAGCATGCATGCTATATGAATCTGCAGAACAAGTCCTGGTCTAGTGACACATGCTTAGCAGATGTATTTCCTATTCCTTGTATGGATGTAATCTGGGACATAAAGTAATTCTTTAGCCCACAAGTATTTTAGGCTATCATACCCAGTATAAGATTGATTTTCATGACACTATGTAGTAATAATAGAGAATTTGGAACCAGCACTAGTAGCTTTTGATAGCAAAGTTAAATATGTGAGTTACATGGTTGAAGTCCTACGAAACTAACTTATAATATCATAGGGCTTCTGCTAGTTTTAAGAAACAATACCAAGAGACTCCATCTGGAGCATGTGATAAACATGCGGGATATTTCTGCTAAGTATACGAAGACATACAAAGTAATAAATGTAAAATGAGTCGGTCTTTTGTAAATGTTGTTTACATTTCCGTACACCGCATTGGTATAAACGAAAGGTGTTTATAGCATGCATGTTATATGAATCTGCAGAACAGGTCCTGTTCAACTGAGCAACGCTTAGCAGGTATATTACCTATTCCTTGTATGGATGTAATCAGGGACATAAATCCCACAAGTATTTACGGTTATCATGCCCGTACAAGATAAAATTTCATAATAAAATGCAATAATAGATGATTTGGAAATAGCAGTAGTAGCTTTAGCTATATGTAGAAATGTTAAATATGTGAGTTACACAGTTGAAGTCTTAAGAAACTAACAATATAATAGGGCTTCTGCTGGGTTTGAGAAACAATACCAAGAGACTCCATCTGTAGCATGTGATAACCTTGCGGGATCTTTTATGCTAACTATATGAAAACATACCAAGTAATAAAGGTAAAATGAGTAGATCTTTAGTAAATGTTTTTTACATTTCGGTACACCGCATTGGTGTAAGTGAAAGCATACATGCTATATGAATCTGCAGAACAGGTCCTGTTCAAGTGAGCAACGCTTACCAGGTATATTACCTATTCCTTGTATGGATGTAATCAGGGACATAAAGTAATTCCTTAGCCCACTATTTATTATACCCAGTAGAACATGGAATTTCATAATACTATGTAATAATAGAGAATTTGGAAATAGCATTAGTAGCTTTAACTATATGTAGCAATGTTAAATATGTGAGTTACACGGTTGAAGTCATAAGAAACTAACTTGGAATATAATAGGGCTTCTGCTGGTTTTGAGAAACAATACCAAGAGACTCCATCTGCACCATGTGATAACGTTGCAGGATCTTTTCTGCTAACTATATGAAAACATACAAAGTAATAAAGGTAAAATGATTCGATATACCAGTGTTATTATAACAATAACAGTGTTATAACAATGTTGCTTACATTTCGGTCCACCGCATTTGTGTAAGTGAAAGCATCCATGCTATATGAATCTGCAGAACAGGTCCTGGTCTAGTGAGACATGATTAGCAGGTGTATTTCCTATTCCTTGTATGGATGTAATCTGGGACATAAAGTAATTCCTTAGCCCACAAGTATTTTAGGCTATCATACCCAGTATAAGATTGATTTTCATGACACTATGTAATAATAATAGAGAATTTGTAACCAACACTAGTAGCTTTTGCTATCAAAGTTAAATATGTGAGTTACATGGTTGAAGTCCTACGAAACTAACTTATAATATCATAGGGCTTCTGCTGGTTTTGAGAAACAATACCAAGAGACTCCATCAGCAGCATGTGATAAACTTACGGGATATTACTGCTAAGTATACGAAGACATACAAAGTAATAAAGGTATAATGACTTGGTCTTTTGTAAATGTTGTTTACATTTCCATACACCGCATTGGTATAAACGAAAGGTGTTTATAGCATGCATGAATCTGCAGAACAGGTCCTGTTCAAGTGAGCAACGCTTAGACCCATTATACACGGGGATTTTAACGCACATTCGGGGTGGAACGGCGGCGACTAAAAAGCACCGATAACGCACGGTGCCGGCGGCACCGGGATGCAGATTCGATGCACGCCGCCGGAAAAGTCGCGTTAGCGGAACGCGGAAGAAACCGCAGCTTCCTTGACAACCAGGGTCCAATCAGACGTGGTGCCGAAGGCGCCGAGTGCGTAATTGGGGAGTTCCGGGTTTAGTGGCAGAGCCAGAATCGAAGCGGGTGCTGGAACGCTGCGCCGCAGAGGGCACCCAAAGGGAACGGGGATAGAAAGGCGCCCGGAGATCCCCAAAGGTGAGGGGAAGCAGGGGAGCCCTGGATGCAATGGGCCGGGGCGCTGAGCTCCAGCGGGGGAGAGGGGCAGCATGTCCGTATGAGGAACGGCACAGAGGCCACCACAGCGACCACCCACCAATCCCCGAACCCTCCCCCAAGCACAAACGACAGCAGAGACGAGGGTGTGGGTGAAACATACAAACTTTATAAAATAGTCAAATCAGTGTAAAAAAGTGCAATGCATAGAAAACCGTACAAACACGGGGGTCTAGGAAATACAACACGCGAGGGGAAACAGTAAAAGAAAGTAGACGACCTAGGGGGCAGAAGGACTGGGGTAGCAAACAAGGGGAGGGGCGAACTGGGAGGCAACTAAGGGGATGGCTACGCGGAGACACCCAACCCTCCCCAAAGTCCAGCTTCAGGGCGGCGGGAGGTCCGCGACGACAGCTCACGTGGACGGCGAGGAGGGTCCGGCAGCACAGCAATCCGTTGAGGCACCCCCTGCAAGTGGGGAAGAAAGGCACCCGGTGAGAGCGGCGCCGGTACCAGAGGTCCCTACAGGGCCATGATGGCAAGGCAGCGCTGAACGGCCAGGCATGTGGCCCGGGTCCGCACAGTCGCCTGTTGCCGCCATACACATCCTCCTGCTGCCGTAACATCCATACAGGAGCCCCAGCCTCCGGCCACATCAGGTCGAGGACGTCTGCGTGTGGCGGAGGCGGCCCTGGATTGCCGGCAGCTATGGCTCGCAGAGCCGCAAAGAAGGTGGCCCTGAGACGTTCGAATTTCTCCCGGTACTGGCGGGGTGTCTGGGAGTACCCGGCGGCCTCCAGGTATTCCGAGGCCACTCGGAAGAGGTCAAAACAGTTGACCAGCTGCGCCGTAGTCATAAGGCGGTGTGACGCGCCCATGGCCAGGCAGTGGAGCAAAAAAAGCTCCATCGCCCGGCATTGCCAGCGGGCGCCGTCACGCCGCTCCCTCCACGTGTGCAGCATAGTCGAAAGTGACCAGCCGCGCCCAGGGACCGCCCGTTCCCAACACGCCCCCGTGCCATCCAGCCCACAGTATCGCGAGGGGCGTGGGGACCGCCCCCGACGTTCCTGGGAAGCCGGCATCCCCCGGATGCACCGCCTGCCAGGAGCGCCTGTCGCCGGCCACACTGCCCGTGCTCCCTGGGCACGCGGTGTAGTCCCTGTTGCCGGCCACCTAGTTAGTGCGACAGCATGCGGCCACAGCGAGCAGGGAGGCCATGGCAGCGCACCGTCTGAGGATTCCTGCCCCAGCGCCCGAGGGGCCCCCTGGCCTGGCGGACGAGTACCCGACCCCTAGCTCGTCGGCATCGGCAAGCACTGGTGAGCAGGGGGCACGGAGCCGTAGCTGGAGGGAGCATGAGGTTGTTGGAAGTCTGGGGTGCCCCGGACATCCAGAAGGCCCTGCATGCGTCCCGCAGGAACCAGGACGTGTTCGAATGTGTCTCCAGGGACCTCCGGGCACAAGGGGTCGTCCGCAAAGCCTTAGAATGTCGGACGAAGACCAAGGTGCTGCGGCAGGAGTACTACCGTGTCCGCGAGCATAACGACCGGATGGGAGCCGAGCCAGCCACATGCCCGCACTACCGGACGCTGGCCAATATCTTGGGGACGCGGGGCAGTGGGCGGCCGCGACGGGTGGCACGGAGCCTCAGTGTGCGGCGTGTTCCCCGGCCTCCCGAAGTGGTGGAGGCTGAGTGGGCGGGCCGGGGACGGCCACCGGAGAGACCGGCATCTGCCGGTGGGGCTCCGCCAGCCCCACGTGAGCCCCCTAGGCAGCGGGAGCCACGGCCAGGTAATGCTCCCAGGTGGGTGGCCACCTGGGCAGTGGGGCGGTGGACTATGCCACAGGCAGGCAACCCACCCCCTGTCTATGACCCCCACCAGGGCCATCAACGGTGCCAGTATCGCCTGGGGGAGACAGCGACCATGCCGGCCACACGGACAAGGAGTCGGGTGGGACCCAGGAGATCACGGGTACCGTGGGTCCCCAAGTGGGAGGAATGGGTGGAGTTGGAGCCGCGCCAAGGGCCGGCCAGCAGCTGGCTCCCCAGGTGCCTTGGCCCAACAGCGGACTGCCACCCCGGGCCAAGGCACCGCCCTTCGTGTCGCCCGCAGGTGCAGCATGGGGGGACGCCCCGGACAGAAGCCCAGTGTCCCCGAACGTGGCCTCCGAGTCCGAGCGACAGAGGGAGGGTTCTGCAGGTGCGTGCCATGGCGCGGAGGGCCAGGGGATTGCCCTGGGAAGCTCGGTCCCCAGCAAACCAAATCTATTCACATATGCAGGTGAAGGCGTTTGGGACTGCGACGGAGGCGAGGAAGGGGAGGGGCCAGCCCTGGACCTCGGTGCGCTCTCTGCCGAGGTGCGCCTAAAACAGGAACGAAGGTGCCGCCGCCGCGTCGCGCTCCTCACCACTGTCGGGGAACGGCTACTGGAGCAGGGGGAGGAGGACCTGGACGAGCGGCGCCGTTTTCAGACCACCCTGCTGGAGCTCGGGTGGGCAGAGGGCGAGCGGGAACGCCAGGAGTGGGCGGGGTTCCAGGCCCTGCACCGGGAGACTATGGCCGGACCAGCTGCCTCCCTCGTGACAGCAACAGGGGTCCTGGACCGCATCGCGACAGCCATGGAGCGGATGACTCCCATGGATGGCGACCCTGGCCCCGCCCCTGCCATCCCACCGGCCGAGCCACCTTTTGCGGTTCCCGTTGCAGGGCTTGTTGAGGCCCCAGTCGCCATGGCATGGGATGGATGGTGTTGAGGGCGCCCCTCCACACCGCGGTGCGTGGCGGCGAGCCACGGGTGCCGCCACGGGGGGCCGACGGCGGCCCCGGGGAGCCCGCGGGCTGCGGCGCTTGTAAACGGCAAAAAAAAATGGCCATCCTGTCATTAAGGTGGCCCTTGCCTTCCCCTGTGACTCGTTTCCGTCATTCACCTGGCGCCCCTTCGTGGCCGGCGGTCGAACATGTAGGCATCCACTGCGTCCCTGACGCGTTGCCCATGCTGCCGTGTGCGCAGCCGCTCCCGCCGACTGGGCAGCCCTTCCTCCTCGACCTCGATGGTCTCCCTGGTCGGCATCTCCAGACGGAGTTCATGTCAGTGTGCCTCGCAGATGTTGTGCAGGATGACGCAGGCTATGATCACCGGGGTTACGTTCACTATGGCGGCCTGGAGCCAGGAGAGCAGGCATCGCCAGTACCCTTTCAGATGGCCAAACGCCCGTTCCACGACGTTGCTTGCGTGGCACAGACGGCCATTGAAGTACGCCTTCACCGTGTTCCGTGGCGGGTCGTAGGGTTTCATGAGCCACCGGCGTTGGGGGTATGCCCCATCAGCATGAGGGCTGGCACGCGGACACCCTGCATCGTGACAGTGGGGTTCCCCGGGACGTACACCCCGGCGTCCATGGCGGCGCGTAGGTTAGACTGCTGGAAAACGAAGGCGTCGTTCCGCCGACCACCCCAGCCTGCCTCCGCATAAATGAAACGGCCTGTGTGATCCACCGTCCCCTGGAGGATGACTGAACAGAAGACCTTCCTGTTCCCGTATTCGTCGTAGCGCCTTCCGGGGGCACGGATGGGGATGTGGCAGCCATTGACAGCCCCGATGCAGTGGGGGAACCCTAGGCGGCCGAACCCATCCATGATCTGTGGATGAGAGGGGGAGTTAGGCTGCGAGGATGGTGCCCCTTGGTCCGCTAGCCACCACTGTGCCCTGCCTTGTACACCTACCTCGCCGACCCCGACTCCTAGGCGTGCAGAACAGGTCCAAAGTGATAAAGGTAAAATGAGTCGATCTTTAGTAAATGTTGCTTACATTTCGGTACACCGCATTGGTGTAAGTGAAAGCATGCATGCTATATGAATCTGCAGAACAGGTCCTGTTCAAGTGAGCCATGCTTAGCAGGAATATTTCCTATTCCTTGTATGGATGTAATCTGGGACATAGTAGCTTTTGCTAGCAAAGTTAAATAGGGTTTCTGCTTGTTTTGAGAAATAATACCAAGAGACTCCATCTGCAGCATGTGATAAACTTGCCGGATCTTTACTGCTAAGTATACGAAGACATACAAAGTAATAAAGGTAAAATGAGTGGGTCCTTTGTAAATGTTGTTTACATTTCCGTACACCGCATTGGTATATGTAGCTATATGTAGCAATGTTAAATATGTGAGTTACATAGTTGAAGTCCTAAGAAACTAACTTGGAATATAATAGGGCTTCTGCTGGTTTTGAGAAACAATACCAGAGCCTCCATCTGCAGCATGTGATAACCTTGCGGGATCTTTTCTGCTAACTATATGAAAACATACAAAGTAATAAAGGTAAAATGAGTAGATCTTTAGTAAATGTTGCTTACATTTCGGTACACCGCATTGGTGTAAGTGAAAGCGTGCATGCTATATGAATCTGCAGAACAGGTCCTGTCCAAGTGAGCAATGCTTAGCAGGAATATTTCCTATTCCTTGTATGGATGTAATCTGGGACATAAAGTAATTCCTTAACCCACAAGTATTTTAGGCTATCATACCCAGTATAAGATTGATTTTCATGACACTATGTAATAATAATAGAGAATTTGGAACCAGCACTAGTAGCTTTTGCTAGCAAAGTTAAATATGTGAGTTACATGGTTGAAGTCCTACAAAACTAACTTATAATATCATAGGGCTTCTGCTGGTTTTGAGAAACAATACCAAGAGACTCCATCTGCAGCATGTGATAAACTTACGGGATATTTCTGCTAAGTATACGAAGACATACAAAGTAATAAAGGTAAAATGACTTAGTCTATTGTAAATCTTGTTTATATTTCCGTACACCGCATTGGTATAAACGAAAGGTGTTTATAGCATGCATGTTATATGAATCTGCAGAACAGGTCCTGTTCAAGTGAGCAATGCTTAGCAGATATATTAACTATTCTTTGTATGGATGTAATCAGGGACATAAAGCCCGCAAGTATTTACGGTTATCATACCCAGTACAAGATAGAATTTCATAATACTATATAATAATAGAGAATTTGGAAATAGCACTAGTAGCTTTAACTATATGTAGCAATGTTAAATATGTGAGTTACATGTTTGAAGTCCTAAGAAACTAACTTGGAATATAATAGGGCTTCTGCTGGTTTTGAGAAACAATACCAGAGACTCCATCTGCAGCACCTTGCGGGATCTTTTCTGCTAACTATATGAAAACATACAAAGTAATAAAGGTAAAATGAGTTGACCTTTAGTAAATGTTAAATATGTGAGTTACATGGTTGAAATCCTAAGAAACTAACTAGGAATATAATAGGGCTTCTGCTCATTTTGAGGAACAATACCAAGAGACTTCCATCTGCAGCTATATGAAACGGCAGAACAGGTCCTGTTCCAGTGAGCAACGCTTAGGAGGAATATTTCATATTCCTTGTATGGATATAATTAGGGACATATAGTAATTCCTTAGCCAACAGGTATTTAAGGTTATCATACCCAGTATAAGATAGATTTTCATGACACTACGTAGTAATAATAGAGAATTTGGATACAGCACTAGTAGCTTTTGCTAGCAAAGTTAAATTTGTGAGTTACATGGTTGAAGTCCTACGAAACTAATAATAACTTCTGCTGGTTTTAAGAAACAATACCAAGAGACTCCATCTGCAGCATATCATAAACTTGCGGTTTCATTTCTGCTAACTATATGAAGACATACAAAGTAATAAAGGTAAAATGAGTCGATCTTTAGTAAATGTTGTTTACATTTCGGTAAACCGCATTGGTATATGTGAAAGCATGAATGCTATATGAATCTGCAGAACAGGTGCTGTTCAAATGAGCAACGCTTAGCAGGTACATGCCCTATTCCTTGTATGGATGTAATCTGGGACATAAAGTAATTCCGTAGCCCACTATTTATCATACCCAGTAGAACATGGAATTTCATAATACTATGTACTAATAATAGAGAATTTGGAAATAGCACTAGTGGTATAAACGAAAGGTGTTTATAGCATGCATGTTATATGAATCTGCAGAACAGGTCCTGTTCAAGTGACCAATGCTTAGCAGGTATATTACCTATTCCTTGTATGGATGTAATCAGGGACATAAAGCCCACAAGTATTTACGGTTATCATACACAGTACAAGATAGAATTTCATAATACTATGTAATAATCAAGAATTTGGAAATAGCGCTAGTAGCTTAACTATATGTAGCAATGTTAAATATGTGAGTTACACAGTTGAAGTCCTAAGAACGTAACTTGGAATATAATAGGGCTTCTGCTGGTTTTGAGTAACAATATCAAGAGACTCCATCTGCAGCATGTGATAACCTTGCGGGATCTTTTCTGCTATATGAAAACATACAACGTAATAAAGGTAAAATGAGTCGATCTTTAGTAAATGTTGCTTACATTTCCGTACACCGCATTGGTATAAACGAAAGGTGTTTATAGCATGCATGTTATATGAATCTGCAGAACAGGTCCTGTTCAAGTGAACAACGCTTAGCAGGTATATTACCTATTCTTTGTATGGATGTAATCTGGGACATAAAGCCTGCAAATATTTACGGTTATCATACCCAGTACAAGATAGAATTTCATAATACTATGTAATAATAGAGAATTTGGAAATAGCACTAGTAGCTTTAACTATATGTAGCAATGTTAAATATGTGAGTTACATGGTTGAAGTCCTAAGAAACTAACTTGGAATATAACAGGGTTTCTGCTTGTTTTGAGAAATAATACCAAGAGACTCCATCTGCAGCATGTGATAAACTTGCCGGATCTTTACTGCTAAGTATACGAAGACATACAAAGTAATAAAGGTAAAATGAGTCGGTCCTTTGTAAATGTTGTTTACATTTCCGTACACCGCATTGGTATATGTAGCTATATGTAGCAATGTTAAATATGTGAGTTACATTGTTGAAGTCCTAAGAAACTAACTTGGAATATAATAGGGCTTCTGTTGGTTTTGAGAAACAATACCAGAGACTCCATCTGCAGCATGTGATAGTCTTGCGGGATCTTTTCTGCTAACTATATGAAAACATACAAAGTAATAAAGGTAAAATGAGTCGATCTTTAGTAAATGTTTTTTACATTTCGGTAAACCGCATTGGTATATGTGAAAGCATGCATGCTATATGAATCTGCAGAACAGGTGCTGTTCAAATGAGCAACGCTTAGCAGGTACATTTCCTAATCCTTGTATGGATGTAATCTGAGACATAAAGTAATTCCTTAGCCCACTATTTATCATACCCAGTAGAACATGGAATTTCATAATACTATGTACTAATAATAGAGAATTTGGAAATAGCACTAGTAATATAAACGAATGGTGTTTATAGCATGCATGCTATATGAATCGGCAGAACAGGTCCTGTTCAAGTGAGCAACGCTTAGCAGGTATATTAACTATTCTTTGTATGGATGTAATCAGGGACATAAAGCCCGCAAGTATTTACGGTTATCATACCCAGTACAAGATAGAATTTCATAATACTATATAATAATAGAGAATTTGGAAATAGCACTAGTAGCTTTAACTATATGTAGCAATGTTAAATATGTGAGTTTCATGGTTGAAGTCCTTAGAAACTAACTTGGAATATAATAGGGCTTCTGCTGGTTTTGAGAAACAATACCAAGAGACTCCATCTGCACCATGTGATAACCTTGCAGGATCTTTTCTGCTAACTATATGCAGACATACAAAGTAATAAAGGTAAAATGAGTTGGTCTTTTGTAAATGTTGTTTACATTTCCGTACACCGCATTGGTATAAACGAACGGTGTTTATAGCATGCATGTTATATGAATCTGCAGAACAGGTCCTGTTCAAGTGAGCATCGCTTAGCAGGTATATTAACTATTCCTTGTATGGATGTAATCAGGGACTTAAAGTAATTCCTTAGCCGACAATATTTCCGGTCATAATTAATAATTATGCTGGATCTTTTCTGCTAACTATATGCAGACATACAAAGTAATAAAGGTAAAATGAGTTGGTCTTTTGTAAATGTTGTTTACATTTCCGTACACCGCATTGGTATAAACGAACGGTGTTTATAGCATGCATGTTATATGAATCTGCAGAACAGGTCCTGTTCAAGTGAGCATCGCTTAGCAGGTATATTAACTATTCCTTGTATGGATGTAATCAGGGACATAAAGTAATTCCTTAGCCGACAATATTTCCGGTCATAATTAATAATTATGCTGGATCTTTTCTGCTAACTATATGAAGACATACGTAGTAATAAAGGTAAAATGAGTCATTCTCTTGTAAATGTTCACATTTCGGTACACCGTTTTGGAATACACGAAAGGGTGTCTTTAGCATGTAAGCTATATCTGGTAGACGCCAGTCTCTCCAGAAACATCTTTTCAAGTGCATTCCGATGCATCTGGCAGTTTGGGGTTTGGGGTTTTCTTTTGTAACTGATGGTTTACTGAAAGGTGGCCACAGGATTGGGTGGGGTCCCCTATCCTCCGGGATCTCACCTTTTTCGAGTTATTTCCTATTGTGGCGGCAGTTGTCATTTGGAAAGACCTATTTCAGGACAGCAAAGTTTTATTTTGGTGCGACAATCAAGCGGTCCTGCGCATTATAAATCGGCAATCGAGGAAATCCCCCCGGGTAATGTGTTTAGTGAGGAAGCTAGTCAGGGTTTGCTTGGGGAGCAACATCTCATTTGCGGCCCGTCATGTCCCGGGCGCCACTAATGAAATAGCTGATGCTCTGTCTCAATTCCAGGAGCAAAGGTTTTGGCAGTTGGCGCCAGAGGCGAACCTGTGTCCAGACCGGTTCCCGGAGGAATTGTGGAGGATTGGCTTGGAATGATCCTCGAGGCCGTGGAACACTCCCTGGCTCCGACAACACGTCAGGCATATACAGCAGCGGTTTGGGGTTACATGGAGTACACGGAGCAGGAAGGGGGCCTTAGGGCCTTACCTCCAACAGAGGAATTAGTGCTGCGCTACCTTGTCCATTTACATTCCCGTAAAATGTCCCCGGGGTCCATGAACACCCAAGTGGCGGGGCTTTCCTTCTTATGCAAAACTAGGGGTTGGTGGGATCCATCATCATCCTTTTTGATCCGCAAAGCCATCGCAGGATGGAAAAGGATCAGTCCAGCCACAGCTGATCCCAGACGGCCTATTTCGTTAGACATTTTGAGGAACATAGTGAATCGATTGCCTGCTGTATGCATTGATGGTTATGAGGTTGCCCTTTTTGCGTCAGCGTTTACTCTTGCCTTTTTTGGGGCCTTTCAGAGCTCTGAGCTTGTATCGGGGTCCCGTTCGAGCACGGGCGATCAAGCAGTTGCAAGGGGGGATGTGCACCTCACTGATGAAGAGCTGCACATCACCCTTCGTCGTTCAAAAACTGATCAGCTGGGAAGAGGATCTCATATAGTGTTGAGAAAAAGTTGTGCCGACACTCTCTGCCCGGTTAGCAAAATGAGGGCCTTTATAGCCGTTCGGCCAGAAATTGATGGCCCTTTGTTGATTCACAAAAATGGCACTTCCTTGTCACGGTATCAGTTTGGGGCCGTTTTAAGAAGCACACTCCACCAGCTGGGCCTACCGGCACAGCAATTTGGCACCCATTCATTTCGCATTGGGGCGTCAACTGAAGCAGCTACTTCCGTCTTTCACCTGGCGCCCCTTTGTGGCCGGCAGTCGAACATGTAGGCAGCCACTGCGTCCCTGACGCGTTGCCCCTGCTGCCGTGTGCGCAGCCGCTCCTGCCGACTGGGCAGCCCTTCCTACTCGTCCTCGATGGTCTCCCTAGGCGGCATCTCCAGACGGAGTTCATGGCCGTGTGCCTCGCAGATGTTGTGCAGGATGACGCAGGCTATGATCACCGGGGTTACGTTCACTATGGCGGCCTGGAGGCAGGAGAGCAGGCATCGCCAGCGCCCTTTCAGACGGCCAAACGCCCATTCCACGACGTTTCGTGCGCGGCACAGACAGCCATTGAAGTACGCCTTCACCGCGTTCCGTGGCGGGGCGTAGGGTTTCATGAGCCACCGGCGTTGGGGGTATGCCCGATCAGCAACTATGAGGGCTGGCACGCGGACACCCTGCATCGTGACGGTGGGGTTCCCCGTGACGTACGCCCCGGCGTCCATGGCGGCGCGTAGGTTAGACTGCTGGAAAACGAAGGCGTCGTTCCGCCGACCACCCCAGCCTGCCTCCACATCAATGAAACAGCCTGTGTGATCCACCGTCCCCTGGAGGATGACCGAACAGAAGCCCTTCCTGTTCCTGTATTCGTCGTAGCGCCTACCGGGGGCACGGATGGGGATGTGGCAGCCATCGACGGCCCCGATGCAATGGGGGACCCCTAGGCGGCCGAACCCATCCATGATCTGCGGATGAGAGGGGGAGTTAGGCTGCGAGGATGGTGCCCGTTGATCCGCTGGCCGGCATTGTGCCCTGCGTTGTATACCTACCTCGCCAACCCCGTCTCCCAGGCGTGCAGAACAGATCCTGTTCAAGTGAGCCATGCTTTGCAGGTATATTTCCTATTCCTTGTATGGATGTATTCTGGGAAATAAAGTAATTCCTTAGCCCACAAGTATTTTAGGCTATCATACCCAGTATAAGATAGATTTTCATGACACTATGTAGTAATAATAGACAATTTGGAACCAGCACTAGTAGCTTTTGCTAGCAAAGTTAAATATGTGAGTTACAAGGTTGAAGTCCTACGAAACTAACTTATAATATCATAGGGCTTCTGCTGGTTTTAAGAAACAATACCAAGAGACTCCATCTGCAGCATGTGATAAACTTGCGGGATATTTCTGCTAAGTATACGAAGACATACAAAGTAATAAACGTAAAATGACTCGGTCTTTTGTAAATGTTGTTTACATTTCCGTACACTGCATTGGTATAAACGGAAGGTGTTTATAGCATGCATTTACGGTTTTCATACCCAGTAAAAGGTAAAGGTAAAGGAATACCCTGTGCAAGCACCGAGTCATGTTTGACCCTTGGGGTGATGCCCTCTAGCGTTTTAATGGCAGACTCAATACGGGGTGGTTCGCCAGTGCCTTCCCCAGTCATTACCGTTTACCCCCCAGCAAGCTGCGTACTCATTTTACTGACCTCGGAAGGATGGAAGGCTGAGTCAACCTTCAGCCGGCTGCTGGGATTGAACTCCCAACCTAATGGGCAAAGCTTTCAGGCGGCTGCCTTACCACTCTGCGCCACAAGAGGCTCATTATCATACCCAGTACAAGATAGAATTGTTGACATTTCCGTGCACCGCATTGGTATAAACGAACGGTGTTTATAGCATGCATGTTATATGAATCTGCAGAACAGGTCCAGTTCAAGTGAGCATCGCTTAGCAGGTATATTACCTATTCCTTGTATGGATGTAATCAGGGACATAAAGTAATTCCTTAGCCGACAATGTTTCCGGTCATCATACCCTGTAGAAGATAGAATTTCAGAATACTATGTAATAATAGAGAATTTGGAAATAGCACTAGTAGCTATAACTATATGTGGCAAAGTTAAATATTTGAGTTACATAGTTGAAGTCCTAGTAAACTAACTTGGAATATAACAGGGCTTCTGCTGGTTTTGAGAAACAATACCAGAGACTCCATCTGCAGCATGTGATAACCTTGTGGGATCTTTTCTGTTAACGATATGAAGACATACAAAGTAATAAAGGTAAAATGAGTCAATCTTTAATAAATATTGTTTACATTTGGGTACACAGCATTGGTATATGTGAAAGCATGCATGCTATATGAATCTGCAGAACAGGTCCTGTTCAAGTGAGCAACGCTTAGCAGGTATATTTCCTTTTCCTTGTATGGATGTAATCTGGGACATAAAGTAATTCCTTAGCCCACTATTTATCATACCCAGTAGAAATCATGCATGCTATATGAATCTGCTGAACAGATCCTGTTCAAGTGAGCAATGCTTAGCAGGTATATTTCCTTATCCTTGTATGGATGTAATCTGGGACATAAAATAATTCCCTAGCCCACTATTTATCATACCCAGTAGAACATGGAATTTCATAATACTATGTACTAATAATATAGAATTTGGAAATAGCACTAGTAGTATAAATGAAAGGTGTTTATAGCATGCATGTTATATGAATCTGCAGAACAGGTCCTGTTCGTGAGCAATGCTTAGCAGGTATATTACCTATTCCTTGTATGGATGTAATTAGGGACATGAAGCCCACAAGTATTTATGGTTATCATACCCAGTACAAGATAGAATTTCATAAAATTATGTCATAATAGAGAATTTGGAAATAGTATTAGTTGTTGTTGTTGTTATGTGCGAAGTCGTGTCCGACCCATCGCGACCCCATGGACAATGATCCTCCAGGCCTTCCTGTCCTCTACCATTCCCTGGAGTCCTTTTAAGTTTGCACCTACTGCTTCAGTGACTCCATCCATCCACATCATTCTCTGTCGTCCCCTTCTTCTTTTGCCCTCGATCACTCCCAGCATTAGGCTCTTCTCCAGGGAGTCCTTCCTTCTCATGAGGTGGCCAAAGTATTTGAGTTTCATCTTCAGGATCTGGCCTTCTAAAGAGCAGTCAGGGCTGATCTCCTCTAGGACTGACCGGTTTGTTCGCCTTGCAGTCCAAGGGACTCGCAAGAGTCTTCTCCAGCACCAGAGTTCAAAAGCCTCAATTCTCTGACGCTCGGCCTTCCTTATGGTAGGTAATATAGGTAATATACCTGCTAAGCGTTGCTCACTTGAACAGGACCTGTTCTGCAGATTCATATAACATGCATGCTATAAACACCTTTCGTTTATACCAATGCGGTATACGGAAATGTAAACAACATTTACAAAAGACCGAGTCATTTTACATTTATTACTTTGTATGTCTTCGTATACTTAGCAGAAATATCCCGCATGTTTATCACATGCTCCAGATGGAGTCTCTTGGTATTGTTTCTTAAAACTAGCAGAAGCACTATGATATTATAAGTTAGTTTCGTAGGACTTCAACCATGTAACTCACATATTTAACTTTGCTAGCAAAAGCTACTAGTGCTGGTTCCAAATTCTCTATTATTACTACATAGTGTCATGAAAATCAATCTTATACTGGGTATGATAGCCTAAAATACTTGTGGGCTAAAGAAATACTTTATGTCCCAGATTACATCCATACAAGGAATAGGAAATACATCTGCTAAGCATGTGTCACTAGACCAGGACTTGTTCTGCAGATTCATATAACATGCATGCTTTCACTTACACCAATGCGGTGGACCGAAATGTAAGCAACATTTACTAAAGATCGACTCATTTTACCTTCATTACTTTGTATGTTTTCATATAGTTAGCAGAAAAGATCCCGCAAGGTTATCACATGCTGCAGAAGGAGTCTCTGGTATTGTTTCTCAAAACCAGCAGAAGCCCTATTATATTCCAAGTTAGTTTCGTAGGACTTCAACCATGTAACTCACATATTTAACATTGCTACATATACCGCATATACCAATGCAGTGTACGGAAATGTAAACAACATTTACAAAAGACCGACTCATTTTACCTTTATTACTTTGTATGTCTTCGTATACTAAGCAGAAATATCCCGCAAGTTTATCACATGCTCCAGATGGAGTCTCTTGGTATTGTTTCTTAAAACTAGCAGAAGCCCTATGATATTATAAGTTAGTTTCGTAGGACTTCAACCATGTAACTCACATATTTAACTTTGCTAGCAAAAGCTACTAGTGCTTATTCCAAATTCTCTATTATTACTCCATAGTGTCATGAAAATCTATCTTATACTGGGTATGATAGCCTAAAATACTTGTGGGCTAAGGAATAACTTTATGTCCCAGATTACATCCATACAAGGAATAGGAAATATACCTGCTAAGCATGGCTCACATGAACAGGACATGTTCTGCAGATTCATATAGCATGCATGCTTTCAGTTACACTAATGCGGTGTACCGAAATGTAAGCAACATTTACTAAAGATCGACTCATTTTACCTTTATTACTTTGTATATTTTCATATAGTTAGCAGAAAAGATCCAGCAAGGATATCACATGCTGCAGATGGAGTCTCTGGTATTGTTTCTCAAAACCAGCAGAAGCCCTATTATATTCCAAGTTAGTTTCTTAGGACATCAACCATCAACCTCACATATTTAACATTGCTACATATACCGCATATACCTATGCGGTGTACGGAAATGTAAACAACATTTACAAAAGACCGACTCATTTTACCTTTATTACTTTGTATGTCTTCGTATACTGAGCAGAAAAGATCCCGCAAGGTTATCACATGCTGCAGATGGAGTCTCTGGTATTCTTTCTCAAAACCAGCAGAAGCCCTATTATATTCCAAGTTAGTTTCTTAGGACTTCAACCATGTAACTCACATATTTAACATTGCTACATATAGTTAAAGCTACTAGTGCTATTACCAAATTCTCTATTATTACATAGTATTATGAAATTCTATCTTCTACAGGGTATGATGACCGGAAACATTTTCGGCTAAGAAATTACTTTATGTCCCGGATTACATCCCTACAAGGAATAGGTAATATACCTGCTAAGCGATGCTGACTTGAACAGGACCTGTTCTGCATATTCATAAACATGCATGCTATAAACACCGTTCGTTTATACCAATGCGGTGTACAGAAATGTAAACAACATTTACAAAAGACCGACTCTTTTTACCTTTATTACTTTGTATGTCTTCATATAGTTAGCAGAAAAGATCCTGCAACGTTATCACATGGTGCAGATGGAGTCTCTTGGTATTGTTTCTCAAAACCAGCAGAAGCCCTATTATATTCCAAGTTAGTTTCTTAGGAATTCAACCGTGTAACTCACATATTTAACATTGCTACATATAGTTAAAGCTACTAATGCTATTTCCAAATTCTCTATTATTACATAGTATTATGAAATTCCATGTTCTAGTGGGTATAATAAATAGTGGGCTAAGGAATTACTTTATGTCCCTGATTACATCCATACAAGGAATAGGTAATATACCTGCTAAGCGTTGCTCACTTGAACAGGACCTGTTCTGCAGATTCATATAGCATGCATCCTTTCACTTATACCAATGCGGTGTACCGAAATGTAAAAAACGTTTACTAAAGATCTACTCATTTTACCTTTATTACTTGGTATGTTTTCATATAGTTAGCAGAAAAGATCCCGCAAGGTTATCACATGCTGCAGGTGGAGTCTCTTGGTATTGTTTCTCAAAACCAGCAGAAGCCCTATTATATTCCAAGTTAGTTTCTTAGGACTTCAACCGTGTAAGTCACATATTTAACATTTCTACATATAGCTAAACCTACTACTGCTATTTCCAAATCATCTATTATTACATTGTATTATGAAATTCTATCTTGTACTGGGCATGATAACCGTAAATACTTGTGGGATTTATGTCCCTGATTACATCCATACAAGGAATAGGTAATATACCTGCTAAGCGTTGCTCACTTGAACAGGACCTGTTCTGCAGATTCATATAACATGCATGCTATAACCACCTTTCGTTTATACCAATGCGGTGTACCGAAATGTTAACAACATTTACAAAAGACCGAGTCATTTTACATTTATTACTTTGTATGTCTTCGTATACTTAGCAGAAATATCCCGCAAGTTTATCACATGCTCCAGATGGAGTCTCTTGGTATTGTTTCTTAAAACTAGCAGAAGCCCTATGATATTATAAGTTAGTTTCGTAGGATTTCAACCATGTAACTCACATATTTAACTTTGCTAGCAAAAGCTACTAGTGCTGGTTCCAAATTCTCTATTATTACTACATAGTGTCATGAAAATCTATCTTGTACTGGGTATGATAGCCTAAAATACTTGTGGGCTAAGGAATAACTTTATGTCCCAGATTACATCCATACAAGGAATAGGAAATATACCTGCTAAGCATGGCTCACATGAACAGGACATGTTCTGCAGATTCATATAGCATGCATGCTTTCACTTACACTAATGCGGTGGCCCGAAATGTAAGCAACATTTACTAAAGATCGACTCATTTTACCTTTATTACTTTGTATGTTTTCATATAGTTAGCAGAAAAGATCCCACAAGGTTATCACATGCTGCAGATGGAGTCTCTGGTATTGTTTCTCAAAACCAGCAGAAGCCCTATTATATTCCAAGTTAGTTTCTTAGGACTTCAACCGAGTAACTCACATATTTAACATTGCTACATATAGTTAAAGCTACTAGTGTTATTTCCAAATTCTCTATTATTTCATATTTATTTCATATTATTTATTATGTCCCTGATTACATCCATACAAAGAATAGGTAATATACCTGCTAAGGCCCATTATGCACGGCCGCCGAAACGGCGAATTTTGGTCACATGGAAAAAGCGGAGGGGGAAGACGCGAAGTATATCGGTTATGCACGGAACGGGGTGTGACGGCGGCAAAACCCGGAGCGACAGGTGTCGAGGCGTCGATGTGCAGGCCAAAGGAACCGAGGCTAGCGCGCCGCTGCGTCGGCAAGCGGGCGCTGCGTCGGACATCGGCGCCAGGAATGGCAGAAGCTGACTGCGCAGGCGCATTCCTGCCGGGTCCGCCGGGCACGGAGGGGGAGGGAGCAAGCGCCGTAGCCGTGATCCCCAGAAACACGATGGACCATAGGGTACCGGTGGTGGTGGCCGCACAGGTCGCATCAGTAATCGCTGTCATCGTACACGCTCTAATGCTGGCGCCGGCCACAGATGTCCTGCAACGCGAGCAACGACAAAGGAAGCGGAGGCGGCGCCGAGCCATGCACGCATGGCGGAGATGGAGAATATGGACAGAGCCTCTCTGTCCTGGAGGCGAGGTGCCATCCGCCAGAGGCATGCCCTGTCCACAGTGCGGTTCCCGAGGGCCTGCTGGGCTGAATGGCACAGCCGAGACTGGTGGGAGAACTTTGTGACAGCCAGCTGGAGCGACGACCACTGGATCGATAACTTCCCCATGTCGCGGAGCACATTCCAGGAGGTCGTGACAGCACTACGGAGCCGGCTGGAGAGACAAGCCACCAACATGAGGATGCCCATCCCCGTGGAGAAACGGGTCGCCATTGCTCTATGGTACTTGGCCACAGGAGACACATATCGAGACGGCGCCCACCAGTTTGGTGTTGGGGTCGCCACGGCAGGGGAGATCATATGGGAGGTGTGCCTGGCGATGGAAGCGGAGCTCTACCGGATGGTAGTGTGCCTGGGAGACGGGGTCGGCGAGGTAGGTATACAAGGCAGGGCACAGTGGCGGCCAGCGGAACAAGGGGCACCATCCTCGCAGCCTAACTCCCCCTCTCATCCACAGATCATGGATGGGTTCGGCCGCCTAGGGTTCCCCCATTGCATCGGGGCCGTCGATGGCTGCCACATCCCCATCCGTGCCCCCGGGAGGCGCTACGACAAATATGGGAACAGGAAGGGCTTCTGTTCGGTCATCCTCCAGGGGACGGTGGATCACACAGGCCGTTTCATTGATGTGGAGGCAGGCTGGGGTGGTCGGCGGAACGACGCCTTCGTTTTCCAGCAGTCTAACCTACGCGCCGCCATGGACGCCGGGGCGTATGTCCCGGGGAACAACACCGTCACGATGCAGGGTGTCCGCGTGCCAGCCCTCATAGTTGCTGATGGGGCATACCCCCAACGCCAGTAGCTCATGAAACCCTACGCCCCGCCACGGAAAGCGATGAAGGCGTACTTCAATGGCCGTCTGTGCCGCGCACGCAACGTCGTGGAACGGGCGTTTGGCCGTCTGAAAGGGCGCTAGCGATGCCTGCTCTCCTGCCTCCAGGCCACCATAGTGAACGTTACCCCGGTGATCATAGCCTGCGTCATCCTGCACAACGTCTGAGAGGCAAACGGCCAGGAACTCCGTCTGGAGATGCCGCCCAGGGAGACCATCGAGGTTGTAGAGGAAGGGCTGCCCAGTCGGCGTGAGCGGCTGTGCACACGGCAGCAGGGGCAAAGCGTCAGGGACGCAGTGGCTGCCTACATGTTCGACCGCCGGCCACGAAGGGGCGCCAGGTGAATGATGGACACAAGTCACAGGGGAAGGTAAGGGCCACCCTACTGACAGGACGGCCATTTATTTTTCGCTGTTTACAAGCGCCGCAGCCCCGTGCACCGCGGCGTGGAGGGGTGCCCTCAACACCATCCATCCCGTTCGCCGCCCCTCCCCCTGTGCCATGGCGACCGGGGCATCCACAAGCCCCGCAACGGGAACCGCAAGGGGTGGCTCGGCCGGTGGGATGGCAGGGGCGGGGCCAGTGTCGCCATCCATGGGAGTCATCCGCTCCAAGGCTGTCGCAATGCGGTCCAGGACTCCTGTTGCTGGGAGGCAGCTGGTCCAGCCATCGTGTCCCGATGCAGGGCCTGGAACCCCGCCCACTCCTGGCGTTCCCGCTCGCCCTCTGCCCTCCCGAGCTCCAGCAGGGTGGTCTGGAAACGGCACTGCTCGTCCAGGTCCTCCTCCCCCTGTTCCAGTAGCCGTTCCCCGACAGTGGTGAGGAGCGCGTAGCGGCGGCGGCGCCTGCGTTCCATAGTAGGCACTCCTCGGCAGAGAGCGCCCCGAGGTCCAGGGCTGGCCCCTCCCCTTCCTCGCCACCGTCGCCGTCCCCAACGCCTTCACCTGCATATGTGAATAGATTTGGTGTCTTGGGGACCGAGCTTCCCAGGGCACCCCCCTGGCTCTCCGCGCCGTGGCACGCACCTGCAGAGCCCTCCCCCTGTCGCTCGGACTCAGAGGCCACGTTCGGGGACACTGGGCTTCTGTCCAGGGCGTCCCCCCATGTTGCACCTGCGGGCGACATGAAGGGTGGTGCCTTGGCCCGGGGTGGCAGTCCGCCGTTGGTCCAAGGCACCTGGGGAGCCAGCTGCTGGCTGGCCCTTGGTGTGGCTCCCACGCCACCCATTCCACCCACTTGGGGACCAACGGTACCCGTGGTCTCCTGGGACCCGCCCGACTCCTCGTCCGTGTGGCCGGCCTGGTCGCTCTCTCCCCCAGGCGATACTGGCGCCGTTGATAGCCCTGGTGGGGGTCATAGACAAGAGGTGGGTTGCCTGCCTGTGGCATAGTCCCCCGCCCCACTGCCCAGGTGGCCACCCACCTGGGAGCATTACCTGGCCGTGGCCCCCGCTGCCTAGGGGGCTCACGTGGGGCCAGCGGAGCCCCACCGGCGGATGCCTGTCTCTTCGGTGGCCGTCCCCGTCCCGCCCACTCAGCCTCCACCACCTAGGGTGGCCGGGGAACACGCCGCACACTGAGGCTCCGTGCCACCTTTGCGGCCGCCCACTGCCCCGCGTCCCCAAGATATCGGCCAGCCTCCGGTAGTGCGGGCATGTGGCTGGCTTGGCTCCCGTCCGGTCGTTATGCTCGCGGACACGGTAGTACTCCTGCCGCAGTGCCTTGGTCTTCGTCCGACATTCCAAGGCGCTGCGGACGACCCCTTGTGCCCGGAGGTCCCTGGAGACACGTTCGAACACCTCCCGGTTCCTGTGGGACGCATGCAGGGCCTCCTGGATGTCCGGGGCACCCCAGGCTTCCAACAGAGCCACGACCTCATGCTCCCTCCAGCTACGGCCCCGTCCCCCCTGCTCACCGGTGCTTGCCGATGCCGACGAGCTAGGAGTCGGGTACTCGTCCGCCAGGCCAGGGGGCCCCTCGGGCGCTGGGGCAGGAATCCTCGGACGGCCCGCTGCCATGGCCTCGCTGCTCGTTGTGGCCGCGTGCTGTCGCACTAACTAGGTGGCCGGCAATGGGGTCTACATGGCGTGGCCAGGGAGCACGGGCAGCGTGGCCGGCGACATGCGCTCCTGGCAGGCGTCGATGCGTCTGGCCATGGGCGCGTCACGCCGCCTTATGACTACGGCGCAGCTGGTCAACTGTTTTGCCCTCTTCCGAGCGGCCTCAGAATACCTGGAGGCTGCCGGGTACTCCCGGACACCCCGCCAGTGCCGGGAGAAATTCGAACGTCTCAGGGCCACCTTCTTTGCGGCTCTGCGAGCCATAGCTGCCGGCACTCCAGGGCCGCCTCCGCCACACGCAGACGTCCTCGACCTGATGTGGGCGGAGGCTGGGGCTCCTGTATGGATGTTACGGCAGCAGGAGGGTGTGTATGGCGGCAACGGGCGACTGTGCGGACCCGGGCCACATGCCTGGCCGATCTGTGCTGCCTTGCCGTCATGGCCTGTAGGGACCTCCGGTCCCGGCACCGCTCTCACCGGGTACCTTTCTTCCCCACTTGCAGGGGTTCCCACAACGGACTGCTGTGCTGCCGGACCCTCCTCTCCGCCCACGTGAGGTGCCGTCGTGAACCTCCCGCCGCCCTGAAGCTGGACTTTGTGGGGGGTTGGGTGTAGGATAGGAAAGAATAGGAAATACACCTGCTAATCATGTCTCACTAGACCAGGACCTGTTCTGCAGATTCATATAGCATGCATGCTTTCACTTACACCAATGCGGTGGACCGAAATGTAAGCAACATTGTTATAACACTGTTATTGTTATAATAACACTGGTATATTGCAGTGCAGGGGAATACTTTTCGCCAAAGAAACCAACAACTTATTGGCATTAAACAGGCCACAACTTTTATTGAACGATAGAGCGTTGACCAGCATGGGGGAGAACGGAACCAGCCCTCTTGTGGTCCCCTTACCACAAGGCAGCCACACGCGACTTCATCAGGTATGCACGAGGACCTCCAACACCCCACCTGGCTCCTCATGCCCCCAATTCCCTGATGGATAGAATGGGGAGGTGACCACCTCTTGGGAACCCCTTGAGGCGTGAACCCCTGCCGGGTTCCGGGCCACCCGGAAACGCGGATCTGCCGTCCCAGCTCATCCTCCATGAGTGATGGCCTCCCGGCACCGCTTACTCACAGCCTCTTACGGAGGCTCCTGGGAATTGTAGTCCATGGACTTCTGGAGGGCCGCAGTTTGACTACCCCTGCTGTAGAAGATAGAATTTCATAATACTATGTAATAATAGAGAATTTGGAAATAGCACTAGTAGCTTTAACTATATGTAGCAATGTTAAATATGTGAGTTACATGGTTGAAGTCCTAAGAAACTAACTTGAAATACAATAGAGTTTCTGCTGGTTTTGAGAAATAATACCAATAATACACATCTGCAGCATGTGATAAACTTGCCAGATCTTTTCTCCTAAGTATATGAAGACATACAAAGTAATAAAGGTAAAATGAGTCGGGCTTTTGTAAATGTTGTTTACATTTCCGCACACCGCATTGGTATATGTAGCTAGATGTAGCAAATATTTGAGTTACATAGTTGAAGTCCTAGTAAACTAACTTGGAATATAATAGGGCTTCTGCTGGTTTTGAGAAACAATACCAGAGACTCCTTCTGCAGCATGTGATAACCTTGTGGGCTCTTTTCTGCTAACTATATGAAAACATACAAAGTAATAAAGGTAAAATGAGTCTATCTTTAGTAAATGTTTTTTACATTTCGGTACACCGGATTGGTGAAAGTGAAAGCATGCATGCTATATGAATCTGCAGAACAGGTCCTGTTCAAGTGAGCCATGCTTAGCAGGTATATTTCCTATTCCTTGTATGGATGTAATCTGGGACATAAAGTTATTCCTTAGCCCACAAGTATTTTAGGCTATCATACCCAGTATAAAATAGATTTTCATGACACTATGTAGTAATAATAGAGAATGTGGAACCAGCACTAGTAGCTTTTGCTAGCAAAGTTAAGTATTTGAGTTACATGGTTGAAGTCCTACGAAACTAACTTATAATATCATAGGGCTTCTTTTAGTTTTAAGTAACAATACCAAGAGACTCCATCTGCAGCTTGTGATATACTTGCGCGATATTTCTGCTAAGTATACAAAGACATACAAAGTAATAAATGTAAAATGACTCGGTCTTTTGTAAATGTTGTTTACATTTCCGTACACCGCATTGGTATAAACGAACGGTGTTTATAGCATGCATTTACGGTTATCATACCCAGTAAAAGGTAAAGGTAAAGGTATCCGCCGTGCAAGCACCGAGTCATGTCTGACCCTTGGGGTGATGCGCTCTAGCGTTTTCATGGCAGACTCAATACAGGGTGGTTCGCCAGTGCCTTCCCCAGTCATTACCGTTTACCCCCCAGCAAGATGGGTACTCATTTTACCGACCTCGGAAGGATGGAAGGCTGGGTCAACCTTGAGCCGGCTGCTGGGATTGAACTCCCAACCAAATGGGCAAAGCTTTCAGGCGGATGCCTTACCACTCTGCGCCTCAAGAGGCTCATTATCATACCCAATACAAGATAGAATTTCATAATACTATGTAATAATAGAGAATTTGGAAATAGCACTAGTAGCTTTAACTATATGTAGCAATGTTAAATATGTGAGTTACATGGTTGAAGTCCTAAGAAACTAACTTGGAATATAATAGGGTTTCTGCTGGTTTTGAGAAATAATACCAAGAGACTCCATCTGCAGCATCTGATAAACTTGCCGGATCTTTTCTGCTAAGTATATGAAGACATACAAAGTAATAAAGGTAAAATGAGTCGGTCATTTGTAAATGTTGTTTACATTTCCGTACACCGCATTGGTATATGTAGCTATATGTAGCAATGTTAAATATGTGAGTTACATAGTTGAAGTCCAAAGAAACTAACTTGGAATAGAATAGGGCTTCTGCTGGTTTTGAGAAACAATACCAGAGACTCCATCTGCAGCATTTGATAACCTTGCGGGATCTTTTCTGCTAACTATATGAAAACATACAAAGTAATAAAGTTAAAATCTTTAGTAAATGTTGCTTACATTTCGGTACACCGCATTTGAGTAAGGGAAAGCATGCATGCTATATGAATCTGCAGAACATGTCCTGTTCATGTGAGCCATGCTCAGCAGGTATACTTCCTATTCCTTGTATGGATGTAATCTGGGACATAAAGTTATTCCTTAGCCCACAAGTATTTTAGGCTATCATGCCCAGTATAAGATAGATTTGCATGACACTATGTAGTAATAATAGAGAATTTGGAACCAGCACTAGTAGCTTTTGCTAGCAAAGTTTAATATGTGAGTTACATGGTTGAAGTCCTAAGAAACTAACTTATAATATCATAGGGCTTCTGCTAGTTTTAAGAAACAATACCAAGAGACTCAATCTGGAGCATGTGATAAACTTGCGGGATATTTCTGCTAAGTATACGAAGACATACAAAGTAATAAAGGTAAAATGACTCGGTCTTTTGTAAATGTTGTTTACATTTCCGTACACCGCATTGGTATAAACGAAAGGTGTTTATAGCATGCATGTTATATGAATCTGCAGAACAGGTCCTGTTCAAGTGAGCAACGCTTAGACCCATTATGCACGGGGATTTTAACGCACATTCGGGGTGGAATGGCGGCGACTAAAATCACCGATAACGCATTGTGCTGGCGGCAACGGGCTGCAGATTCGATGCACGCCGCCGGAAAAGTCGCGTTAGCGGAACGCGGAAGAAACCGCAGCTTCCTTGACAACCTGGGTCCAATCAGACGTGGTGCCGATGGCGCCGCGTGCGTAATCGGGGAGCTCCGGGTTTAGCGGCAGAGCCAGAATCGAAGCGGCTGCTGGAACGCCGCGCCACAGAGGGCACCCAAAGGGAACGGGGATAGAAAGGCGCCCGGAGATCCCCAAAGGTGAGGGGAAGCAGGGGAGCCCTGGATGCAATGGGCCGGGGCGCTGAGCTCCAGCGGGGGAGAGGGGCAGCATGTCCGTATGAGGAACGGCACAGAGGCCACCACAGCGACCATCCACCAATCCCCGAACCGTCCCCCAAGCACAAACGACAGCAGAGACGAGGGTGTGGGTGAAACATACCATCTTTATTAAATAGTCAAAACAGTGTAAAAAAGTGCAATGCATAGAAAACAGTACAAACACGGGGGTCTAGGAAATACAACACGCGAGGGGAAACAGTAAAAGAAAGGGGACGACCTAGGGGGCAGATGGACCGGGGTAGCAAACAAGGGGAGGGGCGAACTGGGAGGCAACTAAGGGGACGGCTACGCGGCGACACCCAACCCCCCCCAAAGTCCAGCTTCAGGGCGCCGGGAGGTCCACGACGGCAGCTCACGTGGGCGGTGAGGAGAGTCCGGCAGCACAGCAGTCCGTTGTGGCAACCCCTGCAAGTGGGGAAGAAAGGCACCCGGCGAGAGCGGCGCCGGTACCGGAGGTCCCTACAGGGCTATGACGGCAAGGCAGCACAGATCGGCCAGGCATGTGGCCCGGGTCCGCACAGTCGCCCGTTGCCGCCATACACACCCTCCTGCTGCCGTAACATCCATACAGGAGCCCCAGCCTCCATCTGCAGCATGTGATAACCTTGCGGGATCTTTTCTGCTAACTATATTAAAACATACCAAGTAATAAAGGTAAAATGAGTAGATCTTTAGTAAACGTTTACATTTCGGTACACCGCATTGGTATAAGTGAAAGCATGCATGCTATATGAATCTGCAGAACAGGTCCTGTTCAAGTGAGCAACGCTTAGCAGGTATATTACCTATTCCTTGTATGGATGTAATCAGGGACATAAAGTAATTCCTTAGCCCACTATTTATTATACACAGTAGAACATGGAATTTCATAATACTATGTAATAATAGAGAATTTGGAAATAGCATTAGTAGCTTTAACTATATGTAGCAATGTTAAATATGTGAGTTACACGGTTGAAGTCCTAAGAAACTAACTTGGAATATAATAGGGCTTCTGCTGGTTTTGAGAAACAATACCAAGAGACTCCATCTGCACCATGTGATAATGTTGCAGGATCTTTTCTGCTAACTATATGAAGACATACAAAGTAATAAAGGTAAAAAGAGTCGGTCTTTTGGAAATGTTGTTTACATTTCCGTACACCGCATTGGTATAAACGCACGGTGTTTATACCATGCATGTTATATGAATCTGCAGAACAGGTCCTGTTCAAGTCAGCATCGCTTAGCAGGTATATTACCTATTCCTTGTATTGATGTAATCCGGGACATAAAGTAATTTCTTAGCCGACAATGTTTCCGGTCATCATACCCTGTAGAAGATAGAATTTCATAATACTATGTAATAATAGAGAATTTGGTAATAGCACTAGAAGCTTTAACTATATGTAGCAATGTTAAATATGTGAGTTACATGGTTGATGTCCTAAGAAACTAGCTTGGAATATAATAGGGCTTCTGCTGGTTTTGAGAAACAATACCAGAGACTCCATCTGCAGCATGTGATAACCTTGTGGGATCTTTTCTGCTAACTATATGAAAACATACAAAGTAATAAAGGTAAAATGAGTCGATCTTTAGTAAATGTTGCTTACATTTCGGTACACCGCATTAGTGTAAGTGAAAGTATGCATGCTATATGAATCTGCAGAACATGTCCTGTTCATGTGAGCCATGCTTAGCAGGTATATTTCCTATTCCTTGTATGGATGTAATCTGGGACATAAAGTTAGTCCTTAGCTCACAAGTATTTTAGGCTATCATACCCAGTATAAGATAGATTTTCATGACACTATGTAGTAATAATAGAGAATTTGGAATAAGCACTAGTAGCTTTTGCTAGCAAAGTTAAATATGTGAGTTACATGGTTGAAGTCATACGAAACTAACTTATAATATCATAGGGCTTCTGCTAGTTTTAAGAAACAATACCAAGAGACTCCATCTGGAGCATGTGATAACCTTGCGGGATATTTCTGCTAAGTATACGAAGACATACAAAGTAATAAATGTAAAATCACTCGGTCTTTTGTAAATGTTGCTTACATTTCGGTACACCGCATTGGTATAAACGAAAGGTGTTTATAGCATGCATTTTATATGAATCTGCAGAACAGGTCCTGTTCAAGTGAGCAACGCTTAGCAGGTATATTACCTATTCCTTGTATGGATGTAATCAGGGACATAAATCCCACAAGTATTTACCGTTATCATGCCCAGTACAAGATAGAATTTCATAATACAATGTAATAATAGATGATTTTGAAATAGCAGTAGTAGCTTTAGCTATATGTAGAAATGTTAAATATGTGAGTTACACGGTTGAAGTCCTAAGAAACAAACTTGGAATATAATAGGGCTTCTGCTGGTTTTGAGAAACAATACCAAGAGACTCCATCTGCAGCATGTGATAACCTTGCGGGATCTTTTCTGCTAACTATATGAAAACATACCAAGTAATAAAGGTAAAATGAGTAGATCTTTAGTAAACGTTGTTTACATTTCGGTACACCGCATTGGTATAAGGGAAAGCATGCATGCTATATGAATCTGCAGAACAGGTCCTGTTCAAGTGAGCAACGCTTAGCAGGTATATTACCTATTCCTTGTATGGATGTAATCAGGGACATAAAGTAATTCCTTAGCCTACTATTTATTATACCCAGTAGAACATGGAATTTCATAATACTATGTAATAATAGAGAATTTGGAAATAGCATTAGTAGCTTTAACTATATGTAGCAATGTTAAATATGTGAGTTACATGGTTGAAGCCCAAAGAAACTAACTTGGAATATAATAGGGCTTCTGCTGGTTTTGAGAAAGAATACCAGAGACTCCATCTGCAGCATGTGATAACCTTGCGGGATGTTTTCTGCTCAGTATACGAAGACATACAAAGTAATAAAGGTAAAATGAGTCGGTCTTTTGTAAATGTTGTTTACATTTCCGTACACCGCATAGGTATATGCGGTATATGTAGCAATGTTAAATATGTGAATTACATGGTTGATGTCCTAAGAAACTAACTTGGAATATAATAGGGCTTCTGCTGGTTTTGAGAAACAATACCAGAGACTCCATCTGCAGCATGTGATAACCTTGCGGGATCTTTTCTGCTAACTATATAAAAACATACAAAGTAATAAAGGTAAAATGAGTCGATCTTTAGTAAATGTTGCTTACATTTCGGTCCACCGCATTAGTGTAAGTGAAAGCATGCATGCTATATGAATCTGCAGAACATGTCCTATTCATGTGAGCCATGCTTAGCAGGTATATTTCCTATTCCTTGTATGGATGTAATCTGGGACATAACGTTATTCCTTAGCCCACAAGTATTTTAGGCTATCATACCCAGTATAAGATAGATTTTCAGGACACTATGTATAGATTTTCAGGACACTATAATAGAGAATTTGGAATAATCACTAGTAGCTTTTGCTAGCAAAGTTAAATATGTGAGTTACATGGTTGAAGTCCTACGAAACTAACTTATAATATCATAGGGCTTCTGCTAGTTTTAAGAAACAATACCAAGAGACTCCATCTGGAGCATGTGATAAACTTGAGGGATATTTCTGCTAAGTATACGAAGACATACGAAGTAATAAATGTAAAATGACTCGGTCTTTTGTAAATGTTGTTAACATTTCGGTACACCGCATTGGTATAAACGAAAGGTGGTTATAGCATGCATGTTATATGAATCTGCAGAACAGGTCCTGTTCAAGTGAGCCATGCTTAGCAGGTATATTTCCTATTCCTTGTATGGATGTATTCTGGAACATAAAGTTATTCCTTAGCCCACAAGTATTTTAGGCTATCATACCCAGTATAAGACAGATTTTCATGACACTATGTAGTAATAATAGAGAATTTGGTAATAGCACTAGTAGCTTTAACTATATGTAGCAATGTTAAATATGTGAGTTACATGGTTGAAGTCCTAAGAAACTAACTTGGAATATAATAGGGCTTCTGCTGGTTTTGAGAAACAATACCAAGGGACTCCATCTGCAGCATGTGATAACCTTGCGGGATCTTTTCTGCTAACTATATGAAAACATACCAAGTAATAAAGGTAAAATGAGTAGATCTTTAGTAAACATTGTTTACATTTCGGTACACCGCATTGGTATAAGTGAAAGCATGCATGCTATATGAATCTGCAGAACAGGTCCTGTTCAAGTGAGCAACGCTTAGCAGGTATATTACCTATTCCTTGTATGGATATAATCAGGGACATAAAGTAATTCCTTAGCCCACTATTTATTATACCCAGTAGAACATGGAATTTCATAATACTTTGTAATAATAGAGAATTTGGAAATAGCATTAGTAGCTTTAACTATATGTAGCAATGTTAAATATGTGAGTTACATGGTTGAAGTCCTAAGAAACTAACTTGGAATATAATAGCGCTTCTGCTGGTTTTGAGAAACAATACCAAGATACTCCATCTGCACCATGTGATAACGTTGCAGGATCTTTTCTGCTAACTATATGAAGACATACAAAGTAATAAAGGTAAAAAGGGTCGGTCTTTTGTAAATGTTGTTTACATTTCCGTACACTGCATTGGTATAAACGAACGGTGTTTATAGCATGCATGTTATATGAATCTGCAGAACAGGTCCTGTTCAATTTAGCATCGCTTAGCAGGTATATTACCTATTCCTTGTATGGATGTAATCCGGGACATAAAGTAATTTCTTAGCCGACAATGTTTCCGGTCATCATACCCTGTAGAAGATAGAATTTCATAATACTATGTAATAATAGAGAATTTGGTAATAGCACTAGTAGCTTTAACTATATGTAGCAATGTTAAATATGTGAGTTACACGGTTGAAGTCCTAAGAAACTAACTTGGAATATAATAGGGCTTCTGCTGGTTTTGAGAAAGAAAGAGCGGCTGCGGCTGGACGCGGCCGCCGTTGACGGGCGGGGGAGGGAACGAGCAGGAGACGGACGCGGCCGGAGCGCCTGCGCGGAGGGCGGGGACAAGTCGCTTATAAGCGCCATGTGCTCGGTCCCTGCCCTCTTTGTCTGCAGGGAGCTCCGGGGAATGCACGCGGCACGGAGCGGGCGCGGCTGAGGCCTTCCACGCATCTTCGGGCGGAGCCGACCGGAGCTGTTCGTCGGGGCATCGGGCGGCGGCTGACGAGCGGCAAGAATCCGGGGAGTGGTAGTGGCAGCGGAGCCGCTGCGGGCCGGCGTTTCTCTTCGGCGCCAAGGATCGGGGGCGCGCGAAGCGGGGAGATGGCTGGGTCGCACTCTCGCGCCCAGCGGGGGGTGGCCGCGGGCCGCGGCTCTCCAGCTCAGCAGGAGGCTGGGGCCGAGGACACGGGGAGGCGGATGAGCACGGCCAGTGCCTTGCGGGCCCGGGAGGCTTGGGCCACGGCGGTTCCTGCAGCGCGGGGAGTGCAAGGGGCGGCGGCCGGCCGCAGGGGGCAGTCACGGGACGCAGGCCCGGGCACGAGGCGCGGCTCTCCCCGTTCGCGCTCCCTGGTGAGGGGAGGGGGGAAACCCCCGCGGCTGCGCGAAAAGGGGGAGCCAGACGCCGGGTTTCTACCCGGTCTGGCGGGGGGTCCAGGCTGCCCTCTCCAGGCCAGCTCTCCACTGCGTCTAGGGGCAGTGTTAGCCCTGCTCGCCAAAGGGGGGCTCTAGGCCTAGCCGGGCTCGGTGCCGCCCTGGCAATCCGATGGGGGGTGGCATACGGGCTAAGGCCTCGCCAGCCACCACCAGGGGTCGTCAATTGTCTAAGGGGGCCAAGGCCAGGCGGGGTGCCCAGGCAGTGGGGGACAGGGGGTCCCGTGCCAAGTCCCGGTGGGGGGCATCGCGCTCCGCGTCCCGGGGGGCAGCTGCATTTCCGCCTGAGGATGCAACATGTTGGCGAGGGTATTCTGCTGCCCTGGCTCAGATGGCCAGCAGCACTCCCAGCGGAGCCTCTGGAATCAGTCACTTGTCCCGCGGGTCCGGCTCGGGTGACCTTTCTGTCTCCAGTTTTTCTTCAGGGGCCAGCGGGGACCGGATTGGAAGGAAGGGGCGAGTTCGGCCCCGCAAAGCGGATAAGAAGACCAGGCGCAAGCCCAGCCCCTCCTCGGGTGAGTCCTCTTCTTGGGAGGGGGACGAAGATCTGCGAGGTGGCTGGTATTGGCTCGAGGGGGCCTACATACCCGCGCTGCCTCGTTGGCTTCTCAAGAGGAGGGATGATGCGGTTAGGCTCCTGGATGCGGAGGGAGTGGCCGAGGGAGACCGGGCGCCTCCTGTTTGGCACACGGCCGATGATTCACCTCCCGGTATCCATTTACCACCCAAGATCCGGGAGAGGGCCCTGGAGGGGTTTTTTGTGGATGTGTTTGCCATGCTCCGGGGGCAGGGCCAAGGGGGTGACACTGGGAAGCGCAAAGAGCCCCGCAAGCGGGAGAGAGCTGTGGATCGGACTTTCGATAACTGGTTGAGGGGCCTTGCAGAGTACATGGCCTTTGTGACTGCCGCCTACCCGGAAAGGGGGTGGCATACCTGGAAGTATCTATCACAGGTTTTGGAGGCCAAGGACCTGGCTGGGGAGGAGGCTGCCCTGGAATATGACAGGGAGTTTAGGGAACTAGCCTCTCACAACCCCCTTGCGCGCTGGGACCTGAAGCACCACGATACGTGGATTATTCAGGTTGGGCCCAGCGTCCGGCATCACAAGGAGAAGGGTAGGGCCCCGGCGCCCAGCAGCAGGAAGCTGGCAGGTTTTGTGTGCTGGGACTTCAACCGGACCGGGTGTAAGCGCCGGCGGTGCAGGTTCGAACACAAATGCGAGGGCTGCGGGGGGGGCATGCAGTGTCAGCGTGCCATCAAGGGACTGGGGGCCCTCCCTTTCGGGGAACACGGCTCTCCGGTAAGAAGGACGGAGGGTCGGGTGTCCCAGGATCCTCAACAGCGGGAAAGACTGCCTGAGCCCCCGGGGGCTCTCCGGCGGTTGGCCCACACGCCAATTAAGCTGGGCCCATTGATAGACTGGCTCCTCTTGTATCCTAAGAGGCGGCAGGCCCTCTACTTGGCGAAGGGCTTCACCGAGGGGTTTCAGATCCCTTTCACGGGGGACCGGGTCCCCACTTCTTGCGGGAACCTTCGGTCAGCCAGAGACTACTCGGACATTGTAGCGGATAAGTTGTGGAAGGAATGCCAGGCAGAGCGCATGGCGGGCCCTTTTGACCGCCCACCGCTGGAAAATCTTCGGGTGTCCCCGTTGGGGGTGGTGCCGAAAAAGGCAGCTGGTCAATTCCACCTGATCCACCACCTCTCTTATCCGCGGGGTGGGTCGGTTAACGATGCCATTCCCACGGCCTTGTGTTCTGTTCGGTACGCTACATTCGATGAGGCAGTAGCCATGATTCGTGCCTGTGGTCCTGGGGCCCTCCTTGCAAAAGCCGACATACAGTCCGCATTCCGACTGCTACCCATTGATCCGGAGGATTTCAACCTGCTCGAGATTGAGTTTGGAGGTCAATGGTACGTTGATAAGACTATGCCTATGGGGTGTTCCATAGCGTGCGCGGCCTTTGAGTCTTTCAGCTCATTTTTGGAATGGGTGGTGCGGCGCAAGGGGCGGTTCCGGGGGATCACGCATTAGCTGGATGATTTCCTGGTCGCGGGGCGCGGGGGTACGGATGCCTGCGCCAGGCGGTTGGGGGTTTTCCAGGTGGTGGCCGAGGAGTTGGGGGTTCCCTTAGCTCGGGACAAGACAGAAGGTCCGGCCACCCGACTTACTTATCTGGGTATACAGTTGGACTCCGAGGCTGGCACTTCCAGTCTTCCCGTGGAGAAAGTGGTCGCCCTGCATGGCCTTATCCGAGAAATGTCTTCCCGTAGGAAATGCACTCTGAAGGAAATGCAGGTACTTTTGGGCAACTTGAATTTCGCTTGTAAGGTGGTGGCCCCGGGCAGGGCTTTCTGCGCCCGTATGGCTCATGCCACGAGGGGATTGAGCAAGCCACACCATCGCATGCGCATTTCGCAGGGCATTCGGGAGGATTTGATCACTTGGCAGCAATTCTTGGACCACTTCAATGGGGTGTCCCTGTGGCGAGCTGATATGAGCCTCCCGGGAGACCTCCAGGTGCACTCCGATGCAGCTGGGGGAGTGGGTTTCGTGGTCCTATTCAGGGACCGGTGGTGCGCCCAGCGGTGGCCCGCCTGGTGGGGAGAGGTTTTACGGAGGGACCTCACTTTTTTGGAATTCTTCCCGCTGCTGGTAGCGGTGGTACTATGGAAGGAGGAGTTCAGGGATAAAAATGTGCTGTTCTGGTGCGATAACCAGGCAGCGGTTCGGATATTGAACAAACAATCAGCTAAGGCGGCACGGGTCATGCGCCTGGTGCGCCGCTTGGTACTGGTTTGCCTGGAGGCTAACATCACTTTCAAAGCCAGGCACATAGCTGGAATTAGTAATGTGCTTGCTGACAGTTTGTCTCGCCTGCAGGTCGAAAAGTTTGGCTTGCTTGCCACTCAGGCTCACCGGGACCCGGACGACTTCCCGGACGAACTCTGGGACCTTGGAGCGGAATGATCTGGGAAGGCGTACTGGAGTCCGTTGCTCCCTCCACGTGGAAAAGCTATCAAGGGGCGGCAAGGGACTTCTTGGCTTACGCCCACTCCAGGGGATGGGTTGGCCCCTGGCCGCTTTGTGAACAGACCCTCCTGAGCTATTTGGTCCAATTAAAGGGCCGGGGGTTAGCGCACAGGTCACTGAGGGTGACGATGGCTGGCCTTGCTTTTTTCAGCAAGGCCTTTGGGACTTGGGATCCCAGTTCCTCCCACCTGGCGAAGACGGCAGTCAAGGGGTGGGGGAGGCTGGCACATAAGTCCCCGGATACCAGGCGCCCGATTACCAGGGACGTGCTGGTCCGGGTGGTGGGTCAGCTACGGACGGTTTGCTCTTCCAGTTATGAGGCTGCCCTCTTCCAAGCGGCGTTTTTGGTGGCCTATCACAGGGCATTCCGCTGCGGGGAGTTGGTGGCTCAGTCCAGGCGTGCAAGGGGTTCCTCGGCGCTGCGAGTCGACGATGTCCAGTTTTCAGAGGAAGGGGCGCAACTCTGGATGCGCCGCTCGAAGACGGATCAGAAGGGAAAGGGAGCCCCGGTTTTCCTTCGCAGGGCTCCGGAGCGAGGGTGCTGCCCAGTGGCGGCGTTGCTACGTTTCGTTGCCTTGCGGCCCGCGAGGCCGGGGTTGTTCTTTATCCACAGGGATGGGACGTTCCTTTCCCGTTTTCAGTTTGCAGCAGTTTTGAAGTTATGTCTACGGGAGGCCAGGTTGCCCCAAGAGTGGTATGGTACCCACTCGTTTCGGATCGGGGCCGCGACCCAGGCCTTCCGTGATGGGGCTGAGCCCGCTGAGATCATGAGACTGGGACGGTGGCGATCTTCAGCATTTCGGTTTTACATTCGTACTGGTTGCACGTTTTAATTTGTCGCTCGTTACAGGACCGGACTGTGCTGAGCCTACAGCTTTGATCGTGGGCCACAGCATAGTATACTGGGCGGCCCGGTACGTGAAGACGTCTGGATGGGAGGCCCAGCTGGGACTCGGAGGTCGCCTTCAGCTTCATTGGGCTGGTTACCGGGGGCTGAATTGGGCGGCGCTTGTGGATGTGGTATCCAGGAATGTCTTCGAGAAGGGACCCCCGGCGGTGTTGGTAATACAGCTCGGCGAGAACGATCTTCCCGAGGTCTCTGGTCTTCATCTGCGGAATATGTTGTCTGCGGATTTGCGGGTTCTGCGGAAGAGGCTTCCGGATACCTACCTGGTGTGGTCCGAATTATTGGATCGGAGGACGTGGAAACATGCGGATCGTCCCGAGAGAGTCCACTGGGCCAAGGAGAAGGTTAACCGGGAAGTTCGAAAACTCATGGCACGGTTGGGAGGAGCTGTATTGCGGCACCCCACCATCAGGCATCGGAACGCTCCTGTTTTCCAGAGCGACGGAGTGCATCTTTTGGCCTTGGGGATGGATGCTTGGTTGGGTAGTTTGGGTTCGGCACTGCGTTTGTGGTGCCTAGGGAATTCTGGGGTTGGCGGGAACGAGGCCGGGCTGGCCTCACTCAGTGGCGGAATAGGGGGCACGAGGTAGAGCTTTTGCGCAGGGACCAGTTTGCGACTGGGGACCTGAGGTGGGGGTCTCATTAAGAGACCGGCTGATACCGAGCGCGGCCTTACCCGGCTGGGAAGGCCAGGGGCTCGGAGCCAGGGGGTAAGGATGGTTTGTATGAGGCGGACGCCCAACAGCCATGACTGGCCTCCTCCCTGGGGAGGGCATCAAGGGGCAAGGGATCCTTTCCTCCCGGCTGGGAGGAACGGGGGACCCTGGGCGCCTCTTGAGCCCATGTTAGCAGCCGGACGGCTGCATGGGGATGGCTCTATCCTCGTGCCAGGCCAACCCCTAGTTGTGTTAGTTAATAAAGCTGTGGCCTAGTTCATGCCAAAAGTGGTCTCTTGTCTTATTGTGACTGAGTTCCCCATGCCAGTCAATACCAGAGACTCCATCTGCAGCATGTGCTAACCTTGCGGGATCTTTTCTGCTCAGTATACGAAGACATACAAAGTAATAAAGGTAAAATGAGTCGGTCTTTTGTAAATGTTGTTTACATTTCCGTACAACGCATTGGTATATGCGGTATATGTAGCAATGTTAAATATGTGAGTTACATGGTTGAAGTCCTAAGAAACTGACTTGGAATATAATAGGGCTTCTGCTGGTTTTGAGAAACAATACCAGAGACTCCATCTGCAGCATGTGATAACCTTGCGGGATCGGTACACCGCATTAGTGTAAGTGAAAGCATGCATGCTATATGAATCTGCAGAACATGTCCTGTTCATGTGAGCCATGCTTAGCAGGTATATTTCCTATTCCTTGTATGGATGTAATCTGGGACATAAAGTTATTCCTTAGCCCACAAGTATTTTAGGCTATCATACCCAGTATAAGATAGATTTTCATGACACTATGTAGTAATAATAGAGAATTTGGAACCAGCACTAGTAGCTTTTGCTAGCAAAGTTAAATATTTGAGTTACATGGTTGAAGTCCTACGAAACTAACTTATAATATCATAGGGCTTCTGCTAGTTTTAAGAAACAATACCAAGAGACTCCATCTGGAGCATGTGATAAACTTGCGGGATATTTCTGCTAAGTATACGGAGACATACAAAGTAATAAATGTAAAATGACTCGGTCTTTTGTAAATGTTGTTTACATTTCCGTACACCGCATTGGTATAAACGAAAGGTGTTTATAGCATGCATGTTATATGAATCTACAGAACAGGTCCTGTTCAAGTGAGCAACGCTTAGCAGGTATATTACCTATTCCTTGTATGGATGTAATCAGGGACATAAATCCCACAAGTATTTACGGTTATCATGCCCGTACAAGATAAAATTTTAAAATACAATGTAATAATAGATGATTTGGAAATAGCAGTAGTAGATTTAGCTATATGTAGAAATGTTAAATATGTGAGTTACACGGTTGAAGTCTTAAGAAACTAACAATATAATAGGGCTTCTGCTGGTTTTGAGAAACAATACCAAGAGACTCCATCTGTAGCATGTGATAACCTTGCGGGATCTTTTCTGCTAACTATATGAAAACATACCAAGTAATAAAGGTAAAATGAGTAGATCTTTTGTAAACGTTTTTTACATTTCGGTACACCGCATTGGTGTAAGTGAAAGCATACATGCTATATGAATCTGCAGAACAGGTCCTGTTCAAGTGAGCAACGCTTACCAGGTATATTACCTATTCCTTGTATGGATGTAATCAGCGACATAAAGTAATTCCTTAGCCCACTATTTATTATACCCAGTAGAACATGGAATTTCATAATACTATGTAATAATAGAGAATTTGGAAATAGCATTAGTAGCTTTAACTATATGTAGCAATGTTAAATATTTGAGTTACACGGTTGAAGTCATAAGAAACTAACTTGGAATATAATAGGGCTTCTGCTGGATTTGAGAAACAATACCAAGAGACTCCATCTGCACCATGTGATAACGTTGCAGGATCTTTTCCGCTAACTATATGAAGACATACAAAGTAATAAAGGTAAAAAGAGTCGGTCTTTTGTAAATGTTCTTTACATTTCCGTACACCGCATTGGTATAAACGAACGGTGTTTATAGCATTCATGTTATATGCATCTGCAGAACAGGTCCTGTTCAAGTCAGCATCGCTTAGCAGGTATATTACCTATTCCTTGTATGGATGTAATCAGGGACATAAAGTAATTCCTTAGCCGACAATGTTTCCGGTCATCATACCCTGTAGAAGATGGAATTTCATAATACTATGTAATAATAGAGAATTTGGAAATAGCATTAGTAGCTTTAACTATATGTAGCAATGTTAAATATGTGAGTTACATGGTTGAAGTCCTAAGAAACTAACTTGGAATATAATAGGGCTTCTGCTGGTTTTGAGAACGAATACCAGAGACTCCATCTGCAGCATGTGATAACCTTGCGGGATCTTTTCTGCTAACTATATGAAAACATACAAAGTAATAAAGGTAAAATGAGTCGATATACCAGTGTTATTATAACAATAACAGTGTTATAACAATGTTGCTTACATTTCGGTCCACCGCATTGGTGTAAGTGAAAGCATGCATGCTATATGAATCTGCAGAACAGGTCCTGGTCTAGTGAGACATGATTAGCAGGTGTATTTCCTATTCCTTGTATGGATGTAATCTGGGACATAAAGTAATTCCTTAGCCCACAAGTATTTTAGGCTATAATACCCAGTATAAGATTGATTTTCATGACACTATGTAATAATAATAGAGAATTTGGAACCAGCACTAGTAGCTTTGGCTAGCAAAGTTAAATATGTAGTTACATGGTTGAAGTCCTACGAAACTAACTTATAATATCATAGGGCTTCTGCTGGTTTTGAGAAACAATACCAAGAGACTCCATATGCAGCATGTGATAAACTTACGGGATATTTCTGCTAAGTATACGAAGACATACAAAGTAATAAAGGTATAATGACTCGGTCTTTTGTAAATGTTGTTTACATTTCCATACACCGCATTGGTATAAACGAAAGGTGTTTATAGCATGCATGTTATATGAATCTGCAGAACAGGTCCTGTTCAAGTGAGCAACGCTTAGACCCATTATGCACGGGGATTTTAACGCACATTCGGGGTGGAATGGCGGTGACTAAAATCACCGATAACGCACGGTGCCGGCGGCAACGGGCTGCAGATTCGATGCATGCCGCCGGAAAAGTCGCGTTAGCAGAACGCGGAAGAAACCGCAGCTTCCTTGACAACCAGGGTCCAATCAGACGTGGTGCCGAAGGCGCCGAGTGCGTATTCGGGGAGTTCCGGGTTTAGCGGCAGAGCCAGAATCGAAGCGGGTGCTGGTACGCTGCGCCGCAGAGGGCACCCAAAGGGAACGGGGATAGAAAGGCGCCCGGAGATCCCCAAAGGTGAGGGGAAGCAGGGGAGCCCTGGATGCAATGGGCCGGGGCGCTGAGCTCCAGCGGGGGAGAGGGGCAGCATGTCCGTATGAGGAATGGCACAGAGGCCACCACAGCGACCACCCACCAATCCCCGAACCCTCCCCCAAGCACAAACGACAGCAGAGACGAGGGTGTGGGTGAAACATACAAACTTTATAAAATAGTCAAAACAGTGTAAAAAAGTGCAATGCATAGAAAACCGTACAAACACGGGGGTCTAGGAAATACAACACGCGAGGGGAAACAGTAAAAGAAAGTAGACGACCTAGGGGGCAGAAGGACTGGGGTAGCAAACAAGGTGAGGGGCAAACTGGGAGGCAACTAAGGGGATGGCTACGCGGAGACACCCAACCCTCCCCAAAGTCCAGCTTCAGGGCGGCGGGAGGTCCGCGACGACAGCTCACGTGGACGGCGAGGAGGGTCCGGCAGCACAGCAATCCATTGAGGCACCCCCTGCAAGTGGGGAAGAAAGGCACCCGGTGAGAGCGGCGCCGGTACCAGAGGTCCCTACAGGGCCATGATGGCAAGGCAGCGCAGAACGGCCAGGCATGTGGCCCGGGTCCGCACAGTCGCCTGTTGCCGCCATACACACCCTCCTGCTGCCGTAACATCCATACAGGAGCCCCAGCCTCCGGCCACATCAGGTCGAGGACGTCTGCGTGTGGCGGAGGCGGCCCTGGAGTGCCGGCAGCTATGGCTCGCAGAGCCGCAAAGAAGGTGGCCCTGAGACGTTCGAATTTCTCCCGGTACTGACGGGGTGTCCGGGAGTACCCGGCAGCCTCCAGGTATTCCGAGGCCGCTCGGAAGAGATCAAAACAGTTGACCAGCTGCGCCGTAGTCATAAGGCGGCGTGACGCGCCCATGGCCAGGCAGTGGAGCAGAAAAAGCTCCATCGCCTGGCATTGCCAGCCGGCGCCGTCACGCCGCTCCCTCCACGTGCGCAGCATAGTCGAAAGTGACCAGCCGCGCCCAGGTACCGCCCGTTCCCAACACGCCCCCGTGCCGTCCAGCCCACGGTATCGCGAGGGGCGTGGGGACCGCCCCCGACGTTCCTGGGAAGCCGGCATCCCCCGGATGCCCCGCCTGCCAGGAGCGCCTGTCGCCGGCCACGCTGCCCGTGCTCCCTGGCCACGCGGAGTAGACCCTGTTGCCGGCCACCTAGTTAGTGCGACAGCATGCGGCCACAGCGAGCAGGGAGGCCATGGCAGCGCACCGTCTGAGGATTCCTGCCCCAGCGCCCGAGGGGCCCCCTGGCCTGGCGGACGAGTACCCGACCCCTAGCTCGTTGGCATCGGCAAGCACCGGTGAGCAGGGGGCACGGGGCCGTAGCTGGAGGGAGCATGAGGTTGTTGGAAGTCTGGGGTGCCCCGGACATCCAGGAGGCCCTGCATGCGTCCCACAGGAACCAGGACGTGTTCGAACGTGTCTCCAGGGACCTCCGGGCACAAGGGGTCGTCCGCAGCGCCTTAGAATGTCGGACGAAGACCAAGGTGCTGCGGCAGGAGTACTACTGTGTCCGCGATCATAACGACCGGACGGGAGCCGAGCCAGCCAGATGCCCGCACTACCGGAGGCTGGCCAATATCTTGGGGACGCGGGGCAGTGGGCGGCCGCGACGGGTGGTACGGAGCCTCAGTGTGCGGCGTGTTCCCCGGCCACCCGAAGTGGTGGAGGCTGAGTGGGCGGGCCGGGGACGGCCACCGGAGAGACCGGCATATGCCGGTGGGGCTCCGCCGGCCCCACGTGAGCCCCCTAGGCAGCGGGGGCCACGGCCAGGTAATGCTCCCAGGTGGGTGGCCACCTGGGCAGTGGGGCGGGGGACTATGCCACAGGCAGGCAACCCACCCCCTGTCTATGACCCCCACCAGGGCCATCAACGGCGCCAGTATCGCCTGGGGGAGACAGCGACCATGCCGGCCACACGGACAAGGAGTCGGGCGGGACCCAGGAGACCACGGGTACCGTGGGTCCCCAAGTGGGAGGAATGGGTGGAGTTGGAGCCGCGCCAAGGGCCGGCCAGCAGCTGGCTCCCCAGGTGGTGCCTTGGCCCAACAGCGGACTGCCACCCCGGGCCAAGGCACCGCCCTTCGTGTCGCCCGCAGGTGCAACATGGGGGGACGCCCCGGACAGAAGCCCAGTGTCCCGAACGTGGCCTCCGAGTCCGAGCGACAGTGGGAGGGGTCTGCAGGTGCGTGCCATGGCGCGGAGGGCCAGGGGGGTGCCCTGGGAAGCTCGGTCCCCAGCAAACCAAACATATGCAGGTGAAGGCGTTTGGGACTGCGACGGAGGCGAGGAAGGGGAGGGGCCAGCCGTGGACCTCGGGGCGCTCTCTGCCGAAGAGCGCCTAAAACAGGAACACAGGTGCCGCCGTTGCGTCGCGCTCCTCACCGCTGTCGGGGAACTGCTACTGGAGCAGGGGGAGGAGGACCTGGACGAGCGGCGCCATTTCCAGACCACCCTGCTGGAACTCGGGAGGGCAGAGGGCGAGCGGGAACGCCAGGAGTGGGCGGGGTTCCAGGCCCTGCACCGGGCGACGATGGCCGGACCAGCTGCCTCCCTCGTGACAGCAACAGGGGTCCTGGACCGCATCGCGACAGCCTTCGAGCGGATGACTCCCATGGATGGCGACCCTGGCCCCGCCTCTGCCATCCCACCGCCATGGCCCAGTCGCCATGGCACGGGATGGATGATGTTGAGGGCGCCCCTCCACACCGCAGTGCGTGGCGGCGAGCCACGGGCGCCGCCACGGGGGGCCGATGGCGGCCCCGGGGAGCCCGCGGGCTGCGGCGCTTGTAAACGGCGAAAAAAAAATGGCCATCCTGTCATTAGGGTGGCCCTTACCTTCCCCTGTGACTCGTGTCCGTCATTCACCTGGCGCCCCTTTGTGGCCGGCGGTCGAACATGTAGGCAACCACTGCATCCCTGACGCGTTGCCCCTGCTGCCGTGTGCGCAGCCGCTCCCGCCGACTGGGCAGCCCTTCCTCCTCGACCTCGATGGTCTCCCTGGGCGGCATCTCCAGACGGAGTTCATGTCCGTGTGCCTCGCAGATGTTGTGCAGGATGACGCAGGCTATGATCACCGGGGTTACGTTCACTATGGCGGTCTGGAGCCAGGAGAGCAGGCATCGCCAGTGCCCTTTCAGACGGCCAAACGCCCGTTCCACGACGTTGCTTGCGCGGCACAGACGGCCATTGAAGTACGCCTTCACCGCGTTCCGTGGCGGGGCGTAGGGTTTCATGAGCCACCGGCGTTGGGGGTATGCCCCATCAGCAACTATGAGGGCTGGCACGCGGACACCCTGCATCGTGACAGTGGGGTTCCCCGGGACGTACGCCCCGGCGTCCATGGCGGCGTGTAGGTTAGACTGCTGGAAAACGAAGGCGTCGTTCCGCCGACCACCCCAGCCTGCCTCCGCATCAATGAAACGGCCTGTGTGATCCACCGTCCCCTGGAGGATGACTGAACAGAAGACCTTCCTGTTCCCGTATTCGTCGTAGCGCCTTCCGGGGGCACGGATGGGGTTGTGGCAGCCATTGACAGCCCCGATGCAGTGGGGGAACCCTAGGCGGCCGAACCCATCCATGATCTGTGGATGAGAGGGGGAGTTAGGCTGCGAGGATGGTGCCCCTTGGTCCGCTGGCCACCACTGTGCCCTGCCTTGTACACCTACCTCACCAACCCCGTCTTCCAGGCGTGCAGAACAGGTCCAAAGTAATAAAGGTAAAATGAGTCGATCTTTAGTAAATGTTGCTTACATTACGGTACACCGCATTGGTGTAAGTGAAAGCATGCATGCTATATGAATCTGCAGAACAGGTCCTTTTCTGCTAACTATATGAAAACATACAAAGTAATAAAGGTAAAATGAGTTGACCTTTAGTCAATGTTAAATATGTGAGTTACATGGTTGAAGTCCTAAGAAACTTACGAGGAATATAATAGGGCTTCTGCTCATTTTGAGGAACAATATGAAGAGACTCCCATCTGCAGCTATATGAAACGGCAGAACACGTCCTGTTCCAGTGAGCAACGCTTAGGAGGTATATTTCATATTCCTTGTATGGATATAATTAGGGACATATAGTAATTCCTTAGCCAACAGGTATTTAAGGTTATCATACCCAGTAAAAGATCCAGCATAATTATTAATTATGACCGGAAACATTGTCGGCTAAGGAATTACTTTATGTCCCTGATTACATCCATACAAGGAATAGGTAATATACCTGCTAAGCGATGCTCACTTGAACAGGACCTGTTCTGCAGATTCATATAACATGCATGCTATAAACACCGTTCGTTTATACCAATGCGGTGTACGGAAATGTAAACAACATTTACAAAAGACCAACTCATTTTACCTTTATTACTTTGTATGTCTTCATATAGTTAGCAGAAAAGATCCGTACAAGGTACATCCGTACAAGGAATACTAAATGTAAGCGTTGCTCACTTGAACAGCACCTGTTCTGCAGATTCATATAGCATGCGTGCTTTCACTTATACCAATGCGGGGTACCGAATTGTAAACAACATTTACTAAAGATCGACTCATTTTACCATTATTACATTGTATGTCTTCATATAATTAGCAGAAAAGATCCCGCAAGGTTATCACATGCTGCAGATGGAGTCTCTTGGCATTGTTTCTCAAAACCAGCAGAAGCCCTATTATATTCCAAGTTAGTTTCGCAGGACTTCAACCATTTAACTCACATATTTAACTTTGCTAGCAAAAGCTACTAGTGCTGGTTCCAAATTCTCTATTATTATTACATAGTGTCATGAAAATCAATCTTATACTGGGTATGATAGCCTAAAATACTTGTGGGCTAAGGAATTACTTTATGTCCCAGATTACATCCATACAAGGAATAGGAAATATTCCTGCTAAGCATGGCTCACTTGAACAGGACCTGTTCTGCAGATTCATATAGCATGCACGCTTTCACTTACACCAATGCGGTGTACCGAAATGTAAGCAATATTTACTAAAGATCGACTCATTTTACCTTTATTACTTTGTATGTTTTCATATAGTTAGCAGAAAAGATCCCGCAAGGTTATCACATGCTGCAGATGGAGTCTCTGGTATTGTTTCTCATAACCAGCAGAAGCCCTATTATATTCCAAGTTAGTTTCTTAGGACTTCAACTATGTAACTCACATATTTAACATTGCTACATATAGCTACATATACCAATGCGGTGTACGGAAATGTAAACAACATTTACTAAGGACCGACTCATTTTACCTTTATTACTTTGTATGTCTTCGTATACTTAGCAGTAAAGATCCGGCAAGTTTATCACATGCTGCAGATGGAGTCTCTTGGTATTATTTCTCAAAACAAGCAGAAACCCTATTATATTCCAAGTTAGTTTCTTAGGACTTCAACCATGTAACTCACATATTTAACATTGCTACATATAGTTAAAGCTACTAGTGCTATTTCCAAATTCTCTATTATTACATAGTATTATGAAATTCTATCTTGTACTGGGTATGATAACCGTAAATATTTGCAGGCTTTATGTCCCAGATTACATCCATACAAAGAATAGGTAATATACCTGCTAAGCGTTGTTCACTTGAACAGGACCTGTTCTGCAGATTCATATAACATGCATGCTATAAACACCTTTCGTTTATACCAATGCGGTGTACGGAAATGTAAGCAACATTTACTAAAGATCGACTCATTTTACCTTTATTACGTTGTATGTTTTCATATAGCAGAAAAGATCCCGCAAGGTTATCACATGCTGCAGATGGAGTCTCTTGATATTGTTACCCAAAACCAGCAGAAGCCCTATTATATTCCAAATTAGGTTCTTAGGACTTCAAACGTGTAACTCACATATTTAACTTTGCTAGCAAAAGCTACTAGTGCTGGTTCCAAATTCTCTATTATTATTACATAGTGTCATCAAAATCAATCTTATACTGGGTATGACAGCCTAAAATACTTGTGGGTTAAGGAATTACTTTATGTCCCAGATTACATCCATACAAGGAATAGGAAATATTCCTGCTAAGCATGGCTCACTTGAACAGGACCTGTTCTGCACATTCATATAGCATGCATGCTTTCACTTACACCAATGCGGTGTACCGAAATGTAAGCAACATTTACTAAAGATCGACTCATTTTACCTTTATTACTTTGGTCCTGTTCTGCACGCCTGGAAGACGGGGTCGGTGAGGTAGGTGTACAAGGCAGGGCACAGTGGTGGCCAGCGGACCAAGGGGCACCATCCTCGCAGCCTAACTCCCCCTCTCATCCACAGATCATGGATGGGTTCGGCCGCCTAGGATTCCCCCACTGCATCGGGGCTGTCAATGGCTGCCACATCCCCATCCGTGCCCCCGGAAGGCGCTACGACGAATACGGGAACAGGAAGGTCTTCTGTTCAGTCATCCTCCAAGGGACGGTGGATCACACAGGCCGTTTCATTGATGTGGAGGCAGGCTGGGGTGGTCGGCGGAACGATGCCTTCGTTTTCCAGCAGTCTAACCTACGCGCCGCCATGGACGCCGGGGCGTACGTCCCGGGGAACCCCACTTTCACAATGCAGGGTGTCCGCGTGCCAGCCCTCATAGTTGCTGATGGGGCATACCCCCAATGCCGGTGGCTCATGAAACCCTACGCCCCGCCACGGAACGCGGTGAAGGCGTACTTCAATGGCCATCTGTGCCGCGCACGCAACGTCGTGGAACGGGCCTTTGGCCGTCTGAAAGGGCACTGGCGATGCCTGCTCTCCTGGCTCCAGACCGCCATAGTGAATGTAACCCCGGTGATCATAGCCTGCGTCATCCTGCACAACATCTGCGAGGCACACGGACATGAACTCCGTCTGGAGATGCCGCCCAGGGAGACCATCGAGGTCGAGGAGGAAGGGCTGCCCAGTCGGCGGGAGCGGCTGAGCACACGGCAGCAGGGGCAACGCGTCAGGGACGCAGTGGATGCCTACATGTTCGACCGCCGGCCACGAAGGGGCGCCAGGTGAATGACGGACACGAGTCACAGGGGAAGGTAAGGGCCACCCTAATGACAGGATGGCCATTTTTTTTCGCCGTTTACAAGCGCCGCAGCCCGTGGGCACCCCGGGGCCGACGTCGGCCCCCCGTGGCGGCGCCCGTGGCTCGCCGCCACGCACCGCGGTGTGGAGGGGCGCCCTCAACACCATCCATCCCGTGCCATGGCGACTGGGGCCTCCACAAGCCCTGCAACGGGAACCGCAAAAGGTGGCTCGGCCGGTGGGATGGCAGGGGCGGGGCCAGGGTCGCCATCCATGGGAGTCATCCGCTCCAAGGCTGTCGCGATGCGTTCCAGGACCCCTGTTGCTGTCACGAGGGAGGCAGCTGGTCCGGCCATCGTCTCCCGGTGCAGGGCCTGGAACCCCGCCCACTCCTGGCGTTCCCGCTCGCCCTCTGCCCTCCCGAGCTCCAGCAGTGTGGTCTGGAAACGGCGCTGCTCGTCCAGGTCCTCCTCCCCCTGCTCCAGTAGACGTTCCCCGACAGTGGTGAGGAGCGCGACGCGGCGGCGGCACCTGCGTTCCTGCTTTAGGCGCTCCTCGGCAGAGAGCGCCCCGAGGTCCAGGGCTGGCCCCTCCCCTTCCCCGCCCACTGCCCCGCACTACCGGAGGCTGGCCAATATCTTGGGGACGCGGGGCAGTGGGCGGCCACGACGGGTGGCACGGAGCCTCAGTGTGCGGCGTGTTCCCCGGCCACCCGAAGTGGTGGAGGCTGAGTGGGCGGGCTGGGGACGGCCACCGAAGAGACCGGCATCCGTCGGTGGGGCTCCGCCGGCCCCACGTGACCTCCCTAGGCAGCGGGGGCCACGGCCAGGTAATGCTCCCAGGTGGGTGGCCACCTGGGCAGTGGGGCGGTGGACTATGCCACAGGCAGGCAACCCACCCTCTGTCTATGACCCCCAACAGGGCCATTAACGGTGCCAGTATCGCCTGGGGGAGACAGCGACCATGCCGGCCACACGGACAAGGAGTCGGGCGGGACCCAGGAGACCACGGGTACCGTGGGTCCCCAAGTGGGAGGAATGGGTGGGGTTGGAGCCGCGCCAAGGGCCAGCCAGCAGCTGGCTCCCCAGGTGACTTGGCCCAACGGCGGACTGCCACCCCGGGCCAAGGCACCGCCCTTCGTGTGGCCCGCAGGTGTGGCCCGGACAGAAGCCCAGTGTCCCCGAACATGGCCTCCGAGTCCGAGCGACAGGGGGAGGGGTCTGCAGGTGCGTGCCATGGCGCCGAGGGCCAGGGGGGTGCCCTGGGAGGCTCGGTCCCCAGCAAACCAAACCTATTCACATATGCAGGTGAAGGCGTTTGGGACTGCGACGAAGGCGAGGAAGGGGAGGGGCCAGCCCTGGACCTCGGGGCGCTCTCTGCCGAGGAGCGCCTAAAACAGGAACGCCGACGGCGGCCCCGGGGAGCCCGCGGGCTGCGGCGCTTCTAAACGGCGAAAAATAAATAGCCATCCTGTCATTAGGGTGGCCCTTACCTTCCCCTGTGACTCGTGTCCGTCATTCACCTGGCACCCCTTCGTGGCCGGCGGTCGAACATGTAGGCATCCACTGTGTCCCTGACGCGTTGCCCCTGCTCCGTCGCAGTCCCAAACGCCTTCACCTGCATATGTGAATAGGTTTGGTTTGCTGGGGACCGAGCTTCCCAGGGCACCCCCTGGCCCTCCGCGCCATGGCACGCACCTGCAGACCCCTCCCCCTATCGCTCGGACTCGGAGGCCATGTTCGGGGACACTGGGCTTCTGTCCGGGGCGTCCCTCCATTCTGCACCTGCGGGCGACACGAAGGGCGGTGCCTTGGCCCTGGGTGGCAGTCCGCCGTTGGGCCAAGGCACCTGGGGAGCCAGCTGCTGGCTGGCCCTTGGCGCGGCTCCAACCCCACCCATTCCTCCCACTTGGGGACCCACGGTACCCGTGGTCTCCTGGGTCCCGCCCGACTCCTTGTCCGTGTGGCCGGCATGGTCGCTGTCTCCCCCAGGCGATACTGGCACCGTTAATGGCCCTGTTGGGGGTCATAGACAGAGGGTGGGTTGCCTGCCTGTGGCATAGTCCACCGCCCCACTGCCCAGGTGGCCACCCACCTGGGAGCATTACCTGGCCGTGGCCCCCGCTGCCTAGGGAGGTCACGTGGGGCCGGCGGAGCCCCACCGACGGATGCCGGTCTCTTCGGTGGCCGTCCCCAGCCCGCCCACTCAGCCTCCACCACTTCGGGTGGCCGGGGAACACGCCGCACACTGAGGCTCCGTGCCACCCGTCGTGGCCGCCCACTGCCCCGCGTCCCCAAGATATTGGCCAGCCTCCGGTAGTGCGGGGCAGTGGGCGGGGAAGGGGAGGGGCCAGCCCTGGACCTCGGGGCGCTCTCTGCCGAGGAGCGCCTAAAGCAGGAACGCAGGTGCCGCCGCCGCGTCGCGCTCCTCACCACTGTCGGGGAACGTCTACTGGAGCAGGGGGAGGAGGACCTGGACGAGCAGCGCCGTTTCCAGACCACACTGCTGGAGCTCGGGAGGGCAGAGGGCGAGCGGGAACGCCAGGAGTGGGCGGGGTTCCAGGCCCTGCACCGGGAGACGATGGCCGGACCAGCTGCCTCCCTCGTGACAGCAACAGGGGTCCTGGAACGCATCGCGACAGCCTTGGAGCGGATGACTCCCATGGATGGCGACCCTGGCCCCACCCCTGCCATCCCACCGGCCGAGCCACCTTTTGCAGTTCCCGTTGCAGGGCTTGTGGAGGCCCCAGTCGCCATGGCACGGGATGGATGGTGTTGAGGGCGCCCCTCCACACCGCGGTGCGTGGCGGCGAGCCACGGGCGCCGCCACAGGGGGCCGACGGCGGCCCCGGGGAGCCCGCGGGCTGCGGCGCTTCTAAACGGCGAAAAATAAATAGCCATCCTGTCATTAGGGTGGCCCTTACCTTCCCCTGTGACTCGTGTCCGTCATTCACCTGGCACCCCTTCGTGGCCGGCGGTCGAACATGTAGGCATCCACTGTGTCCCTGACGCGTTGCCCCTGCTCCGTCGCAGTCCCAAACGCCTTCACCTGCATATGTGAATAGGTTTGGTTTGCTGGGGACCGAGCTTCCCAGGGCACCCCCTGGCCCTCCGCGCCATGGCACGCACCTGCAGACCCCTCCCCCTATCGCTCGGACTCGGAGGCCATGTTCGGGGACACTGGGCTTCTGTCCGGGGCGTCCCTCCATTCTGCACCTGCGGGCGACACGAAGGGCGGTGCCTTGGCCCTGGGTGGCAGTCCGCCGTTGGGCCAAGGCACCTGGGGAGCCAGCTGCTGGCTGGCCCTTGGCGCGGCTCCAACCCCACCCATTCCTCCCACTTGGGGACCCACGGTACCCGTGGTCTCCTGGGTCCCGCCCGACTCCTTGTCCGTGTGGCCGGCATGGTCGCTGTCTCCCCCAGGCGATACTGGCACCGTTAATGGCCCTGTTGGGGGTCATAGACAGAGGGTGGGTTGCCTGCCTGTGGCATAGTCCACCGCCCCACTGCCCAGGTGGCCACCCACCTGGGAGCATTACCTGGCCGTGGCCCCCGCTGCCTAGGGAGGTCACGTGGGGCCGGCGGAGCCCCACCGACGGATGCCGGTCTCTTCGGTGGCCGTCCCCAGCCCGCCCACTCAGCCTCCACCACTTCGGGTGGCCGGGGAACACGCCGCACACTGAGGCTCCGTGCCACCCGTCGTGGCCGCCCACTGCCCCGCGTCCCCAAGATATTGGCCAGCCTCCGGTAGTGCGGGGCAGTGGGCGGGGAAGGGGAGGGGCCAGCCCTGGACCTCGGGGCGCTCTCTGCCGAGGAGCGCCTAAAGCAGGAACGCAGGTGCCGCCGCCGCGTCGCGCTCCTCACCACTGTCGGGGAACGTCTACTGGAGCAGGGGGAGGAGGACCTGGACGAGCAGCGCCGTTTCCAGACCACACTGCTGGAGCTCGGGAGGGCAGAGGGCGAGCGGGAACGCCAGGAGTGGGCGGGGTTCCAGGCCCTGCACCGGGAGACGATGGCCGGACCAGCTGCCTCCCTCGTGACAGCAACAGGGGTCCTGGAACGCATCGCGACAGCCTTGGAGCGGATGACTCCCATGGATGGCGACCCTGGCCCCACCCCTGCCATCCCACCGGCCGAGCCACCTTTTGCAGTTCCCGTTGCAGGGCTTGTGGAGGCCCCAGTCGCCATGGCACGGGATGGATGGTGTTGAGGGCGCCCCTCCACACCGCGGTGCGTGGCGGCGAGCCACGGGCGCCGCCACAGGGGGCCGACGGCGGCCCCGGGGAGCCCGCGGGCTGCGGCGCTTCTAAACGGCGAAAAATAAATAGCCATCCTGTCATTAGGGTGGCCCTTACCTTCCCCTGTGACTCGTGTCCGTCATTCACCTGGCACCCCTTCGTGGCCGGCGGTCGAACATGTAGGCATCCACTGTGTCCCTGACGCGTTGCCCCTGCTCCGTCGCAGTCCCAAACGCCTTCACCTGCATATGTGAATAGGTTTGGTTTGCTGGGGACCGAGCTTCCCAGGGCACCCCCTGGCCCTCCGCGCCATGGCACGCACCTGCAGACCCCTCCCCCTATCGCTCGGACTCGGAGGCCATGTTCGGGGACACTGGGCTTCTGTCCGGGGCGTCCCTCCATTCTGCACCTGCGGGCGACACGAAGGGCGGTGCCTTGGCCCTGGGTGGCAGTCCGCCGTTGGGCCAAGGCACCTGGGGAGCCAGCTGCTGGCTGGCCCTTGGCGCGGCTCCAACCCCACCCATTCCTCCCACTTGGGGACCCACGGTACCCGTGGTCTCCTGGGTCCCGCCCGACTCCTTGTCCGTGTGGCCGGCATGGTCGCTGTCTCCCCCAGGCGATACTGGCACCGTTAATGGCCCTGTTGGGGGTCATAGACAGGGGGTGGGTTGCCTGCCTGTGGCATAGTCCCCCGCCACACTGCCCAGGTGGCCACCCACCTGGGAGCATTACCTGGCCGTGGCCCCCGCTGCCTAGGGGTCTCACGTGGGGCTGGCGGAGCCCCACCGGCGGATGCCGGTCTCTTCGGTGGCCGTCCCCGGCCCGCCAACTCAGCCTCCACCACTTCGCGTGGCCGGGGAACACGCCGCACACTGAGGCTCCGTGCCACCCGTTGCGGCCGCCCACTGCCCCGCGTCCCCAAGATATTGGCCAGCCTCCGGTAGTGCGGGCATGTGGCTGGCTCGGCTCCCGTTCGGTCGTTATGCTCGCGGACACGGTAGTACTCCTGCCGCAGCACCTTGGTCTTCGTCCGACATTCTAAGGCGCTGCGGACGACCCCTTGTGCCCGGAGGTCCCTGGAGACACGTTCGGACACGTCCTGGTTCCTGCAGGGCCTCCTGGATGTCCGGGGCACCCCAGACTTCCAACAACCTCATGCTCCCTCCAGCTACGGCCCCGTGCCCCCTGCTCACAGGTGCTTGCCGATGCCGACGAGCTAGGGGTCGGGGAATCGTCCGCCAGGCCAGGGGGCCCCTCGGGCGCTGGGGCAGGAATCCTCAGACGGTGCGCTGCCATGGCCTCCCTGCTCGCTGTGGCCGCATGCTGTCGCACTAACTAGGTGGCCGGCAACAGGGTCTACACCGCGTGGCCAGGGAGCAGGGGCAGCGTGGCCGGCGACAGGCGCTCCTGGCAGGCGGTGCATCCGGGAGATGCCGGCTTCCCAGGAACGTCGGGGGCGGTCCCCACGCCCCTCGCAATACTGTGGGCTGGACGGCACGGGGGCGTGTTGGGAACGGGCGGTACCTGGGCGCGGCTGGTCACTTTCGACTATGCTGCGCACGTGGAGGGAGCGGCGTGACGGCGCCCGCTGGCAATGCCGGGCGATGGAGCTTTTTTTGCTCCACTGCCCGGCCATGGGCGCGTCACGCCGCCTTATGACTACGGCGCAGCCATCCCCTTAGTTGCCTCCCAGTTCGCCCCTCCCCTTGTTTGCTACCCCAGTCCTTCTGCCCCCTAGGTCGTCCCCTTTCTTTTACTGTTTCCCCTCGCGTGTTGTATTTCCTAGACCCCCGTGTTTGTACGGTTTTCTATGCATTGCACTTTTTTACACTGTTTTGACTATTTTATAAAGTTTGTATGTTTCACCCACACCCTCGTCTCTGCTGTCGTTTGTTCTTGGAGGAGGGTTCGGGGATTGGTGGGTGGTCGCTGTGGTGGCCTCTGTGCCGTTCTTCATACTGACATGCTGCCCCTCTCCCCCACTGGAGCTCAGCGCCCCGGCCCATTGCATCCAGGGCTCCCCTGCTTCCCCTCACCTTTGGGGATCTCCGGGCGCCTTTCTATCCCCATTCCCTTTTTTGTGCCCTCTGTGGCGCATTGTTCCAGCAGCCGCTTCGATTCTGGCTCTGCCGCTAAACCCGGAACTCCCCGATTACGCACGCGGCGCCTTCGGCACCACGTCTGATTGGACCCTGGTTGTCAAGGAAGCTGCGGTTTCTTCCGCGTTCCGCTAACGCGACTTTTCCGGCGGCGTGCATCGAATCTGCAGCCCGTTGCCGCCGGCACCGTGCGTTATCGGTGATTTTAGTCGCCGCCATTCCACCCCGAATGTGCGTTAAAATCCCCGTACATAATGGGTCTAAGCGTTGCTCACTTGAACAGGACCTGTTCTGCAGTTTCATATAACATTCATGCTATAAACACCTTTCGTTTATACCAGTGTGGTGTATGGAAATGTAAACAACATTTACAAAAGACCGAGTCATTATACCTTTATTACTTTGTATGTCTTCGTATACTTAGCAGAAATATCCCGTAAGTTTATCACATGCTGCAGATGGAGTCTCTTGGTATTGTTTCTCAAAACCATCAGAAGCCCTATGATATTATAAGTCAGTTTCGTAGGACTTCAACCATGTAACTCACATATTTAACTTTGCTAGCAAAAGCTACTAGTGCTGGTTCCAAATTCTCTATTATTATTACATAGTGTCATGAAAATCAATCGTATACTGGGTATGATAGCCTAAAATACTTGTGGGCTAAGGAATTACTTTATGTCCCAGATTACATCCATACAAGGAATAGGAAATACACCTGCTAATCATGTCTCACTAGACCAGGTCCTGTTCTGCAGATTCATATAGCATGCATGCTTTCACTTACACCAATGGGGTGGACCGAAATGTAAGCAACATTGTTATAACACTGTTATTGTTATAATAACACTGGTATATCGACTCATTTTACCTTTATTACTTTGTATGTTTTCATATAGTTAGCAGAAAAGATCCCGCAAGGTTATCACATGCTGCAGATGGAGTCTCTGGTATTCGTTCTCAAAACCAGCAGAAGCCCTATTATATTCCAAGTTAGTTTCTTATGACTTCAACCGTGTAACTCACATATTTAACATTGCTACATATAGTTAAAGCTCCTAATGCTATTTCCAAATTCTCTATTATTACATAGTATTATGAAATTCCATGTTCTACTGGGTATAATAAATAGTGGGCTAAGGAATTACTTTATGTCCCTGATTACATCCATACAAGGAATAGGTAATATACCTGGTAAGCGTTGCTCACTTGAACAGGACCTGTTCTGCAGATTCATATAGCATGTATGCTTTCCCTTACACCAATGCGGTGTACCGAAATGTAAAAAACGTTTACTAAAGATCTACTCATTTTACCTTTATTACTTGGTATGTTTTCATATAGTTAGCAGAAAAGATCCCGCAAGGTTATCACATGCTACAGATGGAGTCTCTTGGTATTGTTTCTCAAAACCAGCAGAAGCCCTATTATATTGTTAGTTTCTTAAGACTTCAACCGTGTAACTTACATATTTAACATTTCTACATATAGCTAAAGCTACTACTGCTATTTCCAAATCATCTATTATTACATTGTATTATGAAATTTTATCTTGTACGGGCATGATAACCGTAAATACTTGTGGGATTTATGTCCCTGATTACATCCATACAAGGAATAGGTAATATACCTGCTAAGTGTTGCTCACTTGAACAGGACCTGTTCTGCAGATTCATATAACATGCATGCTATAAACACCTTTCGTTTATACCAATGCGGTGTACAGAAATGTAAACAACATTTACAAAAGTCCGAGTCATTTTACATTTATTACTTTGTATGTCTTCGTATACTTAGCAGAAATATCCCGCAAGTTTATCACATGCTCCAGATGGAGTCTCTTGGTATTGTTTCTTAAAACTAGCAGAAGCCCTATGATATTATAAGTTAGTTTCGTAGGACTTCAACCATGTAACTCACATATTTAACTTTGCTAGCAAAAGCTACTAGTGCTGGTTCCAAATTCTCTATTATTACTACATAGTGTCATGAAAATCTATCTTATACTGGGTATGATAGCCTAAAATACTTGTGGGCTAAGGAATAACTTTATGTCCCAGATTACATCCATACAAGGAATAGGAAATATACCTGCTGAGCATGGCTCACATGAACAGGACATGTTCTGCAGATTCATATAGCATGCATGCTTTCACTTACACTAATGCGGTGTACCGAAATGTAAGCAACATTTACTAAAGATCGACTCATTTTACCTTTATTACTTTGTATGTTTTCATATAGTTAGCAGAAAAGATCCCGCAAGGTCATCACATGCTGCAGATGGAGTCTCTGGTATTGTTTCTCAAAACCAGCAGAAGCCCTATTATATTCCAAGTCAGTTTCTTAGGACTTCAACCATGTAACTCACATATTTAACATTGCTACATATACCGCATATACCAATGCGTTATACGGAAATGTAAACAACATTTACAAAAGACCGACTCATTTTACCTTTATTACTTTATATGTCTTCGTATACTGAGCAGAAAAGATCCCGCAAGGTTATCACATGCTGTAGATGGAGTCTCTGGTATTGACTGGCATGGGGAACTCAGTCACAATAAGACAAGAGACCACTTTTGGCATGAACTAGGCCACAGCTTTATTAACTAACACAACTAGGGGTGGGCCTGGCACGAGGATAGAGCCATCCCCATGCAGCCGTCCGGCTGCTAACATGGGCTCAAGAGGCGCCCAGGGTCCCCCGTTCCTCCCAGCCGGGAGGAAAGGATCCCTTGCCCCCAGGGAGGAGGCCAGTCATGGCTGTTGGGCGTCCGCCTCATACAAACCATCCTTACCCCCTGGCTCCGAGCCCCTGGCCTTCCCAGCCAGGTAAGGCCGCGCTCGGTATCAGCCGGTCTCTTAATGAGACCCCCACCTCAGGTCCCCAGTCGCAAACTGGTCCCTGCGCAAAAGCTCTACCTCGTGCCCCCTATTCCGCCACTGAGTGAGGCCAGCCCGGCCTCGTTCCCGCCAACCCCAGAATTCCCTAGGCACCACAAACGCAGTGCCGAACCCAAACTACCCAACCAAGCATCCATCCCCAAGGCCGAAAGATGCACTCCGTCGCTCCGGAAAACAGGAGCGTTCCGATGCCTGATGGTGGGGTGCCGCAATACAGCTCCTTCCAACCGTGCCATGAGTTTTCGAACTTCCCGGTTAACCTTCTCCTTGGCCCGGTGGACTCTCTCGGGACGATCCGCATGTTTCCACGTCCTCCGATCCAATAATTCGGACCACACCAGGTAGGTATCCGGAAGCCTCTTCCGCCCAACCCGCAAATCCGCAGACACCATATTCCGCAGATGAAGACCAGAGACTTCGGGAAGATCGTTCTCGCCGAGCTGTATTACCAACACCGCCGGGGGTCCCTTCTCGAAGACGTTCCTGGATACCATATCCACAAGTGCCGCCCACTTCAGCCCCCGGTAACCAGCCCAATGAAGCTGAAGGCGACCTCCGAGTCCCAGCCGGGCATCCCATCCAGACGTCTTCACGTACCGGGCCGCCCAGTATACTATGCTGTGGCCCACGATCAAAGCTGTAGGCTCAGCACAGTCCGGTCCTGTAACGAGCGACAAATTAAAACGTGCAACCAGTATGAATGTAAAACCGAAATGCTGAGGATCGCCACCGTCCCAGTCTCATGATCTCAGCGGGCTCAGCCCCATCACGGAAGGCCTGGGTCGCGGCCCCAATCCGAAACGAGTGGGTACCGTACCACTCTTGGGGCAACCTGGCCTCCCGTAGACATAACTTCAAAACTGCTGCAAACTGAAAACGGGAAAGGAACGTCCCATCCCTGTGGATAAAGAACAACCCCGGCCTTGCGGGCCGCAAGGCAACGAAACGTAGCAACGCCGCCACTGGGCAGCACCCTCGCTCCAGAGCCCTGCGAAGGAAAACCGGGGCTCCCTTTCCCTTCTGATCCGTCTTCGAGCGGCGCATCCAGAGTCGAGCGGCGCATCCTCTGAAAACTGGACATCGTCGACTCGCAGCGCCGAGGAACCCCTTGCACGCCTGGACTGAGCCACCAACTCCCCGCAGCGGAATGCCCCGTGATAGGCCACCAAAAACGCCGCTCGGAAGAGGGCAGCCTCATAACTGGAAGAGCAAACCGTCCGTAGCTGACCCACCACCCGGACCAGCACGTCCCTGGTAATCGGGCGCCTGGTATCCGGGGACCTATGTGCCAGCCTCCCCCACCCCTTGACTGCCGTCTTCGCCAGGTGGGAGGAACTGGGATCCCAAGTCCCAAAGGCCTTGCTGAAAAAAGCAAGGCCAGCCATCGTCACCCTCAGTGACCTGTGCGCTAACTCCCGGCCCTTTAAGTGGACCAAATAGCTCAGGAGGGTCTGTTCACAAAGCGGCCAGGGGCCAACCCATCCCCTGGAGTGGGCGTAAGCCAAGAAGTCCCTTGCCGCCCCTTGATAGCTTTTCCACGTGGAGGGAGCAACGGACCCCAGAACGCCTTCCCAGATCATTCCGCTCCAAGGTCCCAGAGTTCGTCCGGGAAGTCGTCCGGGTCCCGGCGAGCCTGAGGGGCAAGCAAGCGAAACTTTTCGACCTGCAGGCGAGACAAACTGTCAGCAAGCACATTACTAATTCCAGCTATGTGCCTGGCTTTGAAAGTGATGTTAGCCTCCAGGCAAACCAGTACCAAGCGGCGCACCAGGCGCATGACCCGTGCCGCCTTAGCTGATTGTTTGTTCAATATCCGAACCGCTGCCTGGTTATCACACCAGAACAGCACATTTTTATCCCTGAACTCCTCCCTCCATAGTACCACCGCTACCAGCAGCGGGAAGAATTCCAAAAAAGTGAGGTCCCTCCGTAAAACCTCTCCCCACCAGGCGGGCCACCGCTGGGCACACCACCGGTCCCTGAATAGGACCCCGAAACCCACTCCCCCAGCTGCATCGGAGTGCACCTGGAGGTCCCCCCGGAGGCTCATATCAGCTCGCCACAGGGACACCCCATTGAAGTGGTCCAAGACTTGCTGCGAAGTGATCAAATCCTCCCGAATGCCCTGCGAAATGCACATGCGATGGTGTGGCTTGCTCAATCCCCTCGTGGCATGAGCCAAACGGGCGCAGAAAGCCCTGCCCGGGGCCACCACCTTACAAGCGAAATTCAAGTGGCCCAAGAGCACCTGCATTTCCTTCAGAGTGCATTTCCTGCGGGAAGACATTTCTCGGATAAGGCCACGCAGGGCGACCACTTTCTCCACGGGAAGACTGGAAGTGCCAGCCTCGGAGTCCAACTATATACCCAGATAAGTAAGTCGGGTGGCCGGACCTTCTGTCTTGTCCCGAGCTAAGGGAACCCCAAACTCCTCGGCCACCGCCTGGAAAACCCCCAACCGCCTGGCGCAGGCATCCGTGCCCACGCGCCCCGCGACCAGGAAATCATCCAGAAAATGCGTGATCCCCCGTATCCGCCCCTTGCGCCGCACCACCCATTCCAAAAATGAGCTGAAAGACTCAAAGGCCGCGCACGCTATGGAACACCCCATAGGCATAGTCTTATCAACGTACCGTTGGCCTCCAAACTCAATCTCGAGCAGGTTAAAATCCTCCGGATCAATGGGTAGCAGTCGGAATGCGGACTGTATGTCGGCTTTTGCAAGGAGGGCCCCAGGACCACAGGCACGAATCATGGCTACTGCCTCATCGAATGAAGCGTACCGAACAGAACACAAGGCCGTGGGAATGGCATCGTTAACCGACCCACCCCGCGGATAAGAGAGGTGGTGGATCAGGCGGAATTGACCAGCTGCCTTTTTCGGCACCACCCCCAACGGGGACACCCGAAGATTTTCTAGCGGTGGGCGGTCAAAAGGGCCCACCATGCGCTCTGCCTGGCATTCCTTCCGCAACTTATCCGCTACAATGTCCGGGTAGTCTCTGGCTGACCGAAGGTTCCCGCAAGAAGTGGGGACCCGGTCCCCTGTGAAAGGGATCCGAAATCCCTCGGTGAAGCCCTCCGCCAAGTAGAGGGCCTCCCGCCTCTTAGGATACAAGAGGAGCCAGTATCAATGGGCCCAGCTTAATTGGCTTGCGGGCAAACCGCCGGAGAGCCCCCGGGGGCTCAGGCAGTCTTTCCCGCTGTTGAGGATCCTGGGACACCCGACCCTCCGTCCTTCTTACCGGAGAGCCGGGTTCCCTGAAAGGGAGGGCCCCCAGTCCCTTGAGGGCACGCTGACACTGCATGCCCCCCCGCAGCCCTCCCATTTGTGTTCGAACTTGCACTGCTGGCGCTTACACCCGGTCCGGTTGAAGTCCCAGCACATAAAACCTGCCAGCTTCCTGCTGCTGGGCGCTGGGGCCCTACCCTTCTCCTTGTGATGCCGGACGCTGGGCCCAACCTGAACAATCCACGTATCGTGGTGCTTCAGGTCCCAGCGCGCAAGAGGGTTGTGAGAGGCTAGTTCCCTAACCTCCCTGTCATATTCCAGGGCAGCCTCCTCCCCAGCGAGGTCCTTGGCCTCCAAAACCTGTGATAGATACTTCCAGGTATGCCACCCCCTTTCCAGGTAGGCGGCAGTCACCAAGGCCATGTACTCTGCAAGGCCCCTCAACCAGTTATCGAAAGTCCGATCCACAGCTCTCTCCCGCTTGCGGGGCTCTTTGCGCTTCCCAGTGTCACCCCCTTTGCCCTGCCCCCGGAGCATGGCAAACACATCCACAAAAAACCCCTCCAGGGCCCTCTTCCGGATCTTGGGTGGTAAATGGATACCGGGAGGTGAATCATCGGCCGTGTGCCAAACAGGAGGCGACCGGTCACCCTCGGGCACTCCCTCCGCATCCAGGAGCCTAACTGCATCATCCCTCCTCTTGAGAAGCCAACGAGGCAGCGCGAGTACGTAGGCCCCCTCGAGACAATACCAGCCACCTCGCAGATCTGCGTCCCCCTCCCAAGAAGAGAACTCACCCGAGGAGGGGCTGGGCTTGCGCCTGGTCTTCTTATCCGCTTTGCGGGGCCGAACTCGCCCCTTCCTTCCACGCCGGTCCCCGCTGGCCCCTGAAGAAAAACTGGAGACAGAAAGGTCACCCGAGCCGGACCCGCGGGACAAGTGACTGATTCCAGAGGCTCCGCTGGGACTGCTGCTGGCCATCTGAGCCAGGGCAGCAGAATACCCTCGCCAATATGCTGCATCCTCAGGCGGAAATGCAGCTGCCCCCCGGGACGCGGAGCGCGATGCCCCCCGCCGGGACTTGGCACGGGACCCCCTGTCCCCCACTGCCTGGGCACCCCGCCTGGCCTTGGCCCCCTTAGACAATTGACGACCCCTGGTGGTGGCTGGCGAGGCCTTAGCCCGTATGCCACCCCCCATCGGGTTGCCAGGGCGGCACCGAGCCCGGCCAGGCCTGGAGCCCCCCCTTTGGCGAGCAGGGCTAACACTGCCCCTAGAAGCAGTAGAGAGATGGCCTGGAGAGGGCAGCCTGGACCCCCCGCCAGACCGGGTAGAAACCCGGCGTCTGGCTCCCCCTTTTCGCGCAGCCGCGGGGGTTTCCCCCCCTCCCCTCACCGGGGAGCGCGACCGGGGAGAGCCGTGCCTCGAGCCCGGGCCTGCGTCCCGTGACTGCCCCCTGCGGCCGGCCGCCGCCCCTTGCATTCCCCGCGCTGCGGGAACCGCCGTGGCCCAAGGCTCCCGGGCCCTCAAGGCACTGGCCCTGCTCCTCCGCCTCCCCGTGTCCTCGGCCCCAGCTTCCTGCTGAGCTGGAGAGCCGCGGCCCGCGGCCAGCCCCCGCCGGGCGCGAGAGCGCGACCCAGCCATTCCCCCGCTTCGCGTGCCCCCGATCCTTGCCGCCGAAGAGAAACGCCGGCCCGCAGCGGCTCCGCTGCCGCTACCACTTCCCGGCTTCTCACCGCTCGTCAGCCGCCGCCCGATGCCCCGACGAACAGCTCCGGTCGGCTCTGCCGAACACGCGTGGAAGGCCTCAGCCGCGCCCGCTCCGTGCCGCGTGCCTTCCCCGGAGCTCCCTGCATACAAAGAGGGCAGGCACCGAGCACATGACGCTTATAAGCACCTTGTCCCCGCCCTCAGCGCAGGCGCTCCGGCCGCTTCCGTCTCCTGCTCCTTCCCTCCCCCGCCCGTCAACTGCGGCCGCGTCCAGCCGCAGCCGCTCTTTCTTTCTCAAAACCAGCAGAAGCCCTATTATATTCCAAGTTAGTTTCTTAGGACATCAACCATGTAACTCACATATTTAACATTGCTACATATACCGCATATACTAATGCGGTGAACGGAAATGTAAACAACATTTACAAAAGACCGACTCATTTTACCTTTATTACTTTGTATGTCTTCGTATACTGAGCAGAAAAGATCCCGCAAGGTTATCACATGCTGCAGATGGAGTCTCTGGTATTCGTTCTCAAAAGCAGCAGAAGCCCTATTATATTCCAAGTTAGTTTCTTAGGACTTCAACCATGTAACTCACATATTTAACATTGCTACATATAGTTAAAGCTACTAATGCTATTTCCAAATTCTCTATTATTACATAGTATTATGAAATTCCATCTTCTACAGGGTATGATGACCGGAAACATTGTCGGCTAAGGAATTACTTTATGTCCCTGATTACATCCATACAAGGAATAGGTAATATACCTGCTAAGCGATGCTGACTTGAACAGGACCTGTTCTGCAGATTCATATAACATGCATGCTATAAACACCGTTCGTTTATACCAATGCGGTGTACGGAAATGTAAACAACATTTACAAAAGACCGACTCTTTTTACCTTTATTACTTTGTATGTCTTCATATAGTTAGCGGAAAAGATCCTGCAACGTTATCACATGGTGCAGATGGAGTCTCTTGGTATTGTTTCTCAAATCCAGCAGAAGCCCTATTATATTCCAAGTTAGTTTCTTATGACTTCAACCGTGTAACTCACATATTTAACATAGCTACATATAGTTAAAGCTACTAATGCTATTTCCAAATTCTCTATTATTACATAGTATTATGAAATTCCATGTTCTACTGGGTATAATAAATAGTGGGCTAAGGAATTACTTTATGTCCCTGATTACATCCATACAAGGAATAGGTAATATACCTGGTAAGCGTTGCTCACTTGAACAGGACCTGTTCTGCAGATTCATATAGCATGTATGCTTTCACTTACACCAATGCGGTGTACCGAAATGTAAAAAACGTTTACTAAAGATCTACTCATTTTACCTTTATTACTTGGTATGTTTTCATATAGTTAGCAGAAAAGATCCCGCAAGGTTATCACATGCTACAGATGGAGTCTCTTGGTATTGTTTCTCAAAACCAGCAGAAGCCCTATTATATTGTTAGTTTCTTAAGACTTCAACCGTGTAACTCACATATTTAACATTTCTACATACAGCTAAATCTACTACTGCTATTTCCAAATCATCTATTATTACATTGTTTTATGAAAATTTATCTTGTATTGGCATGGTAACCGTAAATACTTGTGGGATTTATGTCCCTGATTACATCCATACAAGGAATAGGTAATATACCTGCTAAGCGTTGCTCACTTGAACAGGACCTGTTCTGCAGATTCATATAACATGCATGCTATAAACACCTTTAGTTTATACCAGTGCGGTGTACGGAAATGTAAACAACATTTACAAAAGACCGAGTCATTTTACATTTATTACTTTGTATGTCTTCGTATACTTAGCAGAAATATCCCGCAAGTTTATCACATGCTCCAGATGGAGTCTCTTGGTATTGTTTCTTAAAACTAGCAGAAGCCCTATGATATTATAAGTTAGTTTCGTAGGACTTCAACCATGTAACTCACATATTTAACTTTGCTAGCAAAAGCTACTAGTGCTGGTTCCAAATTCTCTATTATTACTACATAGTGTCATGAAAATCTATCTTATACTGGGTATGATAGCCTAAAATACTTGTGGGCTAAGGAATAACTTTATGTCCCAGATTACATCCATACAAGGAATAGGAAATATACCTGCTGAGCATGGCGCACATGAACAGGACATGTTCTGCAGATTCATATAGCATGCATGCTTTCACTTACACTAATGCGGTGTACCGAAATGTAAGCAACATTTACTAAAGATCGACTCATTTTACCTTTATTACTTTGTATGTTTTCATATAGTTAGCAGAAAAGATCCCACAAGTTTATCACATGCTGCATGTTGCCACAACGGACTGCTGTGCTGCCGGACCCTCCTCGCCGCCCACGTGAGCTGCCGTCGGGGACTATGCCACAGGCAGGCAACCCACCTCCTGTCTATGACCCCCACCAGGGCCATCAACGGCGCCAGTATCGCCTGGGGGAGAGAGCGACCAGGCCGGCCACACGGACGAGGAGTCGGGCGGGTCCCAGGACACCACGGGTACCGTGGGTCCCCAAGTGGGTGGAATGGGTGGCGTGGGAGCCACACCAAGGGCCGGCCAGCAGCTGGCTCCCCAGGTGCCTTGGATCAACGGCGGACTGCCACCCCGGGCCAAGGCACCACCCTTCATGTCGCCCACAGGTGCAACATGGGGGGACGCCCCGGACAGAAGCCCAGTGTCCCCGAACTTGGCCTCTGAGTCCGAGCGACAGGGGGAGGGCTCTGCAGGTGCGTGCCACGGCGCGGAGGGCCAGGGGGGTGCCCTGGGAAGCTCGGTCCCCAAGACACCAAACCTATTCGGCGTTGGGGACGGCGACGGCGGCGAGGAAGGGGAGGGGCCAGCCCTGGCCAGCCCGCTCTCTGCCGAGGAGTGCCTACAACGGGAACGCAGGCGCCGCCGCCGCTACGCGCTCCTCACCACTGTCGGGGAACGGCTACTGGAGCAGGGGGAGGAGGACCTGGATGAGCGGTGCCGTTTCCAGACCACCCTGCTGGAGCTCGGGAGGGCAGAGGGCGAGCAGGAACGCCAGGAGTGGGCGGGGTTCCAGGCCCTGCATCGGGAGACGATGGCTGGACCAGCTGCCTCCCTCGTGACAGCAACAGGGGTCGTGACAGCAACGGGGGCGAGCCAGGGGCGCCGCAACGGGGGGCCGACGGCGGCCCCGGGGAGCCCGCGGGCTGCGGCGCTTGTAAACAGCGAAAAATAAATGGCCGTCCCGTCAGTAGGGTGGCCCTTACCTTCCCCTGTGACTTGTGTCCATCATTCACCTGGTGCCCCTTCGTGGCCGGCGGTCGAACATGTAGGCAGCCACTGCGTCCCTGACGCTTTGCCCCTGCTGCCGTGTGCACAGCCGCTCCCGCCGACTGGGCAGCCCTTCCTCCTCGACCTCGATGGTCTCCCTGGGCGTCATCTCCAGACGGAGTTCCTGGCCGTTTGCCTCGCAGACGTTGTGCAGGATGACGCAGGCTATGATCACCGGGGTAACGTTCACTATGGTGGCCTGGAGGCAGGAGAGCAGGCATCGCTAGCGCCTTTTCAGACGGCCAAACGCCCGTTCCACGACGTTGCGTGCGCGGCACAGACGGCCATTGAAGTACGCCTTCATCGCTTTCCGTGGCGGGGCGTAGGGTTTCATGAGCTACCGGCGTTGGGGGTATGCCCCATCAGCAACTATGAGGGCTGGTACGTGAACACCCTGCATCGTGACGGTGTTATTCCCCGGGACATTCGCCCCGGCGTCCTTGGCGGCGCGTAGGTTAGACTGCTGGAAAACGAAGGCGTCGTTCCGCCGACCACCCCAGCCTGCCTCCACATCAATGAAACGGCCTGTGTGATCCACCGTCCCCTGGAGGATGACCGAACAGAAGCCCTTCCTGTTCCCATATTTGTCGTAGCGCCTCCCGGGGGCACGGATGGGGATGTGGCAGCCATCGACGGCCCCGATGCAATGGGGGAACCCTAGGCGGCCGAACCCATCCATGATCTGTGGATGAGAGGGGTAGTTAGGCTGCGAGGATGGTGCCCCTTGTTCCGCTGGCCGCCACTGTGCCCTGCCTTGTATACCTACCTCGCCGACCCCGTCTCCCAGGCACACTACCATCCGGTAGAGCTCCGCTTCCATCGCCAGGCACACCTCCCATATGATCTCCCCTGCCGTGGCGACCCCAACACCAAACTGGTGGGCGACGTCTCGATATGTGTCCCCTGTGGCCAAGTACCATAGAGCAATGGCGACCCGTTTCTCCACGGGGATGGGCATCCTCATGTTGGTGGCTTGTCTTTCCAGCCGGCTCCATAGTGCTGTCACGACCTCCTGGAATGTGCTCCGCGACATGGGGAAGTTATCGATCCAGTGGTCGTCGCTCCAGCTGGCTGTCACATAGTTCTCCCACCAGTCTCGGCTGTGCCATTCAGCCCAGCAGGCCCTCGGGAACCGCACTGTGGACAGGGTGTGCCTCTGGCGGATGGCACCTCGCCTCCAGGACAGAGAGGCTCTGTCCATATTCTCCATCTCCGCCATGCGTGCATGGCTCGGCGCCGCCTCCGCTTCCTTTGTCGTTGCTCGCGTTGCAGGACATCTGTGGCCGGCGCCAGCATTAGAGCGTGTACGATGACAGCGATTACTGATGCGACCTGTGCGGCCACCACCACCGGTACCCTATGGTCCATCGTGTTTCTGGGGATCACGGCTACGGCGCTTGCTCCCTCCCCCTCCGTGCCCGGCGGACCCGGCAGGAATGCGCCTGCGCAGTCAGCTTCCGCCATTCCTGGCTCCGATGTCCGACGCAGCGCCCTCGGTTCCTTTGGCCTGCGCATCGCTTAGCAGGTATATTACCTATTCCTTGTATGGATGTAATCAGTGACATAAAGTAATTCCTTAGCCGACAATGTTTCCGGTCATCGTACCCTGTAGAATATAGAATTTCATAATACTATGTAATAATAGAGAATTTGGAAATAGCACTAGTAGCTTTAACTATATGTAGCAATGTTAAATATGTGAGTTACATGGTTGAAGTCCTAAGAAACTAACTTGAAATATAATAGGGCTTCTGCTGGTTTTGAGAAACAATATCAGAGACTCCATCTGCAGCATGTGATAAGCTTGCGGGATCTTTTCTGCTAACTATATGAAAACATACCAAGTAATAAAGGTAAAATGAGTAGATCTTTAGTAAACGTTGTTTACATTTCTGTACACCGCATTGGTATAAGTGAAAGCATGCATGCTATATGAATCTGCAGATCAGGTCCTGTTCAAGTGAGCAACGCTTAACAGGTATATTACCTATTCCTTGTATGGATATAATCAGGGACATAAAGTAATTCCTTAGCCCACTATTTATTATACACAGTAGAACATGAAATTTCATAATACTATGTAATAATAGAGAATTTGGAAATAGCATTAGTAGCTTTAACTGTATGTAGCAATGTTAAATATGTGAGTTACATGGTTGAAGTCCTAAGAAACTAACTTGGAATATAATAGGGCTTCTGCTGGTTTTGAGAAAGAAAGAGCGGCTGCGGATGGACGCGGCCGCAGTTGACGGGCGGGGGAGGGAAGGAGCAGGAGACGGAAGCGGCCGGAGTGCCTGCGCGGAGGGCGGAGACAAGGCGTTTATAACCGCCATGTGCTCGGTCCCTGCCCTCTTAGTCCCCCAGGACTAGTAGACTGGAGAACTGTAGCGTCCAGGCCGCCACCGCCTCTAGCAGGGCAGGCAGGGCGTCTGGCGGTGCATTGGGCGCGCGGTACACTAGCCAGATGGCCACGCTCTCGGTTGATCCCCATCCGAGGCCAACACATTCAATGCCTGGTATTGACGGTGCAGGGAGGGCTCTAAAGGAGAAAGCCTCTCGGGTTAGGATTGCCACCCCTCCTCCCCGCCCCGCTGTCCGGGACTGGTGGAGGACAGAGAACCCAGCAGGGGCTAGGTCTTTGAGGGCAACTGTCTCCCCTTCCCTGGTCCAGGTTTCTGTCAAGCACGCCAGGTCCGCTCTTTGCTCTGCAAAGTAGTTTTGCAGCGTAGAGGTTTTGTTGTTTATTGACCTGGCGTTGCACAGCACCAGTGTCAGAGGCCGGTTGTTTACCTTTGCCTCCACCCTAGTGTCACGAGGGATGGGGCGGAGTCTGGAGGGGGCCTATGTTTGGTTTTCGGCCCCCTTGGTTTGATGTACCTCCGCCATCCGCTGTCCCTGCCTTTGCCCCTTATTATTGGGATCCCTGACCCTATCAAGGCCCCTGCTTTTCCTCCTTCTTCAGATTTGTTAGGCATTGTGAGCTCTGTGGACACTGTTGGTTCAATTCTTGGTTCAGTGGTTTGGCTGGGGTTGATTGTTAAACCCCGGTTCTGTCTTTGTGTGTGTGAGTTTGTGTATCTGTGGGAGGTTGGCCCTGATCGCTAATTACAGCCTCTCAGGGCTTCCCAGTTCCACTTGTGTAGTTATGTGTTGGGTGTAGGATGTGTATCGTTGTGGGAGCCTGGAGGGGTAGTCCCGATCGCCTATTGTGGCACCTCAGGGTTGCCCAATCCAGGGGTGTGTGGTGTATTAGTGATCTGTGTGTTATTTCATGTTGGCTTGGGACTGAGATTTATGAATTGGGTGTGGCTCAGTTGGATGGTAGGGTTGTTTGGTAAGTGGGGGGCAAGTTATTGGGTTGGTTGGTAAGTTGGGCTAATTGGTTGATTGAGCTAATTTCCTCAGGCTGGGTTGGGTGTTCAATTGATGGTGATTGATTGTTTAATTGGTAGGATTGGTTATTTGGGTGGTTTTGGGGTAGAATCAGTTGTTTGGGGTGGGGATTAGTTATTTAATTGGTAGAATTAATTGTTTTGGGTGGGTTTGGGGTAGGTCAGTTGATGGTGTTTAATTGTGTTGGGTTTATTGTTTTGGCTGATTGGTGGGTGGATATGTTGATTTAATTTGGTTTGGCTGGGTAGGGGGGTGGGGATAAGTCAGGTGTGGGTTGGTAGCTAGTGAAGGTTGGGCTATCTTTGACTCCCTCTTGATTCCTCCTCTTTTTTGATTTTGGAGTATTTCCTTTCTCCCTCTCCCCTCTCCTTTTCTTTATTTCAGTCCTTTCTCCTCTCACTTTCTCTTAACCTTCCCGTTTTTCTCTTCTTCCCCCCTCCCCTTCTCCCCCTCCCCTCCCCTTCCCCCCTCCCCTTTTCTTTATTTCAGTCCTTTCTCCTCTAACTTTCTCCTTCCCTTCCTGTTTTTTTCCTTCTTTCCCCCCTCCCCTTCTCCCCTCCCCCCTCCCCTTTTTCCCTTCTTTCCCCTTCCCCTCTTTTCTGTGCACATCACAATGTTTCTTCCTGATTTTTTCCCAGTTGTTGGTAGTTTGGTTGGTGTCTTGTCTTTCTTTCTCCCCCGCTCTCTTCCCCCTTACCCTCCCCCCCTCCGTTTTCTGTTTACAGTTTCCCGGCTTGGTTTTTCTTCCCGCCCGATTTGTTCCCGCCCAGTTTCTGGTAGTTTGTTTGGAGTCCCTTCCCCCTTCTTGGAACGGAGTTATCTCCGTTTGTGATCTTTTCCCTCTCCGTTTGATTTTCTTCCCGCTCAATTTTTCCCGCTTAATTTCTATTAGTTGTTTGATGCCCTTCCCCCTTCTGGGTACAAGTTATGCCCGTTTGTATTCTTCTCCCCCCCCCTCGCAGAGTCTGTAGTAGCCCCGTGACAATCCCCCCCCCTTTTTCTGGAATTGGTTAATTAAATTAATGTCCGATTGTTTGTGTCTTCCTCCTCCTCCTTATAGGGCCCTCCCCCCCCCGAGGGTTTGGTACTTCTCTTTCTTCCTTATTAGATTATGTTAGTGTTCCTTTTCTTCTTTTCCTCTCCTTTCCTTGTTCCCCGGCGGCTGCGGCAGGGACCCGCGGCGTTGAGATGTGGGCAGCTGCAGCAGAGTCTGGGGATGGTAGGTCGGCTGTGACCAGGGCCAGTCTTGTTCAGCGGAGGTCAGGAAGCGCGGGTCGATGGAGCGCGTGTGGGCGGCGGTCGGGAACGTGGTGCTCAAGAGCGCGAAAAGGTGGGTTCGGCGTGGTGATGGTGGGGCAGCTTCAGCAGTTTGCTCAGGCGGCGGCTGCAGGTGGCGGGTGTGGGTCAGCAGCGGTGGAAGTTGTCGGGGTCCGGCTCTGCTCGGTGACGGTGGAGCGGCGTTGATCCGCCTCTGCTCCGGCGGTGGCTGCAGGTCCCGGCAGTGGGCGCGATGTAATGGCAGCGGACGAGGGTCCGATTTTGTTTGAGGGGCTGCGGACGGTCCCTTTGTAGCGGGCAGCTTTGTCTTTGGTGCTGACAGGTTGCTTTAGAGATCAGCTCCTTTTAGCTGCTTCCGCGAGCTCAGAGTTCCTCCGGCCGAGCTCCTTCAGCCGTGGTAGCCCGACCTAGCAGACAGTCACTGGTTTTTGCCCAACAGCCGCTGTTGGTTTCCCTCTGTTTTTGTTCTAGTTGATTTTCTTACCGTTTCCGTCTTTCTTCGTTGTCTCTTTGTCGTTCTTCTTGGTTGTTATTTTCTCTTTTTTCTATTTTGTGGGATTTTTGAAATCTTGTTCTGTTGCGTTCTGTTGCGTTCCTTTGAGGTTTCTGTGATTAATTTGGTGGGATTCTTTTTGTTCTCGTTTTCTTTTTTTTTGTATGATCAATTTGGGTGTTTTTTGGTGGCTGTGTTTGGGCTGGGCCTGTTTAGTTGCGGGAGCAGTCTGATTTCATGACTGCTCCATTTAATTTCAGTACACACTGAAATTTTCATATAGTTAGCAGAAAAGATCCCGCAAGGTTATCACATGCTGCAGAAGGAGTCTCTGGTATTGTTTCTCAAAACCAGCAGAAGCCCTATTATATTCCAAGTTAGTTTCTTAGGACTTCAACCATGTAACTCACATATTTAACATTGCTACATATACCGCATATACCAATGCAGTGTACGGAAATGTAAACAACAATTACAAAAGACCGACTCATTTTACCTTTATTACTTTGTATGTCTTCGTATACTTAGCAGAAATATCCCGCAAGTTTATCACATGCTCCAGATGGAGTCTCTTGGTATTGTTTCTTAAAACTAGCAGAAGCCCTATGATATTATAAGTTAGTTTCGTAGGACTTCAACCATGTAACTCACATATTTAACTTTGCTACATATAGTTAAAGCTACTAGTGCTATTACCAAATTCTCTATTATTACATAGTATTATGAAATTCTATCTTCTACAGGGTATGATGACCGGAAATATTTTCGGCTAAGAAATTACTTTATGTCCCAGATTACATGCCTACAAGGAATAGGTAATATACCTGCTAAGCGATGCTGACTTGAACAGGACCTGTTCTGCATATTCATATAACATGCATGCTATAAACACCGTTCGTTTATACCAATGCGGTGTACAGAAATGTAAACAACATTTACAAAAGACCGACTCTTTTTACCTTTATTACTTTGTATGTCTTCATATAGTTAGCAGAAAAGATCCTGCAGCGTTATCACATGGTGCAGATGGAGTCTCTTGGTATTGTTTCTCAAAACCAGCAGAAGCCCTATTATATTCCAAGTTAGTTTCTTAGGACTTCAACCGTGTAACTCACATATTTAACATTGCTACATATAGTTAAAGCTACTAATGCTATTTCCAAATTCTCTATTATTACATAGTATTATGAAATTCCATGTTCTAGTGGGTATAATAAATCAGTCAGTCAGTCAGTCAGTAACCTTTTATTGGCATAAAATGTATAAGACATATAAAAATAGGGTTTAAAATTTCAACAAAATAATAAAATGGGGTTACATGACCAAACAGATCTTAAAATGATTAAATAAACTATAAGAGATAAAATACAAGGTAGGCAGCATATTATAAAAGCATCTTAGTTAAAACTCTGGCAACTAAAATGGTTATCTCTGGGTCTTTGTCAGAGAGCAGAAATTGCAAGGTCATAGATTTACTTACAGAAGGCTTGTTTCCCAGCAAAGCAACAAAGCTGTCATCCCGACACTGCTCATATAAGGGGCAATCTAACAAAATGTGTGAGACAGAGTCAGGGCAACCAGAACCACATGGACAGAGTCTCGTATGGTATGGGATATGGTGGAATCTTCCCTCTAAGACCTTTGAGGGGAAAGCATTCATTCGTGCGAGGTGAAAAGCTCTTCTCAGGGGTGGGACATCAAGGAGATGCAAATATGAAGGCATAATATTTCTCTGCATAATGATGCCAAAGAATGCTGGTGAGCAGACTCGAGGCTGGGTAGGTATGAGTTCCTGCTGCTCATGGTCTAAAATTCTCTGTTTAATAATCCGGAAGATTTTTCTTCCAGAGGTAGTAGGGAGTTCAGATCGATGCCAATGGAGACTAATTTTTGTTCAATAGCCTGGAACCATTGAAATTTAAGAGGGTCACTTTTTAGACAAGTTAAAAGGCTGCCAGTTTCTATTCTAAAAAACAGACTGACCCAAAATTTAAAAGTAGCTATCCAGGCCCTTGTCTCTACCCTAATTTGGCCAAATTCTGCACAAATGGCATGGTAGGAGACACAGTTGGGAACCCCTGCAATTTGCCTATAGAAAGCAGATTGAACACCCTCAATAGATTTATTAAAGGCAGGAACCCATAAGGGGCATCCAAACAGGAGCTGGGACATTACTTTGGCATTAAAAATTTTAATTGCTGCAGGGATAAATTGGTTACCTTTCGCAGAGAAAAAGAACTGTTTTATCAAAGAAGATGAGGATTTGGCCAGATTGATAGCTCGTTGGCAGTGGGAGCTCCATTTCTGGTTATACTGGAAGGTAACACCTAGATACTTAAATGTTTTGACTTGTTCTATTGAAGTGCCTCCAATAGACCAAGTCATTGCATGCCAGCTCTTAGAGAAAACCAAAATTTTTGTTTTACCATAGTTAATTACTAACTTATTATCTTGGCAATATTGGTAAAAGGTGGATAAGTATCGTTGTAAGCCAACCCTTGTATATGAGAGTATTGTAGTATCGTCGGCATACAACAACAAAGGAATATGCTGGGAACCAAGTTTTGGGGGATGACCATTAATTGGTTCCAGTTTTAACGCTAAATCATTAATGAATAAATTGAACAACAAGGGGGCCAGAATACAGCCTTGCTTAACTCCAATGGTCATTGAAATCTTAGAGGTTAAGTCTCCCTTTGAAGAATACCGGACTTGGCAGGAGGTGGACACATAAAGTTTTTGGATGAGAAACACAAGTCTCGGTTCCATACCCATTGATCGCAATTATATGTTCTACTGGGTATAATAAATAGTGGGCTAAGGAATTACTTTATGTCCCTGATTACATCCATACAAGGAATAGGTAATATACCTGCTAAGCCTTGCTCACTTGAACAGGACCTGTTCTGCAGATTCATATAGCATGCATGCTTTCACTTATACCAATGCGGTGTACCGAAATGTAAACAACGTTTACTAAAGATCTACTCATTTTACCTTTATTACTTGGTATGTTTTCATATAGTTAGCAGAAAAGATCCCGCAAGCTTATCACATGCTGCAGATGGAGTCTCTGATATTGTTTCTCAAAATCGGCAGAAGCCCTATTATATTCCATGTTAGTTTCTTAGGACTTCAACCATGTAACTCACATATTTAACATTGCTACATATAGTTAAAGCTACTAGTGCTATTTCCAAATTCTCTATTATTACATAGTATTATGAAATTCTATATTCTACAGGGTACGATGACCGGAAACATTGTCGGCTAAGGAATTACTTTATGTCACTGATTACATCCATACAAGGAATAGGTAATATACCTGCTAAGCGATGCTGACTTGAACAGGACCTGTTCTTCAGATTCATATAACATGCATGCTATAAAGACCGTTCGTTTATACCAATGCGGTGTACGGAAATGTAAACAACATTTACAAAAGACCGACTCTTTTTACCTTTATTACTTTGTATGTCTTCATATAGTTAGCAGAAAAGATCCTGCAACGTTATCACATGGTGCAGATGGAGTCTCTTGGTATTGTTTCTCAAAACCAGCAGAAGCCCTATTATATTCCAAGTTAGTTTCTTAGGACTTCAACCGTGTAACTCACATATTTAACATTGCTACATATAGGTAAAGCTACTAATGCTATTTCCAAATTCTCTATTATTACATAGTATTATGAAATTCCATGTTCTACTGGATATAATAAATAGTGGGCTAAGGAATTACTTTATGTGCCTGATTAGAATCCATACAAGGAATAGGTAATATACCCGCTAAGCGTTGCTCACTTGAACAGGACCTGTTCTGCAGATTCATATAGCATGCATGCTTTCACTTATACCAGTGCGGTGTACCGAAATGTAAACAACGTTTACTAAAGATCTACTCATTTTACCTTTATTACTTGGTATGTTTTCATATAGAAGAAGAAGAAGAAGAAGAAGAGTTGGTTCTTATATGCCGCTTTTCCCTACCCGAAGGAGGCTCAAAGCGGCTTACAGTCGCCTTCCCATTCCTCCCCCCACAACAGACACCCTGTGGGGTGGGTGAGGCTGAGAGAGCCCTGATATCACTGCCTGGTCAGAACAGTTTTATCAGTGCCGTGGCGAGCCCAAGGTCACCCAGCTGGTTGCATGTGGGAGAGCGCAGAATCGAACCTGGCATGCCAGATTACAAGTCCGCACTCCTAACCACTACACCAAACTGGCTCCTAACAAGGAATAGGAAATATTCCTGCTAAGCATGGCTCACTTGAACAGGACCTGTTCTGCAGATTCATATAGCATGCACGCTTTCACTTACACCAATGCGGTGTACCGAAATGTAAGCAATATTTACTAAAGATCGACTCATTTTACCTTTATTACTTTGTATGTTTTCATATAGTTAGCAGAAAAGATCCCGCAAGGTTATCACATGCTGCAGATGGAGTCTCTGGTATTGTTTCTCATAACCAGCAGAAGCCCTATTATATTCCAAGTTAGTTTCTTAGGACTTCAACTATGTAACTCACATATTTAACATTGCTACATATAGCTACATATACCAATGCGGTGTACGGAAATGTAAACAACATTTACTAAGGACCGACTCATTTTACCTTTATTACTTTGTATGTCTTCGTATACTTAGCAGTAAAGATCCGGCAAGTTTATCACATGCTGCAGATGGAGTCTCTTGGTATTATTTCTCAAAACAAGCAGAAACCCTATTATATTCCAAGTTAGTTTCTTAGGACTTCAACCATGTAACTCACATATTTAACATTGCTACATATAGTTAAAGCTACTAGTGCTATTTCCAAATTCTCTATTATTACATAGTATTATGAAATTCTATCTTGTACTGGGTATGATAACCGTAAATATTTGCAGGCTTTATGTCCCAGATTACATCCATACAAAGAATAGGTAATATACCTGCTAAGCGTTGTTCACTTGAACAGGACCTGTTCTGCAGATTCATATAACATGCATGCTATAAACACCTTTCGTTTATACCAATGCGGTGTACGGAAATGTAAGCAACATTTACTAAAGATCGACTCATTTTACCTTTATTACGTTGTATGTTTTCATATAGCAGAAAAGATCCCGCAAGGTTATCACATGCTGCAGATGGAGTCTCTTGATATTGTTACCCAAAACCAGCAGAAGCCCTATTATATTCCAAATTAGGTTCTTAGGACTTCAAACGTGTAACTCACATATTTAACTTTGCTAGCAAAAGCTACTAGTGCTGGTTCCAAATTCTCTATTATTATTACATAGTGTCATCAAAATCAATCTTATACTGGGTATGACAGCCTAAAATACTTGTGGGTTAAGGAATTACTTTATGTCCCAGATTACATCCATACAAGGAATAGGAAATATTCCTGCTAAGCATGGCTCACTTGAACAGGACCTGTTCTGCACATTCATATAGCATGCATGCTTTCACTTACACCAATGCGGTGTACCGAAATGTAAGCAACATTTACTAAAGATCGACTCATTTTACCTTTATTACTTTGGTCCTGTTCTGCACGCCTGGAAGACGGGGTCGGTGAGGTAGGTGTACAAGGCAGGGCACAGTGGTGGCCAGCGGACCAAGGGGCACCATCCTCGCAGCCTAACTCCCCCTCTCATCCACAGATCATGGATGGGTTCGGCCGCCTAGGATTCCCCCACTGCATCGGGGCTGTCAATGGCTGCCACATCCCCATCCGTGCCCCCGGAAGGCGCTACGACGAATACGGGAACAGGAAGGTCTTCTGTTCAGTCATCCTCCAAGGGACGGTGGATCACACAGGCCGTTTCATTGATGTGGAGGCAGGCTGGGGTGGTCGGCGGAACGATGCCTTCGTTTTCCAGCAGTCTAACCTACGCGCCGCCATGGACGCCGGGGCGTACGTCCCGGGGAACCCCACTTTCACAATGCAGGGTGTCCGCGTGCCAGCCCTCATAGTTGCTGATGGGGCATACCCCCAATGCCGGTGGCTCATGAAACCCTACGCCCCGCCACGGAACGCGGTGAAGGCGTACTTCAATGGCCATCTGTGCCGCGCACGCAACGTCGTGGAACGGGCCTTTGGCCGTCTGAAAGGGCACTGGCGATGCCTGCTCTCCTGGCTCCAGACCGCCATAGTGAATGTAACCCCGGTGATCATAGCCTGCGTCATCCTGCACAACATCTGCGAGGCACACGGACATGAACTCCGTCTGGAGATGCCGCCCAGGGAGACCATCGAGGTCGAGGAGGAAGGGCTGCCCAGTCGGCGGGAGCGGCTGCGCACACGGCAGCAGGGGCAACGCGTCAGGGACGCAGTGGATGCCTACATGTTCGACCGCCGGCCACGAAGGGGCGCCAGGTGAATGACGGACACGAGTCACAGGGGAAGGTAAGGGCCACCCTAATGACAGGATGGCCATTTTTTTTCGCCGTTTACAAGCGCCGCAGCCCGCGGGCACCCCGGGGCCGACGTCGGCCCCCCGTGGCGGCGCCCGTGGCTCGCCGCCACGCACCGCGGTGTGGAGGGGCGCCCTCAACACCATCCATCCCGTGCCATGGCGACTGGGGCCTCCACAAGCCCTGCAACGGGAACCGCAAAAGGTGGCTCGGCCGGTGGGATGGCAGGGGCGGGGCCAGGGTTGCCATCCATGGGAGTCATCCGCTCCAAGGCTGTCGCGATGCTGTCCAGGACCCCTGTTGCTGTCACGAGGGAGGCAGCTGGTCCGGCCATCGTCTCCCGGTGCAGGGCCTGGAACCCCGCCCACTCCTGGCGTTCCCGCTCGCCCTCTGCCCTACCGAGCTCCAGCAGGGTGGTCTGGAAATGGCGCTGCTCGTCCAGGTCCTCCTCCCCCTGCTCCAGTAGCCGTTCCCTGTCAGTGGTGAGGAGCGCGACGCGGCGGCGGCACCGGCGTTCCTGTTTTAGGCGCTCCTCGGCAGAGAGCGCCCCGAGGTCCAGGGCTGGCCCCTCCCCTTCCTCGCCTTCGTCGCAGTCCCAAACGCCTTCACCTGCATATGTGAATAGGTTTGGTTTGCTGGGGACCGAGCCTCCCAGGGCACCCCCCTGGCCCTCGGCGCCATGGCACGCACCTGCAGACCCCTCCCCCTGTCGCTCGGACTCGGAGGCCATGTTCGGGGACACTGGGCTTCTGTCCGGGCCACACCTGCGGGCCACACGAAGGGCGGTGCCTTGGCCCGGGGTGGCAGTCCGCCGTTGGGCCAAGTCACCTGGGGAGCCAGCTGCTGGCTGGCCCTTGGCGCGGCTCCAACCCCACCCATTCCTCCCACTTGGGGACCCACGGTACCCGTGGTCTCCTGGGTCCCGCCCGACTCCTTGTCCGTGTGGCCGGCATGGTCGCTGTCTCCCCCAGGCGATACTGGCACCGTTAATGGCCCTGTTGGGGGTCATAGACAGAGGGTGGGTTGCCTGCCTGTGGCATAGTCCACCGCCCCACTGCCCAGGTGGCCACCCACCTGGGAGCATTACCTGGCCGTGGCCCCCGCTGCCTAGGGAGGTCACGTGGGGCCGGCGGAGCCCCACCGACGGATGCCGGTCTCTTCGGTGGCCGTCCCCAGCCCGCCCACTCAGCCTCCACCACTTCGGGTGGCCGGGGAACACGCCGCACACTGAGGCTCCGTGCCACCCGTCGTGGCCGCCCACTGCCCCGCGTCCCCAAGATATTGGCCAGCCTCCGGTAGTGCGGGGCAGTGGGCGGGGAAGGGGAGGGGCCAGCCCTGGACCTCGGGGCGCTCTCTGCCGAGGAGCGCCTAAAGCAGGAACGCAGGTGCCGCCGCCGCGTCGCGCTCCTCACCACTGTCGGGGAACGTCTACTGGAGCAGGGGGAGGAGGACCTGGACGAGCAGCGCCGTTTCCAGACCACACTGCTGGAGCTCGGGAGGGCAGAGGGCGAGCGGGAACGCCAGGAGTGGGCGGGGTTCCAGGCCCTGCACCGGGAGACGATGGCCGGACCAGCTGCCTCCCTCGTGACAGCAACAGGGGTCCTGGAACGCATCGCGACAGCCTTGGAGCGGATGACTCCCATGGATGGCGACCCTGGCCCCACCCCTGCCATCCCACCGGCCGAGCCACCTTTTGCAGTTCCCGTTGCAGGGCTTGTGGAGGCCCCAGTCGCCATGGCACGGGATGGATGGTGTTGAGGGCGCCCCTCCACACCGCGGTGCGTGGCGGCGAGCCACGGGCGCCGCCACAGGGGGCCGACGGCGGCCCCGGGGAGCCCGCGGGCTGCGGCGCTTCTAAACGGCGAAAAATAAATAGCCATCCTGTCATTAGGGTGGCCCTTACCTTCCCCTGTGACTCGTGTCCGTCATTCACCTGGCACCCCTTCGTGGCCGGCGGTCGAACATGTAGGCATCCACTGTGTCCCTGACGCGTTGCCCCTGCTCCGTCGCAGTCCCAAACGCCTTCACCTGCATATGTGAATAGGTTTGGTTTGCTGGGGACCGAGCTTCCCAGGGCACCCCCTGGCCCTCCGCGCCATGGCACGCACCTGCAGACCCCTCCCCCTATCGCTCGGACTCGGAGGCCATGTTCGGGGACACTGGGCTTCTGTCCGGGGCGTCCCTCCATTCTGCACCTGCGGGCGACACGAAGGGCGGTGCCTTGGCCCTGGGTGGCAGTCCGCCGTTGGGCCAAGGCACCTGGGGAGCCAGCTGCTGGCTGGCCCTTGGCGCGGCTCCATCCCCACCCATTCCTCCCACTTGGGGACCCACGGTACCCGTGGTCTCCTGGGTCCCGCCCGACTCCTTGTCCGTGTGGCCGGCATGGTCGCTGTCTCCCCCAGGCGATACTGGCACTGTTAATGGCACTGTTGGGGGTCATAGACAGAGGGTGGGTTGCCTGCCTGTGGCATAGTCCACCGCCCCACTGCCCAGGTGGCCACCCACCTGGGAGCATTACCTGGCCGTGGCCCCCGCTGCCTAGGGAGGTCACGTGGGGCCGGCGGAGCCCCACCGACGGATGCCGGTCTCTTCGGTGGCCGTCCCCAGCCCGCCCACTCAGCCTCCACCACTTCGGGTGGCCGGGGAACACGCCGCACGCTGAGGCTCCGTGCCACCCGTCGTGGCCGCCCACTGCCCCGCGTCCCCAAGATATTGGCCAGCCTCCGGTAGTGCGGGGCAGTGGGCGGGGAAGGGGAGGGGCCAGCCCTGGACCTCGGGGCGCTCTCTGCCGAGGAGCGCCTAAAGCAGGAACGCAGGTGCCGCCGCCGCGTCGCGCTCCTCACCACTGTCGGGGAACGTCTACTGGAGCAGGGGGAGGAGGACCTGGACGAGCAGCGCCGTTTCCAGACCACACTGCTGGAGCTCGGGAGGGCAGAGGGCGAGCGGGAACGCCAGGAGTGGGCGGGGTTCCAGGCCCTGCACCGGGAGACGATGGCCGGACCAGCTGCCTCCCTCGTGACAGCAACAGGGGTCCTGGAACGCATCGCGACAGCCTTGGAGCGGATGACTCCCATGGATGGCGACCCTGGCCCCACCCCTGCCATCCCACCGGCCGAGCCACCTTTTGCAGTTCCCGTTGCAGGGCTTGTGGAGGCCCCAGTCGCCATGGCACGGGATGGATGGTGTTGAGGGCGCCCCTCCACACCGCGGTGCGTGGCGGCGAGCCACGGGCGCCGCCACAGGGGGCCGACGGCGGCCCCGGGGAGCCCGCGGGCTGCGGCGCTTCTAAACGGCGAAAAATAAATAGCCATCCTGTCATTAGGGTGGCCCTTACCTTCCCCTGTGACTCGTGTCCGTCATTCACCTGGCACCCCTTCGTGGCCGGCGGTCGAACATGTAGGCATCCACTGTGTCCCTGACGCGTTGCCCCTGCTCCGTCGCAGTCCCAAACGCCTTCACCTGCATATGTGAATAGGTTTGGTTTGCTGGGGACCGAGCTTCCCAGGGCACCCCCTGGCCCTCCGCGCCATGGCACGCACCTGCAGACCCCTCCCCCTATCGCTCGGACTCGGAGGCCATGTTCGGGGACACTGGGCTTCTGTCCGGGGCGTCCCTCCATTCTGCACCTGCGGGCGACACGAAGGGCGGTGCCTTGGCCCTGGGTGGCAGTCCGCCGTTGGGCCAAGGCACCTGGGGAGCCAGCTGCTGGCTGGCCCTTGGCGCGGCTCCAACCCCACCCATTCCTCCCACTTGGGGACCCACGGTACCCGTGGTCTCCTGGGTCCCGCCCGACTCCTTGTCCGTGTGGCCGGCATGGTCGCTGTCTCCCCCAGGCGATACTGGCACCGTTAATGGCCCTGTTGGGGGTCATAGACAGGGGGTGGGTTGCCTGCCTGTGGCATAGTCCCCCGCCACACTGCCCAGGTGGCCACCCACCTGGGAGCATTACCTGGCCGTGGCCCCCGCTGCCTAGGGGTCTCACGTGGGGCTGGCGGAGCCCCACCGGCGGATGCCGGTCTCTTCGGTGGCCGTCCCCGGCCCGCCAACTCAGCCTCCACCACTTTGCGTGGCCGGGGAACACGCCGCACACTGAGGCTCCGTGCCACCCGTTGCGGCCGCCCACTGCCCCGCGTCCCCAAGATATTGGCCAGCCTCCGGTAGTGCGGGCATGTGGCTGGCTCGGCTCCCGTTCGGTCGTTATGCTCGCGGACACGGTAGTACTCCTGCCGCAGCACCTTGGTCTTCGTCCGACATTCTAAGGCGCTGCGGACGACCCCTTGTGCCCGGAGGTCCCTGGAGACACGTTCGGACACGTCCTGGTTCCTGCAGGGCCTCCTGGATGTCCGGGGCACCCCAGACTTCCAACAACCTCATGCTCCCTCCAGCTACGGCCCCGTGCCCCCTGCTCACAGGTGCTTGCCGATGCCGACGAGCTAGGGGTCGGGGAATCGTCCGCCAGGCCAGGGGGCCCCTCGGGCGCTGGGGCAGGAATCCTCAGACGGTGCGCTGCCATGGCCTCCCTGCTCGCTGTGGCCGCATGCTGTCGCACTAACTAGGTGGCCGGCAACAGGGTCTACACCGCGTGGCCAGGGAGCAGGGGCAGCGTGGCCGGCGACAGGCGCTCCTGGCAGGCGGTGCATCCGGGAGATGCCGGCTTCCCAGGAACGTCGGGGGCGGTCCCCACGCCCCTCGCAATACTGTGGGCTGGACGGCACGGGGGCGTGTTGGGAACGGGCGGTACCTGGGCGCGGCTGGTCACTTTCGACTATGCTGCGCACGTGGAGGGAGCGGCGTGACGGCGCCCGCTGGCAATGCCGGGCGATGGAGCTTTTTTTGCTCCACTGCCCGGCCATGGGCGCGTCACGCCGCCTTATGACTACGGCGCAGCCATCCCCTTAGTTGCCTCCCAGTTCGCCCCTCCCCTTGTTTGCTACCCCAGTCCTTCTGCCCCCTAGGTCGTCCCCTTTCTTTTACTGTTTCCCCTCGCGTGTTGTATTTCCTAGACCCCCGTGTTTGTACGGTTTTCTATGCATTGCACTTTTTTACACTGTTTTGACTATTTTATAAAGTTTGTATGTTTCACCCACACCCTCGTCTCTGCTGTCGTTTGTTCTTGGAGGAGGGTTCGGGGATTGGTGGGTGGTCGCTGTGGTGGCCTCTGTGCCGTTCCTCATACTGACATGCTGCCCCTCTCCCCCACTGGAGCTCAGCGCCCCGGCCCATTGCATCCAGGGCTCCCCTGCTTCCCCTCACCTTTGGGGATCTCCGGGCGCCTTTCTATCCCCATTCCCTTTTTTGTGCCCTCTGTGGCGCATTGTTCCAGCAGCCGCTTCGATTCTGGCTCTGCCGCTAAACCCGGAACTCCCCGATTACGCACGCGGCGCCTTCGGCACCACGTCTGATTGGACCCTGGTTGTCAAGGAAGCTGCGGTTTCTTCCGCGTTCCGCTAACGCGACTTTTCCGGCGGCGTGCATCGAATCTGCAGCCCGTTGCCGCCGGCACCGTGCGTTATCGGTGATTTTAGTCGCCGCCATTCCACCCCGAATGTGCGTTAAAATCCCCGTACATAATGGGTCTAAGCGTTGCTCACTTGAACAGGACCTGTTCTGCAGTTTCATATAACATTCATGCTATAAACACCTTTCGTTTATACCAGTGTGGTGTATGGAAATGTAAACAACATTTACAAAAGACCGAGTCATTATACCTTTATTACTTTGTATGTCTTCGTATACTTAGCAGAAATATCCCGTAAGTTTATCACATGCTGCAGATGGAGTCTCTTGGTATTGTTTCTCAAAACCATCAGAAGCCCTATGATATTATAAGTCAGTTTCGTAGGACTTCAACCATGTAACTCACATATTTAACTTTGCTAGCAAAAGCTACTAGTGCTGGTTCCAAATTCTCTATTATTATTACATAGTGTCATGAAAATCAATCGTATACTGGGTATGATAGCCTAAAATACTTGTGGGCTAAGGAATTACTTTATGTCCCAGATTACATCCATACAAGGAATAGGAAATACACCTGCTAATCATGTCTCACTAGACCAGGTCCTGTTCTGCAGATTCATATAGCATGCATGCTTTCACTTACACCAATGGGGTGGACCGAAATGTAAGCAACATTGTTATAACACTGTTATTGTTATAATAACACTGGTATATCGACTCATTTTACCTTTATTACTTTGTATGTTTTCATATAGTTAGCAGAAAAGATCCCGCAAGGTTATCACATGCTGCAGATGGAGTCTCTGGTATTCGTTCTCAAAACCAGCAGAAGCCCTATTATATTCCAAGTTAGTTTCTTATGACTTCAACCGTGTAACTCACATATTTAACATTGCTACATATAGTTAAAGCTCCTAATGCTATTTCCAAATTCTCTATTATTACATAGTATTATGAAATTCCATGTTCTACTGGGTATAATAAATAGTGGGCTAAGGAATTACTTTATGTCCCTGATTACATCCATACAAGGAATAGGTAATATACCTGGTAAGCGTTGCTCACTTGAACAGGACCTGTTCTGCAGATTCATATAGCATGTATGCTTTCCCTTACACCAATGCGGTGTACCGAAATGTAAAAAACGTTTACTAAAGATCTACTCATTTTACCTTTATTACTTGGTATGTTTTCATATAGTTAGCAGAAAAGATCCCGCAAGGTTATCACATGCTACAGATGGAGTCTCTTGGTATTGTTTCTCAAAACCAGCAGAAGCCCTATTATATTGTTAGTTTCTTAAGACTTCAACCGTGTAACTTACATATTTAACATTTCTACATATAGCTAAAGCTACTACTGCTATTTCCAAATCATCTATTATTACATTGTATTATGAAATTTTATCTTGTACGGGCATGATAACCGTAAATACTTGTGGGATTTATGTCCCTGATTACATCCATACAAGGAATAGGTAATATACCTGCTAAGTGTTGCTCACTTGAACAGGACCTGTTCTGCAGATTCATATAACATGCATGCTATAAACACCTTTCGTTTATACCAATGCGGTGTACAGAAATGTAAACAACATTTACAAAAGACCGAGTCATTTTACATTTATTACTTTGTATGTCTTCGTATACTTAGCAGAAATATCCCGCAAGTTTATCACATGCTCCAGATGGAGTCTCTTGGTATTGTTTCTTAAAACTAGCAGAAGCCCTATGATATTATAAGTTAGTTTCGTAGGACTTCAACCATGTAACTCACATATTTAACTTTGCTAGCAAAAGCTACTAGTGCTGGTTCCAAATTCTCTATTATTACTACATAGTGTCATGAAAATCTATCTTATACTGGGTATGATAGCCTAAAATACTTGTGGGCTAAGGAATAACTTTATGTCCCAGATTACATCCATACAAGGAATAGGAAATATACCTGCTGAGCATGGCTCACATGAACAGGACATGTTCTGCAGATTCATATAGCATGCATGCTTTCACTTACACTAATGCGGTGTACCGAAATGTAAGCAACATTTACTAAAGATCGACTCATTTTACCTTTATTACTTTGTATGTTTTCATATAGTTAGCAGAAAAGATCCCGCAAGGTCATCACATGCTGCAGATGGAGTCTCTGGTATTGTTTCTCAAAACCAGCAGAAGCCCTATTATATTCCAAGTCAGTTTCTTAGGACTTCAACCATGTAACTCACATATTTAACATTGCTACATATACCGCATATACCAATGCGTTATACGGAAATGTAAACAACATTTACAAAAGACCGACTCATTTTACCTTTATTACTTTATATGTCTTCGTATACTGAGCAGAAAAGATCCCGCAAGGTTATCACATGCTGTAGATGGAGTCTCTGGTATTGACTGGCATGGGGAACTCAGTCACAATAAGACAAGAGACCACTTTTGGCATGAACTAGGCCACAGCTTTATTAACTAACACAACTAGGGGTGGGCCTGGCACGAGGATAGAGCCATCCCCATGCAGCCGTCCGGCTGCTAACATGGGCTCAAGAGGCGCCCAGGGTCCCCCGTTCCTCCCAGCCGGGAGGAAAGGATCCCTTGCCCCCAGGGAGGAGGCCAGTCATGGCTGTTGGGCGTCCGCCTCATACAAACCATCCTTACCCCCTGGCTCCGAGCCCCTGGCCTTCCCAGCCAGGTAAGGCCGCGCTCGGTATCAGCCGGTCTCTTAATGAGACCCCCACCTCAGCTCCCCAGTCGCAAACTGGTCCCTGCGCAAAAGCTCTACCTCGTGCCCCCTATTCCGCCACTGAGTGAGGCCAGCCCGGCCTCGTTCCCGCCAACCCCAGAATTCCCTAGGCACCACAAACGCAGTGCCGAACCCAAACTACCCAACCAAGCATCCATCCCCAAGGCCGAAAGATGCACTCCGTCGCTCCGGAAAACAGGAGCGTTCCGATGCCTGATGGTGGGGTGCCGCAATACAGCTCCTTCCAACCGTGCCATGAGTTTTCGAACTTCCCGGTTAACCTTCTCCTTGGCCCGGTGGACTCTCTCGGGACGATCCGCATGTTTCCACGTCCTCCGATCCAATAATTCGGACCACACCAGGTAGGTATCCGGAAGCCTCTTCCGCACAACCCGCAAATCCGCAGACACCATATTCCGCAGATGAAGACCAGAGACTTCGGGAAGATCGTTCTCGCCGAGCTGTATTACCAACACCGCCGGGGGTCCCTTCTCGAAGACGTTCCTGGATACCATATCCACAAGTGCCGCCCACTTCAGCCCCCGGTAACCAGCCCAATGAAGCTGAAGGCGACCTCCGAGTCCCAGCCGGGCATCCCATCCAGACGTCTTCACGTACCGGGCCGCCCAGTATACTATGCTGTGGCCCACGATCAAAGCTGTAGGCTCAGCACAGTCCGGTCCTGTAACGAGCGACAAATTAAAACGTGCAACCAGTATGAATGTAAAACCGAAATGCTGAGGATCGCCACCGTCCCAGTCTCATGATCTCAGCGGGCTCAGCCCCATCACGGAAGGCCTGGGTCGCGGCCCCAATCCGAAACGAGTGGGTACCGTACCACTCTTGGGGCAACCTGGCCTCCCGTAGACATAACTTCAAAACTGCTGCAAACTGAAAACGGGAAAGGAACGTCCCATCCCTGTGGATAAAGAACAACCCCGGCCTTGCGGGCCGCAAGGCAACGAAACGTAGCAACGCCGCCACTGGGCAGCACCCTCGCTCCAGAGCCCTGCGAAGGAAAACCGGGGCTCCCTTTCCCTTCTGATCCGTCTTCGAGCGGCGCATCCAGAGTCGAGCGGCGCATCCTCTGAAAACTGGACATCGTCGACTCGCAGCGCCGAGGAACCCCTTGCACGCCTGGACTGAGCCACCAACTCCCCGCAGCGGAATGCCCCGTGATAGGCCACCAAAAACGCCGCTCGGAAGAGGGCAGCCTCATAACTGGAAGAGCAAACCGTCCGTAGCTGACCCACCACCCGGACCAGCACGTCCCTGGTAATCGGGCGCCTGGTATCCGGGGACCTATGTGCCAGCCTCCCCCACCCCTTGACTGCCGTCTTTGCCAGGTGGGAGGAACTGGGATCCCAAGTCCCAAAGGCCTTGCTGAAAAAAGCAAGGCCAGCCATCGTCACCCTCAGTGACCTGTGCGCTAACTCCCGGCCCTTTAAGTGGACCAAATAGCTCAGGAGGGTCTGTTCACAAAGCGGCCAGGGGCCAACCCATCCCCTGGAGTGGGCGTAAGCCAAGAAGTCCCTTGCCGCCCCTTGATAGCTTTTCCACGTGGAGGGAGCAACGGACCCCAGAACGCCTTCCCAGATCATTCCGCTCCAAGGTCCCAGAGTTCGTCCGGGAAGTCGTCCGGGTCCCGGCGAGCCTGAGGGGCAAGCAAGCGAAACTTTTCGACCTGCAGGCGAGACAAACTGTCAGCAAGCACATTACTTATTCCAGCTATGTGCCTGGCTTTGAAAGTGATGTTAGCCTCCAGGCAAACCAGTACCAAGCGGCGCACCAGGCGCATGACCCGTGCCGCCTTAGCTGATTGTTTGTTCAATATCCGAACCGCTGCCTGGTTATCACACCAGAACAGCACATTTTTATCCCTGAACTCCTCCCTCCATAGTACCACCGCTACCAGCAGCGGGAAGAATTCCAAAAAAGTGAGGTCCCTCCGTAAAACCTCTCCCCACCAGGCGGGCCACCGCTGGGCACACCACCGGTCCCTGAATAGGACCCCGAAACCCACTCCCCCAGCTGCATCGGAGTGCACCTGGAGGTCCCCCCGGAGGCTCATATCAGCTCGCCACAGGGACACCCCATTGAAGTGGTCCAAGACTTGCTGCGAAGTGATCAAATCCTCCCGAATGCCCTGCGAAATGCACATGCGATGGTGTGGCTTGCTCAATCCCCTCGTGGCATGAGCCAAACGGGCGCAGAAAGCCCTGCCCGGGGCCACCACCTTACAAGCGAAATTCAAGTGGCCCAAGAGCACCTGCATTTCCTTCAGAGTGCATTTCCTGCGGGAAGACATTTCTCGGATAAGGCCACGCAGGGCGACCACTTTCTCCACGGGAAGACTGGAAGTGCCAGCCTCGGAGTCCAACTATATACCCAGATAAGTAAGTCGGGTGGCCGGACCTTCTGTCTTGTCCCGAGCTAAGGGAACCCCAAACTCCTCGGCCACCGCCTGGAAAACCCCCAACCGCCTGGCGCAGGCATCCGTGCCCACGCGCCCCGCGACCAGGAAATCATCCAGAAAATGCGTGATCCCCCGTATCCGCCCCTTGCGCCGCACCACCCATTCCAAAAATGAGCTGAAAGACTCAAAGGCCGCGCACGCTATGGAACACCCCATAGGCATAGTCTTATCAACGTACCGTTGGCCTCCAAACTCAATCTCGAGCAGGTTAAAATCCTCCGGATCAATGGGTAGCAGTCGGAATGCGGACTGTATGTCGGCTTTTGCAAGGAGGGCCCCAGGACCACAGGCACGAATCATGGCTACTGCCTCATCGAATGAAGCGTACCGAACAGAACACAAGGCCGTGGGAATGGCATCGTTAACCGACCCACCCCGCGGATAAGAGAGGTGGTGGATCAGGCGGAATTGACCAGCTGCCTTTTTCGGCACCACCCCCAACGGGGACACCCGAAGATTTTCTAGCGGTGGGCGGTCAAAAGGGCCCACCATGCGCTCTGCCTGGCATTCCTTCCGCAACTTATCCGCTACAATGTCCGGGTAGTCTCTGGCTGACCGAAGGTTCCCGCAAGAAGTGGGGACCCGGTCCCCTGTGAAAGGGATCCGAAACCCCTCGGTGAAGCCCTCCGCCAAGTAGAGGGCCTCCCGCCTCTTAGGATACAAGAGGAGCCAGTATCAATGGGCCCAGCTTAATTGGCTTGCGGGCAAACCGCCGGAGAGCCCCCGGGGGCTCAGGCAGTCTTTCCCGCTGTTGAGGATCCTGGGACACCCGACCCTCCGTCCTTCTTACCGGAGAGCCGGGTTCCCTGAAAGGGAGGGCCCCCAGTCCCTTGAGGGCACGCTGACACTGCATGCCCCCCCGCAGCCCTCCCATTTGTGTTCGAACTTGCACTGCTGGCGCTTACACCCGGTCCGGTTGAAGTCCCAGCACATAAAACCTGCCAGCTTCCTGCTGCTGGGCGCCGGGGCCCTACCCTTCTCCTTGTGATGCCGGACGCTGGGCCCAACCTGAACAATCCACGTATCGTGGTGCTTCAGGTCCCAGCGCGCAAGAGGGTTGTGAGAGGCTAGTTCCCTAACCTCCCTGTCATATTCCAGGGCAGCCTCCTCCCCAGCGAGGTCCTTGGCCTCCAAAACCTGTGATAGATACTTCCAGGTATGCCACCCCCTTTCCAGGTAGGCGGCAGTCACCAAGGCCATGTACTCTGCAAGGCCCCTCAACCAGTTATCGAAAGTCCGATCCACAGCTCTCTCCCGCTTGCGGGGCTCTTTGCGCTTCCCAGTGTCACCCCCTTTGCCCTGCCCCCGGAGCATGGCAAACACATCCACAAAAAACCCCTCCAGGGCCCTCTTCCGGATCTTGGGTGGTAAATGGATACCGGGAGGTGAATCATCGGCCGTGTGCCAAACAGGAGGCGACCGGTCACCCTCGGGCACTCCCTCCGCATCCAGGAGCCTAACTGCATCATCCCTCCTCTTGAGAAGCCAACGAGGCAGCGCGAGTACGTAGGCCCCCTCGAGACAATACCAGCCACCTCGCAGATCTGCGTCCCCCTCCCAAGAAGAGAACTCACCCGAGGAGGGGCTGGGCTTGCGCCTGGTCTTCTTATCCGCTTTGCGGGGCCGAACTCGCCCCTTCCTTCCACGCCGGTCCCCGCTGGCCCCTGAAGAAAAACTGGAGACAGAAAGGTCACCCGAGCCGGACCCGCGGGACAAGTGACTGATTCCAGAGGCTCCGCTGGGACTGCTGCTGGCCATCTGAGCCAGGGCAGCAGAATACCCTCGCCAATATGCTGCATCCTCAGGCGGAAATGCAGCTGCCCCCCGGGACGCGGAGCGCGATGCCCCCCGCCGGGACATGGCACGGGACCCCCTGTCCCCCACTGCCTGGGCACCCCGCCTGGCCTTGGCCCCCTTAGACAATTGACGACCCCTGGTGGTGGCTGGCGAGGCCTTAGCCCGTATGCCACCCCCCATCGGGTTGCCAGGGCGGCACCGAGCCCGGCCAGGCCTGGAGCCCCCCCTTTGGCGAGCAGGGCTAACACTGCCCCTAGAAGCAGTAGAGAGATGGCCTGGAGAGGGCAGCCTGGACCCCCCGCCAGACCGGGTAGAAACCCGGCGTCTGGCTCCCCCTTTTCACGCAGCCGCGGGGGTTTCCCCCCCTCCCCTCACCGGGGAGCGCGACCGGGGAGAGCCGTGCCTCGTGCCCGGGCCTGCGTCCCGTGACTGCCCCCTGCGGCCGGCCGCCACCCCTTGCATTCCCCGCGCTGCGGGAACCGCCGTGGCCCAAGGCTCCCGGGCCCTCAAGGCACTGGCCCTGCTCCTCCGCCTCCCCGTGTCCTCGGCCCCAGCTTCCTGCTGAGCTGGAGAGCCGCGGCCCCCGGCCAGCCCCCGCCGGGCGCGAGAGCGCGACCCAGCCATTCCCCCGCTTCGCGTGCCCCCGATCCTTGCCGCCGAAGAGAAACGCCGGCCCGCAGCGGCTCCGCTGCCGCTACCACTTCCCGGCTTCTCACCGCTCGTCAGCCGCCGCCCGATGCCCCGACGAACAGCTCCGGTCGGCTCTGCCGAACACGCGTGGAAGGCCTCAGCCGCGCCCGCTCCGTGCCGCGTGCCTTCCCCGGAGCTCCCTGCATACAAAGAGGGCAGGCACCGAGCACATGACGCTTATAAGCACCTTGTCCCCGCCCTCAGCGCAGGCGCTCCGGCCGCTTCCGTCTCCTGCTCCTTCCCTCCCCCGCCCGTCAACTGCGGCCGCGTCCAGCCGCAGCCGCTCTTTCTTTCTCAAAACCAGCAGAAGCCCTATTATATTCCAAGTTAGTTTCTTAGGACATCAACCATGTAACTCACATATTTAACATTGCTACATATACCGCATATACCAATGCGGTGAACGGAAATGTAAACAACATTTACAAAAGACCGACTCATTTTACCTTTATTACTTTGTATGTCTTCGTATACTGAGCAGAAAAGATCCCGCAAGGTTATCACATGCTGCAGATGGAGTCTCTGGTATTCGTTCTCAAAAGCAGCAGAAGCCCTATTTTATTCCAAGTTAGTTTCTTAGGACTTCAACCATGTAACTCACATATTTAACATTGCTACATATAGTTAAAGCTACTAATGCTATTTCCAAATTCTCTATTATTACATAGTATTATGAAATTCCATCTTCTACAGGGTATGATGACCGGAAACATTGTCGGCTAAGGAATTACTTTATGTCCCTGATTACATCCATACAAGGAATAGGTAATATACCTGCTAAGCGATGCTGACTTGAACAGGACCTGTTCTGCAGATTCATATAACATGCATGCTATAAACACCGTTCGTTTATACCAATGCGGTGTACGGAAATGTAAACAACATTTACAAAAGACCGACTCTTTTTACCTTTATTACTTTGTATGTCTTCATATAGTTAGCGGAAAAGATCCTGCAACGTTATCACATGGTGCAGATGGAGTCTCTTGGTATTGTTTCTCAAATCCAGCAGAAGCCCTATTATATTCCAAGTTAGTTTCTTATGACTTCAACCGTGTAACTCACATATTTAACATAGCTACATATAGTTAAAGCTACTAATGCTATTTCCAAATTCTCTATTATTACATAGTATTATGAAATTCTATGTTCTACTGGGTATAATAAATAGTGGGCTAAGGAATTACTTTATGTCCCTGATTACATCCATACAAGGAATAGGTAATATACCTGGTAAGCGTTGCTCACTTGAACAGGACCTGTTCTGCAGATTCATATAGCATGTATGCTTTCACTTACACCAATGCGGTGTACCGAAATGTAAAAAACGTTTACTAAAGATCTACTCATTTTACCTTTATTACTTGGTATGTTTTCATATAGTTAGCAGAAAAGATCCCGCAAGGTTATCACATGCTACAGATGGAGTCTCTTGGTATTGTTTCTCAAAACCAGCAGAAGCCCTATTATATTGTTAGTTTCTTAAGACTTCAACCGTGTAACTCACATATTTAACATTTCTACATACAGCTAAATCTACTACTGCTATTTCCAAATCATCTATTATTACATTGTTTTATGAAAATTTATCTTGTATTGGCATGGTAACCGTAAATACTTGTGGGATTTATGTCCCTGATTACATCCATACAAGGAATAGGTAATATACCTGCTAAGCGTTGCTCACTTGAACAGGACCTGTTCTGCAGATTCATATAACATGCATGCTATAAACACCTTTAGTTTATACCAGTGCGGTGTACGGAAATGTAAACAACATTTACAAAAGACCGAGTCATTTTACATTTATTACTTTGTATGTCTTCGTATACTTAGCAGAAATATCCCGCAAGTTTATCACATGCTCCAGATGGAGTCTCTTGGTATTGTTTCTTAAAACTAGCAGAAGCCCTATGATATTATAAGTTAGTTTCGTAGGACTTCAACCATGTAACTCACATATTTAACTTTGCTAGCAAAAGCTACTAGTGCTGGTTCCAAATTCTCTATTATTACTACATAGTGTCATGAAAATCTATCTTATACTGGGTATGATAGCCTAAAATACTTGTGGGCTAAGGAATAACTTTATGTCCCAGATTACATCCATACAAGGAATAGGAAATATACCTGCTGAGCATGGCTCACATGAACAGGACATGTTCTGCAGATTCATATAGCATGCATGCTTTCACTTACACTAATGCGGTGTACCGAAATGTAAGCAACATTTACTAAAGATCGACTCATTTTACCTTTATTACTTTGTATGTTTTCATATAGTTAGCAGAAAAGATCCCACAAGTTTATCACATGCTGCATGTTGCCACAACGGACTGCTGTGCTGCCGGACCCTCCTCGCCGCCCACGTGAGCTGCCGTCGGGGACTATGCCACAGGCAGGCAACCCACCTCCTGTCTATGACCCCCACCAGGGCCATCAACGGCGCCAGTATCGCCTGGGGGAGAGAGCGACCAGGCCGGCCACACGGACGAGGAGTCGGGCGGGTCCCAGGAGACCACGGGTACCGTGGGTCCCCAAGTGGGTGGAATGGGTGGCGTGGGAGCCACACCAAGGGCCGGCCAGCAGCTGGCTCCCCAGGTGCCTTGGATCAACGGCGGACTGCCACCCCGGGCCAAGGCACCACCCTTCATGTCGCCCACAGGTGCAACATGGGGGGACGCCCCGGACAGAAGCCCAGTGTCCCCGAACTTGGCCTCTGAGTCCGAGCGACAGGGGGAGGGCTCTGCAGGTGCGTGCCACGGCGCGGAGGGCCAGGGGGGTGCCCTGGGAAGCTCGGTCCCCAAGACACCAAACCTATTCGGCGTTGGGGACGGCGACGGCGGCGAGGAAGGGGAGGGGCCAGCCCTGGCCAGCCCGCTCTCTGCCGAGGAGTGCCTACAACGGGAACGCAGGCGCCGCCGCCGCTACGCGCTCCTCACCACTGTCGAGGAACGGCTACTGGAGCAGGGGGAGGAGGACCTGGATGAGCGGTGCCGTTTCCAGACCACCCTGCTGGAGCTCGGGAGGGCAGAGGGCGAGCAGGAACGCCAGGAGTGGGCGGGGTTCCAGGCCCTGCATCGGGAGACGATGGCTGGACCAGCTGCCTCCCTCGTGACAGCAACAGGGGTCGTGACAGCAACGGGGGCGAGCCAGGGGCGCCGCAACGGGGGGCCGACGGCGGCCCCGGGGAGCCCGCGGGCTGCGGCGCTTGTAAACAGCGAAAAATAAATGGCCGTCCCGTCAGTAGGGTGTCCCTTACCTTCCCCTGTGACTTGTGTCCATCATTCACCTGGTGCCCCTTCGTGGCCGGCGGTCGAACATGTAGGCAGCCACTGCGTCCCTGACGCTTTGCCCCTGCTGCCGTGTGCACAGCCGCTCCCGCCGACTGGGCAGCCCTTCCTCCTCGACCTCGATGGTCTCCCTGGGCGTCATCTCCAGACGGAGTTCCTGGCCGTTTGCCTCGCAGACGTTGTGCAGGATGACGCAGGCTATGATCACCGGGGTAACGTTCACTATGGTGGCCTGGAGGCAGGAGAGCAGGCATCGCTAGCGCCTTTTCAGACGGCCAAACGCCCGTTCCACGACGTTGCGTGCGCGGCACAGACGGCCATTGAAGTACGCCTTCATCGCTTTCCGTGGCGGGGCGTAGGGTTTCATGAGCTACCGGCGTTGGGGGTATGCCCCATCAGCAACTATGAGGGCTGGTACGTGAACACCCTGCATCGTGACGGTGTTATTCCCCGGGACATTCGCCCCGGCGTCCTTGGCGGCGCGTAGGTTAGACTGCTGGAAAACGAAGGCGTCGTTCCGCCGACCACCCCAGCCTGCCTCCACATCAATGAAACGGCCTGTGTGATCCACCGTCCCCTGGAGGATGACCGAACAGAAGCCCTTCCTGTTCCCATATTTGTCGTAGCGCCTCCCGGGGGCACGGATGGGGATGTGGCAGCCATCGACGGCCCCGATGCAATGGGGGAACCCTAGGCGGCCGAACCCATCCATGATCTGTGGATGAGAGGGGTAGTTAGGCTGCGAGGATGGTGCCCCTTGTTCCGCTGGCCGCCACTGTGCCCTGCCTTGTATACCTACCTCGCCGACCCCGTCTCCCAGGCACACTACCATCCGGTAGAGCTCCGCTTCCATCGCCAGGCACACCTCCCATATGATCTCCCCTGCCGTGGCGACCCCAACACCAAACTGGTGGGCGACGTCTCGATATGTGTCCCCTGTGGCCAAGTACCATAGAGCAATGGCGACCCGTTTCTCCACGGGGATGGGCATCCTCATGTTGGTGGCTTGTCTTTCCAGCCGGCTCCGTAGTGCTGTCACGACCTCCTGGAATGTGCTCCGCGACATGGGGAAGTTATCGATCCAGTGGTCGTCGCTCCAGCTGGCTGTCACATAGTTCTCCCACCAGTCTCGGCTGTGCCATTCAGCCCAGCAGGCCCTCGGGAACCGCACTGTGGACAGGGTGTGCCTCTGGCGGATGGCACCTCGCCTCCAGGACAGAGAGGCTCCCCACCATATTCCCCATCTCCGCCATGCGTGCATGGCTCGGCGCCGCCTCCGCTTCCTTTGTCGTCGCTCGCGTTGCAGGACACCTGTGGCCGGCGCCAGCATTAGAGCATGTACGCCGCCTACTATGACAGCGATTACTGATGCCACCTGTGCGGCCACCACCACCGGTACCCTATGGTCCATCGTGTTTCTGGGGCTCACAGCTACGGCGCTTGCTCCCTCCCCCTCCGTGCCCGGCGGACCCGGCAGGAATGCGCCTGCGCAGTCAGCTTCCGCCATTCCTGGCTCCGATGTCCGACGCAGCGCCCTCGGTTCCTTTGGCCTGCGCATCGACGCCTCGACACCTGTCGCTCCGGGATTGCCGCCATCACACCCCGTTCTGTGCATAACCGATATACTTCGCGTCTTCCCCCTCCGCTTTTTCCATGTGACCCAAATTCGCCGTTTCGGCGGCCGTGCATAATGGGCCTTAGCAGGTATATTACCTATTCTTTGTATGGATGTAATCAGGGACATAAAGCCCGCAAGTATTTACGGTTATCATACCCAGTACAAGATAGAATTTCATAATACTATGAAATAATAGAGAATTTGGAAACACCACTAGTAGCTTTAACTATGTGTAGCAATGTTAAATATGTGAGTTACACGGTTGAAGTCCTAAGAAACTAACTTGGAATATAAAAGGGCTTCTGCTGAAACAATACCAGAGACACCATCTGCAGCATGTGATAACCTTGTGGGATCTTTTCTGCTAACTATATGAAAACATACAAAGTAATAAAGGTAAAATGAGTCGATCTTTAGTAAATGTTGCTTACATTTCGGTCCACCGCATTAGTGTAAGTGAAAGCATGCATGCTATATGAATCTGCAGAACATGTCCTGTTCATGTGAGCCATGCTTAGCAGGTATATTTCCTATTCCTTGTATGGATGTAATCTGGGACATAAAGTTATTCCTTAGCCCACAAGTATTTTAGGCTATCATACCCAGTACAAGATAGATTTTCATGACACTATGTAGTAATAATAGAGAATTTGGAACCAGCACGAGTAGCTTTTGCTAGCAAAGTTAAATATGTGAGTTACATGGTTGAAATCCTACGAAACTAACTTATAATATCATAGGGCTTCTGCTAGTTTTAAGAAACAATACCAAGAGACTCCATCTGGAGCATGTGATAAACTTGCGGGATATTTCTGCTAAGTATACGAAGACATACAAAGTAATAAATGTAAAATGACTCGGTCTTTTGTAAATGTTGTTTACATTTCGGTACACCGCATTGGTATAAACGAAAGGTGTTTATAGCATGCATCTTATATGAATCTGCAGAACAGGTCCTGTTCAAGTGAGCAACGCTTAGCAGGTATATTAACTATTCCTTGTATGGATGTAATCAGGGACATAAATCCCACAAGTATTTACGGTTATCATGCCCAGTACAAGATAGAATTTCATAATACAATGTAATAATAGATGATTTGGAAATAGCAGTAGTAGGTTTAGCTATATGTAGAAATGTTAAATATGTGACTTACACGGTTGAAGTCCTAAGAAACTAACTTGGAATATAATAGGGCTTCTGCTGGTTTTGAGAAACAATACCAAGAGACTCCACCTGCAGCATGTGATAACCTTGCGGGATCTTTTCTGCTAACTATATGAAAACATACCAAGTAATAAAGGTAAAATGAGTAGATCTTTAGTAAACGTTGTTTACATTTCGGTACACCGCATTGGTATAAGTGAAAGCATGCATGCTATATGAATCTGCAGAACAGGTCCTGTTAAAGTGAGCAACGCTTAGCAGGTATATTACCTATTCCTTGTATGGATGTAATCAGGGACATAAAGTAATTCCTTAGCCCACTATTTATTATACCCACTAGAACAAGGAATTTCATAATACTATGTAATAATAGAGAATTTGATAATAGCATTAGTAGCTTTAACTATATGTAGCAATGTTAAATATGTGAGTTACACGGTTGAAGTCCTAAGAAACTAACTTGGAATATAATAGGACTTCTGCTGGTTTTGAGAAACAATACCAAGAGACTCCATCTGCACCATTTGATAACGTTGCAGGATCTTTTCTGCTAACTATATGAAGACATACAAACTAATAAAGGTAAAAAGAGTTGGTATTTTGTAAATGTTGTTTACATTTCCGTACACCGCATTGGTATAAACGAACGGTGTTTATAGCATGCATGTTATATGAATCTGAAGAACAGGTCCTGTTCAAGTAAGCATCGCTTAGCAGGTATATTACCTATTCCTTGTATGGATGTAATCAGGGACATAAAGTAATTCCTTAGCTGACAATGTTTCCGGTCATCGTACTCTGTAGAAGATAGAATTTCATAATACTATGTAATAATAGGGAATTTGGAAATAGCACTAGTCGCTTTAACTATATGTAGCAATGTTAAATATGTGAGTTACATGGTTGAAGTCCTAAGAAACTAACTTGGAATATAATAGGGCTTCTGCTGGTTTTGAGAAAGAATACCAGATACTCCATCTGCAGCATGTGATAACCTTGCGGGATCTTTTCTGCTCAGTATACGAAAACATACAAAGTAATAAAGGTAAAATGAGTCGGTCTTTTGTAAATGTTGTTTACATTTCCGTACACCGCATTGGTATAAACGAACGGTGTTTATAGCATGCATGTTATATGAAACTGAAGAACAGGTCCTGTTCAAGTAAGCATCGCTTAGCAGGTATATTACCTATTCCTTGTATGGATGTAATCAGGGACATAAAGTAATTCCTTAGCTGACAATGTTTCCGGTCATCGTACTCTGTAGAAGATAGAATTTCATAATACTATGTAATAATAGGGAATTTGGAAATAGCACTAGTAGCTTTAACTATATGTAGCAATGTTAAATATGTGAGTTACATGGTTGAAGTCCTAAGAAACTAACATGGAATATAATAGGGCTTCTGCTGGTTTTGAGAAAGAATACCAGAGACTCCATCTGCAGAATGTGATAACCTTGCGGGATCTTTTCTGCTCAGTATACGAAAACATACAAAGTAATAAAGGTAAAATGAGTCGGTCTTTTGTAAATGTTGTTTACATTTCGGTACACCGCATTGGTATAAACGAAAGGTGTTTATAGCATGCATGTTATATGAATCTGCAGAACAGGTCCTGTTCAAGTGAGCAACGCTTAGCAGGTATATTACCTATTCCTTGTATGGATGTAATCAGGGACATAAATCCCACAAGTATTTACGGTTATCATGCCCAGTACAAGATAGAATTTCATAATACAATGTAATAATAGATGATTTGGAAATAGCAGTAGTAGCTTTAGCTATATGTAGAAATGTTAAATATGTGAGTTACATGGTTGAAGTCCTAAGAAACTAACTTGGAATATAATAGGGCTTCTGCTGGTTTTGAGAAACAATACCAAGAGACTCCATCTGCAGCATGTGATAACCTTGCGGGATCTTTTCTGATAACTAGTTTGGTGTACTGTTAGGAGCCAGTTTGGTGTAGTGGTTAGGAGTGCGGACTTGTAATCTGGCATGCCAGGTTCGATTCTGCGCTCTCCCACATGCAACCAGCTGGGTGACCTTGGGCTCGCCACGGCACTGATAAAACTGTTCTGACCAGGCAGTGATATCAGGGCTCTCTCAGCCTCACCCACCCCACAGGGTGTCTGTTGTGGGGGGAGGAATGGGAAGGCGACTGTAAGCCGCTTTGAGCCTCCTTCGGGTAGGGAAAAGCGGCATATAAGAACCAACTCTTCTTCTTCTTCTTCTTCTTCTTCTATATGAAAACATACCAAGTAATAAAGGTAAAATGAGTAGATCTTTAGTAAACGTTGTTTACATTTCGGTACACCGCACTGGTATAAGTGAAAGCATGCATGCTATATGAATCTGCAGAACAGGTCCTGTTCAAGTGAGCAACGCTTAGCGGGTATATTACCTATTCCTTGTATGGATTCTAATCAGGCACATAAAGTAATTCCTTAGCCCACTATTTATTATATCCAGTAGAACATGGAATTTCATAATACTATGTAATAATAGAGAATTTGGAAATAGCATTAGTAGCTTTACCTATATGTAGCAATGTTAAATATGTGAGTTACACGGTTGAAGTCCTAAGAAACTAACTTGGAATATAATAGGGCTTCTGCTGGTTTTGAGAAACAATACCAAGAGACTCCATCTGCACCATGTGATAACGTTGCAGGATCTTTTCTGCTAACTATATGAAGACATACAAAGTAATAAAGGTAAAAAGAGTCGGTCTTTTGTAAATGTTGTTTACATTTCCGTACACCGCATTGGTATAAACGAACGGTCTTTATAGCATGCATGTTATATGAATCTGAAGAACAGGTCCTGTTCAAGTCAGCATCGCTTAGCAGGTATATTACCTATTCCTTGTATGGATGTAATCAGTGACATAAAGTAATTCCTTAGCCGACAATGTTTCCGGTCATCGTACCCTGTAGAATATAGAATTTCATAATACTATGTAATAATAGAGAATTTGGAAATAGCACTAGTAGCTTTAACTATATGTAGCAATGTTAAATATGTGAGTTACATGGTTGAAGTCCTAAGAAACTAACATGGAATATAATAGGGCTTCTGCCGATTTTGAGAAACAATATCAGAGACTCCATCTGCAGCATGTGATAAGCTTGCGGGATCTTTTCTGCTAACTATATGAAAACATACCAAGTAATAAAGGTAAAATGAGTAGATCTTTAGTAAACGTTGTTTACATTTCGGTACACCGCATTGGTATAAGTGAAAGCATGCATGCTATATGAATCTGCAGAACAGGTCCTGTTCAAGTGAGCAAGGCTTAGCAGGTATATTACCTATTCCTTGTATGGATGTAATCAGGGACATAAAGTAATTCCTTAGCCCACTATTTATTATACCCAGTAGAACATATAATTGCGATCAATGGGTATGGAACCGAGACTTGTGTTTCTCATCCAAAAACTTTATGTGTCCACCTCCTGCCAAGTCCGGTATTCTTCAAAGGGAGACTTAACCTCTAAGATTTCAATGACCATTGGAGTTAAGCAAGGCTGTATTCTGGCCCCCTTGTTGTTCAATTTATTCATTAATGATTTAGCGTTAAAACTGGAACCAATTAATGGTCATCCCCCAAAACTTGGTTCCCAGCATATTCCTTTGTTGTTGTATGCCGACGATACTACAATACTCTCATATACAAGGGTTGGCTTACAACGATACTTATCCACCTTTTACCAATATTGCCAAGATAATAAGTTAGTAATTAACTATGGTAAAACAAAAATTTTGGTTTTCTCTAAGAGCTGGCATGCAATGACTTGGTCTATTGGAGGCACTTCAATAGAACAAGTCAAAACATTTAAGTATCTAGGTGTTACCTTCCAGTATAACCAGAAATGGAGCTCCCACTGCCAACGAGCTATCAATCTGGCCAAATCCTCATCTTCTTTGATAAAACAGTTCTTTTTCTCTGCGAAAGGTAACCAATTTATCCCTGCAGCAATTAAAATTTTTAATGCCAAAGTAATGTCCCAGCTCCTGTTTGGATGCCCCTTATGGGTTCCTGCCTTTAATAAATCTATTGAGGGTGTTCAATCTGCTTTCTATAGGCAAATTGCAGGGGTTCCCAACTGTGTCTCCTACCATGCCATTTGTGCAGAATTTGGCCAAATTAGGGTAGAGACAAGGGCCTGGATAGCTACTTTTAAATTTTGGGTCAGTCTGTTTTTTAGAATAGAAACTGGCAGCCTTTTAACTTGTCTAAAAAGTGACCCTCTTAAATTTCAATGGTTCCAGGCTATTGAACAAAAATTAGTCTCCATTGGCATCGATCTGAACTCCCTACTACCTCTGGAAGAAAAATCTTCCGGATTATTAAACAGAGAATTTTAGACCATGAGCAGCAGGAACTCATACCTACCCAGCCTCGAGTCTGCTCACCAGCATTCTTTGGCATCATTATGCAGAGAAATATTATGCCTTCATATTTGCATCTCCTTGATGTCCCACCCCTGAGAAGAGCTTTTCACCTCGCACGAATGAATGCTTTCCCCTCAAAGGTCTTAGAGGGAAGATTCCACCATATCCCATACCATACGAGACTCTGTCCATGTGGTTCTGGTTGCCCTGACTCTGTCTCACACATTTTGTTAGATTGCCCCTTATATGAGCAGTGTCGGGATGACAGCTTTGTTGCTTTGCTGGGAAACAAGCCTTCTGTAAGTAAATCTATGACCTTGCAATTTCTGCTCTCTGACAAAGACCCAGAGATAACCATTTTAGTTGCCAGAGTTTTAACTAAGATGCTTTTATAATATGCTGCCTACCTTGTATTTTATCTCTTATAGTTTATTTAATCATTTTAAGATCTGTTTGGTCATGTAACCCCATTTTATTATTTTGTTGAAATTTTAAACCCTATTTTTATATGTCTTATACATTTTATGCCAATAAAAGGTTACTGACTGACTGACTGACTGATTTATTATACCCACTAGAACATGGAATTTCATAATACTATGTAATAATAGAGAATTTGGAAATAGCATTAGTAGCTTTAACTATATGTAGCAATGTTAAATATGTGAGTTACACGGTTGAAGTCCTAAGAAACTAACTTGGAATATAATAGGGCTTCTGCTGGTTTTGAGAAACAATACCAAGAGACTCCATCTGCACCATGTGATAACGCTGCAGGATCTTTTCTGCTAACTATATGAAGACATACAAAGTAATAAAGGTAAAAAGAGTCGGTCTTTTGTAAATGTTGTTTACATTTCTGTACACCGCATTGGTATAAACGAACGGTGTTTATAGCATGCATGTTATATGAATATGCAGAACAGGTCCTGTTCAAGTCAGCATCGCTTAGCAGGTATATTACCTATTCCTTGTAGGCATGTAATCTGGGACATAAAGTAATTTCTTAGCCGAAAATATTTCCGGTCATCATACCCTGTAGAAGATAGAATTTCATAATACTATGTAATAATAGAGAATTTGGTAATAGCACTAGTAGCTTTAACTATATGTAGCAAAGTTAAATATGTGAGTTACATGGTTGAAGTCCTACGAAACTAACTTATAATATCATAGGGCTTCTGCTAGTTTTAAGAAACAATACCAAGAGACTCCATCTGGAGCATGTGATAAACTTGCGGGATATTTCTGCTAAGTATACGAAGACATACAAAGTAATAAAGGTAAAATGAGTCGGTCTTTTGTAATTGTTGTTTACATTTCCGTACACTGCATTGGTATATGCGGTATATGTAGCAATGTTAAATATGTGAGTTACATGGTTGAAGTCCTAAGAAACTAACTTGGAATATAATAGGGCTTCTGCTGGTTTTGAGAAACAATACCAGAGACTCCTTCTGCAGCATGTGATAACCTTGCGGGATCTTTTCTGCTAACTATATGAAAATTTCAGTGTGTACTGAAATTAAATGGAGCAGTCATGAAATCAGACTGCTCCCGCAACTAAACAGGCCCAGCCCAAACACAGCCACCAAAAAACACCCAAATTGATCATACAAAAAAAAAGAAAACGAGAACAAAAAGAATCCCACCAAATTAATCACAGAAACCTCAAAGGAACGCAACAGAACGCAACAGAACAAGATTTCAAAAATCCCACAAAATAGAAAAAAGAGAAAATAACAACCAAGAAGAACGACAAAGAGACAACGAAGAAAGACGGAAACGGTAAGAAAATCAACTAGAACAAAAACAGAGGGAAACCAACAGCGGCTGTTGGGCAAAAACCAGTGACTGTCTGCTAGGTCGGGCTACCACGGCTGAAGGAGCTCGGCCGGAGGAACTCTGAGCTCGCGGAAGCAGCTAAAAGGAGCTGATCTCTAAAGCAACCTGTCAGCACCAAAGACAAAGCTGCCCGCTACAAAGGGACCGTCCGCAGCCCCTCAAACAAAATCGGACCCTCGTCCGCTGCCATTACATCGCGCCCACTGCCGGGACCTGCAGCCACCGCCGGAGCAGAGGCGGATCAACGCCGCTCCACCGTCACCGAGCAGAGCCGGACCCCGACAACTTCCACCGCTGCTGACCCACACCCGCCACCTGCAGCCGCCGCCTGAGCAAACTGCTGAAGCTGCCCCACCATCACCACGCCGAACCCACCTTTTCGCGCTCTTGAGCACCACGTTCCCGACCGCCGCCCACACGCGCTCCATCGACCCGCGCTTCCTGACCTCCGCTGAACAAGACTGGCCCTGGTCACAGCCGACCTACCATCCCCAGACTCTGCTGCAGCTGCCCACATCTCAACGCCGCGGGTCCCTGCCGCAGCCGCCGGGGAACAAGGAAAGGAGAGGAAAAGAAGAAAAGGAACACTAACATAATCTAATAAGGAAGAAAGAGAAGTACCAAACCCTCGGGGGGGGGAGGGCCCTATAAGGAGGAGGAGGAAGACACAAACAATCGGACATTAATTTAATTAACCAATTCCAGAAAAAGGGGGGGGGATTGTCACGGGGCTACTACAGACTCTGCGAGGGGGGGGGAGAAGAATACAAACGGGCATAACTTGTACCCAGAAGGGGGAAGGGCATCAAACAACTAATAGAAATTAAGCGGGAAAAATTGAGCGGGAAGAAAATCAAACGGAGAGGGAAAAGATCACAAACGGAGATAACTCCGTTCCAAGAAGGGGGAAGGGACTCCAAACAAACTACCAGAAACTGGGCGGGAACAAATCGGGCGGGAAGAAAAACCAAGCCGGGAAACTGTAAACAGAAAACGGAGGGGGGGAGGGTAAGGGGGAAGAGAGCGGGGGAGAAAGAAAGACAAGACACCAACCAAACTACCAACAACTGGGAAAAAATCAGGAAGAAACATTGTGATGTGCACAGAAAAGAGGGGAAGGGGAAAGAAGGGAAAAAGGGGAGGGGGGAGGGGAGAAGGGGAGGGGGGAAAGAAGGAAAAAAACAGGAAGGGAAGGAGAAAGTTAGAGGAGAAAGGACTGAAATAAAGAAAAGGGGAGGGGGGAAGGGGAGGGGAGGGGGAGAAGGGGAGGGGGGAAGAAGAGAAAAACGGGAAGGTTAAGAGAAAGTGAGAGGAGAAAGGACTGAAATAAAGAAAAGGAGAGGGGAGAGGGAGAAAGGAAATACTCCAAAATCAAAAAAGAGGAGGAATCAAGAGGGAGTCAAAGATAGCCCAACCTTCACTAGCTACCAACCCACACCTGACTTATCCCCACCCCCCTACCCAGCCAAACCAAATTAAATCAACATATCCACCCACCAATCAGCCAAAACAATAAACCCAACACAATTAAACACCATCAACTGACCTACCCCAAACCCACCCAAAACAATTAATTCTACCAATTAAATAACTAATCCCCACCCCAAACAACTGATTCTACCCCAAAACCACCCAAATAACCAATCCTACCAATTAAACAATCAATCACCATCAATTGAACACCCAACCCAGCCTGAGGAAATTAGCTCAATCAACCAATTAGCCCAACTTACCAACCAACCCAATAACTTGCCCCCCACTTACCAAACAACCCTACCATCCAACTGAGCCACACCCAATTCATAAATCTCAGTCCCAAGCCAACATGAAATAACACACAGATCACTAATACACCACACACCCCTGGATTGGGCAACCCTGAGGTGCCACAATAGGCGATCGGGACTACCCCTCCAGGCTCCCACAACGATACACATCCTACACCCAACACATAACTACACAAGTGGAACTGGGAAGCCCTGAGAGGCTGTAATTAGCGATCAGGGCCAACCTCCCACAGATACACAAACTCACACACACAAAGACAGAACCGGGGTTTAACAATCAACCCCAGCCAAACCACTGAACCAAGAATTGAACCAACAGTGTCCACAGAGCTCACAATGCCTAACAAATCTGAAGAAGGAGGAAAAGCAGGGGCCTTGATAGGGTCAGGGATCCCAATAATAAGGGGCAAAGGCAGGGACAGCGGATGGCGGAGGTACATCAAACCAAGGGGGCCGAAAACCAAACATAGGCCCCCTCCAGACTCCGCCCCATCCCTCGTGACACTAGGGTGGAGGCAAAGGTAAACAACCGGCCTCTGACACTGGTGCTGTGCAACGCCAGGTCAATAAACAACAAAACCTCTACGCTGCAAAACTACTTTGCAGAGCAAAGAGCGGACCTGGCGTGCTTGACAGAAACCTGGACCAGGGAAGGGGAGACAGTTGCCCTCAAAGACCTAGCCCCTGCTGGGTTCTCTGTCCTCCACCAGTCCCGGACAGCGGGGCGGGGAGGAGGGGTGGCAATCCTAACCCGAGAGGCTTTCTCCTTTAGAGCCCTCCCTGCACCGTCAATACCAGGCATTGAATGTGTTGGCCTCGGATGGGGATCAACCGAGAGCGTGGCCATCTGGCTAGTGTACCGCGCGCCCAATGCACCGCCAGACGCCCTGCCTGCCCTGCTAGAGGCGGTGGCGGCCTGGACGCTACAGTTCTCCAGTCTACTAGTCCTGGGGGACTTTAACGTCCATGCTGAGCTACTGTCCTCTAGAACTGGACAGGACCTAGTGTCAACCATGGCAACAATGGGGCTCTCGCAATTTGTTGTTGGCCCCACCCATCAAGCAGGCCACACCCTGGACCTTATTTTCGGCGTAAGTTTGGATGTGGATCTGGTCACAACAACAGCTGTGCCATGGTCAGACCACTATGCTCTAAAGGCTCGGCTAAGGCTTCTACCACCTCCTCAGTTGGGCGCCTAGCAAATTTTAGCTCGCCCGCGGAGACTTATGGATCCAATAGGATTCCTGAACGCTCTGCGGGAACCAATGCCTCCCGGCACTTCTCTCAATGGCCTGGTCAGTGACTGGCATGACAGACTGCTGACTGCCATTGATGAGATAGCTCCCCGACGCCCTCTCCGGCCCCGTCTCAAGCGGGCCCCCTGGTACACCGAGGAGCTTCGCGACAAGAAACGGGAACTGAGACGGCTAGAGCGAGTTTGGAGGAAGACTCGTGACGAAGCCTCGAGAACATCTTATAGAATGCAGATGAAAGCCTATGAGATGGCGGTGAAGTCAGTAAAACGCAATTTTTACTCGGCTACCATCGCATCTGCAGACTCATGCCCAGCTCAATTGTTTAAGGTAGTTCGATCCCTCACTGCCCTGATTGAAGGGCAACAAAACAGTAGCCAATTGGACATCAGCTGTGAGGCATTTGCGAGTCATTTTGCAGACAAAATCTCGACACTCCGCCACGACCTCCCTCCAACCTTAGATACAAAAAGTGAACTAGAGGCCCCTTGGCTGTCTTTGCAGAAAACTATGAGTAACTTCAGACGACTCACGCTGGCCGAAGTGGACAGGATACTAGCGACAACAAGACCAACTACATGCCCACTAGACCCTTGCCCATCCTGGCTCTTAAAAACAGCCGGCATAAGAATAAAGGGCCCCCTCCGGGAGATAATCAACCTATCTCTCACAACAGGAGAATTCCCGGAGGGTTTGAAAGAGGCCGTGGTACGTCCACTGTTGAAAAAAACATCTCTAAATCCACAAGAGCCTAACAACTACAGGCCCGTCTCGCACCTAGCATTTCTGGGCAAGACGATAGAAAGGGCAGTCGCAAACCAACTGACGGAGTACCTGGAAGAAGCTTCGGTCCTAGACCCATCCCAGTCTGGCTTCCGGCCTGGCCATGGGGTAGAGACAACGCTAGTCGCCCTGACGGACGACCTCCGTCGCCAGTTGGACCGAGGCGGGTCGGCACTGCTGATATTATTAGACCTCTCTGCGGCGTTCGACACAGTCGATCACGAGCTTCTAGCTCGCCGCCTCATCGATGCTGGAATACAAGGGACAGCCCTTCAATGGCTGATCTTCCTTCAGGATCGTGGACAGAGGGTTGCAATAGGAGAGAAAACATCAGACCGCCGGCAACTTACTTGTGGAGTCCCACAAGGAGCGGTCCTCTCTCCTATCCTATTTAACATCTTCATGCGCCCTCTCGCACAACTGGTACGGAAGTTTGGGCTGGGTTGCCACCAATATGCAGATGACACCCAGCTCTTCCTCCTGATGGATGGCCGCCCTGACTCTCCCCCAGAAGCATTAGCCAGCTGCCTGGAAGCAGTGACGAGATGGCTCAAGCAGAGTCGTCTGAAGCTCAATCCTTCAAAGACGGAGGTCCTGTGGCTGGGTAGGAAGGGGCCATGTGAGGAAGCGCGCCTGCCTACCCTGGATGGCGTGCAGCTCTCTACGGCTCACTCCGCCAGGAACCTAGGCGTGATTCTGGACGCCTCCCTCACAATGGAGGCCCAGATCACAAAGGTAGCGCGGCTGGCATTTTACCATCTCCGCCAAGCCAAACTACTAGCGCCCTACCTGGCCCCGGAACATCTAGCCACAGTGATCCATGCGACGGTCACCTCTAGACTGGACTTTTGTAACTCGCTCTACGCAGGCCTGCCCTCAGCCCTGACCCGGAAACTACAACTGGTTCAAAATGCAGCAGCCAGGATCCTCACAGCAACACCCTGGAGGTCTCATATCCGGCCTATTCTCCACCAGCTGCAATGGTTACCAGTTGAATTCCGGATCAGACTAAAGGTTCTGGTTATTACCTTCAAGGCCATACGCGGTCAGGGCCCAGTGTACCTGAGGGACCGCCTCCCCGCCTATGCCCCCAAAAGAGCTCTGCGCTCTACTACCACCAACCAGCTAAGGATCCCTGGCCCTAAAGAAGTCCGTCTGGTCTCGACCAGGGCCAGAGCATTCTCTGTTCTGGCCCCTACCTGGTGGAACGAGCTCCCGGAAGAGATCAGGGCCCTGACGGAGTTTAAACAGTTCCGCAGGGCCTGCAAAAAGGAGCTCCTCCACCAGGCATTTGGCTGAGACCAGACGTAATCAACAGCGACCAAGGGCCCCTGCTCCCCCCACCCCCCCCCCCTCAGAATTCAATAAATAAACCACCCCCCACAGAATTCCATCAATAAGCCCTGGACCTGTTTGTAGTACTATACTGTTATACCGTTATATTGTGCTGTTATTTTGGTTACAATTATTAGTTATCAGTTATACATGTTACAGACTGTTTTATGTATTGTTCTCTGTTATGATGTAAACCGCCCTGAGCCTCCGGGGAGGGCGGTATATAAGTATGATAAATAAATAAATAAATAAATAAATAAAAACATACAAAGTAATAAAGGTAAAATGAGTCGATCTTTAGTAAATGTTGCTTACATTTCGGTCCACCGCATTGGTGTAAGTGAAAGCATGCATGCTATATGAATCTGCAGAACAAGTCCTGGTCTAGTGAGACATGATTAGCAGATGTATTTCCTATTCCTTGTATGGATGTAATCTGGGACATAAAGTAATTCCTTAGCCCACAAGTATTTTAGGCTATCATACCCAGTATAAAATTGATTTTCATGACACTATGTAATAATAATAGAGAATTTGTAACCAGCACTAGTAGCTCTTGCTAGCAAAGTTAAATATGTGAGTTACATGGTTGAAGTCCTACGAAACTAACTTATAATATCATAGGGCTTCTGCTGGTTTTGAGAAACAATACCAAGAGACTCCATCTGCAGCATGTGATAAACTTGCGGGATCTTTTCTGCTAACTATATGAAAACATACAAAGTAATAAAGGTAAAATGAGTCGATCTTTAGTAAATGTTGCTTACATTTCGGTACACCGCATTGGTATAAACGAAAGGTGTTTATAGCATGCATGTTATATGAATCTGCAGAACAGGTCCTGTTCAAGTGAGCAACGCTTAGCAGGTATATTACCTATTCCTTGTATGGATGTAATCCGGGACATAAAGTAATTTTTTAGCCGACAATGTTTCCGGTCATCATACCCTGTAGAAGATAGAATTTCATAATACTATGTAATAAAAGAGAATTTGGTAATAGCACTAGTAGCTTTAACTATATGTAGCAATGTTAAATATGTGAGTTACATGGTTGAAGTCCTAAGAAACTAACTTGAAATATAATAGGGCTTCTGCTGGTTTTGAGAAACAATACCAAGAGACTCCATCTGCAGCATGTGATAACCTTGCGGGATCTTTTCTGCTAACTATATGAAAACATACCAAGTAATAAAGGTAAAATGAGTAGATCTTTAGTAAACGTTGTTTACATTTCTGTACACCGCATTGGTATAAGTGAAAGCATGCATGCTATATGAATCTGCAGATCAGGTCCTGTTCAAGTGAGCAACGCTTAGCAGGTATATTACCTATTCCTTGTATGGATATAATCAGGGACATAAAGTAATTCCTTAGCCCACTATTTATTATACACAGTAGAACATGAAATTTCATAATACTATGTAATAATAGAGAATTTGGAAATAGCATTAGTAGCTTTAACTGTATGTAGCAATGTTAAATATGTGAGTTACATGGTTGAAGTCCTAAGAAACTAACTTGGAATATAATAGGGCTTCTGCTGGTTTTGAGAAAGAAAGAGCGGCTGCGGATGGACGCGGCCGCAGTTGACGGGCGGGGGAGGGAAGGAGCAGGAGACGGAAGCGGCCGGAGTGCCTGCGCGGAGGGCGGAGACAAGGCGTTTATAACCGCCATGTGCTCGGTCCCTGCCCTCTTTGTCTGCAGGGAGCTCCGGGGAAGGCACGCGGCCCGGAGCGGGCGCGGCTGAGGCCTTCCACGCGTGTTCGGCGTAGCCGACCGGAACTGTTCGTCGGGGCATTGGGCGGTGGCTGACGAGCGGCGAGAAGCCGGGGAGTGGTAGCAGCAGCGGAGCCGCTGCGGGCCGGCGTTTCTCTTCGGCGGCAAGGATCGGGGGCACGCGAAGCGGGGGAATGGCTCCTCCACCAGGCTAACTATATGAAAACATACAAAGTAATAAAGGTAAAATGAGTCGATCTTTAGTAAATGTTGCTTACATTTCGGTACACCGCATTGGTATAAACGAAAGGTGTTTATAGCATGCATGTTATATGAATCTGCAGAACAGGTCCTGTTCAAGTGAGCAACACTTAGCAGGTATATTACCTATTCCTTGTATGGATGTAATCCGGGACATAAAGTAATTTTTTAGCCGACAATGTTTCCGGTCATCATACCCTGTAGAAGATAGAATTTCATAATACTATGTAATAAAAGAGAATTTGGTAATAGCACTAGTAGCTTTAACTATATGTAGCAATGTTAAATATGTGAGTTACATGGTTGAAGTCCTAAGAAACTAACTTGAAATATAATAGGGCTTCTGCTGGTTTTGAGAAACAATACCAAGAGACTCCATCTGCAGCATGTGATAACCTTGCGGGATCTTTTCTGCTAACTATATGAAAACACACCAAGTAATAAAGGTAAAATGAGTAGATCTTTAGTAAACGTTGTTTACATTTCTGTACACCGCATTGGTATAAGTGAAAGCATGCATGCTATATGAATCTGCAGATCAGGTCCTGTTCAAGTGAGCAACGCTTAGCAGGTATATTACCTATTCCTTGTATGGATATAATCAGGGACATAAAGTAATTCCTTAGCCCACTATTTATTATACACAGTAGAACATGAAATTTCATAATACTATGTAATAATAGAGAATTTGGAAATAGCATTAGTAGCTTTAACTGTATGTAGCAATGTTAAATATGTGAGTTACATGGTTGAAGTCCTAAGAAACTAACTTGGAATATAATAGGGCTTCTGCTGGTTTTGAGAAAGAAAGAGCGGCTGCGGATGGACGCGGCCGCAGTTGACGGGCGGGGGAGGGAAGGAGCAGGAGACGGAAGCGGCCGGAGTGCCTGCGCGGAGGGCGGAGACAAGGCGTTTATAACCGCCATGTGCTCGGTCCCTGCCCTCTTTGTCTGCAGGGAGCTCCGGGGAAGGCACGCGACCCGGAGCGGGCGCGGCTGAGGCCTTCCACGCGTGTTCGGCGTAGCCGACCGGAACTGTTCGTCGGGGCATTGGGCGGTGGCTGACGAGCGGCGAGAAGCCGGGGAGTGGTAGCGGCAGCGGAGCCGCTGCGGGCCGGCGTTTCTCTTCGGCGGAAAGGATCGGGGGCACGCGAAGCGGGGGAATGGCTGGGTCGCGCTCTCGCGCCCGGCGGGGGGTGGCCGCGGGCCGCGGCTCTCCAGCTCAGCAGGAGGCTGGGGCCGAGGACACGGGGAGGCGGAGGAGCAGGACCAGTGCCTTGCGGGCCCGGGAGGCTTGGGCCACGGCGGTTCCCACAGCGCAGGGAGTGCAAGGGGCGGCGGCCGGCCGCAGGGGGCAGTCACGGGACGCAGGCCCGTGCAAGAGGCACGGCTCTCCCCGGTCGCGCTCCCCGGTGAGTGGAGGCGGGGATACCCCCGCGGCTGCGCGAAAGGGGGAGCCAGACGCCGGGTTTCTACCCGGTCTGGCGGGGGGTCCAGGCTGCCCTCTCCAGGCCAGCTCTCCATTGCGTCTAGGGGCAGTGTTAGCCCTGCTCACCAAAGGGGGGGCTCCAGGCCTGGCCGGGCTCGGTGCCGCCCTGGCAACCTGATGGGGGGTGGCATACGGGCTAAGGCCTCGCCAGCCACCACCAGGGGTCGTCAATTGTCTAAGGGGGCCAAGGCCAGGCGGGGTGCCCAGGCAGTGGGGGACAGGGGGTCCCGTGCCAAGTCCCGGCGGGGGGCATCGCGCTCCGCGTCCCGGGGGGCAGCTGCATTTCCGCCTGAGGATGCAGCATATTGGCGAGGGTATTCTGCTGCCCTGGCTCAGATGGCCAGCAGCAGTCCCAGCGGAGCCTCTGGAATCAGTCACTTGTCCTGCGGGTCCGGCTCGGGTGACCTTTCTGTCTCCAGTTTTTCTTCAGGGGCCAGCGGGGACCGGCATGGAAGGAAGGGGCGAGTTCGGCCCCGCAAAGCGGATAAGAAGACCAGGTGCAAGCCCAGCCCCTCCTCGGGTGAGTCCCCTTCTTGGGAGGGGGACGAAGATCTGCAAGTTGGCTGGTATTGTCTCGAGGGGGCCTACGTACCCGCGCTGCCTCGTTGGCTTCTCAAGAGGAGGGATGATGCGGTTAGGATCCTGGATGCGGAGAGAGTGGCCGAGGGAGACCGGGCGCCTCCTGTTTGGCACACGGCCGATGATTCACCTCCCGGTATCCATTTACCACCCCAGATCCGGAAGAGGGCCCTGGAGGGTTTTTTTGTGGATGTGTTTGCCATGCTCCGGGGGCAGGGCAAAGGGGGTGACACTGGGAAGCGGAAAGAGCCCCGCAAGCGGGAGAGAGCTGTGGATCGGACTTTCGATAACTGGTTGAGGGGCCTTGCAGAGTACATGGCCTTGGTGACTGCCGCCTACCCGGAAAGGGGGTGGCATACCTGGAAGTATCTATCACAGGTTTTGGAGGCTAAGGACCTGGCTGGGGAGGAGGCTGCCCTGGAATATGACAGGGAGGTTAGGGAACTAGCCTCTCACAACCCCCTTGCGCGCTGGGACCTGAAGCACCACGATATGTGGATTGTTCAGGTTGGGCCCAGCGTCCGGCATCACAAGGAGAAGGGTAGGGCCCCGGCGCCCAGCAGCAGGAAGCTGGCACGTTTTGTGTGCTGGGACTTCAACCGGACCGGGTGTAAGCGCCGGCGGTGCAGTTTTGAACACAAATGCGAGGGCTGCGGGGGGGCATGCAGTGTCAGCGTGCCCTCAAGGGACTGGGGGCCCTCCCTTTCGGGGAACCCGGCTCTCCGGTAAAAAGGACGGAGGGTCGGGTGTCCCAGGATCCTCAACAGCGGGAAATACTGCCTGAGCCCCCGAGGGCTCTCCGGCGGTTGGCCCGCACGCCAATTAAGCTGGGACCATTGATACTGGCTCCTCTTGTATCCTAAGAGGCGGGAGGCCCTCTACTTGGCGAAGGGCTTCACCGAGGGGTTTCGGATCCCTTTCACGGGGGACCGGGTCCCCACTTCTTGCGGGAACCTTCGGTCAGCCAGAGACTACCCGGACATTGTAGCGGATAAGTTGCGGAAGGAATGCCAGGCAGAGCGCATGGTGGGCCCTTTTGACCGCCCACCGCTGGAAAATCTTCGGGTGTCCCCGTTGGGGGTGGTGCCGAAAAAGGCAGCTGGTCAATTCCGCCTTATCCACCACCTCTCTTATCCGCGGGGTGGGTCGGTTAACGATGCCATTCCCACGGCCTTGTGTTCTGTTCGGTACGCTTCATTCGATGAGGCAGTAGCCATGATTCGTGCCTGTGGTCCTGGGGCCCTCCTTGCAAAAGTCGACATACAGTCCGCATTCCGACTGCTACCCATTGATCCGGAGGATTTCAACCTGCTCGGGATTGAGTTTGGAGGCCAATGGTACGTTGATAAGACTGTGTCTATGGGGTGTTCCATAGCGTGCGCGGCCTTTGAGTCTTTCAGCTCATTTTTGGAATGGGTGGTGCGGCGCAAGGGGCGGTTCCGGGGGATCACGCATTAGCTGGATGATTTCCTGGTCGCGGGGCGCGTGGGCACGGATGCCTGCGCCAGGCGGTTGGGGGTTTTCCAGGCGGTGGCCGAGGAGTTGGGGGTTCCCTTAGCTCGGGACAAGACAGAAGGTCCGGCCACCCGACTTACTTATCTGGGTATACAGTTGGACTCCGAGGCTGGCACTTCCAGTCTTCCCGTGGAGAAAGTGGTCGCCCTGCGTGGCCTTATCCGAGAAATGTCTTCCCGCAGGAAATGCACTCTGAAGGAAATGCAGGTGCTTTTGGGCCACTTGAATTTCTCTTGTAAGGTGGTGGCCCCGGGCAGGGCTTTCTGCGCCCGTTTGGCTCATGCCACGAGGGGATTGAGCAAGCCACACCATCGCATACGCATTTCGCAGGGCATTCGGGAGGATTTGATCACTTCGCAGCAATTCTTGGACCACTTCAATGGGGTGTCCCTGTGGCGAGCTGATATGAGCCTCCGGGGGGACCTCCAGGTGCACTCCGATGCAGCTGGGGGAGTGGGTTTCGGGGTCCTATTCAGGGACCGGTGGTGCGCCCAGCAGTGGCCCACCTGGTGGGGAGAGGTTTTACGGAGGGACCTCACTTTTTTGGAATTCTTCCCACTGCTGGTAGCGGTGGTACTATGGAGGGAGGAGTTCAGGGATAAAAATGTGCTGTTCTGGTGCGATAACCAGGCAGCGGTGCGGATATTGAACAAACAATCAGCTAAAGCGGCACGGCTCATGCGCCTGGTGCGCCGCTTGGTACTGGTTTGCCTGGAGGCTAACATCACTTTCAAAGCCAGGCATATAGCTGGAATTAGTAATGTGCTTGCTGACAGTTTGTCTCGCCTGCAGGTCGAAAAGTTTCGCTTGCTTGCCCCTCAGGCTCGCCGGGACCCGGACGACTTCCCGGACGAACTCTGGGACCTTGGAGCGGAATGATCTGGGAAGGCGTACTGGGGTCCGTTGCTCCCTCCACGTGGAAAAGCTATCAAGGGGCGGCAAGGGACTTCTTGGCTTACGCCCACTCCAGGGGATGGGTTGGCCCCTGGCCGCTTTGTGAACAGACCCTCCTGAGCTATTTGGTCCACTTAAAGGGCCGGGGGTTAGCGCACAGGTCACTGAGTGTGACAATGGCTGGCCTTGCTTTTTTCAGCAAGGCCTTTGGGACTTGGGATCCCAGTTCCTCCCACCTGGCGAAGACGGCAGTCAAGGGGTGGGGGAGGCTGGCACATAGGTCCCCGGATACCAGGCGCCCGATTACCAGGGACGTGCTGGTCTGGGTGGTGGGTCAGCTACGGACGGTTTGCTCTTCCAGTTATGAGGCTGCCCTCTTCCGAGCGGCGTTTTTGGTGGCCTATCACGGGGCATTCCGCTGCGGGGAGTTGGTGGCTCAGTCCAGGCGTGCAAGGGGTTCCTCGGCGCTGCGAGTCGACGATGTCCAGTTTTCAGAGGATGCGCCGCTCGACTCTGGATGCATCGCTCAAAGACGGATCAGAAGGGAAAGGGAGCCCCGGGAAAGGGAGTGGTACGGCACCCACTCGTTTCGGATCGGGGCCGCGACCCAGGCCTTCCGTGATGGGGCTGAGCCCGCTGAGATCATGAGACTGGGACGGTGGTGATCCTCAGCATTTCGGTTTTACATTCGTACTGGTTGCACGTTTTAATTTGTCGCTCGTTACAGGACCGGACTGTGCTGAGCCTACAGCTTTGATCGTGGGCCACAGCATAGTATACTGGGCGGCCCGGTACGTGAAGACGTCTGGATGGGAGGCCCGGCTGGGACTCGGAGGTCGCCTTCAGCTTCATTGGGCTGGTTACCGGGGGCTGAAGTGGGCGGCGCTTGTGGATGTGGTATCCAGGAACGTCTTCGAGAAGGGACCCCCGGCGGTGTTGGTAATACAGCTCGGCGAGAACGATGTTCCCGAGGTCTCTGGTCTTCATCTGCGGAATATGGTGTCTGCGGATTTGCGGGTTCTGCGGAAGAGTCTTCCGGATACCTACCTGGTGTGGTCCGATTTATTGGATCGGAGGACGTGGAAACATGCGGATCGTCCCGAGAGAGTCCACCGGGCCAAGGAGAAGGTTAACCGGGAAGTTCGAAAACTCATCGCACGGTTGGGAGGAGCTGTATTGCGGCACCCCACCATCAGGCATCGGAACGCTCCTGTTTTCCAGAGCGACGGAGTGCATCTTTCGGCCTTGGGGATGGATGCTTGGTTGGGTAGTTTGGGTTCGGCACTGCGTTTGTGGTGCCTAGGGAATTCTGGGGTTGGCGGGAACGAGGCCGGGCTGGCCTCACTCAGTGGCGGAATAGGGGGCACGAGGTAAAGCTTTTGCGCAGGGACCAGTTTGCGACTGGGGACCTGAGGTGGGGGTCTCATTAAGAGACCGGCTGATACCGAGCGCGGCCTTACCCGGCTGGGAAGGCCAGGGGCTCGGAGCCAGGGGGTAAGGATGGTTTGTATGAGGCGGACGCCCAACAGCCATGACTGGCCTCCTCCCTGGGGAGGGCATCAAGGGGCAAGGGATCCTTTCCTCCCGGCTGGGAGGAACGGGGGACCCTGGGCGCCTCTTGAGCCCATGTTAGCAGCCGGACGGCTGCATGGGGATGGCTCTATCCTCGTGCCAGGCCAACCCCTAGTTGAGTTAGTTAATAAAGCTGGGGCCTAGTTCATGCCAAAAGTGGTCTCTTGTCTTATTGTGACTGAGTTCCCCATGCCAGTCAATACCAGAGACTCCATCTGCAGCATGTGATAACCTTGCGGGATCTTTTCTGCTCAGTATACGAAGACATACAAAGTAATAAAGGTAAAATGAGTCGGTCTTTTGTAAATGTTGTTTACATTTCCGTACAACGCATTGGTATATGCGGTATATGTAGCAATGTTAAATATGTGAGTTACATGGTTGAAGTCCTAAGAAACTGACTTGGAATATAATAGGGCTTCTGCTGGTTTTGAGAAACAATACCAGAGACTCCATCTTGCGGGATCTTTTCTGCTAACTATATGAAAACATACAAAGTAATAAAGGTAAAATGAGTCGATCTTTTGTAAATGTTGCTTACATTTCGGTACACCGCATTAGTGTAAGTGAAAGAATGCATGCTATATGAATCTGCAGAACATGTCCTGTTCATGTGAGCCATGCTCAGCAGGTATATTTCCTATTCCTTGTATGGATGTAATCTGGGACATAAAGTTATTCCTTAGCCCACAAGTATTTTAGGCTATCATACCCAGTATAAGATAGATTTTCATGACACTATGTAGTAATAATAGAGAATTTGGAACCAGCACTAGTAGCTTTTGCTAGCAAAGTTAAATATGTGAGTTACATGGTTGAAGTCCTACGAAACTAACTTATAATATCATAGGGCTTCTGCTAGTTTTAAGAAACAATACCAAGAGACTCCATCTGGAGCATGTGATAAACTTGCGGGATATTTCTGCTAAGTATACGAAGACATACAAAGTAATAAATGTAAAATGACTCGGTCTTTTGTAAATGTTGTTTACATTTCCGTACACCGCATTGGTATAAACGAAAGGTGTTTATAGCATGCATGTTATATGAATCTGCAGAACAGGTCCTGTTCAAGTGAGCAACGCTTAGCAGGTATATTACCTATTCCTTGTATGGATGTAATCAGGGACATAAATCCCACAAGTATTTACGGTTATCATGCCCATACAAGATAAAATTTCATAATACAATGTAATAATAGATGATTTGGAAATAGCAGTAGTAGATTTAGCTGTATGTAGAAATGTTAAATATGTGAGTTACACGGTTGAAGTCTTAAGAAACTAACAATATAATAGGGCTTCTGCTGGTTTTGAGAAACAATACCAAGAGACTCCATCTGTAGCATGTGATAACCTTGCGGGATCTTTTCTGCTAACTATATGAAAACATACCAAGTAATAAAGGTAAAATGAGTAGATCTTTAGTAAACGTTTTTTACATTTCGGTACACCGCATTGGTGTAAGTGAAAGCATACATGCTATATGAATCTGCAGAACAGGTCCTGTTCAAGTGAGCAACGCTTACCAGGTATATTACCTATTCCTTGTATGGATGTAATCAGGGACATAAAGTAATTCCTTAGCCCACTATTTATTATACCCAGTAGAACATGGAATTTCATAATACTATGTAATAATAGAGAATTTGGTAATAGCACTAGTAGCTTTAACTATATGTAGCAATGTTAAATATGTGAGTTACACGGTTGAAGTCATAAGAAACTAACTTGGAATATAATAGGGCTTCTGCTGGATTTGAGAAACAATACCAAGAGACTCCATCTGCACCATGTGATAACGTTGCAGGATCTTTTCCGCTAACTATATGAAGACATACAAAGTAATAAAGGTAAAAAGAGTCGGTCTTTTGTAAATGTTGTTTACATTTCCGTACACCGCATTGGTATAAACGAACGGTGTTTATAGCATGCATGTTATATGAATCTGCAGAACAGGTCCTGTTCAAGTCAGCATCGCTTCGCAGGTATATTACCTATTCCTTGTATGGATGTAATCAGGGACATAAAGTAATTCCTTAGCCGACAATGTTTCCGGTCATCATACCCTGTAGAAGATGGAATTTCATAATACTATGTAATAATAGAGAATTTGGAAATAGCATTAGTAGCTTTAACTATATGTAGCAATGTTAAATATGTGAGTTACATGGTTGAAGTCCTAAGAAACTAACTTGGAATATAATAGGGCTTCTGCTGGTTTTGAGAACGAATACCAGAGACTCCATCTGCAGCATGTGATAACCTTGCGGGATCTTTTCTGCTAACTATATGAAAACATACAAAGTAATAAAGGTAAAATGAGTCGATATACCAGTGTTACTATAACAATAACAGTGTTATAACAACCCGAGCAGGTTGAAATCCTCCGGATCAATGGGTAGCAGTCGGAATGCGGACTGTATGTCGACTTTTGCAAGGAGGGCCCCAGGACCACAGGCACGAATCATGGCTACTGCCTCATCGAATGAAGCGTACCGAACAGAACACAAGGCCGTGGGAATGGCATCGTTAACCGACCCACCCCGCGGATAAGAGAGGTGGTGGATAAGGCGGAATTGACCAGCTGCCTTTTTCGGCACCACCCCCAACGGGGACACCCGAAGATTTTCCAGCGGTGGGCGGTCAAAAGGGCCCACCATGCGCTCTGCCTGGCATTCCTTCCGCAACTTATCCGCTACAATGTCCGGGTAGTCTCTGGCTGACCGAAGGTTCCCGCAAGAAGTGGGGACCCAGTCCCCCGTGAAAGGGATCCGAAACCCCTCGGTGAAGCCCTTCGCCAAGTAGAGGGCCTCCCGCCTCTTAGGATACAAGAGGAGCCAGTATCAATGGTCCCAGCTTAATTGGCGTGCGGGCCAACCGCCGGAGAGCCCTCGGGGGCTCAGGCAGTATTTCCCGCTGTTGAGGATCCTGGGACACCCGACCCTCCGTCCTTTTTACCGGAGAGCCGGGTTCCCCGAAAGGGAGGGCCCCCAGTCCCTTGAGGGCACGCTGACACTGCATGCCCCCCCGCAGCCCTCGCATTTGTGTTCGAAACTGCACCGCCGGCGCTTACACCCGGTCCGGTTGAAGTCCCAGCACACAAAACGTGCCAGCTTCCTGCTGCTGGGCGCCGGGGCCCTACCCTTCTCCTTGTGATGCCGGACGCTGGGCCCAACCTGAACAATCCACATATCGTGGTGCTTCAGGTCCCAGCGCGCAAGGGGGTTGTGAGAGGCTAGTTCCCTAACCTCCCTGTCATATTCCAGGGCAGCCTCCTCCCCAGCCAGGTCCTTAGCCTCCAAAACATGTGATAGATACTTCCAGGTATGCCACCCCCTTTCCGGGTAGGCGGCAGTCACCAAGGCCATGTACTCTGCAAGGCCCCTCAACCAGTTATCGAAAGTCCGATCCACAGCTCTCTCCCGCTTGCGGGGCTCTTTCCGCTTCCCAGTGTCACCCCCTTTGCCCTGCCCCCGGAGCATGGCAAACACATCCACAAAAAAACCCTCCAGGGCCCTCTTCCGGATCTGGGGTGGTAAATGGATACCGGGAGGTGAATCATCGGCCGTGTGCCAAACAGGAGGCGCCCGGTCTCCCTCGGCCACTCTCTCCGCATCCAGGATCCTAACCGCATCATCCCTCCTCTTGAGAAGCCAACGAGGCAGCGCGGGTACGTAGGCCCCCTCGAGACAATACCAGCCACCTCGCAGATCTTCGTCCCCCTCCCAAGAAGGGGACTCACCCGAGGAGGGGCTGGGCTTGCACCTGGTCTTCTTATCCGCTTTGCGGGGCCGAACTCGCCCCTTCCTTCCATGCCGGTCCCCGCTGGCCCCTGAAGAAAAACTGGAGACAGAAAGGTCACCCGAGCCGGACCCGCAGGACAAGTGACTGATTCCAGAGGCTCCGCTGGGACTGCTGCTGGCCATCTGAGCCAGGGCAGCAGAATACCCTCGCCAATATGCTGCATCCTCAGGCGGAAATGCAGCTGCCCCCCGGGACGCGGAGCGCGATGCCCCCCGCCGGGACTTGGCACGGGACCCCCTGTCCCCCACTGCCTGGGCACCCCGCCTGGCCTTGGCCCCCTTAGACAATTGACGACCCCTGGTGGTGGCTGGCGAGGCCTTAGCCCGTATGCCACCCCCCATCAGGTTGCCAGGGCGGCACCGAGCCCGGCCAGGCCTGGAGCCCCCCCTTTGGTGAGCAGGGCTAACACTGCCCCTAGACGCAATGGAGAGCTGGCCTGGAGAGGGCAGCCTGGACCCCCCGCCAGACCGGGTAGAAACCCGGCGTCTGGCTCCCCCTTTCGCGCAGCCGCGGGGGTATCCCCCCCTCCACTCACCGGGGAGCGGGACCGGGGAGAGCCGTGCCTCTTGCACGGGCCTGCGTCCCGTGACTGCCCCCTGCGGCCGGCCGCCGCCCCTTGCACTCCCTGCGCTGTGGGAACCGCCGTGGCCCAAGCCTCCCGGGCCCGCAAGGCACTGGTCCTGCTCCTCCGCCTCCCCGTGTCCTCGGCCCCAGCCTCCTGCTGAGCTGGAGAGCCGCGGCCCGCGGCCACCCCCCGCCGGGCGCGAGAGCGCGACCCAGCCATTCCCCCGCTTCGCGTGCCCCCGATCCTTGCCGCCGAAGAGAAACGCCGGCCCGCAGCGGCTCCGCTGCCGCTACCACTCCCCGGCTTCTCGCCGCTCGTCAGCCACCGCCCAATGCCCCGACGAACAGTTCCGGTCGGCTACGCCGAACACGCGTGGAAGGCCTCAGCCGCGCCCGCTCCGGGCCGCGTGCCTTCCCCGGAGCTCCCTGCAGACAAAGAGGGCAGGGACCGAGCACATGGCGGTTATAAACGCCTTGTCTCCGCCCTCCGCGCAGGCACTCCGGCCGCTTCCGTCTCCTGCTCCTTCCCTCCCCCGCCCGTCAACTGCGGCCGCGTCCATCCGCAGCCGCTCTTTCTTTCTCAAAACCAGCAGAAGCCCTATTATATTCCAAGTTGTGGAATTATATTCCAAGCCTAATAAGTAGGCTACGCCATCGCTGTTACAATTATTGTAAATCATTGGTTTTTATTGTCATTTTATGGTTTTAGGGGACGGGTTTATGTAAGCCGCCTCGATCCTTCGGGGGGAGGCGGGGTATAAATATAAATATAATAATAATAATAATAATAATAATAATAATAATAATAATAATAAGTTAGTTTCTTAGGACTTCAACCATGTAACTCACATATTTAACATTGCTACATACAGTTAAAGCTACTAATGCTATTTCCAAATTCTCTATTATTACATAGTATTATGAAATTTCATGTTCTACTGTGTATAATAAATAGTGGGCTAAGGAATTACTTTATGTCCCTGATTATATCCATACAAGGAATAGGTAATATACCTGCTAAGCGTTGCTCACTTGAACAGGACCTGATCTGCAGATTCATATAGCATGCATGCTTTCACTTATACCAATGCGGTGTACAGAAATGTAAACAACGTTTACTAAAGATCTACTCATTTTACCTTTATTACTTGGTATGTTTTCATATAGTTAGCAGAAAAGATCCCGCAAGGTTATCACATGCTGCAGATGGAGTCTCTTGGTATTGTTTCTCAAAACCAGCAGAAGCCCTATTATATTTCAAGTTAGTTTCTTAGGACTTCAACCATGTAACTCACATATTTAACATTGCTACATATAGTTAAAGCTACTAGTGCTATTACCAAATTCTCTTTTATTACATAGTATTATGAAATTCTATCTTCTACAGGGTATGATGACCGGAAACATTGTCGGCTAAAAAATTACTTTATGTCCCGGATTACATCCATACAAGGAATAGGTAATATACCTGCTAAGCGTTGCTCACTTGAACAGGACCTGTTCTGCAGATTCATATAACATGCATGCTATAAACACCTTTCGTTTATACCAATGCGGTGTACCGAAATGTAAGCAACATTTACTAAAGATCGACTCATTTTACCTTTATTACTTTGTATGTTTTCATATAGTTAGCAGAAAAGATCCCGCAAGTTTATCACATGCTGCAGATGGAGTCTCTTGGTATTGTTTCTCAAAACCAGCAGAAGCCCTATGATATTATAAGTTAGTTTCGTAGGACTTCAACCATGTAACTCACATATTTAACTTTGCTAGCAAGAGCTACTAGTGCTGGTTACAAATTCTCTATTATTATTACATAGTGTCATGAAAATCAATTTTATACTGGGTATGATAGCCTAAAATACTTGTGGGCTAAGGAATTACTTTATGTCCCAGATTACATCCATACAAGGAATAGGAAATACATCTGCTAATCATGTCTCACTAGACCAGGACTTGTTCTGCAGATTCATATAGCATGCATGCTTTCACTTACACCAATGCGGTGGACCGAAATGTAAGCAACATTTACTAAAGATCGACTCATTTTACCTTTATTACTTTGTATGTTTTTATTTATTTATTTATTTATTTATCATACTTATATACCGCCCTCCCCGGAGGCTCAGGGCGGTTTACATCATAACAGAGAACAATACATAAAACAGTCTGTAACATGTATAACTGATAACTAATAATTGTAACCAAAATAACAGCACAATATAACGGTATAACAGTATAGTACTACAAACAGGTCCAGGGCTTATTGATGGAATTCTGAGGGGGGTGGTTTATTTATTGAATTCTGAGGGGGGGGGGTGGGGGGAGCAGGGGCCCTTGGTCGCTGTTGATTACGTCTGGTCTCAGCCAAATGCCTGGTGGAGGAGCTCCTTTTTGCAGGCCCTGCGGAACTGTTTAAACTCCGTCAGGGCCCTGATCTCTTCCGGGAGCTCGTTCCACCAGGTAGGGGCCAGAACAGAGAATGCTCTGGCCCTGGTCGAGACCAGACGGACTTCTTTAGGGCCAGGGATCCTTAGCTGGTTGGTGGTAGTAGAGCGCAGAGCTCTTTTGGGGGCATAGGCGGGGAGGCGGTCCCTCAGGTACACTGGGCCCTGACCGCGTATGGCGTTGAAGGTAATAACCAGAACCTTTAGTCTGATCCGGAATTCAACTGGTAACCATTGCAGCTGGTGGAGAATAGGCCGGATATGAGACCTCCATGGTGTTGCTGTGAGGATCCTGGCTGCTGCATTTTGAACCAGTTGTAGTTTCCGGGTCAGGGCTGAGGGCAGGCCTGCGTAGAGCGAGTTACAAAAGTCCAGTCTAGAGGTGACCGTCGCATGGATCACTGTGGCTAGATGTTCCGGGGCCAGGTAGGGCGCTAGTAGTTTGGCTTGGCGGAGATGGTAAAATGCCAGCCACGCTACCTTTGTGATCTGGGCCTCCATTGTGAGGGAGGCGTCCAGAATCACGCCTAGGTTCCTGGCGGAGTGAGCCGTAGAGAGCTGCACGCCATCCAGGGTAGGCAGGCGCGCTTCCTCACATGGCCCCTTCCTACCCAGCCACAGGACCTCCGTCTTTGAAGGATTGAGCTTCAGACGACTCTGCTTGAGCCATCTCGTCACTGCTTCCAGGCAGCTGGCTAATGCTTCTGGGGGAGAGTCAGGGCGGCCATCCATCAGGAGGAAGAGCTGGGTGTCATCTGCATATTGGTGGCAACCCAGCCCAAACTTCCGTACCAGTTGTGCGAGAGGGCGCATGAAGATGTTAAATAGGATAGGAGAGAGGACCGCTCCTTGTGGGACTCCACAAGTAAGTTGCCGGCGGTCTGATGTTTTCTCTCCTATTGCAACCCTCTGTCCACGATCCTGAAGGAAGATCAGCCATTGAAGGGCTGTCCCTTGTATTCCAGCATCGATGAGGCGGCGAGCTAGAAGCTCGTGATCGACTGTGTCGAACGCCGCAGAGAGGTCTAATAATATCAGCAGTGCCGACCCGCCTCGGTCCAACTGGCGACGGAGGTCGTCCGTCAGGGCGACTAGCGTTGTCTCTACCCCATGGCCAGGCCGGAAGCCAGACTGGGATGGGTCTAGGACCGAAGCTTCTTCCAGGTACTCCGTCAGTTGGTTTGCGACTGCCCTTTCTATCGTCTTGCCCAGAAATGCTAGGTGCGAGACGGGCCTGTAGTTGTTAGGCTCTTGTGGATTTAGAGATGTTTTTTTCAACAGTGGACGTACCACGGCCTCTTTCAAACCCTCCGGGAATTCTCCTGTTGTGAGAGATAGGTTGATTATCTCCCGGAGGGGGCCCTTTATTCTTATGCCGGCTGTTTTTAAGAGCCAGGATGGGCAAGGGTCTAGTGGGCATGTAGTTGGTCTTGTTGTCGCTAGTATCCTGTCCACTTCGGCCAGCGTGAGTCGTCTGAAGTTACTCATAGTTTTCTGCAAAGACAGCCAAGGGGCCTCTAGTTCACTTTTTGTATCTAAGGTTGGAGGGAGGTCGTGGCGGAGTGTCGAGATTTTGTCTGCAAAATGACTCGCAAATGCCTCACAGCTGATGTCCAATTGGCTACTGTTTTGTTGCCCTTCAATCAGGGCAGTGAGGGATCGAACTACCTTAAACAATTGAGCTGGGCATGAGTCTGCAGATGCGATGGTAGCCGAGTAAAAATTGCGTTTTACTGACTTCACCGCCATCTCATAGGCTTTCATCTGCATTCTATAAGATGTTCTCGAGGCTTCGTCACGAGTCTTCCTCCAAACTCGCTCTAGCCGTCTCAGTTCCCGTTTCTTGTCGCGAAGCTCCTCGGTGTACCAGGGGGCCCGCTTGAGACGGGGCCGGAGAGGGCGTCGGGGAGCTATCTCATCAATGGCAGTCAGCAGTCTGTCATGCCAGTCACTGACCAGGCCATTGAGAGAAGTGCCGGGAGGCATTGGTTCCCGCAGAGCGTTCAGGAATCCTATTGGATCCATAAGTCTCCGCGGGCGAGCTAAAATTTGCTAGGCGCCCAACTGAGGAGGTGGTAGAAGCCTTAGCCGAGCCTTTAGAGCATAGTGGTCTGACCATGGCACAGCTGTTGTTGTGACCAGATCCACATCCAAACTTACGCCGAAAATAAGGTCCAGGGTGTGGCCTGCTTGATGGGTGGGGCCAACAACAAATTGCGAGAGCCCCATTGTTGCCATGGTTGACACTAGGTCCTGTCCAGTTCTAGAGGACAGTAGCTCAGCATGGACGTTAAAGTCCCCCAGGACTAGTAGACTGGAGAACTGTAGCGTCCAGGCCGCCACCGCCTCTAGCAGGGCAGGCAGGGCGTCTGGCGGTGCATTGGGCGCGCGGTACACTAGCCAGATGGCCACGCTCTCGGTTGATCCCCATCCGAGGCCAACACATTCAATGCCTGGTATTGACGGTGCAGGGAGGGCTCTAAAGGAGAAAGCCTCTCGGGTTAGGATTGCCACCCCTCCTCCCCGCCCCGCTGTCCGGGACTGGTGGAGGACAGAGAACCCAGCAGGGGCTAGGTCTTTGAGGGCAACTGTCTCCCCTTCCCTGGTCCAGGTTTCTGTCAAGCACGCCAGGTCCGCTCTTTGCTCTGCAAAGTAGTTTTGCAGCGTAGAGGTTTTGTTGTTTATTGACCTGGCGTTGCACAGCACCAGTGTCAGAGGCCGGTTGTTTACCTTTGCCTCCACCCTAGTGTCACGAGGGATGGGGCGGAGTCTGGAGGGGGCCTATGTTTGGTTTTCGGCCCCCTTGGTTTGATGTACCTCCGCCATCCGCTGTCCCTGCCTTTGCCCCTTATTATTGGGATCCCTGACCCTATCAAGGCCCCTGCTTTTCCTCCTTCTTCAGATTTGTTAGGCATTGTGAGCTCTGTGGACACTGTTGGTTCAATTCTTGGTTCAGTGGTTTGGCTGGGGTTGATTGTTAAACCCCGGTTCTGTCTTTGTGTGTGTGAGTTTGTGTATCTGTGGGAGGTTGGCCCTGATCGCTAATTACAGCCTCTCAGGGCTTCCCAGTTCCACTTGTGTAGTTATGTGTTGGGTGTAGGATGTGTATCGTTGTGGGAGCCTGGAGGGGTAGTCCCGATCGCCTATTGTGGCACCTCAGGGTTGCCCAATCCAGGGGTGTGTGGTGTATTAGTGATCTGTGTGTTATTTCATGTTGGCTTGGGACTGAGATTTATGAATTGGGTGTGGCTCAGTTGGATGGTAGGGTTGTTTGGTAAGTGGGGGGCAAGTTATTGGGTTGGTTGGTAAGTTGGGCTAATTGGTTGATTGAGCTAATTTCCTCAGGCTGGGTTGGGTGTTCAATTGATGGTGATTGATTGTTTAATTGGTAGGATTGGTTATTTGGGTGGTTTTGGGGTAGAATCAGTTGTTTGGGGTGGGGATTAGTTATTTAATTGGTAGAATTAATTGTTTTGGGTGGGTTTGGGGTAGGTCAGTTGATGGTGTTTAATTGTGTTGGGTTTATTGTTTTGGCTGATTGGTGGGTGGATATGTTGATTTAATTTGGTTTGGCTGGGTAGGGGGGTGGGGATAAGTCAGGTGTGGGTTGGTAGCTAGTGAAGGTTGGGCTATCTTTGACTCCCTCTTGATTCCTCCTCTTTTTTGATTTTGGAGTATTTCCTTTCTCCCTCTCCCCTCTCCTTTTCTTTATTTCAGTCCTTTCTCCTCTCACTTTCTCTTAACCTTCCCGTTTTTCTCTTCTTCCCCCCTCCCCTTCTCCCCCTCCCCTCCCCTTCCCCCCTCCCCTTTTCTTTATTTCAGTCCTTTCTCCTCTAACTTTCTCCTTCCCTTCCTGTTTTTTTCCTTCTTTCCCCCCTCCCCTTCTCCCCTCCCCCCTCCCCTTTTTCCCTTCTTTCCCCTTCCCCTCTTTTCTGTGCACATCACAATGTTTCTTCCTGATTTTTTCCCAGTTGTTGGTAGTTTGGTTGGTGTCTTGTCTTTCTTTCTCCCCCGCTCTCTTCCCCCTTACCCTCCCCCCCTCCGTTTTCTGTTTACAGTTTCCCGGCTTGGTTTTTCTTCCCGCCCGATTTGTTCCCGCCCAGTTTCTGGTAGTTTGTTTGGAGTCCCTTCCCCCTTCTTGGAACGGAGTTATCTCCGTTTGTGATCTTTTCCCTCTCCGTTTGATTTTCTTCCCGCTCAATTTTTCCCGCTTAATTTCTATTAGTTGTTTGATGCCCTTCCCCCTTCTGGGTACAAGTTATGCCCGTTTGTATTCTTCTCCCCCCCCCCTCGCAGAGTCTGTAGTAGCCCCGTGACAATCCCCCCCCCTTTTTCTGGAATTGGTTAATTAAATTAATGTCCGATTGTTTGTGTCTTCCTCCTCCTCCTTATAGGGCCCTCCCCCCCCCGAGGGTTTGGTACTTCTCTTTCTTCCTTATTAGATTATGTTAGTGTTCCTTTTCTTCTTTTCCTCTCCTTTCCTTGTTCCCCGGCGGCTGCGGCAGGGACCCGCGGCGTTGAGATGTGGGCAGCTGCAGCAGAGTCTGGGGATGGTAGGTCGGCTGTGACCAGGGCCAGTCTTGTTCAGCGGAGGTCAGGAAGCGCGGGTCGATGGAGCGCGTGTGGGCGGCGGTCGGGAACGTGGTGCTCAAGAGCGCGAAAAGGTGGGTTCGGCGTGGTGATGGTGGGGCAGCTTCAGCAGTTTGCTCAGGCGGCGGCTGCAGGTGGCGGGTGTGGGTCAGCAGCGGTGGAAGTTGTCGGGGTCCGGCTCTGCTCGGTGACGGTGGAGCGGCGTTGATCCGCCTCTGCTCCGGCGGTGGCTGCAGGTCCCGGCAGTGGGCGCGATGTAATGGCAGCGGACGAGGGTCCGATTTTGTTTGAGGGGCTGCGGACGGTCCCTTTGTAGCGGGCAGCTTTGTCTTTGGTGCTGACAGGTTGCTTTAGAGATCAGCTCCTTTTAGCTGCTTCCGCGAGCTCAGAGTTCCTCCGGCCGAGCTCCTTCAGCCGTGGTAGCCCGACCTAGCAGACAGTCACTGGTTTTTGCCCAACAGCCGCTGTTGGTTTCCCTCTGTTTTTGTTCTAGTTGATTTTCTTACCGTTTCCGTCTTTCTTCGTTGTCTCTTTGTCGTTCTTCTTGGTTGTTATTTTCTCTTTTTTCTATTTTGTGGGATTTTTGAAATCTTGTTCTGTTGCGTTCTGTTGCGTTCCTTTGAGGTTTCTGTGATTAATTTGGTGGGATTCTTTTTGTTCTCGTTTTCTTTTTTTTTGTATGATCAATTTGGGTGTTTTTTGGTGGCTGTGTTTGGGCTGGGCCTGTTTAGTTGCGGGAGCAGTCTGATTTCATGACTGCTCCATTTAATTTCAGTACACACTGAAATTTTCATATAGTTAGCAGAAAAGATCCCGCAAGGTTATCACATGCTGCAGAAGGAGTCTCTGGTATTGTTTCTCAAAACCAGCAGAAGCCCTATTATATTCCAAGTTAGTTTCTTAGGACTTCAACCATGTAACTCACATATTTAACATTGCTACATATACCGCATATACCAATGCAGTGTACGGAAATGTAAACAACAATTACAAAAGACCGACTCATTTTACCTTTATTACTTTGTATGTCTTCGTATACTTAGCAGAAATATCCCGCAAGTTTATCACATGCTCCAGATGGAGTCTCTTGGTATTGTTTCTTAAAACTAGCAGAAGCCCTATGATATTATAAGTTAGTTTCGTAGGACTTCAACCATGTAACTCACATATTTAACTTTGCTACATATAGTTAAAGCTACTAGTGCTATTACCAAATTCTCTATTATTACATAGTATTATGAAATTCTATCTTCTACAGGGTATGATGACCGGAAATATTTTCGGCTAAGAAATTACTTTATGTCCCAGATTACATGCCTACAAGGAATAGGTAATATACCTGCTAAGCGATGCTGACTTGAACAGGACCTGTTCTGCATATTCATATAACATGCATGCTATAAACACCGTTCGTTTATACCAATGCGGTGTACAGAAATGTAAACAACATTTACAAAAGACCGACTCTTTTTACCTTTATTACTTTGTATGTCTTCATATAGTTAGCAGAAAAGATCCTGCAGCGTTATCACATGGTGCAGATGGAGTCTCTTGGTATTGTTTCTCAAAACCAGCAGAAGCCCTATTATATTCCAAGTTAGTTTCTTAGGACTTCAACCGTGTAACTCACATATTTAACATTGCTACATATAGTTAAAGCTACTAATGCTATTTCCAAATTCTCTATTATTACATAGTATTATGAAATTCCATGTTCTAGTGGGTATAATAAATCAGTCAGTCAGTCAGTCAGTAACCTTTTATTGGCATAAAATGTATAAGACATATAAAAATAGGGTTTAAAATTTCAACAAAATAATAAAATGGGGTTACATGACCAAACAGATCTTAAAATGATTAAATAAACTATAAGAGATAAAATACAAGGTAGGCAGCATATTATAAAAGCATCTTAGTTAAAACTCTGGCAACTAAAATGGTTATCTCTGGGTCTTTGTCAGAGAGCAGAAATTGCAAGGTCATAGATTTACTTACAGAAGGCTTGTTTCCCAGCAAAGCAACAAAGCTGTCATCCCGACACTGCTCATATAAGGGGCAATCTAACAAAATGTGTGAGACAGAGTCAGGGCAACCAGAACCACATGGACAGAGTCTCGTATGGTATGGGATATGGTGGAATCTTCCCTCTAAGACCTTTGAGGGGAAAGCATTCATTCGTGCGAGGTGAAAAGCTCTTCTCAGGGGTGGGACATCAAGGAGATGCAAATATGAAGGCATAATATTTCTCTGCATAATGATGCCAAAGAATGCTGGTGAGCAGACTCGAGGCTGGGTAGGTATGAGTTCCTGCTGCTCATGGTCTAAAATTCTCTGTTTAATAATCCGGAAGATTTTTCTTCCAGAGGTAGTAGGGAGTTCAGATCGATGCCAATGGAGACTAATTTTTGTTCAATAGCCTGGAACCATTGAAATTTAAGAGGGTCACTTTTTAGACAAGTTAAAAGGCTGCCAGTTTCTATTCTAAAAAACAGACTGACCCAAAATTTAAAAGTAGCTATCCAGGCCCTTGTCTCTACCCTAATTTGGCCAAATTCTGCACAAATGGCATGGTAGGAGACACAGTTGGGAACCCCTGCAATTTGCCTATAGAAAGCAGATTGAACACCCTCAATAGATTTATTAAAGGCAGGAACCCATAAGGGGCATCCAAACAGGAGCTGGGACATTACTTTGGCATTAAAAATTTTAATTGCTGCAGGGATAAATTGGTTACCTTTCGCAGAGAAAAAGAACTGTTTTATCAAAGAAGATGAGGATTTGGCCAGATTGATAGCTCGTTGGCAGTGGGAGCTCCATTTCTGGTTATACTGGAAGGTAACACCTAGATACTTAAATGTTTTGACTTGTTCTATTGAAGTGCCTCCAATAGACCAAGTCATTGCATGCCAGCTCTTAGAGAAAACCAAAATTTTTGTTTTACCATAGTTAATTACTAACTTATTATCTTGGCAATATTGGTAAAAGGTGGATAAGTATCGTTGTAAGCCAACCCTTGTATATGAGAGTATTGTAGTATCGTCGGCATACAACAACAAAGGAATATGCTGGGAACCAAGTTTTGGGGGATGACCATTAATTGGTTCCAGTTTTAACGCTAAATCATTAATGAATAAATTGAACAACAAGGGGGCCAGAATACAGCCTTGCTTAACTCCAATGGTCATTGAAATCTTAGAGGTTAAGTCTCCCTTTGAAGAATACCGGACTTGGCAGGAGGTGGACACATAAAGTTTTTGGATGAGAAACACAAGTCTCGGTTCCATACCCATTGATCGCAATTATATGTTCTACTGGGTATAATAAATAGTGGGCTAAGGAATTACTTTATGTCCCTGATTACATCCATACAAGGAATAGGTAATATACCTGCTAAGCCTTGCTCACTTGAACAGGACCTGTTCTGCAGATTCATATAGCATGCATGCTTTCACTTATACCAATGCGGTGTACCGAAATGTAAACAACGTTTACTAAAGATCTACTCATTTTACCTTTATTACTTGGTATGTTTTCATATAGTTAGCAGAAAAGATCCCGCAAGCTTATCACATGCTGCAGATGGAGTCTCTGATATTGTTTCTCAAAATCGGCAGAAGCCCTATTATATTCCATGTTAGTTTCTTAGGACTTCAACCATGTAACTCACATATTTAACATTGCTACATATAGTTAAAGCTACTAGTGCTATTTCCAAATTCTCTATTATTACATAGTATTATGAAATTCTATATTCTACAGGGTACGATGACCGGAAACATTGTCGGCTAAGGAATTACTTTATGTCACTGATTACATCCATACAAGGAATAGGTAATATACCTGCTAAGCGATGCTGACTTGAACAGGACCTGTTCTTCAGATTCATATAACATGCATGCTATAAAGACCGTTCGTTTATACCAATGCGGTGTACGGAAATGTAAACAACATTTACAAAAGACCGACTCTTTTTACCTTTATTACTTTGTATGTCTTCATATAGTTAGCAGAAAAGATCCTGCAACGTTATCACATGGTGCAGATGGAGTCTCTTGGTATTGTTTCTCAAAACCAGCAGAAGCCCTATTATATTCCAAGTTAGTTTCTTAGGACTTCAACCGTGTAACTCACATATTTAACATTGCTACATATAGGTAAAGCTACTAATGCTATTTCCAAATTCTCTATTATTACATAGTATTATGAAATTCCATGTTCTACTGGATATAATAAATAGTGGGCTAAGGAATTACTTTATGTGCCTGATTAGAATCCATACAAGGAATAGGTAATATACCCGCTAAGCGTTGCTCACTTGAACAGGACCTGTTCTGCAGATTCATATAGCATGCATGCTTTCACTTATACCAGTGCGGTGTACCGAAATGTAAACAACGTTTACTAAAGATCTACTCATTTTACCTTTATTACTTGGTATGTTTTCATATAGAAGAAGAAGAAGAAGAAGAAGAAGAGTTGGTTCTTATATGCCGCTTTTCCCTACCCGAAGGAGGCTCAAAGCGGCTTACAGTCGCCTTCCCATTCCTCCCCCCACAACAGACACCCTGTGGGGTGGGTGAGGCTGAGAGAGCCCTGATATCACTGCCTGGTCAGAACAGTTTTATCAGTGCCGTGGCGAGCCCAAGGTCACCCAGCTGGTTGCATGTGGGAGAGCGCAGAATCGAACCTGGCATGCCAGATTACAAGTCCGCACTCCTAACCACTACACCAAACTGGCTCCTAACAGTACACCAAACTAGTTATCAGAAAAGATCCCGCAAGGTTATCACATGCTGCAGATGGAGTCTCTTGGTATTGTTTCTCAAAACCAGCAGAAGCCCTATTATATTCCAAGTTAGTTTCTTAGGACTTCAACCATGTAACTCACATATTTAACATTTCTACATATAGCTAAAGCTACTACTGCTATTTCCAAATCATCTATTATTACATTGTATTATGAAATTCTATCTTGTACTGGGCATGATAACCGTAAATACTTGTGGGATTTATGTCCCTGATTACATCCATACAAGGAATAGGTAATATACCTGCTAAGCGTTGCTCACTTGAACAGGACCTGTTCTGCAGATTCATATAACATGCATGCTATAAACACCTTTCGTTTATACCAATGCGGTGTACCGAAATGTAAACAACATTTACAAAAGACCGACTCATTTTACCTTTATTACTTTGTATGTTTTCGTATACTGAGCAGAAAAGATCCCGCAAGGTTATCACATTCTGCAGATGGAGTCTCTGGTATTCTTTCTCAAAACCAGCAGAAGCCCTATTATATTCCATGTTAGTTTCTTAGGACTTCAACCATGTAACTCACATATTTAACATTGCTACATATAGTTAAAGCTACTAGTGCTATTTCCAAATTCCCTATTATTACATAGTATTATGAAATTCTATCTTCTACAGAGTACGATGACCGGAAACATTGTCAGCTAAGGAATTACTTTATGTCCCTGATTACATCCATACAAGGAATAGGTAATATACCTGCTAAGCGATGCTTACTTGAACAGGACCTGTTCTTCAGATTCATATAACATGCATGCTATAAACACCGTTCGTTTATACCAATGCGGTGTACGGAAATGTAAACAACATTTACAAAATACCAACTCTTTTTACCTTTATTAGTTTGTATGTCTTCATATAGTTAGCAGAAAAGATCCTGCAACGTTATCAAATGGTGCAGATGGAGTCTCTTGGTATTGTTTCTCAAAACCAGCAGAAGTCCTGTTATATTCCAAGTTAGTTTCTTAGGACTTCAACCATGTAACTCACATATTTAACATTGCTACATATAGTTAAAGCTACTAATGCTATTATCAAATTCTCTATTATTACATAGTATTATGAAATTCCTTGTTCTAGTGGGTATAATAAATAGTGGGCTAAGGAATTACTTTATGTCCCTGATTACATCCATACAAGGAATAGGTAATATACCTGCTAAGCGTTGCTCACTTGAACAGGACCTGTTCTGCAGATTCATATAGCATGCATGCTTTCACTTATACCAATGCGGTGTACCGAAATGTAAACAACGTTTACTAAAGATCTACTCATTTTACCTTTATTACTTGGTATGTTTTCATATAGTTAGCAGAAAAGATCCCGCAAGGTTATCACATGCTGCAGGTGGAGTCTCTTGGTATTGTTTCTCAAAACCAGCAGAAGCCCTATTATATTCCAAGTTAGTTTCTTAGGACTTCAACCGTGTAAGTCACATATTTAACATTTCTACATATAGCTAAACCTACTACTGCTATTTCCAAATCATCTATTATTACATTGTATTATGAAATTCTATCTTGTACTGGGCATGATAACCGTAAATACTTGTGGGATTTATGTCCCTGATTACATCCATACAAGGAATAGTTAATATACCTGCTAAGCGTTGCTCACTTGAACAGGACCTGTTCTGCAGATTCATATAAGATGCATGCTATAAACACCTTTCGTTTATACCAATGCGGTGTACCGAAATGTAAACAACATTTACAAAAGACCGAGTCATTTTACATTTATTACTTTGTATGTCTTCGTATACTTAGCAGAAATATCCCGCAAGTTTATCACATGCTCCAGATGGAGTCTCTTGGTATTGTTTCTTAAAACTAGCAGAAGCCCTATGATATTATAAGTTAGTTTCGTAGGATTTCAACCATGTAACTCACATATTTAACTTTGCTAGCAAAAGCTACTCGTGCTGGTTCCAAATTCTCTATTATTACTACATAGTGTCATGAAAATCTATCTTGTACTGGGTATGATAGCCTAAAATACTTGTGGGCTAAGGAATAACTTTATGTCCCAGATTACATCCATACAAGGAATAGGAAATATACCTGCTAAGCATGGCTCACATGAACAGGACATGTTCTGCAGATTCATATAGCATGCATGCTTTCACTTACACTAATGCGGTGGACCGAAATGTAAGCAACATTTACTAAAGATCGACTCATTTTACCTTTATTACTTTGTATGTTTTCATATAGTTAGCAGAAAAGATCCCACAAGGTTATCACATGCTGCAGATGGTGTCTCTGGTATTGTTTCAGCAGAAGCCCTTTTATATTCCAAGTTAGTTTCTTAGGACTTCAACCGTGTAACTCACATATTTAACATTGCTACACATAGTTAAAGCTACTAGTGGTGTTTCCAAATTCTCTATTATTTCATAGTATTATGAAATTCTATCTTGTACTGGGTATGATAACCGTAAATACTTGCGGGCTTTATGTCCCTGATTACATCCATACAAAGAATAGGTAATATACCTGCTAAGGCCCATTATGCACGGCCGCCGAAACGGCGAATTTGGGTCACATGGAAAAAGCGGAGGGGGAAGACGCGAAGTATATCGGTTATGCACAGAACGGGGTGTGATGGCGGCAATCCCGGAGCGACAGGTGTCGAGGCGTCGATGCGCAGGCCAAAGGAACCGAGGGCGCTGCGTCGGACATCGGAGCCAGGAATGGCGGAAGCTGACTGCGCAGGCGCATTCCTGCCGGGTCCGCCGGGCACGGAGGGGGAGGGAGCAAGCGCCGTAGCCGTGATCCCCAGAAACACGATGGACCATAGGGTACCGGTGGTGGTGGCCGCACAGGTCGCATCAGTAATCGCTGTCATCGTACACGCTCTAATGCTGGCGCCGGCCACAGATGTCCTGCAACGCGAGCAACGACAAAGGAAGCGGAGGCGGCGCCGAGCCATGCACGCATGGCGGAGATGGAGAATATGGACAGAGCCTCTCTGTCCTGGAGGCGAGGTGCCATCCGCCAGAGGCACACCCTGTCCACAGTGCGGTTCCCGAGGGCCTGCTGGGCTGAATGGCACAGCCGAGACTGGTGGGAGAACTATGTGACAGCCAGCTGGAGCGACGACCACTGGATCGATAACTTCCCCATGTCGCGGAGCACATTCCAGGAGGTCGTGACAGCACTATGGAGCCGGCTGGAAAGACAAGCCACCAACATGAGGATGCCCATCCCCGTGGAGAAACGGGTCGCCATTGCTCTATGGTACTTGGCCACAGGGGACACATATCGAGACGTCGCCCACCAGTTTGGTGTTGGGGTCGCCACGGCAGGGGAGATCATATGGGAGGTGTGCCTGGCGATGGAAGCGGAGCTCTACCGGATGGTAGTGTGCCTGGGAGACGGGGTCGGCGAGGTAGGTATACAAGGCAGGGCACAGTGGCGGCCAGCGGAACAAGGGGCACCATCCTCGCAGCCTAACTACCCCTCTCATCCACAGATCATGGATGGGTTCGGCCGCCTAGGGTTCCCCCATTGCATCGGGGCCGTCGATGGCTGCCACATCCCCATCCGTGCCCCCGGGAGGCGCTACGACAAATATGGGAACAGGAAGGGCTTCTGTTCGGTCATCCTCCAGGGGACGGTGGATCACACAGGCCGTTTCATTGATGTGGAGGCAGGCTGGGGTGGTCGGCGGAACGACGCCTTCGTTTTCCAGCAGTCTAACCTACGCGCCGCCAAGGACGCCGGGGCGAATGTCCCGGGGAATAACACCGTCACGATGCAGGGTGTTCACGTACCAGCCCTCATAGTTGCTGATGGGGCATACCCCCAACGCCGGTAGCTCATGAAACCCTACGCCCCGCCACGGAAAGCGATGAAGGCGTACTTCAATGGCCGTCTGTGCCGCGCACGCAACGTCGTGGAACGGGCGTTTGGCCGTCTGAAAAGGCGCTAGCGATGCCTGCTCTCCTGCCTCCAGGCCACCATAGTGAACGTTACCCCGGTGATCATAGCCTGCGTCATCCTGCACAACGTCTGCGAGGCAAACGGCCAGGAACTCCGTCTGGAGATGACGCCCAGGGAGACCATCGAGGTCGAGGAGGAAGGGCTGCCCAGTCGGCGGGAGCGGCTGTGCACACGGCAGCAGGGGCAAAGCGTCAGGGACGCAGTGGCTGCCTACATGTTCGACCGCCGGCCACGAAGGGGCACCAGGTGAATGATGGACACAAGTCACAGGGGAAGGTAAGGGCCACCCTACTGACGGGACAGCCATTTATTTTTCGCTGTTTACAAGCGCCGCAGCCCGCGGGCTCCCCGGGGCCGCCGTCGGCCCCCCGTTGCGGCGCCCCTGGCTCGCCCCCGTTGCTGTCACGACCCCTGTTGCTGTCACGAGGGAGGCAGCTGGTCCAGCCATCGTCTCCCGATGCAGGGCCTGGAACCCCGCCCACTCCTGGCGTTCCTGCTCGCCCTCTGCCCTCCCGAGCTCCAGCAGGGTGGTCTGGAAACGGCACCGCTCATCCAGGTCCTCCTCCCCCTGCTCCAGTAGCCGTTCCCCGACAGTGGTGAGGAGCGCGTAGCGGCGGCGGCGCCTGCGTTCCCGTTGTAGGCACTCCTCGGCAGAGAGCGGGCTGGCCAGGGCTGGCCCCTCCCCTTCCTCGCCGCCGTCGCCGTCTCCAACGCCGAATAGGTTTGGTGTCTTGGGGACCGAGCTTCCCAGGGCACCCCCCTGGCCCTCCGCGCCGTGGCACGCACCTGCAGAGCCCTCCCCCTGTCGCTCGGACTCAGAGGCCAAGTTCGGGGACACTGGGCTTCTGTCCGGGGCGTCCCCCCATGTTGCACCTGTGGGCGACATGAAGGGTGGTGCCTTGGCCCGGGGTGGCAGTCCGCCGTTGATCCAAGGCACCTGGGGAGCCAGCTGCTGGCCGGCCCTTGGTGTGGCTCCCACGCCACCCATTCCACCCACTTGGGGACCCACGGTACCCGTGGTCTCCTGGGACCCGCCCGACTCCTCGTCCGTGTGGCCGGCCTGGTCGCTCTCTCCCCCAGGCGATACTGGCGCCGTTGATGGCCCTGGTGGGGGTCATAGACAGGAGGTGGGTTGCCTGCCTGTGGCATAGTCCCCGACGGCAGCTCACGTGGGCGGCGAGGAGGGTCCGGCAGCACAGCAGTCCGTTGTGGCAACATGCAGCATGTGATAAACTTGTGGGATCTTTTCTGCTAACTATATGAAAACATACAAAGTAATAAAGGTAAAATGAGTCGATCTTTAGTAAATGTTGCTTACATTTCGGTACACCGCATTAGTGTAAGTGAAAGCATGCATGCTATATGAATCTGCAGAACATGTCCTGTTCATGTGCGCCATGCTCAGCAGGTATATTTCCTATTCCTTGTATGGATGTAATCTGGGACATAAAGTTATTCCTTAGCCCACAAGTATTTTAGGCTATCATACCCAGTATAAGATAGATTTTCATGACACTATGTAGTAATAATAGAGAATTTGGAACCAGCACTAGTAGCTTTTGCTAGCAAAGTTAAATATGTGAGTTACATGGTTGAAGTCCTACGAAACTAACTTATAATATCATAGGGCTTCTGCTAGTTTTAAGAAACAATACCAAGAGACTCCATCTGGAGCATGTGATAAACTTGCGGGATATTTCTGCTAAGTATACGAAGACATACAAAGTAATAAATGTAAAATGACTCGGTCTTTTGTAAATGTTGTTTACATTTCCGTACACCGCACTGGTATAAACTAAAGGTGTTTATAGCATGCATGTTATATGAATCTGCAGAACAGGTCCTGTTCAAGTGAGCAACGCTTAGCAGGTATATTACCTATTCCTTGTATGGATGTAATCAGGGACATAAATCCCACAAGTATTTACGGTTACCATGCCAATACAAGATAAATTTTCATAAAACAATGTAATAATAGATGATTTGGAAATAGCAGTAGTAGATTTAGCTGTATGTAGAAATGTTAAATATGTGAGTTACACGGTTGAAGTCTTAAGAAACTAACAATATAATAGGGCTTCTGCTGGTTTTGAGAAACAATACCAAGAGACTCCATCTGTAGCATGTGATAACCTTGCGGGATCTTTTCTGCTAACTATATGAAAACATACCAAGTAATAAAGGTAAAATGAGTAGATCTTTAGTAAACGTTTTTTACATTTCGGTACACCGCATTGGTGTAAGTGAAAGCATACATGCTATATGAATCTGCAGAACAGGTCCTGTTCAAGTGAGCAACGCTTACCAGGTATATTACCTATTCCTTGTATGGATGTAATCAGGGACATAAAGTAATTCCTTAGCCCACTATTTATTATACCCAGTAGAACATGGAATTTCATAATACTATGTAATAATAGAGAATTTGGAAATAGCATTAGTAGCTTTAACTATATGTAGCTATGTTAAATATGTGAGTTACACGGTTGAAGTCATAAGAAACTAACTTGGAATATAATAGGGCTTCTGCTGGATTTGAGAAACAATACCAAGAGACTCCATCTGCACCATGTGATAACGTTGCAGGATCTTTTCCGCTAACTATATGAAGACATACAAAGTAATAAAGGTAAAAAGAGTCGGTCTTTTGTAAATGTTGTTTACATTTCCGTACACCGCATTGGTATAAACGAACGGTGTTTATAGCATGCATGTTATATGAATCTGCAGAACAGGTCCTGTTCAAGTCAGCATCGCTTAGCAGGTATATTACCTATTCCTTGTATGGATGTAATCAGGGACATAAAGTAATTCCTTAGCCGACAATGTTTCCGGTCATCATACCCTGTAGAAGATGGAATTTCATAATACTATGTAATAATAGAGAATTTGGAAATAGCATTAGTAGCTTTAACTATATGTAGCAATGTTAAATATGTGAGTTACATGGTTGAAGTCCTAAGAAACTAACTTGGAATATAATAGGGCTTCTGCTGGTTTTGAGAACGAATACCAGAGACTCCATCTGCAGCATGTGATAACCTTGCGGGATCTTTTCTGCTAACTATATGAAAACATACAAAGTAATAAAGGTAAAATGAGTCGATATACCAGTGTTATTATAACAATAACAGTGTTATAACAATGTTGCTTACATTTCGGTCCACCGCATTGGTGTAAGTGAAAGCATGCATGCTATATGAATCTGCAGAACAGGTCCTGGTCTAGTGAGACATGATTAGCAGGTGTATTTCCTATTTCTTGTATGGATGTAATCTGGGACATAAAGTAATTCCTTAGCCCACAAGTATTTTAGGCTATCATACCCAGTATAAGATTGATTTTCATGACACTATGTAATAATAATAGAGAATTTGGAACTAGCACTAGTAGCTTTTGCTAGCAAAGTTAAATATGTAGTTACATGGTTGAAGTCCTACGAAACTAACTTATAATATCATAGGGCTTCTGCTGGTTTTGAGAAACAATACTGCAGCATGTGATAAACTTACGGGATATTTCTGCTAAGTATACAAAGACATACAAAGTAATAAAGGTATAATGACTCGGTCTTTTGTAAATGTTGTTTACATTTCCGTACACCGCATTGGTATAAACGAAAGGTGTTTATAGCATGCATGTTATATGAATCTGCAGAACAGGTCCTGTTCAAGTGAGCAACGCTTAGATCCATTATGCACGGGGATTTTAACGCACATTCGGGGTGGAATGGCGGCAACTAAAATCACCGATAACGCACGGTGCGGGCGGCAACGGGCTGCAGATTCGATGCACGCCGCCGGAAAAGTCGCGTTAGCGGAACGCGGAAGAAACCGCAGCTTCCTTGACAACCAGGGTCCAATCAGACGTGGTGCCGAAGGCGCCGAGTGCGTAATCGGGGAGTTCCGGGTTTAGCGGCAGAGCCAGAATCGAAGCGGGTGCTGGAACCCTGCGCCGCAGAGGGCACCCAAAGGGAACGGGGATAGAAAGGCGCCCGGAGATCCCCAAATGTGAGGGGAAGCAGGGGAGCCCTGGATTCTTAGGACTTCAACCATGTAACTCACATTGCTACATATAGTTAAAGCTACTAGTGCTATTTCCAAATTCTCTATTATTACATAGTATTATGAAATTCTATCTTCTACAGCTCTATCTTCTAACGCTCTATCGTTCAATAAAAGTTGTGGCCTGTTTAATGCCAATAAGTTGTTGGTTTCTTTGGCGAAAAGTATTCCCCTGCACTGCAATATACCAGTGTTATTATAACAATAACAGTGTTATAACAATGTTGCTTACATTTCGGTCCACCGCATTGGTGTAAGTGAAAGCATGCATGCTATATGAATCTGCAGAACAGGTCCTGGTCTAGTGAGACATGATTAGCAGGTGTATTTCCTATTCTTTCCTATCCTACACCCAACCCCCCACAAAGTCCAGCTTCAGGGCGGCGGGAGGTCCACGACGGCAGCTCACGTGGGCGGCGAGGAGGGTCCGGCAGCACAGCAGTCCGTTGTGGCAACCCCTGCAAGTGGGGAAGAAAGGTACCCGGTGAGAGCGGTGCCGGGACCGGAGGTCCCTACAGGCCATGACGGCAAGGCAGCACAGATCGGCCAGGCATGTGGCCCGGGTCCGCACAGTCGCCCGTTGCCGCCATACACACCCTCCTGCTGCTGTAACATCCATACAGGAGCCCCAGCCTCCGCCCACATCAGGTCGAGGACGTCTGCGTGTGGCGGAGGCGGCCCTGGAGTGCCGGCAGCTATGGCTCGCAGAGCCGCAAAGAAGGTGGCCCTGAGCCGTTCGAATTTCTCCCGGCACTGGCGGGGTGTCCGGAGGTACCCGGCAGCCTCCAGGTATTCCGAGGCCGCTCGGAAGAGGTCAAAACAGTTGACCAGCTGCGCCGTAGTCATAAGGCGGCGTGACGCGCCCATGGCCAGACGCATCGACGCCTGCCAGGAAAGCCTGTCGCCGGCCACGCTGCCCGTGCTCCCTGGCCACGCCGTGTAGACCCCATTGCCGGCCACCTAGTTAGTGCGACAGCACGCGGCCACAACGAGCAGGGAGGCCATGGCAGCGGGCCGTCCGAGGATTCCTGCCCCAACGACCGAGGGGCCCCCTGGCCTGGCGGACGAGTACCCGACTCCTAGCTCGTCGGCATCGGCAAGCACCGGCGAGCAGGGGGGACGGGGCCGTAGCTGGAGGGAGCATGAGGTCGTGGCTCTGTTGGAAGTCTGGGGTGCCCCGGACATCCAGGAGGCCCTGCATGCGTCCCACAGGAACCGGGAGGTGTTCGAACGTGTCTCCAGGGACCTCCGGGCACAAGGGGTCGTCCGCAGCGCCTTGGAATGTCGGACGAAGACCAAGGCGCTGCGGCAGGAGTACTACCGTGTCCGCGAGCATAACGACCGGACGGGAGCCAAGCCAGCCACATGCCCGCACTACCGGAGGCTGGCCGATAACTTGGGGACGCGGGGCAGTGGGCGGCCGCAAAGGTGGCACGGAGCCTCAGTGTGCGGCGTGTTCCCCGGCCACCCAAGGTGGTGGAGGCTGAGTGGGCGGGACGGGGACGGCCACCGAAGAGACAGGCATCCGCCGGTGGGGCTCCGCTGGCCCCACGTGAGCCCCCTAGGCAGCGGGGGCCACGGCCAGGTAATGTTCCCAGGTGGGTGGCCACCTGGGCAGTGGGGCGGGGGACTATGCCACAGGCAGGCAACCCACCTCCTGTCTATGACCCCCACCAGGGCCATCAACGGCGCCAGTATCGCCTGGGGGAGAGAGCGACCAGGCCGGCCACACGGACGACTAGTCGGGCGGGTCCCAGGAGACCACGGGTACCGTGGGTCCCCAAGTGGGTGGAATGGGTGTCGTGGGAGCCACACCAAGGGCCAGCCAGCAGCTGGCTCCCCAGGTGCCTTGGACCAACGGCGGACTGCCACCCCGGGCCAAGGCACCACCCTTCATGTCGCCCGCAGGTGCAACATGGGGGGACACCCTGGACAGAAGCCCAGTGTCCCCAAACGTGGCCTCTGAGTCCGAGCGACAGGGGGAGGGCTCTGCAGGTGCGTGCCACGGCGCGGAGAGCCAGGGGGGTGCCCTGGGAAGCTCCGTCCCCAAGACACCAAACCTATTCACATATGCAGGTGAAGGCGTTGGGGACGGCGACTGTGGCGAGGAAGGGGAGGGGCCAGCCCTGGACCTCGGGGCGCTCTCTGCCGAGGAGTGCCTACAACGGGAACGCAGGCGCCGCCGCCGCTACGCGCTCCTCACCACTGTCGGGGAACGGCTACTGGAACAGGGGGAGGAGGACCTGGACGAGCGGTGCCGTTTCCAGACCACCCTGCTGGAGCTCGGGAGGGCAGAGGGCGAGCGGGAACGCCAGGAGTGGGCGGGGTTCCAGGCCCTGCATCGGGACACGATGGCTGGACTAGCTGCCTCCCAGCAACAGGAGTCCTGGACCGCATCGCGACAGCCTTGGAGCGGATGACTCCCATGGATGGCGACACTGGCCCCACCCCTGCAATCCCACCGGCCGAGCCACCCCTTGCGGTTCCCGTTGCGGGGCTTGTGGATGCCCCGGTCGCCATGGCACAGGGGGAGGGGCGGCGAACGGGATGGATGGTGTTGAGGGCCCCCCTCCACGCCGCGGTGCACGGGGGCGAGCCAGGGGCGCCGCAACGGGGGGCCGACGGCGGCCCCGGGGAGCCCGCGGGCTGCGGCGCTTGTAAACAGCGAAAAATAAATGGCCGTCCTGTCAGTAGGGTGGCCCTTACCTTCCCCTGTGACTTGTGTCCATCATTCACCTGGCGCCCCTTCGTGGCCGGCGGTCGAACATGTAGGCAGCCACTGCGTCTCTGACGCTTTGCCCCTGCTGCCGTGTGCACAGCCGCTCCCGCCGACTGGGCAGCCCTTCCTCTACAACCTCGATGGTCTCCCTGGGCGGCATCTCCAGACGGAGTTCCTGGCCGTTTGCCTCGCAGACGTTGTGCAGGATGACGCAGGCTATGATCACCGGGGTAACGTTCACTATGGTGGCCTGGAGGCAGGAGAGCAGGCATCGCTAGCGCCCTTTCAGATGGCCAAACGCCCGTTCCACGACGTTGCGTGCGCGGCACAGACGGCCATTGAAGTACGCCTTCATCGCTTTCCGTAGCGGGGCGTAGGGTTTCATGAGCGACTGGCGTTGGGGGTATGCCCCATCAGCAACTATGAGGGCTGGCACGCGGACACCCTGCATCGTGACGGTGTTGTTCCCCGGGACATACGCCCCGGCGTCCATGGCGGCGCGTAGGTTAGACTGCTGGAAAACGAAGGCGTCGTTCCGCCGACCACCCCAGCCTGCCTCCACATCAATGAAACGGCCTGTGTGATCCACCGTCCCCTGGAGGATGACCGAACAGAAGCCCTTCCTGTTCCCATATTTGTCATAGCGCCTCCCGGGGGCACGGATGGGGATGTGGCAGCCATCGACGGCCCCGATGCAATGGGGGAACCCTAGGCGGCCGAACCCATCCATGATCTGTGGATGAGAGGGGGAGTTAGGCTGCGAGGATGGTGCCCCTTGTTCCGCTGGCCGCCACTGTGCCCTGCCTTGTATACCTACCTCGCCGACCCCGTCTCCCAGGCACACTACCATCCGGTAGAGCTCCGCTTCCATCGCCAGGCACACCTCCCATATGATCTCCCCTGCCGTGGCGACCCCAACACCAAATTGGTGGGCGACGTCTCGATATGTGTCTCCTGTGGCCAAGTACCATAGAGCAAGGGCGACCCGTTTCTCCACGGGGATGGGAATCCTCATGTTGGTGGCTTGTCTCTCCAGCCGGCTCCGTAGTGCTGTCACGACCTCCTGGAAAGTGCTCCGCGACATGGGGAAGTTATCGATCCAGTGGTCGTCGCTCCAGCTGGCTGTCACAAAGTTCTCCCACCAGTCTCGGCTGTGCCATTCAGCCCAGCAGGCCCTCGGGAACCGCACTGTGGACAGGGCGTGCCTCTGGCGGATGGCACCTCGCCTCCAGGACAGAGAGGTTCCCCACCATATTCTCCATCTCTGCCATGCATGCATGGCTCGGCGCCGCCTCCGCTTCCTTTGTCGTCGCTCGCGTTGCAGGACATCTGTGGCCGGCGCCAGCATTAGAGCGTGTACGATGACAGCGATTACTGATGCCACCTGTGCGGCCACCACCACCGGTACCCTATGGTCCATCGTGTTTCTGGGGCTCACGGCTACGGCGCTTGCTCCCTCCCCCTCCGTGCCCGGCGGACCCGGCAGGAATGCGCCTGCGCAGTCGGCTTCCGCCATTCCTGGCTCCGATGTCCGACGCAGCGCCCGCTTGCCGACGCAGCGGCGCGCTAGCCTCGGTTCCTTTGGCCTGCACATCGATGCCTCGACACCTGTCGCTCCGGGTTTTGCCGCCGTCACACCCCGTTCCGTGCATAACCGATATACTTCGCGTCTTCCCCCTCCGCTTTTTCCATGTGACCAAAATTCGCCGTTTCGGCGGCCGTGCATAATGGGCCTTAGCAGGTATATTACCTATTCTTTGTATGGATGTAATCAGGGACATAATAAATAATATGAAATAAATATGAAATAATAGAGAATTTGGAAATACCACTAGTAGCTTTAACTATATGTAGCAATGTTAAATATGTGAGTTACATGGTTGAAATCCTACGAAACTAACTTATAATATCATAGGGCTTCTGCTAGTTTTAAGAAACAATACCAAGAGACTCCATCTGGAGCATGTGATAAACTTGCGGGATATTTCTGCTAAGTATACGAAGACATACAAAGTAATAAATGTAAAATGACTCGGTCTTTTGTAAATGTTGTTAACATTTCGGTACACCGCATTGGTATAAACGAAAGGTGGTTATAGCATGCATGTTATATGAATCTGCAGAACAGGTCCTGTTCAAGTGAGCAACGCTTAGCAGGTATATTACCTATTCCTTGTATGGATGTAATCAGGGACATAAATCCCACAAGTATTTACGGTTATCAACAAGATAGAATTTCATAATACAATGTAATAATAGATGATTTGGAAATAGCAGTAGTAGGTTTAGCTATATGTAGAAATGTTAAATATGTGACTTACACGGTTGAAGTCCTAAGAAACTAACTTGGAATATAATAGGGTTTCTGCTGGTTTTGAGAAACAATACCAAGAGACTCCACCTGCAGCATGTGATAACCTTGCGGGATCTTTTCTGCTAACTATATGAAAACATACCAAGTAATAAAGGTAAAATGAGTAGATCTTTAGTAAACGTTGTTTACATTTCGGTACACCGCATTGGTATAAGTGAAAGCATGCATGCTATATGAATCTGCAGAACAGGTCCTGTTCAAGTGAGCAACGCTTAGCAGGTATATTACCTATTCCTTGTATGGATGTAATCAGGGACATAAAGTAATTCCTTAGCCCACTATTTATTATACCCACTAGAACATGGAATTTCATAATACTATGTAATAATAGAGAATTTGGAAATAGCAGTAGTAGGAATATAATAGGGCTTCTGCTGGTTTTGAGAAACAATACCAAGAGACTCCATCTGCACCATGTGATAACGTTGCAGGATCTTTTCTGCTAACTATATGAAGACATACAAAGTAATAAAGGTAAAAAGAGTCGGTCTTTTGTAAATGTTGTTTACATTTCTGTACACCGCATTGGTATAAACGAACGGTGTTTATAGCATGCATGTTATATGAATATGCAGAACAGGTCCTGTTCAAGTCAGCATCGCTTAGCAGGTATATTACCTATTCCTTGTAGGGATGTAATCCGGGACATAAAGTAATTTCTTAGCCGAAAATGTTTCCGGTCATCATACCCTGTAGAAGATAGAATTTCATAATACTATGTAATAATAGAGAATTTGGTAATAGCACTAGTAGCTTTAACTATATGTAGCAATGTTAAATATGTGAGTTACATGGTTGAAGTCCTAAGAAACTAACTTGGAATATAATAGGGCTTCTGCTGGTTTTGAGAAAGAATACCAGATACTCCATCTGCAGCATGTGATAACCTTGCGGGATCTTTTCTGCTCAGTATACGAAGACATACAAAGTAATAAAGGTAAAATGAGTCGGTCTTTTGTAAATGTTGTTTACATTTCCGTACACCGCATAGGTATATGCGGTATATGTAGCAATGTTAAATATGTGAGGTTGATGGTTGATGTCCTAAGAAACTAACTTGGAATATAATAGGGCTTCTGCTGGTTTTGAGAAACAATACCAGAGACTCCATCTGCAGCATGTGATAACCTTGCTGGATCTTTTCTGCTAACTATATGAAAATATACAAAGTAATAAAGGTAAAATGAGTCGATCTTTAGTAAATGTTGCTTACATTTCGGTACACCGCATTAGGGTAAGTGAAAGCATGCATGCTATATGAATCTGCAGAACATGTCCTGTTCATGTGAGCCATGCTTAGCAGGTATATTTCCTATTCCTTGTATGGATGTAATCTGGGACATAAAGTTATTCCTTAGCCCACAAGTATTTTAGGCTATCATACCCAGTATAAGATTGATTTTCATGACACTATGGAGTAATAATGGAGAATTTGGAATAAGCACTAGTAGCTTTTGATAGCAAAGTTAAATATGTGAGTTACATGGTTGAAGTCCTACGAAACTAACTTATAATATCATAGGGCTTCTGCTAGTTTTAAGAAACAATACCAAGAGACTCCATCTGGAGCATGTGATAAACTTGCGGGATATTTCTGCTAAGTATACGAAGACATACAAAGTAATAAAGGTAAAATGAGTCGGTCTTTTGTAAATGTTGTTTACATTTCCGTACTCTGCATTGGTATATGCGGTATATGTAGCAATGTTAAATATGTGAGTTACATGGTTGAAGTCCTAAGAAACTAACTTGGAATATAATAGGGCTTCTGCTGGTTTTGAGAAACAATACCAGAGACTCCTTCTGCAGCATGTGATAACCTTGCGGGATCTTTTCTGCTAACTATATGAAAACATACAAAGTAATAAAGGTAAAATGAGTCGATCTTTAGTAAATGTTGCTTACATTTCGGTCCACCGCATTGTTGTAAGTGAAAGCATGCATGCTATATGAATCTGCAGAACAAGTCCTGGTCTAGTGACACATGCTTAGCAGATGTATTTCCTATTCCTTGTATGGATGTTATCTGGGACATAAAGTAATTCTTTAGTCCACAAGTATTTTAGGCTATCATACCCAGTATAAGATTGATTTTCATGACACTATGGAGTAATAATGGAGAATTTGGAATAAGCACTAGTAGCTTTTGATAGCAAAGTTAAATATGTGAGTTACATGGTTGAAGTCCTACGAAACTAACTTATAATATCATAGGGCTTCTGCTAGTTTTAAGAAACAATACCAAGAGACTCCATCTGGAGCATGTGATAAACATGCGGGATATTTCTGCTAAGTATACGAAGACATACAAAGTAATAAATGTAAAATGACTCGGTCTTTTGTAAATGTTGTTTACATTTCCATACACCGCATTGGTATAAACGAAAGGTGTTTATAGCATGCATGTTATATGAATCTGCAGAACAGGTCCTGTTCAAGTGAGCAACGCTTAGCAGGTATATTACCTATATTACCTACCATAAGGAAGGCCGAGCGTCAGAGAATTGAGGCTTTTGAACTCTGGTGCTGGAGAAGACTCTTGCGAGTCCCTTGGACTGCAAGGCGAACAAACCGGTCAGTCCTAGAGGAGATCAGCCCTGACTGCTCTTTAGAAGGCCAGATCCTGAAGATGAAACTCAAATACTTTGGCCACCTCATGAGAAGGAAGGACTCCCTGGAGAAGAGCCTAATGCTGGGAGTGATCGAGGGCAAAAGAAGAAGGGGACGACAGAGTATGATGTGGATGGATGGAGTCACTGAAGCAGAAGGTGCAAACTTAAAAGGACTCCAGGGAATGGTAGAGGACAGGAAGGCCTGGAGGATCATTGTCCATGGGGTCGCGATGGGTCGGACACGACTTCGCACATAACAACAACAACAACAACTAATACTATTTCCAAATTCTCTATTATGACATAATTTTATGAAATTCTATCTTGTACTGGGTATGATAACCATAAATACTTGTGGGCTTCATGTCCCTAATTACATCCGTACAAGGAAAAGGTAATATACCTGCTAAGCATTGCTCACGAACAGGACCTGTTCTGCAGATTCATATAACATGCATGCTATAAACACCTTTCGTTTATACTACTAGTGCTATTTCCAAATTCTCTATTATTAGTACATAGTATTATGAAATTCCATGTTCTACTGGGTATGATAAATAGTGGGCTAGGGAATTACTTTATGTCCCAGATTACATCCATACAAGGATAAGGAAATATACCTGCTAAGCATTGCTCACTTGAACAGGACCTGTTCAGCAGATTCATATAGCATGCATGATTTCTACTGGGTATGATAAATAGTGGGCTAAGGAATTACTTTATGTCCCAGATTACATCCATACAAGGAAAAGGAAATATACCTGCTAAGCGTTGCTCACTTGAACAGGACCTGTTCTGCAGATTCATATAGCATGCATGCTTTCACATATACCAATGCGGTGTACCGAAATGTAAACAACATTTATTAAAGATTGACTCATTTTACCTTTATTACTTTGTATGTCTTCATATCGTTAACAGAAAAGATCCCACAAGGTTATCACATGCTGCAGATGGAGTCTCTGGTATTGTTTCTCAAAACCAGCAGAAGCCCTGTTATATTCCAAGTTAGTTTACTAGGACTTCAACTATGTAACTCAAATATTTAACTTTGCTACATATAGTTATAGCTACTAGTGCTATTTCCAAATTCTCTATTATTACATAGAATTCTGAAATTCTATCTTATACTGGGTATGATAGCCTAAAATACTTGTGGGCTAAGGAATAACTTTATGTCCCTGATTACATCCATACAAGGAATAGGTAATATACGTGCTAAGCGATGCTCACTTGAACTGGACCTGTTCTGCAGATTCATATAACATGCATGCTATAAACACCGTTCGTTTATACCAATGCGGTGCACGGAAATGTCAACAATTCTATCTTGTACTGGGTATGATAATGAGCCTCTTGTGGCGCAGAGTGGTAAGGCAGCCACCTGAAATCTTTGCCCATTAGGTTGGGAGTTCAATCCCAGCAGCCGGCTCAAGGTTGACTCAGCCTTCCATCCTTCCGAGGTCGGTAAAATGAGTACGCAGCTTGCTGGGGGGTAAACGGTAATGACTGGGGAAGGCACTGGCGAACCACCCCGTATTGAGTCTGCCATGAAAACGCTAGAGGGCGTCACCCCAAGGGTCAAACATGACTCGGTGCTTGCACAGGGTATTCCTTTACCTTTACCTTTTACTGGGTATGATAACCGTAAATGCATGCTATAAACACCTTCCGTTTATACCAATGCAGTGTACGGAAATGTAAACAACATTTACAAAAGGCCGAGTCATTTTACGTTTATTACTGTGTATGTCTTCGTATACTTAGCAGAAATATCCCGCAAGTTTATCACAAGCTGCAGATGGAGTCTCTTGGTATTGTTTCTTAAAACCAGCAGAAGCCCTATGATATTATAAGTTAGTTTCATAGGACTTCAACCATGTAACTCAAAAATTTAACTTTGCTAGCAAAAGCTACTAGTGCTGGTTCCAAATTCTCTATTATTACTACATAGTGTCATGAAAATCTATCTTATACTGGGTATGATAGCCTAAAATACTTGTGGGCTAAGGAATAACTTTATGTCCCAGATTACATCCATACAAGGAATAGGAAATATACCTGCTAAGCATGGCTCACATGAACAGGACATGTTCTGCAGATTCATATAGCATGCATGCTTTCACTTACACTAATGCGGTGTACCGAAATGTAAGCAACATTTACTAAAGATCGACTCATTTTACCTTTATTACTTTGTATGTTTTCATTTAGTTAGCAGAAAAGATCCCGCAAGGTCATCACATGCTGCAGATGGAGTCTCTGGTATTGTTTCTCAAAACCAGCAGAAGCCCTATTATATTCCAAGTCAGTTTCTTAGGACTTCAACCATGTAACTCACATATTTAACATTGCTACATATACCGCATATACCAATGCGTTGTACGGAAATGTAAACAACATTTACAAAAGACCAACTCATTTTACCTTTATTACTTTGTATGTCTTCGTATACTGAGCAGAAAAGATCCCGCAAGGTTATCACATGCTGCAGATGGAGTCTCTGGTATTGACTGGCATGGGGAACTCAGTCACAATAAGACAAGAGACCACTTTTGGCATGAACTAGGCCACAGCTTTATTAACTAACACAACTAGGGGTTGGCCTGGCACGAGGATAGAGCCATCCCCATGCAGCCGTCCGGCTGCTAACATGGGCTCAAGAGGCGCCCAGGGTCCCCCGTTCCTCCCAGCCGGGAGGAAAGGATCCCTTGCCCCTTGATGCCCTCCCCAGGGAGGAGGCCAGTCATGGCTGTTGGGCGTCCGCCTCATACAAACCATCCTTACCCCCTGGCTCCGAGCCCCTGGCCTTCCCAGCCGGGTAAGGCCGCGCTCGGTATCAGCCGGTCTCTTATTGAGACCCCCACCTCAGGTCCCCAGTCGCAAACTGGTCCCTGCGCAAAAGCTCTACCTCGTGCCCCCTATTCCGCCACTGAGTGAGGCCAGCCCGGCCTCGTTCCCGCGAACCCCAGATTTCCCTAGGCACCACAAACGCAGTGCCGAACCCAAACTACCCAACCAAGCATCCATCCCCAAGGCCGAAAGATGCACTCCGTCGCTCCGGAAAACAGGAGCGTTCCGATGCCTGATGGTGGGGTGCCGCAATACAGCTCCTCCCAACCGTGCCATGAGTTTTCGAACTTCCCGGTTAACCTTCTCCTTGGCCCGGTGGACTCTCTCGGGACGATCCGCATGTTTCCACGTCCTCCGATCCAATAATTCGGACCACACCAGGTAGGTATCCGGAAGCCTCTTCCGCAGAACCCGCAAATCCGCAGACACCATATTCCGCAGATGAAGACCAGAGACCTCGGGAAGATCGTTCTCGCCGAGCTGTATTACCAACACCGCCGGGGGTCCCTTCTCGAAAACATTCCTGGATACCACATCCACAAGCGCCGCCCACTTCAGCCCCCGGTAACCAGCCCAATGAAGCTGAAGGCGACCTCCGAGTCCCAGCCGGGCCTCCCATCCAGACGTCTTCACGTACCGGGCCGCCCAGTATACTATGCTGTGGCCCACGATCAAAGCTGTAGGCTCAGCACAGTCCGGTCCTGTAACGAGCGACAAATTAAAACGTGCAACCAGTACGAATGTAAAACCGAAATGCTGAGGATCGCCACCGTCCCAGTCTCATGATCTCAGCGGGCTCAGCCCCATCACGGAAGGCCTGGGTCGCGGCCCCGATCCGAAACGAGTGGGTACAGTACCACTCTTGGGGCAACCCGGCCTCCCGTAGACATAACTTCAAAACTGCTGCAAACTGAAAACGGGAAAGGAACGTCCCATCCCTGTGGATAAAGAACAACCCCGGCCTCGCGGGCCGCAAGGCAACGAAACGTAGCAACGCCGCCACTGGGCAGCACCCTCGCTCCGGAGCCCTGCGAAGGAAAACCGGGGCTCCCTTTCCCTTCTGATCCGTCTTCGAGCGGCGCATCCAGATTTGCGCCCCTTCCTCTAAAAACTGCACATCGTCGACTCGCAGCGCCGAGGAACCCCTTGCACGCCTGGACTGAGCCACCAACTCCCCGCAGCGGAATGCCCCGTGATAGGCCACCAAAAACGCCGCTCGGAAGAGGGCAGCCTCATAACTGGAAGAGCAAACCGTCCGTAGCTGACCCACCACCCGGACCAGCACGTCCCTGGTAATCGGGCGCCTGGTATCCGGGGACCTATGTGCCAGCCTCCCCCACCCCTTGACTGCCGTCTTCGACAGGTGGGAGGAACTGGGATCCCAAGTCCCAAAGGCCTTGCTGAAAAAAGCAAGGCCAGCCATCGTCACCCTCAGTGACCTGTGCGCTAACCCCCGGCCCTTTAAGTGGACCAAATAGCTCAGGAGGGTCTGTTCACAAAGCGGCCAGGGGCCAACCCATCCCCTGGAGTGGGCGTAAGCCAAGAAGTCCCTTGCCGCCCCTTGATAGCTTTTCCACGTGGAGGGAGCAACGGACCCCAGGACGCCTTCCCAGATCATTCCGCTCCAAGGTCCCAGAGTTCGTCCGGGAAGTCGTCCGGGTCCCGGCGAGCCTGAGGGGCAAGCAAGCGAACCTTTTCGACCTGCAGGCGAGACAAACTGTCAGCAAGCACATTACTAATTCCAGCTATGTCCCTGGCTTTGAAAGTGATGTTAGCCTCCAGGCAAACCAGTACCAAGCGGCGCACCAGGCGCATGACCCGTGCCGCCTTAGCTGATTGTTTGTTCAATATCCGAACCGCTGCCTGGTTATCGCACCAGAACAGCACATTTTTATCCCTGAACTCCTCCCTCCATAGTACCACCGCTACCAGCAGCGTGAAGAATTCCAAAAAAGTGAGGTCCCTCCGTAAAACCTCTCCCCACCAGGCGGGCCACCGCTGGGCGCACCACCGGTCCCTGAATAGGACCCCGAAACCCACTCCCCCAGCTGCATCGGAGTGCACCTGGAGGTCCCCCCGGAGGCTCATATCAGCTCGCCACAGGGACACCCCATTGAAGTGGTCCAAGAATTGCTGCGAAGTGATCAAATCCTCCCGAATGCCCTGCGAAATGCGCATGCGATGGTGTGGCTTGCTCAATCCCCTCGTGGCATGAGCCAAACGGGCGCAGAAAGCCCTGCCCGGGGCCACCACCTTACAAGCGAAATTCAAGTGGCCCAAAAGCACCTGCATTTCCTTCAGAGTGCATTTCCTGCGGGAAGACATTTCTCGGATAAGGCCACGCAGGGCGACCACTTTCTCCACGGGAAGACTGGAAGTGCCAGCCTCGGAGTCCAACTGTATACCCAGATAAGTAAGTCGGGTGGCCGGACCTTCTGTCTTGTCCCGGGCTAAGGGAACCCCCAACTCCTCGGCCACCGCCTGGAAAACCCCCAACCGCCTGGCGCAGGCATCCGTGCCCACGCGCCCCGCGACCAGGAAATCATCCAGCTAATGCGTGATCCCCCGGAACCGCCCCTTGCGCCGCATCACCCATTCCAAAAATGAGCTGAAAGACTCAAAGGCCGCGCACGCTATGGAACACCCCATAGGCACAGTCTTATCAAAGTACCATTGGCCTCCAAACTCAATCCCGAGCAGGTTGAAATCCTCCGGATCAATGGGTAGCAGTCGGAATGCGGACTGTATGTCGGCTTTTGCAAGGAGGGCCCCAGGACCACAGGCACGAATCATGGCTACTGCCTCATCGAATGAAGCGTACCGAACAGAACACAAGGCCGTGGGAATGGCATCATTAACCGACCCACCCCGCGGATAAGAGAGGTGGTGGATCAGGCGGAATTGACCAGCTGCCTTTTTCGGCACCACCCCCAACGGGGACACCCGAAGATTTTCCAGCGGTGGGCGGTCAAAAGGGCCCACCATGCGCTCTTCCTGGCATTCCTTCCGCAACTTATCCGCTACAATGTCCGGGTAGTCTCTGGCTGACCGAAGGTTCCCGCAAGAAGTGGGGACCCGGTCCCCCGTGAAAGGGATCCGAAACCCCTCGGTGAAGCCCTTCGCCAAGTAGAGGGCCTGCCGCCTCTTAGGATACAAGAGGAGCCAGTATCAATGGTCCCAGCTTAATTGGCGTGCGGGCCAACCGCCGGAGAGCCCCCGGGGGCTCAGGCAGTATTTCCCGCTGTTGAGGATCCTGGGACACCCGACCCTCCGTCCTTCTTACCGGAGAGCCGGGTTCCCCGAAAGGGAGGGCCCCCAGTCCCTTGAGGGCACGCTGACACTGCATGCCCCCCCCGCAGCCCTCGCATTTGTGTTCGAACCTGCACCGCCGGCGCTTACACCCGGTCCGGTTGAAGTCCCAGCACACAAAACCTGCCAGCTTCCTGCTGCTGGGCGCCGGGGCCCTACCCTTCTCCTTGTGATGCCGGACGCTGGGCCCAACCTGAACAATCCACGTATCGTGGTGCTTCAGGTCCCAGCGCGCAAGGGGGTTGTGAGAGGCTAGTTCCCTAACCTCCCTGTCATATTCCAGGGCAGCCTCCTCCCCAGCCAGGTCCTTAGCCTCCAAAACCTGTGATAGATACGTCCAGGTATGCCACCCCCTTTCCGGGTAGGCGGCAGTCACCAAGGCCATGTACTCTGCAAGGCCCCTCAACCAGTTATCGAAAGTCCGATCCACAGCTCTCTCCCGCTTGCGGGGCTCTTTGCGCTTCCCAGTGTCACCCCCTTTGCCCTGCCCCCGGAGCATGGCAAACACATCCACAAAAAACCCCTCCAGGGCCCTCTTCCGGATCTTGGGTGGTAAATGGATACCGGGAGGTGAATCATCGGCCGTGTGCCAAACAGGAGGCGCCCGGTCTCCCTCGGCCACTCCCTCCGCATCCAGGATCCTAACCGCATCATCCCTCCTCTTGAGAAGCCAACGAGGCAGCGCGGGTACGTAGGCCCCCTCGAGACAATACCAGCCACCTCGCAGATCTTCGTCCCCCTCCCAAGTAGAGGACTCACCCGAGGAGGGGCTGGGCTTGCACCTGGTCTTCTTATCCGCTTTGCGGGGCCGAACTCGCCCCTTCCTTCCACGCCGGTCCCCGCTGGCCCCTGAAGAAAAACTGGAGACAGAAAGGTCACCCGAGCCGGACCCGCGGGACAAGTGACTGATTCTAGAGGCTCCGCTGGGACTGCTGCTGGCCATCTGAGCCAGGGCAGCAGAATACCCTCGCCAATATGCTGCATCCTCAGGCGGAAATGCAGCTGCCCCCCGGGACGCGGAGTGCGATGCCCCCCGCCGGGACTTGGCACGGGACCCCCTGTCCCCCACTGCCTGGGCACCCCGCCTGGCCTTGGCCCCCTTAGACAATTGACGACCCCTGGTGGTGGCTGGCGAGGCCTTAGCCCGTATGCCACCCCCCATCGGATTGCCAGGGCGGCACCGAGCCCGGCCAGGCCTGGAGCCCCCCCTTTGGCGAGCAGGGCTAACACTGCCCCTAGACGCAGTGGAGAGCTGGCCTGGAGAGGGCAGCCTGGATCCCCCGCCAGACCGGGTAGAAACCCGGCATCTGGCTCCCCCTTTTCGCGCATCCGTGGGGTTTTCCCCCCCTCCCCTCACCGGGGAACGCGAACGGGGAGAGCCGCGCATCGTGCCCGGGCCTGCGTCCCGTGACTGCCCCCTGCGGCCGGCCGCCGCCCCTTGCACTCCCCGCGCTGCGGGAACCGCCGTGGCCCAAGCCTCCCGGGCCCGCAAAGCACTGGCCCTGCTCATCCGCCTCCCCGTGTCCTCGGCCCAGCCATCCCCCTATTCGCGCGCCCCCGATCCTTGCCGCCGAAGAGAAACGCCGGCCCGCAGCGGCTCCGCTGCCGCTACCACTCCCCGGATTCTTGCCGCTCGTCAGCCGCCGCCCGATGCCCCGACGAACAGCTCCGGTCGGCTCCGCCCGAAGATGCGTGGAAGGCCTCAGCCGCGCCTGCTCCGTGCCGCGTGCCTTCCCCGGAGCTCCCTGCAGACAAAGAGGGCAGGGACCGAGCACGTGGCGCTTATAAGCGACTTGTCCCCGCCCTCCGCGCAGGCACTCCGGCCGCGTCCGTCTCCTGCTCATTCCCTCCCCCGCCCGTCAACTGCGGCCGCGTCCAGCCGCAGCCGCACTTTCTTTCTCAAAACCAGCAGAAGCCCTATTATATTCCAAGTTAGTTTCTTAGGACTTCAACCGTGTAACTCACATATTTAACATTGCTATATATAGTTAAAGCTACTAGTGCTATTACCAAATTCTCTATTATTACATAGTATTATGAAATTCTATCTTCTACAGGGTATGATGACCGGAAACATTGTCGGCTAAGAAATTACTTTATGTCCCGGATTACATCCATACAAGGAATAGGTAATATACCTGCTAAGCGATGCTGACTTGAACAGGACCTGTTCTGCAGATTCATATAACATGCATGCTATAAACACCGTTCGTTTATACCAATGCGGTGTACGGAAATGTAAACAAAAGACCGACCCTTTTTACCTTTATTACTTTGTATGTGTTCATATAGTTAGCAGAAAAGATCCTGCAACGTTATCACATGGTGCAGATGGAGTATCTTGGTATTGTTTCTCAAAACCAGCAGAAGCCCTATTATATTCCAAGTTAGTTTCTTAGGACTTCAACCGTGTAACTCACATATTTAACATTGCTACATATAGTTAAAGCTACTAATGCTATTTCCCAATTCTCTATTATTACATAGTATTATGAAATTCCATGTTCTACTGGGTATAATAAATAGTGGGCTAAGGAATTACTTTATGTCCCTGATTACATCCATACAAGGAATAGGTAATATACCTGCTAAGCGTTGTTCACTTGAACAGGACCTGTTCTGCAGATTCATATAGCATGCATGCTTTCACTTATACCAATGCGGTGTACCGAAATGTAAACAATGTTTACTAAAGGTCTACTCATTTTACCTTTATTACTTGGTATGTTTTCATATAGTTAGCAGAAAAGATCCCGCAAGGTTATCACATGCTGCAGATGGAGTCCCTTGGTATTGTTTCTCAAAACCAGCAGAAGCCCTATTATATTCCAAGTTAGTTTCTTAGGACTTCAACCATGTAACTCACATATTTAACATTGCTACATATAGTTAAAGCTACTAGTGCTATTACCAAATTCTCTATTATGACTACATAGTGTCATGAAAACCTATCTTATACTGGGTATGATAGCCTAAAATACTTGTGGGCTAAGGAATAACTTTATGTTCCAGATTACATCCATACAAGGAATAGGAAATATACCTGCTAAGCATGGCTCACTTGAACAGGACCTGTTCTGCAGATTCATATAACATGCATGCTATAAACACCTTTCGTTTATACCAATGCGGTGTACCGAAATGTAAACAACATTTACAAAAGACCGAGTCATTTTACATTTATTACTTCGTATGTCTTCGTATACTTAGCAGAAATATTCCTCAAGTATATCACATGCTCCAGATGGAGTCTCTTGGTATTGTTTCTTAAAACTAGCAGAAGCCCTATGATATTATAAGTTAGTTTCGTAGGACTTCAACCATGTAACTCACATATTTAACTTTGCTAGCAAAAGCTACTAGTGATTATTCCAAATTCTCTATTATTACTACATAGTGTCCTGAAAATCTATCTTATACTGGGTATGATAGCCTAAAATACTTGTGGGCTAAGGAATAACTTTATGTCCCAGATTACATCCATACAAGGAATAGGAAATATACCTGCTAAGCATGGCTCACATGAACAGGACATGTTCTGCAGATTCATATAGCATGCATGCTTTCACTTACACTAATGCGGTGTACCGAAATGTAAGCAACATTTACTAAAGATTTTACCTTCATTACTTTGTATGTTTTCATATATTTAGCAGAAAAGATCCCGCAAGGTTATCACATGCTGCAGATGGAGTCTCTGGTATTGTTTCTCAAAACCAGCAGAAGCCCTATTCTATTCCAAGTTAATTTCTTTGGACTTCAACTATGTAACTCACATATTTAACATTGCTACATATAGCTACATATACCAATGCGGTGTACGGAAATGTAAACAACATTTACAAATGACCGACTCATTTTACCTTTAATACTTTGTATGTCTTCATATACTTAGCAGAAAAGATCCGGCAAGTTTATCACATGCTGCAGATGGAGTCTCTTGGTATTATTTCTCAAAACCAGCAGAAACCCTATTATATTCCAAGTTAGTTTCTTAGGACTTCAACCATGTAACTCACACATTTAACATTGCTACATATAGTTAAAGCTACTAGTGCTATTTCCAAATTCTCTATTATTACATAGTATTATGAAATTCTATCTTGTATTGGGTATGATAATGAGCCTCTTGAGGCGCAGAGTGGTAAGGCATCCGCCTGAAAGCTTTGCCCATTTGGTTGGGAGTTCAATCCCAGCAGCCGGCTCAAGGTTGACCCAGCCTTCCATCCTTCCGAGGTCGGTAAAATGAGTACCCATCTTGCTGGGGGGTAAACGGTAATGACTGGGGAAGGCACTGGCGAACCACCCTGTATTGAGTCTGCCATGAAAACGCTAGAGGGCGTCACCCCAAGGGTCAGACATGACTCGGTGCTTGCACGGCGGATACGTTTACCTTTACCTTTTACTGGGTATGATAACCGTAAATGCATGCTATAAACACCGTTCGTTTATACCAATGCGGTGTACGGAAATGTAAACAACATTTACAAAAGACCGAGTCATTTTACATTTATTACTTTGTATGTCTTTGTATACTTAGCAGAAATATCCCGCAAGTATATCACAAGCTGCAGATGGAGTCTCTTGGTATTGTTACTTAAAACTAAAAGAAGCCCTATCTTTAAACCGCCCGTGGCGCCACGGGCGCCACGGACTAAATAAAGCGTTAAGGGCTGCCGAGGTGGGATTTGTCCGTGATGAGGAAGGCTCCGGATTGGACCCTTCCTCAAGACAGACAATCGGAGGGACCAAACGGCAGGCGCAAAGCGCCTGCCGATTGGTCCCTCCGATTCCCAGCCCCAGCAACTGCGAGCCGCGCACAGCGCGGCTCGCAGTTGCTCCCGGCCTGACGCGGCGAGACCCCCAAGGGAACCCCCTGAAGATTCTTCAGATAACTGTCTTTCTACGTCGCCGTTCCGGAGAGGCACCAAACGTCATCGGGTACGGCTGAAGATCCTCTCAGTCAGGACCTTTACAAACGGCCTCACTCCGCCTCGAGAGCGAGAATGGTGGTGGGGGGGAGGGAGAGAGGTGGGGAGAAGAGCAGGATTCGATCCATGCTCTTGACTCACGGGAAGTGCCGAGCTCCTATTGCTCGCGGAGTAGCCCGACGCCGAGAGCGCCTGTCGCCCCGGGAGACAGAGGCGGCAGAAGCCGGAAGCGAGCATTAAGTGTTCATTCGGGCGGCTGGCGGAAGCACCCGAGGGCTGCGTGCGCGGAGCGGAGCGGCAGGGCAACCATGGGCTGCTTCTTCTCCAAGAGGAGGAAAGAGGCCAAAGAGCCGCCGCTCGGCGCTGAGAGCGGGGACCGGAATTCCGCCGGCGACCCGGGAGCTGAGAAGCACCCACAGTACAGTTGGGACCAGCGAGCCACGGTGAACCACCATTCCTCTCTCGCCTCTCGAGCAGCCGCCCCTCCGGCCAGGGCAGGGCGACCCTCGAGGGGACTCGCCCCCTTCCCTTCCCTTCCCACCCCTGGAGCCCTGCCCTCCGCCAAGACCCGCCGCTCCTTCCCTTCGCCTCCCGCCTGGCTTCTTCCTTGCGCCTCTGCATGGGAGCCGCCCGTGCCTGTCGTGGACCGCAGTCGGAGCGGACAACGAGGGCCGGGCTCCTGCGCGCTTCTGGCGGCCCTAGGAGGCTCCGCGGCCATTCTCGCGTCCTCCGGAAAGCGCCTGGGGTTACTGCTGCCGAGGGCTCCCTGCCTGGCACAGGCCCCGCGCCCGGCCCCACAGCGCCACCCAACGCGCCCGCGCCGCCGCCCCGCCCGCCTCCGGCACCGCCGCCGCCATCCCAGCCCGTGCCCGCCGCCACAGCCTCCCTCACGGCGCGGCCAGGTGGACGCCCAGCCCACGGACCTCCCTCAGCCCCGTGCACGCATGCCACCGCCCGAGGGAGCCCCCGGCAGTCGCGCACAGCGCGGCTGCCGAGGACTCCCTGCCCACCAAATGACCGCCGCCCGGGGGAGACACCCCATCCCTACTCCTTTCCCACCTGGGGTCCCTTCCCGATGGCCATTCCCCACCGCCGCTTCCCCGCACCCACACACACACAAACACACACACACAGTCTCACCACCCAAACCCCCATAGCCGCCCCCTTGCCCAGCTGCCACTTACCAGCAAACACAGACACACACACACACACACACAGCCACCCACCGACCGCGCTCTGCCACCCCTTCCCCCACCAAACACATCCAAGCACACACTCCTCTCTACCCCCTCTTCCCTCCCCCCTCCCCCTCCCGATTTGCCCCCCCCCATTCCCCCAACCTACACCCCCCTGTCCCCTCCCCTTTCACCTACCTCTCTGCCTTCCTTCCTTTCTTCCTTCTTACTTCCTGACTTCTTCTACTTCTCCATCACCTTCCTTTCTCTCTGTCTTTCCGTCTTACTTGCTTCCTGTCTCTCTCCTTTACTTCCTTTCTCCCTTCTACCCATCCCTTCAACCACCCCTTGCCCTTTTTTCTCCCTCCCCTTCCTCCTTTCCTCTTCTTCCTTCCTTCCTTCCTTCCTTCCCCACAATCTGTTCTCCCACCCTCTGCTAGGGCCCGTTGTATTTCTTCGACAGCGGGCTTATTTTCTAGTGATATTATAAGTTAGTTTCGTAGGACTTCAACCATGTAACTCAAATATTTAACTTTGCTAGCAAAAGCTACTAGTGCTGGTTCCACATTCTCTATTATTACTACATTCTCTATTATTACTACTGGGTATGATAGCCTAAAATACTTGTGGGCTAAGGAATAACTTTATGTCCCAGATTACATCCATACAAGGAATAGGAAATATACCTGCTAAGCATGGCTCACTTGAACAGGACCTGTTCTGCAGATTCATATAGCATGCATGCTTTCACTTACACCAATCCGGTGTACCGAAATGTCAAAAACATTTACTAAAGATAGACTCATTTTACCTTTATTACTTTGTATGTTTTCATATAGTTAGCAGAAAAGAGCCCACAAGGTTATCACATGCTGCAGAAGGAGTCTCTGGTATTGTTTCTCAAAACCAGCAGAAGCCCTATTATATTCCAAGTTAGTTTACTAGGACTTCAACTATGTAACTCAAATATTTGCTACATCCAGCTACATATACCAATGCGGTGTGCGGAAATGTAAACAACATTTACAAAAGACCGACTCATTTTACCTTTATTACTTGGTATGTCTTCATATACTTAGGAGAAAAGATCCGGCAAGTTTATCACATGCTGCAGATGTGTATTATTGGTATTATTTCTCAAAACCAGCAGAAACTCTATTATATTTCAAGTTAGTTTCTTAGGACTTCAACCATGTAACTCACATATTTAACATTGCTACATATAGTTAAAGCTACTAGTGCTATTTCCAAATTCTCTATTATTACATAGTATTATGAAATTCTATCTTCTACAGCAGGGGTAGTCAAACTGCGGCCCTCCAGAAGTCCATGGACTACAATTCCCAGGAGCCTCCGTAAGAGGCTGTGAGTAAGCGGTGCCGGGAGGCCATCACTCATGGAGGATGAGCTGGGACGGCGGATCCGCGTTTCCGGGTGGCCCGGAACCCCTCAGGGGTTCACGCCTCAAGGGGTTCCCAAGAGGTGGTCACCTCCCCATTCTATCCATCAGGGAATTGGGGGCACGAGGAGCCAGGTGGGGTGTTGGAGGTCCTCGTGCATACCTGATGAAGTCGCGTGTGGCTGCCTTGTGGTAAGGGGATCACAAGAGGGCTGGTTCCGTTCTCCCCCATGCTGGTCAACGCTCTATCGTTCAATAAAAGTTGTGGCCTGTTTAATGCCAATAAGTTGTTGGTTTCTTTGGCGAAAAGTATTCCCCTGCACTGCAATATACCAGTGTTATTATAACAATAACAGTGTTATAACAATGTTGCTTACATTTCGGTCCACCGCATTGGTGTAAGTGAAAGCATGCATGCTATATGAATCTGCAGAACAGGTCCTGGTCTAGTGAGACATGATTAGCAGGTGTATTTCCTATTCTTTCCTATCCTACACCCAACCCCCCACAAAGTCCAGCTTCAGGGCGGCGGGAGGTCCACGACGGCAGCTCACGTGGGCGGCGAGGAGGGTCCGGCAGCACAGCAGTCCGTTGTGGCAACCCCTGCAAGTGGGGAAGAAAGGTACCCGGTGAGAGCGGTGCCGGGACCGGAGGTCCCTACAGGCCATGACGGCAAGGCAGCACAGATCGGCCAGGCATGTGGCCCGGGTCCGCACAGTCGCCCGTTGCCGCCATACACACCCTCCTGCTGCCGTAACATCCATACAGGAGCCCCAGCCTCCGCCCACATCAGGTCGAGGACGTCTGCGTGTGGCGGAGGCGGCCCTGGACTGCCAGCAGCTATGGCTCGCAGAGCCGCAAAGAAGGTGGCCCTGAGCCGTTCGAATTTCTCCCGGCACTGGCGGGGTGTCCGGGAGTACCCGGCAGCCTCCAGGTATTACGAGGCCGCTCGGAAGAGGTCAAAACAGTTGACCAGCTGCGCCGTAGTCATAAGGCGGCGTGACGCGCCCATGGCCAGACGCATCGACGCCTGCCAGGAGCGCCTGTCGCCGGCTACGCTGCCCGTGCTCCCTGGCCACACCGTGTAGACCCCATTGCCGGCCACCTAGTTAGTGCGACAGCACGCGGCCACAACGAGCAGGGAGGCCATGCCAGCGGGCCGTCCGAGGATTCCTGCCCCAGCGCCCGAGGGGCCCCCTGGCCTGGCGGACGAGTACCCGACTCCTAGCTCGTCGGCATCGGCAAGCACCGGCGAGCAGGGGGGACGGGGCCGTAGCTGGAGGGAGCATGAGGTCGTGGCTCTGTTGGAAGTCTGGGGTGCCCCGGACATCCAGAAGGCCCTGCATGCGTCCCACAGGAACCGGGAGGTGTTCGAACGTGTCTCCAGGGACCTCCGGGCACAAGGGGTCGTCCGCAGCGCCTTGGAATGTCGGACGAAGACCAAGGCGCTGCGGCAGGAGTACTACCGTGTCCGCGAGCATAACGACCGGACGGGAGCCAAGCCAGCCACATGCCCGCACTACCGGAGGCTGGCCGATATCTTGGGGACGCGGGGCAGTGGGCGGCCGCAAAGGTGGCACGGAGCCTCAGTGTGCGGCGTGTTCCCCGGCCACCCGAGGTGGTGGAGGCTGAGTGGGTGGGACGGGGACGGCCACCGAAGAGACAGGCATCCGCCGGTGGGGCTCCGCTGGCCCCACGTGAGCCCCCTAGGCAGCGGGGGCCACGGCCAGGTAATGCTCCCAGGTGGGTGGCCACCTGGGCAGTGGGGCGGGGGACTATGCCACAGGCAGGCAACCCACCTCCTGTCTATGACCCCAACCAGGGCCATCAACGGCGCCAGTATCACCTGGGGGAGAGAGCGACCAGGCCGGCCACACGGACGAGGAGTCGGGCGGGTCCCAGGAGACCACGGGTACCGTGGGTCCACAAGTGGGTGGAATGGGTGGCGTGGGAGCCACACCAAGGGCCAGCCAGCAGCTGGCTCCCCAGGTGCCTTGGACCAACGGCGGACTGCCACCCCGGGCCAAGGCACCACCCTTCATGTCGCCCGCAGGTGCAACATGGGGGGACGCCCTGGACAGAAGCCCAGTGTCCCCGAACGTGGCCTCTGAGTCCGAGCGACAGGGGGAGGGCTCTGCAGGTGCGTGCCACGGCGCGGAGAGCCAGGGGGGTGCCCTGGGAAGCTCGGTCCCCAAGACACCAAACCTATTCACATATGCAGGTGAAGGCGTTGGGGACGGCGACGGTGGCGAGGAAGGGGAGGGGCCAGCCCTGGACCTCGGGGCGCTCTCTGCCGAGGAGTGCCTACAACGGGAACGCAGGCGCCGCCGCCGCTACGCGCTCCTCACCACTGTCGGGGAACGGCTACTGGAACAGGGGGAGGAGGACCTGGACGAGCGGTGCCGTTTCCAGACCACCCTGCTGGAGCTCGGGAGGGCAGAGGGCGAGTGGGAACGCCAGGAGTGGGCGGGGCTCCAGGCCCTGCATCGGGACACGATGGCTGGACCAGCTGCCTCCCAGGAACAGGAGTCCTGGACCGCATCGCGACAGCCTTGGAGCGGATGAATCCCATGGATGGCGACACTGGCCCCGCCCCTGCCATCCCACCGGCCGAGCCACCCCTTGCGGTTCCCGTTGCGGGGCTTGTGGATGCCCCGGTCGCCATGGGACAGGGGGAGGGGCGGCGAACGGGATGGATGGTGTTGAGGGCCCCCCTCCACGCCGCGGTGCACGGGGGCGAGCCAGGGGCGCCGCAACGGGGGGCCGACGGCGGCCCCGGGGAGCCCGCGGGCTGCGGCGCTTGTAAACAGCGAAAAATAAATGGCCGTCCTGTCAGTAGGGTGGCCCTTACCTTCCCCTGTGACTTGTGTCCATCATTCACCTGGCGCCCCTTCATGGCCGGCGGTCGAACATGTAGGCAGCCACTGCGTCCCTGACGCTTTGCCCCTGCTGCCGTGTGCACAGCCGCTCCCGCCGACTGGGCAGCCCTTCCTCTACAACCTCGATGGTCTCCCTGGGCGGCATCTCCAGACGGAGTTCCTGGCCGTTTGCCTCGCAGACGTTGTGCAGGATGACGCAGGCTATGATCACCGGGGTAACGTTCACTATGGTGGCCTGGAGGCAGGAGAGCAGGCATCGCTAGCGCCCTTTCAGACGGCCAAACACCCGTTCCACGATGTTGCGTGCGCGGCACAGACGGCCATTGAAGTACGCCTTCATCGCTTTCCGTGGCGGGGCGTAGGGTTTCATGAGCTACCGGTGTTGGGGGTATGCCCCATCAGCAACTATGAGGGCTGGCACGCGGACACCCTGCATCGTGACGGTTCTGTTCCCCGGGACATACGCCCCGGCGTCCATGGCGGCGCGTAGGTTAGACTGCTGGAAAACGAAGGCGTCGTTCCGCCGACCACCCCAGCCTGCCTCCACATCAATGAAACGGCCTGTGTGATCCACCGTTCCCTGGAGGATGACCGAACAGAAGCCCTTCCTGTTCCCATATTTGTCGTAGCGCCTCCCGGGGGCACGGATGGGGATGTGGCAGCCATCGACGGCCCCGATGCAATGGGGGAACCCTAGGCGGCCGAACCCATAAATGATCTGTGGATGAGAGGGGGAGTTAGGCTGCGAGGATGGTGCCCCTTGTTCCGCTGGCCGCCACTGTGCCCTGCCTTGTATACCTACCTCGCCGACCCCGTCTCCCAGGCACACTACCATCCGGTAGAGCTCCGCTTCCATCGCCAGGCACACCTCCCATATGATCTCCCCTGCCGTGGCGACCCCAACACCAAACTGGTGGGCGACGTCTCGATATGTGTCTCCTGTGGCCAAGTACCATAGAGCAATGGCGACCCGTTTCTCCACGGGGATGGGCATCCTCATGTTGGTGGCTTGTCTCTCCAGCCGGCTCCGTAGTGCTGTCACGGCCTCCTGGAATGTGCTCCGCGACATGGGGAAGTTATCGATCCAGTGGTCGTCGCTCCAGCTGGCTGTCACAAAGTTCTCCCACCAGTCTCGGCTGTGCCATTCAGCCCAGCAGGCCCTCGGGACCGCACTGTGGACAGGGCGTGCCTCTGGCGGATGGCACCTCGCCTCCAGGACAGAGAGGCTCCCCACCATATTCTCCATCTCCGCCATGCGTGCATGGCTCGGCGCCGCCTCCGCTTCCTTTGTCGTCGCTCGCGTTGCAGGACATCTGTGGCTGGCGCCAGCATTAGAGCGTGTACGATGACAGCGATTACTGATGCCACCTGTGCGGCCACCACCACCGGTACCCTATGGTCCATCGTGTTTCTGGGGCTCACGGCTACGGCGCTTGCTCCCTCCCCCTCCGTGCCCGGCGGACCCGGCAGGAATGCGCCTGTGCAGTCGGCTTCTGCCATTCCTGGCTCCGATGTCCGACGCAGCGCCCGCTTGCCGACGCAGCGGCGCGCTAGCCTCGGTTCCTTTGGCCTGCACATCGACGCCTCGACACCTGTCGCTCCGGGTTTTGCCGCCGTCACACCCCGTTCCGTGCATAACCGATATACTTCGCGTCTTCCCCCTCCGCTTTTTCCATGTGACCAAAATTCGCCGTTTCGGCGGCCGTGCATAATGGGCCTTAGCAGGTATATTACCTATTCTTTGTATGGATGTAATCAGGGACATAATAAATATTATGAAATAAATATGAAATAATAGAGAATTTGGAAATACCACTAGTAGCTTTAACTATATGTAGCAATGTTAAATATGTGAGTTACTCGGTTGAAGTCCTAAGAAACTAACTTGGAATATAATAGGGCTTCTGCTGGTTTTGAGAAACAATACCAGAGACTCCATCTGCAGCATGTGATAACCTTGTGGGATCTTTTCTGCTAACTATATGAAAACATACAAAGTAATAAAGGTAAAATGAGTCGATCTTTAGTAAATGTTGCTTACATTTCGGTCCACCGCATTGGTGTAAGTGAAAGCATGCATGCTATATGAATCTGCAGAACAAGTCCTGGTCTAGTGACACATGCTTAGCAGATGTATTTCCTATTCCTTGTATGGATGTAATCTGGGACATAAAGTAATTCTTTAGCCCACAAGTATTTTAGGCTATCATACCCAGTATAAGATTGATTTTCATGACACTATGTAGTAATAATAGAGAATTTGGAACCAGCACTAGTAGCTTTTGCTAGCAAAGTTAAATATGTGAGTTACATGGTTGAAGTCCTACGAAACTAACTTATAATATCATAGGGCTTCTGCTAGTTTTAAGAAACAATACCAAGAGACTCCATCTGGAGCATGTGATAAACATGCGGGATATTTCTGCTAAGTATACGAAGACATACAAAGTAATAAATGTAAAATGACTCGGTCTTTTGTAAATGTTGTTTACATTTCCGTACACCGCATTGGTATAAACGAAAGGTGTTTATAGCATGCATGTTATATGAATCTGCAGAACAGGTCCTGTTCAAGTGAGCAACGCTTAGCAGGTATATTACCTATTCCTTGTATGGATGTAATCAGGGACATAAATCCCACAAGTATTTACGATTATCATGCCCGTACAAGATAAAATTTCATAATAAAATGTAATAATCGATGATTTGGAAATAGCAGTAGTAGCTTTAGCTATATGTAGAAACGTTAAATATGTGAGTTACACAGTTGAAGTCTTAAGTAACTAACAATATAATAGGGCTTCTGCTGGTTTTGAGAAACAATACCAAGAGACTCCATCTTTAGCATGTGATAACCTTGCGGGATCTTTTCTGCTAACTATATGAAAACATACCAAGTAATAAAGGTAAAATGAGTAGATCTTTAGTAAACGTTTTTTACATTTCGGTACACCGCATTGGTGTAAGTGAAAGCATACATGCTATATGAATCTGCAGAACAGGTCCTGTTCAAGTGAGCAACGCTTACCAGGTATATTACCTATTCCTTGTATGGATGTAATCAGGGACATAAAGTAATTCCTTAGCCCACTATTTCTTATACCCAGTAGAACATGGAATTTCATAATACTATGTAATAATAGAGAATTTGGAAATAGCATTAGTAGCTTTTACTATATGTAGCAATGTTAAATATGTGAATTACACGGTTGAAGTCATAAGAAACTAACTTGGAATATAATAGGGCTTCTGCTGGTTTTGAGAAACAATACCAAGAGACTCCATCTGCACCATGTGATAACGTTGCAGGATCTTTTCTGCTAACTATATGAAGACATACAAAGTAATAAAGGTAAAAAGAGTCGGTCTTTTGTAAATGTTGTTTACATTTCCGTACACCGCATTGGTATAAACGAACGGTGTTTATAGCATGCATGTTATATGAATCTGCAGAACAGGTCCTGTTCAAGTCAGCATCGCTTAGCAGGTATATTACCTATTCCTTGTATGGATGTAATCAGGGACATAAAGTAATTCCTTAGCCGAAAATGTTTCCGGTCATCATACCCTGTAGAAGATAGAATTTCATAATACTATGTAATAATAGAGAATTTGGAAATAGCACTAGTAGCTTTAGCTATATGTAGCAATGTTAAATATGTGAGTTACATAGTTGAAGTCCTAAGAAACTAACTTGGATTATAATAGGGCTTCTGCTGGTTTTGAGAACAAATACCAGAGACTCCATCTGCAGCATGTGATAACCTTGCGGGATCATTTCTGCTAACTATATGAAAACATACAAAGTAATAAAGGTAAAATGAGTCGATATACCAGTGTTATTATAACAATAACAGTGTTATAACAATGTTGCTTACATTTCGGTCCACCGCATTGGTGTAAGTGAAAGCATGCATGCTATATGAATCTGCAGAACAGGTCCTGGTCTAGTGAGACATGATTAGCAGGTGTATTTCCTATTCCTTGTATGGATGTAATCTGGGACATAAAGTAATTCCTTAGCCCACAAGTATTTTAGGCTATCATACCCAGTATAAGATTGATTTTCATGACACTATGTAATAATAATAGAGAATTTGTAACCAGCACTAGTAGCTTCTGCTAGCAAAGTTAAATATGTGAGTTACATGGTTGAAGTCCTACGAAACTAACTTTTAATATCATAGGGCTTCTGCTGGTTTTGAGAAACAATACCAAGAGACTCCATCTGCAGCATGTGATAAACTTACGGGATATTTCTGCTAAGTATACGAAGACATACAAAGTAATAAAGGTATAATGACTCGGTCTTTTGTAAATGTTGTTTACATTTCCATACACCGCATTGGTATAAACGAAAGGTGTTTATAGCATGCATGTTATATGAATCTGCAGAACAGGTCCTGTTCAAGTGAGCAACGCTTAGACCCATTATGCACGGGGATTTTAACGCACATTCGGGGTGGAATGGCGGCGACTAAAATCACCTATAACGCACGGTGCCGGGGGCAACGGGCAGCAGATTCGATGCACGCCGCCGGAAAAGTCGCGTTAGCGGAACGCGGAAGAAACCACAGGTTCCTTGACAACCAGGGTAAAATCAGACGTGGTGCCGAAGGCGCCGCGTGCGTAATCGGGGAGTTCCGGGTTTAGCGGAAGAGCCAGAATCAAAGCGGCTGCTGGAATGCTGCGCCACAGAGGGCACCCAAAGGGAACGGGGATAGAAAGGCGCCCGGAGATCCCCAAAGTTGAGGGGAAGCAGGGGAGCCCTGGATGCAATGGGCCGGGGCGCTGAGCTCCAGTGGGGGAGAGGGGCAGCATGTCCGTATGAGGAACGGCACAGAGGCCACCACAGCGACCACCCACCAATCCCCGAACCCTCCCCCAAGCACAAATGACAGCAGAGACGAGGGTGTGGGTGAAACATACAAAATTTATAAAATAGTCAAAACAGTGTAAAAAAGTGCAATGCATAGAAAACCGTACAAACACGGGGGTCTAGGAAATACAACACGCGAGGGGAAACAGTAAAAGAAAGGGGACGACCTAGGGGGCAGAAGGACTGGGGTAGCAAACAAGGGGAGGGGCGAACTGGGAGGCAACTAAGGGGATGGCTACGCAGAGACACCCAACCCTCCCCAAAGTCCAGCTTCAGGACGGCGGGAGGTCCGCGACGGCAGCTCACGGGGGCGGCGAGGAGGGTCCGGCAGCACAGCAATCCGTTGAGGCACCCCCTGCAAGTGGGGAAGAAAGGCACCCGGTGAGAGCGGCGCCGGTACCAGAGGTCCCTACAGGGCCATGATGGCAAGGCAGCGCAGAACGGCCAGGCATGTGGCCCAGGTCCGCACAGTCGCCTGTTGCCGCCATACACACCCTCCTGCTGCCGTAACATCCATACAGGAGCCCCAGCCTCCGCCCACATCAGGTCGAGGACGTCTGCGTGTGGCGGAGGCGGCCCTGGAGTGCCGGCAGCTATGGCTCGCAGAGCCACAAAGAAGGTGGCCCTGAGACGTTCGAATTTCTCCCGGTACTGGCGGGGTGTCCGGGAGTATCCGGCGGCCTCCAGGTATTCCGAGGCCGCTCGGAAGAGGTCAAAACAGTTGACCAGCTGTGCCGTAGTCATAAGGCGGCGTGACACGCCCATGGCCAGGCAGTGGAGCAAAAAAAGCTCCATCGCCCGGCATTGCCAGCGGGCGCCGTCACGCCGCTCCCTCCACTTGCGCAGCATAGTCGAAAGTGACCAGCCGCGCCCCCGTGCCGTCCAGCCCACAGTATCGCGAGGGGCGTGGGGACCGCCCCCGACGTTCCTGGGAAGCCGGCATACCCCGGATGCACCGCCTGCCACGAGCACCTGTCGCCGGCCACACTGCCCGTGCTCGCTGGCCACGCGGTGTAGTCCCTGTTGCCGGCAACCTAGTTAGTGCGACAGCATTCGGCCACAGCGAGCAGGGAGGCCATGGCAGCGCACCGTCTGAGGATTCCTGCCCCAGCGCACGAGGGGCCCCCTGGCCTGGCGGACGAGTACCCGACCCCTAGCTCGTCGGCATCGGCAAGCACCGGTGAGCAGGGGGCACGGAGCCGTAGCTGGAGGGAGCATGAGGTTGTTGGAAGTCTGGGGTGCCCCGGACATCCAGGAGGCCCTGCATGCTTCCCACAGGAACCAGGACGTGTTCGAACGTGTCTCCAGGGACCTCCGGGCACAAGGGGTCGTCCGCAGCACCTTAGAATGTCGGACGAAGACCAAGGTGCTGCGGCAGGAGTACTACCGTGTCCGCGAGCATAACGAACGGACGGGAGCCTAGCTAGCCACATGCCCGCACTACCGGAGGCTGGCCAATATCTTGGGGACGCGGGGCAGTGGGCGGCCGCGACGGGTGGCACGGAGCCTCAGTGTGCGGCGTGTTCCCCGGCCACCCAAAGTGGTGGAGGCTGAGTGGGCGGGCCGGGAACGGCCACCGAAGAGACCGGCATCCGCCGGTGGGGCACCGCCGGCCCCACGTGAGCCCCCTAGGCAGCGGGGGCCACGGCCAGGTAATGCTCCCAGGTGGGTGGCCACCTGGGCAGTGGTGCGGGGGACTATGCCACAGGCAGGCAACCCACCCCCTGTCTATGACCCCCACCAGGGCCATCAACGGCGCCAGTATCGCCTGGGGGAGACAGCGACCATGCCGGCCACACGGACAAGGAGTCGGGCGGGACCCAGGAGACCACGGGTACCGTGGGTCCCCAAGTGGGAGGAATGGGTGGAGTTGGAGCCAAGGGCCGGCCAGCAGCTGGCTCCCCAGGTGCCTTGGCCCAACGGCGGACTGCCACCCCGGGCCAAGGCACCGCCCTTCGTGTCGCCCGCAGGTGCAGCATGGGGGGACGCCCCAGACAGAAGCCCAGTGTCCCCGAACGTGGCCTCCGAGTCCGAGCGACAGGGGGAGGGGTCTGCAGGTGCGTGCCATGGCGGGAGGGCCAGGGGGGTGCCTTGGGAAGCTCGGTCCCCAGCAAACCAAACCTATTCACATATGCAGGTGAAGGCGTTTGGGACTGCGACGGAGGCGAGGAAGGGGAGGGGCCAGCCCTGGACCTCGGGGCGCTCTCTGCCGAGGAGCGCCTAAAACAGGAACGCAGGTGCCGCCGCCGCGTCGCGCTCCTCACCACTGTCGGGGAACGGCTACTGGAGCAGGGGGAGGAGGACCTGGACAAGCGGCGCCGTTTCCAGACCACCCTGCTGGAGCTCGGGAGGGCAGAGGGCGAGCGGGAACGCCAGGAGTGGGCGGGGTTCCAGGCCCTGCACCGGGAGACGATGGCCGGACCAGCTGCCTCCCTTGTGACAGCAACAGGGGTCCTGGACCGCATCGCGACAGCCTTGGAGCGGATGACTCCCATGGATGGCGACCCTGGCCCCGCCCCTGCCATCCCACCGGCCGAGCCACCTTTTGCGGTTCCCGTTGCAGGGCTTGTGGAGGCCCCAGTCGCCATGGCACGGGATGGATGGTGTTGAGGGCGCCCCTCCACACGGCGGTGCGTGGCGGCGAGCCACGGGCGCCGCCACGGGGGGCCGACGGCGGCCCCGGGGAGCCCGCGGGCTGCGGTGCTTGTAAACGGCGAAAAAAAATGGCCATCCTGTCATTAGGGTGGCCCTTACCTTCCCCTGTGACTCGTGGCCGTCATTCACCTGGCGCCCCTTCGTGGCCGGCGGTCGAACATGTAGGCATCCACTGCGTCCCTGACGCGTTGCCCCGGCTGCCGTGTGCGCAGCCGCTCCCGCCAACTGGGCAGCCCTTCCTCCTCGACCTCGATGGTCTCCCTGGGCGGCATCTCCAGACGGAGTTCATGTCCGTGTGCCTCGCAGATGTTGTGCAGGATGACGCAGGCTATGATCACCGGGGTTACTTTCACTATGGCGGCCTGGAGCCAGGACAGCAGGCATCGCCAGTGCCCTTTCAGATGGCCAAACGCCCGTTCCACGACGTTGCTTGCGCGGCACAGACGGCCATTGAAGTACGCCTTCACCGCGTTCCGTGGCGGGGCGTAGGGTTTCATGAGCCACAGGCGTTGGGGGTATGCCCCATCAGCAACTATGAGGGCTGGCACGCGGACACCCTGCATCGTGACAGTGGGGTTCCCCGGGACGTACGCCCCGGCGTCCATGGCGGCGCGTAGGTTAGACTGCTGGAGAACGAAGGCGTCGTTCCGCCGACCACCCCAGCCTGCCTCCGCATAAATGAAACGGCCTGTGTGATCCACCGTCCCCTGGAGGATGACTGAACAGAAGACCTTCCTGTTCCCGTATTCGTCGTAGCGCCTTCCGGGGGCACGGATGGGGATGTGGCAGCCATTGACAGCCCCGATGCAGTGGGGGAACCCTAGGCGGCCGAACCCATCCATGATCTGTGGATGAGAGGGGGAGTTAGGCTGCGAAGATGGTGCCCCTTGGTCCGCTGGCCACCACTGTGCCCTGCCTTGTACACCTACCTCGCCGACCCCGTCTCCCAGGCGTGCAGAACAGGTCCAAAGTAATAAAGGTAAAATGAGTCGATCTTTAGTAAATGTTGCTTACATTTCGGTACACCGCATTGGTGTAAGTGAAAGCATGCATGCTATATGAACCTGCAGAACAGGTCCTGTTCAAGTGAGCCATGCTTAGCAGGAATATTTCCTATTCCTTGTATGGATGTAATCTGGGACATAAAGTAATTCCTTAACCCACAAGTATTTTAGGCTATCATACCCAGTATAAGATTGATTTTCATGACACTATGTAATAATAATAGAGAATTTGGAACCAGCACTAGTAGCTTTTGCTAGCAAAGTTAAATATGTGAGTTAAACGGTTGAAGTCCTACCAAACTAACTTATAATATCATAGGGCTTCTGCTGGTTCTGAGTAACAATATCAAGAGACTCCATCTGCAGCATGTGATAACCTTGCGGGATCTTTTCTGCTATATGAAAACATACAATGTAATAAATGTAAAATGAGTCGATCTTTAGTAAATGTTGCTTACATTTCCGTACACCGCATTGGTATAAACGAAAGGTGTTTATAGCATGCATGTTATATGAATCAGCAGAACAGGTCCTGTTCAAGTGAACAACGCTTAGCAGGTATATTACCTATTCTTTGTATGGATGTAATCAGGGACATAAAGCCTGCAAATATTTACGGTTATCATACCCAGTACAAGATAGAATTTCATAATACTATGTAATAATAGAGAATTTGGAAATAGCACTAGTAGCTTTAACTATATGTAGCAATGTTAAATATGTGAGTTACATGGTTGAAGTCCTACGATACTAATTTGGAATATAATAGGGTTTCTGCTTGTTTTGAGAAATAATACCAAGAGACTCCATCTGCAGCATGTGATAAACTTGCCGGATCTTTACTGCTAAGTATACGAAGACATACAAAGTAATAAAGGTAAAATGAGTCGGTCCTTTGTAAATGTTGTTTCCATTTCCGTACACCGCATTGGTATATGTAGCTATATGTAGCAATGTTAAATATGTGAGTTACATAGTTGAAGTCCTAAGAAACTAACTTGGAATATAATAGGGCTTCTGCTGGTTTTGAGAAACAATACCAGAGACTCCATCTGCAGCATGTGATAACCTTGCGGGATCTTTTCTGCTAACTATATGAAAACATACAAAGTAATAAAGGTAAAATGAGTCGATCTTTAGTAAATGTTGCTTACATTTCAGTACACCGCATTGGTGTAAGTGAAAGCGGGGATGCTATATGAATCTGCAGAACAGGTCCTGTTCAAGTGAGCCATGCTTAGCAGGAATATTTCCTATTCCTTGTATGGATGTAATCTGGGACATAAAGTAATTCCTTAGCCCACAAGTATTTTAGGCTATCATACCCAGTATAAGATTGATTTTCATGACACTATGTAATAATAATAGAGAATTTGGAACCAGCACTAGTAGCTTTTGCTAGCAAAGTTAAATATGTGAGTTATATGGTTGAAGTCCTACGAAACTAACTTATAATATCATAGGGCTTCTGCTGGTTTTGAGAAACAATAGCAAGAGACTCCATCTGCAGCATGTTTTAAACTTACGGGATATTTCTGCTAAGTACACGAAGACATACAAAGTAATAAAGGTAAAATGACTCAGTCTTTTGTAAATGTTGTTTACATTTCCGTACACCGCATTGGTATAAACGAAAGGTGTTTATAGCATGCATGTTATATGAATCTGCAGAACAGGTCCTGTTCAAGTGAACAACGCTTAGCAGGTATATTACCTATTCTTTGTATGGATGTAATCAGGGACATAAAGCCTGCAAATATTTACGGTTATCATACCCAGTACAAGATAGAATTTCATAATACTATGTAATAATAGAGAATTTGGAAATAGCACTAGTAGCTTTAACTATATGTAGCAATGTTAAATATGTGAGTTACATGGTTGAAGTCCTACGATACTAATTTGGAATATAATAGGGTTTCTATTATAATAGAATATAATAGGGTCCACCGCATTGGTGTAAGTGAAAGCATGCATGCTATATGAATCTGCAGAACAGGTCCTGGTCTAGTGAGACATGATTAGCAGGTGTATTTCCTATTCCTTGTATGGATGTAATCTGGGACATAAAGTAATTCCTTAGCCCACAAGTATTTTAGGCTATCATACCCAGTATAAGATTGATTTAAGTCCCATAGCAACTCTGGCCCCCACTGCTCTGGCCACCGCCGAGCACACCAGCGATTAAGAAAGAATACACCGAAGCCTAGGCTACCTGCAGCGTCTGAATACTCAGGACTATAGGTTACTCAGGAGCTATTCCATCATTTACTGATGACCCTCTGGGGTAGGATAGGTGCTGAATCATCCTAAATTGCCCAGGCGTCTTTTTGGGAACGATTCCCAATGGGGAAATCCGCAAATTCTTGAATGGGGGAGCCACAAAAGGGCCTGCAATACGGCCAGCCTGACACTCCTTCTCGATTTTCATTTGCACTATGCTTGGCATATCTTTCGCCGATTTCAAATTGGGGCAATCGGTGGCAACACGAACACCAGTGAAAGGAATGCGAAAACCATCCCTAAAACTAGCAGTTTTCTTCTCAGCCTCACGCTGATATCTCATGTCGGGGCCAACCTTTATCATCCAAGCTGCTTGGTGGATGACGTCCCACCTAGTCAAGGCGTTGTGTGAGGCCAGCTCCCGAAACCTATAGTCGTAAGCCATGGCCGCCTCATCCCCGGCATATTCCCTGGCCTCTAAAACGTGCGCTAGGTGTCTGCTCAGATGCCACCCTCTCTCGGGGTATGCAGCCGCGACCAAGGACATGTATTCTGCATACCCTCTCATCCAATTGTGAAAATTATGCTCCCATATGACCTTCCCTTTTTTACGCTTTTTATTGCGATCACCTGTATCACCACAAGGTTCATCATCGGGAACCAAGGAGAAGACATCAATAAAATAACCTTCTAATATCTTCTCCCGTACCCTGGGGGATAAATGGATACCTGGAGGAGTGTCTCCATCTATATAAAAATCGGGGGGTTCAAATACATCCCCAGTGATGTAGCCTTCATCGATCAATTGCTTCCCTTCTAACCACCGTCTATGCAACCATCATGGCAGGCCAGGGATGAAGGACCCTTCGATCCAGTAGCTCCCATCTCTGTCTAAGTCCTCATTATCCCCGCCCAAAGAAGACTCACCAGACGAATGACTGCAATGCCTAGAACAGGTCCCGTGATGACGGCCATTCCGTCTCCTCTTGACATGATGTGTATCCCCCCGAGCTCCGTCCCCTTGACTTTCCTCCTTTGAGGCACTGCCGCGTGATGCACTGTCAACTTCAGACTCCCTGGACCCATCACTGCTTGCTGGCGCACCTGTGAGCTGGGCAATAGCTTGAGAATACCCCTTCCAATATATAGCTGAATTCACATCATCATCACGACCCGGGGATTGATCACGAGCCCCTCGTGCTATGGACCCACTAGCTGGGCTTCTACCCCGCCTGCTAATACATGAAGTCGCCTTGGAAGCGGAGGAGCTCCTTCTGTTTTGGGCGCTCTGCGCCTGCCACCTTATTCTACCTGTCACTGGTGGATAACTGGCGGCGCGCGATACTCTGCCCCGAGAGCCCAAACTTGGAGCTTTCCCTTGCCTCCCCTTCTGCCTCGTTTGTGGACTGGGCTGAGACCTCCGACGATTAGGTCCCACCCTTCGTGGGTCAGGTGCATCAGCAACTACCCAATTTCTGCCCGTGGACCCAATAAGGGCCTTTCTTGTTATTTGCCGCCCTCTATGGCTGCTGCCTGCATTCCTGTGCCCAGGCGCTCTTGACCGACTAGCCGAACGGCTGTCCCCTCGGACAGAGCCCGTACGCCGAGAGCTTGAACTTGGCTCCCTAGCCCTTCCCCTCCTGCTAGCTGGGGACCTGGTCCAGTGGCACCTGCAGCCCCTGTGTCCAGAGCTGCCGTCTCACTGCCCCTCTTATTTTGAGGGCGGGATTTTGATCTTTTCTCATGCTGGCCGTGCCCTTGAACCGTGGCTGCAGGCGTCCCTCTACTACCCCCGCTCCTGGAGGGACTCCCATGGGTGGCCAGGTTTTTCTTAGCCCTCGCAGCCTGCCTGCTGGACCTGCGTGACGGGGCTGCCGCAGACCCCTGATTCTGGGTCGCTTTGCCCATCTTCTTTGGACCCATCGTGCCACCTGGGCCAAGTAAAAGGGGCTTGCTGTACCCACAGCTCACTCCCTCTTTAACTCCTTCCTCCCCCCCCCCTTTCGGACTCCAATGAACTAAAAATCAAATTAAAGCAAAATGAATTTAGGCTTCTTCTTCTTTTTTTTTTAAATTAAATAATTAATTATATGTGTGATTAAATCGATTAATTCTATCTATGTGCCAATGTTTGTACCATACAAACCCCCCTTTTGAAGTCCGAGAAGTAGGAAACCGGCGCTCAAAATTAGCTGCGCAACGAGGCCTGCAAAACCTGCCTCGATTTTGAAGACGCAGCAGGGAGCAAGCTTCCTACTGCGCCGTCAGGGAGGAAAGAGGCAGAGCGTGCCTGCTCTGCCCCTTAAGAAGGCGTTGCCACGCCCTCCTCCTCCCCCGCCCGCCCGGAACGCTATGCGCTCAGGCGAGCCTCATCAAGAGGCTCCCTGAGCAGTCCCGGGGAAGCGCGTGGAGCGGCTCCCAAGCCGCGGCGCGTCTTCCCGCCGCTGCCAGCCCTCCGCGGCGGCAACTAGGAGCCGGGGTAAGTCGCCCGACTCCCATTACCTATTCCTTGTATGGATGTAATCAGGGACATAAAGTAATTCCTTAGCCGACAATGTTTCCGGTCATAATTAATAATTATGCTGGATCTTTTACTGGGTATGATAACCTTAAATACCTGTTGGCTAAGGAATTACTATATGTCCCTAATTATATCCATACAAGGAATATGAAATATACCTCCTAAGCGTTGCTCACTGGAACAGGACCTGTTCTGCCGTTTCATATAGCTGCAGATGGGAGTTTCTTGGTATTGTTCCTCAAAATGAGCAGAAGTCCTATTATATTCCTAGTTAGTTTCTTAGGACTTCAACCATGTAACTCACATATTTAACATTTACTAAAGGTCAACTCATTTTACCTTTATTACTTTGTATGTTTTCATATAGTTAGCAGAAAAGATCCCGCAAGGTGCTGCAGATGGAGTCTCTGGTATTGTTTCTCAAAACCAGCAGAAGCCCTATTATATTCCAAGTTAGTTTCTTAGGACTTCAACCATGAAACTCACATATTTAACATTGCTACGTATAGTTAAAGCTACTAGTGCTATTTCCAAATTCTCTATTATTATATAGTATTATGAAATTCTATCTTGTACTGGGTATGATAACCGTAAATACTTGCGGGCTTTATGTCCCTGATTACATCCATACAAAGAATAGGTAATATACCTGCTAAGCGTTGCTCACTTGAACAGGACCTGTTCTGCAGATTCATATAACATGCATGCTATAAACACCTTTTGTTTATACCAATGCGGTGTACGGAAATGTAAACAACATTTACAAAAGACTGAGTCATTTTACCTTTATTACTTTGTATGTCTTCGTGTACTTAGCAGAAATATCCCGTAAGTTTAAAACATGCTGCAGATGGAGTCTCTTGGTATTGTTTCTCAAAACCAGCAGAAGCCCTATGATATTATAAGTTAGTTTCGTAGGACTTCAACCATGTAACTCACATATTTAACTTTGCTAGCAAAAGCTACTAGTGCTGGTTCCAAATTCTCTATTATTATTACATAGTGTCATGAAAATCAATCTTATACTGGGTATGATAGCCTAAAATACTTGTGGGCTAAGGAATTACTTTATGTCCCAGATTACATCCATACAAGGAATAGGAAATATTCCTGCTAAGCATGGCTCACTTGAACAGGACCTGTTCTGCAGATTCATATAGCATCCCCGCTTTCACTTACACCAATGCGGTGTACTGAAATGTAAGCAACATTTACTAAAGATCGACTCATTTTACCTTTATTACTTTGTATGTTTTCATATAGTTAGCAGAAAAGATCCCGCAAGGTTATCACATGCTGCAGATGGAGTCTCTGGTATTGTTTCTCAAAACCAGCAGAAGCCCTATTATATTCCAAGTTAGTTTCTTAGGACTTCAACTATGTAACTCACATATTTAACATTGCTACATATAGCTACATATACCAATGCGGTGTACGGAAATGGAAACAACATTTACAAAGGACCGACTCCTTTTACCTTTATTACTTTGTATGTCTTCGTATACTTAGCAGTAAAGATCCGGCAAGTTTATCACATGCTGCAGATGGAGTCTCTTGGTATTATTTCTCAAAACAAGCAGAAACCCTATTATATTCCAAATTAGTATCGTAGGACTTCAACCATGTAACTCACATATTTAACATTGCTACATATAGTTAAAGCTACTAGTGCTATTTCCAAATTCTCTATTATTACATAGTATTATGAAATTCTATCTTGTACTGGGTATGATAACCGTAAATATTTGCAGGCTTTATGTCCCTGATTACATCCATACAAAGAATAGGTAATATACCTGCTAAGCGTTGTTCACTTGAACAGGACCTGTTCTGCTGATTCATATAACATGCATGCTATAAACACCTTTCGTTTATACCAATGCGGTGTACGGAAATGTAAGCAACATTTACTAAAGATCGACTCATTTTACATTTATTACATTGTATGTTTTCATATAGCAGAAAAGATCCCGCAAGGTTATCACATGCTGCAGATGGAGTCTCTTGATATTGTTACTCAGAACCAGCAGAAGCCCTATGATATTATAAGTTAGTTTGGTAGGACTTCAACCGTTTAACTCACATATTTAACTTTGCTAGCAAAAGCTACTAGTGCTGGTTCCAAATTCTCTATTATTATTACATAGTGTCATGAAAATCAATCTTATACTGGGTATGATAGCCTAAAATACTTGTGGGTTAAGGAATTACTTTATGTCCCAGATTACATCCATACAAGGAATAGGAAATATTCCTGCTAAGCATGGCTCACTTGAACAGGACCTGTTCTGCAGGTTCATATAGCATGCATGCTTTCACTTACACCAATGCGGTGTACCGAAATGTAAGCAACATTTACTAAAGATCGACTCATTTTACCTTTATTACTTTGGACCTGTTCTGCACGCCTGGGAGACGGGGTCGGCGAGGTAGGTGTACAAGGCAGGGCACAGTGGTGGCCAGCGGACCAAGGGGCACCATCTTCGCAGCCTAACTCCCCCTCTCATCCACAGATCATGGATGGGTTCGGCCGCCTAGGGTTCCCCCACTGCATCGGGGCTGTCAATGGCTGCCACATCCCCATCCGTGCCCCCGGAAGGCGCTACGACGAATACGGGAACAGGAAGGTCTTCTGTTCAGTCATCCTCCAGGGGATGGTGGATCACACAGGCCGTTTCATTTATGCGGAGGCAGGCTGGGGTGGTCGGCGGAACGACGCCTTCGTTCTCCAGCAGTCTAACCTACGCGCCGCCATGGACGCCGGGGCGTACGTCCCGGGGAACCCCACTGTCACGATGCAGGGTGTCCGCGTGCCAGCCCTCATAGTTGCTGATGGGGCATACCCCCAACGCCTGTGGCTCATGAAACCCTACGCCCCGCCACGGAACGCGGTGAAGGCGTACTTCAATGGCCGTCTGTGCCGCGCAAGCAACGTCGTGGAACGGGCGTTTGGCCATCTGAAAGGGCACTGGCGATGCCTGCTGTCCTGGCTCCAGGCCGCCATAGTGAAAGTAACCCCGGTGATCATAGCCTGCGTCATCCTGCACAACATCTGCGAGGCACACGGACATGAACTCCGTCTGGAGATGCCGCCCAGGGAGACCATCGAGGTCGAGGAGGAAGGGCTGCCCAGTTGGCGGGAGCGGCTGCGCACACGGCAGCCGGGGCAACGCGTCAGGGACGCAGTGGATGCCTACATGTTCGACCGCCGGCCACGAAGGGGCGCCAGGTGAATGACGGCCACGAGTCACAGGGGAAGGTAAGGGCCACCCTAATGACAGGATGGCCATTTTTTTTCGCCGTTTACAAGCACCGCAGCCCGCGGGCTCCCCGGGGCCGCCGTCGGCCCCCCGTGGCGGCGCCCGTGGCTCGCCGCCACGCACCGCCGTGTGGAGGGGCGCCCTCAACACCATCCATCCCGTGCCATGGCGACTGGGGCCTCCACAAGCCCTGCAACGGGAACCGCAAAAGGTGGCTCGGCCGGTGGGATGGCAGGGGCGGGGCCAGGGTCGCCATCCATGGGAGTCATCCGCTCCAAGGCTGTCGCGATGCGGTCCAGGACCCCTGTTGCTGTCACAAGGGAGGCAGCTGGTCCGGCCATCGTCTCCCGGTGCAGGGCCTGGAACCCCGCCCACTCCTGGCGTTCCCGCTCGCCCTCTGCCCTCCCGAGCTCCAGCAGGGTGGTCTGGAAACGGCGCCGCTTGTCCAGGTCCTCCTCCCCCTGCTCCAGTAGCCGTTCCCCGACAGTGGTGAGGAGCGCGACGCGGCGGCGGCACCTGCGTTCCTGTTTTAGGCGCTCCTCGGCAGAGAGCGCCCCGAGGTCCAGGGCTGGCCCCTCCCCTTCCTCGCCTCCGTCGCAGTCCCAAACGCCTTCACCTGCATATGTGAATAGGTTTGGTTTGCTGGGGACCGAGCTTCCCAAGGCACCCCCCTGGCCCTCCCGCCATGGCACGCACCTGCAGACCCCTCCCCCTGTCGCTCGGACTCGGAGGCCACGTTCGGGGACACTGGGCTTCTGTCCGGGGCGTCCCCCCATGCTGCAACTGCGGGCGACACGAAGGGCGGTGCCTTGGCCCGGGGTGGCAGTCCGCCGTTGGGCCAAGGCACCTGGGGAGCCAGCTGCTGGCCGGCCCTTGGCTCCAACTCCACCCATTCCTCCCACTTGGGGACCCACGGTACCCGTGGTCTCCTGGGTCCCGCCCGACTCCTTGTCCGTGTGGCCGGCATGGTCGCTGTCTCCCCCAGGCGATACTGGCGCCGTTGATGGCCCTGGTGGGGGTCATAGACAGGGGGTGGGTTGCCTGCCTGTGGCATAGTCCCCCGCCCCACTGCCCAGGTGGCCACCCACCTGGGAGCATTACCTGGCCGTGGCCCCCGCTGCCTAGGGGGCTCACGTGGGGCCGGCGGTGCCCCACCGGCGGATGCCGGTCTCTTCGGTGGCCGTTCCCGGCCCGCCCACTCAGCCTCCACCACTTTGGGTGGCCGGGGAACACGCCGCACACTGAGGCTCCGTGCCACCCGTCGCGGCCGCCCACTGCCCCGCGTCCCCAAGATATTGGCCAGCCTCCGGTAGTGCGGGCATGTGGCTAGCTAGGCTCCCGTCCGTTCGTTATGCTCGCGGACACGGTAGTACTCCTGCCGCAGCACCTTGGTCTTCGTCCGACATTCTAAGGCGCTGCGGACGACCCCTTGTGCCCGGAGGTCCCTGGAGACACGTTCGAACACGTCCTGGTTCCTGTGGGAAGCATGCAGGGCCTCCTGGATGTCCGGGGCACCCCAGACTTCCAACAACCTCATGCTCCCTCCAGCTACGGCTCCGTGCCCCCTGCTCACCGGTGCTTGCCGATGCCGACGAGCTAGGGGTCGGGTACTCGTCCGCCAGGCCAGGGGGCCCCTCGGGCGCTGGGGCAGGAATCCTCAGACGGTGCGCTGCCATGGCCTCCCTGCTCGCTGTGGCCGAATGCTGTCGCACTAACTAGGTTGCCGGCAACAGGGACTACACCGCGTGGCCAGCGAGCACGGGCAGTGTGGCCGGCGACAGGTGCTCGTGGCAGGCGGTGCATCCGGGGTATGCCGGCTTCCCAGGAACGTCGGGGGCGGTCCCCACGCCCCTCGCGATACTGTGGGCTGGACGGCACGGGGGCGCGGCTGGTCACTTTCGACTATGCTGCGCAAGTGGAGGGAGCGGCGTGACGGCGCCCGCTGGCAATGCCGGGCGATGGAGCTTTTTTTGCTCCACTGCCTGGCCATGGGCGCGTCACGCCGCCTTATGACTACGGCACAGCTGGTCAACTGTTTTGACCTCTTCCGAGCGGCCTCGGAATACCTGGAGGCCGCCGGATACTCCCGGACACCCCGCCAGTACCGGGAGAAATTCGAATGTCTCAGGGCCACCTTCTTTGTGGCTCTGCGAGCCATAGCTGCCGGCACTCCAGGGCCGCCTCCGCCACACGCAGACGTCCTCGACCTGATGTGGGCGGAGGCTGGGGCTCCTGTATGGATGTTACGGCAGCAGGAGGGTGTGTATGGCGGCAACAGGCGACTGTGCGGACCTGGGCCACATGCCTGGCCGTTCTGCGCTGCCTTGCCATCATGGCCCTGTAGGGACCTCTGGTACCGGCGCCGCTCTCACCGGGTGCCTTTCTTCCCCACTTGCAGGGGGTGCCTCAACGGATTGCTGTGCTGCCGGACCCTCCTCGCCGCCCCCGTGAGCTGCCGTCGCGGACCTCCCGCCGTCCTGAAGCTGGACTTTGGGGAGGGTTGGGTGTCTCTGCGTAGCCATCCCCTTAGTTGCCTCCCAGTTCGCCCCTCCCCTTGTTTGCTACCCCAGTCCTTCTGCCCCCTAGGTCGTCCCCTTTCTTTTACTGTTTCCCCTCGCGTGTTGTATTTCCTAGACCCCCGTGTTTGTACGGTTTTCTATGCATTGCACTTTTTTACACTGTTTTGACTATTTTATAAATTTTGTATGTTTCACCCACACCCTCGTCTCTGCTGTCATTTGTGCTTGGGGGAGGGTTCGGGGATTGGTGGGTGGTCGCTGTGGTGGCCTCTGTGCCGTTCCTCATACGGACATGCTGCCCCTCTCCCCCACTGGAGCTCAGCGCCCCGGCCCATTGCATCCAGGGCTCCCCTGCTTCCCCTCACCTTTGGGGATCTCCGGGCGCCTTTCTATCCCCGTTCCCTTTGGGTGCCCTCTGCGGCGCAGCATTCCAGCAGCCGCTTTGATTCTGGCTCTTCCGCTAAACCCGGAACTCCCCGATTACGCACGCGGCGCCTTCGGCACCACGTCTGATTTTACCCTGGTTGTCAAGGAACCTGTGGTTTCTTCCGCGTTCCGCTAACGCGACTTTTCCGGCGGCGTGCATCGAATCTGCTGCCCGTTGCCCCCGGCACCGTGCGTTATAGGTGATTTTAGTCGCCGCCATTCCACCCCGAATGTGCGTTAAAATCCCCGTGCATAATGGGTCTAAGCGTTGCTCACTTGAACAGGACCTGTTCTGCAGATTCATATAACATGCATGCTATAAACACCTTTCGTTTATACCAATGCGGTGTACGGAAATGTAAACAACATTTACAAAAGACCGAGTCATTATACCTTTATTACTTTGTATGTCTTCGTATACTTAGCAGAAATATCCCGTAAGTTTATCACATGCTGCAGATGGAGTCTCTTGGTATTGTTTCTCAAACCCAGCAGAAGCCGTATGATATTAAAAGTTAGTTTCGTAGGACTTCAACCATGTAACTCACATATTTAACTTTGCTAGCAGAAGCTACTAGTGCTGGTTACAAATTCTCTATTATTATTACATAGTGTCATGAAAATCAATCTTATACTGGGTATGATAGCCTAAAATACTTGTGGGCTAAGGAATTACTTTATGTCCCAGATTACATCCATACAAGGAATAGGAAATACACCTGCTAATCATGTCTCACTAGACCAGGACCTGTTCTGCAGATTCATATAGCATGCATGCTTTCACTTACACCAATGCGGTGGACCGAAATGTAAGCAACATTGTTATAACACTGTTATTGTTATAATAACACTGGTATATCGACTCATTTTACCTTTATTACTTTGTATGTTTTCATATAGTTAGCAGAAATGATCCCGCAAGGTTATCACATGCTGCAGATGGAGTCTCTGGTATTTGTTCTCAAAACCAGCAGAAGCCCTATTATAATCCAAGTTAGTTTCTTAGGACTTCAACTATGTAACTCACATATTTACCATTGCTACATATAGCTAAAGCTACTAGTGCTATTTCCAAATTCTCTATTATTACATAGTATTATGAAATTCTATCTTCTACAGGGTATGATGACCGGAAACATTTTCGGCTAAGGAATTACTTTATGTCCCTGATTACATCCATACAAGGAATAGGTAATATACCTGCTAAGCGATGCTGACTTGAACAGGACCTGTTCTGCAGATTCATATAACATGCATGCTATAAACACCGTTCGTTTATACCAATGCGGTGTACGGAAATGTAAACAACAAATGTAAACAACAAATGTAAACAACATAGTTAGCAGAAAAGATCCTGCAACGTTATCACATGGTGCAGATGGAGTCTCTTGGTATTGTTTCTCAAAACCAGCAGAAGCCCTATTATATTCCAAGTTAGTTTCTTATGACTTCAACCGTGTAATTCACATATTTAACATTGCTACATATAGTAAAAGCTACTAATGCTATTTCCAAATTCTCTATTATTATTACATAGTATGTGTCACTAGACCAGGACTTGTTCTGCAGATTCATATAGCATGCATGCTTTCACTTACACCAATGCGGTGGACCGAAATGTAAGCAACATTTACTAAAGATCGACTCATTTTACCTTTATTACTTTGTATGTTTTCATATAGTTAGCAGAAAAGATCCCACAAGGTTATCACATGCTGCAGATGGAGTCTCTGGTATTGTTTCTCAAAACCAGCAGAAGCCCTATTATATTCCAAGTTAGTTTCTTAGGACTTCAACCGAGTAACTCACATATTTAACATTGCTACATATAGTTAAAGCTACTAGTGGTATTTCCAAATTCTCTATTATTTCATATTTATTTCATAATATTTATTATGTCCCTGATTACATCCATACAAAGAATAGGTAATATACCTGCTAAGGCCCATTATGCACGGCCGCCGAAACGGCGAATTTTGGTCACATGGAAAAAGCGGAGGGGGAAGACGCGAAGTATATCGGTTATGCACGGAACGGGGTGTGACGGCGGCAAAACCCGGAGCGACAGGTGTCGAGGCGTCGATGTGCAGGCCAAAGGAACCGAGGCTAGCGCGCCGCTGCGTCGGCAAGCGGGCGCTGCGTCGGACATCGGAGCCAGGAATGGCAGAAGCCGACTGCACAGGCGCATTCCTGCCGGGTCCGCCGGGCACGGAGGGGGAGGGAGCAAGCGCCGTAGCCGTGAGCCCCAGAAACACGATGGACCATAGGGTACCGGTGGTGGTGGCCGCACAGGTGGCATCAGTAATCGCTGTCATCGTACACGCTCTAATGCTGGCGCCAGCCACAGATGTCCTGCAACGCGAGCGACGACAAAGGAAGCGGAGGCGGCGCCGAGCCATGCACGCATGGCGGAGATGGAGAATATGGTGGGGAGCCTCTCTGTCCTGGAGGCGAGGTGCCATCCGCCAGAGGCACGCCCTGTCCACAGTGCGGTCCCGAGGGCCTGCTGGGCTGAATGGCACAGCCGAGACTGGTGGGAGAACTTTGTGACAGCCAGCTGGAGCGACGACCACTGGATCGATAACTTCCCCATGTCGCGGAGCACATTCCAGGAGGCCGTGACAGCACTACGGAGCCGGCTGGAGAGACAAGCCACCAACATGAGGATGCCCATCTCTGTGGAGAAACGGGTCGCCATTGCTCTATGGTACTTGGCCACAGGAGACACATATCGAGACGTCGCCCACCAGTTTGGTGTTGGGGTCGCCACGGCAGGGGAGATCATATGGGAGGTGTGCCTGGCGATGGAAGCAGAGCTCTACCGGATGGTAGTGTGCCTGGGAGACGGGGTCGGCGAGGTAGGTATACAAGGCAGGGCACAGTGGCGGCCAGCGGAACAAGGGGCACCATCCTCGCAGCCTAACTCCCCCTCTCATCCACAGATCATTTATGGGTTCGGCCGCCTAGGGTTCCCCCATTGCATCGGGGCCGTCGATGGCTGCCACATCCCCATCCGTGCCCCCGGGAGGCGCTACGACAAATATGGGAACAGGAAGGGCTTCTGTTCGGTCATCCTCCAGGGAACGGTGGATCACACAGGCCGTTTCATTGATGTGGAGGCAGGCTGGGGTGGTCGGCGGAACGACGCCTTCGTTTTCCAGCAGTCTAACCTACGCGCCGCCATGGACGCCGGGGCGTATGTCCCGGGGAACAGAACCGTCACGATGCAGGGTGTCCGCGTGCCAGCCCTCATAGTTGCTGATGGGGCATACCCCCAACACCGGTAGCTCATGAAACCCTACGCCCCGCCACGGAAAGCGATGAAGGCGTACTTCAATGGCCGTCTGTGCCGCGCACGCAACATCGTGGAACGGGTGTTTGGCCGTCTGAAAGGGCGCTAGCGATGCCTGCTCTCCTGCCTCCAGGCCACCATAGTGAACGTTACCCCGGTGATCATAGCCTGCGTCATCCTGCACAACGTCTGCGAGGCAAACGGCCAGGAACTCCGTCTGGAGATGCCGCCCAGGGAGACCATCGAGGTTGTAGAGGAAGGGCTGCCCAGTCGGCGGGAGCGGCTGTGCACACGGCAGCAGGGGCAAAGCGTCAGGGACGCAGTGGCTGCCTACATGTTCGACCGCCGGCCATGAAGGGGCGCCAGGTGAATGATGGACACAAGTCACAGGGGAAGGTAAGGGCCACCCTACTGACAGGACGGCCATTTATTTTTCGCTGTTTACAAGCGCCGCAGCCCGCGGGCTCCCCGGGGCCGCCGTCGGCCCCCCGTTGCGGCGCCCCTGGCTCGCCCCCGTGCACCGCGGCGTGGAGGGGGGCCCTCAACACCATCCATCCCGTTCGCCGCCCCTCCCCCTGTCCCATGGCGACCGGGGCATCCACAAGCCCCGCAACGGGAACCGCAAGGGGTGGCTCGGCCGGTGGGATGGCAGGGGCGGGGCCAGTGTCGCCATCCATGGGATTCATCCGCTCCAAGGCTGTCGCGATGCGGTCCAGGACTCCTGTTCCTGGGAGGCAGCTGGTCCAGCCATCGTGTCCCGATGCAGGGCCTGGAGCCCCGCCCACTCCTGGCGTTCCCACTCGCCCTCTGCCCTCCCGAGCTCCAGCAGGGTGGTCTGGAAACGGCACCGCTCGTCCAGGTCCTCCTCCCCCTGTTCCAGTAGCCGTTCCCCGACAGTGGTGAGGAGCGCGTAGCGGCGGCGGCGCCTGCGTTCCCGTTGTAGGCACTCCTCGGCAGAGAGCGCCCCGAGGTCCAGGGCTGGCCCCTCCCCTTCCTCGCCACCGTCGCCGTCCCCAACGCCTTCACCTGCATATGTGAATAGGTTTGGTGTCTTGGGGACCGAGCTTCCCAGGGCACCCCCCTGGCTCTCCGCGCCGTGGCACGCACCTGCAGAGCCCTCCCCCTGTCGCTCGGACTCAGAGGCCACGTTCGGGGACACTGGGCTTCTGTCCAGGGCGTCCCCCCATGTTGCACCTGCGGGCGACATGAAGGGTGGTGCCTTGGCCCGGGGTGGCAGTCCGCCGTTGGTCCAAGGCACCTGGGGAGCCAGCTGCTGGCTGGCCCTTGGTGTGGCTCCCACGCCACCCATTCCACCCACTTGTGGACCCACGGTACCCGTGGTCTCCTGGGACCCGCCCGACTCCTCGTCCGTGTGGCCGGCCTGGTCGCTCTCTCCCCCAGGTGATACTGGCGCCGTTGATGGCCCTGGTTGGGGTCATAGACAGGAGGTGGGTTGCCTGCCTGTGGCATAGTCCCCCGCCCCACTGCCCAGGTGGCCACCCACCTGGGAGCATTACCTGGCCGTGGCCCCCGCTGCCTAGGGGTCTCACGTGGGGCCAGCGGAGCCCCACCGGCGGATGCCTGTCTCTTCGGTGGCCGTCCCCGTCCCACCCACTCAGCCTCCACCACCTCGGGTGGCCGGGGAACACGCCGCACACTGAGGCTCCGTGCCACCTTTGCGGCCGCCCACTGCCCCGCGTCCCCAAGATATCGGCCAGCCTCCGGTAGTGCGGGCATGTGGCTGGCTTGGCTCCCGTCCGGTCGTTATGCTCGCGGACACGGTAGTACTCCTGCCGCAGCGCCTTGGTCTTCGTCCGACATTCCAAGGCGCTGCGGACGACCCTTTGTGCCCGGAGGTCCCTGGAGACACGTTCGAACACCTCCCGGTTCCTGTGGGACGCATGCAGGGCCTTCTGGATGTCCGGGGCACCCCAGACTTCCAACAGAGCCACGACCTCATGCTCCCTCCAGCTACGGCCCCGTCCCCCCTGCTCGCCGGTGCTTGCCGATGCCGACGAGCTAGGAGTCGGGTACTCGTCCGCCAGGCCAGGGGGCCCCTCGGGCGCTGGGGCAGGAATCCTCGGACGGCCCGCTGGCATGGCCTCCCTGCTCGTTGTGGCCGCGTGCTGTCGCACTAACTAGGTGGCCGGCAATGGGGTCTACACGGTGTGGCCAGGGAGCACGGGCAGCGTAGCCGGCGACAGGCGCTCCTGGCAGGCGTCGATGCGTCTGGCCATGGGCGCGTCACGCCGCCTTATGACTACGGCGCAGCTGGTCAACTGTTTTGACCTCTTCCGAGCGGCCTCGTAATACCTGGAGGCTGCCGGGTACTCCCGGACACCCCGCCAGTGCCGGGAGAAATTCGAACGGCTCAGGGCCACCTTCTTTGCGGCTCTGCGAGCCATAGCTGCTGGCAGTCCAGGGCCGCCTCCGCCACACGCAGACGTCCTCGACCTGATGTGGGCGGAGGCTGGGGCTCCTGTATGGATGTTACGGCAGCAGGAGGGTGTGTATGGCGGCAACGGGCGACTGTGCGGACCCGGGCCACATGCCTGGCCGATCTGTGCTGCCTTGCCGTCATGGCCTGTAGGGACCTCCGGTCCCGGCACCGCTCTCACCGGGTACCTTTCTTCCCCACTTGCAGGGGTTGCCACAACGGACTGCTGTGCTGCCGGACCCTCCTCGCCGCCCACGTGAGCTGCCGTCGTGGACCTCCCGCCGCCCTGAAGCTGGACTTTGTGGGGGGTTGGGTGTAGGATAGGAAAGAATAGGAAATACACCTGCTAATCATGTCTCACTAGACCAGGACCTGTTCTGCAGATTCATATAGCATGCATGCTTTCACTTACACCAATGCGGTGGACCGAAATGTAAGCAACATTGTTATAACACTGTTATTGTTATAATAACACTGGTATATTGCAGTGCAGGGGAATACTTTTCGCCAAAGAAACCAACAACTTATTGGCATTAAACAGGCCACAACTTTTATTGAACGATAGAGCGTTGACCAGCATGGGGGAGAACGGAACCAGCCCTCTTGTGATCCCCTTACCACAAGGCAGCCACACGCGACTTCATCAGGTATGCACGAGGACCTCCAACACCCCACCTGGCTCCTCGTGCCCCCAATTCCCTGATGGATAGAATGGGGAGGTGACCACCTCTTGGGAACCCCTTGAGGCGTGAACCCCTGAGGGGTTCCGGGCCACCCGGAAACGCGGATCCGCCGTCCCAGCTCATCCTCCATGAGTGATGGCCTCCCGGCACCGCTTACTCACAGCCTCTTACGGAGGCTCCTGGGAATTGTAGTCCATGGACTTCTGGAGGGCCGCAGTTTGACTACCCCTGCTGTAGAAGATAGAATTTCATAATACTATGTAATAATAGAGAATTTGGAAATAGCACTAGTAGCTTTAACTATATGTAGCAATGTTAAATATGTGAGTTACATGGTTGAAGTCCTAAGAAACTAACTTGAAATATAATAGAGTTTCTGCTGGTTTTGAGAAATAATACCAATAATACACATCTGCAGCATGTGATAAACTTGCCGGATCTTTTCTCCTAAGTATATGAAGACATACCAAGTAATAAAGGTAAAATGAGTCGGTCTTTTGTAAATGTTGTTTACATTTCCGCACACCGCATTGGTATATGTAGCTGGATGTAGCAAATATTTGAGTTACATAGTTGAAGTCCTAGTAAACTAACTTGGAATATAATAGGGCTTCTGCTGGTTTTGAGAAACAATACCAGAGACTCCTTCTGCAGCATGTGATAACCTTGTGGGCTCTTTTCTGCTAACTATATGAAAACATACAAAGTAATAAAGGTAAAATGAGTCTATCTTTAGTAAATGTTTTTGACATTTCGGTACACCGGATTGGTGTAAGTGAAAGCATGCATGCTATATGAATCTGCAGAACAGGTCCTGTTCAAGTGAGCCATGCTTAGCAGGTATATTTCCTATTCCTTGTATGGATGTAATCTGGGACATAAAGTTATTCCTTAGCCCACAAGTATTTTAGGCTATCATACCCAGTAGTAATAATAGAGAATGTAGTAATAATAGAGAATGTGGAACCAGCACTAGTAGCTTTTGCTAGCAAAGTTAAATATTTGAGTTACATGGTTGAAGTCCTACGAAACTAACTTATAATATCACTAGAAAATAAGCCCGCTGTCGAAGAAATACAACGGGCCCTAGCAGAGGGTGGGAGAACAGATTGTGGGGAAGGAAGGAAGGAAGGAAGGAAGAAGAGGAAAGGAGGAAGGGGAGGGAGAAAAAAGGGCAAGGGGTGGTTGAAGGGATGGGTAGAAGGGAGAAAGGAAGTAAAGGAGAGAGACAGGAAGCAAGTAAGACGGAAAGACAGAGAGAAAGGAAGGTGATGGAGAAGTAGAAGAAGTCAGGAAGTAAGAAGGAAGAAAGGAAGGAAGGCAGAGAGGTAGGTGAAAGGGGAGGGGACAGGGGGGTGTAGGTTGGGGGAATGGGGGGGGGCAAATCGGGAGGGGGAGGGGGGAGGGAAGAGGGGGTAGAGAGGAGTGTGTGCTTGGATGTGTTTGGTGGGGGAAGGGGTGGCAGAGCGCGGTCGGTGGGTGGCTGTGTGTGTGTGTGTGTGTGTCTGTGTTTGCTGGTAAGTGGCAGCTGGGCAAGGGGGCGGCTATGGGGGTTTGGGTGGTGAGACTGTGTGTGTGTGTTTGTGTGTGTGTGGGTGCGGGGAAGCGGCGGTGGGGAATGGCCATCGGGAAGGGACCCCAGGTGGGAAAGGAGTAGGGATGGGGTGTCTCCCCCGGGCGGCGGTCATTTGGTGGGCAGGGAGTCCTCGGCAGCCGCGCTGTGCGCGACTGCCGGGGGCTCCCTCGGGCGGTGGCATGCGTGCACGGGGCTGAGGGAGGTCCGTGGGCTGGGCGTCCACCTGGCCGCGCCGTGAGGGAGGCTGTGGCAGCGGGCACGGGCTGGGATGGCGGCGGCGGTGCCGGAGGCGGGCGGGGCGGCGGCGCGGGCGCGTTGGGTGGCGCTGTGGGGCCGGGCGCGGGGCCTGTGCCAGGCAGGGAGCCCTCGGCAGCAGTAACCCCAGGCGCTTTCCGGAGGACGCGAGAATGGCCGCGGAGCCTCCTAGGGCCGCCAGAAGCGCGCAGGAGCCCGGCCCTCGTTGTCCGCTCCGACTGCGGTCCACGACAGGCACGGGCGGCTCCCATGCAGAGGCGCAAGGAAGAAGCCAGGCGGGAGGCGAAGGGAAGGAGCGGCGGGTCTTGGCGGAGGGCAGGGCTCCAGGGGTGGGAAGGGAAGGGAAGGGGGCGAGTCCCCTCGAGGGTCGCCCTGCCCTGGCCGGAGGGGCGGCTGCTCGAGAGGCGAGAGAGGAATGGTGGTTCACCGTGGCTCGCTGGTCCCAACTGTACTGTGGGTGCTTCTCAGCTCCCGGGTCGCCGGCGGAATTCCGGTCCCCGCTCTCAGCGCCGAGCGGCGGCTCTTTGGCCTCTTTCCTCCTCTTGGAGAAGAAGCAGCCCATGGTTGCCCTGCCGCTCCGCTCCGCGCACGCAGCCCTCGGGTGCTTCCGCCAGCCGCCCGAATGAACACTTAATGCTCGCTTCCGGCTTCTGCCGCCTCTGTCTCCCGGGGCGACAGGCGCTCTCGGCGTCGGGCTACTCCGCGAGCAATAGGAGCTCGGCACTTCCCGTGAGTCAAGAGCATGGATCGAATCCTGCTCTTCTCCCCACCTCTCTCCCTCCCCCCCACCACCATTCTCGCTCTCGAGGCGGAGTGAGGCCGTTTGTAAAGGTCCTGACTGAGAGGATCTTCAGCCGTACCCGATGACGTTTGGTGCCTCTCCGGAACGGCGACGTAGAAAGACAGTTATCTGAAGAATCTTCAGGGGGTTCCCTTGGGGGTCTCGCCGCGTCAGGCCGGGAGCAACTGCGAGCCGCGCTGTGCGCGGCTCGCAGTTGCTGGGGCTGGGAATCGGAGGGACCAATCGGCAGGCGCTTTGCGCCTGCCGTTTGGTCCCTCCGATTGTCTGTCTTGAGGAAGGGTCCAATCCGGAGCCTTCCTCATCACGGACAAATCCCACCTCGGCAGCCCTTAACGCTTTATTTAGTCCGTGGCGCCCGTGGCGCCACGGGCGGTTTAAAGATAGGGCTTCTTTTAGTTTTAAGTAACAATACCAAGAGACTCCATCTGCAGCTTGTGATATACTTGCGGGATATTTCTGCTAAGTATACAAAGACATACAAAGTAATAAATGTAAAATGACTCGGTCTTTTGTAAATGTTGTTTACATTTCCGTACACCGCATTGGTATAAACGAACGGTGTTTATAGCATGCATTTACGGTTATCATACCCAGTAAAAGGTAAAGGTAAACGTATCCGCCGTGCAAGCACCGAGTCATGTCTGACCCTTGGGGTGACGCCCTCTAGCGTTTTCATGGCAGACTCAATACAGGGTGGTTCGCCAGTGCCTTCCCCAGTCATTACCGTTTACCCCCCAGCAAGATGGGTACTCATTTTACCGACCTCGGAAGGATGGAAGGCTGGGTCAACCTTGAGCCGGCTGCTGGGATTGAACTCCCAACCAAATGGGCAAAGCTTTCAGGCGGATGCCTTACCACTCTGCGCCTCAAGAGGCTCATTATCATACCCAATACAAGATAGAATTTCATAATACTATGTAATAATAGAGAATTTGGAAATAGCACTAGCAGCTTTAACTATATGTAGCAATGTTAAATGTGTGAGTTACATGGTTGAAGTCCTAAGAAACTAACTTGGAATATAATAGGGTTTCTGCTGGTTTTGAGAAATAATACCAAGAGACTCCATCTGCAGCATGTGATAAACTTGCCGGATCTTTTCTGCTAAGTATATGAAGACATACAAAGTATTAAAGGTAAAATGAGTCGGTCATTTGTAAATGTTGTTTACATTTCCGTACACCGCATTGGTATATGTAGCTATATGTAGCAATGTTAAATATGTGAGTTACATAGTTGAAGTCCAAAGAAATTAACTTGGAATAGAATAGGGCTTCTGCTGGTTTTGAGAAACAATACCAGAGACTCCATCTGCAGCATGTGATAACCTTGCGGGATCTTTTCTGCTAACTATATGAAAACATACAAAGTAATAAAGGTAAAATCTTTAGTAAATGTTGCTTACATTTCGGTACACCGCATTAGTGTAAGTGAAAGCATGCATGCTATATGAATCTGCAGAACATGTCCTGTTCATGTGAGCCATGCTTAGCAGGTATATTTCCTATTCCTTGTATGGATGTAATCTGGGACATAAAGTTATTCCTTAGCCCACAAGTATTTTAGGCTATCATACCCAGTATAAGATAGATTTTCAGGACACTATGTAGTAATAATAGAGAATTTGGAATAATCACTAGTAGCTTTTGCTAGCAAAGTTAAATATGTGAGTTACATGGTTGAAGTCCTACGAAACTAACTTATAATATCATAGGGCTTCTGCTAGTTTTAAGAAACAATACCAAGAGACTCCATCTGGAGCATGTGATATACTTGAGGGATATTTCTGCTAAGTATACGAAGACATACGAAGTAATAAATGTAAAATGACTCGGTCTTTTGTAAATGTTGTTTACATTTCGGTACACCGCATTGGTATAAACGAAAGGTGTTTATAGCATGCATGTTATATGAATCTGCAGAACAGGTCCTGTTCAAGTGAGCCATGCTTAGCAGGTATATTTCCTATTCCTTGTATGGATGTAATCTGGAACATAAAGTTATTCCTTAGCCCACAAGTATTTTAGGCTATCATACCCAGTATAAGATAGGTTTTCATGACACTATGTAGTCATAATAGAGAATTTGGTAATAGCACTAGTAGCTTTAACTATATGTAGCAATGTTAAATATGTGAGTTACATGGTTGAAGTCCTAAGAAACTAACTTGGAATATAATAGGGCTTCTGCTGGTTTTGAGAAACAATACCAAGGGACTCCATCTGCAGCATGTGATAACCTTGCGGGATCTTTTCTGCTAACTATATGAAAACATACCAAGTAATAAAGGTAAAATGAGTAGACCTTTAGTAAACATTGTTTACATTTCGGTACACCGCATTGGTATAAGTGAAAGCATGCATGCTATATGAATCTGCAGAACAGGTCCTGTTCAAGTGAACAACGCTTAGCAGGTATATTACCTATTCCTTGTATGGATGTAATCAGGGACATAAAGTAATTCCTTAGCCCACTATTTATTATACCCAGTAGAACATGGAATTTCATAATACTATGTAATAATAGAGAATTGGGAAATAGCATTAGTAGCTTTAACTATATGTAGCAATGTTAAATATGTGAGTTACACGGTTGAAGTCCTAAGAAACTAACTTGGAATATAATAGGGCTTCTGCTGGTTTTGAGAAACAATACCAAGATACTCCATCTGCACCATGTGATAACGTTGCAGGATCTTTTCTGCTAACTATATGAACACATACAAAGTAATAAAGGTAAAAAGGGTCGGTCTTTTGTTTACATTTCCGTACACCGCATTGGTATAAACGAACGGTGTTTATAGCATGCATGTTATATGAATCTGCAGAACAGGTCCTGTTCAAGTCAGCATCGCTTAGCAGGTATATTACCTATTCCTTGTATGGATGTAATCCGGGACATAAAGTAATTTCTTAGCCGACAATGTTTCCGGTCATCATACCCTGTAGAAGATAGAATTTCATAATACTATGTAATAATAGAGAATTTGGTAATAGCACTAGTAGCTTTAACTATATATAGCAATGTTAAATATGTGAGTTACACGGTTGAAGTCCTAAGAAACTAACTTGGAATATAATAGGGCTTCTGCTGGTTTTGAGAAAGAAAGTGCGGCTGCGGCTGGACGCGGCCGCAGTTGACGGGCGGGGGAGGGAATGAGCAGGAGACGGACGCGGCCGGAGTGCCTGCGCGGAGGGCGGGGACAAGTCGCTTATAAGCGCCACGTGCTCGGTCCCTGCCCTCTTTGTCTGCAGGGAGCTCCGGGGAAGGCACGCGGCACGGAGCAGGCGCGGCTGAGGCCTTCCACGCATCTTCGGGCGGAGCCGACCGGAGCTGTTCGTCGGGGCATCGGGCGGCGGCTGACGAGCGGCAAGAATCCGGGGAGTGGTAGTGGCAGCGGAGCCGCTGCGGGCCGGCGTTTCTCTTCGGCGGCAAGGATCGGGGGCGCGCGAAGCAGGGGGATGGCTGGGTCGCACTCTCGCGCCCGGCGGGGGGTGGCCGCGGGCCGCGGCTCTCCAGCTCAGCTGGAGGCTGGGGCCGAGGACACGGGGAGGCGGATGAGCAGGGCCAGTGCCTTGCGGGCCCGGGAGGCTTGGGCCACGGCGGTTCCCGCAGCGCGGGGAGTGCAAGGGGCGGCGGCCGGCCGCAGGGGGCAGTCATGGGACGCAGGCCCGGGCACGATGCGCGGCTCTCCCCGTTCGCGTTCCCCGGTGAGGGGAGGGGGGGAAAACCCCACGGATGCGCGAAAAGGGGGAGCCAGATGCCGGGTTTCTACCCGGTCTGGCGGGGGATCCAGGCTGCCCTCTCCAGGCCAGCTCTCCACTGCGTCTAGGGGCAGTGTTAGCCCTGCTCGCCAAAGGGGGGGCTCCAGGCCTGGCCGGGCTCGGTGCCGCCCTGGCAATCCGATGGGGGGTGGCATACGGGCTAAGGCCTCGCCAGCCACCACCAGGGGTCGTCAATTGTCTAAGGGGGCCAAGGCCAGGCGGGGTGCCCAGGCAGTGGGGGACAGGGGGTCCCGTGCCAAGTCCCGGCGGGGGGCATCGCGCTCCGCGTCCCGGGGGGCAGCTGCATTTTCACCTGAGGATGCAGCATGTTGGCGAGGGTATTCTGCTGCCCTGGCTCAGATGGCCAGCAGCACTCCCAGCGGAGCCTCTGGAATCAGTCACTTGTCCCGCGGGTCCGGCTCGGGTGACCTTTCTGTCTCCAGTTTTTCTTCAGGGGCCAGCGGGGACCGGATTGGAAGGAAGGGGCGAGTTCGGCCCCGCAAAGCGGATAAGAAGACCAGGCGCAAGCCCAGCCCCTCCTCGGGTGAGTCCTCTTCTTGGGAGGGGGACGCAGATCTGCGAGGTGGCTGGTATTGGCTTGAGGGGGCCTACATACCCGCGCTGCCTCGTTGGCTTCTCAAGAAGAGGGATGATGCGGTTAGGCTCCTGGATGCGGAGGGAGTGGCCGAGGGGGACCGGGCGCCTCCTGTTTGGCACACGGCCGATGATTCACCTCCCGGTATCCATTTACCACCCAAGATCCGGGAGAGGGCCCTGGAGGGGTTTTTTGTGGATGTGTTTGCCATGCTCCGGGGGCAGGGCAAAGGGGGTGACACTGGGAAGCGCAAAGAGCCCCGCAAGCGGGAGAGAGCTGTGGATCGGACTTTCGATAACTGGTTGAGGGGCCTTGCAGAGTACATGGCCTTTGTGACTGCCGCCTACCCGGAAAGGGGGTGGCATACCTGGAAGTATCTATCACAGGTTTTGGAGGCCAAGGACCTGGCTGGGGAGGAGGCTGCCCTGGAATATGACACGGAATTTGGGGAACTGGGACTTCAACCGGACCGGGTGTAAGCGCCGGCGGTGCAGGTTCGAACACAAATGCGAGGGCTGCGGGGGGGGCATGCAGTGTCAGCGTGCCCTCAAGGGACTGGGGGCCCTCCCTTTCGGGGAACACGGCTCTCCGGTAAGAAGGACGGAGGGTCGGGTGTCCCAGGATCCTCAACAGCGGGAAAGACTGCCTGAGCCCCCGGGGGCTCTCCGGCGGTTGGCCCACACGCCAATTAAGCTGGGCCCATTGATAGACTGGCTCCTCTTGTATCCTAAGAGGTGGGAGGCCCTCTACTTGGCGAAGGGCTTCACCGAAGGGTTTCGGATCCCTTTCACGGGGGACCGGGTCCCCACTTCTTGCGGGAACCTTCGGTCAGCCAGAGACTACCCGGACATTGTAGCGGATAAGTTGCGGAAGGAATGCCAGGCAGAGCGCATGGCGGGCCCTTTTGACCGCCCACCGCTGGAAAATCTTCGGGTGTCCCCGTTGGGGGTGGTGCCGAAAAAGGCAGCTGGTCAATTCCGCCTGATCCACCACCTCTCTTATGCGCGGGGTGGGTCGGTTAACGATGCCATTCCCACGGCCTTGTGTTCTGTTCGGTACGCTTCATTCGATGAGGCAGTAGCCATGATTCGTGACTGTGGTCCTGGGGCCCTCCTTGCAAAAGCCGACATACAGTCCGCATTCCGACTGCTACCCATTGATCCGGAGGATTTCAACCTGCTCGAGATTGAGTTTGGAGGCCAATGGTACGTTGATAAGACTATGCCTATGGGGTGTTCCATAGCGTGCGCGGCCTTTGAGTCTTTCAGCTCATTTTTGGAATGGGTGGTGCGGTGCAAGGGGCGGTTCCGGGGGATCACGCATTAGCTGGATGATTTCCTGGTCGCGGGGCGCGGGGGTACGGATGCCTGCGCCAGGCGGTTGGGGGTTTTCCTGGCGGTGGCCGAGGAGTTGGGGGTTCCCTTAGCTCGGGACAAGACAGAAGGTCCGGCCACCCGACTTACTTATCTGGGTATACAGTTGGACTCCGAGGCTGGCACTTCCAGTCTTCCCGTGGAGAAAGTGGTCGCCCTGCGTGGCCTTATCCGAGAAATGTCTTCCCGTAGGAAATGCACTCTGAAGGAAATGCAGGTACTTTTGGGCCACTTGAATTTCGCTTGTAAGGTGGTGGCCCCGGGCAGGGCTTTCTGCGCCCGTTTGGCTCATGCCACGAGGGGATTGAGCAAGCCACACCATCGCATGCGCATTTCGCAGGGCATTCGGGAGGATTTGATCACTTGGCAGCAATTCTTGGACCACTTCAATGGGGTGTCCCTGTGGCGAGCTGATATGAGCCTCCGGGGAGATCTCCAGGTGCCCTCCGATGCAGCTGGGGGAGTGGGTTTCGGGGTCCTATTCAGGGACCGGTGGTGCGCCCAGCGGTGGCCCGCCTGGTGGGGAGAGGTTTTACGGAGGGACCTCACTTTTTTGGAATTCTTCCCGCTGCTGGTAGCCGTGGTACTATGGAGGGAGGAGTTCAGGGATAAAAATGTGCTGTTCTGGTGCGATAACCAGGCAGCGGTTCGGATATTGAACAAACAATCAGCTAAGGCGGCACGGGTCATGCGCCTGGTGCGCCGCTTGGTACTGGTTTGCCTGGAGGCTAACATCACTTTCAAAGCCAGGCACATAGCTGGAATTAGTAATGTGCTTGCTGACAGTTTGTCTCGCCTGCAAGTAGAAAAGTTTTGCTTGCTTGCCCCTCAGGCTCGCCGGGACCCGGACGACTTCCCGGACGAATTCTGGGACCTTGGAGCGGAATGATCTGGGAAGGCGTACTGGGGTCCGTTGCTCCCTCCACGTGGAAAAGCTATCAAGGGGCGGCAAGGGACTTCTTGGCTTACGCCCACTCCAGGGGATGGGTTGGCCCCTGGCCGCTTTGTGAACAGACCCTCCTGAGCTATTTGGTCCACTTAAAGGGCCGGGGGTTAGCGAACAGGTCACTGAGGGCAACGATGGCTGGCCTTGCTTTTTTCAGCAAGGCCTTTGGGACTTGGGATCCCAGTTCCTCCCACCTGGCGAAGACGGCAGTCAAGGGGTGGGGGAGGCTGGCACATAGGTCCCCGGATACCAGGCGCCCGATTACCAGGGACGTGCTGGTCCGGGTGGTGGGTCAGCTACGGACGGTTTGCTCTTCCAGTTATGAGGCTGCCCTCTTCCAAGCGGCGTTTTTGGTGGCCTATCACGGGGCATTCCGCTGCGGGGAGTTGGTGGCTCAGTCCAGGCATGCAAGGGGTTCCTCGGCGCTGCGAGTCGACGATGTCCAGTTTTCAGAGGAAGGGGCGCAACTCTGGATGCGCCGCTCGAAGACGGATCAGAAGGGAAAGGGAGCCCCGGTTTTCCTTCGCAGGGCTCCGGAGCGAGGGTGCTGCCCAGTGGCGGCGTTGCTACGTTTCGTTGCCTTGCGGCCCGCGAGGCCGGGGTTGTTCTTTATCCACAGGGATGGGACGTTCCTTTCCCGTTTTCAGTTTGCAGCAGTTTTGAAGTTATGTCTACGGGAGGCCAGGTTGCCCCAAGAGTGGTACGGTACCCACTCGTTTCGGATCGGGGCCGCGACCCAGGCCTTCCGTGATGGGGCTGAGCCCGCTGAGATCATGAGACTGGGACGGTGGCGATCCTCAGCATTTCGGTTTTACATTCGTACTGGTTGCACGTTTTAATTTGTCGCTCGTTACAGGACCGGACTGTGCTGAGCCTACAGCTTTGATCGTGGGCCACAGCATAGTATACTGGGCGGCCCGGTACGTGAAGACGTCTGGATGGGAGGCCCGGCTGGGACTCGGAGGTCGCCTTCAGCTTCATTGGGCTGGTTACCGGGGGCTGAAGTGGGCGGCGCTTGTGGATGTGGTATCCAGGAACGTCTTCGAGAAGGGACCCCCGGCGGTGTTGGTAATACAGCTCGGCGAGAACGATCTTCCCGAGGTCTCTGGTCTTCATCTGCGGAATATGGTGTCTGCGGATTTGCGGGTTCTGCGGAAGAGGCTTCCGGATACCTACCTGGTGTGGTCCGAATTATTGGATCGGAGGACGTGGAAACATGCGGATCGTCCCGAGAGAGTCCACCGGGCCAAGGAGAAGGTTAACCGGGAAGTTCGAAAACTCATGGCACGGTTGGGAGGAGCTGTATTGCGGCACCCCACCATCAGGCATCGGAACGCTCCTGTTTTCCGGAGCGACGGAGTGCATCTTTCGGGCTTGGGGATGGATGCTTGGTTGGGTAGTTTGGGTTCGGCACTGCGTTTGTGGTGCCTAGGGAATTCTGGGGTTGGCGGGAACGAGGCCGGGCTGGCCTCACTCAGTGGCGGAATAGGGGGCACGAGGTAGAGCTTTTGCGCAGGGACCAGTTTGCGACTGGGGACCTGAGGTGGGGGTCTCATTAAGAGACCGGCTGATACCGAGCGCGGCTTTACCCGGCTGGGAAGGCCAGGGGCTCGGAGCCAAGGGGTAAGGATGGTTTGTATGAGGCAGACGCCCAACAGCCATGACTGGCCTCCTCCCTGGGAAGGGCATCAAGAGGCAAGGGATCCTTTCCTCCCGGCTGGGAGGAACGGGGGACCCTGGGCGCCTCTTGAGCCCATGTTAGCAGCCGGACGGCTGCATGGGGATGGCTCTATCCTCGTGAAAGTCCAACCCCTAGTTGTGTTAGTTAATAAAGCTGTGGCCTAGTTCATGCCAAAAGTGGTCTCTTGTCTTATTGTGACTGAGTTCCCCATGCCAGTCAATACCAGAGACTCCATCTGCAGCATGTGATAACCTTGCGGGATCTTTTCTGCTCAGTATACGAAGACATACAAAGTAATAAAGGTAAAATGAGTCGGTCTTTTGTAAATGTTGTTTACATTTCCGTACAACGCATTGGTATATGCGGTATATGTAGCAATGTTAAATATGTGAGTTACATGGTTGAAGTCCTAAGAAACTAACTTGGAATATAATAGGGCTTCTGCTGGTTTTGAGAACGAATACTAGAGACTCCATCTGCAGCATGTGATAACCTTGCGGGATCTTTTCTGCTAACTATATGAAAACATACAAAGTAATAAAGGTAAAATGACTCGGTCTTTTCATGACACTATGTAATAATAATAGAGAATTTGTAACCAACACTAGTAGCTATTGCTATCAAAGTTAAATATGTGAGTTACATGGTTGACGTCCTACGAAACTAACTTATAATATCATAGGGCTTCTGCTGGTTTGGAGAAACAATACCAAGAGACTCCATCTGGAGCATGTGATAAACTTGCGGGATATTTCTGCTAAGTATACGAAGACATACAAAGTAATAAAGGTAAAATGAGTCGGTCTTTTGTAAATGTTGTTTACATTTCCATACACCGCATTGGTATAAACGAAAGGTGTTTATAGCATGCATGAATCTGCAGAACAGGTCTTTATACACGGGGATTTTAACGCACATTCGGGGTGGAATGGCGGCGACTAAAATCACCGATAACGCACGGTGCCGGCGGCAACGGGCTGCAGATTCGATGCACGCCGCCGGAAAAGTCGCGTTAGCGGAACGCGGAAGAAACCGCAGCTTCCTTGACAACCAGGGTCCAATCAGACGTGGTGCCGAAGGCGCCGCGTGCGTAATCGGGGAGTTCCGGGTTTAGCGGCAGAGCCAGAATCGAAGCGGCTGCTGGAACGCTGCGCCACAGAGGGCACCCAAAGGGAACGGGGATAGAAAGGCGCCCGGAGATCCCCAAAGGTGAGGGGAAGCAGGGGAGCCCTGGATGCAATGGGCCGGGGCGCTGAGCTCCAGTGGGGGAGAGGGGCAGCATGTCCGTATGAGGAACGGCACAGAGGCCACCACAGCGACCACCCACCAATCCCCGAACCCTCCCCCAAGAACAAACGACAGCAGAGACGAGGGTGTGGGTGAAACATACAAACTTTATAAAATAGTCAAAACAGTGTAAAAAAGTGCAATGCATAGAAAACCGTACAAACCCGGGGGTCTAGGAAATACAACACGCGAGGGGAAACAGTAAAAGAAAGGGGACGAAATAGGGGGCAGAAGGACTGGGGTAGCAAACAAGGGGAGGGGCGAACTGGGAGGCAACTAAGGGGATGGCTACGCGGAGACACCCAACCCTCCCCAAAGTCCAGCTTCAGGGCGGCGGGAGGTCCGCGACGGCAGCTCACGTGGGCGGCGAGGAGGGTCCGGCAGCACAGCAATCCGTTGAGGCACCCCCTGCAAGTGGGGAAGAAAGGCACCCGGTGAGAGCGGCGCCGGTACCAGAGGTCCCTACAGGGCCATGATGGCAAGGCAGCGCAGAACGGCCAGGCATGTGGCCCGGGTCCGCACAGTCGCCCGTTGCCGCCATACACACCCTCCTGCTGCCGTAACATCCATACAGGAGCCCCAGCCTCCGCCCACATCAGGTCGAGGACGTCTGCGTGTGGCGGAGGCGGCCCTGGAGTGCCGGCAGCTATGGCTCGCAGAGCCGCAAAGAAGGTGGCCCTGAGACGTTCGAATTTCTCCCGGTACTGGCGGGGTGTCCGGGAGTACCCGGCGGCCTCCAGGTCCGGGAGTACCCGGCGGCCTCCAGGTATTCCGAGGTCGCTCGGAAGAGGTCTAAACAGTTGACCAGCTGCGCCGTAGTCATAAGGCGGCGTGACGCGCCCATGGCCAGGCAGTGGAGCAAAAAAAGCTCCATCGCCCGGCATTGCCAGCGGGCGCCGTCACGCCGCTCCCTCCACGTGTGCAGCATAGTCGAAAGTGACCAGCCGCGCCCAGGTACCGCCCGTTCCCAACATGCCCCCGTGCCGTCCAGCCCACAGTATCGCGAGGGGCGTGGGGACCGCCCCCGACGTTCCTGGGAAGCCGGCATCCCCCGGATGCACCGCCTGCCAGGAGCGCCTGTCGCCGGCCACACTGCCCGTGCTCCCTGGCCACGCGGTGTAGTCCCTGTTGCCGGCCACCTAGTTAGTGCGACAGCATGCGGCCACAGCGAGCAGGGAGGCCATGGCAGCGCACCGTCTGAGGATTCCTGCCCCAGCGCCCGAGGGGCCCCCTGGCCTGGCGGACAAGTACCCGACCCCTAGCTCGTCGGCATCAGCAAGCACCGGTGAGCAGGGGGCACGGAGCCGTAGCTGGAGGGAGCATGAGCTTGTTGGAAGTCTGGGGTACCCCGGACATCCAGGAGGCCCTGCATGCGTCCCACAGGAACCAGGACGTGTTCGAACATGTCTCCAGGGACCTCCGGGCACAAGGGGTCGTCCGCAACGCCTTAGAATGTCGGACGAAGACCAAGGTGCTGCGGCAGGAGTACTACCGTGTCCGCGAGCATAACGACCGGATGGGAGCCGAGCCAGCCACATGCCCGCACTACCGGAGGCTGGCCAATATCTTGGGGACGCGGGGCAGTGGGCGGCCGCGACGGGTGGCACGGAGCCTCAGTTTGCGGCGTGTTCCCCGGCCACCCGAAGTGGTGGAGGCTGAGTGGGCGGGCCAGGGACGGCCACCGGAGAGACCGGCATCTGCCGGTGGGGCTCCGCCGGCCCCACGAGAGCCCCCTAGGCAGCGGGAGCCACGGCCAGGTAATGCTCCCAGGTGGGTGGCCACCTGGGCAGTGGGGCGGGGGACTATGCCAAAGGCAGACAACCCACCCCCTGTCTATGACCCCCACCAGGGCCATCAACGGCGCCAGTATCGCCTGGGGGAGACAGCGACCATGCCGGCCACACGGACAAGGAGTCGGGTGGGACCCAGGAGACCACGGGTACCGTGGATCCCCAAGTGGGAGGAATGGGTGGAGTTGGAGCCTCGCCAAGGGCCGGCCAGCAGCTGGCTCCCCAGGTGCCTTGGCCCAACGGCGGACTGCCACCCCGGGCCAAGGCACCGCCCTTCGTGTCGCCCGCAGGTGCAGCATGGGGGGACGCCCCGGACAGAAGCCCAGTGTCCCCGAACGTGGCCTCCGAGTCCGAGCGACAGAGGGAGGGTTCTGCAGGTGCGTGCCATGGCGCGGAGGGCCAGGGGGGTGCCCTGGGAAGCTCGGTCCCCAGCAAACCAAATCTATTCACATATGCAGGTGAAGGCGTTTGGGACTGCGACGGAGGCAAGGAAGGGGAGGGGCCAGCCTTGGACCTCGGGGCGCTCTCTGCTGAGGTGCGCCTAAAACAGGAACGAAGGTGCCGCCGCCGCGTCGCACTCCTCACCACTGTCGGGGAACGGCTACTGGAGCAGGGGGAGGAGGACCTGGATGAGCGGTGCCGTTTTCAGACCACCCTGCTGGAGCTCGGGAGGGCAGAGGGCGAGCGGGAACGCCAGGAGTGGGCGGGGTTCCAGGCCCTGCACCGGGAGACGATGGCCGGACCAGCTGCCTCCCTCGTGACAGCAACAGGGGTCCTGGACCGCATCGCGACAGCCTTGGAGCGGATGACTCCCATGGATGGCGACCCTGGCCCCGCCCCTGCCATCCCACCGCCCGAGCCACCTTTTGCGGTTCCCATTGCAGGGCTTGTGGAGGCCCCAGTCGCCATGGCATGGGATGGATGGTGTTGAGGGCGCCCCTCCACACCGCGGTGCGTGGCGGCGAGCCACGGGCGCCGCCACGGGGGGCCGACGGCGGCCCCGGGGAGCCCGCGGGCTGCGGCGCTTGTAAACGGCAAAAAAAAATGGCCATCCTGTCATTAAGGTAGCCCTTGCCTTCCCCTGTGACTCGTTTCCGTCATTCACCTGGTGCCCCTTCGTGGCCGGCGGTCGAACATGTAGGCATCCACTGCGTCCCTGACGCGTTGCCCATGCTGCCGTGTGCGCAGCCGCTCCCGTCGACTGGGCAGCCCTTCCTCCTCGACCTCGATGGTCTCCCTGGGCGGCATCTCCAGACGGAGTTCATGTCCGTGTGCCTCGCAGATGTTGTGCAGGATGACGCAGGCTATGATCACCGGGGTTACGTTCACTATGGCGGCCTGGAGCCAGGAGAGCAGGCATCGCCAGTACCCTTTCAGATGGCCAAACGCCCGTTCCACGACGTTGCTTGCGTGGCACAGACGGCCATTGAAGTACGCCTTCACCGCGTTCCGTGGCGGGTCGTAGGGTTTCATGAGCCACCGGCATTGGGGGTATGCCCCATCAGCAACTATGAGGGCTGGCATGCGGACACCCTGCATCGTGACAGTGGGGTTCCCCGGGACGTACACCCCGGCGTCCATGGCGGCGCGTAGGTTAGACTGCTGGAAAACGAAGGCATCGTTCCACCGACCACCCCAGCCTGCCTCCGCATCAATGAAACTGCCTGTGTGATCCACCGTCCCCTGGAGGATGACTGAACAGAAGACCTTCCTGTTCCCGTATTCGTCGTAGCGCCTTCCGGGGGCACGGATGGGGATGTGGCAGCCATTGACAGCCCCGATGCAGTTGGGGAACCCTAGGCGGCCGAACCCATCCATGATCTGTGGATGAGAGGGGGAGTTAGGCTGCGAGGATGGTGCCCCTTGGTCCGCTAGCCACCACTGTGCCCTGCCTTGTACACCTACCTCGCCGACCCCGTCTCCCAGGCGTGCAGAACAGGTCCAAAGTAATAAAGGTAAAATGAGTCGATCTTTAGTAAATGTTGTTTACATTTCGGTAAACCGCATTGGTATATGTGAAAGCATGCATGCTATATGAATCTGCAGAACAGGTGCTGTTCAAATGAGCAACGCTTAGCAGGTACATTTCCTATTCCTTGTATGGATGTAATCTGAGACATAAAGTAATTCCTTAGCCCACTATTTATCATACCCAGTAGAACATGGAATTTCATAATACTATGTACTAATAATAGAGAATTTGGAAATAGCACTAGTAATATAAACGAATGGTGTTTCTAGCATGCATGCTATATGAATCGGCAGAACAGGTCCTGTTCAAGTGAGCCATGCTTAGCAGGAATATTTCCTATTCCTTGTATGGATGTAATCGGGGACATAAAGTAATTCCTTAGCCCACAAGTATTTTAGGCTATCATACCCAGTATAAGATTGATTTTCATGACACTATGTAATAATAATAGAGAATTTGGAACCAGCACTAGTAGCTTTTGCTAGCAAAGTTAAATATGTGAGTTACACGGTTGAAGTCCTAAGAACCTAATTTGGAATATAATAGGGCTTCTGCTGGTTTTGGGTAACAATATCAAGAGACTCCATCTGCAGCATGTGATAACCTTGCGGGATCTTTTCTGCTATATGAAAACATACAACGTAATAAAGGTAAAATGAGTCGATGTTTAGTAAATGTTGCTTACATTTCCGTACACCGCATTGGTATAAACGAAAGGTGTTTATAGCATGCATGTTATATGAATCTGCAGAACAGGTCCTGTTCAAGTGAACAACGCTTAGCAGGTATATTACCTATTCTTTGTATGGATGTAATCTGGGACATAAAGCCTGCAAATATTTACGGTTATCATACCCAGTACAAGATAGAATTTCCTAATACTATGTAATAATAGAGAATTTGGAAATTGGAAATGTTTGAGGAACATAGTGAATCGATTGCCTGCTGTATGCATTGATGGTTATGAGGTTGCCCTTTTTGCGTCAGCGTTTACTCTTGCCTTTTTTGTGGCCTTTCAGAGCTCTGAGCTTGTATCGGGGTCCCGTTCGAGCACGGGCGATCAAGCAGTTGCAAGGGGGGATGTGCACCTCACTGATGAAGAGCTGCACATCACCCTTCGTCGTTCAAAAACTGATCAGCTGAGAAGAGAATCTCATATAGTGTTGAGAAAAAGTTGTGCCGACACTCTCTGCCCGGTTAGCAAAATGAGGGCCTTTATAGCCGTTCGGCCAGAAATTGATGGCCCTTTGTTGATTCACAAAAATGGCACTTCCTTGTCACGGTATCAGTTTGGGGCCGTTTTAAGAAGCACACTCCACCAGCTGGGCCTACCGGCACAGCAATTTGGCACCCATTCATTTCGCATTGGGGCGGCAACTGAAGCAGCTACTTCCGTCTTTCACCTGGCGCCCCTTTGTGGCCGGCAGTCGAACATGTAGGCAGCCACTGCGTCCCTGACGCGTTGCCCCTGCTGCCGTGTGCGCAGCCGCTCCTGCCGACTGGGCAGCCCTTCCTACTCGTCCTCGATGGTCTCCCTAGGCGGCATCTCCAGACGGAGTTCATGGCCGTGTGCCTCGCAGATGTTGTGCAGGATGACGCAGGCTATGATCACCAGGGTTACGTTCACTATGGCGGCCTGGAGGCAGGAGACCAGGCATCGCCAGCGCCCTTTCAGACGGCCAAACGCCCATTCCACGACGTTTCGTGCGCGGCACATAACTAACTTATAATATCATAGGGCTTCTGCTGGTTTTGAGAAACAATACCAAGAGACTCCATCTACAGCATGTGATAACCTTGCGGGATCTTTTCTGCTAACTATACGAAGACATACAAAGTAATAAATGTAAAATGACTCGGTCTTTTGTAAATGTTGTTTACATTTCCGTACACTGCATTGGTATAAACGAAAGGTGTTTATAGCATGCATTTACGGTTATCATACCCAGTAAAAGGTAAAGGAATACCCTGTGCAAGCACCGAGTCATGTTTGACCCTTGGGGTGACGCCCTCTAGCGTTTTCATGGCAGACTCAATACGGGGTGGTTCGCCAGTGCCTTCCCCAGTCATTACCGTTTACCCCCCAGCAAGCTGCGTACTCATTTTACCGACCTCGGAAGGATGGAAGGCTGAGTCAACCTTGAGCCGGCTGCTGGGATTGAACTCCCAACCTAATGGGCAAAGCTTTCAGGCGGCTGCCTTACCACTCTGCGCCACAAGAGGCTCATTATCATACCCAGTACAAGATAGAATTGTTGACATTTCCATGCACCGCATTGGTATAAACGAACGGTGTTTATAGCATGCATGTTATATGAATCTGCAGAACAGGTCCAGTTCAAGTGAGCATCGCTTAGCAGGTATATTACCTATTCCTTGTATGGATGTAATCAGGGACATAAAGTAATTCCTTAGCCGACAATGTTTCCGGTCATCATACCCTGTAGAAGATAGAATTTCAGAATACTATGTAATAATAGAGAATTTGGAAATAGCACTAGTAGCTATAACTATATGTAGCAAAGTTAAATATTTGAGTTACATAGTTGAAGTCCTAGTAAACTAACTTGGAATATAACAGGGCTTCTGCTGGTTTTGAGAAACAATACCAGAGACTCCATCTGCAGCATGTGATAACCTTGTGGGATCTTTTCTGTTAACGATATGAAGACATACAAAGTAATAAAGGTAAAATGAGTCAATCTTTAATAAATGTTGTTTACATTTCGGTACACCGCATTGGTATTAGTGAAAGCATGCATACTATATGAATCTGCAGAACAGGTCCTGTTCAAGTGAGCAACGCTTAGCAGGTATATTTCCTTTTCCTTGTATGGATGTAATCTGGGACATAAAGTAATTCCTTAGCCCACTATTTATCATACCCAGTAGAAATCATGCATGCTATATGAATCTGCTGAACAGGTCCTGTTCAAGTGAGCAATGCTTAGCAGGTATATTTCCTTATCCTTGTATGGATGTAATCTGGGACATAAAGTAATTCCCTAGCCCACTATTTATCATACCCAGTAGAACATGGAATTTCATAATACTATGTACTAATAATAGAGAATTTGGAAATAGCAGTAGTAGTATAAACGAAAGGTGTTTATAGCATGCATGTTATATGAATCTGCAGAACAGGTCCTGTTCGTGAGCAATGCTTAGCAGGTATATTACCTATTCTTGTATGGATGTAATTAGGGACATGAAGCCCACAAGTATTTACGGTTATCATACCCAGTACAAGATAGAATTTCATAAAATTATGTCATAATAGAGAATTTGGAAATAGTATTAGTTGTTGTTGTTGTTGTTATGTGCGAAGTCGTGTCCGACCCATCGCGACCCCATGCACAATGATCCTCCAGGCCTTCTTGTCCTCTACCATTCCCTGGAGTCCTTTTAAGTTTGCACCTACTGCTTCAGTGACTCCATCCATCCAGCTCATTCTCTGTCGTCCCCTTCTTCTTTTGCCCTCGATCACTCCCAGCATTAGGCTCTTCTCCAGGGAGTCCTTTCTTCTCATGAGGTGGCCAAAGTATTTGAGTTTCATCTTCAGGATCTGGCCTTCTAAGGAGCAGTCCGGCCTTATCTCCTCTAGGACTGACCGGTTTGTTCGCCTTGCAGTCCAAGGGACTCGCAAGAGTCTTCTCCAGCACCAGAGTTCAAAAGCCTCAATTCTTTGACGCTCGGCCTTCCTTATGGTCCAACTTTCGCAGCCATACATTGCAACTGGGAATACCATAGCCTTGACTAAACGCACTGTTGTTGGTAGGGTGATGTCTCTGCTTTTTAGGATGCTGTCTAGATTTGCCATAGCTTCCCTCCCTAGGAGCAAGCGTCTTTTAATTTCTTTGCTGCAGTCCCCATCTGCAGTGATCTTGGAGCCCAGGAAAATAAAATCTGTCACTATCTCCATTTCTTCCCCATCTATTTGCCAGGAATTGAGAGGGCCGGCTGCCATGATCTTTGTTTTCTTGATGTTGAGTTTCAAGCCAACTTTTGCACTCTCCTCCTTCACCCGCATCAACAGGCTCTTTAGTTCCTCTTCACTTTCTGCCATTAGAGTGGTATCATCTGCATATCTGAGGTTGTTGATATTTCTCCCTGCAATCTTGATCCCAATTTGTGACTCCTCTAATCCCGCCTTTCTCATGATGTGCTCCGCATACAAGTTAAATAGGCAAGGCGACAGTATACAGCCTTGCTGAACTCCTTTCTCAATTTTGAACCAATCCGTGATTCCATGTTCAGTTCTCACTGTTGCTTCTTGACCTGCATATAAATTTCTCAAGAGACAAATAAGATGCTCTGGTATTCCCATCTCTTTAAGAACTTGCCACAATTTGTTGTGCTCCACACAATCAAAGGCTTTAGCATAGTCAATGAAGCAGAAGTAGACGTTCTTCTGGAACTCCCTAGCTTTTTCCATGATCCAGCGTATGTTGGCAATTTGATCTCTAGTTCCTCTACCTCTTCGAAATCCTGCCTGGATTTTGAGCATAACTTTGCTAGCATGAGAAATGAGTGCAATGGTGCGGTAGTTTGAACATTCTTTGGCATTGCCCTTCTTTGGGATTGGAATGTAAACTGACCTTTTCCAATCCTGTGGCCATTGCTGAGTTTTCCAAATTTGCTGGCATATTGAGTGTAGCACTTTTACTGCATCGTCCTTTAAGATTTTGAATAGTTCAACTGGAATGCTGTCACCACCACTAGCTTTATTGTTGCTCAGACTTCCTAAGGCCCATTTGACTTCACATTCCAGGATGTCTGGCTCCAGGTCAGTAACTACCCCACTGTGGTTATCAGGGATGTTAAGCTCGCTCTTGTATAGTTCTTCTGTATAATTTTGCCACCTTTGCTTAATCTCTTCTGCTTCTGTGAGGTCCCTACCATTTTGGTCCCTTATCATACCCATCTTTGCATGAAACGTTCTCTTCATATCTCCAATTTTCTTGAAAAGATCTCTGGTCCTCCCCATTCTATTGTTTTCTTCTATTTGTTTGCACTGTTCATTTAAGAAGGCATTCTTATCTCTTCTAGCTTTTCTCTGGAATTCTGCATTCAATTGGCTGTATCTTTCTCTTTCTCCCTTGCCTTTCACTTCCCTTCTCTCCTTAGCTATTTGTAAAGCTTCCTCAGACAGCCATTTTGATTTCTTGCATTTCTTTTTCTTTGGGATGGTTTTAGTTGCTACCTCTTTTACAATGTCGCGAACCTCCGTCCATAGTTCTTCAGGCACTCTGTCTATCAGATCTAATTCCTTAAATCTATTTGTCACCTGTACTGTATATTCATCGGGGATATGATTTAGTTCGTACCTGAGTGGCCTAGTGCTTTTCCCTACTTTCTTCAATTTAAGCCTAAATTTGGCAACAAGAAGCTCATGATCTGAACCACAATCAGCTCCTGGTCTTGTTTTTATTGCCTGTATAGAACTTTTCCATCTTTGGCTGCAGAGTACATAGTCAATCTGATTTCTGTGTTGACCGTCTGGTGATGTCCATGTGTAGAGTCGTCTCTTGGGTTGTTGGAAAAGAGTGTTTGCTATGACCATTGTATTCTCTTGACAAAATTCTACCAGCCTGTGCCCTGCTTCATTTTGTATTCCAAGGCCAAACTTCCCTGTTATCCCAGTTATCTTTTGGCTTCCTACTTTAGCATTCCAATCCCCCATGATGATAAGCACATCATTTTTTGGCGTTGCTTCTATAAGGTATTGTAGGGCTTCATAGAACTGATCAACTTCATCCTCTTCAGCAGCAGTGGTTGGGGCATAGACCTGGATCACTGTGATGTTGAATGGTTTGCCTTGGATTCGAACTGAGATCATTCTGTCATTTTGGGGATTGTATCCCAAGACTGCTTTTCCTACTCTCTTATTGATTATGAAGGCTACTCCATTTCTTCTGCGAGATTCTTGTCCACAGTAGTATACCTGATGGGTCATCTGAATTAAATTCACCCATTCCTGTTCATTTTAGTTCACTGATTCCTAAAATGTCGATGTTCAGTCTTCTCATTTCTTGTTTAACCACGTCCAGCTTGCCTTGATTCATGGATCTGACATTCCAGGTTCCTATGGAATAAAAATCTTTACAGCATCGGACTGTCTTTTCGCCACCAGTTACTTCCACAACTGAGCGTCCTTTCGGCTTTGGCCCAGCCGCTTCATTCATTCTGGCGCTACTCGTACTAGCCGTCTGCTCATCCCCAGTAGCATATTGGACACCTTCCGACCTGAGGGGCTCATCTTCCGGCGTCATATCGTTATGCCTATTGGAACTGTCCATAGAGTTTTCATGGCAAAGATACTGGAGTGGTTTGCCATTGCCTTCTCCAGTGGATCACGTTTTGTCAGAGCTCTCAGCTATGACCTGTCCGTCTTGGGTGGCCCTGCACGGCATAGCTCATAGCTTCACTGAGCTACGCAAGCCCCCTTGCCACAACAAGGCAGCGATCCTTGAAGGGGGTATTAGTAGCTTTAGCTATATGTAGCAGTGTTAAATATGTGAGATACACGGTTGAAGTCCTAAGAAACTAACTTGGAATATAATAGGGCTTCTGCTGGTTTTGAGAAACAATACCAAGAGTCTCCATCTGCAGCATGTGATAACCTTGCGGGATCTTTTCTGCTAACTATATGAAGACATACAAAGTAATAAAGGTAAAATGAGTCGATCTTTAGTAAATGTTGTTTACATTTTGGTACACCGCATTGGTATATGTGAAAGCATGCATGCTATATGAATCTGCAGAACAGGTCCTGTTCAAGTGAGCAATGCTTAGCACGTATATTTCCTATTCCTTGTATGGATGTAATCTTGGGCATAAAGTAATTCCTTAGCCCACTATTTATCATACGCAGTAGAAATCATGCATGCTATATGAATCAGCAGAAATGATCCTGTTCAAGTGAGCAAGGCTTAGCAGGTATATTTCCTATTCCTTGTATGGATGTAATCAGGGACATAAAGTAATTCCTTAGCCTACAATGTTTCCGGTTATCATACCCTGTAGATAGAATTTCATAATACTATGTAATAATTATAGAGAATGTGGAAATAGCACTAGTAACTTTAGCTATACGTAGCAATGTTAAATATGTGATTTACATGGTTGAAGTCCTAAGAAACTAACTTGGAATATAATAGGGCTTCTGGTGGTTTTGAGAAACAATATCAAGAGACTCCATCTGCAGCATGTGATAAACTTGCTGGATCTTTTCTGCTAACTATATGAAGACATACGAAGTAATAAAGTTAAAATGAGTCATTCTCTTGTAAATGTTGTTCACATTTCGTAACATCCGCTTTGGAATACACGAAAGGGTGTCTTTAGCTTGTAAGCTGTATCTGGAAGATGCCAGTCTCTCCGGAAACATCTTTTCAAGTGCATTCCGATGCATCTGGCACTATTGTGGCGGCAGTTGTCATTTGGAAAGACCTATTTCAGGACAGCAAAGTTTTATTTTGGTGCGACAATCAAGCGGTCGTGCGCATTATAAATCGGCAATCGAGCAAATCCCCTCAGGTAATGTGTTTAGTGAGGAAGCTAGTCTGGGTTTGCTTGGGGAGCAACATCTCGTTTGCGGCCCGTCACGGTATCAGTTTAGGGCCGTTTTAAGAAGCACACTCCACCAGCTGGGCCTACCGGCAAAGCAATTTGGCACCCATTCATTTAGCATTGGGGCGGCAACTGAAGCAGCTGCTTCAGGAGTGCCTCCGGATGAACTCAGGGCATTGGACAAGTGGCGTTCAGTCGCATATAAGAAGTATGTGCATCCAGATTTGTTGCTGTAACGTTTCCATACCGTATTCCATGTTGCAGGTCCGGTCCAGGTTGCTCCGAAAGTGCTGGTTATCGGGCACAGTATTGTCCATCGGGCTGCGCGTTACGCAGTAAGATCCGGTTGGAACAATAACCTGGGCCTGGTTGGTTGTTATCGTATCGCCTGGGCAGGCCGCCGAGGTCCAAATTCTCTATTATTAGTACATAGTATAATGAAACTCCATGTTCTACTGGGTATGATAAATAGTGGGCTAAGGAATTACTTTATGTCCCAGATTACATCCATACAAGGAATAGGAAATATACCTGCTAAGCGTAGCTCACTTGAACAGGACCTGTTCTGCAGATTCATATACCATGCATGATTTCTACTGGGTATGATAAATAGTGGACTAAGGAATTACTTTATGTCCCAGATTACATCCACACAAGGAATAGTAGATGTACCTGCTAAGCGTTGCTCACTTGAACAGCACCTGTTCTGCAGATTCACATAGCATGCATGCTTTCACTTATACCAATGCGGTGTACCGAAATGTAAAATACATTTACTAAAGATCGACTAATTTTACCTTTATTACTTTGTCTGTCTTCATATAGTTAGCAGAAAAGATCCCGCAAGGTTATCACATGCTGCAGATGGAGTCTCTTGGTATTTTTTCTCAAAACCAGCAGAAGCCCTATTATATTCCAAGTTAGTTTCTTAGGACTTCAACCGTGTAACTCACATATTTAACAATGCTACATATAGCTAAAGCTACTAGTGCTATTTCCAAATTCTCTATTATTACATAGTATTATGAAATTCTATCTTGTACTGGGTATGATAACCGTAAATACTAGTGGGCTTTATGTCCCTGTTTACATCCATACCAGGAATAGGTAATATACCTGCTAAGCGTTGCTCACTTGAACAGGACCTATTTTGCAGATTCATATAACATGAATGCTATAAAAACCTTTCGGTTATACCAATGCGGTGTACGGAAATGTAAACAACATTTACAAAAGACCGAGTCATTTTACGTTTATTACTTTGTATGACTTCGAATACTTAGCAGAAAAGATCCAGAAAGTTTCTCCCATGAAGCAGATGAAGTCTCTTGGTATTATTTCTCAAAACCAGCAAATTCCCTATTATATTCCAAGTTAGTTTCTTAGGACTTCAACCGTGTAACTCACATATTTAACATTGCTACATATAGTAGTAGTAGTAGCTCCATATAGTAGTAGTACTATATATCTGCTAAGTACTATATATCTGTACTGGGTATGATAACCGTAAATACTTGTGGGCTTTATATCCCTGATTACATCCATACAAGGAATAGGTAATATACCTGCTAAGAGTTGCTCACTTGAACAGGACCTGTTCTGCAGATTCATATAACATGTATGCTATAAACACATTTCGTTCATACTAGTGCTATTTCCAGATTCTCATTATTACATAGTATTATGAAATTCCATGTTCTACTCGGTATGATAAATAGTGGGCTAGGGAATTACTTTATGTCCCAGATTACATCCATAAAAGGAATAGGAAATAAACCTGCTAAGCATGGCTCATTTGAACAGGACCTGTTCTGCAGATTCATACAGCATGCATGCTTTCGCTTTTACCAATGCGGTGTACCGAAATGCGGTGTACCGAAACCTTATATTATGAAATTCTATCATGTACTGGGCATGATAAACGTAAATACTTGTGGGATTTATGTCCCTGATTACATCCATACAAGGAATCGGTAATATACCTGCTAAGCGTTGCTCAATTGAACAGGACCTGTTCTGCAGATTCATAAAACATGCATGCTATAAACACCTTTCGTTTATACCAATGCGGTGTACGGAAATGTAAACAACATTTACAAAAGACCAACTCATTTTACCTTTATTACTTTGTATGTCTTCGTATACTTAGTAGAAATATCCCGCAAGTTTATCACATGCTGCAGATGGAGTCTCTTGGTATAGTTTCTTAAAACCAGCAGAAGCCCTATGATATTATAAGATAGTTTCGTAGGACTTCAACCATGTAACTCACATATTTAACTTTGCTAGCAAAAGCTTCTAGTGCTGGTTCCAAATTCTCTATTATTACTATGTAGTCTTATACTGGGTATTATAGCCTAAAATACTTGTGGGCTAAGGAATTACATTATGTCCCAGATTACATCCATACAAGGAATAGGAAATATACCTGCTAAGCATGTCTCACTTGAAAAGGACCTGTTCTGCAGATTCATATCTTCTACAGGGTATGATAACTGGAAACATTGTGGGCTAAGGAATATATTCCAAGTTAGTTTCTTAGGACTTCAACCATGTAACTCCCATATTTGCTACATATTGTTTCTCAAAACCAGCAGAAGCCCTTTTATATTTTGTTAGTTTCTTAGGACTTCAACCATGTAACTCACAAATTAAACATTGCTACATATAGCTACATATACCAATAAGGTGTTCGGAAATGTAAACAACATTTACAAAAGACCGACTCATTTTACCTTTATTACTTTGTATGTTTTCATATAGTTAGCAGAAAAGATCCCGCAAGGTTATCACATGCTGCAGATGGAGTCTCTGGTATTGTTTCTCAAAACCAGCAGAAGCCCTATTATATTCCAAGTGAGTTTCTTAGGACTTCAACCATGTAACTCACATATTTAACTTTGCTACATATAGCAATATGAATAAGAGCCTCTTGTGGCGCAGAGTGGTAAGGCAGCCGTCTGAAAGCTTTGCCCATAAGGCTGGGAGTTCGATCCCAGCAGCCGGCTCAAGGTTGACTCAGCCTTCCATCCTTCCGAGGTCGGTAAAATGAGTACCCAGCTTGCTGGGGGGTAAACGGTCATGACTGGGGAAGGCACTGGCAAACCACCCCGTATTGAGTCTGCCATGAAAACGCTAGAGGGCGTCACCCCAAGGGTCAGACATGACTCGGTGCTTGCACAGGGGATACCTTTACCTTTACCTTTACATATAGCAAAAGCTACTAGTGCTATTTCCAAATTCTCTATTATTAGTACATAGTATTATGAAATTCCATGTTCTACTGGGTATGATTAATAGTGGGCTATGTCCCAGATAACATCCATACAAGGAATAGGAAATATACCTGCTAAGCGTTGCTCACTTGAACAGGACCTGTTCTGCAGATTCATATAGCATGCATGGTTTCACTTATACCAATGCGGTGTACCGAAATGTAAACTACATTTACTAAAGATTGACTCATTTTACCTTTATTACTTTGTATGTCTTCGTATAGTTAGCAGAAATGATACCACAAGTTTATGATATGCTGCAGATGGAGTCTCTTCGTTTTGTTTCTTAAAACCAGCAGAAGCCCTATGATATTATGTATTTTCGTAGGACTTCAACCATGTAACTCACAAATGTAACATTGCTAGCAAAAGCTACTAGTGCTGTTTCCAAATTCTCTATTATTACTACATAGTGTCATGAAAATCTTATACTGGGTATGATAACCCTAAATACTTGTGGGCTAAGGAATTAATATATGTCTCTAATTATATCCATACAAGGAATAGGAAATATACCTCCTTGCCGTGCAGGGGAATAATTTTCGCCAAAGAAACCAACAGACACTTATTGGCATTAAACAGGCCATAACTTTTATTGAACGATAGAGCGTTTACCAGCATGGGGGAGAACGGAACCAGCCCTCTTTTTGTCCCCTGACCACAAGGCAGCCACACGCGACTTCATCAGGTATGCACGAAGCCCTCCAACACCCCACCGGGCTCCCCGTGCCCCCAATGCCCTGATGGATAGAATGGGGAGGTGACCACCTCTTGGGAACCCGTTGAGGCGTGAACCCCTGCTGGGTTCCGGGCCACCCGGAAATGCAGATCTTCCGTCTCAGCTCATCCTCCATGAGTGATGGCCTCCCAGCACCGCTTACCCACAGCCTCTTACGGAGGCCCCCACAAAGCATGCCACCACGCAGGCTGGGCTTTCTTGCCAATGGTTCCTCCCCCATGCCCAAAAACCCGCCACAGATCAAGCGGATGGGTTTTTCCCATCCTCGCGCTCCCGCCAACGCTCTTACAAACTGGAAACGCCCAACAGGGCATGCCTCAAATCATCCAAACACAAGTCCAACCCCCATTCGGAGAGATGAACTCCATCCGCCATATACAAGGCACATAAACAATGACAAATGTCAGGGTGTGGGATGCACACACCGCCTTCCGGAACTAGGAACTTGGCAACCATTTTGTTGACCCTTTTGCGGGCCAGACGCCGCTACATTTAGCAAAAGCTACTAGTGCTATTTCCAAATTCTCTATTATTATTCTCTATTATTATTATCCCGCAAGGTTATCACATGCTGCAGATGGAGTCTCTGGTATTGTTTCTCAAAACCAGCAGAAGCCCTATTATATTCCAAGTTAGTTTCTTTGGACTTCAACTATGTAACTCACATATTTAACATTGCTACATATAGCTACATATACCAATGCGATGTACGGAAATGTAAACAACATTTACAAAAGAACGACTCATTTTACCTTTATTACTTTGTATGTCTTCATATACTTAGCAGAAAAGATCCGGCAAGTTTATCAGATGCTGCAGATGGAGTTTCTTGGTATTATTTCTCAAAACCAGCAGAAACCCTATTATATTCCAAGTTATTTAGGACTTCAACCATGTAACTCACATATTTAACATTGCTACATATAGTTAAAGCTACTAGTGCTATTTCCAAATTCTCAATTATTACATAGTATTATGAAATTCTATCTTGTATTGGGTATGATAATGAGCCTCTTGTGGCGCAGAGTGGTAAGGCAGCCGCCTGAAAGCTTTGCCCATGAGGTTGGGAGTTCAATCCCAGCAGCCGGCTCAAGGTTGACTCAGCCTTCCATCCTTCCGAGTTCGGTAAAATGAGTACCCAGCTTGCTGGGGGGTAAACGGTAATGACTGGGGAAGGCACTGGCGAACCACCCCTTATTGAGTCTGCCATGAAAACGCGAGAGGGCATCACCCCAAGGGTCAGACATGACTCGGTGCTTGCACAGGGGATACCTTTACCTTTAACGTTTACTGGGTATGATAACCGTAAATGCATGCTATAAACACCTTTCGTTTATACCAATTCGGTGTACAGGTATGCATGAGGCCCTCCAACACCCCACCGGGCTCCCCGTGCCCCCAATTCCCTGATGGATAGAATGGGGACCACCTCTTGGGAACCCGTTGAGGCGTGAACCCCTGCTGGGTTCCGGGCCACCCGGAAATGCAGATCTTCCATCCCAGCTCATCCTCCATGAGTGATGGCCTCCCAGCACCGCTTACCCACAGCCCCGACAAAGCATGCCAGCACGCAGGCTGGGCTTGCTTGCCAATGGTTCCTCCCCCATGCCCAAAAACCCACCAGTTGTGACAATGAAGATTTTTAACAATATACCAAACATAAGCATATAATTATATGTAATTTTTTTACATTTTCCCATTTATCTTAAGTTCAAACAGCTGGCACAATGCCAGAAACAACTCCCTTGAACTTGTTTTACCCCACGCAAAATAGAGAGGGATGGTGGGCAATCGCGGCAGTAGAGAAGCGGGAAAGAGGCAGAAGCCTCTCAGCTGCTTCCCTATATGGCGCGGGCAAAGGAGGCTGGGAAGAGCCGAAATGGCCCCCTCCTCCCCCAGCCGTCCTTTTGCCGCGCTGCCAGACGCCGCCCCAGGGCATGCTGGGACGTGTAGTCCCTGCTCTGCTCTGCTTTTCAGCGAGGGCTTCCCTGCTACGGCAAATGCGCCCGGGGTAAGTCCCATTCACCCTTGCCGTGCAGGGGAATACTTTTCGCCAAAGAAACCAACAGACACTTAATGGCATTAAACAGGCCACAACATTTATTGAACGATAGAGCGTTGACCAGCATGGGGGAGAACGGAACCAGCCCTCTTGTGGTCCCCTTACCACAAGGCAGCCACACGCGACTTCATCAGGTATGCACGAGGACCTCCAACACCCCACCTGGCTCCTCGTGCCCCCAATTCCCTGATGGATAGAATGGGGAGGTGACCACCTCTTGGGAACCCCTTGAGGCGTGAACCCCTGCCGGGGTCCGGGCCACCCGGAAATGCGGATCTGCCGTCCCAGCTCATCCTCCATGAGTGATGGCCTCCCGGCACCGCTTTTGCGGGCCACATCAACCTTTTTTGGGGAAACCGCCCCCCTCCAACTGCACCGTTCTAACAAGGTAGACCTCCAGATGCGAAGTCCAGGAAAACGACAGGTAAGTTGCTTGAAGTCTCATCTGATGGCATCCGCTAGGCCCACTGCTGTTATACTGGTGAGGTCGTTCTCTCCAAGTTGTACTACCAAAATGTCAGGAACCCCGGTGCGACGGATGGCTGAATCCAGATCCTTTAGCAGGGATGCCCAGCGCAGACCTCGGCGGCCTGCCCAGGAGATACGATAACAACCAACCAGGCCCAGGTTATTGTTCCAACCAGATCTTACTGCGTAACACGCAGCCCAATGGACAATACTGTGCCCGATAACCAGCAACCTGGACCGGACCTGCAACATGGAATACGGTATGGAAACGTTACAGCAAGAAATCTGGACGCACATATTTCTTATATGCGACTGAACGCCACCGGCCCAATGCCCTGAGTTCATCCGGAGGCACTCCTGAAGAAGCTGCTTCAGTTGCCGCCCCAATGCGAAATGAATGGGTGCCAAATTGCTTTGCCAGTAGGCCCAGCTGGTGGAGTGTGCTTCTTAAAACGGCCCCAAACTGATACCGTGACAAGCAAGTGCCATTTTTGTGAATCAACAAAGGGCCGTCAATTTCTGGCTGAACGGCTATAAAGGCCCTCATGGTGCTAACCGGGCAGGGAGTGTCGGCACAACTTTTTCTCAACACTATATAAGATCCTCTTCCCAGCTGATCTGTTTTTGAACGACGAAGGGTGATGTGCAGCTCTTCATCAGTGAGGTGCACATCCCCCCTCCCAACTGCTTGATCGCCCATGCTCGAACAGGACCCCCATACAAGCTCAGAGCTCCGAAAGGGCCCAAAAAAGGCAAGAGTAAACGCTGACGCAAAAAGGGGAACTTCATAACCATCAATGCATACAGCAGGCAATCGATTCAATATGTTCCTCAAAATGTCTAACGAAATAGGCCGTCTGGGATCAGCTGCGGCTGGACTGATCCTCTTCCATCCTGCGATGGCTTTGCGGATCGAAAAGGATGATGATGGATCCCACCAACCCCTGGTTTTGCATAATAAGGAAAGCCCCGCCACTTGGGTGTTCATGGACCCCGGGGACATTTTACGGGAATGTAAATGGACAAGGTAGCGCAGCACTAATTCTTCTGTTGGAGGTAAGGCCCTAAGGCCCCCTTCCTGCTCCGTGTACTCCATGTAAACCCAAATCACTGCTGTATATGCCTGACGTGTTGTCGGAGCCAGGGAGTGTTCCACGGCCTCGAGGATCATTCCAAGCCAATCCTCCACAATTCCTCCGGGAACCGGTCTGGACACAGGTTCGCTTCTGGCGCCAACTGCCAAAACCTCTGCTCCTGGAATCGAGACAGAGCATCAGCTATTTCATTAGTGGCACCCGGGATATGACGGGCCGCAAACGAGATGTTGCTCCCCAAGCAAACCCTGACTAGCTTCCTCACTAAACACATTACCCGGGGGGATTTACTCGATTGCCGATTTATAATGCGCACGACCGCTTTATTGTCGCACCAAAATAAAACTTTGCTGTCCTGAAATAGGTCTTTCCAAATGACAACTGCCGCCACAATAGGAAATAACTCTAAAAAGGTGAGATCCCGGAGGATAGGGGACCCCACCCAATCCTGTGGCCACCTTTCAGCAAACCATCGGTTACAAAAGAAAACCACAAACTGCCAGATGCATCGGAATGCACTTGAAAAGATGTTTCCGGAGAGACTGGCATCTTCCAGATATAATTTACATGCTAAAGACACCCTTTCGTGTATTCCAAAGCGGATGTTACGAAATGTGAACAACATTTACAAGAGAAGGACTCATTTTACCTTTATTACTTCCTATGTCTTCACATAGTTAGCAGAAAAGATCCAGCAAGTTTATCACATGCTGCAGATGGAGTCTCTTGGTATTGTTTCTCAAAACCACCAGAATCCCTATTATATTCCAAGTTAGTTTCTTAGGACTTCAACGATGTAAATCACATATTTAACATTGCTACATATAGCTAAAGTTACTAGTGCTATTTCCACATTCTAAATAATTATTACATAGTATTATGAAATTCTATCTTCTACAGGGTATGATATCCAGAAACATTGTAGGCTAAGGAATTACTTTATGTCCCTGATTACATCCATACAAGGAACAGGAAATATACCTGCTAAGCGTTGCTCACTTGAACAGGATCTGTTCCTGAGATTCATATAGCATGCATGATTTCTACTGCGTATGATAAATAGTGGGCTAAGGAATTACTTTATGTCCCAGATTACATCCATACAAGGAATAGGAAATATACCTGCTAAGCATTGCTCACCTGAACAGGACCTGTTCTGCACATTCATATACCATGCATGCTTTCACATATACCAATGCGTTGTACCGAAATGTAAACAACATTTACTAAAGATCGACTCATTTTACCTTTATTACTTTGTATGTCTTCATATAGTTAGCAGAAAAGATCCCGCAAGGTTATCACATGCTGCAGATGGAGTCTCTTGGTATTGTTTCTCAAAACCAGCAGAAGCCCTATTATATTCCAAGTTAGTTTCTTACGACTTCAACCGTGTATCTCACATATTTAACATTGCTACATATAGCTAAAGCTACTAATACTATTTACAAATTCTCTATTAGTACATAATTTTATGAAATTCTATCTTGTACTGGGTATGATAACCGTAAATACTTGTGGGCTTCATGTCCCTAATTACATCCATACAAGGAATAGATAATATACCTGCTAAGCATTGCTCACGAACAGGACCTGTTCTGCAGATTCATATAACATGCATGCTATAAACACCTTTCGTTTATACTACTAGTGCTATTTACAAATTCTCTATTATTAGTACATAGTATTATGAAATTCCATGTTCCACTGAGTATGATAAATAGTGGGCTAGGGAATTACTTTATGTCCCAGATTACATCCATACAAGGAAAACGAAATATACTTGCTAAGTGTTGCTCCCTTGAACTGTTCAGCAGATTCATATAGCATGCATGCTTTCACATATACCAATGCGGTGTACCGAAATGTAAACAACATTTACAAAAGACCGAGTTATTTTACGTTTATTACTTTGTATGTCTTCGTATACTTAGCAGAATTATCCCGCAAGTTTATCACATGCTGCAGATGGAGTCTCTTGGTATTGTTTCTTAAAACCAGCAGAAGCCCTATGATATTATAAGTTAGTTTCGTAGGACTTCAACCATGTAACTCACATATTTAACTTTGCTAGCAAAAGCTACTAGTGCTGGTTCCAAATTCTCTATTATTACTACATAGTGTCATGAAAATCTATCTTATACTGGGTATGATAGCATAAAATACTTGTGGACTAAATAATTACTTTATTTCCCAGAATACATCCATACAAGGAATAGGAAATATACCTGCTAAGCATGGCTCACTTGAACAGGACCTGTTCTGCACGCCTGGGAGACGGTGTTGGCGAGGTAGGTATACAAGGCAGGGCACAATGGCGGCCAGCAGATCAACGGGCACCATCCTCGCAGCCTAACTCCCCCTCTCATCCGCAGATCATGGATGGGTTCGGCCACCTAGGGTTCCCCCCCTGCATCGGGGCCGTCGATGGCTGCCACATCCCCATCCGTGCCCCCGGGAAGCGCTACGACGAATACGGGAACAGGAAGGGCTTCTGTTCGGTCATCCTCCAGGGGACGGTGGATCACACAGGCTGTTTCCTTGATGCGGAGGCAGGCTGGGGTGGTCGGCGGAACGACGCCTTCGTTTTCCAGCAGTCTAACCTACGCGCCGCCATGGACGCCGGGGCCTACGTCCCGGGGAACCCCACCGTCACGATGCAGGGTGTCCGCGTGCCAGCCCTCATAGTTGCTGATGGGGCATACCCCCAACGCCGGTGGCTCATGAAACCCCATGCCCCGCCACGGAACGCGGTGAAGGCGTACTTCAATGGCTGTCTGTGCCGCGCACGAAACTTCGTGGAACGGGCGTTTGGCCATCTGAAAGGGCCCTGGCGATGCCTGCTCTCCTGCCTCCAGGCCGCCATAGTGAACGTAACCCCGGTGATCATAGCCTGCGTCATCCTGCACAACATCTGCGAGGCACACGGCCATGAACTCCGTCTGGAGATGCCGCCCAGGGAGACCATCGAGGACGAGTAGGAAGGGCTGCCCAGTCGGCAGGAGCGGCTGCGCACACGGCAGCAGGGGCAACGCGTCAGGGACGCAGTGGCTGCCTACATATTCGACTGCCGGCCACAAAGGGGCGCCAGGTGAAAGACGGAAGCAGCTGCTTCAGTTGCTGCCCCAATGCGAAATGAATGGGTGCCAAATTGCTGTGCCGGTAGGCCCAGTTGGTGGAGTGTGCTTCTTAAAACGGCCCCAAACTGATACCGTGACAAGGAAGTGCCATTTTTGTGAATCAACAAAGGGCCATCAATTTCTGGCCGAACGGCTATAAAGGCCCTCATGGTGCTAACCGGGCAGAGAGTGTCGGCACAAATTTTACTCAACACTATATAAGATCCTCTTCCCAGCTGATCTGTTTTTGAACGACGAAGGGTAATGTGCAGCTCTTCATCAGTGAGGTGCACATCCCTCCTCGCAACTGCTTGATCGCCCGTCCTCGAACGGGACCCCGATACAACCTCATAGATCCGAAAGGCCCCCAAAAAGGCAAGAGTAAACGCTAACGCAAAAAGGGCAACCACATAACCATACAGCAGTCAATCGATTCACTATGTTCCTCAAAATGTCTAACGAAATAGGCCGTCTGGGATCAGCTGTGGCTGGACTGATCCTTTTCCATCCTGCGATGGCTTTGCGGATCAAAAAGGATGATGATGGATCCCACCAACCCCTAGTTTTGCATAAGAAGGAAAGCCCCGGCACTTGGGTGTTCATGGACCCCGGGGACATTTTACGGGAATGTAAATGGACAAGGTAGCGCAGCACTAATTCCTCTGTTGGAGGTAAGGCCCTAAGGCCCCCTTCCTGCTCCGTGTACTCCATGTCACCCCAAACCGCTGCTGTATATGCCTGACGTGTTGTCGGAGCCAGGGAGTGTTCCACGGCCTCGAGGATCATTCCAAGCCAATCCTCCACAATTCCTCCGGGAACCGGTCTGGACACAGGTTCGCCTCTGGAGCCAACTGCCAAAACCTCTGCACCTGGAATCGAGACAGAGCATCAGCTATTTCATTAGTGGCGCCCGGGACATGACGGGCCGCAAACGAGATGTTGCTCCCCAAGCAAACTCTGACTAGCTTCCTCACTAAACACATTACCCAGGGGGATTTGCTCGATTGCCGATTTATAATGCGCACGACCGCTTGATTGTCGCACCAAAATAAAATTTTGCTGTCCTGAAATAGGTCTTTCCAAATGACAACTGCCGCCACAATAGGAAATAACTCTAAAAAGGTGATCAACCAAGGTGATCATAGCCTGCGTCATCCTGCACAACATCTGCGCACGGACATGAACTCCGTCTGGAGATGCCGCCCAGGGAGACCATCGAGGTCGAGGAGGAAGGGCTGCCCAGTCGGCGGGAGCGGCTGCGCACACGGCAGCAGGGGCAACGCGTCAGGGACGCAGTGGATGCCTACATGTTCGACCGCCGGCCATGAAGGGGCGCCAGGTGAATGACGGACACGAGTCACAGGGGAAGGTAAGGGCCACCCTAATGAAACGATGGCCATTTTTTTTTCGCCGTTTACAAACGCCGCAGCCCGCGGGCTCCCCAGGGCCGCCGTCGGCCCCCCGTGGTGGCGCCCGTGGCTCGCCCCCACGCACCGCGGTGTGGAGGGGCGCCCTCAACACCATCCATCCCATGCCATGGCGACTGGGGCCTCCACAAGCCCTGCAACGGGAACCGCAAAAGGTGACTCGGCCGGTGGGATGGCAGGGGCGGGGCCAGGGTCGCCATTCATGGGAGGTATCCGCTCCAAGGCTGTCGCGATGCGGTCGAGGACCCCTGTTGCTGTCACGAGAGAGGCAGCTGGTCCGGCCATCGTCTCCCGGTGCAGGGCCTGGAACCCCGCCCACTCCTGGCGTTCCCGCTCGCCCTCTCCCCTCCCGACCTCCATCAGGGTGGTCTGGAAATGCTGCCGCTCGTCCAGGTCCTCCTCCCCCTACTCCAGTAGCCATTCCCCGACAGTGGTGAGGAACGCGAAACGGCGGCGGTGCCTGTGTTCCCGTTGTAGGCTCTCCTCGGCAGAGAGCGCCCCGAGGTCCAGGGCTGGCCCCTCCCCTTCCTCGCCTCCATCGTAGTCCCAAACGCCTTCACCTGCATATGTGAATAGGTTTGGTTTGCTGGGGACCGAGCTTCCCAGGGCACCCCCCTGGCCCTCCGCGCCATGGCACACACCTGCAGACCCCTCCCCCTGTCGCTCGGACTCGGAGGCCACGTTCGGGGACACTGGGCTTCTGTCCGGGGCGTCCCCCCATGCTGCACCTGCGGGCGACACGAAGGGCGGTGCCTTGGCCCGGGGTGGCAGTCCGCCGTTGGGCCAAGGCACCTGGGGAGCCAGCTGCTGGCCGGCCCTTGGCGCGGGTCCAACTCCACCCATTCCTCCCACTTGGAGACCCACGGTACCCGTGGTCTCCTGGGTCCCGCCCGACTCCTTGTCCGTGTGGCCGGCATGGTCGCTGTCTCCCCCAGGCGATACTGGCGCCGTTGATGGCCCTGGTGGGGGTCATAGACAGGGGGTGGGTTGCCTGCCTGTGGCATAGTCCCCCGCCCCACTGCCCAGGTGGCCACCCACCTGGAAGCATTACCTGGCCGTGGCCCCCGCTGCCTAGGGGGCTCACGTGGGGCCGGCGGAGCCCCACCGGCGGATGCCGGTCTCTTCGGTGGCCGTCCCCGGCCCGCCCACTCAGCCTCTACCACCTTGGGTGGCCGGGGAACACGCCGCACACTGAGGCTCCGTGCCACCCGTCGCGGCCGCCCACTGCCCCGCGTCCCCAAGATATTGGCCAGCCTCCGGTAGTGCGGGCATGTGGCTGGCTCGGCTCCCGTCCGGTCGTTATGCTCGCGGACACGGTAGTACTCCTGCCGCAGCGCCTTGGTCTTCATCCGACATTCTAAGGCGCTGCGGATGACCCCTTGTGCCCGGAGGTCTCTGGAGACACGTTCGAACATTTCCTGGTTCCTGCGGAACGCATGCAGGGCCTCCTGGATGTCCGGGGCACCCCAGACTTCCAACAACCTCATGCTCCCTCCAGCTACGGCCCCGTGCCCCCTGCTCGCCGGTGCTTGCCGATGCCGACGAGCTAGGGGTCGGGTACACGTCCGCCAGGCCAGGGGGCCCCTCGGGCGCTGGGGCAGGAATCCTCAGATGGCGCGCTGCCATGGCCTCCCTGCTCGCTGTGGCCGCATGCTGTCGCACTAACTAGGTGGCCGGCAACAGGGTCTACACGGCGTGGCCAGGGAGCACGGGCAGCGTGGCCGGCGAAAGGCGCTCCTGGCAGGCGTCAGTGCATCCGGGGGATGCCGGCTTCCCAGGAACGTCGGGGGCGGTCCCCACGCCCCTCGCGATACTGTGGGCTGGACGGCACGGGGGCGTGTTGGGAACGGGCAGTACCTGGGCGCGGCTGGTGACTTTCGACTATGCTGCGCACGTGGAGAGAGCGGCATGACGGCGCCCGCTGGCAATGCCGGGCCGTGGAGCTTTTTTTGCTCCACTGCCTGGCCATGGGCGCGTCACACCGCCTTATGACTACGGCACAGCTGGTCAACTGTTTTGACCTCTTCCGAGCGGCCTCGGAATAACTGGAGGCCGCCGGGTACTCCCGGACACCCCGCCATTATCGGGAGAAATTCCAACGTCTCAGGGCCACCTTCTTTGCGGCTCTGCGAGCCATAGCTGCCGGCATTCCAGGGCCGCCTCCGCCACACGCAGACGTCCTCGACCTGATTTGGGCGGAGGCTGGGGCTCCTGTATGGATGTTACGGCAGCAGGAGGGTGTGTATGGCGGCAATAGGCGACTGTGCGGACCCGGGCCACATGCCTGGCCGTTCTACGTTACCTTGCCGTCATGGCCCTGTAGGGACATCCGGTACCGGCACCGCTCTCGCCGGGTGCCTTTCTTCCCCACTTGCAGGGGGTGCCTCAACGGATTGCTGTGCTGCCGGACCCTCCTCGCCGCCCACGTGAGCTGCTGTCGCGGACCTCCCGCTGTCCTGAAGATGGACTTTGGGGAGGGTTGGGTGTCGCTGCCTGGCCGTCCCCTTAGTTGCCTCCCAGTTCGCCCCTCCCCTTGTTTGCTACCCCAGTCCTTCTGCCCCCTAGGTCGTCCCCTTTCTTTTACTGTTTCCCCTCGCGTGTTGTATTTCCTAGACCCCCGTGTTTGTACGTTTTTCTATACATTGCACTTTTTTACACTGTTTTGACTATTTTATAAAGTTTGTATGTTTCACCCACACCCTCGTCTCTGCTGTCGTTTGTTCTTGGGGGAGGGTTCGGGGATTGGTGGGTGGTCGCTGTGGCCGTTCCTCATACGGACATGCTGCACCTCTCCCCCACTGGAGCTCTGTGCCGTTCCTCATACGGACATGCTGCACCTCTCCCCCACTGGAGCTCAGCGCCCCGGCCCATTGCATCCAGGGCTCCCCTGCTTCCCCTCACCTTTGGGGATCCCCAGGCGCCTTTCTATTCCCGTTCCCTTTGGGTGCCCTCTGTGGCGCTGCGTTATCGGTGATTTTAGTCGCCGCCATTCCACCCCGAATGTGCGTTAAAATCCCCGTGCATAATGGGTCTAAGCGTTCCTCACTTGAACAGGACCTGTTCTGCAGATTCATATAACATGCATGCTATAAACACCTTTCGTTTATACCAATGCGGTGTATGGAAATGTAAACAACATTTACAAAAGACCGAGTCATTATACCTTTATTACTTTGTATGTCTTCGTATACTTAGCAGAAATATCCCGTAGGTTTATCACATGATGCAGATGTAGTCTCTTGGTATTGTTTCTCAAAACCAGCAGAAGCCCTATGATATTATAAGTTAGTTTCGTAGGACTTCAACCATGTAACTCACATATTTAACTTTGCTAGCAAAAGCTACTAGTGTGTACCGAAATGTACGCAACAATTACTAAAGATCGACTCATTTTACCTTTATTACTTTGTATGTCTTCATATAGTTAGCAGAAAAGATCCGGCAAGTTTATCACATGCTGCAGATTTGTATTATTGGTATTATTGGTATTATTTCTCAAAGCCAGCAGAAACTCTATTATATTCCAAGTTAGTTTCTTAGGACTTCAACCATGTAACTCACATATTTAACATTGCTACATATAGTTAAATCTACTAGTGCTATTTCCAAATTCTCTATTATTACATAGTATATGAAATTCTATCTTCTACTGGGCATGATAACCGAAAATACTTGTGGGATTTATGTCCCTGATTACATCCATACAAGGAATAGGTAATATACCTGCTAAGCGTTGCTCACTTGAACAGGACCTGTTCTGCAGATTCATATAACATGCATGCTATAAAAACCTATCTTTTATACCAATGCGGTGTACCGAAATGTAAACAACATTTACAAAAGACCGAGTCATTTTACATTTTTTACTTTGTATGTCTTCGTATACTTAGCAGAAATATCCCGCAAGTTTATCACATGCTCCAGATGGAGACTCTTGGTATTGTTTCTTAAAACTAGCAGAAGCCCTATGATATTATGTTAGTTTTGTAGGACTTCAACCATGTAACTCACATATTTAACTTTGCTAGCAAAAGCTACTAGTGCTTATTCCAAATTCTCTATTATTACTCCATAGTGTCATGAAAATCTATCTTATACTGGGTATGATAGCCTAAAATACTTGTGGGCTAAGGAATAACTTTATGTCCCAGATTACATCCATACAAGGAATAGGAAATATACCTGCTAAGCATGGCTCACATGAACAGGACATGTTCTGCAGATTCATATAGCATGCATGCTTTCACTTATACCAATGCGGTGTACCGAAATGTAAACAACGTTTACTAAACATCTACTCATTTTATCTTTATTACTTGGTATGTTTTCATATAGTTAGAAGAAAAGATCCCGCAAGATTATCACATGCTGCAGATGGAGTCTCTTGGTATTGTTTCTCAAAACCAGCAGAAGCCCTATTATATTCCAAGTTAGTTTCTTAGGACTTCAACCATGTAACTCACATATTTAACATTGCTACATATAGCGCATATACCTATGCTGTGTACGGAAATGTAAACAACATTTACAAAAGACCGACTCATTTTACCTTTATTACTTTGTATGTCTTCGTATACTGAGCAGAAAAGATCCCGCAAGGATATCACATGCTGCAGATGGAGTCTCTGGTATTGTTTCTCAAAACCAGCAGAAGCCCTATTATATTCGAAGTTAGTTTCTTAGGACTTCAACCATGTACCTCACATATTTAACATTGCTACATATAGTTAAAACTACTAGTACTATTACCAAATTCTCTATTATTACATAGTATTATGAAATTCTATCTTCTACAGGGTATGTTTACCGGAAACATTGTCGGCTAAGAAATTACTTTATGTCCCAGATTACATCCATAGAAGGAATAGATAATATACCTGCTAAGCGATGCTGACTTCAACAGGACCTGTCCTGCAGATTCATATAACATGCATGCTATAAACACCTTTCGTTTATACCAATGCGTTGTACGGAAATGTAAACAACATTTACAAAAGACCAAGTCATTTTACATTTATTACTTTGTATGTCTTCGTATACTTAGCAGAAATATCCCGCAAGTTTATCACATGCTCCAGATGGAGTCTCTTGGTATTGTTTCTTAAAACTAGCAGAAGCCCTATGATATTATGTTAGTTTAGTAGGACTTCAACCATGTAACTCACATATTTAACTTTGCTAGCAAAAGCTACTAGTGCTGGTTCCAAATTCTCTATTATTACTACATAGTGTCATGAAAATCTATCTTATACTGGGTATGATACTTGTGGGCTAAGGAATAAATACTTGTGGGATTTATGTCCCAGATTACATCCAAACAAGGAATAGGAAAAATATGCTGCAGATGGAGTCTCTTGGTATTGTTTCTCAAACCCAGCAGAAGCCCTATTATATTCCAAGTTAGTTTCTTCAACCCTGTAACTCACATATTTAACATTGCTACATATAGTTAAATCTACTAGTGCTATTTCCAAATTCTCTATTCTACAGGGTATGATGACTGGAAACATTCTCGGCTAAGAAATTACTTTATGTCCCGGATTACATCCATACAAGTAATAGGTAATATACCTGCTAAGCGTTGCTCACTTGAACCTGTTCTGCAGATTCATATAACATGCATGCTATAAACACCTTTAATTTATACCAATGCGGTGTACCAAAATGTAAACAACATTTACAAAAGACCGAGTCATTTTACATTTATTACTTTGTATGTCTTCGTATAGTTAGCAGAAAAGATCCCGCAAGGTTATCACATGCTGCAGATGGAGTCTCTGGTATTGTTTTTCAAAACCAGCAGAAGCCCTATTATATTACAAGTTAGTTTCTTAGGAAGTCAACCATGTAACTCACATATTTAACATTGCTACATATACCGCATATACCTATGCGGTGTACGGAAATATAAACAACATTTACAAAAGACCGACTCATTTTACCGTTATTACTTTGTATGTCTAGGTATACTGAGCAGAAAAGATCCCGCAAGGTTATCACATGCTGCAGATGGAGTCTCTGGTATTGTTTCTCAAAACCAGCAGAAGCCCTATTATATTCCAAGTTAGTTTCTTAGGACTTCAACCGTGTAACTCACATATTTAACATTGCTACATATAGTTAAAGCTACTAATGCTATTTCCAAATCCTCTATTATTACACAGTATTATGAAATTCCATGTTCTACTGGGTATAATAAAGAGTGGGCTAAGGAATTACTTTATGTCCCTGATTACATCCATACAAGGAATAGGTAATATACCTGCTAAGCGTTGCTCACTTGAACAGGACCTGCAGATTCATATAGCATGCATGCTTTCACTTATACCAATGCGGTGTACCGAAATGTAAACAACGTTAACTAAAGATCTACTCATTTTACCTTTATTACTTGGTATGTTTTCATATAGTTAGCAGAAAAGATCCCGCAAGGTTATCACATGCTGCAGATGGAGTCTCTTGGTATTGTTTCTTAAAACTAGCAGAAGCCCTATGATATTATGTTAGTTTCGTAGGACTTCATCCATGTAACTCACATATTTAACTTTGCTACATATAGTTAAAGTTACTAGTGCTATTACCAAATTCTCTCTTATTACATAGTAGTATGACATGCTATCTTCTACAGGGTATGATGACCGGAAACATTGTCGGCTAAGAAATTACTATGTACCGGATTACATGCATACAAGGAATAGGTAATATACCTGCTAAGCGATGCGGACTTGAACAGGAACTGTTCTGCAGATTCATATAACATGCATGATATAAACACCGTTCGTTTATACCAATGCGGTGTACGGAAATGTAAACAACATTTACAAAAGACCGACTCTTTTTACCTTTATTACTTTGTATGTCTTCATATAGTTAGCAAAAAAGATCCTGCAACGTTATCACATGGTGCAGATGGAGTCTCTTGGTATTGTTTCTCAAAACCAGCAGAATCCCTATTATATTCCAAGTTAGTTTCTTAGGACTTCAACCGTGTAACTCACATATTTAACATTGCTACATATAGTTAAAGCTACTAATGCTATTTCCAAATTCTCTATTATTACATAGTATTATGAAATTCCATGTTCTACTGGGTATAATAAATAGTGGGCTAAGGAATTACTTTATGTCCCTGATTACATCCATACAAGGAATAGGTAATATACCTGCTAAGCGTTGCTCACTTGAACAGGACCGGTTCTGCAGATTCATATAGCATGCATGCTTTCACTTACACTAATGCGGTGTACCGAAATGTAAGCAACATTTACTAAAGATCATTTTACCTTTTTTACTTTGTATGTTTTCATATAGTTAGCAGAAAAGATCCCGCAAGGTTATCTCATGCTGCCGATGGTGTCTCTGGTATTGTTTCTCAAAACCAACAGAATCCCTATTATATTCTAAATTAGTTTCTTAGGACTTCAACCATGTAACTGACATATTTAACATTGCTACATATAGTTAAAGCTACTAGTGCTATTACCAAATTCTCTATTATTACATAGTATTATGACATTCTATCTTCTACAGGGTATGATGACCGGAATCATTGTCGGCTAAGAAATTACTTTATGTCCCGGATTACATCCATACAAGGAATAGGTAATATACCTGCTAAGCGTTGCTCACTTGAACAGGACCTGTTCTGCAGATTCATATAACATGCATGCTATAAACACCTTTCGTTTATACCAATGCGGTGTACCGAAATGTAAACATTTACAAAACGAGTCATTTTACATTTATTACTTTGTATGTCTTCGTATACTTAGCAGAAATATCCCGCAAGTTTATCACATGCTGCAGATGGAGTCTCTTGGTATTGTTTCTTAAAACTAGCAGAAGCCCTATGATATTATGTTAGGTTCGTAGGACTTCAAACATGTAACTCACATATTTAACTTTGCTAACAAAAGCTACTAGTGCTTATTCCAAATTCTCTATTATTACTACATAGTGTCATGAAAATCTATCTTATACTGGGTATGATGGCTTAAAATACTTGTGGGCTAAGGAATAACTTTATGTCCCAGATTACATCCATACAAGGAATAGGAAATATACCTGCTAACCATGGCTCACATGAACAGGACATGTTCTGCAGATTCATATAGCATGCATGCTTTCACATACACTAATGCGGTGTACCGAAATGTAAGCAACATTTACTAAAGATCGACTCATTATACCTTTATTACTTTGTATGTTTTCATATAGTTAGCAGAAAGGATCCCACAAGGTTATCACATGCTGCAGATGGAGTCTCTGGTATTGTTTCTCAAAATTGGCAGAAGCCCTATTATATTCCAAGTTAGTTTACTAGGACTTCAACTATGTAACTCAAATATTTAACTTTGCTACGTATAGTTATAGCTACTAGTGCTATTTCCAAATTCTCTATTATTACATAGTATTATGAAATTCTATCTTCTACAGGGTATGATGACCGGAAACATTGTCGGCTTAAAAATTACTTTATGTACCTGCTAAGCGTTGCTCACTTGAACAGGACCTGTTCTGCAGATTCATATAACATGCATGCTATAAAGAACTTTCGTTTATAGCAATGCGGTGTACCGAAATGTAAACAACATTTACAAAACGAGTCATTTTACATTTATTACTTTGTATGTCTTCGTATACTTAGCAGAAATATCCCGCAAGTTTATCACTCTGCAGATGGACTCTCTTGGTATTGTTTCTTAAAACTAGCAGAAGCCCTATGATATTATAAGTTAGTTTCGTAGGACTTCAAACATGTAACTCACATATTTAACTTTGCTAACAAAAGCTACTAGATTCATATAACATGCATGCTATAAACACCGTTCGTTTATACCAATGTGGTGTACAGAAATGTAAACAACATTTACAAAAGACCAACTCTTTTTACCTTTATTACTTTGTATGTCTTCATATAGTTAGCACAAAAGATCCTGCAACGTTATCACATGGTGCAGATGGAGTCTCTTGGTTTTGTTTCTCAACCAGCAGAATCCCTATTATATTCCAAGTTAGTTTCTTAGGACTTCAACCGTGTAACACACATATTTAACATTGCTACATATAGTTAAAGCTACTAATGCTATTTCCAAATTCTCTATTATTACACAGTATTATGAAATTCCGTGTTCTACTGGGTATAATAAATAGTGGGCTAAGGAATTACTTTATCTCCCTGATTACATCCATACAAGGAATAGGTAATATACCTGCTAAGCGTTGCTCACTTGAACAGGACCTGCAGATTCATATAGCATGCATTCTTTCACTTATACCAATGCGGTGTACCGAAATGTAAACGTTTACTAAAGATCTACTCATTTTACCTTTATTACTTGGTATGTTTTCATATAGTTAGCAGAAAAGATCCCGCAAGGTTATCACATGCTGCAGATGGAGTCTCTGGTATTGTTTCTCAAAATCGGCAGAAGCCCTATTATATTCCAAGTTAGTTTACTAGGACTTCAACCGTGTAACTCACATATTTAACATTTCTACATATAGTTAAAGCTACTAATGCTATTTCCAAATTCTCTATTATTACATAGTATTATGAAATTCCATGTTCTACTGGGTATAATAAAGAGTAAGCTAAGGAATTACTTTATGTCCCTGATTACATCCATACAAGGAATAGGTAATAGACCTGCTAAGCATTGCTCACTTGAACAGGACCTGCAGATTCATATAGCATGCATGCTTTCACTTATACCAATGCGGTGTACCGAAATGTAAACGTTTACTAAAGATCTACTCATTTTACCTTTATTACTTGGTATGTTTCAATATAGTTAGCAGAAAAGTTCCCGCAAGGTTATCACATGCTGCAGATGGAGTCTCTTGGTATTGTTTCTTAAAACTAGCAGAAGCCCTATGATATTAAAAGTTAGTTTCGTAGAACTTCAACCATGTAACTCACATATTTAACTTTCCTAGCAAAAGCTACTAGTGCTTATTCCAAATTCTCTATTATTCCTACATAGTGTCATGAAAATCTATCTTATACTGGGTATGATAGCCTAAAATACTTGTGGGCTACGGAATAACTTTATGTCCCAGATTACATCCATACAAGGAATAGGAAATATACCTGCTAACCATGGCTCACATGAACAGGAATGTTCTGCAGATTCATATAGCATGCATGCTTTCACTTACACTAATGCGGTGGACCGAAATGTAAGCAACATTTACTAAAGATCGACTCATTATACCTTTATTACTTTGTATGTTTTCATATAGTTAGCAGAAAGGATCCCACAAGGTTATCACATGCTGCAGATGGAGTCTCTGGTATTGTTTCTCAAAATTGGCAGAAGCCCTATTATATTCCAAGTTAGTTTACTAGGACTTCAACTATGTAACTCAAATATTTAACTTTGCTACATATAGTTATAGCTACTAGTGCTATTTCCAAATTCTCTATTATTACATAGTATTATGAAATTCTATCTTCTACAGGGTATGATGACCGGAAACATTGTCGGCTAAGAAATTACTTTATGTCCCGGATTACATCCATACAAGGAATAGGTAATATACCTGCTAAGCGTTGCTCACTTGAACAGGACCTGTTCTGCAGATTCATATAACATGCATGCTATAAAGAACTTTCGTTTATAGCAATGCGGTGTACCGAAATGTAAACATTTACAAAACGAGTCATTTTACATTTATTACTTTGTATGTCTTCGTATACTTAGCAGAAATATCCCGCAAGTTTATCACATGCTGCAGATGGAGTCTCTTGGTATTGTTTCTTAAAACTAGCAGAAGCCCTATGATATTATAAGTTAGTTTCGTAGGACTTCAAACATGTAACTCACATATTTAACTTTGCTAACAAAAGCTACTAGATTCATATAACATGCATGCTATAAACACCGTTCGTTTATACCAATGTGGTGTACAGAAATGTAAACAACATTTACAAAAGACCGACTCTTTTTACCTTTATTACTTTGTATGTCTTCATATAGTTAGCACAAAAGATCCTGCAACGTTATCACATGGTGCAGATGGAGTCTCTTGGTTTTGTTTCTCAACCAGCAGAATCCCTATTATATTCCAAGTTAGTTTCTTAGGACTTCAACCGTGTAACTCACATATTTAACATTGCTACATATAGTTAAAGCTACTAATGCTATTTCCAAATTCTCTATTATTACACAGTATTATGAAATTCCGTATTCTGATGGGTATAATAAATAGTGGGCTAAGGAATTACTTTATCTCCCTGATTACATCCATACAAGGAATAGGTAATATACCTGCTAAGCGTTGCTCACTTGAACAGGACCTGCAGATTCATATAGCATGCATGCTTTCACTTATACCAATGCGGTGTACCGAAATGTAAACAACGTTTACTAAAGATCTACTCATTTTACCTTTATTACTTGGTATGTTTTCATATAGTTAGCAGAAAAGATCCCGCAAGGTTATCACATGCTGCAGATGGAGTCTCTTGGTATTGTTTCTTAAAACTAGCAGAAGCCCTATGATATTGTTAGTTTCGTAGGACTTCAACCATGTAACTCACATATTTAACATTGCTACATATAGTTAAAGCTACTAATGCTATTTCCAAATTCTCTATTATTACATAGTATTATGAAATTCCATGTTCTACTGGGTATAATAAAGAGTGGGTTATGGAATTACTTTTTGTCCCTGATTACATCCATACAAGGAATAGGTAATAGACCTGCTAAGCATTGCTCACGAACAGGACCTGCAGATTCATATAGCATGCATGCTTTCACTTATACCAATGCGGTGTACCGAAATGTAAACAACGTTTACTAAAGATCTACTCATTTTATCTTTATTACTTGGTATGTTTTCATATAGTTAGCAGAAAAGATCCCGCAAGGTTATCACATGCTGCAGATGGAGTCCCTTGGTATTGTTTCTTAAAACTAGCAGAAGCCCTATGATATTATGTTAGTTTACTAGGACTTCAACCATGTAACTCACATATTTAACATTGCTACATATAGTTAAAGCTACTAATGCTATTTCCAAATTCTCTATTATTACATAGTATTATGAAATTCCATGTTCTACTGGGTATAATAAATAGTGGGCTAAGGAATTACTTTATCTCCCTGATTACATTCATACAAGGAATAGGTAATATACCTGCTAAGCGTTGCTCACTTGAACAGGACCTGCAGATTCATATAGCATGCATGCTTTCACTTATACCAATGCGGTGTACCGAAATGTAAACAACGTTTACTAAAGATCTACTCATTTTACCTTTATTACTTGGTATGTTTTCATATAGTTAGCAGAAAAGATCCCGCAAGGTTATCACATGCTGCAGATGGAGTCTCTGGTATTGTTTCTCAAAATCGGCAGAAGCCCTATTATATTCCAAGTTAGTTTACTAGGACTTCAACCGTGTAACTCACATATTTAACATTTCTACATATAGTTAAAGCTACTAATGCTATTTCCAAATTCTCTATTATTACATAGTATTATGAAATTCCATGTTCTACTGGGTATAATAAAGAGTAAGCTAAGGAATTACTTTATGTCCCTGATTACATCCATACAAGGAATAGGTAATAGACCTGCTAAGCATTGCTCACTTGAACAGGACCTGCAGATTCATATATATTTACCTTTATTACTTGGTATGTTTTCATATAGTTAGCAGAAAAGATCCCGCAAGGTTATCACATGCTGCAGATGGAGTCTCTTGGTATTGTTTCTTAAAACTAGCAGAAGCCCTATGATATTGTTAGTTTCGTAGGACTTCAACCATGTAACTAACATATTTAACTTTGCTAGCAAAAGCTACTAGTGCTTATTCCAAATTCTCTATTATTCCTACATAGTGTCATGAAAATCTATCTTATACTGGGTATGATAGCCTAAAATACTTGTGGGCTACGGAATAACTATGTCCCAGAATACATCCATACAAGGAATAGGAAATATACCGGCTAACTATGGCTAACATGAACAGGAATGTTCTGCAGATTCATATAGCATGCATGCTTTCACTTACACTAATGCGGTGTACCGAAATGTAAGCAACTTTTACTAAAGATCGACTCATTATACCTTTATTACTTTGTATGTTTTCATATAGTTAGCAGAAAAGATCCCGCAAGGTTATCACATGCTGCAGATGGAGTCTCTGGTATTGTTTCTCAAAATCGGCAGAAGCCCTATTATATTCCAAGTTAGTTTACTAGGACTTCAACCATGTAACTCACATATTTAACATTGCTACATATAGTTAAAGCTACTAATGCTATTTCCAAATTCTCTATTATTACATAGTATTATGAAATTCCATGTTCTACTGGGTATAATAAAGAGTTGTCTATGGAATTACTTTTTGTCCCTGATTACATCCATACAAGGAATAGGTAATAGACCTGCTAAGCATTGCTCACTTGAACAGGACCTGCAGATTCATATAGCATGCATGCTTTCACTTATACCAATGCGGTGTACCGAAATGTAAACAACGTTTACTAAAGATCTACTCATTTTATCTTTATTACTTGGTATGTTTTCATATAGTTAGCAGAAAAGATCCCGCAAGGTTATCACATGCTGCAGATGGAGTCCCTTGGTATTGTTTCTTAAAACTAGCAGAAGCCCTATGATATTATGTTAGTTTCGTAGGACTTCAACCATGTAACTCACATATTTAACTTTGCTACATATAGTTAAAGCTACTAGTGCTATTACCAAATTCTCTTTTATTACATAGTATTATGACATGCTATCTTCTACAGGGTATGATGACCGGAAACATTGTCGGCTAAGGAATTACTTTATGTCCCTGATTAAATCCATACAAGGAATAGGTAATATACCTGCTAAGCGATGCTGAGTTGAACAGGATCTGTTCTGCAGATTCATATAACATGCATGCTATAAACACCGTTCGTTTATACCAATGCGGTGTACGGAAATGTAAACAACATTTACAAAACGAGTCATTTTACCTTTATTACTTTGTATGTTTTCATATAGTTAGCAGAAAAGATCCCGCAAGGTTATCACATGCTGCAGATGGTGTCTCTGGTATTGTTTCTCAAAACCAACAGAATCCCTATTATATTCCAAGTTAGGACTTCAACCATGTAACTCACATATTTAACTTTGCTAGCAAAAGCTACTAGTGCTTATTCCAAATTCTCTATTCTTCCTACATAGTGTCATGAAAATCTATCTTATACTGGGTATGATAGCCTAAAATACTTGTGGGCTACGGAATAACTTTATGTCCCAGATTACATCCATACAAGGAATAGGAAATATACCTGCTACCCATGGCTCACATGAACAGGAATGTTCTGCCCATTCATATAGCATGCATGCTTTCACTTACACTAATGCGGTGTACCGAAATGTAAGCAACATTTACTAAAGATCGACTCATTTTACCTTTATTACTTTGTATGTTTTCATATAGTTAGCAGAAAAGATCCCGCAAGGTTATCACATGCTGCAGATGGAGTCTCGGATTACATTTTACCTTTATTATGTCCCGGATTACATCCATACAAAGAATTGGTAATATACCTGCTAAGCGTTGCTCACTTGAACAGGACCTGTTCTGCAGATTCATATAACATGCATGCTATAAACACCTTTCGTTTATACCAATGCGGTGTACCGAAATGTAAACAACATTTACAAAACGAGTCATTTTACATTTATTACTTTGTATGTCTTCGTATACTTAGCAGAAATATCCCGCAAGTTTATCACATGCTGCAGATGGAGTCTCTTGGTATTGTTTCTTAAAACTAGCAGAAGCCCTATGATATTATAAGTTAGTTTCGTAGGACTTCAACCATGTAACTCACATATTTAACTTTGCTAACAAAAGCTACTAGTGCTTATTCCAAATTCTCTATTATTACTACATAGTGTCATGAAAATCTATCTTATACTGGGTATGATGGCTTAAAATACTTGTGGGCTAAGGAATAACTTTATGTCCCAGATTACATCCATACAAGGAATTGGAAATATACCTGCTATGCATGGCTCACATGAACAGGACATGTTCTGCAGATTCATATAGCATGCATGCTTTCACTTACACTAATGCGGTGTACCGAAATGTAAGCAACATTTACTAAATATCGACTCATTATACCTTTATTACTTTGTATGTTTTCATATAGTTAGCAGAAAGGATCCCACAAGGTTATCACATGCTGCAGATGGAGTCTCTGGTATTGTTTCTCAAAATTGGCAGAAGCCCTATTATATTCCAAGTTAGTTTACTAGGACTTCAACTATGTAACTCAAATATTTAACTTTGCTACATATAGTTATAGCTACTAGTGCTATTTCCAAATTCTCTATTATTACATAGTATTATGAAATTCTATCTTCTACAGGGTATGATGACCGGAAACATTGTCGGCTAAGAAATTACTTTATGTCCCGGATTACATCCATACAAGGAATAGGTAATATACCTGCTAAGCGTTGCTCACTTGAACAGGACCTGTTCTGCAGATTCATATAACATGCATGCTATAAAGAACTTTCGTTTATAGCAATGCGGTGTACCGAAATGTAAACAACATTTACAAAACGAGTCATTTTACATTTATTACTTTGTATGTCTTCGTATACTTAGCAGAAATATCCCGCAAGTTTATCACATGCTGCAGATGGACTCTCTTGGTATTGTTTCTTAAAACTAGCAGAAGCCCTATGATATTATAAGTTAGTTTCGTAGGACTTCAAACATGTAACTCACATATTTAACTTTGCTAACAAAAGCTACTAGATTCATATAACATGCATGCTATAAACACCGTTCGTTTATACCAATGTGGTGTACAGAAATGTAAACAACATTTACAAAAGACCAACTCTTTTTACCTTTATTACTTTGTATGTCTTCATATAGTTAGCACAAAAGATCCTGCAACGTTATCACATGGTGCAGATGGAGTCTCTTGGTTTTGTTTCTCAACCAGCAGAATCCCTATTATATTCCAAGTTAGTTTCTTAGGACTTCAACCGTGTAACTCACATATTTAACATTGCTACATAAAGCTACTAATGCTATTTCCAAATTCTCTATTATTACACAGTATTATGAAATTCCGTGTTCTACTGGGTATAATAAATAGTGGGCTAAGGAATTACTTTATCTCCCTGATTACATCCATACAGGTAAAGGTAAAGGTATCCCCTGTGCAAGCACTGAGTCATGTCTGACCCTTGGGGTGACGCCCTCTAGCGTTTTCATGGCAGACTCAATACGGGGTGGTTTGCCAGTGCCTTCCCCAGTCATGACCGTTTACCCCCCAGCAAGCTGGGTACTCATTTTACCGACCTCGGAAGGATGGAAGGCTGAGTCAACCTTGAGCCGGCTGCCGGGATTGAACTCCCAGCCTCATGGGCAAAGCTGTCAGACGGCTGCCTTACCACTCTGCGCCACAAGAGGCTCACATCCATACAAGGAATAGGTAATATACCTGCTAAGCGTTGCTCACTTGAACAGGACCTGCAGATTCATATAGCATGCATGCTTTCACTTATACCAATGCGGTGTACCGAAATGTAAACAACGTTTACTAAAGATCTACTCATTTTACCTTTATTACTTGGTATGTTTTCATATAGTTAGCAGAAAAGATCCCGCAAGGTTATCACATGCTGCAGATGGAGTCTCTTGGTATTGTTTCTTAAAACTAGCAGAAGCCCTATGATATTGTTAGTTTCGTAGGACTTCAACCATGTAACTAACATATTTAACTTTGCTAGCAAAAGCTACTAGTGCTTATTCCAAATTCTCTATTATTCCTACATAGTGTCATGAAAATCTATCTTATACTGGGTATGATAGCCTAAAATACTTGTGGGCTACGGAATAACTATGTCCCAGAATACATCCATACAAGGAATAGGAAATATACCGGCTAACTATGGCTAACATGAACAGGAATGTTCTGCAGATTCATATAGCATGCATGCTTTCACTTACACTAATGCGGTGTACCGAAATGTAAGCAACATTTACTAAAGATCGACTCATTATACCTTTATTACTTTGTATGTTTTCATATAGTTAGCAGAAAAGATCCCGCAAGGTTATCACATGCTGCAGATGGAGTCTCTGGTATTGTTTCTCAAAATCGGCAGAAGCCCTATTATATTCCAAGTTAGTTTACTAGGACTTCAACCATGTAACTCACATATTTAACATTGCTACATATAGTTAAAGCTACTAATGCTATTTCCAAATTCTCTATTATTACATAGTATTATGAAATTCCATGTTCTACTGGGTATAATAAAGAGTGGGCTATGGAATTACTTTTTGTCCCTGATTACATCCATACAAGGAATAGGTAATAGACCTGCTAAGCATTGCTCACTTGAACAGGACCTGCAGATTCATATAGCATGCATGCTTTCACTTATACCAATGCGGTGTACCGAAATGTAAACAACGTTTACTAAAGATCTACTCATTTTATCTTTATTACTTGGTATGTTTTCATATAGTTAGCAGAAAAGATCCCGCAAGGTTATCACATGCTGCAGATGGAGTCCCTTGGTATTGTTTCTTAAAACTAGCAGAAGCCCTATGATATTATGTTAGTTTCGTAGGACTTCAACCATGTAACTCACATATTTAACTTTGCTACATATAGTTAAAGCTACTAGTGCTATTACCAAATTCTCTTTTATTACATAGTATTATGACATGCTATCTTCTACAGGGTATGATGACCGGAAACATTGTCGGCTAAGGAATTACTTTATGTCCCTGATTAAATCCATACAAGGAATAGGTAATATACCTGCTAAGCGATGCTGAGTTGAACAGGATCTGTTCTGCAGATTCATATAACATGCATGCTATAAACACCGTTCGTTTATACCAATGCGGTGTACGGAAATGTAAACAACATTTACAAAACGAGTCATTTTACCTTTATTACTTTGTATGTTTTCATATAGTTAGCAGAAAAGATCCCGCAAGGTTATCACATGCTGCAGATGGTGTCTCTGGTATTGTTTCTCAAAACCAACAGAATCCCTATTATATTCCAAGTTAGGACTTCAACCATGTAACTCACATATTTAACTTTGCTAGCAAAAGCTACTAGTGCTTATTCCAAATTCTCTATTCTTCCTACATAGTGTCATGAAAATCTATCTTATACTGGGTATGATAGCCTAAAATACTTGTGGGCTACGGAATAACTTTATGTCCCAGATTACATCCATACAAGGAATAGGAAATATACCTGCTAACCATGGCTCACATGAACAGGAATGTTCTGCCCATTCATATAGCATGCATGCTTTCACTTACACTAATGCGGTGTACCGAAATGTAAGCAACATTTACTAAAGATCATTTTACCTTTATTACTTTGTATGTTTTCATATAGTTAGCAGAAAAGATCCCGCAAGGTTATCACATGCTGCAGATGGAGTCTCGGATTACATTTTACCTTTATTATGTCCCGGATTACATCCATACAAAGAATTGGTAATATACCTGCTAAGCGTTGCTCACTTGAACAGGACCTGTTCTGCAGATTCATATAACATGCATGCTATAAACACCTTTCGTTTATACCAATGCGGTGTCCGAAATGTAAACAACATTTACAAAACGAGTCATTTTACATTTATTACTTTGTATGTCTTCGTATACTTAGCAGAAATATCCCGCAAGTTTATCACATGCTGCAGATGGAGTCTCTTGATATTGTTTCTTAAAACTAGCAGAAGCCCTATGATATTATAAGTTAGTTTCGTAGGACTTCAACCATGTAACTCACATATTTAACTTTGCTAACAAAAGCTACTAGTGCTTATTCCAAATTCTCTATTATTACTACATAGTATCATGAAAATCTATCTTATACTGGGTATGATGGCTTAAAATACTTGTGGGCTAAGGAATAACTTTATGTCCCAGATTACATCCATACAAGGAATTGGAAATATACCTGCTATGCATGGCTCACATGAACAGGACATGTTCTGCAGATTCATATAGCATGCATGCTTTCACTTACACTAATGCGGTGTACCGAAATGTAAGCAACAATTACTAAAGATCGACTCATTATACCTTTATTACTTTGTATGTTTTCATATAGTTAGCAGAAAAGATCCCACAAGGTTATCACATGCTGCAGATGGAGTCTGGTATTGTTTCTTAAAACTAGCAGAAGCCCTATGATATTATGTTAGTTTCGTAGGACTTCAACCATGTAACTCACATATTTTGCTACATATAGTTAAAGCTACTAATGCTATTTCCAAATTCTCTATTATTACATAGTATTATGAAATTCTATCTTCTACAGGGTATGATGACCGGAAACATTGTCGGCTAAGAAATTACTTTATGTACCGGATTACATCCATACAAGGAATAGGTAATATACCTGCTAAGCGATGCTGACTTGAACAGGACCTGTTCTGCAGATTCATATAACATGCATGCTATAAACACCGTTCGTTTATACCAATGTGGTGTACAGAAATGTGAACAACATTTACAAAAGACCGACTCTTTTTACCTTTATTACTTTGTATGTCTTCATATAGTTAGCAGAAAAGATCCTGCAACGTTATCACATGGTGCAGATGGAGTCTCTTGGTTTTGTTTCTCAAAACCAGCAGAATCCCTATTATATTCCAAGTTAGTTTCTTAGGACTTCAACCGTGTAACTCACATATTTAATATTGCTACATATGGTTAAAGCTACTAATGCTATTTCCAAATTCTCTATTATTACATAGTATTATGAAATTCCATGTTCTACTGGGTATAATGAATAGTGGGCTAAGGAATTACTTTGTCCCTGATTACATCCATACAAGGAATAGGTAATATACCTGCTAAGCGTTGCTCACTTGAACAGGACCTGTTCTGCAGATTCATATAGCATGCATGCTTTTACTTACACTAATGCGGTGTACCGAAATGTAAGCAACATTTACTAAAGATCATTTTACCTTTATTACTTTGTATGTTTTCATATAGTTAGCAGAAAAGATCCCGCAAGGTTATCACATGCTGCAGATGGTGTCTCTGGTATTGTTTCTCAAAACCAACAGAATCCCTATTATATTCCAAGTTAGTTTCTCAGGACTTCAACCATGTAACTCACATATTTAACATTGCTACATATAGTTAAAGCTACTAGTGCTATTACCAAATTCTCTATTATTACATAGTATTATGACATTCTATCTTCTACATGGTATGATGACCGGAAACATTGTCGGCTAAGAAATTACTTTATGTCCCGGATTACATCCATACAAGGAATAGGTAATATACCTGCTAAGCATTGCTCACTTGAACAGGACCTGTTCTGCAGATTCATATAACATGCATGCTATAAACACCTTTCGTTTATACCAATGCGGTGTGCCGAAATGTAAACAACATTTACAAAACGAGTCATTTTACATTTATTACTTTGTATGTTTTCATATAGTTAGCAGAAAAGATCCCGCAAGGTTATCACATGCTGCAGATGGAGTCTCTGGTATTGTTTCTCAAAATCGGCAGAAGCCCTATTATATTCCAAGTTAGTTTCGTAGGACTTCAACCGTGTAACTCACATATTTAACATTGCTACATATAGTTAAAGCTACATGCTATTTCCAAATTCTCTATTATTACACAGTATTATGAAATTCCGTGTTCTGCTGGGTATAATAAATAGTGGGCTAAGGAATTACTTTATGTCCTTGATTACATCCATACAAGGAATAGGTAATATACCTGCTAAGCGTTGCTCACTTGAACAGGACCTGCAGATTCATATAGCATGCATGCTTTCACTTATACCAATGCGGTGTACCGAAATGTAAACAACGTTTACTAAAGATCTACTCATTTTACCTTTATTACTTGGTATGTTTTTATATAGTTAGCAGAAAAGATCCCGCAAGGTTATCACATGCTGCAGATGGAGTCTCTTGGTATTGTTTCTTAAAACTAGCAGAAGCCCTATGATATTATAAGTTAGTTTCATAGGACTTCAACCATGTAACTCACATATTTAACTGCTAGCAAAAGCTACTAGTGCTTATTCCAAATTCTCTATTATTCCTACATAGTGTCATGAAAATCTATCTTATACTGGGTATGATAGCCTAAAATACTTTTGGGCTACGGAATAACTATGTCCCAGATTACATCCATACAAGGAATAGGAAATATACCTGCTAACCATGGCTCACATGAACAGGAATGTTCGGCAGATTCATATAGCATGCATGCTTTCACTTACACTAATGCGGTGTACCGAAATGTAAGCAACATTTACTAAAGATCGACTCATTATACCTTTATTACTTTGTATGTTTTCATATAGTTAGCAGAAAAGATCCCACAAGGTTATCACATGCTGCAGATGGAGTCTCTTGGTATTGTTTCTTAAAACTAGCAGAAGCCCTATGATATTATGTTAGTTTCGTAGGACTTCAACCATGTAACTCACATATTTAACTTTGCTACATATAGTTAGCTACTAGTGCTATTACCAAATTCTCTATTATTACATAGTATTATGACATGCTATCTTCTACAGGGTATGATGACCGGAAACATTGTCGGCTAAGAAATTACTTTATGTACCGGATTACATCCATACAAGGAATAGGTAATATACCTGCTAAGCGATGCTGACTTGAACAGGACCTGTTCTGCAGATTCATATAACATGCATGCTATAAACACCGTTCGTTTATACCAATGTGGTGTACCGAAATGTAAACAACATTTACAAAAGACCGACTCTTTTTACCTTTATTACTTTGTATGTCTTCATATAGTTAGCAGAAAAGATCCTGCAACGTCATCACATGGTGCAGATGGAGTCTCTTGCTTTTGTTTCTAAAAACCAGCAGAATCCCTATTATATTCCAAGTTAGTTTCTTAGGACTTCAACCGTGTAACTCACATATTTAACATTGCTACATATAGTTAAAGCTACTAATGCTATTTCCAAATTCTCTATTATTACATAGTATTATGAAATTCCATGTTCTACTGGGTATAATAAATAGTGGGCTAAGGAATTACTTTGTCCCTGATTACATCCATACAAGGAATAGGTAATATACCTGCTAAGCGTTGCTCACTTGAACAGGACCTGTTCTGCAGATTCATATAACATGCATGCTATAAACACCTTTCGTTTATACCAATGCGGTGTACCGAAATGTAAACATTTACAAAACGAGTCATTTTACATTTATTACTTTGTATGTTTTCATATAGTTAGCAGAAAAGATACCGCAAGGTTATCACATGCTGCAGATGGAGTCTCTGGTATTGTTTCTCAAAATCGGCAGAAGCCCTATTATATTCCAAGTTAGTTTACTAGGACTTCAACCGTGTAACTCACATATTTAACATTTCTACATATAGTTAAAGCTACTAATGCTATTTCCAAATTCTCTATTATTACATAGTATTATGAAATTCCATGTTCTACTGGGTATAATAAAGAGTAAGCTAAGGAATTACTTTATGTCCCTGATTACATCCATACAAGGAATAGGTAATATACCTGCTAAGCATTGCTCACTTGAACAGGACCTGCAGATTCATATAGCATGCATGCTTTCACTTATATCAATGCGGTGTACCGAAATGTAAACGTTTACTAAAGATCTACTCATTTTACCTTTATTACTTGGTATGTTTTCATATAGTTAGCAGAAAAGTTCCCGCAAGGTTATCACATGCTGCAGATGGAGTCTCTTGGTATTGTTTCTTAAAACTAGCAGAAGCCCTATGGTATTAAAAGTTAGTTTCGTAGAACTTCAACCATGTAACTCACATATTTAACTTTCCTAGCAAAAGCTACTAGTGCTTATTCCAAATTCTCTATTATTCCTACATAGTGTCATGAAAATCTATCTTATACTGGGTATGATAGCCTAAAATACTTGTGGGCTACGGAATAACTTTATGTCCCAGATTACATCCATACAAGGAATAGGAAATATACCTGCTAACCATGGCTCACATGAACAGGAATGTTCTGCAGATTCATATAGCATGCATGCTTTCACTTACACTAATGCGGTGGACCGAAATGTAAGCAACATTTACTAAAGATCGACATTATACCTTTATTACTTTGTATGTTTTCATATAGTTAGCAGAAAGGATCCCACAAGGTTATCACATGCTGCAGATGGAGTCTCTGGTATTGTTTCTCAAAATTGGCAGAAGCCCTATTATATTCCAAGTTAGTTTACTAGGACTTCAACTATGTAACTCAAATATTTAACTTTGCTACATATAGTTATAGCTACTAGTGCTATTTCCAAATTCTCTATTATTACATAGTATTATGAAATTCTATCTTCTACAGGGTATGATGACCGGAAACATTGTCGGCTAAGAAATTACTTTATGTCCCGGATTACATCCATACAAGGAATAGGTAATATACCTGCTAAGCGTTGCTCACTTGAACAGGACCTGTTCTGCAGATTCATATAACATGCATGCTATAAACAACTTTCGTTTATAGCAATGCGGTGTACCGAAATGTAAACATTTACAAAACGAGTCATTTTACATTTATTACTTTGTATGTCTTCGTATACTTAGCAGAAATATCCCGCAAGTTTATCACATGCTGCAGATGGAGTCTCTTGGTATTGTTTCTTAAAACTAGCAGAAGCCCTATGATATTATAAGTTAGTTTCGTAGGACTTCAAACATGTAACTCACATATTTAACTTTGCTAACAAAAGCTACTAGTGCTTATTCCAAATTCTCTATTATTACTACATAGTGTCATGAAAATCTATCTTATACTGGGTATGATTGCCTAAAATACTTGTGGGCTAAGGAATAACTTTATGTCCTAGATTACATCCATACAAAGAATTGGAAATATACCTGCTAAGTATGGCTCACATGAACAGGACATGTTCTGCAGATTCATATAGCATGCATGCTTTCACTTACACTAATGCGGTGTACCGAAATGTAAGCAACATTTACTAAAGATCGACTCATTATACCTTTATTACTTTGTATGTTTTCATATAGTTAGCAGAAAAGATCCCGCAAGGTTATCAGATGCTGCAGATGGAGTCTCTGGTATTGTTTCTCAAAATCGGCAGAAGCCCTATTATATTTCAAGTTAGTTTACTAGGACAACCGTGTAACTCACATATTTAACATTGCTACATATAGTTAAAGCTACTAATGCTATTTCCAAATTCTCTATTATTACATAGTATTATGACATGCTATCTTCTACAGGGTATGATGACCGGAAACATTGTCGGCTAAGAAATTACTTTATGTACCGGATTACATCCATACAAGGAATAGGTAATATACCTGCTAAGCGATGCTGACTTGAACAGGACCTGTTCTGCAGATTCATATAACATGCATGCTATAAACACCGTTCGTTTATACCAATGTGGTGTACAGAAATGTAAACAACATTTACAAAAGAACGACTCTTTTTACCTTTATTACTTTGTATGTCTTCATATAGTTAGCACAAAAGATCCTGCAACGTTATCACATGGTGCAGATGGAGTCTCTTGGTTTTGTTTCTCAACCAGCAGAATCCCTATTATATTCCAAGTTAGTTTCTTAGGACTTCAACCGTGTAACTCACATATTTAACATTGCTACATATAGTTAAAGCTACTAATGCTATTTCCAAATTCTCTATTATTACATAGTATTATGAAATTCCATGTTCTACTGGGTATAATAAATAGTGGGCTAAGGAATTACTTTGTCCCTGATTACATCCATACAAGGAATAGGTAATATACCTGCTAAGCGTTGCTCACTTGAACAGGACCTGTTCTGCAGATTCATATAGCATGCATGCTTTCACTTACACTAATGCGGTGTACCGAAATGTAAGCAACATTTACTAAAGATCATTTTACCTTTATTACTTTGTATGTTTTCATATAGTTAGCAGAAAAGATCCCGCAAGGTTATCACATGCTGCAGATGGTGTCTCTGGTATTGTTTCTCAAAACCAACAGAATCCCTATTATATTCCAAGTTAGTTTCTTAGGACTTCAACCATGTAACTCACATATTTAACATTGCTACATATAGTTAAAGCTACTAGTGCTATTACCAAATTCTCTATTATTACATAGTATTATGACATTCTATCTTCTACAGGGTATGATGACCGGAAACATTGTCGGCTAAGAAATTGAGTTGAACAGGATCTGTTCTGCAGATTCATATAACATGCATGCTATAAACACCGTTCGTTTATACCAATGCGGTGTACGGAAATGTAAACAACATTTACAAAACGAGTCATTTTACCTTTATTACTTTGTATGTTTTCATATAGGTAGCAGAAAAGATCCCGCAAGGTTATCACATGCTGCAGATGGTGTCTCTGGTATTGTTTCATTAAAGGTAAAAGATCATTTTACCTTTATTACTTTGTATGGTATTGTTTCAATAAAGGTAAAAGATCATTTTACCTTTATTACTTTGTATGTTTTCATATAGTTAGCAGAAAAGATCCCACAAGGTTATCACATGCTGCAGATGGAGTCTCTGGTATTATGAAATTCTATCTTCTACGGGTATGATGACCGGAAACCTTGTCGGCTAAGGAATTACTTTATGTCCCTGATTACATCCATACAAGGAATAGGAATACCTGCTAAGCAATGCTCACTTGAACAGGACCTGTTCTGCAGATTCATATAACATGCATGCTATAAACACCGTTCGTTTATACCAATGCGGTGTACGGAAATGTAAACAACATTTACAAAAGACCGACACATGATATTATAAGTTAGTTTCGTAGGACTTGAACCATGTAACTCACATATTTAACTTTGCTAGCAAAAGCTACTAGTGCTGGTACCAAATTCTCTATTATTATTATTACATAGTGTCATGAAAATCAATCTTATACTGGGTATGATAGCCTAAAATACTTGTGGGCTAAGGAATTACTTTATGTCCCAGATTACATCCATACAAGGAATAGGAAATATACCTGCTAATCATGTCTCACTAGACCAGGACCTGTTCTGCAGATTCATATAGCATGCATGCTTTAACTTACACCAACGCGGTGTACCGAAATGTAAGCAACATTTACTAAAGATCTTACTAAAGATCTTAAATATTTTACCTTTATTACTTTGTATGTTTTCATATAGTTAGCAGAAAAGATCCTGCAACGTTGTCACATGGTGCAGATGGAGTCTCTTCTTATTGTTTCTCAAAACCAGCAGAAGCCATATTATATTCCAAGTTAGTTTCTTAGGACTTCAACCGTGTAACTCACATATTTAACATTGCTACATATAGTTAAAGCTACTAGTGGTATTTCCAAATTCTCTATTATTACATAGTATTATGAAATTCTATCTTGTACTGCGTATGATAACCGTAAATACTTGCGGGCTTTATGTCCCTGATTACATCCATACAAAGAATAGGTAATATACCTGCTAAGGCCCATTATGCACGGCCACTGAAACGGCGAATTCGGGTCACATGGAAAAAGCGGAGGGGGAAGACGCGAAGTATACCGGTTATGCACGGAACGGGGTGTGACGGCGGCAAAACCCGGAGCGGCAGGTGTCGAGGCGTCGATGCGCAGGCCAAAGGAACCGAGGCTAGCGCGCCGCTGCGTCGGTAAGCGGGCGCTGCGTCGGACATCGGAGCCAGGAAGGGCGGAAGCCGACTGCGCAGGCGCAGTCCTGCCGGGTCCGCCGGGCACGGAGGGGGAGGGAGCAAGCGCCGTAGCCGTGAGCCCCAGAAACACGATGGACCATAGGGTACCGGTGGTGATGGCCGCACAGGTGGCATCAGTAATCGCTGTCATAGTAGGCGGCGTACACGCTCTAATGCTGGCGCCGGCCACAGGTGTCCTGCAACGCTAGCGACGACAAAGGAAGCGGATGCGGCGCCGAGCCATGCACGCATGGCGGAGATGGAGAATATGGTGGGGAGCCTCTCTGTCCTGGAGGCGAGGTGCCATCCGCCAGAGGCACGCCCTGTCCACAGTGCGGTTCCCGAGGGCCCGCTGGGCTGAATGGCACAGCCGAGACTGGTGGGAGAACTATGTGACAGCCAGCTGGAGCGACGACCACTGGATCGATAACTTCCCCGTGACAGCACTACGGAGCCGGCTGGAGAGACAAGCCACCAACATGAGGATGCCCATCCCTGTGGAGAAACGGGTCGCCATTGCTCTATGCTACTTGGCCACAGGGGACACATATCGAGACGTCGCCCACCAGTTTGGTGTTGGGGTCGCCACGGCAGGGGAGATCATATGGGAGGTGTGCCTGGCGATGGAAGCGGAGCTCTACCGGATGGTAGTGTGCCTGGGAGACGGGGTCGGTGAGGTAGGTATACAAGGCAGGGCACAGTGGCGGCCAGCGGAACAAGGGGCACCATCCTCGCAGCCTAACTCCCCCTCTCATCCACAGATCATGGATGGGTTCGGCCGCCTAGGGTTCCCCCATTGCATCGGGGCCGTCGATGGCTGCCACATCCCCATCCGTGCCCCCGGAAGGCGCTACGACAAATATGGGAACAGGAAGGGCTTCTGTTCGGTCATCCTCCAGGGGACGGTGGATCACACAGGCCGTTTCATTGATGTGGAGGCAGGCTGGGGTGGTCGGCGGAACGACGCCTTTGTTTTCCAGCAGTCTAACCTATGCGCCGCCATGGACGCCGGGGCGTATGTCCCGGGGAACCCCACCGTCACGATGCAGGGTGTCCGCGTGCCAGTCCTCATAGTTGCTGATGGGGCATACCCCCAACGCCGGTAGCTCATGAAACCCTACGCTCCGCCACGGAAAGCGATGAAGGCATACTTCAATGGCCACCTGTGCCGCGCACGCAACGTCGTGGAACGGGCGTTTGGCTGTCTGAAAGGGCGCTGGCGATGCCTGCTCTCCTGCCTCCAGGCCACCATAGTGAACGTTACCCCGGTGATCATAGCCTGCGTCATCCTGCACAACGTCTGCGAGGCACATGGTCAGGAACTCCGTCTGGAGATGCCGCCCAGGGAGACCATTGAGAATGAGGAAGAAGGGCTGCCCAGTCGGCGGGAGCGACTGTGCACACGGCAGCAGGGGCAAAGCGTCAGGGACGCAGTGGCTGCCTACATGTTCGACCTCCGGCCACGAAGAGTCGCCAGGTGAATGACAGACACAAGTCACAGGGGAAGGTAAGGGCCACCCTACTGACGGGACGGCCATTTATTTTTCGCTGTTTACAAGCGCCGCAGCCCGCGGGATCCCCGGGGCCGCCGTCGGCCCCCCGTTGAAGCGCCCCTGGCTCGCCCCCGCGCACCGTGGCGTGGAGGGGGGCCCTCAACACCATCCATCCCGTTCGCCACCCCTCCCCCTGTGCCATGGCGACCGGGGCATCCACAAGCCTCGCAACGGGAACCGCAAGGGGTGGCTCGGCCGGTGGGATGGCAGGGGCGGGGCCAGTGTCGCCATCCATGGGAGTCATCCGCTCCAAGGCTGTCGCGATGCGGTCTAGGACCCCTGTTGCTGTCACGAGGGAGGCAGCTTGTCCAGCCATCGTCTCCCGATGCAGGGCCTGGAACCCCGCCTACTCCTGGCGTTCCCGCTCGCCCTCTGCCCTCCCGAGCTCCAGCAGGGTGGTCTGGAAACGGCACCGCTCGTCCAGGTCCTCCTCCCCCTGCTCCAGTAGCCGTTCCTCGACAGTGGTGAGGTGCGCGTAGCGGAGGCGGCGCCTGCGTTCCCGTTGTAGGCGCTCCTTGGCAGAGAGCGCCCCGAGGTCCAGGGCTGGCCCCTCCCCTTCCTCGCTGCCGTCGCCGTCCCCAACGCCTTCACCTGCATATCTGAATAGGTTTGGTGTCTTGGGGACCGAGCTTCCCAGGGCACCCCCCTGGCCCTCCGCGCCGTGGCACGCACCTGCAGAGCCCTACCCCTGTCGCTTGGACTCAGAGGCCACGTTCAGGGACACTGGGCTTCTGTCTGGGGCGTCCCCCCATGTTGCACCTGCAGGCGACATGAAGGGTGGTGCCTTGGCCCGGGGTGGCAGTCCGCCGTTGGTCCAAGGCACCTGGGGAGCCAGCTGCTGGCCGGCCCTTGGTGTGGCTCCCACGCCACCCATTCCACCCACTTGGGGACCCACGGTACCCGTGGTCTCCTGGGACCCGCCCAACTCCTCGTCCGTGTGGCCAGCCTGGTCGCTCTCTCCCCCAGGCGATACTGGCGCCGTTGATGGCCCTGGTGGGGGTCATAGACAGGAGGCAAGTTGCCTGCCTGTGGCATAGTCCCCTGCCCCATTGCCCAGGTGGCCACCCACCTGGGAGCATTACCTGGCCGTGGCCCCCGCTGCCTAGGGGGCTCACGTGGGGCCAGCGGAGCCCCACCGGCGGATGCCTGTCCCTTGGGTTGCCGTCCCCGGCCCGCCCACTCAGCCTCCACCACCTCGGGTGGCCGGGGAACACGCCGCACACTGAGGCTCCGTGCCACCCTTCGCGGCCGCCCACTGCCCCGCGTCCCCAAGATATCGGCGAGCCTCCGGTAGTGCGGGCATGTGGCTGGATCGGCTCCCGTTATGCTCGCGGACACGGTAGTACTCCTGCCGCAGCGCCTTGGTCTTCGTCCGACATTCCAAGGCGCTGCGGACAACCCCTTGTGCTCGGAGGTCCCTGGAGGCACGTTAGAACACCTCCCGGTTCCTGTGGGACGCATGCAGGGCCTCCTGGATGTCCGGGGCACCCCAGACTTCCAACAGAGCCATGACCTCATGCTCAATCCAGCTATGGCCCCGTCCCCCCTGCTCACTCGTCCGCCAGGCCAGGGGGCCCCTCGGGCGCTGGGGCAGGAATCCTCGGACGGCGTGCTGCCATGGCCTCCCTGCTCATCGTGGCCGCGTGCTGTCGCACTAACTAGGTGGCCGGCAATGTGGTCTACATGGCGTGGCCAGGGAGCACGGGCAGCGTGGCCGGCGACAGGCGCTCCTGGCAGGCGTCGATGCGTCTGGGGGATGCGGGCTTCCCAGGAACGTCGGTGGCGGTCCCCATGCCCCTCGCGATACTGTGGGCCGGACGGCAGGGGGGCGTGGTGGGAAGGGGCAGTACCTGGGCGCGGCTGGTCACTTTCGACCATGCTGCGCACGTGGAGGGAGCGGCGTGACGGCGCCTGTTGGCAATGCTGGGCCGTGGAGCTTTTTTTGCTCCACTGCCTGGCCATGGGCGCGTCACGCCGCCTTATGACTACGGCGCAGCTGGTCAACTGTTTTGACCTCTTCCGAGCAGCCTCGGAATACCTGGAGGCCGCCGGGTACTCCCGGACACCCCGCCAGTACCGGGAGAAATTCGAACGTCTCAGGGCCACCTTCTTTGCGGCTCTGCGAGCCATAGCTGCCGGCACTCCAGGGCCGCCTCCACCACACGCAGACGTCCTCGACCTGATGTGGGCGGAGGCTGGGGCTCCTGTATGGATGTTACGGCAGCAGGAGGGTGTGTATGGAGGCAACGGGCGACTGTGCGGACCCGGGCCACATGCCTGGCCGATCTGTGCTGCCTTGCAGTCATGGCCCTGTAGGGACCTCCGGTACCGGCGCCGCTCTCACCGGGTGCCTTTCTTCCCCACTTGCAGGGGGTGCCACAACGGACTGCTGTGCTGCCGGACCCTCCTCGCCACCCACGTAAGCTGCCGTCGTGGACCACCCGCCGCCCTGAAGCTGGACTTTGGGGGGGGGGTTGGGTGTCGCCGAGTAGCCGTCCCCTTAGTTGCCTCCCAGTTTTCCCCTCCCCTTGTTTGCTACAACGGTCCATCTGCCCCCTAGGTCGTCCCCTTTCTTTTACTGTTTCCCCTCGCATGTTGTATTTCCTAGTCCTCCGTGTTTGTACGGTTTTCTATGCATTGCACTTTTTTACACTGTTTTGACTATTTTATAAAGATGGTATGTTTCACCCACACCCTCGTCTCTGCTGTCGTTTGTGCTTGGGAGAGGGTTCGGGGATTGGTGGGTGGTCGCTGTGGTGGCCTCTGTGCCGTTCCTCATACGGACATGCTGCCCCTCTCCCCCGCTGGAGCTCAGCGCCCCGGCCCATTGCATCCAGGGCTCCCCTGCTTCCCCTCACCTTTGGGGATCTCCGGGCGCCCTTCTATCCCCGTTCCCTTTGGGTGCCCTCTGTCGCGCGGCGTTCCAGCAGCCGCTTCGATTCTGGCTCTGCCGCTAAACCCGGAACTCCCCGATTACGCACGCGGTGCCTTCGGCTGGACCCTGGTTGTCAAGGAAGCTGCGGTTTCTTCCGCGTTCCGCTAACGCGACTTTTCCGGCGGCGTGCATCGAATCTGCAGCCCGTTACCGCCAGCACCGTGCGTTATCGGTGATTTTAGTAGCCGCCATTCCACCCCGAATGTGCGTTAAAATCCCCGTGCATAATGGGTCTAAGCGTTGCTCACTTGAACAGGACCTGTTCTGCAGATTCATATAACATGCATGCTATAAACACCTTTCGTTTATACCAATGCGGTGTACGGAAATGTAAACAACATTTACAAAAGACCGAGTCATTTTACCTTTATTACTTTGTATGTCTTCGTATACTTAGCAGAAATATCCCGTAAGTTTATCACATGCTGCGGAGTCTCTTGGTATTGTTTCTCAAAACCAGCAGAAGCCCTATGATATTATAAGTTAGTTTCGTAGGACTTGAACCATGTAACTCACATATTTAACTTTGCTAGCAAAAGCTACTAGTGCTGGTACCAAATTCTCTATTATTATTATTACATAGTGTCATGAAAATCAATCTTATACTGGGTATGATAGCCTAAAATACTTGTGGGCTAAGGAATTACTTTATGTCCCAGATTACATCCATACAAGGAATAGGAAATACACCTGCTAATCATGTCTCACTAGACCAGGACCTGTTCTGCAGATTCATATAGCATGCATGCTTTCACTTACACCAATGCGGTGGACCGAAATGTAAGCAACATTTACTAAAGATCTTACTAAAGATCTTAAATATTTTACCTTTATTACTTTGTATGTTTTCATATAGTTAGCAGAAAGGATCCCGCAAGGTTATCACATGCTGCAGATGGAGGCTCTGGTATTGTTTCTCAAAACCAGCAGAAGCCCTATTATATTCCAAGTTAGTTTCTTAGGACTTCAACCATGTAACTCACTTATTTAACATTGCTACATATACCGCATATACCAATGCGGTATACGGAAATATAAACAACATTTACAAAAGACCGACTCATTTTACCTTTATTACTTTGTGTCTTCGTATACTGAGCAGAAAGGATCCCGAAAGTTTATTACATGCTGTAGATGGAGGCTCTTGGTATTATTTCTCAAAACCAGCAGAAGCCCTATTATATTCCAAGTTAGTTTCTTAGGACTTCAACCATGTAAATCACATATTTAACTTTGCTACATATAGCAAAAGCTACTAGTGCTATTTCCAAATTCTCTATTATTAGAACATAGTATTATGAAATTCCATGTTCTGCATATTCATATAGCATGCATGCTTTCACTTATACCAATGCGTACAGAAATGTAAGCAACATTAACTAAAGATCGACTCATTTTCCCTTTATTACTTTGTATGTTTTCATATAGTTAGCAGAAAAGATCCCTCAATGTTATCACATGCTGCAGAAGGAGTCTCTTGGTAAAGCTACTAATACTAGTTCCAAATTCTATATTATTACATAGTATTATGAAATTCTATCTTGTACTGGGTATTATAACCCTAAATACTTGTGGACTTTATGTCCCTGATTACATCCATACAAGGAATAGGTTATATACCTGCTAAGCTTTGTTCACTTGAACAGGACCTGTTCTGCCTATTCATATAACATGCATGCTATAAACACCTTTCGTTTATACTAGTGCTATTTCCAAATTCTCTATTATTAGTACATAGTATTATGAAATTCCATGTTCTACTGGGTATGATAAATAGTGGGCTAAGGAATTACTTTATGTCCCAGATTACATCCATACAAGGAATAGGAAATGTACCTGCTAAGCGTTCGTAACTTGAACAGCACCTGTTCTGCAGATTCATATAGCATGCATGCTTTCACATATACCAATGCAGTGTACCGAAATGTAAACAACATTTACAAAAGACCGAGTCATTTTACCTTTATTACTTTGTATGTCTTCGTATAAAGGTAAAGGTATCCCCTGTGCAAGCACTGAGTCATGTCTGACCCTTGGGGTGACTCCCTCTAGCGTTTTCATGGCAGACTCAATATGGGGTGGTTTGCCATTGCCTTCCCCAGTCATTACCATTTACCCCCCAGCAAGCTGGGTACTCATTTTACCGACCTCGGAAGGATGGAAGGCTGAGTCAACCTTGAGCCGTCTGCTGGGATTGAACTCCCAACCTCATGGACAAAGCTTTCAGACGGCTGAACACTCTGCACCACAAGAGGCTCATTGTCTTCGTATACTTAGCAGAAATATCCCGTAAGTTTATCACATGCTGCAGATGGAGTCTCTTGGTATTGTTTCTCCAAACCAGCAGAAGCCCTATGATATTATAAGTTAGTTTTGTAGGACTTGAACCATGTAACTCACATATTTAACTTTGCTAGCAAAAGCTACGAGTGCTGGTTCCAAATGCTCTATTATTATTACATAGTGTCATGAAAATCAATCTTATACTGGGTATGATAGCCTAAAATACTTGTGGGCTAAGGAATTACTTTATGTCCCAGATTACATGCATACAAGGAATAGGAAATGTACCTGCTAAGCGTTCGTAACTTGAACAGCACCTGTTCTGCAGATTCATATAGCATGCATGCTTTCACATATACCAATGCAGTGTACCGAAATGTAAACAACATTTACAAAAGACCGAGTCATTTTACCTTTATTACTTTGTATGTCTTCGTATAAAGGTAAAGGTAAAGGTATCCCCTGTGCAAGCACTGAGTCATGTCTGACCCTTGGGGTGATGCCCCCAGAAGCCCTATTAGCAAAGCCCTATTATATTCCAAGTTAGTTTACTAGGACTTCAACCGTGTAACTCACATATTTAACATTTCTACATATAGCTAAAGCTACTACTGCTATTTCCAAATTCTCTATTATTACATAGTATTATGAAATTCTATCTTGTACTGGGTATGATAACCCTAAATACTTGTGGGCTTTCTGTCCCTGATTACATCCATACAAGGAATAGGTTATATACCTGCTAAGCGTTGCTCACTTGAACAGGACCTGTTCTGCCGATTCATATAACATGCATGCTATAAACACCTTTCGTTTATACTACTAGTGCTATTTCCAAATTCTCTATTATTAGTACATAGTATTATGAAATTCCATGTTCTACTGGGTATGATAAATAGTGGGCTAAGGAATTACTTTATGTCCCAGATTACATCCATACAAGGAATAGGAAATGTACCTGCTAAGCGTTGCTCACTTGAAAAGCACCTGTTCTGCAGATTCATATAGCATGCATGCTTTCACATATACCAATGCGGTGTACCGAAATGTAAACAACATTTACTAAAGATCGACTCATTTTACCTTTATTACTTTGTATGTCTTCATATAGTTAGCAGAAATTAAACCGCAAGTTTATGATATGCTGCAGATGGAGTCTCTTGGGTAGTTTCGTAGGATCGACTCATTTTACCTTTATTACTTGGTATGTTTTCTTGGAGTAGAAAAGATCCCGCAAGGTTATCACATGTTGCAGATGGATTCTCTGGTATTGTTTCTCAAAACCAGCAGAAGCCCTATTATATTCCAAGTTAGTTTACTAGGACTTCAACTGTGTAACTCACATATTTAACATTTCTTCATATAGCTAAAGCTACTACTGCTATTTCCAAATTCTCTATTATTACATTGATTTGTGAAATTCTATCTTGTACTGGGCATGATAACCGTAAATACTTGTGCGATTTATGTCCCTGATTACATCCATACAAGGAATAGGTAATATACCTGCTAAGCGTTGCTCACTTGAACAGGACCTGTTCTGCAGATTCATATAACATGCATGCTATAAACACCTTTCGTTTATATGTAGCAGTGTTAAATATGCGAGTTACATGGTTGAAATCCTAAGAAACTAACTTGGAATATAATTTTCTGCTGGTTTTGAGAAATAATACCAATAATACACATCTGCAGCATGTGATAAACTTGCCGGATCTTTTCTGCTACGTATATGAAGACATACAAAGTAATGAAGGTAAAATGAGTCGGTCTTTTGTAAATGTTGTTTACATTTCCGTACTCCGCATTGGTATATGTAGCTATATGTAGCAATGTTAAATATTTGAGTAACATAGTTGAAGTCCTAGTAAACTAACTTGGAATATAATAGGGCTTCTGCTGGTTTTGAGAAACAATACCAGAGACTCCATCTGCAGTATGTGATAACCTTGCGGGATCTTTTCTGCTAACTATATGAAAACATACAAAGTAATAAAGGTAAAATGAGTCAGTCTTTTGTAAATGTTGTTTACATTTCGGTACACCGCATTGGTATAAGTGAAAGCATGCATGCTATATGAATCTGCAGAACAGGTCCTGTTCAAGTGAGCAACGCTTAGCAGGTATATTACCTATTCCTGTTCTGCAGATTCATATAACATGTATGCTATAAACACCTTTCGTTCATACTACTTGTGCTATTTCCAAATTCTCAATCATTATTACATAGTATTATGAAATTCTATCTTCTACAGCAGTGGTCCCCAACCTTTATTAGGCTGGGGACCGGCAGGGCATTGGGCCGCGCCCGCAGGCCGCACCCGCGAATCGGGCCACGCCCGCGAGCCGCGCCCGGGCGCGCCCGCGGGCCGCACCCGGCCGCACCAGCCTGGGAAGTTTTTTACTGCGGGGGGGGGCGGGGAGTGGGAGCCGCGGCCCGGCGCCATGTCCTTTGCGGCCCGCCGCCGGGCCGCGGCCCGCAGGTTAGGGACCACTATTCTACAGGGTATGATAACCGGAAACATTGTAGGCTAAGGAATTACTTTATGTCCCTGATTACATCCATACAATGAATAGGAAATATACCTGCTAAGCGTAGCTCACTTGAACAGGACCTTTTCTGCAGAATCAGATAGCATGCATGATTTCTACTGGGTATGACAAATAGTGGGCTAAGGAATTACTTTATGTCCCAGATTACATCCATACAAGGAATAGTAAATGTACCTGCTAAGCGTTGCGCACTTGAACAGCACCTGTTCTGCAGATTCATATAGCATGCATGCTTTCACTTATACTAATACGGTGTACCGAAATGTAAATAACATTTACTAAAGATCGACTCATTTTACCTTTATTACTATTTATGTTTTCATATAGTTAGCAGAAAAGATCCCGCAACGTTATTACATGCTGCAGATGGCATTTCTTGGTATTGTTTCTCAATACCAGCAGAAGCCCTATTTTATTCCAAGTTAGTTTCTTAGGACTTCAACCGTGTAACTCACATATTTAACATTGCTACGTATAGCTAAAGCTACTAGTACTATTTCCAAATTCTCTATTATTACATAGTATTATGAAATTCTATGTTGTATTGGGTATGATAACAGTAAATACTTGTGGGCTTTATGTCCCTGATTACATCCATACAAGGAATAGGTAATATACCTGCTATGAATCTGTTCTGTAGATTCATATAATATGCATGCTATAAACACCTTTCGTTTATACTAGTAGTGCTATTTCCAAATTCACTATTATTAGTACATATTATTATGAAATTCCATGTTCTACTAGGTATGATAAATAGTGGAATAAAGAATTACTTTGTCCCAGATTACATCCATACATGGAATAGGAAATATATCTGCTAAGCGTTGCTCACTTGAACAGGACCTGTTCTGCAGATTCATATAGCATGCATGATTTCTACTTGGTATGATAAATAGTGGGACAAGGAATTACTTTATGTCCCAGATTACATCCATACAAGGAATAGTAAATGTAGCTGCTAAGCGATGCTCACTTGAACAGGACCTGTTCTGCAGATTCATATAACATGCATGCGATAAACACCATTCGTTTATACCAATGTGCTGTACGGAAATGTAAACAACATTTACAAAAGACCGACTCATTTTACCTTTATTACTTTGTATGTCTTCATATAGTTAGCAGAAAAGATCCTGCAAGGTTATCACATGGTGCACATATTTAACATTGCTACATATAGCAAAAGCTACTAGTGCTATTTCCAAATTCTCTATTATTAGTACATTGTATTATGAAATTCCATGTTCTACTGGGTATGATAAATAGTGGGCTATGTCCCAGATTACATCCATACAAGTAATAGGAAATATACGTGCTAAGCGTTGCTCACTTGAACAGGACCTGTTCTGCAGATTCATATACCATGCATGATTTCTACTGGGTATGACAAATAGTGGACTAAGGAATTACTTTATGTCCCAGATTACATCCATACAAGGAATAGTAGATGTACCTGCTAAGCGTTGCTCACTTGAACAGCACCTGTTCTGCAGATTCATATAGCATGCATGCTTTCACATACTAATGCGGTGTACCGAAATGTAAATAACATTTACTAGAGATCGACTCATTTTACCTTTATTACTATTTATGTTTTCATATAGTTAGCAGAAAAGATCCCGCAACGTTATTACATGCTGCAGATGGAGTTTCTTGGTATTGTTTTTTAATACCAGCAGAAGCCCTATTTTATTCCAAGTTAGTTTCTTAGGACTTCAACCGTGTAACTCACATATTTACCATTGCTACGTATAGCTAAAGCTACTAGTACTATTTCCAAATTCTCTATTATTACATAGTATTATGAAATTCTATGTTGTACTGGGTATGATAACAGTAAATACTTGTGGGCTTTATGTCCCTGATTACATCCATACAAGGAATAGGTAATATACCTGCTATGAATCTGTTCTGCAGATTCATATAATATGCATGCTATAAACACCTTTCGTTTATACTAGTAGTGCTATTTCCAAATTCACTATTATTAGTACATATTATTATGAAATTCCATGTTCTACTAGGTATGATAAATAGTGGAATAAAGAATTACTTTGTCCCAGATTACATCCATACATGGAATAGGAAATATATCTGCTAAGCGTTGCTCACTTGAAAAGGACCTGTTCTGCAGATTCATATAGCATGCATGATTTCTACTTGGTATGATAAATAGTGGGACAAGGAATTACTTTATGACCCAGATTACATCCATACAAGGAATAGTAAATGTAGCTGCTAAGCGATGCTCACTTGAACAGGACCTGTTCTGCAGATTCATATAACATGCATGCGATAAACACCATTCGTTTATACCAATGTGCTGTACGGAAATGTAAACAACATTTACAAAAGACCGACTCATTTTACCTTTATTACTTTGTATGTCTTCATATAGTTAGCAGAAAAGATCCTGCAAGGTTATCACATGGTGCACATATTTAACATTGCTACATATAGCAAAAGCTACTAGTGCTATTTCCAAATTCTCTATTATTAGTACATAGTATTATGAAATTCCATGTTCTACTGGGTATGATAAATAGTGGGCTATGTCCCAGATTACATCCATACAAGGAATAGGAAATATACGTGCTAAGCGTTGCTCACTTGAACAGGACCTGTTCTGCAGATTCATATACCATGCATGATTTCTACTGGGTATGACAAATAGTGGACTAAGGAATTACTTTATGTCCCAGATTACATCCATACAAGGAATAGTAGATGTACCTGCTAAGCGTTGCTCACTTGAACAGCACCTGTTCTGCAGATTCATATAGCATCCATGCTTTCACTTATACCAATGCGGTGTACCGAAATGTAAACAACATTTACTAAAGATTGACTCATTTTACCTTTATTACTTTGTATGTCTTCATATACTTAGCAGAAAAGATCCTGCAAGGTTATCACATGGTGCAGATGGAGTCTCTTGGTATTTTCTCAAAACCAGCAGAAGCCCTATTATATTCCATTGCCACAATTTAAAGTCGGCAAAAGATATGCCAAGCATAGTGCAAACGAAAATTGAGAAGGAGTGTCAGGCTGGCTGTATTGCAGGCCCTTTTGTGGCTCCCCCATTCAAGAATTTGCGGATTTCCCCATTGGGAATCGTTCCCAAAAAGACGCCTGGGCAATTTAGGATGATTCAGCACCTATCCTACCCCAGAGGCTCATCAGTAAATGATGGAATAGCTCCGGAGCTGTGCACCGTCAAATATTCCCCATTTGATCATGCAGTAGAAATAGTGAGGGCTTGTGGCCAAGGGGCCCTTATGGCAAAATGCGATATTCAATCGGCGTTTCGCTTATTACCTGTACACCCAGAGGATTTTAATCTTCTGGGTTTCAAATTCCAAGGCCAGTACTTCGTGGATAAGGCTGTGCCGATGGGCTGTTCCATAGCCTGCGCAGCCTTTGAAGCCTTCAGTACATTCCTGGAATGGGCGGTAAAAGACAAGGGTGACTTCAGGGAGGTCACTCATTTCCTGGATGACTTCTTTTTTGCTGGCCCTGCTGGCTCACAGGAATGTGCTGACCGCTTATTCACATTTCAGCAGGTGGCCATGGAGCTAGGTGTTCCCTTGGCACAAGAAAAAACGGAGGGCCCAGCATGCCAACTCACTTATTTGGGAATTGAACTTGATTCTATGGCTGGCACGTCACGGCTGCTGGAAGACAAGATTTGCAAATTAAAAAACTTATTACAGGAAATGGGGACTAAGAAAAAATGTAAGTTGAAGGAGTTACAGATTTTGCTTGGTCATCTTAATTTCGCATGTAAAGTAGTTTCCGCCGGTAGGGCTTTTTGTGCGCGCCTGGCACGATCAACAGCCGGAATTCGAGCTTCTCATCACCATATTAGAATTACAAAGGGGATGAAAGCAGATTTGGCTGTTTGGTCCGAGTTCCTTGCGAACTTTAATGGGATTTCCATCTGGCAAACGCATCTTAGACCTGGGGAAGATTTGCAAATCCATTAAGACGCTGCAGGTAGCCTAGGCTTCAGTGTATTCTTTCTTAATCGCTGGTGTGCCCGGCGGTGGCCAGAGCAGTGGGGGCCAGAGTTGCTACGGGACTTAACATTCCTAGAATTCTTCCCAATTTTGGTGGCTGTTACCTTGTGGCGAGAACAGTTCGCTAACAAGCGGATTCTGTTTTGGTGTGATAACCAAGCAGTCGTACGCATTGTTAACAAACAGACTTCTCGCTCCGAGAGAGTTATGCGGTTGGTGAGGTGCATGGTACTCACCTGTTTGGAATTTAACATTCACTTTACAGCGAAGCACATACCTGGGACTTGTAATGATATTGCAGATGCATTATCTCGATTGCAGATGGAAAAATTTTGTTCTCTGATACCCGAGGCCAACAAGGAGCCAGAAGCCTTTCCAGAACACCTTTGGAACCTTGGCGACAGTTAATTCTTCAAGGAGTGATGGGTTCTTTAGCGATGTCAACAAGGCGGGTTTACGAGAGGGCATTCCTGTCATTTTGTAGATTTGCCTCTAGTTTAGGTTTTTTGCCTCCTGTTCCCACAGAAGAGACGGTAGTGTTAAGTTACTTAGCTCACCTACGATTTAAAGGCATTTCACCCAAGACGATGAAAATACACTTAGCTAGCCTGTCATTTTTTAGCAAGGCACTGGGACATTGGGACCCATACAACTCATTTTTAGCTAGAAGGGCCGTCGAAGGATGGCGGAGGTTAACTCCATTAACTCATGATGTCAGAAGACCTATAACTCTGCCTTTATTGGCTGACCTCCTTGTTCAGTTACAGGAGGTCTGTTTTTCAGACTATGAGGTGATTTTGATGCAGGCTGCTTTTACAGTAGCATTTTATGGCGCATTTCGAGGCAGCGAGTTTCTGGCACCTTCCCGTCATCGCCATACTCGGGCCATGCTTTCAATTAACGATGTCTCAGTGTCTGATTCCGAGCTGTAAATATGTTTAAGAAGATCAAAGACCGATCAAAGAGGCCGGGGTTCCTCCATTGTTTTGAATTCGGCACCTTCACACTTGCCTTGTCCAGTACGCAGCATGGCCGAGTTTTTGGCTAGGCGGCCTGCTGTTTCTGGCCCTTTGTTAATACATGGGGATGGGTCTTGCCTGTCTAGATACCAGTTTTCTGCGATTCTTAGGATGTGCTTAACTAAAATTGGCGCTCAGGCACATCTTTATAGCTCCCATTCCTTTTGTATCGGAGCAGCCACTCAAGCTTTCCAGAGTGGTGCTTCCAACGAGCAGATTATGGCCCTCGGCCGTTGGAGAACATCTGCTTTCAAGACATATATTCGCCCCGAGGCTGGTCACTAATTGCCTTTTTCTTCAGTTTACTCGGTAAGGTCTCGGTCGGTGCTTATAGTCGGGCACAGCATCGTCGGTATGCTGCCAGATCGGGATGGGAAAAAGATCTCGGCCTCAGTGATCACATCGATATAACCTGATCCGGACATCGGGGGATGAAGTGGTCATCCTTAGTGCCTGTCGTCGCCGATGAAGTCTTCAGAGCGGGACGCCCTTCAGTCGTCATCATACAGCTGGGCGAAAATGACTTGGCAGAGACTAAGAGTTTAGAGTTAATTCGTAAAATTTACGATGATTTGAGCTTGTTACGTTTTAGAATCCTGGGGACCCAGATCATTTGGTCCGAGCTGTTAGAGCGGCGTACATGGAGGGGGGCTTTAGATCCATCTAAAGTGGATCTTGCCAGGCGCCGAGTTCAGAAGACTGTAGCCAAATTCTTGCAGGCGTGGGGCGGGCTAGTCATTCCCCACCCTGACATTTCTTATCGGCTGGAAGAACTGTACCGCAGGGACGGTGTGCATTTGTCCGATTGGGGCTGCGATATTTGGCTACATGGAATAAGAGCCGCCTTGTGCGATTGGCTGCAGCTGTAGGAGTGTTGGCGGGAACCAGGTTTTGCCTGGTTCTGTGGCGGGTGACATGGGAGGATTCCTTTTGGGGGAGACAGGTCTGCGAACCAGTTCTCTCCCGGCATTGGGGTCTCCATAAGAGATGGCGCGTATGTGAGCGGGCGTGCCACCCAGCTGGGATGGCATGTTCACATTGCCAAATGGTTTAGGGACTCAGACAGAGGCTTACGCCCGATGGGCCCTACAAAAACCATCTTCCCACGGTGTTCCCAGCTGGAAAGGAGTATTCCTGCTTCAGGCTGATGCCATGGCAGGGACTTCAGGGCGCCATCTGGGATCGTTAACAAAGCGCGGTCTGCTGACCGGGTTTTGAGGTTTTCCTCCTCATGCCAGGCCAACGCTCCTGCTGGAGTTGTGTTAATAAAAGCTGTGGCCTTTATTCATTCCAAATGAGTTTGGTGTCGCGTCTTTCTTGCTGCCATCCTGCCATCCTGCCAGGCAATGGGAGTCGGGCGAGTTACCCCGGCTCCTAGTTGCTGCCGCGGAGGGCGGGCAGCGGCGGGAAGGCGCGCCGCGGCTTGGAGCCGCTCCACGCACTTCTCCGGGGCTGCTCAGGGAGCCTCTTGATGAGGCTCGCCTGAGCGCGCAGCGTTCCGGGCGGGCGGGGGAGGAGGAGGGCGTGGCAATGCCCTCTTAAGGGGCAGAGCAGGCACGCTCTGCCTCTTTCCTCCCGGACGGCGCAGTAGGAAGCTTCCCTCCCTCCCTCCCTAGTTTAGATGTTTAATTTTATAAGTGTTATTGTATTGTCACAGCTGGCGGGTGGCATGGGAGGATTCCTTTTGGGGGAGACAGGTCTGTGAACCAGTTCTCTCCCGGCATTGGGGTCTCCATAAGAGATGGCGCGTATGTGAGCGGGCGTGCCACCCGGCTGGGATGGCATGTTCACATTGCCGGATGGTTTAGGGACTCAGACAGAGGCTTACACCCGATGGGCCCTACAAAAACCATCTTCCCACGGTGTTCCCAGCTGGCAAGGAGTATTCCTGCTTCAGGCTGATGCCATGGCAGGGACTTCAGGGCGCCATCTGGGATCGTTAACAAAGCGCGATCTGCTGACCGGGTTTTGAGGTTTTCCTCCTCATGCCAGGCCAACGCTCCTGCTAGAGTTGTGTTAATAAAAGCTGTGGCCTTTATTCATTCCAAATGAGTTTGGTGTCGCGTCTTTCTTGCTGCCATACTGCCATCCTGCCAGGCAACTACTAGTGCTATTTCCAAATTCTCTATTATTAGTACATAGTATTATGAAATTCCATGTTCTACTGGGTATGATAAATAGTGGGCTAAGGAATTACCTTATGTCCCAGATTACATCCATACAAGGAATAGGAAATATACCTGCTAAGCGTTGCTCACTTGAACAGGACCTGTTCTGCAGATTCATATAGCATGCATGCTTTCACTTAAACCAATGTGGTGTACCGAAATGTAAATAACATTTACAAAAGATCGACTCATTTTACCTTTATTACTTTGTATGTCTTCATATAATTAGCAGAAAAGATCCCGGAAGGTTATCACATGCTGCAGATGGAGTCTCTTGGTATTGTTTCGCAAAACCAGCAGAAGCCCTATTATATTCCAAGATAGGTTCTTAGGACTTCAACAGTGTAACTCACATATTTAACATTGCTACATATAGCTAAAGCTACTAGTACTATTTCCAAATTCTCTATTATTACATAGTATTATGAAATTCTATCTTGTACTGGGTATGATAACCGTAAATACTTGAGGGCTTTATGTCCCAGATTACATCCATACAAGGAATAGGTAATATACCTGCTAAGCCTTGCTCATTTGAACAGGACCTGTTCTGCAGATTTTACCGGAGAGACTGCCATCTGTCACATATAGCTTACATGCTAAAGACACCCTTTCGTGTATTCCCAAGCGGTGTACCGAAATGTGAACAACATGTAGAAGAGAATGACTCATTTTACCTTTATTACTTTGTATGTCTTCATATACTTAGCAGAAAAGATCCTGCAAGGTTACCACATGGTGCAGATGGATTTTCTCAAAACCAGCAGAAGCCCTATTATATTCCAAGTTAGTTTCTTAGGACTTCAACCATGTAACTCACATATTTAACTTTGCTACATATAGCAAAAGCTACTAGTGCGATTTCCAAATTCTCTGTTATCATTTTTACATAGGTAAAGGTAAAGGTATCCCCTGTGCAAGCACCGAGTCATGTCTGACCCTTGGGGTGACGCCCTCTAACGTTTTCATGGCAGACTCAATACGGGGTGGTTTGCCAGTGCCTTCCCCAGTCATTACCGTTTACCCCCCAGCAAGCTGGGTACTCATTTTACCGACCTTGGAAGGATGGAAGGCTGAGTCAACCTTGAGCCGGCTGCTGGGATCGAACTCCCAGCCTCAATGGGCAAAGCTTTCAGACGGCTGCCTTACCACTCTGCGCCACAAGAGGCTCATTTTTACATAGTATTATGAAATTCCTTGTTCTACTGGGTATGATAAATAGTGGGTAAGGAATGTCTCAGATTACATCCATACAAGGAATAGTAAATGTAACTGCTAAGCGTTGCTCACTTGAACAGGACCTGTTTTCATATAGCATGCATGCTTTTACTTATACCTATGCGGTCTACCAAAATGTAAACAATTCTATCTTGTACTGGGTATGATAATGAGCCTCTTGTGGCGCAGAGTGGTAAGGCAGTTAAATCCCAGCAGCCGGCTCAAGGTTGACTCAGCCTTCCATCCTTCCGAGGTCGGTAAAATGAGTACCCAGCTTGCTGGGGGGTAAACGGTAATGACTGGGGAAGGCACTGGCGAACCACCCCGTATTGAGTCTGCCATGAAAACGCTAGAGGGCGTCACCCCAAGGGTCAGACATGACTCGGTGCTTGCACAGGGGATACCTTTACCTTTACCTTTTACTGGGTATGATAACCGTAAATGCATGCTATAAACACCTTTCGTTTATACCAATGCAGTGTACGGAAATGTAAACAACATTTACAAAAGACTGAGTCATTTTACGTTTATTACTTTGTATGTCTTCGTATACTTAGCAGAAATATCCGGCAAGTTTATCACATGCTGCAGATGGAGTCTCTTGGTATTGTTTCTCAAAACCAGCAGAAGCCCAATTATATTTCAAGTTAGTTTCGTAGGACTTCAAACATGTAACTCATATATTTAACTTTGCTAGTGCTGGTTCCAAATTCTGTATTATTACTACATAGTGTCATGAAAATCTATCTTATACTGGGTATGATAGCCTAAAATACTTGTGGGCTAAGGAATTACTTTATTTCCCAGAATACATCCATACATGGAATAGGAAATATACCTGCTAAGCATGGCTCACTTGAACAGGACCTGTTCTGCACGCTTGGGAGACGGGGTTGGCGAGGTAGGTATACAAGGCAGGGCACAATGGCGGCCAGCGGATCAACGGGCACCATCCTCGCAGCCTAACTCCCCCTCTCATCTGCAGATCATGGATGGGTTCGGCCGCCTAGGGTTCCCCCACTGCATCGGGGCCGTCGATGGCTGCCACATCCCCATCCATGCCCCTGGGAGGCACTATGACGAATACGGGAACAGGAAGGGCTTCTGTTCGGTCGTCCTCCAGGGGACGGTGAATCACACAGGCCGTTTCATTGATGCGGAGGCATGCTGGGGTGGTCGGCGGAACGACGCCTTCGTTTTCCAGCAGTCTAACCTACGCGCAGCCATGGACGCCGGGGCGTACGTACCGGGGAACCCCACCGTCACGATGCAGGGTGTCCGCGTGCCAGCCCTCATAGTTGCTGATGGGGCATACCCCCAACGCCAGTGGCTCATGAAACCCTACGCCCCGCCACGGAACGTGGTGAAGGCGTACTTCAATGGCCGTCTGTGCCACGCACGCAACGTCGTGGAACGGGCGTTTGGCCATCTGAAAGGGTGCTGGCGATGCCTGCTCTCCTGCCTCCAGGCCACCATAGTGAACGTAACCCCGGTGATCATAGCCTGCGTCATCCTGCACAACATCTGCGAGGCACACGGCCATAAACTCCGTCTGGAGATGCCGCCCAGGGAGACCATCGAGGACGAGTAGGAAGGGCTGCCCAGTCGGCGGGAGCGGCTGCGCACACGGCAGCAGGGGCAACGCGTCAGGGACCCAAAGGCTGCCTACCTGTTCGACTGCCGGCCACAAAGGGGTGCCAGGTGAAAGACGGAAGCAGCTGCTTCAGTTGCCGCCCCAATGCGAAATGAATGGGTGCCAAATTGCTTTGCCGGTAGTCCCAGCTGGAGGAGTGTGCTTCTTAAAACGGCCCCAAACTGATACCGTGACAAGGAAGTGCCATTTTTGTGAATCAACAAAGGGCCGTCAATTTGTGGCCGAACGGCTATAAAAGCCATCACGGTGCTAACCGGGCAGGGAGTGTCAGCACAACTTTTTCTCAACACTATATAAGATCCTCTTCCCAGCTGATCTGTTTTTGAACGACGAAGGGTGATGTGCAACTCTTCATCAGTGAGGTGCACATCCCCCCTCGCAACTGCTTGATCGCCCGTGCTCGAACGGGACCCCGATATAAGCTCAGAGCTCTGAAAGGCCCCAAAAAAGGCAAGACGCAAAAAAGGCTGACGCAAAAAAGGCTGACGCAAAAAGGGCAACCTCATAACCATCAATGCATACAGCAGGCAATCGATTCACAATGTTCCACAAAATAGGCCGTCTGGGATCAGCTGTGGCTGGACTGATCCTTTTCCATCCTGCGATGGCTTTGCGGATCAAAAAGGATGATGATGGATCCCAACAACCCCTAGTTTTGCATAAGAAGGAAAGCCCCGCCACTTGGGTGTTCATGGACCCCGGGGACATTTTACGGGAATGTAAATGGACAAGGTAGCGCAGCACTAATTCCTCTGTTGGAGGTAAGGCCCTAAGGCCCACTTCCTGCTCCGTGTACTCCATGTAACCCCGAACCGCTGCTGTATATGCCTGACGTGTTGTCGGAGCCAGGGAGTGTTCCACGGCCTCGAGGATCATTCCAAGCCAATCCTCCACAATTCCTCTGGGAACCGGTCTGGACACAGGTTCGCCTCTGGCGCCAACTGCCAAAACCTCTGCTCCTGGAATCGAGACAGAGCATCAGCTATTTCATTAGTGGCGCCCGGGACGTGACGGGCTGAAAAAGAAATGTTGCTCCCCAAGCAAACCCTGACTAGCTTCCTCACTAAACACATTACACGGGGGGATTTGCTCGATTGCCGATTTATAATGCGCACGACCACTTGATTGTCGCACCAAAATAAAACTTTGCTGTCCTGAAATAGGTCTTTCCAAATGACAACTGCCGCCACAATAGGAAATAACTCTAAAAAGGTGAGATCCCGGAGGATAGGGGACCCCACCCAATCCTGTGGCCACCTTTCAGCAAACCATCGGTTACAAAAGAAAACCCCAAACCCCAAACTGCCAGATGCATCGGAATGCACTTGAAAAGATGTTTCCGGAGAGACTGGCGTCTGCCAGATATAGCTTACATGCTAAAGACACCCTTTCGTGTATTCCAAAGCGGTGTACCGAAATGTGAACAACATTTACAAGAGAATGACTCATTTTACCTTTATTACTTCGTATGTCTTCATATAGTTAGCAGAAAAGATCCAGCATAATTATTAATTATGACCGGAAACATTGTCGGCTAAGGAATTACTTTTTGTCCCTGATTACATCCATACAAGGAATAGGTAATATACCTGCTAAGCGATGCTCACTTGAACAGGACCTGTTCTGCAGATTCATATAACATGCATGCTATAAACACCGTTCGTTTATACCAATGCGGTGTACGGAAATGTAAACAACATTTACAAAAGACCGACTCATTTTACCTTTATTACTTTGTGTGTCTTCATATAGTTAGCAGAAAAGATCCTGCAACGTTATCACATGGTGTAGATGGAGTCTCTTCTTATTGTTTCTCAAAACCAGCAGAAGCCCTATTATATTCCAAGTTAGTTTCTTAGGACTTCAACCGTGTAACCCCGGGTTTAACATTGCTACATATAGTTAAAGCTACTAGTGCTATTTCCAAATTCTCTATTATTACATAGTATTATGAAATTCTATCTTGTACTGGGTATGATAACCGTAAATACTTGCGGGCTTTATGTCCCTGATTACATCCATAGAAAGAATAGGTAATATACCTGCTAAGGCCCATTATGCACGGCCGCCGAAATGGCGAATTTGGGTCACATGGAAAAAGCGGAGGGGGAAGACACGAAGTATACCGGTTATGCACGGAACGGGGTGTGACGGCGGTAAACCTGGAGCGGCAGGTGTCGAGGTGTCGATGCGCAAGCCAAAGGAAGCGAGGCTAGTGCGCTACTGCGTCGGCAAGTGGGCACCGCGTCGGACATCGGAGCCAGGAAGGGCGGAAGCAGACTGCGCAGGCGCAGTCCTGCCGGGTCCACCGGGCACGGAGGGGGAGGGAGCAAGCGCCGTAGCTGTGAGCCCCAGATACACAATGGACCATAAGGTACCGGTGGTGGTGGCCGCACAGGTGGCATCAGTAATCGCTGTCATAATACACGCTCTAATGCTGGCGACAGCCACAGGTGTCCTGCAACGCGAGCGGCGACAAAGGAAGCAGAGGCGGCGCCGAGCCATGCACGCATGGCGGAGATGGGGAATATGATGGCGTGCCTCTCAGTCCTGGAGGCGAGGTGCCATCCGCCAGTGGCACGCCCTGTCCACAGTGCGGTTCCCGAGGGCCCGCTGGGCTGAATGGCACAGCCGAGACTGGTGGAAGAACTATGTTGAACCAGCTGGAGCGACGACCACTGGATCGATAACTTCCGCATGACGCGGAGCACATTCCAGGAGGTCGTGACAGCACTACGGAGCCGGCTGGAGAGAGAAGCCACCAACATGAGGATGCCCATCCCCGTGGAGAAATGGGTGGCCATTGCTCTATGGTACTTGGCCACAGGGGACACATATCGAGACGTCGCCCACCAGTTTGGTGTTGGGGTCGCCATGGCAGGGGAGATCATACGGGAGGTGTGCCTGGCGATGGAAGCGGAGGTGTGCCTGGGAGACGGGGTCGGCGTGATAGGTATACAAGGCAGGGCACAGTGGCGGCCAGCGGAACAAGGGGCACCATCCTCGCAGCCTAACTCCCCCTCTCATCCACAGATCATGGATGGGTTCGGCCGCCTACGGTTCCCCCACTGCATCGGAGCCGTCGATGGCTGCCACATCCCCATCCGTGCCTCCGGGAGGCGCTTCGACAAATACGGGAACAGGAAGGGCTTCTGTTCGGTCATCTTCCAGGGGACGGTGGATCACACAGGCCGTTTCATTGATGTGGAGGCAGGCTGGGGTGGTCGGCGGAACGACGCCTTCGTTTTCCAGCAGTCTAACCTACGCGCCACCATGGACGCCGGGGCGTACGTCCCGGGGAACCCCACCGTCATGATGCAGGGTGTCCGCGTGCCAGCCCTCATAGTTGCTGATGGGGCATACCCCCAACGCCGGTGGCTCATGAAACCCTACGCCCCGAGACGGAAAGCAATGAAGGCGTACTTCAATGGCCGTCTGTGCTACGCACGCAACGTCGTGGAACGGGCGTTTGGCCGTCTGAAAGGGCGCTGGCGATGCCTGCTCTCCTGCCTCCAGTGAACGTAACCCTGGTGAACGTAACCCTGGTGATCATAGCCTGCGTCATCCTGCACAACGTCTGCGAGCCACACGGCCAGGAACTCCGTATGGAGATGCCGCCCAGGGAGACCATCGAGGTTGAGGAGGAAGGGCTGTCCAGTCGGCGGGAGCTGCTGCGCACATGGCAGCAGGGGCAAAGCTTCACGGACGCAGTGGATGCCTACATGTTCGACCGCCGGCCACGAAGGGGCGCCAGGTGAATGACGGACACGAGTCACAGGGGAAGGTAAGGGCCACCCTACTGACGGGAAGGCCATTTATTTTTCGCTGTTTACAAACGCCGCAGCCCACGGTCTCTCCGGGGCCGTCGTCGGCCCCCCATTGCGGCACCCCTGGCTCGCCCCCGCACACCGCGGCGTGGAGGGGGGCCCTCAACACCATCCATCCAGTTCGCTGCCCCTCCCCCTGTGCCATGGTGACCGGGGCCTCCACAAGCCCCGCAACGGGAACCGCAAGGGGTGGCTCAGCCGGTGGGATGGCAGGGGCGGGGCCAGGGTCACCATCCATGGGAGTCATCCGCTCCAAGGCTGTCGCGATGCGGTCCAGGACCCCTGTTGCTCTCACGAGGGAGGCAGCTGGTACGGCCATCGTCTCCCGGTGCAGGGCCTGGAACCCTGCCCACTCCTGGTGTTCCCGCTCGCCCTCTGCCCTCCTGAGCTCCAGCAGGGTGGTCTAGAAATGGCGCCGCTCATCCAGGTCCTCCTACCCCTGCTCCAGTAGCCGTTCCCCGACAGTGGTGAGGAGCGCGACGCGGCGGCGGCGCCTGCGTTCCCGTTGTAGGCGCTCCTTGGCAGAGAGCGCCCCGAGGTCCAGGGCTGGCCCCTCCCCTTCCTCGCCGCCGTCGCCATCCCCAACGCCTTCACCTGCATATGTGAATAGTTTTGGTGTGCTGGGGACCGAGCTTCCCAGGGCACCCCCCTGGCCCTCCGCGCCGTGGCACGCACCTGCAGAGCCCTCCCCCTGTCGCTCGGAGGCCACGTTCGGGGACACTGGGCTTCTGTCCGGAGCGTCCCCCCATGCTGCACCTGCGGGCGACATGAAGGGCGGTGCCTTGGCCCGGGGTGGCAGTCCGCCGTTGGGCCAAGTCACCTGGGGAGCCAGCTGCTGGCCGGACCTTGGCGCGGCTCCCACTCCACCTATTCCACCCACTTGGGGACCTACGGTACCCGTGGTCTCCTGGGTCCCGCCCGACTCCTCGTCCATGTGGCCGGCATGGTCGCTGTCTCCCCCAGGCGATACTGGCACTGTTGATGGCCCTGGTGGGGGTCATAGACAGGAGGTGGGTTGCCTGCCTGTGGCATAGTCCCCCGCCCCACTGCCCAGGTGGCCACCCACCTGGGAGCATTACCTGGCCGTGGCCCCCGCTGCCTAGGGGGCTCATGTGGGGCCGGCGGAGCCCCCCCGGCGGATGCTGGTGTCTTCGGTGGCCGTCCCCGGCCCGCCCTCGCGATATTGTGGGTTCAGACGGCAGGGGGGCGTGGTGGGAAGGGGCGGTACCTGGGCGCGGCTGGTCACTTTCGACCATGCTGCGCACGTGGAGGGAATGGCGTGACGGCTCCCGCTGGCAATGCCGGGCCGTGGACCTTTTTTTTCTCCACTGCCTGGCCATGGGCGCGTCACGCCGCCTTATGACTACGGCGCAGCTGGTCAACTGTTTTGACCTCTTCCGAGCGGCCTCGGAATACCTGGAGGCCTCCGGGTACTCCCGGACACCCCGCCATTGCCGGGAGAAATTCGAACGGCTCAGGGCCACCTTCTTTGCGGCTCTGCGAGCCATAGCTGCCGGCACTCCAGGGCCGCCTCCGCCACACGCAGACGTCTTCGACCTGATGTGGGCGGAGGCTGGGGCTCCTGTATGGATGTTACAGCAGCAGGAGGGTGTGTATGGCGGCAATGGGCAACTGTGCGGACCCGGGCCACATGCCTGGCTGATCTGCGCTGCCTTGCCGTCATGGCCCTGTAGGGACCTCCGGTACCGGCGCCGCTCTCACTGGGTGCCTTTCTTCCCCACTTGCAGGAGGTGCCTCAACGGACTGCTGTGCTGCCGGACCCTCCTCGCTGCCCACGTGAGCTGCCGTCGCGCACCTCCCGCCGCCCTGAAGCTGGACTTTGGGGAGGGTTGGGTGTCGCCGCATAGCCGTCCCCTTAGTTGCCTCCCAGTTCGCCCCTCCCCGTGTTTGCTACACCGGTCCATCTGTCCCCTAGGTCATCCCCTTTCTTTTACTGTTTCCCCTCGCGTGTTGTATTTCCTAGACCCCCGTGTTTGTATGGTTTCCTATGCATTGCACTTTTTTACACTGTTTTGACTATTTTATAAAGATGGTATGTTTCACCCACACCCTCGTCTCTGCTGTCGTTTGTGCTTGGGGGAGGGGTCGGGGATTGGTGGGTGGTCGCTGTCGTGGCCTCTGTGCCGTTCCTCATACGGACATGCTGCCCCTCTCCCCCGCTGGAGCTCAGCGCCCCGGCCCATTGCATCCAGGGCTCCCCTGCTTCCCCTCCCCTTTGGGGATCTCCGGGCGCCTTTCTATCCCCGTTCCTTTTGGGTGCCCTCTGTGGCGCGGCGTTCCAGCCGCCGCTTCGATTCTGGCTCTGCCGCTAAACCCAGAACTCGCCGATTACGCACGCGGCGCCTTCGGCACCACGTCTGATTGGACCCTGGTTGTCAAGGAAGCTGCGGTTTCTTCCGCGTTCCGCTAACGCGACTTTTCCGGCGGCGTGCCTCGAATCTGCAGCCCGTTGCGTTATCGGTGATTTTAGTCGCCGCCATTCCACCCCGAATGTGCGTTAAAATCCCCGTGTATAATGGATCTAAGCGTTGCTCACTTGAACAGGACCTGTTCTGCAGATTCATATAATATGCATGCTATAAACACCTTTCATTTATACCAATGCGGTGTACGGAAATGTAAACAACATTTACAAAAGACCAGCTCATTTTACCTTTATTACTTTGTATGTCTTCGTATACTTAGCAGAAATATCCTGTAAGTTTATCACATGCTGTAGATGGAGTCTCTTGGTATTGTTTCTCAAAACCAGCAGAAGCCCTATGATATTATAAGTTAGCCCTATGATATTATAAGCAAACGCGCCCGGGGTAAGTCCCATTCGCCCTTGCCGTGCAAGGGAATACTTTTCGCCAAAGAAACCAACAGACACTTAATGGCATTAAACAGGCCACAACTTTTATTGAACGATAGAGCATGGGGGAGAACGGAACCAGCCCTCTTGTGGTCCCCTTACCACAAGGCAGCCACACGCAACTTCATCAGGTATGCACGAGGTCCTCCAACACCCCACCAGGCTCCTCGTGCCCCCAATTCCCTGATGGATAGAATGGGGAGGTGACCACCTCTTGGGATCCCCTTGAGGCGTGAACCCCTGCCGGGTTCCGGGCCACCAGGAAATGCGTATCCGCCGTCCCAGCTCATCCTCCATGAGTGATGGCCTCCCGGCAGCGCTTACCCACAGCCTCTTACGGAGGCCCCCCACAAAAGCATGCCAGCACGCAGGCTGGGTTTTGTTGCCAATGGTTCCTCCCCCCATGCCCAAAAACCTGCCACAGAGCAAGCGGATGGGTTTTTCCCATCGTCGCGCTCCCGCCAACGCTCTTACAAACTGGAAACACCCAACAGGGCATGCCTCAAATCATCCAACCACAAGTCCATCCCACATTCGGAGAGATGAACTCTATCCGCCCTATACAAGGCACATAAACGATGACAAATGTCAGGGTGTGGGATGCACACACCGCCTTCCGGAACTAGGCAACGATTTTGTTGACCCTTTTGCGGGCCACGTCAACCTTTTTTGGGGAAACCGCCCCCCTCCAACTGCGCCGTTCTAACAAGGTAGACCTCCAGATGCGAAGGCCAGGAAAACGACAGGTAAGTTGCTTGAAGTCTTGTCTGATGGCATCCGCTAGGCCCACTGCTGTTATACTGGTGAGGTCGTTCTCTCCAAGTTGTACTATCAAAATGTCAGGAACCCCGGTGCGACGGATGGCTGAATCCAGATCCTTTAGCAGGGATGCCCAGCGCAGACCTCGGCGGCCTGCCCAGGAGATACGATAACAACCAACCAGGCCCAGGTTATTGTTCCAACCGGATCTTACTGCGTAATGCGCAACCCAATGGACAATACTGTGCCCGATAACCAGCACTTTCAGAGCAACCTGGACCGGACCTGCAACATGGAATACGGTATGGAAACGTTACAGCAACAAATCTGGACGCACATACTTCTTATATGCGACTGAACGCCACTGGCCCAATGCCCTGAGTTCATCCGGAGGCACTCCTGAAGCAGCTGCTTCAGTTGCCGCCCCAATGCGAAATGAATGGGTGCCAAATTGCTTTGCCGGTAGGCCCAGCTGGTGGAGTGTGCTTCTTAAAACGGCCCCAAACTGATACCGTTACAAGCAAGTGCTATTTTTGTGAATCAACAAAGGGCCGTCAATTTCTGGCCGAATGGCTATAAAGACCCTCACGGTGCTAACCGGGCAGGGAGTGTCGGCACAACTTTTTTCTCAACACTATATAAGATCCTCTTCCCAGCTGATCTGTTTTTGAACGACGAAGGGTGATGTGCAGCTCTTCATCAGTGAGGTGCACATCCCCCCTCGCAACTGCTTGATCGCCCGTGCTCGAACGGGACCCCGATACAAGCTCAGAGCTCCGAAAGGCCCCAAAAAAGGCAAGAGTAAACGCTGACGCAAAAAGAGCAACCTCATAACCATCAATGCATACAGCAGGCAATCGATTCAATATGTCTAACGATTCAAAATGTCTAACGAAATAGGCCGTCTGGGATCAGCTGTGGCTGGACTAATCCTCTTCCATCCTGCGATGGCTTTGCGGATCAAAAAGGATGATGATGGATCCCACCAACCCCTGGTTTTGCATAAGAAGGAAAGCCCCACCACTTGGGTGTTCATGGACCCCGGGGACATTTTACGGGAATGTAAATGGACAAGGTAGCGCAGCACTAATTCCTCTGTTGGAGGTAAGGCCCTAAGGCCCCCTTCCTGCTCCGTGTACTCCATGTAACCCCAAATCGCTGCTGAATATGCCTGACGTGTTGTCGGAGCCAGGGAGTGTTCCACGGCCTCGAGGATCATTCCAAGCCAATCCTCCACAATTCCTCCGGGAACCGGTCTGGACACAGGTTCGCCTCTGGCGCCAACTGCCAAAACCTCTGCTCCTGGAATCGAGACAGAGCATCAGCTATTTCATTAGTGGCGCCCGGGATATGACGGGCCGCAAACGAGATGTTGCTCCCCAAGCAAACCCTGACTAGCTTCCTCACTAAACACATTACCCGGGGAGTTGCTCGATTGCCGATTTATAATGCGCACGACCGCTTGATTGTCGCACCAAAATAAAACTTTGCTGTCCTGAAATAGGTCTTTCCAAATGACAACTGCCGCCACAATAGGAAATAACTCTAAAAAGGTGAGATCCCGGAGGATAGGGGACCCCACCCAATCCTGTGGCCACCTTTCAGCAAACCATCGGTTACAAAAGAAAACCCCAAACTCCAAACTGCCAGATGCATCGGAATGCACTTGAAAAGATGTTTCCGGAGAGACTGGCATCTGCCAGATATAGCTTACATGCTAAAGACACCCTTTCGTGTATTCCAAAGCGGATGTTACGAAACGTGAACAACATTTTTACACGAGAACAACATTTACAAGAGAATGACTCATTTTACCTTTATTACTTCGTATGTCTTCATATAGTTAGCAGAAAAGATCCAGCAAGTTTATCACATGCTGCAGATGGAGTCTCTTGGTATTGTTTCTCAAAACCACCAGAAGCCCTATTATATTCCAAGTTAGTTTCTTAGGACTTCAACCATGTAAATCATATATTTAACATTGCTACATATAGCTAAAGTTACTAGTGCTATTTCCACATTCTGCATAATTATTACATAGTATTATGAAATTCTATCTTCTACAGGGTATGATAACCGGAAACATTGTAGGCTAAGGAATTACTTTACGTCCCTGATTACATCCATACAAGGAATAGGAAATATACCTGCTAAGCCTTGGTCACTTGAACAGGATCTGTTCTGCTGATTCATATAGCATGCATGATTTCTACTGCGTATGATAAATAGTGGGCTAAGGAATTACTTTATGCCCAAGATTACATCGATACAAGGAATAGGAAATATACGTGCTAAGCATTACTCACTTGAACAGAACAATCCCAGCAGCCGGCTCAAGGTTGACTCAGCACTCAAGGTTAACTGACGCGTGCCTCCGTCGCGTCAGGCCGCCAGCAAGAAGCAAATGCGAGCCGCGTGAAGCGCCTTCTGGCTGGCGGTGTACCGAAATGTAAACAACATTCACAAGAGTGACGACTCATTCTACCATTACTACTTCTGATTTCATATAGTCAGCAGAAAATATCCCGGAAATTTATCATATGCTGCAGATGGAGTCTCTTGGTATTGTTTCTTAAAACCAGCCCAAGGCCTATTATATTAGTAGATACTTTCTTCAACAGTGTAACTATTATGGTCATATAGCGAAAGCTACTAGTGCTATTTCTAAATTCTCTATTATTACTATATAGTGCTATGAAATTCTGTCTTCTAGTAGATTACGAAATAGTTTCCTTTGCCTTCATCAAAGACATATGTGAGATTCTTTGATGAAGGCAAAGGAAACATATGTAACAATTAGGGTTATATAGCGAAAGCAAGTTATCAACCAGAAATACTCGTTGGCTAATGAATGGTCATATACCATAACAATGATCATATAGCAAAAGCTACTAGTGCTAAAGCTACTAAGCATGCTAAAGACACCTTAAATACTGGGCTAAGATATCACTTTGTCATTGATTACATGAACAATTATGGTTATATAGCAAAAGCAAGCATTACTATTTCCAAATTCTCTTTTATTATTATAGTATTATGAAATACTGCATTCTACTGGGTTTGATAAATACTCGTTACTTTATATCACTGATTACATCCATACAAGGAATAGGAAATATACCTGCCAAGGGTTAAGTATGAAATTCTATCTTCTACTGCGGATAGAACTGTAAATACAAATAAATTACTAAGAAATTACTTTACACCCATACAACGAATATTTCAGCTAAGAGCTGCTCACTTGAACCTGTCCTGCACAAACATATAGCATTGTCAGGGTCCGCCGGGTCTTTGCCACGCTTCGGGTCCGCCACGTTGTTCCGTGAGGGAGACCCGGGATTAGAAGGCTTTATCTGTAGGAAACAGCGTCTCAGAATGGAGTCGGTATTCTCTCTCCCGCTCCTGGGTTCAGGGTAGTTCCTTCACTACGCCTCCAACCCCATCTCCTCATTGACGCTTCCTTATGTAGCCTCTCTAGCCCCTGTCTCCACCCTCCGGGCTTCTCAGGCGGACCTCGCCCTTCCGGGACTCCGCGTCTCTCCGCCACCGCCCCGCCCTGGGTTTCTCCCTTGCTCTCCCCGCTTGTACTGACTGCCCCTGTGCTACCGTTTCCCCCACCCCTGGCGAACTGATTCCCCACATCCCTTTATGTAAGTTTCGTATCCAAAGAGGGTCTGTTGGGATCTCTTCCTCTGTATCTTCCTTTCTTAGGTTTCCGCTCCTGTCAGCATGCTCCTTCTCCGGACCCCCCGCGCTGCCCAAACTAGTCGTTCTCGACATCACCCCCCCCTCGGGTAGGGCGTCGTGGTCCTCGAAGACCCTGGAAAGATAATCAGCGTTGGTGTTACGAGCTCCAGCTCGGTGACGGATCGCAAAGTCAAAGGGCAACAATGATAAATACCATCGCAATAGTCGAGGATTCTGATCCTTCGCCCGATATAACCACAATAACGGGGCATGGTCCGTAACAAGTTGGAAGGTGTTACCTGAGAGATAGTATTGGAGAGCTCCCACCGCCCATTTGATAGCTAAAGCTTCCCTTTCAATCGCGGAGTATTTCTGTTCCGCGGGGGATAATTTCCTGCTCAGAAATAAGATAGGTACTTCACCATCCAGGGTCTCTTGGGTGAGAACGGCTCCGAGGCCCGAACCCGACGCGTCCGTCTGCACTATAAATGGCTTCTGGAAGTCGGGGTTATGCAAAGGTGTGGCTCAGCTAACTGTTTACGTAAGTCTTCAAATGCCTGTAGTCTGGTTGATGTCCATTCAATCAGGTTAGGTTGACCTTTACGTAAACAATCGGTTAAGGCACTGGCTCGGGTTGAAAAATGGGGAATAAACTTGCCATAATAACCTATCATGCCTAAAAATCTCTTAAGATGCTTTTTTGTGCCAGGGCGTGGCAGTTGTTGAATCTGTGTGATTTTGTCCGGTACGGGTCTCAGGATTCCCTTCCCTACAATGTAGCCTAAGTACTGCAACTCCTGAAACCCAATACGACTTTTCTTCGGATTTACTCGAAGACCAGCTTGCTGTAAAGCCTCTAGGACTCTCTCTAAATGTTCCAAATGTGTGGTCCAATCTGGGCTGCATATCAAAATGTCATCGATATAGGCGCACGCAAAAGTTCCACAATTGGCCAAAGCCCGATCCACCAGCCGCTGAAAGGTAGCTGCTGCTCCACGGAGCCCGAAAGGCATCATCCGGAACTGAAAGAGTCCTTGCGGAGTGGCGAATGCCGTTTTCTCCTTATCTTCCGGGGCCACAGGGACCTGCCAGTATCCTTTTGTCAGATCCAAAGCGGACAAATATCTGGCCTCCCCTAGTTGTTCAATTAGGATCTCAGCCCTGGGCATCGGATAGGCGTCAAATTGTGCAACTTGGTTTACCTCTCTGAAGTCCACGCAGAATCTTGTACTGCCATCAGGTTTGGGGACGAGCACAATAGGGCTCCTCCAGGGGCTCTGAGAAGGCTCAATCACCCCCATCCGGAGCATGTCTTCAACCTCAGATTGTACTATTGGCCACCGCTTCCGGGGAATAGGTCTCCAGGGGGCCCGTACGGTTACCCCCTCAGGCGTCCGAATTCTGTGTGTAGCTAGGTGCGTTCGTCCTGGCACGTTACTAAACACATCTTTCCATTTCTGGACTACTATCTGAGCTTCCTGAACCTGCCGGGGATCCAGCGTGATATCTATTACGGGTAGTGAATTTGGAGCGGAGTTAGTCCAGGGCCCGGCACCATCTGATAACTCTCCCGGATTCTTTGCGAGATGGACTTGATCCGGTTGTCTCTCATACCAGTGTTTCAAACTATTAACATGTAACGGTCTTCTATTACGGGGGTGTGGGCCACACTGTACCTCACATGTCACAGGACCCAATATCTTCGTGATGGTATACGGTCCTCTCCAATAGTCTCCCGCGGACGTCCCCAAGCTGTCTCTGTGTACTAACACTTCCTCCCCCACTGTAAAAGTTCGCGGCTTCGCCCCCCTGTCATATCTCTGCTTTTGAGCCGTCTGGGCTTTGAGCAGATTGTCTTTGGCTCGTTGCCGTACCTCGTGTAGTCGCTGCCTCAACTGACTGACATAGTCCTTGGGCTCTCGGCCCGGGGACCTCTCTGTGGGAGCCCATTGATCTTCTACCACCTCCAAAATACCTCGGGGGTTGCGGCCGTACAGCAACTCAAATGGTGAGAAGCCCATAGAAGCTTGTGGGGTTTCTCGGATGGCAAACAAAAGCAAACAAAAATACAGATCCCATGTTCCAGCCTTTTGATAGGCGAGCCACCGTAACATGCCTTTTATCGTCCCATTCATCCGCTCCACCAGCCCGTCGGTTTGAGGATGATGAACTGACGTGAAGATCTGTTGTATCCCAAGGGTCTGGCACACTCTCTGCATAAGTTGGGCAGTGAACGGGGAACCCCGATCTGTCAGGATTTCACGCGGTAATCCTACTTGAGAAAACAAGCGCATTAAAGTGCGAGCCACCCCGGCACTGCGCATAGTCTTCAAAGGCACCGCTTCAGGGTACCGGGTGGCATAGTCTACTATCACTAACAGGTACTGATTACCTCTTGGCGTCCGCGGCAGAGGTCCCACGAAATCCATTGCGATCCGTTCAAACGGAACCTGGATGACTGGCAACGGATGCAGAGGAGCCTTTGGGGGCCCCCGATTTGAAGTTCGTTGGCAGATGTCACATGATCTACTATAATCCCGGACATCACTCGACACTGCTGTCCAGAAAAATCGCTGTAGAACTCTGAGCAGTGTACCCCGAGAGCCTTGATGCCCTGCCCAGTTATGTTCGTGGGCACTCTCCAATACCTCTCTCCGATATGCTAAGGGAACCAACAACTGTCTTCTCTCCACCCCCCGATCTTTCTGTAACCGATACCATACCCCTTGTTCCACTATCACCGTTGGATACCTTTCCGCTCGTCTACTATCTCTTACCTGGCCGTCTTGTACAGCCATCGCCTGTCTGAGGTCTTCTAAAGCTGGATCGTGATTCTGAGCTTCCACAAAATCCGGATCTCTGGCCCAGATTTGTTGCACGTCCGTCTCCGAATTATCTGACCCGTGCATGCCTCTCTCACCTTCTTCTTCACTGTCCTCTTCCTGAGGGTGGAGGGCAGGTTGAAGCCTCCTTGATCCCTGCCCGGAAGGTCCCTCTCCAGGATCCTCTCCCTCCTGGGCGATGCAGGTCTCCTTGGGACTATGTGCGAGACTTCTCACCAGCAGCCGCTGGAAATCCGGAGCATCCCTCCCGAACAGCAGGTCATAGGGTAATTTAGATACCTGGGCCAATTCTATAGTTTGCTCCTTTCCCAAGTAGTGCAAGGTCATCCACCGAATGGGGCATTTCTCCAGGTGCCCATGGAAACAGGCCACTCTTGTCCATCTATGTATGGGAATCCCTTCTGGTACTAGGTCCTTGCGAATCATAGAAACTGAGCTGCCACTATCCAGTAAGGCTTGGCGCAGCACCCCCTCCAAGGCTACCGGCACTGTCAGGGCTGCGGGTTTCACCAGACTCTTTGTTGTCGCTGCCTGCAAGGTTTCACCCCATCCTAGATCACATTCCATGAGGGGGCATTCCTTACGGAAATGCCCCCACTGCCCGCATGTATAACAAGGACCTCTAGAGGGACCTGGGGTTAAGGGAAGAGGAGGCATGGACATTTCTCGTCCCCTCCCACCCTCCGGTCCTGGCTTCCGGGCTCGCCCTTCCATACTGGCACAGCGTCCGTCACTCGAGCCCACACTTCCTCGGCCCGGGGCCCCGGTCCTCACTCTACCCCGAGTGGCAAACTCAACTCCTCTGTTGGGAACCCCGTCCCGCCAGTGCCCTCCTGGTCTATTACCTTCTCGCGGGGTACTCCTTTTATCGGCCGCCACAATATTCTCCAAATACTCCGTGGCCTCCTTTAGAGTAAGAGGCTTCCAGCAAGCTACCCAATGTCTTATTCGGGAAGGAAGTATGGTTAGTAATTGTTCCATTACTACAGCCTCCACAATTCTCCTACCCTCTTCCGTGGTGGGCAACAGCCACTGAGACGCTAGGTCCCGAAGCCTTGTTCTGGGTCGTTCAGTGACTTGATAGGTCACAGCCCTGAACTTCTGTCGTTGAGTCTCAGGTGTGATTTGATATCTATCCAATATAGCCGATTTCAAGGCTTCATAGGAGGCAGCATCTTCGCGGCTTAACGCTTTCATTGCGGCCTGAGCCTCTCCAATCAGATAAGGACCCAACACAAAGGGCCATTGTTCTTTCGGCCACTTCGCTGCCTCCGCAGTCCTCTCAAAAGCTTCTAAAAAAGCTTCAATGTCATCCTCTCCCGACATTTTAGTTAAAGAAAAGGTTGGAGGTTTGGGCAATGGGGCCATACCAGCTGCACCTGGGGCGATACTGCCTGCTGGCGGAGCTAAGGTAGTTATAGCTTGATGGAATCTCTGCATTAAAGCCTCCTGTGCTTCTTGGTTTTGTCTAGTTATTCGTTCCATTACCTGAGTCTGGTGCTCGGTCATCCAACGCCCGAAAGCCTCAAAGTCCATTCCAGGGCGAGTACCTTGCGTGCCCTGTTCCATGGCCGCGTCTGTACTTTCTGCCCCCCCCAGGAGTTTCTACTGCCTTCGTAAGGTGCCCCCTTCCTGCAGCCTCCCGTGCCGGGGCTTGAAACGTCGCCGGTCGTAATAGGGAGCCAGGAGTTGCAAACGAATGCCTGGGGGGAATGCGGGGAATTACTGGAACAAGCCGAGGCAAACCCCCGGGAATCCCCGTACGGGCCACCAATTTGTCAGGGTCCGCCGGGTCTTTGCCACGCTTCGGGTCCGCCACGTTGTTCGGTGAGGGAGACCCGGGACTAGAAGGCTTTATCTGTAGGAAACAGCGTCTCAGAATGGAGTCGGTATTCTCTCTCCCGCTCCTGGGTTCAGGGTAGTTCCTTCATTACGCCTCCAACCCCATCTCCTCATTGACGCTTCCTTAAGTAGCCTCTCTAGCCCCTGTCTCCACCCTCCGGGCTTCTCAGGCGGACCTCGCCCTTCCGGGACTCCGCGTCTCTCCGCCACCGCCCCGCCCTGGGTTTCTCCCTTGCTCTCCCCGCTTGTACTGACTGCCCCTGTGCTACCATTTCCCCCACCCCTGGCGAACTGATTCCCCACATCCCTTTATGTAAGTTTTGTATCCAAAGAGGGTCTGTTGGGATCTCTTCCTCTGTATCTTCCTTTCTTAGGTTTCCGCTCCTGTCAGCACGCTCCTTCTCTGGACCCCCCGCGCTGCCCAAACTAGTCGTTCTCGACAAGCATGCATGCTAAATACACCCTTTCGTGTAAACCAAGGTGGTGTACCGAAATGTAAACACCATTTACGACTCATTCTACCAATACTACTTCTGATTACATATAATTAGCAGAAAATATCCTGGTAGTTTATCATATGCTGCAGATGAAGTCTCTTGGTATTGTTACTTAAAACTATCACAACCCGTAGTAGATTCCGAAATAGTTTCCTTTGCCTTCATCAAGGAATCTCACATATTTAACAATTAGGGTTATGTAGCAAAAGCAAATAGTGCTATTTCCAAATTATTATTATTATTAGATAGTATTATGTAACTCTATCAACCTGAAATACTCGTTGGCTAATGAATGGTCATATACCATAACAATTGTAATATAGCAAAAGCTACTAGTGCTATTTCCAAATACTCTATTATCATTATATAGTGTTATGAAATTCTGTCTTCTACTGCATATGATAACCTTAAATACTGGTTGGCTAAGAAATTGCTTTATGTCATTGATTACATCCATACAAAAATGGGATATATACCTGCTATTGGCATGTATGCTAAAGACATCTTAAATACTCGGCTAAGAAATTATGTCATTGATTACATTCAGACAATGAACGGGATGCATACCTGCTGTATAGCATGCATGCTGACACCTTAAATACTGGACTAAGTTAAGTTCAGCAGGTATCTTAACTATTCGTTGTATGGATGTAATAAATGACATAAGGTATCTTAGCCCAGTATTTAAAGTGTCTTTAGCATGCATGCTATACAGCAGGTATGTATCCCGTTCGTTGTCTGGATGTAAGTAATGACATAATTTCTTAAAACCAGCACGAGGCCTATTATATTAGAAGATAGTTTCTTTGGACTTCAACATTGTAGCATATTTAACTATTATGGTCATTTAGTAAAAGCTAATAATTTTATTCCCAAATTCTCTATTATTACTATATAGTGTTATGAAATTCTCTCTTGTACTGCATGTGAGATAACCTTAAATACTGGTTGGCTAAGAAATTACTTTATGTAATTGATTACATCCATAAAACGAATAGTTGATACGTGATAAACGTTGCACACTTGAACACGACCTGGCATGCATGCTAAATACACCCTTTCGTGTAAACCAAGGGGGTTACAGAAATGCAAACAAGTTTTACATAAGAACAATTACGGTTATATAGCAAAAGCAAGTATTACTTGAGCATGTGAGTAGTGGGCGCTACTCAAACAAGAGCTATTGCATATAAGTAAAGGAGCTATAAGTAAAGGAGGCAATAGGCGCACTGTTGGGTGCGGATGGACAAACTCTAACGAAAGATGCAGAGAAAGCAGAAAGGCTTAGTGCCTATTTTACATCTGTTTTTTCCCACAGGTCAAAGTGTTTAGGCACATCTAGAGATGGCTGTAGCCAAAGGATAGTGTCTGGGTGGCAGGTTAACATTGATAGAGAGGTTGTCGAGAGGCATTTAGCTGCACTGGATGAGTTCAAATCCCCTGGTCCGGATGAAATGCACCCGAGAGTACTCAAAGAACTTTCCAGAGAACTTGCACAGCCCTTGTCCATCATCTTCGGAACCTCTTTAAGGACTGGAGATGTCCCGGAGGACTGGAAAAGAGCAAACGTTATTCCGATCTTCAAAAAAGGGAGGAAGGATGACCCAGGAAATTACGGATCAGTGAGTCTGACCTCGTGGGGATAATGGAGCAGATATTAAAGGGAGCGATCTGCGAACATCTGGAGGACAATTTGGTGATCCAAGGAAGTCAGCATGGATTTGTCTCCAACAGGTCCTGCCAGACCAACCTAGTTTCCTTTTTTGACCAAGTAACAGGTTTGCTGGATCGGGGAAATTCGGTTGATGTCGTTTACTTGGATTTTAGTAAATCTTTTGACAAGGTTCCCCATGATGTTCTGATGGATAAGTTGAAGGACTGCAATCTGGATTTTCAGATAATTAGGTGGATAGGGAATTGGTTAGAGTGTTACCCTAGAGGTAGCCCATAATGGAAGGGTGCCTCACACAGAGATATCTTCATGCACAGAAGCCCATGACTGGACTCTGAGCAGGTTGGCACACACAGAAACCAGCCTGGCAGAGACTGACTATGGAGTCAGTAGGGCCCCTTAGGAAACCTAGGAAGCCAGGCTAAGTCTCCATTTTGTTTGAGCTTCACTAGATTTCTTACATTTCCTCCTTGCCCAACTGACTGAGCTAAATGTGCACGTTATCTAAATCACCCCCCCCCCCCAGCCAAAGACCATTAGACTATCTACAGGAAAGGAATATCCCTTCAAGGTACTAACTGCAACTTCTTTTGTCTCTCTTGTCCAGGGTAATTTCTGTCTAGCACCATCTCTTATCCCCAAATGTCTTCCCCCAGTCCTTCCTGATAAAACAAAGACAAGGCCATTAGCCACACATTACACGTAGCCAAGGTATTATTCTATTTGATGAGATTACTCTACACCTCCCACTCTAGTGACATCACAGTTCAAACTCACCTATCAGGTACGCATAATATCAGAGACCAATCAACAATCACGGACCTCCCAGTGGGCAGTCTCTGGGGCTGGCCCGGGAATTTCAAACACTATATCAAGCCTTGCGCACACCCTGTGTGTGTGTGTGTTGTGTTATCCACACCCGGCATCCTGTCACCCCTGATGTCGTCAACCCTGTGTCTGGGCTGCTTGGATCCAAGAAAGGTGCAGTATCTTGAACTTGTCCCCCTGTAGAACTTAGTGAACTTGTCCCCTGTAGAACTTAGTGTAACTTGTCCCCCTGTAGAACTTAGTGTATGTATGTTTTTGCTCTGTGTGTGTTTTGAGTGTATCCCAATATTTTCCCCAAATAAATCCCATGAGTGTAAGCTTTTGTCTTCTTCATTTAAAAAGGGTTTCTTCCAGGGAAAGGACCCCGTAAAAATTGGTAGTAAAGATCCTGTGTTACCCAGCCTCTTGCTATCCCCAGCAATTTGGGTAACAGATTTTGGTGGAGAATGTGCGGGCACTACCCTGTATCTCTGAGAACAGATATTGATGAATGTGTGGGCACTACCCTGCATCTCTGATAACATATTTTGGTGGGAAAAGCTTGGGCACTTACCCTGTATGTCTGAAAGAGTGAATGCATGTGTTTGTTCTCAGAGTACAGACATAGGGAATTTTTCCTGTGAAGATACCCTGTGTTTTTGGAATTTGATGAGAGTAATGTGTGCATGTGTTTGATAGCAATCCTTTCAGGGTGTTACTGAACTTTACTTTCTTGGGAGGGACTTTAGCTTGAAAAGTTAGGATCCCTGCTCTTGACTTTTGTGTGTTACTGTAGGAATTAGACCCCGAAAGGCTAAATTCCTTTCCTCACAGGCTAGGACCCCGAAAGGCTGGCCTCATTCCCTACACTTTCTCATATAGGAACTAGACCCCGAAAGGCTAGATTCCAACCAGGCTAGGACCCCGAAAGGCTGGCTTGGAAGTGCTGCCCTGATCAAGCAGGCACTCCTCTCTTAGGCTTTGTCTCGAAAAGGCAAGCCACATTATGTTCTAAGGTTCTCATAGGTTACGCCCCGAAAGGCTAGCCAGATTCTCTAGTCCATGTTTGTGTGCTCACTAAAAGATCTCAGTGCTCATTAAGAAAAGCTCAGACCTGTTCGTTAAAGAAGAGCTTTTCAGAATTCTCAAGTGTTTGTGCAGTACCTCAAAAATGGAAAAGGTAGACCTCTCAAAGAAACTTAAGTCCAATGATCACCTGGACAAATTAACAAAATGGATTATTAAACAAGGGGAAAACCCATGGAAGCAAGATTCCTTTTCGGGTTCTGACCCATTGGCAATACTAAAAGAAACTTTTACTGCTTTATGCAGTGCAAAGAAACTGGGGAGTTCCAAGAAAAATGTATATGCCAGTTGGGGTCTATTCGTAGCTCTGACTGGGGCTGCTGATCAATTAAAAGCCTTAAAGGCTGAAAATGCCCAGTTCCAAACACAGATAACCCTGCTCCAAGGTGAGAAAGAAGATATCTGGGCTGACAAGGTCAGACTTGCATCAGAGCTCCAAAAAACCCTAGAACAATTAGAAACTGCCACTTACAGAGCTCATGTGGCAGAAGAAAAGGTTGGAGACCTAAGTCACCAGCTCACCCAAACTCAACATGCTGCCCAATATTTACATTCCCAAACTAAGGTTCAGCATGCTCAAGTAAGCCATGAGGCATGCCATAGAAAAATGCAGCAACTTGAAAAGCAGTTAGAGCTCCAGAGGGCTCTAGTTGCCACAATTCATCCAGAGACTCTTCCCATTCTACCTTCTGAGCATCTGCCAGAAACAATAATCCCCCAAATGTTCATAGAACCCCAAGGGGAAAATTCAGCTCCCTTCCACCCAGTTCTAGTTACAACCCCTGCAGATAGAAATGAGAGGCAGGAAATCCAGAAACAGCTCCCCATTGCAGGCCAGCTTAGACAATCAGGTACTCTTGAATTTCCCACTAACCAGGACTCCAAAAATTTAAACATTCAGGCAAACAGTGGTCTCCACTCTCAGTACAGGATCAAGAGGGAGAACCGCTTTAATCAGAATCACCCCAATTTTAATAGGAATAGAGACAATCGCTCCCTGCAGCCACCTAATGGCTGGAGCAAACAAAAGTCAGGAGAAAGGAGTAAGCCACAAAATGGTTTCCCTTCAAATAATTTTCCCCCAAATAATCTCAAACCTAAATACTTCCAGACTAGAAATTCTGCCCATCAGCAGCGCAATAAAAGAATCAGTAACAGGACTTTTCTATGGCAGGAACTTAGAAATACTGGAGCAGACATGTCCCAGTATCATGACCAACCAACATCTGTACTCATGTGTGCCTTTGTAAAGATCATTAGAGAGAAGAGGAACAGAGACATACTTAGATGTGAGCTACAGAAAACTAGCCCCATAGAAATTCCTTCTCAACCCCCTAAGGACTGGCAGAAGGAAATAGAGAAATTTAAAACTCTTACCCAGAAACAAGATTTGGAAATTAAGGATCTTGATAAGAAAAACAAAGAATTCCAGGGTGAACTTTTAAATGTAAAAACCCATTTGCAAAATGTCCTGGATTTCCAAAGCCACACAGATAATAAATTGAAAAGAAAATACAGTAGACCCAGTAACCCAGCTTCACCTCTTGTCTTTAAAGAAGAGGAAATATTCTCAGTTCCCCCATCTCAGAGTCAGGAAGGAAACCTTGCCTCTGAACCTGTACAGAGTTCCAAAATCCAAGTTCACAACAATTCTTTTAACAGGGAAGAATTTGTTGCAAGGACAACATTCTTTTTCAATTTTCTCTTAGCTTCTCTCCTCCCATTTAATGTTGCAAGCAAAGTTAACAGATTTCCAATTCAATGATATAATCAGCTTATTTTCTCAACTTCCACAAATAGTTCCAGGGCCACTGAACTGATTTACACATGAAAAATGATTGTTCAACATGTGTGCTTCCATTTTTATTTTTAAACCTCCCAATTTTAAATTTGGCTGTAATTAGTAGAGCCTCCAGCTATAGTTGCAGTCACACTGAAACAGCCACTATTTTGCAATCTTGAAACAGACTCTCTTTGTCTAACTGCCTTCCTAGGCACTCAGCCCCATGACTCATGCCTTGCTCTCCCCCATCCAGGCAACTAATCCACATAACAAAGGACAGAAAGTATTCTTTCTTCTCAAATCAGGAAGGAAAGAAGATTTGTTTCTTTAAAGACTGACCCCTACCTCAGAGAGAATCTAAGGGGGGGGGGGAGAGCACAGTAAAATAGTTCTGTTCTAAAATATGTTTTGTTTTAGTTTTTATTTTAAGACAATTTTGGCTACTTTTAGTATTTGAAATATTTTCTCTTTGAGAAAAGGCATTCCCTCCATAGCTTTTCCTTCCCTCTGACATTTTTACTTCCTATTTCAAATTTTAATTGGCAGTTAACATTTTTCCCCCCTCTTTTCATAAGACAATTTTGTTTAAAAATCTGTTTTTGCAATTTTGCTTTTGTTTTGAATATGTTTAGAAAGCTTCATACAGACCTTTCATTTGGGTACTCAGGCTTCCACTCAGCCTGACTCCTATGAAAAGGCACTCTGTGTATGTACAGAGGAACAGTCTTTCCTCCTTAAAAACACAATTATTTTGACACACTATTGTGTAATGGGATTCTTCATATTCTCCTCATTCATTCTTTCCCACTCATATTCTCAGCAGTACTCCAATGTAACTTTTACATCTAATCAGCCTGGCCTACCAGCAGGCAGATCTCAATCTGAAAAATAAGTTTCTATACCTCAACCTTGAAATTTTCTTTGAAGTTATTGGTTTTATTCATTTTTTTAAGAAACCTTTGCTTTTAGATTTGTGCTTATGTGCTCTAACTTTTTAGATTGTTTATGTCAATCCACAATATTTTGCAAATTCTTTTGCCATGTTTTTGAGTCCTCTTTTAATTAGGAGTCCTCTCTGGTGCTCTTTATAGCAAGATCTTTATAGATCACAATCAAAGTTTTGTTTTTGAAGTTTTTTTGTGTGTTTTGATTTATCTTATGTTCCTTATAGAGAAAAATCTGTAGTAGGTTTTCTGCTTATGCTCTTAACCTATTGCATATCAGAGCATCTATTTCTTTTTGTGCTTATTAATTGGGAAGCAATTGACCAGATTCTATCTAGCAATTCTTCTTTTTTTTCCCCCTATATATATATGTGTGTATTTGAGCTGCTAATCTATTCATTCATAGACCATTTGCAACATGTTTGCAGGAACCTTTAACTTTGGCTCTTTGATTCTTTTTCTGAATGCTTCTTTTTACACAACAGTGAAGTAGACCTAGGTCCAGTAGACCTAGCCTCCAAAACCTTCTTACAGGACTTTCTCTCATCTTGTGTATTTCTACAAAGCATCTTGCTTCCGTCACCCATAGCAATCTTCCAGGTTTCTCTCACCAGGAGTTTGGCAACCTCCTTCCCTTGTCTTATGAGTGCACTCTAATCTCCATCTCCCTCCCTGGAGATGGCATCTAGCTTCTCTTAAATTCTATTTTCAGTCTCTGAAAGGTCATGGTGGGCACCCACCACAGTGGATCTTTTTGACAGTCACTTATGGGGGCACCCCTCTGCTGCAATCTTTCATTTGAGTTCATTGTCTTCAAAACTCTAAATTTTGAGTATTTTTCCTAATCTGTATATCCATCAGGCTGGGTGCCTACTTGAGCCCAGTCACAGCAGACTTTGCAGCATCACTCCTTGCAGCTGCACACACTTCTCCATTAAACTTTTGTCTAGCTTCATCCTTCTCTCTCAATTGGGTGTCTCCCCCTTGAGCTCTTCAGCTCCACTGTGCTGTTGACGCTCTGGGCCGCTCAAATATTCTTGCAACCCATGTCTGCCAAGTCTGCCCTGAGGAGGCTCCAGGCTTGTGCATCACACAACCAATTCCTAATGGTCCTGCCAGCATGCGGTTCACTGATATCCTGCTCGCCAACCTCCAGACCTGACCTGGTCAAGATGACAGCAACCCTCTGCCTGCATTTCCTGTGGATGTGTTCCTGTGGTCATGACCTGCTGCTCTGCGCTTTCTGCCCCAGCCTACTTGCTGGTGAACTACTGATGCTTGCTGTTCCTGCTCTATGAATATTCATTGCCCTGCCTGCTGCTTCTTCTATATGCTACCTCTGACCCTGCATACCCTCAGATGCCCTGGATAAGTGCCTTTACTGCCTCTTCCCCTGCCATTTTAGTCACGAGGGGGGGAAGAAGATCAACTTGCAAGCTAACCCAGACCTGTACACATCTCCAGCTATTTGCTTGTTGCCACAACCTCTTGCCAGTGGCTCTCTCATAAAATGGATCCTCGCCAAAGCTGCTTTTTCACCCACATGGAGGAACCTCCTTGCAACCTTCACCCAGCAATGTCCTATAAGATCAACCAAGTATATATATGCATATATATAGCAACACTGGACTAGTCACCCATCTTCATCAACCTTCAACTACTGGACTACTCTCCCACCTTCACCAATGGAACAAGGGGGGGGGAGGAAGTTTTTCAAGCTATTGTTACTCAGTTGTACTATGCCATGCCAGTCACTTATTTCAATTAATTGTCTGTATTTCAAATTGCATTGTGCCACGTATATCCAATATTGTCTATTGCATTACGCCTGTAGCAATCCTCCATGTTCTTCAGTTCCTTTCATTGCAGTTAATGTCATTGTATTTATTTATCCTTCCCTATGTTCCTCCCCATGTTTATGCACCCTTCCCATTCTCCCCATACTTAGTTTGTATTAGCTTTAGATAATAGAAATCCTCTCTCTTTAGTAAGGTGGATCCAAGAAGCCAAAGACTCTCCAGGTAACATGACACCTACATCACATAAACTAAATTTTGTTTTATTTTTGATTGGATTCACATTTTTATAGAATGGCCCATAGTCCCTTGATCCATTGTACCTGAACCCTCTTCCAATCTCTTTACTAATATTTCTGACACAGAATGGGTGACCAATCCTTGATTTCTATTTGGTTAATGGGTGAAGCCATGTGTCGGCTGACACAAGCCTTCAAGGGGGGGGAATGTTACCCTAGAGGTAGCCCATAATGGAAGGGTGCCTCACACAGAGATATCTTCATGCACAGAAGCCCATGACTGGACTCTGAGCAGGTTGGCACACACAGAAACCAGCCTGGCAGAGACTGACTATGGAGTCAGTAGGGCCCCTTAGGAAACCTAGGAAGCCAGGCTAAGTCTCCATTTTGTTTGAGCTTCACTAGATTTCTTACATTTCCTCCTTGCCCAACTGACTGAGCTAAATGTGCACGTTATCTAAATCACCCCCCCCCCCAGCCAAAGACCATTAGACTATCTACAGGAAAGGAATATCCCTTCAAGGTACTAACTGCAACTTCTTTTGTCTCTCTTGTCCAGGGTAATTTCTGTCTAGCACCATCTCTTATCCCCAAATGTCTTCCCCCAGTCCTTCCTGATAAAACAAAGACAAGGCCATTAGCCACACATTACACGTAGCCAAGGTATTATTCTATTTGATGAGATTACTCTACACCTCCCACTCTAGTGACATCACAGTTCAAACTCACCTATCAGGTACGCATAATATCAGAGACCAATCAACAATCACGGACCTCCCAGTGGGCAGTCTCTGGGGCTGGCCCGGGAATTTCAAACACTATATCAAGCCTTGCGCACACCCTGTGTGTGTGTGTGTTGTGTTATCCACACCCGGCATCCTGTCACCCCTGATGTCGTCAACCCTGTGTCTGGGCTGCTTGGATCCAAGAAAGGTGCAGTATCTTGAACTTGTCCCCCTGTAGAACTTAGTGAACTTGTCCCCTGTAGAACTTAGTGTAACTTGTCCCCCTGTAGAACTTAGTGTATGTATGTTTTTGCTCTGTGTGTGTTTTGAGTGTATCCCAATATTTTCCCCAAATAAATCCCATGAGTGTAAGCTTTTGTCTTCTTCATTTAAAAAGGGTTTCTTCCAGGGAAAGGACCCCGTAAAAATTGGTAGTAAAGATCCTGTGTTACCCAGCCTCTTGCTATCCCCAGCAATTTGGGTAACAAGAGAACCGCACTCAAAGAGTTGTTGTCAATGGTGTTTCATCAGACTGGAGAGAGGTGAGTAGCAGGGTACCTCAGGGCTCGGTGCTCGGCAAGGTACTTTTTAACATATTTATTAATGATTTAGATGAGGGGGTGGAGGGACTACTCATCAAGTTTGCAGATGAATTGGGAGGACTGGCAAATACTCCGGAAGATAGAGACAGAGTTCAACGAGATCTGAACACAATGGAAAAATGGGCAAATGAGAACAAGATGCAATTTAATAAAGATAAGTGTAAAGTTCTGCATCTGGGTCAGAAAAATGAAAAGCATGCCTACTGGATGGGGGATACGCTTCTAGGTAGCACTGTGTGTGAACGAGACCTTGGGGTACTTGTGGATTGTAAGGACTCTTATGCCACTCTTATGCCACTTGGGGTATGTTTGTTGCCCTTCAGGACAGTGTAGCCCAGATTGCTGAGCTGCAACATGCCCTAGAAGAGAAGGATGCCCTACTGAAGCTCAACTGACTGCGTCTCGAACAACGGGAGGCCCAGTTAGCTGATCTCCTGGAACAGTATGAGGCTCATATAATCCACCTCTCCGACGAGATGGAGGGCATGAGAACTGAGCGCTTGAGTGCATGGGTGGAGAAGGCTCATCAGCTTTAGACCATCCAGGAATTAGGTCAGCTCCAGGCCACAAAGCAAAGAGCTGAGGTAGCAGAGGCTCGCATTATCGAGCTGGAAACAGAGCAAGTGAAGATCCGAGGAGCAGCGCAGTTCCTCATGGAGAACAACAAGGTTAAACACACAAGTGTAACCCACGATGCGTGTAAACATAAGATTGCTTCCTTGGAGGAAAGGTTAGGAGTCCAAACGGCCCTAATCTCAGCAGTGCACCCTCACGGACTCCCAGATGTGCCCAATCTGATCTCTTTTGATCCGATATCGGCACCCGCAGAGACCGTCAAGGGTCCACCGGTGAACCCTGACTGGGTTGCTCCAGCCCCCGTAAACCCAGACCAGACGGAAGCAATCCAATGCACCACCCAGGGTGGGCACGTGAAGAGATCTGAGATACAGAGAGTCCTTCCTGGAAGACGCATGAGGCGAAAGCCATTGCAGATGGCTTTGGAGCTCTAAATAGGGACACAGGAGTGCAGTGACTATCTGCGGTCTACCAACAGCACACCGATGCTAATGGCGAAGACTTGTGCCAACTAGCAAGGCTCTGCATGACAGGGTCCGAACTAGCTGCCTTGAACTCCGCCATTACATCACGTGGGCTGAATACATATGCGCGTTTAGAGTGGATCTGCGAGGTACCCAGAATACTCTGGCCAGCTCAGCCGCTCACTGGCTTGTTATACATGGTCAAGCAGAAAGCGGACGAGGGCGCAGATGTATATTGCAGCCGCAAGCAGTTCTTGGGTCTGCTATCCGGTTTTGTCCAGGTGGACGGCAACGGCGTCCCCCAGTACAACACTCCCGAGTTCAAGGAGGCCGTCCTGGGAGGCATCAATAATCCGACATGGATTATTGCAGCCGCTTTGAACTGGGGCGAGCTTGAGGAGAAGCTCCGACAAATCACGGACATAGCGAGAGTGACAGGTCCAGTTCCTCCCCCATCGGGGAGGAAGAGACAGAGTAGTCAGGAGCCCGTACAAGCGGTCACGTATGCCAACAATGGCCCCCATTCCCGCCCTAGAGGGAACGGGAACGTGGACCCACCACAGGCTCACACAGGAAAGGGTCCTAGAAGCAATGGCAGGAGCAACAGTTTCCGCAACGAGAAGGATCCCTTTGTTAAGGAAACAGAACCTTCCCAAAACGTTCCAACTGCTGCCCTGCTGCCCCCTCCCATGAACCCTCAGCCAGCAGTGCCAACTGCCCTGACTCAACTTTGGACCCCAGAGAACTCCTTACGGAGATACTTGTGGGCCAAGCTCAAAGAAGCAGGAATGGACATGACCCAGTTTGATAGACAGCTGCTTGACAAATTGGTCCTAGCCCATGGGAAGCTCCCCCGGAGCGAGGTAGAGCCTCCCCAGCCTGTAGCCCCACGTGGCAGACCGGCGAAAATCGATATATTTTACCGAGCCGGACTTTGACAGCTTGATCTAGGGGTGCCTGAGGTCCCCACCCCTTCCTCAAGAAGTGGTGGCTAAACTTAAGCCGGACTTCTGGGGGAGGCCGATGATGCAGGCGGACATCGGGACCTCCGGGGAAAGCGTTTCCACCAATCTCCTTGTAGACACGGGAGCTGCCCTGAACATTCTGCACCCAAGGTTGGCAGCCTTTGGACTCCTGATGCCAGAAATCAGAGCTCTTGCCGGTTTTGGTGGAGGAGGAGCTTACAGGGCCAACAGTTGGAAGAAAATCCCTATTAGTGTAGGGAAACTACAGACTCAGCTAGAGGCTTGCGAGAACAAGGGAGAAGACTCGGGCATTCTCGGAGTCCCCTTTCTCAGGCAACATAAACTGACCATTGACTTAGCAAACGGCCTCCTGGGGCAGATCCCAGGAGGACCGACAGAGATTTCAGCGATTCACCGCTGTTCAGCCCTTGCCCCCTTTCCTTTAGCTCCCATCGACACGGATCCATGGGTTCGGGAGTTCAAAGAGGTTTGGGTGAAGGACAAAGCGGAGTGTGGGACCGTGCGAGACGCGTGTGTCTTGATCGATGGAAGGGATCCCCCTCCCCAGAAACAATATCGTTACCCAGCCGAAGCAGAGGCCGGCATAGGGAGGACTATAGAGGGCTTGCTAAAATGGGATGTAATTGCCCCAATGCAATCAATCTGTAACTCTCCCCTATGTCCCGTCCTGGAGGCCGACAGTGTAACGTGGATGATGACGTGGATGATGACGGAAGACTTCCGCGCACTTAACTCGGTGACTCCTCCAGTTGCTCCGGTCGTGGCTAAGTACAACGAGATCCTGGCGGCCATTGCTACAGGAGCTCGGTACTTGGATCTGGCTAACGCTTTTCATTCGAAGAAGCTACACGAATCTTGCTGGTACAAGTTCGCTTTCACTTTTAGAGGCCAGCAGTACGTTTTTAAGCAAACCCCACAAGGATTCCACTCCAATCCCCGTATATGGTAAAGATGTGGGAAAACACATGGTAAAGATGTGGGAAGGACTCCAACCCGAGTCCAGAGACCACGTTTTATCTTTTGTGGATGATATTCTGGTGCATTCCGACAGTGAAGAAAAGACCCGTGCAATCACCCGGGAAGTTCTCGGCCTGATACGCGATGCAGGTTTTAAAGCAAGCCTCGAGAAGGCGCAGCTTTCCCTGGGGATTGACGGGTGAACTCCGGACACCCAAAGGGTGGAGGTTATCTCAAAAATTCCAGCCGCCACTGACACGCATTCGCTCCGAGCACTCCTGGGAACGTTCAACTTTAGCCGCGACTTTATCGAGTTCTTTGAAGAAGGACGTCAACTGGGAATGGGGCGGGTGGACCATGGCACAGGCGAGGCAGTTCTGAACCCACTGCTCTACTTCCTAGCGCATGGCAGGCCACCAGCCGGTTTCTTTTACCCGTTCTAGGCTTCCTTGCCTCGGTGCCCTTGCTTGCGGGCAAACTGGATGAGGTCTGCGCGAACCTCTAGGGGTACTATATAGTTATGAAATTCTGTCTTCTACTGCATATGAGATAACCATAAATACTGGTTGGTTAAGAAAGTAGTCATTGATTATGTCCATACAAAAATGGGATATATACCTGCTATTAGCATGTAAGCTAAAGACACCTTAAATACTTAGCCAGGAAATTACTTTATGCCATTGATTACATCCATAAAACGAATAGTTACCTGCTAAACGTTGCGCACTTGAACAGGACCTGGCATGCATGGTAAAGACACCCTTTTGTGTAAACCAAGTTGGTTACAGAAATACAAACAAGTTTTACACGAGAAAAAATTACGGTTATATAGCGAAAGTAAGTATTGCTATTTCCAAATTCTCTATTATTCTCTATTCTCTATTATTATAACATTTCAGAATCTACTACGGGTTGTGATGGATTTAAGTAACAATACCAAGAGTCCATCTGCAGCATATGATAAGCTTCTGAGATATTTTCTGCTGACTATATGAAATCAGAAGTAGAAATGGTAGAATGAGTTGTTGCTCTTGTGAATGTTGTTTACATTTCGGTACACCGCCTTGGTTTACATGAAAGGGTGTGTTTAGCATGCATGCTATATGAATGGGCAGGACAGGTCCTGTTCAAGTGAACAACGCTTAGCATGAATATATCCCATTTGTTGTATGGGAGATATCAATGAGATAAAGTAATTTCTTAGCCAACAAGTATTTACAGTTATCTCATACGCAGTAGGAGACAGAATTTCATATCACTTAGCAACGCTTGGCAGGTATATTTCCTATTACAAGTAATCAGTGATATAAAGTAATTCATTAGCCAACGAGTATTTGTTATCATACCCAGTAGTATGTAGAATTTCATAATACTTTGTAATAATAATAAAGAATTTGGAAACAGCAATACTTGCTTTCGCTATATAACCGTAATCGTTGTCGTGTAAAACTTGTTTGCATTTCTGTAACCCCCTGGATTTACATGAAAGAGTGTCTTTAGCATGCGCAACATTTAGCAGATATCTTAACAATTTGTTGTATGGTAATCAATGACATAAAGTAATTTACTATATAATAATAATAGAGTATTTGGAAATAGCATTAGTAACTTTTGCTATATGACCATTGTTATGGCATAAGACCATTCATTAGCCAACGAATATTTCAGTTTGATAACTTTCTTTCGCTATATAACCCTAATTATTAAATATGTGAGATTCTTTGATAAACGCAAAGGAAACTATTTCGGAATCTACTACAGGTTGTGAAAGAAGTAGTAATGGTAGAATGAGTCGTCTCTCTTGTGAATGTTGTTTATATTTCGTTACACCGCCTTGGTTTACACAAAAGGGTGTCTTTAGCATGCATGCTATATGATTGTGCAGGACGTGAGCAACACTTAGCAGGAATATTTCCCATTCATTGTATGGATGTAATCAATGAGAAAGTAATTTCTTAGCCAACCAGTATTTAAGGTTATCTCATATGCAGTAGAAGACAGAATTTCATAACACTATATAGTAATAATAGAGACTTTGGAAATAGCACTAGTCGCTTTTGCTATATGACCATAATAGTTAAATATGTTACATTGTTGAAGTCCTAAGAAATTATCTTCTAATATAATAGGCCTTGTGCTGGTTTTAAGAAACAATACCAAGATACTCCATCTGCGGCATATTTACGGTTATCTCATACGCCGTAGAAGATAGAATTTCATAACACTTAGGAACGCTTGGCAGGTATATTTCCTATTCCTTGTATGGATGTAATCAGTGATATAAAGTAATTAATTATCCAATGTGTATTTAACACTATCTTACCCAGTAGAATCTAGAATTTCATAATACAATAATAATAATAATAGAGAATTTGGAAATAGCAATACTTGCATTCGCTATATAACTGTAATTGTTCTCGTGTAAAACTTGTTTGCATTTCCGTAACCCCCTTGGTTTACACGAAAGGATGTCTTTAGCATGCATGCCAGCTCCTGTTCAAGTGCACAAAGTTTAGCAGGTATCTTAACTATTTGTTGTATGGATGTAATCAATGACAAAGTGGTATCTTAGTCCAGTATTTAAGGTGTCAGCATGCATGCTATACAGCAGGTATGCATCCCGTTCATTGTCTGAATGTAATCAATGACATAATTTCTTAGCCGAGTATTTAAGGTGTCTTTAGCATACATGCCAATAGCAGGTATATATCCCATTTTTGTATGGATGTAATCAATGACATAAAGCAATTTCTTAGCCAACCAGTATTTAAGGTTATCATATGCAATAGAAGACAGAATTTCATAACACTATATAATGATAATAGAGTATTTGGAAATAGCACTAGTAGCTTTTGCTATATTACAATTGTTATGGTATATGACCATTCATTAGCCAACGAGTATTTCAGGTTGATAGAGTTACATAATACTATCTAATAATAATAATAATTTGGAAATAGCACTATTTGCTTTTGCTACATAACCCTAATTGTTAAATATGTGAGATTCCTTGATGAAGGCAAAGGAAACTATTTCGGAATCTACTACGGGTTGTGATGGTTTTAAGTAACAATACCAAGAGACTTCATCTGCAGCATAGATAAACTTCCAGGATATTTTCTGCTAACTATATGTAATCAGAAGTAGTATTGGTAGAATGAGTCATAAATGGTGTTTACATTTCGGTACACCACCTTGGTTTACACGAGAGGGTGTATTTAGCATGCATGCTATATGTAATTGTTACATATGTTTCCTTTGCCTTCATCAAAGAATCTCACATATGTCTTTGATGAAGGCAAAGGAAACTATTTCGGAATCTACTAGAAGACAGAATTTCATAGCACTATATAGTAATAATTGAGAATTTAGAAATAGCACTAGTAGCTTTCGCTATATGACCATAATGGTTACACTGTTGAAGAAAGTATCTACTAATATAATAGGCCTTGGGCTGGTTTTAGGAAACAATACCAAGAGACTCCATCTGCATCATATGATAAATTTCCGGGATATTTTCTGCTGACTATATGAAATCAGAAGTAGTAATGGTAGAATGAGTCGTCACTCTTGTGAATGTTGTTTACATTTCGGTACATCGCCAGCCAGAAGGCGCTTCACGCGGCTCGCAGTTGCTTCTTGCTGGCGGCCTGACGTGACGGAGGCACGAAGTACCTCCGACACGTCAGGCTGCCACCCAGGGAGTCGCGTCAAGCCGCCGCTCAAGGAAGCAACTGCCTTCTGGCCGGTGGCCATTTTCTTGATGTTGGCTGCATGTATTCCGAAGTAGGGGGCTCAGTTGTGCTGCGGCTTGACGCGTTTCGCGGGGGCTCCCTGCCCAGCGGCTTGACCAGGCGAGAGGTGCGAAGCGCCTCTCGCCGTGTCAAGCCACAGCACAACTGAGCCCCCTGCTTCGGAATACACGCAGCCAACTTCAAGAAAATGGCCGCCAGCCAGAAGACGCCGCAACCGGTACTGCGAGTGCGACGGGGAAATCGCCTCCCCCCTCTACTCCGGGCGAGGACAAGGACGAGGGAGCCCCCGAAGACCCGGGAGATGCGGACCGGCTGGTCGAAATGGGCCGTCAAGTGGGAGTCGATTTCACCCGAGAAGGACGCCAACACCTTGCTCCTGCTGAAGAACTCGAGGGCCTGATGCTACGCGTGGGGGACCAACGCTGAGAAATCGAAGCCCTTCGCCGGGCTGAGACCGAGGCCCTTCGCCAAGCCGAAACCTACCGTGAACTCTGGAACGCTCACCTTGCCTCCGAGAAGGGGAAGAAGGGCCGATCCTCCTTGCCAGCATCCTTGCCAGGCGATTCTACTGCCCCGGCTACCCGAGTTGCTATTCGCCCCCCTGCGGGCCCCGTTGCCAGGCCCAAGCATCACAGCACCCCTTCGCTCGGGTATGGGACTCTCGAGTCCCTGGGGGGGGCCTCAGCCACGGGCCTCCTCTCCACATTTGCCCCCCCCAGGCACTTGGCCTTCTCGTGCCCGGGTGGCATGATGACCTGGCTGGAGGAGGACGATGCCGACACCGAACCTGACCCCCGGCCAGGGCCCGACCGGGTCACAGTCTTCAGCGAGCCGCCCCCACGCCACGAACCCCGCCGCCCGAGGAGGGAAACCTCACCATCACGTTCCTGGTCGGGGGCCCCGGACCCCGGTACATTTCTATCGGGCCCATGGGGGGAACCCCCGACGCGGACTCCCACTCCCCCAGAGATGCCCCCAGCGCCCCTGGGAGACCAACGAGCGTGGGAGTGGGATCGCCCCGCAGCCCCGAGGCGGGGGACCTATGCCCCTCTCACCGTGGACACCCGGCCCCACTATCCCCAACTTCAACCGCCAGCCGCCCCTCCGCCCTCGCCGGCCCGACAACCGCATCCCCGGCAGCCGGACGACGGTGCCGCCCGCGGGGGACGCCGCGACCACCTGGGCGGCCGGAAATTCAAGGTGAAGTTCGATGGCTCTTCGGAGAGGCTCACCTACTTTTTGATTATGGTGGATGGCTTCTTGGCAGAGTGGGGGGACTCTTTCACGGATGAGGCAGATTTAGTCCGCACCCTGGGCTGCAACCTGGAGGGCAAGGCCATGGAGTGGTGGATCACCCAGTACAAGAGGGGGACGGAGGCAGCTACCTCCTTAGAATCCTTCAGGGCCGCCCTCCGGGACGCCTTCAGGGACCCTTTCCGTGAACGAAAAGCGACGAAGGCGCTGGCCGAACTGAAGCAGCGGGGGAGACCCCTGATGGACTATGTCATTGACTTTCGCGCCATCGCGGCCAGGATTACCACCATGAACGACACCCAGATCATCACCGCCTTCGTAGACGGCCTGGATCGCCCCGTGGCCGACGGGGTCTTCAACCGAGGACCATCCGAGGACGGCGACCTCCAGCAGTGGATCGACGCCGCGAGGGTGATCGAGGCGAACCTAGCTGATTACAGAGCCTACCACCGCCGCCAGGAGGCGGCTCGCCTGCAGCGCACGTCGCAGGCGGACAGGGCCCCCGTGGTCCCCAAACCGATTGCCGCCCTGCCCACTGCTGCGCCGGCGCCCGATCATGAAAAACGCAAACAACTGGGGCTCTGCCACGAGTGCGGGGGGGCACTTCGCCTCGGTCTGCCCGACGCGTTTGGCAAAAACTAAGCCCTCCCCCAACAAGACAGGAATAAGCCCCGCCCGGCCTCCAACCGCCAGCGCCCGTCGGACAAACCAGACAGTAAGCAGGGGGGGCCCAGGGCGCTCCTCGCCCCGGCCACCTCCTCGACGGACGTGGAGCTCTCTTCCCAGGCCAGTCCTGAATCCTCCTAATCGGACAGTTCGGGAAACGAGGACGGTCCGTCTTGCCGGGCGCCCCTCGGCGGACCCTCCCAGTCAGCACACCGGTGCCCCCAAGAGGAGTCCTACACCCCATCCTCCTCCCGGCGGTACTGATCAACGAGGAAGCCGACACCCGGGTCGAGGTCCAAGTATGCGTGGACTCCGGATGCTCTACTTCCCTAGTGACCCCTGGAATTGCGCAGGCTCTGGGTGCGCGGCTGGAAGATTTGGCGAAACCGTATATCATGCGACAGGTGGACGGAGCCCCGGTGGGAGCCCCGTACTCCGGCCATCCGCCACGCCACCAATGCCCTTGCCCTAAACCTGGGCCCCCACTGGGAGCGCCTCTCACTCACCGTCGCCCCCGTCGCAGGTTTCTCCATCCTGCTCGTCATGGACTGGATGGACCTCCACCGCCCCGAGATCGACTAGGACGAGAAACGCCTTGTGTTCTCCCACCCAAACTGCAAGTTGCATTTCTGGTACCGTGACCAACCCGAGGCACCGCCGGTGGCCGTCGTGGGGACCGTAGTCCCGTGGTCCGAAAGCCCAGCCACACTCAACCCCTGGCTGAGAGTGATGGGCCTCTACCCCGAGCCGGACGAAGGAATCCCCGCCTGCTACCAGGACCTGGCTGAAGCCTTTTCGGAGGAGGAATGCAACCAGCTTCCACCCCACCGCCCAACTGACTGCGCCATCGAACAGGTCGAAGTTCCCAAAGGCGAAACTCTACAACATGAGCCCGGCCGAACTCCGGGAGCTACGCGCCTTCGTGGACAAGAACCTGGCCCGTGGCTTCATTCGCCCGGCCACCTCCTCCATGGCGGCCCCGGTCTTGTTCGCCAAGAAGAAGGACGGCACTCTCAGACTTTGCACCGACTACCGGGCGATCAACGCCGTTTCTCGCGTCAACGCCTACCCCCTCCCCCTCATTAAAGACTTGCTCAGCCGCCTGGGGGAGGGGCGCATCTTTACCAAACTAGACTTGCGGGATGCCTACTTTCGGGTCCGCATTGCAAAGGGGGACGAGTGGAAGACGGCGTTCAACACCCCGCTCGGACAGTTTGAGAACCTTTTCATGCCGTTCGGCTTAAGCGGCTCTCCGGGCGTGTTCATGAATGTAATTAATGAGGTGCTGCACGACCTGTTGTACCGGGGGGTGGTGGTTTACCTAGACGACGTGCTGATTTATTCCAAGGGGGAGGAGGAGCAACAGGCTTTGGCGCGGGAGGTCCTGCGCCGCCTCGCCGACCATAAGCTGTACGCCAAGCTTCCGAAATGTGAGGTTCACAAACCCCAGGTTGATTTCTTGGGCTACCGGGTCTCCGGGGAGGGAATTGGGATGGATCCTGCAAAGGTCCAAGCGGTCCTGGATTGGGAGGCCCCCCGAACCCGCCGGCAGCTCCAATCCTTCCTCGGGTTCGCCAATTTTTACTGAGACTTCCTCCCCGGCTTTTCCAAGGTGACCCTACCCCTCACCGACCTCCTGAAAACCAAAGGAAAGGGTGCCAGGGACGGCCATCCGGGGGCACCACTACTGTGGACCCCGGACTGCACCCGTGCCTTCGAGCACCTCAAACGGTTGTTTACCTCCGAGCCCATTCTAGCCCACCCCGAAACCGACAAGCCCTTCGTGGTGCAAGTCGATGCCTCCAACGAGGCCATCGGGGGGTCCTCCTACAGAGGGGGGAGGGGGGGAACCTCCGGCCCTGTGCCTACCTCTCCCGCAAGTTCTCCCCGACCGAGCGAAACTGGCCCATCTGGGAGAAAAAAGCGGCAGCGGTCAAAGCCGCTTTCTCCACCTGGCGCCACTTCCTGGAGGGGTCAACCATCCCGTTTGAGGTCTGGACTGATCACAAAAACCTGGAAGCCCTGAGGAAGCCGCGCACGCTTAATGCCAAGCAAATCCGATGGGCGGACTTCTTCTCCAGGTTCGACTTCACCCTAGTCCACATCCCGGGGCGTAAGAATTTCATGGCGGACGCCCTCTCCCGCATGCACCCGGGCGAACATCGCCCCTCCAGGGTGGACACGATCTTTACCCCTAAGCAATTGGGCCTCCTGGTCCAAACCCGCAGCCAGGTCAAGGCGGGGCAGCCGGTCCGGGACTCCCCGCCGGGGCCCTCGGGAACCTCGCCCCTGGTGCCCCTGTCAGAGTTCCGCTCGGCCTTAGGGCCGGATCCGCAGCTGGCCGACCTCCGCTCGCAGCTCCGTGCCCACGAGGGGGTCTGGTATAGGGCTTGTACGTACGCTTGTACGTTCCCGCCTCTCTCCGCAAATCGATCCTCGAACTGTGCCACGACAGCAAAGCCGCTGGGCACTTTGGCTTCCTGAAAACGTGGGGCCTGCTGCGGCGCCAGTTCTGGTGGCGGGGGGCCCGTCGCGATGTGGGGAAATACGTTGCGGGCTGCCCGGTGTGCCTCTCGCACAAACGGGGGGTGGGGAAACCCCAGGGTCTGTTAAAACCCCTGGAAATCCCGGACCGCCCCTGGGAGATTATCTCCATGGATTTCATCACGGACTTGCCCCTTAGCCAGGGGAAGACGGTGATTTGGGTGGTGGTGGACCAATTCTCGAAACAGGCCCACTTCGTCCCCTGCCCAGGCCTGCCCACCGCGCAGCGCCTGGCCGAACTGTTCATTGCCCACGTGGTACGACTCCACGGGTTCCCCCGCAAAATAATCAGCGACCGGGGGGCCCAGTTTGTTGCCAAGTTCTGGGGGGCCTTAATGACCCTGGCGGGGGTGTCCCGGGGGCTTAGCTCAGCCTACCACCCCGCCACGAACGGGCAGACGGAGCGGGTGAACCAGGTTCTCAAGCAATACCTCCGCTGTTTTCTGAACTACCACCAGGACGACTGGGTTTCCCTCTTGCCCTTGGCGGAGTATGTCTACAACAACACGCCACATTCCAGCACGGGGAGGTCTCCCTTTGAGGTGGTGCACGGCTACGCCTCGCCCCCCTTCCCCACACTCACAAAGCCGCCGCGAGACCCCGCCGCTTCCTCGCCGGGGGTGGACGAGTGGGCGGCCTGGGTGCGGGAAGCCTGGGGGGAGGTAACCGAGTCCCTGGGAAAAGCGAAAGCGGACTTTAAATGGTGGGCAGACCGTAAGCGCCAGAACTCCCCCCCGTACACCGTGGGGGATGAGGTGTACATTTCCACCAAACACCTCAAGAACCGGCGGCCGTGTAAAAAGCTAAGTTACCAATTCGTGGGTCCCTTTAAAGTGGTGCAAGTGCTGAACGAAGTCACTATACGAGTGGAACTTCCCAAAGCCTACTGTAAGGTTCACCCTGTTTTTCATGTCAGCTTGGTCAAGAAAGCCCCCCCGCCGGACGATTGGCACCCACAATCACGCCCTCCTCCCCCCGTCATGGTGGGGGAGGACACTCACTACGAGCCTGCCGACATAGTCGACTCCCGCCTTTTCCGTAAACAGTTGCAATATCTGGTCTCCTGGAAAGGTTTCCCCGACTCTGACAATGAGTGGGTCGATGCGGAGGACGTAGCCGCCCCCCTTCTCCTCCGCAAGTTCCATTCTCGCTTCCCCGACAAGCCAGGCCCGGCCCCCGTCGCCGCGGGCGCCTGAACGGGGGGGGGGCCTTAGGGGGAGGCGAGTGTCATGAACCCCCCTGCCTAATGCCATCTTACTCCCCGCTGACCCTGCATATTCTCACACTCTCATGCCTTCTCCGGCCGATGCTGGCCAAGGCCATAAAGCAATAAACCTGTCTTCTGAGAACTTCACTCCCTTCCTTTCCCAGCAGGTGAGGAGCTCCAACAAATGTATCAATCTTACTGTAAGTGTCCTTGCGGAGACAGCAAAGTCTCAACAATGTGCCAACCTCCCGATAAGGCTCCGGGCCATCTGGCAGCCTGGGAACAGAACCCCTTTTGTCACCTTTACCCACTCTCCCGCCGAAACCTTCTGGGTCCCCCTCCCTTATTTGGTGGGCCCTATATCCACCCTACCTGTCCCCTATGTACTTTGTTATTATTAAGATCTTTGCTTAGGAAGATCTTGGCATGCTTTAGCTTACTGTGGACTTTGCCTAATAAAGCTCTGCTTTGGAATTTGCAACCGACTGTTGGATTCTTGATGCGCTTTCACTTGGGACTCCACAGGCTGGGCTCAGCCTGATTCCTGACAGAAATAGCACTAGTAGCTTTTGCTATATGACCATTGTTATGGTGTATGACCATTCATTAGCCAACGAGTATTTCAGGTTGATAGAGTTTCATAGTACTAATAACAGCAAAAGAGAATTTGGAAATAGCATTACTTCCTTTTGCTATATAACCCTAATTGTTAAATTCCTTGATGAAGGCAAAGGAAACTATTTCGGAATCTACTAAGGGTTATGATGGTTTCAAGTAACAATACCAAGAGATTCCATCTGCAGCATATGATAAACTTCCCAGATATTATCTGCTAAATGAAATCAGAAGTAGTAATGGTAGAACGTGTCGTCGCTCTTGTGAATGTTACATGTTATGGTCATATAGCAAAAGCTAAGAGTGCTATTCCCGATGTCTCATGAAATTCTATCTTGTACTGCATATGAGATAACCTTAAATACTGGTTTGCTAAGAAATTAATTTGCCATTGATTACATCCATATAACGTATGGGATATATACTTGCTAAACCTTGATTAATGTTATGCAATTGTATATTGTAGTGCCTATGCGGTAACAGTAAATAGACATTACTTTTTCTCACTGATTTCATTGATTTCATACAACGAATGGGATATATAGCTGCTAAGCCTTGCTTAATGTTATGCAATTGTATCTTCTAGTGCCTATGAGATAACAGTAAATAGAAATTTCTGTGAATTATTGGTTAATACGAAAGGGTTTCTTTAGCATGCATGCCAGATCCTGTTCAAGTGCGCAACGTTTAGCAGGTATATTACCTATTCGTTGTATAGATGTAATCAGACATGAATTTCTTGGCCAACCAGTATTTAAGATGTCTTTAGTTTAATGTTATGCAATTGGATCTTCTACTGCCTATAACAGTAAACAATCGTAACACAAACAGTTCCAGGGCTTGTTGATGGGATTCTGAGGGGGTGGCATTGATTGAACTCTAAGGGGGTGGGGGGGGAGCAGGGGCCCTTGGTCACTGTAGTTTATGTCTGGTCTCGGCCAAATGCCTAGTGGAGGAGCTCCTTTTTGCAGGCCCTGCGGACCTATTTAAGCTCCGTCAGGACCCTGATCTCCTCTGGGAGCTCGTTCCACCAGGTAGGGGCCAGAACAGAGAATGCTCTGGCCCTGGTCGAGAGCAGACGGAATTCTTTAGGGCCAGGGATCCTTAGCTTATTGGAGGCAGTAGAGCGTAGAGCTCATTTGGGGGCATAGGCGGGGAGGCGGTCCCTCAGGTACACTGGGCCCTGACCTTGAAGGTAATTACCAGAACCATTGATTTGGAATTCAACTGGTAACCATTGCAGCTGATGGAGAATATGAAATATGAGTATGAAATTCTATCATGTACTGAATATGCAATTGTATATTGTAGTGCCTATGCGGTAACAGTAAATAGACATTACTTTTTCTCACTGATTTCATTGATTTCATACAACGAATGGGATATATAGCTGCTAAGCCTTGCTTAATGTTATGCAATTGTATCTTCTAGTGCCTATGAGATAACAGTAAATAGAAATTTCTGTGAATTATTGGTTAATACGAAAGGGTTTCTTTAGCATGCATGCCAGATCCTGTTCAAGTGCGCAACGTTGAGCAGGTATATTAACTATTCGTTGTATGCATGTAATCAAAGCCATGAATTAATTTCTTGGCCAACCAGTATTTAAGGTGTCTTTAGCTTAATGTTATGCAATGGTATCTTCTACTGCGTATGAGATAACAGTAAATAGAAATTACTTTTTTATTTATTTATTTGTTTGTTTGTTTGTTTGTTTGTTTATTTATCTATTTATCTATTTATCTATTTATCTATTTATCTATTTATCTATTTATCTATTTATCTATTTATTTATTTATCTATTTATCTATTTATTTATTTAATCATCTATACCGCCCTCCCTGGACGCTCAGGGCGGTTTACAACAGAGAACCATAAATAAAAGGAGCTCCTTTTTGCAGGCCCTGCGGAACTGTTTAAGCTCCGTCAGGAACCTGATCTCCTCTGGGAGCTCGTTCCACCAGGTAGGGGACAGAACAGAGAATGATCTGGCCCTAGTCGAGACCAGACGGACTTCTTTAGGGCCAGTGATCCTTACCTCATTGGAGGCAGTAGAGCGTAGAGCTCATTTGGGGGCATAGGTGGGGGAGGCGGTCCCTCAGGAACACTGGGCCCATACTGCATATGGCCTTGAAGATAATTACCAGAACCTTTAGTCTGTTTCGGAATTCAACTGGTAACCATTGCAGCTGATGGAGAATATGAAATATGAGTATGAAATTCTATCATGTACTGAATATGAGATTACCTTAAATACTGGTTGGCTAAGAAATTTTGTCATTGATTACATCCATATAACGTATGGGATATATACCAGCTAAGCATTGCTTAATGTTATGCAATTGTATCTTCTACTTCCTATGAGATAACAGTAAATAGAAATTACTTTTTGTCATTGATTTCATTGATTTCATACAACGAATGGGATATATACGTGCTAAACGTTGCGTACTTGTACAGGATCTGGCCTGCTGATTCACATACCATGCATGCAAAAAACACCCTTTCGTTTAGACCAATGCAGTGTACAGAATATTTACAAAAGAACAACAAACTATATCAAGGGACTCCATCTGCAGCATATGATAAACCTGCGGGATATTTTCTGATAACTATATCAAGTCATCAGAAGTAGTAAAGGTAAAATGAGTCCTTCTTATGTAAAACTTGTTTGCATTTCTGTGAATTATTGGTTAATATGAAAGGGTTTCTTTAGCATGCATGCCAGATCCTGTTCAAGTGTACAACGTTTAGCAGGTATATTAATTATTCATTGTATGGATGTAATCAAAGCCATGAATTAATTTCTTGGCCAACCAGTATTTAAGGTGTCTTTCGCTTAACGTTATGCAATGGTATCTTCTACTGCCTATGAGATAACAGTAAATAGAAATTACTTTTTATTTTATTTATTTATTTCTTTTTTATCATACTTCTATACCACCCTCCCTGGAGGCTTACATTATAGCAGAGAACCATACATAAAAGGAGCTCCTTTTTGCAGGCCCTGCGGAACTGTTTAAGATCTCCTCTACGAGCTCGTTCCACCAGGTAGGGGCAAGAACAGAGAATGCTCTGGCCCTGGTCGAGACCAGACGGACTTCTTTAGGGCCAGGGATCCTTAGCTGATTGGAGGCAGTAGAGCGTAGAGCTCATTTGGGGGAATAGGCGGGGGAGGCGGTCCCTCAGGTACACTGGGCCCTGTCCGCGTGTGGCCTTGAAGGTAATTACCAGAACCTTTGTTTTGGAATTCAACTGGTAACCATTGCAGCTGATGGAGAATATGAAATATGAATATGAAATTCTATCTTGGACTGAATATGAGATAACCTTAAATACTGGTTGGCTAAGAAATTAATTTGTCATAGGATTACATCCATATAACGTATGGGATATATACCAGCTAAGCATTGCTTAATGTTATGCAATTGTATCTTCTACTGCCTATAACAGTAAACAATCGTAATACAAACAGGTCCAGGGCTTGTTGATGGGATTCTGAGGGGGTGGCTTATTGATTGAACTCTAAGGGGGGGGGAGCAGGGGCCCTTGGTCACTGTAGATTACGTCTAGTCTCAGCCAAATGCCTGGTGGAGGAGCTCCTTTTTGCAGGCCCTGCAGAACTGTTTAAGCTCCGTGATCCCTGATCTCTGGGAGCTCGTTCCACCAGGCAGGGGCCAGAATGCTCTGGCCCTGGTCGAGACCAGACGGACTTCTTTAGGGCCAGGGATCCTTCACTGATTGGAGGCAGTAGAGCGCTCTTGTGAATGTTACATGTTATGGTCATATAGCAAATGCTAGTAGTGCTATTTCCGATTTCTGTATTATTTCTATATAAGGTTATGAAATTCTATCTGCATATGAGATAACCTTAAATACTGGTTGGCTAAGAAATTAATTTGTCATTGATTACATCCATATAACGTATGGGATATATACCAGCTAAGCATTGCTTAATGTTATGCAATTGTATCTTCTACTGCCTATGAGATAACAGTAAATAGAAATTACTTTTTGTCATTGATTTCATTGATTTCATACAACGAATGGGATATATACCTGCTAAACGTTGCACCCTTGTACAAAGATCTGGCCTGCTGATTCACATACCATGCATGCAAAAAACACCCTTTCGTTTAGACCAATGCGGTGTACAGAATATTTACAAAAGAACAAAAAAACAATATCAAGGGACTCCATCTGCAGCATATGATAAACCTGCGGGATATTTTCTGCTAACTATATAAAGTCATCAGAAATATTAAAGGTAAAATGAGTCCTTGTCATGTAAAACGTTTGCATTTCTGTGAATTATTGGTTAATATGAAAGGGTTTCTTTAGCATGCATGCCAGATCCTGTTCAAGTGTGCAACGTTTAGCAGGTATATTAACTATTCGTTGTATGCATGTAATCAAAGCCATGAATTAATTTCTTGGCCAACCAGTATTTAAAGTGTCTTTAGCTTAATGTTATGCAATGGTATCTTCTACTGCGTATGAGATAACAGTAAATAGAAATTACTTTTTATTTTATTCATTCATTCATTCATTTATATTCATTCATTCATTCGTTCGTTCGTTCGTTCGTTCGTTCGTTCGTTCATTCGTTCGTTCGTTCGTTCGTTCGTTCGTTCGTTTGTTTATTTATTTATTTATTTATTTAATCATACTTCTATACCGGCCTCCCTGGAGGCTCAGGGCGGTTTACAACAGAGAACCATACGTAAAAGGATGTCCTTTTTGCAGGCCCTGCGGAACTGTTTAAGCTCCGTCAGGGCCCTGATCTCCTCTGGGAGCTCGTTCCACCAGGTAGGGGCCAGAACAAGAGAATGCTCTGTCCCTGGTCAAGACCAGACGGACTTCTTTAGGGCCAGGGATCCTTAGCTGATTGGAGGCAGTAGAACTGATTGGAGGCAGTCATATAGCAAATGCTAGTAGTGCTATTTCCGATTTCTCTATTATTACTATATAAGGTTATGAAATTCTATCTTGTACTGCATATGAGATAACCTTAAATACTGGTTGGCTAAGAAATTAATTTGTCATAGGATTACATCCATATAACATATGGGATATATACCTGCTAAGCATTGCTTAATGTTATGCAATGGTATCTTCTACTGCATATAACAGTAAACAATCGTAATACAAACAGGTCCAGGGCTTGTTGATGGGATTCTGCGGGGGTGGCTTATTGATTGAACTCTAAGGGGGTGGGGGGGAGCAGGGGCCCTTGGTCACTGTAGATTATGTCTGGTCTCGGCCAAATGCCCGGTGGAGGAGCTCCTTTTTGCAGGCCCTGCGGAACTGTTTAAGCTCCGTCAGGACCCTGATCTCCTCTAGGAGCTCGTTCCACCAGGTAGGGGCCAGAACAGAGAATGCTCTGGCCCTGGTCGAGACCAGACGGACTTCTTTAGGGCCAGGGATCCTTAGCTTATTGGAGGCAGTAGAGCGTAGAGCTCATTTGGGGGAATAGGCGGGGAGGCGGTCCCTCAGGAACACTGGGCCCTGACCGCATATGGCCTTGAAGGTAATTACCGGAACCTTTAGTCTGATTCGGAATTCAACTGGTAACCATTGCAGCTGATGGAGAATATGAAATATGAGTATGAAATTGTATCTTGTACTGAATATGAGATAACCTTAAATACTGGTTGGCTAAGAAAGTAATTTGTCATTGATTACATCCATATAACGTATGGGATATATACCTGCTAAGCATTGCTTAATGTTATGCAATTGTATCTTCTACTTCCTATGAGATAACAGTAAAGAGAAATTACTTTTTGTCATTGATTTCATTGATTTCATACAACGAATGGGATATATACCTGCTAAACGTTGCGCACTTGCACAGGACCTGGCCTGCTGATTCACATACCATGCATGCAAAAAACACCCTTTCGTTTAGACCAATGCGGTGTACAGAATATTTACAAAAGAACGACTCATAAACAACATAAACAATATCATGGGACTCCATCTGCAGCATATGATAAACCTGCGGGATATTTTCTGCTAACTATATAAAGTCATCAGAAGTAGTAAAGGTAAAATGAGTCCTTCTCATGTAAAACTTGTTTGCATTTCTGTGAATTATTGGTTAATATGAAAGGGTTTCTTTAGCATGCATCCCAGATCCTGTTCAAGTGCGCAACGTTTAGCAGGTATATTAATTATTCATTGTATGGATGTAATCAAAGACAAGAATTAATTTCTTGGCCAACCAGTATTTATGGTGTCTTTAGCTTAATGTTATGCAATGGTATCTTCTACTGCGTATAAGATAACAGTAAATAGAAATTACTTTTTATTTTACTCATTCATTCATTTATATTTATTTATTCATTCATTCATTCATTCATTCGTTCGTTCGTTCGTTCGTTCGTCCCTTTATTTATTTATTTATTTATTTATTTATTTATTTATTTATATATATATATTTATTTTATCATACTTCTATACCGCCCTCCCTGGAGGCTCAGGGCGGTTTACAACAGAGAACCATACATAAAAGGAGGTGCTTTTTGCAGGCCCTGCGGAACTGTTTAAGCTCCGTCAGGGCCCTGATCTCCTCTGGGAGCTCGTTCCACCAGGTAGGGGCCAGAACAAGAGAATGCTCTGTCCCTGGTCAAGACCAGACCGACTTCTTTAGGGCCAGGGATCCTTAGCTGATTGGAGGCAGTAGAACGTAGAGCTCATTTGGGGGCATAGGCGGGGAGGGGGTCCCTCAGGTACACTGGGCCGTGACCGCGTATGGCCTTTAGGGCCAGGTATCCATAGCTGATTGGAGGCAGTAGAGCGCACTTGTGAATGTTACATGTTATGGTCATATAGCAAATGCTAGTAGTGCTATTTACGATTTCTCTATTATTACTATATAAGGTTATGAAATTCTATCTTGTACTGCACTATAGGGCCAGGGATCCTTAGCTGATTGGAGGCAGTAGAGCGTAGAGCTCATTTGGGGGCCTAGGCGGGGAGGCGTTCCCTCAGGAACACTGGGCCCTGACTGCATATGGCCTTGAAGGTAATTACCAGAACCTTTAGTCTGTTTCGGAATTCAACTGATAACCATTGCAGCTGATGGAGAATATGAAATATGAGTATGAAATTCTATCATGTACTGAATATGAGATAACCTTAAATACTGGTTGGCTAAGAAATTAATTTGTCATAGGATTACATCCATATAATGTATATATATACCTGCTAAGCATTTCTTAACGTTATGCAATTGTATCTTCTACTGCCTATAACATTAAACAATCGTAATACAAACAGGTGCAGGGCTTGTTGATGGGATTCGGAGGGGGTGGCTTATTGATTGAAATCTAAGGCGTGGGGGTGGAGCAGGGGCCCTTGGTCACTGTAGATTACGTCTAGTCTCGGCCAAATGCCTGGTGGAGGAGCTCCTTTTTGCAGGCCCTGCAGAACTGTTTAAGCTCCGTCAGGGCCCTGATCTCCTCTGGGAGCTCGTAAAATGAGTCCCTCTCATGGAAAACTTTTTTGCATTTCTGTGACCATCTTTGTTAATACGAAAGGGTTTTGTTAGCATGCATGCCAGATCCTATTCAAGTGCGCAATGTTTAGAAGGTACATGATATATACCTGCTAAACGTTGCGCACTTGCACAGGACCTGGCCTGCTGATTCACATACCATGCATGCAAAAAACACCCTTTCGTTTAGACCAATGCGGTGTACAGAATATTTACAAAAGAACGACTCATAAACAACATAAACAATATCAAGGGACTCCATCTGCAGCATATGATAAACCTGCGGGATATTTTCTGCTAACTATATAAAGTCATCAGAAGTAGTAAAGGTAAAATGAGTCCTTCTCATGTAAAACTTATTTGCATTTCTGTGACCACCTTTGTTAATACAAAAGGGTTTTGTTAGCATGCATGCCATATCCTGTTCAAGTGTGCAACGTTTAGCAGGTATATTAACTATTCGTTGTATGGATGTAATCAAAGACATGAATTAATTTCTTGGCCAACCAGTATTTAAGGTGTCTTTAGCTTAATGTTATGCAATTGTATCTTCTACTGCCTATAACAGTAAGCAATTGTAATACAAACAGGTCCAGGGCTTGTTGACGGGATTCTGAAGGGGTAGCTTATTGATTGAGGGAGTGGGGGGGGAGCAGGGGCCCTTGGTCACTGTAGATTATGTCTGGTCTCGGCCAAATGCCTGGTGGAGCTCCTTTTTGCAGGCCCTGTGGAACTGTTTAAGCTCTGTCAGGGCCCTGATCTCCTCTGGGAGCTCGTAAAATGAGTCCTTCTCATGGAAAACTTTTTTGCATTTCTGTGACCACCTTTGTTAATACGAAAGGGTTTTGTTAGCATGCATGCCAGATCCTGTTCAAGTGCGCAATGTTTAGAAGGTACATTAACTATTCGTTGTATGAATGTAATCAATGACATAAATTAATCTCTTGGCCAACCAGTATTTAAGGTGTCTTTAGCATACAATAGCAGGTATATATCCCATTTTCTATGGATGTAATCAATGACATAAAGTAATTTCTTAGCCAACCAGTATTTAAGGTTATCTCATATGCAGTAGAAGACAGAATTTCATACTGTAACACTATATAACACTATATAATGATAATATAATATAATATGATAATAGAGTATTTGGAAATAGCACTAGTAGCTATAGGACCATTGTTATGGTATATGACCATTCATTAGTCAACGAGTATTTCAGGTTGATTGAGTTTCATAGTACTAATAATAGCAACAGAGAATTTGGAAATAGTCAAGGGACTCCATCTCCAGCATATGATAAACTTGCGGGATATTTTCTGATAACTATATGAAGTCATCAGAAGCCGTAAAGGTAAAATGAGACCTTCAAGTCCGTCAAGATTCTCCGGTGTGTCTTCCGACACGTGGACCTGGAGGAGTACGGGCCGCTCGGCATCAGCCTCATCCCACACATGCTCCAGTCCTTCGGCGAAGTAAGGCTGGAAGCAGGCAAGACCGTACCGTTGCCAGCTCCAGCTTCAGTAAGTTCCTGGAGATTGGAGGGTGGGTGGGGCAGAGGGAAGGTGGGGTTTGCAGAGGGACAGTAGAATACCAAAGTGTCCTTCCTCCAAAGCAGCCATTGGCTCCCAGGTAATCGACCTCTGTGGTCCAGAGAGCAGTTCTAATGCTGGGAGATCTCCAGGCACCACCTGGAGACTGGCAACCCTTGCAATAGCGATACTGGTCAGATAGCAGGATTAAAACGTTTCAGAGTCCGAGTAGTTCAGCAGTGGGATGGGCTTCCTCAGGAGGTGGGAGCTCCCCCCCCACTGGCCGTCTTCAAGCAGCGGCTGGACAGATCATTTTCCCGGATGCTTGAGGCTGATCCTGCATTGAGCAGAGGGGGTAGGACTAGATGACCTGCATGGCTCCTTCCTACTCTAGGATTCTAGGAGTAGTTCAGCAGTGGAATGGGCTTCCTCAGGAGGTGGGGAGCTCCCCTCCACTGGCCGTCTTCAAGCAGTGGCTGGACAGATCCTTCTCCTGGATGCTGGAGGCTGATCCTCCTGGGCAAAGCCCATCCTGGTCCTGTCCGTCCCTGTCCTGCGCACATGCGGATTGGCCCAGCCCCACTGGCACCCGCCTCCAGTTTGGTATAGTGGTTAGGAGTGCAGACTTCTAATCTGACATGCCAGGTTCGATTCTGCGCTCCCCCACATGCAACCAGCTGGGTGACCTTGGGCTCGCCACGGCACTGATAAAACTGTTCTGACTGAGCAGGAATATCAGGGCTCTCTCAGCCTCACCCACCCCACAGGGTGTCTGTTGTGGGGAGAGGAATGGGAAGGCAGCTGTAAGCCGCTTTGAGCCTCCTTCGGGTAGGGAAAAGCGGCATATAAGAACCAACTCTTCTTCTTCTTCTTCTTCTTCTTCCTCCAACAGCCCAACCAGCCAATTAGGCTGTATCTGCCAGCCAATCAGGATGTGTCTCCCACCCCAACTGTCGCCTCCAACTGTCACTTGCCTCCCTTTGCCCAGACCACAGAGGCAGCTGGCAGGGGGCTGGTCAGGGCTTTCCCTCGCCCCCCTCCCTCCAGGCCTGCTGGGAAGGACCCTCTGACAGCCCACCCAAAATAAGGAGGGGAGGGAGGCCTTTCCTTCTGAGGGCCACGCAGGGGAGTCTGTGGGGGTCCTGTGTTTTCCTTTTAGGGGGGGCTGACAGAGGGGGCCCCTTCTCACTTGAAATCCTGCTCTGGCTGGCCTCCCTGCTGGAGGGAAGAAGCAGCCAAGCCAGGGGAATTACTCTGCAGATATGAGGCCTGTAGACGAAACTGAATGCTTTTGCCTCCTGTTTCATCTGCACAACAACCCTGTGCAGTAGGCCTCAAGTCTTTCAACTCAACAACGGCCTGTGTGGAGACCTTAAATGTTTCTCCTCCTCCAGCCTGAAGATGGCAAGGGTTGAACCTTTTGCATAACCACTGAGATGATCGCTCCCGCATACGCTCTGGGGCACCACCAAGCCCTTCTCCACCAGAGAACTGCTGCCAAATCTCAGTCAATAACTCGATGGACTGTGGGTCTTGACCCTGGCCCCAATCCTCTCTCGTTGGTTTGACTCACAAGATACTCGCAGAGGTTGAGGCTGGCATCATTCTCAACTGCAGCGAAGTCTGTCCACTTCATGAACGGGGTACCGGTGGAGAGGACATCTGTCGAGACCTACAGAAGTGGACCCCTTAGAAGGTTGAACAACACTTTTTCAGGGGTCTTGGCAGGGCAAGCAGCTTAGCCGGGTAGGCACTATCCTCACAACAACCTTGCGGAGTAGATCAGGATAGAGCATTTGTCTGTCTGGAGCAGCGGAAAAGAGCGAGATCGGCATGGTGGGGCAAGTGGAAGAACTGAACCAAGAAACCCTGGGGAAAAAAACAGTTTATGTAAAATCAAGATGGATTGTACATAAATCCAAAGAACAATGGATCTTCATGCCATTGGTCAATTTCCGTTTAATTTCTGTGAAAGAACCCTTGCATCATTTCATGGTTCAGGGGTCACCACAACATGAGGAACTGTATCAGAGGGTCGTGGCATTAGGAAATTTGAGAACCACTGACCTACAGGACAAAAAAGCAGACAACAGAGTTAGCCAGGCCAGGATGCGGCCTCAGCAAGGGCAGCTCAGAAGGGACAAAGGGGGGGGGGGATGCAAAGATGCTTTTACAACCCTGCAGTGGAGGAATGGCTCTCTGGTCTCGGAGCTCAGCAGGGGAGGGGGAACCGGTCAAGGTCTGTCCAGCACCGGAAGCTGAAGAGGGTCAACCCCGGTTAGTCCATGGATGAGCCATATGAGTCATGATGCGAACAGATCTCCAGCCCCTTGTTCGCCCCACCACCTTGGAGAAGAATGTCTCCTCCCAGAGTGGATGAAACAGTGGGGCAGCCAAGCCCCCTCCATATCTAGGTCCAGCATTTACCTTTTCTTTGCTCGCAGTTCTCGGGATTTTGCTTTTGCCACCACTGCCTTGTTGCGATTCAGCTCTGCCTCCACTCTGCTCCATCTCCGCCGTGTTGTTTTAGAAGAAGAAAGAGACACTCCGTATTACTCTAGAATGGGAAAGTCCACAGCTTTTCCAACCCTGCGGGGGAAGAATGCCTCTCTGGTCTCTGAGCTCAGCAGGGGAGGGGGATCCAGTCAAGATCTGTCCCGCACCGGAAGCTGAAGGGGGTAGCTGGCACCTCCTGGGCCCGGCCGGTACCTGGAAGGGGTCCAGAGTCCTCCTGTCTTCCTTGGGTATTCTTTCCCCCTGTACAGGTGGTATTTATTTGAATGGTCCTGACGGGCAGCCAGGACAATGTGTTTGCCTCTTTCGCTGCCTCAGGAAGCTGTGGGCTCCTCTCCTGGCACCTGCATTTCCTCTGGCTGGCCCGGGTGCCTTGGCCCTGTATCAAGAGGGGCAGTACAAAGGGGCAGGGGGGGCCAGTCCTGCCGGGCTGGATCTCCTCGTCCAGGTGGGTGGTGAGGAGCGGCACCAATTACTGATGCTGGAGGAGGCGGCTTATTCGGTGTCTGCAGTTTTCCAGGAGCTGGGCAAGGGTGATGAGGGTGGCGGGGGGGGCGGGGGGACACTGACAATTCACAGTCAAATTGCACAGGGGATACCTTTACCCTTTTCACCTAATGACGGACAAGGTGCCCAAGGACAGGAGGGGGTGGACCACTCTGTCGGCGGCTTACAACTGCTTCCCTATGTCCACCCCTCAGGGGGGGATAATGGGGATTTTTATAACTTTTTAGTCGCTTTATGTCTTGAACTTGAATCCCCTAAGGGATTCAAATCAATCCCTACGCGAAAGTGTAGAGGAGGTTCGCCAAATAAGGAGATTCACGGAGAGGGCGGTCCTGGTTATGGAAACGCCAACCCGCCACAAACTAATGTAAATATGCCCCCCACCAACACCAACACCGCCACCACCCACTCCACCAACCCCCTCTCTGAATGCCGCCACCCAAACGTTTGTTTGAAAAATAAAGTTTATATTTTGCCTATGTCTCTGTGTACCCTACTTTAGAATTAGGAAGGCCAAAAGTGGCCTTTCTAGTGATTGTGTTTTTTCTGGTTCTGTTGTGTGGGTATTGAGGCGGCTGAGGGTTTTTCTTGGACCTGCTGCTCACCCCGGCTATTCATGGCGACACCGAGCGGGATGGAAGAGCAACGAGACCAAGCAGGAGCCTTGCAGCACCGTGAGGGGGAACTAACTTTTGTCCAGCCGTCCTGGACAAGAGATGATTTTGTCAGAGGCCCACTGGCCTTTGCAGGAGCCACCCACAGATAAAGGGGGGCAGATTCTCATAGTTGCCTCTCCAGTATAGCAGCTTAAATATGTGATCTGAATCTTAGATTCGGGTCCAGTAACTGGCTCTCTCTCAGATATCCAATAACCTGTGACTCTTGAAGTCTCCAGGGATGGCCAGACTGACTCTCCAGATGTCCATGGACTACAACTCCCATGAACCCCTGTGAGGGAATTTCAGTCCATGGACATCTGGAGAGCCACAGTTTGGCCACGCCATAGACCCAGAAAATCTCGTTCATTACTAAGGTTCTACTGGACTTGAATTGACCTCTTCTACAGCAGAACAACATGGCAACGCTCCTGAAATGATCGGAACAGCCAATCTGAAGATTTTTCAGGTCTGTAGCATGGATGTCCCTATGAATGAATGACCTCCAAAATTCCTATAGTAATAGTAGGCAGGAGTTCTGGCCCTGCTGGTGGACCTCCCGAAGGCCCCTGGGTTCTGGCCCCTGTGAGACCCCGAGTGTTGGACTGACTCGTCCCCTGGCCTGATCCAACAGGGCTTCTCTTTTGTTATTCCTGGCCATGGCTGGCCTGGTCTCATGAGACCTCTGAAACTCAAGCCTTGGCTAACACGTGGATGGGAGACCACAAAGAAGAATTCCGGGGTGGTGAAGCAGAGGCAGGAAACCACCTGTGAATTTTGGGCTTTTGAAATCCTGTGGGGGAAGGGGGGGGCAAAAGCTGGCTACACAAACTGCACCTTCAAAGAATTAACCTGGACATTCAAACTGAGCATGACTGGGGGAAGTTCCTCTAGCACTCTCTTCCAGAGATGGACTTTTCCCAGACATGCTCAGTTTGAATGGCTTCCCATGGATGTTCTGCTAAAAACACAGCCCAGATTCCAAACTCCAAGGGAAATCTGCCACGTGGCCTTCTGGATTGCGGGAGAAGAAAAGGCCTGGGAGGGAGATTATTTTTAGGATTATTCTATTAGTATTATTACATTTATAGTCTGCCTTCCTCCTGGGACTCAAGGCAGATGACATGATCATACCCCATTAAACCCCAAGGTGACTAAAAAGACCCTCTTACCACCCCACAGTTATCAAACAAAGGGTTCGCCCAAGAGGACAGAGGACTCTGACCTTCGGCGGTCTCGGGAAGTACCTTGGCCACTTTAGAGGCATCGTTATGAAAGACGGAATGGCTGGAAATGAAAAGATCTTCTCGCTCCCATTTCACGATATTCCCCTTCTTGTTCTTGGGTCTCTTCTCTATCTCCTTAACTAATCAGAATGTATCGGGAGGGAAAAGACAGCGTTAGTTTCTTCCCCATCCGCCGGCTGTTCCCCACTTCAGGCAGCCCGCCTGGGCCCCATCTGCAAAAGCTAGATGATGTGCTTTCAATGCCCTTTTGAAGAATTGAGCTGCAAAAGCACACTGAAAGTGCATTATCCAGTGTGTGCAGAATGGGCCACTGGTCCCTACTGCCGCTTTTGCATTATATCTTGCCGTTTCCACACTGTGGGTGCCCTGAGGAGGGGGGGAGACCCTACCTTAGAAAAGTTTAGGAAGCCCTGAAAGGCCAATTTATTTACTCGGGGGGGGGGTTAATGGGATATACATAGCAGGTATTTGGGGATTGGGGACTTTACTTGGTTGGGTTTCAGTTGTGAAGAACACCCCAGAAGGCAGAGATGGAATTCAGCGAGATCAGAACATTCCGGGAAAGAGGGCAGGTGAGAACGAGATGCAATTCCATGAGGAGGAGTGCAGAGTTCTCCCTTTGGTTCCCAAAAAGGGAGCCAAGCACTCTGGGTCGGAGAGACACTTCAGGGAAGCAGGGTATGTGAATGAGATCTTGGGGCACTTGGGGACGGGAAGCTAAAGACAAGCAGACAGGGTGATGCGGCGGTAAAGGAGGCAAAGGCAGCCTTGGGCTGTATGAAAAGAGGCATCACATCAAAATCGCAAGATGTCCTAGTCCCATCATATATCCCACATTGATTAGACTGCTCCTGGAATCCCATGTCCAGTTCTGGAGGGCCCACTCCAGAAAGGACGTGGACAAAATGGAGACGGTGAAGAGGAGATGACCAAGCCTTGTGAGGAAAGGTCTGGGGAAAAGGAGGTGGAGAGGGGACAGGATGGCTCTCTTAAAGTATCGCAAAGGTTGTCATTTGGAGGAGGGCAGGGAACAGTTCCTGGTGATGGCAGAGGATAGGACCCACAGTCATGGATTTAAACTATGAGTAAAAAGGTACAGGCTACAGATCAGGGAATCTTTCTTTACAGTCTGAGTACTTCAGCAGTGGGATGGGCTGCCTGAGGAGGTGGGAGCTCCCCCTCATTGGCCGTCTTCAAGCACGGGCTGGACAGATCCTTCTCCTGGATGCTTGAGGCTGATCCTGCACTGAGCAGGGGGTGGACTAGATGGCCCTCATGGCCCCTTCCCACTCTAGGATTCTAGGAGTCTAGTTCAGCAGTGGAAGGGGCTGCCTAAGGAGGTGGGGAGCTCCCCCTCACTGGCCGTCTTCAAGCACGGGCTGGACAGATCCTTCTCCTGGATGCTTGAGGCTGATCCTGCACTGAGCAGGGGGTGGACTAGATGGCCTGCATGGTCCCTTCCCACTCTAGGATTCTAGGAGTCTAGTTCAGTAGTGGAAGGGGCTGCCTAAGGAGGTGGGGAGCTCCCCCTCACTGGTTGTCTTCAAGCAGTGGTTTGACAGATCCTTATCCCGGATGCTTGGGGCTGATCCAACTCTATGATACTACGCTGCAATGATTTTACAATTACAATTCCTTAGCTGCCCTGAGGAATTGGGAAAAGGAGATCTTTTAATTTATATATATATATATTTGTATATATATGAATTGGGAGGGGGATTCATCACACATAGGGAGGGTTCTGTGGGGGGGGGGTGCCCTCCGATCCTGCTAGAAGGGGCAAAATCCACAAGCATCTGTTGGCCAGGATGAGGCCATTTTTGTCTCACCAGGAGACAGAAAAGAGTCGGGTAGTTTTGTTGCCCATCAGTTGTCTGCTGCTGGAAACTTTAATTCAAACTACATTTCATCTGGACCCTGAGGACTTCATGGGATTTTAATAGTGCTGCGACCCCCCCCCCCCCCGAGTCTGCCAGGAGAGGACGGAATCAGCATTTCAACAGTAAACAAATAAATAAAGATGAGCTTTGAGCTGGTGGTTTTCAGATTTCCCAGCATGCCCCTCACCCATTTTGCTCATGGTCAGGTGGTGGAGGTGGTACATCGCTTCGGCCGCCTGCAGGCCGATCTCCTTCACGCTGTCCATGGTCCGCATGCCCAACACTGCCACCAGCTGGCCAAGCAAGGAAAATTCCTCCGAGACCTGAAAGGGAGAGGGAGGTGGGAAGGGGCCCCCAGGAAGCCTGCTGTGCTTTCCTTCTACAGGGCCCAAGGCTGCCTCACTGGCCCAGAGAGAAGACTCGCCCCCCCCACTTCCCCCTCAAAGGGGAAACACCATGGACCCCCACTTCTTCTCCTGCAGCTGACGCATTTGGACTGGGAGCATTTGGACTGGGAGGCATCACTGTTGCAGCAGCACCTGAAACACTCAACAGCATTGCCGTCAGGTCAGGAGATTTCATGAGACACTGCTTGTTTGTTCAGAGGTCTCGCACAACCAGTGGGGGTCCATTAGTCCAGCCTCCTGTCTCACACGGGGCCGCCAGTTCCTGTGGCAGGCCCGCAACAGAGCCCAGAGGCTATGGCCTCCATAAGAACATCAGGAGAGCCCTGCTGGAGCTGCTTCGGGGGATCCAACAAGATGCCCAGCATTTCAGTAACGGGATGTACCCCTTTGGACGGGCTCTTCCACTCCCAAGGATGCTCACGTCAAAATCGAGGTGTTCGGCGGCCAACTTCAGCACATGACTGGTGCTCCTCACGGCTCTTTCCAGCTCGTGGGGCATCTCCGATTCCATCCAGCCGTTGGTGTGCTGTGAAGAAAGAACACGCTGGAGACAGAAAGCAAAACCAGAACCACCAAAGTCTCCGTTCAAGGACCACTCACAGAATGGCCAGTTTGGAAAGGACAACGTTTGAGCCCAGTGGCACCCTGAAGATGCACAGAGAGAATTCTGGGGGTCTAAAGTGGAAGGATGGCTCCTCGCCAGAGAGCAGAGATGAATTCCCCTGGCAAAAATGGGTGTTTGGCGTGGGCTCCACGGCATCGTATCCCTCGGAGGTCCCCGTCCTCCCCAGCTCTCCCCTCCCATTGAGTGGTCCTCCTTTCTCGATGGGCTGGTCCTCTCCCCACTGGAGAGCTCCTCCACTCCTGCTGAGGCTGGCTTGTTCCTCGCTCTGGGCAGGCCTTGCTCACGTCAAAATCTGAGCTCCCTCAGATTGCCTCTGAGCTCCCTCCCTCCTAGAGAAGGCTTCCTCAACCCGGGTTTCATGGAACAGCCCTGGAAGGGTTTTCTGAAGGGGTGGGATGAATTTTGTACACATAATTTAAATTTGTTAAACATTTCCTCAAGTGATATGGCCACAGATGGTCATGCCAGTCTGCTCCCCCCTCCCACAATGGCCAATAATGGGCCCGGAGGGGATGGGGAGGGGTGGGCCCCCGAGTGGGCGTGTCCACAGCTCTGCTTCCCAACCATATTCTGCACGATCGCACCCCTCCTGGGGTTTGTCGAAGCCCGAAGGATGTTTCAGGGCTCTCTCAATGGTTAGAAAGTAGAGAAAGGCTGATCTAGAGTTTCTCTCCTGACCTCCAGGGAGCAGAGAACAGCTCACCCCAAGAAAACAGCCACTTTGGGAGGTGGCCTTGATGGATGTTCCTCTCCTTGGGCTCTGCCCAGGGAATCCCCAAGTAGGCCACCTAAGCAGCTCCCTAAAGGCCATGCATGCCGGCTCTATGCCATTGAATCGATGCTTTAAGCTGGGCCTGCATGGAGCAGGGGGTTGGACTAGACGCTTGTCCGGCCCCTTCCAACTCTGTGGTTCAATCTTGGATTAAACAGGGGCTTGGACTATATGGCCTGGGTGGCCCCTTCCCACTCTATGATACTATGCTTTTATTAGGCCTTAGAGTAGTTACTAGTTCCCTTACTATCAATATTTCTTGAAGTCCATCCATGTTGGGCATCTCGGACAGGAGGCTCGTGAGCATTGAATTGCACGCACTCATCGTCTACTGGTAGAAGTCCTAAAGGGAGAGAAGAAAACGCCGTTAGCATGAGCCAAGGCACGGAGAAGATCAGTCTGCCAGACATGGCCAGGGCTGGTGAAAGCAGGGCTTCTATTCCAGTGGAATATCCAGACACATTTGCAAGCAGGACAAGCCCAAGGGTGAGCCTCCGGGACACAGCTCTCACATGCCAAATGGCCGTCATTCCTGAGGAGTGTGGGGAGAACAGGGACCTCAGTGGGGCCCAAGGCCACCCAGTCCCCCCTCCAAAGCCGCCCTTTCCTCTGGGGGACTGATCTCTGCAGTCTGGAGATGAGCTGCAATTCTGGGGGATCCCCAGACCCCACTTGGAGGCTGGCATACTCTCTGCTAGCCCTAAAGGGAGAGAGAAAAGGAGAGGGGGGGACAATAAAAGGAGAATAACCAGGCAACAATGTGTGGGGTCCAAGAAGATGTCTACGTAGATACCGTTGAGAAACCAGAGGACCCTGTTCCTCTCTCCAGAGAGAGGGCAGGGGATGGGTCCACTTTGCCACCCCCTGGGGCCCCGAACCTCGGGTCCTGGTCAGGGGAGAGTTCTTGGCATTGGGAAGAAGGGTACAGGGACAGATTGGCAGCTTCAACTGAGCCCTTTCCCACCAGTTCTGCTGGCATCTCCGGGCTGGGAATGAGTTCCTGCAAAATGGCCATTGGACCCAGGCTGCAAAAACAGTCCCCCTTGGGGCCCGGCATTCCAGGGAGAGGGTGGGAGAATCGAGAAACAGCAGCTGGGATGTTTGCTGGGGGGAGGTGCAAAATTCGAGGAGGGGAACAATGATGTCCAAAAGAACAAACAGCTTTCAAAGGGGAGGAGATCAATTCATGGAGAAGTCTGTCAATGACTGCGAGCTATTGTGACTAAAGGGATCCTCCACATTCAGGGGCACTAATCCTCTGAATTCCAGGGCCAGGAGGCAAACTCAGGCGCAGGCCTGGTCCTTGTCGCTGGCCCTCCCTACGAAGGAACTGGTTGGCTGCTGTGTGAGCCAGGATGCTGGACTGGATGGGCGGCTGGCCTTATCCAGGAGGGCTCTACTTGGGGTACTTGTGGATTGTAAACTCAACATGAGCAGGCAGTGTGATGCAGCGGTAAAAAAGGCAAATGCCATTTTGGGCTGCATCACATCAAAATCACAAGATGTCGTAGTCCCATTGTATACGGCACTGGTCAGACCATACCTGGAGTACTGTGTGCAGTTCTGGAGGCCTCACTTCAAGAAGGACGTACATAAAATTGAAAGGGTACAGAGGAGAGCGACGAGGATGATCTGGGGCCAAGGGACCAAGCCCTATGAAGATAGGTTGAGGGACTTGGGAATGTTCAGCCTGGAGAAAAGGAGGTTGAGAGGGGACATGATAGCCCTCTTTAAGCATTTGAAAGGTTGTCACTTGGAGGAGGGCAGGATGCTGTTTCTGTTGGCTGCAGAGGAGAGGACACGCAGTAATGGGTTTAAACTTCAAGTACAACGATATAGGCTAGATATCAGGAAAAAAAATTTCACAGTCAGAGTAATTCAGCAGTGGAATAGGCTGCCTAAGGAGGTGGTGAGCTCCCCCTCACTGGCAGTCTTCAAGCAAAGGTTGGATACACACTTTTCTTGGATGCTTTAGGATGCTTAGGGCTGATCCTGTGTTGAGCAGGGGGTTGGACTAGATGGCCTGTATGGCCCCTTCCAACTCTATGATTCTATGATTCTGTTTTTACGAGTCAGCAGCTAAAACAGTAGAAAGAAGATGCAGCAGGACAGGAGAAAGTTTAGGGACAAAATCCTGGATAATGTGGTGACCCTCTGCTGATGGTTGCCAACTCCAGAGGGGGAAAGTCCTGGGGATCCCCTTCCAAAACCTCACCCCCCCCCAGGCTCCACCTCCAAACCTATACAAAATTCCCAATCCATAAATTGGCAACGCTAGACTTGACTGTGACTCTCTTCTGCAATACTGAGGCCGTTTTGCCAGCACAAAAAGGCAGGGAATGAGGTTAGGCATCTCTAAGAAGAAGCCAACCAGCATCTTGGGCTGAGGTGGAGGTTGCTGCTGAAGCGACTTTTTAAGAAGTGTGCAAAACCGACCAAATTCCCAGGGGCCAATCAGAAGCCCAGTTGGGCTACAGGACCATGAGCCCTTGGTGGGCGCCCAGTAGACTGCTCCCAGGGTGCCTGCAAAAACCACACTGGGGGTCCGTGCCCTGAAACCACAGGCATGGGTCAGGCCTTTGTGTCCAATTGCAAGGAGATGAGTCCCATCCCACCTGCCCTGTCTCTGAATCTGAACTCAGTTCCTGGTCAAGAGACCCTGTTTTTCAGTTTTGACCCCCTGGACAGGGAGGGGGAGGCACCTGAGTTTGCATTGGGTGCGTAGGGCTGCCTGCTTTCAGCTTGGTCATTTTGAGAGCTGGTAAAGAATACACCTTCCTGATGGTCTTGCTCACCAAGTTGGATCTGACCTCACAGTCCAGCACAGGCTTCAAGAGACTGCAAATAAAACAGACAGTGGTGGAGCTGGTGGTGGAGAAATATTAGGACACCACCACCCCGCCAAGGATGCACACATCTTCCCCCTAGAAGTCGATTCAACAGAATCAGCTCTGAATGTTTTATTATCAAACAGCAGAACAGATGCCAAATCTGAGGGGTCCCAGTTAAAGAGAAGAAGAAGAAGAAGAAGAAGTAGAGCTAATTTTAAATATCCCACTCTTCACCACCCCAAGCAGTACCGAAGTGGGACCGTTCCCTTCCTCTCCCACTACAGACACCCTGGGAGGTTGGTGAGACTGAGAGTCCTCTGACAGGACTGCTCCGCAGAAACCGCCCTAAGAGAACTGTGTTGGAATGGCAATCAGCAAGTGATTTGGTGAAGTCAGCCCTGTGGGGCTGTTGTTCAGCAGTGTAAGCAGCTCACTAGTGACACCTAATGATCACTGTGAGGTTGCAGGGAATTCTGAGGGCCATTGGCTATTTGGTTGCCGTTTGTGAAATCGCTACTTTAAGTAGCGAAAATTGCCCGTAACGCACAGCTGCGGTTTTTGCGGAATTTGGCACTTTCACTTCCTGTCAGTTTCGTTACCCACAGGGTTCCGGTCTCCGTCTTATCGCCACAAAGGAGGTCCCTTTTTAGCGCTTCTGGCCTCCTGTGGCCGGCAATCAAACTGCAGGGACACCTTTGACCTCCACCCAGAAGCCGAAATAGTTGGGGTTCCCCTTTTTTTTAAAAAAAACCCCGAAAACCCCGTAGCAACGAATCATCGTTAAATCATTGGCACCGTTGGAACTGGTTTTCCATTGTTTTCTATGAACTAGAGGTTGATGCATTGATATGTTTGATTGGTGAATCCCCGCCCACAGTACACGCCCACAGATTACCTGTTTATATGCACCTAGGCAGACACGTGGTCGGCCTCACTCTTGTGTTTGCCTAGCCTCCTGGCCGCCGCACAGGTTAACGTTGCAATGGAGAGGATTATTTTTAAATTGCTGGGTCAGTTGCTTGCGGTAGTCCAGCGTATCCATACCACCGTGTCGCAGAGGAGGTCTGTTTACGAGGACTACTGACAACGTGTTGCCAGAAGGATGACCACCAGTAGAAAACGATCTCTACGGGCACGCATGGCGGCTAAGAAACGCTGGCAAGCTATGGCAGAGGTCCGGTTCCCCAGACAGTTCTGGGTGGACGAAAGATCCGCTGACTGGTGGGAAAATTTTGTGTGGTCTTGCTGGGATGATGACCACTGGATTGCCAACTTCAGAATGTCGAGGGGAACATTTTTTGAAATCGTGGAGGCTCTCCGTGGCCGCATGGAAAGGCAAGTAACTGGCATGCGGCGCCCTGTTCCAGTGGGAAAAAGGGTGGCAGCCGCCTTGTGGTACTTGGCCACCCCGCAGTACTTCCGGACAGTTGCCCAGCAATTCGGATTAGGAGTCTCAACGGTTGGCGAGATCCTGCTGGAGTTCTGCCTCGCCATGGAGGCTGAATTGTACAGCAAAGTGGTGTGCCTCAGAGACCGGCTTGGAGCGGTGAGTGTCCTTCTATCTCCTTTGCCCTTTAAATTTTTTTTCTTGTTTGACAGGTGAGCAACAAATACGCAATGCACCCCACGCTAACATGCCATGGTTTCTATTCTTTTCTTTCCCTTATTTCAGAGTATGGATGGGTTTTCCAGGCTTGGATTTCCGCATTGTTTTGCAGCCGTCGATGGAAGCCACATCCCTATCCGTGCACCCGAGGGAAGCATAAAGGAGTACGGGAACAGGAAGGACTTTTGTTCTGTTCTCCTGCAAGGAACTGTGGACTTCTCCAGACGGTTTATAGATGCCGAGGTGGGGTGGAGTGGGAGGAGGCATGATGCCCTTGTTTTCAGGGAATCGAACTTCAGGAAAACCATGGACGAAGGGGTCTTTGTTCCCGGCAACCCCACCGCCACCATTGAGGGCGTGCGTGTACCGGCATTGGTGCTCGGGGATGGAGTCTACCCCTTACGCCGCTGGCTCATGACTCCCTATAAGCGGCCAAGGACAAACGTGCAGAGCTACTACAACCTCAGGCACTCCCGGGCAAGGAATGTTGTGGAGTGTGCCTTTGGCCATTTGAAGTCTCGGTTCCGTTGCTTGATGTCACGACTCCATGTGCATATAGACAATGTGACTCCGTTGGTCATCACATGTGTCATTTTGCACAACATCTGCGAGGACAAGGGACATAACATCCCCTTCCCTGTGGCTGAACCAGAACCTGTAGTCCTTGAGGATACAGCAGACATCCCTGAAGCCAGGAAAAAAAGGATCTATGCGGAGGGGTGCAAGGTTCGGGACGCTATAGCCAGTCACCTTTACAGAAATAGGAGACGTGTTTGATCGTTTTTTCTACTCCGGTGTTAAATAAAGTTTCATGTTCTTTGTTCAACCTTGTCTTGTGTGGTTTGTCTATTTAGCCAGCAAAAAACCGGCAATTCTCTGGTCCAAAAGCACTTTGACAGACCTAAATGCTAACTCCCCGCTGAAATTGACAAACACAATACGGAAGCGCTGAACAGGGAAAGTTTGGGGAGGCGGGTAGCCAGGAAGTATTGGCGACCCCTGTCAAACTGGAGGATCAAGCCACTTATGTTCCAAGGAATAATTTCATTGGTGGGCAGCTTTGATACATTTAAAATTTAGGGGGCTGCACTCATCCAGTGCAGCTAAAAGAGCCTCTTGTGGCGCAGAGTGGTAAGGCAGCCGTCTGAAAGCTTTGCCTATGAGGCTGGGAGTTCAATCCCAGCAGCCGGCTCAAGGTCGACTCAGCCTTCCATCCTTCCGAGGTCGGTAAAATGAGTACCCAGCTTGCTGGGGGGTAAACGGTAATGACTGGGAAGGGCACTGACAAACCACCCCGTATTGAGTCTGCCATGAAAACGCTGGAGGGCGTCACCCCAAGGGTCAGACATGACTTGGTGCTTGCACAGGGGATACCTTTACCTTTAGTGCAGCTAAATGCCTCTCAACAACCTCTTTGTCCATGTCAACCTGCCATCTCTAGATGTGCCTAAACCCTTTGACCTGTGGGAAAAAACAGATGTAAAATAGGCACTGAGACTTTCTGCTTTCTCTGCATCCTCCGTTAGAGTTTGTCCATCCGCACCCAACAGTGGGCCTATTGCCTCCTTTACTTTATGTATGCTCCTCACATAACTTAAAAATATTTCCTTGTTACAGTGGCCAATCTTAGCTCACCCTCCTGGCCAATCTTAGCTCACTCTCAGCTTTGGCCTTTCTGATGATTGGTCTACAGTGCCTAGTAACCTGTAGGTACTCTTCTTTAGAGCTCTGTCCTTCCCTCCATTTCCTGAACATCTCCCTTTTCTTTCTTAGTTCCTCTTGAAGTTCTCTGTTCATCCAAATAGGCTTCTTAGAGCTCCTGCAGTGTTTTGGTCTTTCTGGGATAGTCATTGATTGAGCATGCAATAGCTCTTGTTTGAGTAGCGCCCACCCTTCACATACTCCCTTCCCTTCCAGCATTCTCGTCCAAATAGATGGGGAAGAAATGGAGATAGTGACAGATTTTATTTTCCTGGGCTCCAAGATCACTGCAGATGGGGACTGCAGCAAAGAAATTAAAAGACACTTGCTACTGGGGAGGAAAGCTATGGCAAATCTAGATAGCATCCTAAAAAGTAGAGACATCACCCTGCCAACAAAAGTGTTTCTAGTCAAGGCTATGCAATGTATGGCTGTGAAAGTTGGACCATAAGGAAGGCTGAGTGTCAAAGAATTGAGGGTTTTGAACTCTGGTGCTGGAGAAGACTCTTCTTGTGGGTCCCTTGGACTGCAAGGTAAACAAACCGGTCAGTCCTAGAGGAGATCAGCCCTGACTGCTCCTTAGAAGGCCAGATCCTGAAGATGAAACCCAAATACTTTGGCCACCTCATGAGAAGGAAGGACACCCTGGAGAAGAGCCTAATGCTGGGAGCGATTGAGGGCAAACGAAGAAGGGGACAACAGAGAATGGGGATGGCTGGATGGAGTCACTGAAGCAGTTGGTGCAAACTTAAATGGACTCCGGGGAATGGTAGAGGACAGGAAGGCCTGGAGGATCATTGTCCATGGGGTCACGATGGGTCGGACACGACTTCGCACCTAACAACAACAAATATACACGATTTAGGAGTATTTTATTATAAAATAGAATACTTAATGATTTCAGGATTATATCCTTTTCAGGTATTGAAGCAGATTATAGCTTTATGTATAATTTCTTTCAATGTTAAATTTTGAGCATTTATGTCAAAGAACAACCACTGAGGAAAATCCCCTTTGATATCTGAAACCCGTTCTGGTTGGAAATAGCAATACTGGCTTTCGCTATATAACCGTAATTGTTCTCGTGTAAAACTTGTTTGCATTTCTGTAACCACCTTGGTTTACACGAAAGGGTGTCTTTAGCATGCATGCCAGCTCCTGTTCAAGTACACAAAGTTTAGCAGGTATATTAACTATTCGTTGTATGGATGTAATCAAAGACATAAATTAATTTCTTGGCCAACCAGTATTTAAGGTGTCTTTAGCATACATCCCAATAGCAGGTATATAGCCCATTTTTGTATGGATGTAATCAATGACATAAAGTAATTTCTTAGCCAACCAGTATTTAAGGTTATCTCATATGCAGTAGAAGACAGAATTTCATAAAACTATATAGTAATAATGGAGTATTTGGAAATAGCACTAGTAACTTTTGCGATATGACCATAATAGTTAAATATGTTACATTGTTGAAGTCCTAAGAAACTATCTTGTAATGTAATAGGGCTTGTGCTGGTTTTAAGAAACAATACCAAGAGACTCCATCTGCAGCATATGATAAGCTTGCGGGATATTTTCTGCTAACTATATGAAAGCATACAAAGAAATAAAAGTATAATGAGTCGTTCTTTTGTGAATGTTGTTTACATTTCGGTACGCTGCCTTGGTTTACACGAAAGGGTGTCTTTAGCATGCATGCTTATATGAATGTGCAGGACAGGTCCTGTTCAAGTGAGCAACGCTTAGCAGGAATATATCCCATTCGTTGTATGGATGTAATCAATGAGATAAAGTAATTTCTTAGCCAATAAGTATTCACGGTTATCTCATAGGCAATAGAAGATAGAATTTCATAACATTAAGCAACGCTGAACAGCTTTTATTAACCTCAACAAATTATCCAACATTGTGTTGGCCAGCAAGGGGAGAGGGAGTCTGACCCTGGCCCTCAGGCCTATTTTTTATCCCAAACACCCCACAGCTGCCTGAAGACCCTGACCAGAATCCCCGTGGATCTCCAGGGCTCCTTGCTGTGGGGTTTCTGACCCATAGAGTGGATGCCAGTGATGCCTCAGGAGGCATAGACCTCCCTTGGCCCATCACAGGTCATCCACCCTCTGGATCCTGTTGAGCTACCCAGCCGGGTAAGCTTAACCCCCATTTTACCCCTCAATCCTGAGGCGGCAACACCTTCGGGGAGTCTCTTATTGCTTCTAGACCCCCTGACCCATCTTCAGGCTCCATCCCCTTGCACTCCCCGCCACCAGAGGAGGGACCGCCATCCCTACTCCCGCCACCACCACCTTGAGTCCATTCTTGAACTCTGGCCCATATACTAGACAACCATAAGTCCACCCCCCAATTGGACAAGTGAATCCCGTCAGCCCTATACAAAGCAGAAATATTTTTATCAATGTCCCCATGGACCACTACCAAGCCACCAAGGTCCTTCATCAGGGATGCCACAGCCGCATTAATTTTTCGCAGCCAACGGTTCACACTGTTCACGTTCCTTGCTTCACGCCAGGCTCGCCGCTCCACCATCTGGGACCATATCAGAACTGTATTAGGCCATCTCTGCCGCAACGCCTCCAGATCACTCAGCATTCTCCGCTTCAGGTGAAATCGGCTTTCAGCAGGTAGGTCATTATCCCCAAGGTGTATCACCGGCACGCCTGGGAAGCTCCCTGAAACAAGCCACAGGTTAATGTTTTGCCTTGCCCGGCTATACGTACGCACGATATACCCGGGACTTCCATGTCTCTAGCCCCATGATCTGTTCAGGGGATGCCCCATCCGTATAAACCTGGGTGGCGGCCCCAATTCGAAAGGAATGCGTGCCATACCACCCCGGGTCCTGCCCAACCCTTCTCAGGCTAGCTTGTAAGATGGCCACAAACTGAAAACGAGATAAGCAGGACCCATCTGCATAGATAAACAAGTAGCCCGGCACAGGAGGTCGTCTTGCCAAGAAGGCCTCTAGGCAGGCCACGGGGCACGGCACGGTACCTGCCAGTCTAGATACACACAATAATGCCCGTCGCCCCCTCTGGTCAGTCTTTGACCGTCGTATCCAAATCTGGGCACCCCTCCTCCCCACTGTCACGTCCTCTCTCCCTAGGGAAACCGTTGAGGAGGGTGCCCTGGTCGGTGCCAGGAACTCACTGGAGTGCAGTGCCCCAAAGTAAGCCAATGTGAATGCTGAAGCTGCTAGCGTGGCCTCATACGAGTCATAACCCCCAGCTGGTCCACCAACCGTTTGAGCAAATGCCATGTAATGGGCCTTCTACCATCAGTGCACTTGGGGTCCCCCCTTTTCCAGCCTTCCACTGCCCTGCGGACCAGAAAGGAAGAACCCGGGTCCCACGACCCCCACAGCTTGCTAAAAAAGGAAAGTCCCGCCAGGTGGACTCGCATAGTGCCGGGTGACCTCCCCAGCTGCCGAAGTGATCCAAGTGCTCCCTGGAGTATCAGCTGTCTCCAAGGCTCCACAGCTCTCTTGGAAACTCGTCTGGGGACCGGCTGGCCTCTGGCGCCAACTGGAAAAATTTGTCTTTCTGCAATCGGGAGAGGGCACCCGCCAGCTCATTCTGCACATCAGCCACATGCTTAGCCTTAAACGAAATGTTATGAACTAGGCAATCAAGGACTAGGCGGCAAACCAGCCCCATAACCCTAGCAGAGGTTGATGACTGCCTGTTGACCACTTCCACGACTGCCTGGTTGTCGCACCAGAATTGGACCTTTCTGTTGGAAAAACGACCTTTCCACAATGCCACTGCTACTACTATCGGAAATAACTCCAGAAAGGTGAGGTCCCGCCTCACCTCCAGGCCCCAATGCTCTGGCCACTTTTCGGCACACCATCGGTTGGCAAAAAACACCCCAAAGCCCTGGCTGCCAGCCGCATCTGAATGCACCTGGAGTGCCTCGCCAAGTGCCAATGGGGACTGCCAGATAGAAACCCCATTGTACTGTCGCAGGAAGACCTGCCACACCCTAAGGTCCTCCTTTATGGCCCTTGTTACCCTGATGTGGTGTCTGGGGCCCCGCACTCCAACCGTGGACCTAGCTAGCCGGGCACAAAAGGCCCGGCCTGGAGCCACTACCCTGCAGGCGAAATTGAGATGGCCCAACAGAGCCTGCACCTCCCTCAAAGTGCTCTTAGTCTTGCCCAGCATGTCCTCCAAGAGGCCCCTGAGCGCACACAGCTTATCATCCGGCAACCGCAACGTGCCCGCCACAGAATCCAATTGGATCCCCAGAAAGGTAAGCAACGTAGCCGGGCCCTCCGTTTTTTCCGGCGCCAATGGGACCCCTAGGTCTTGGGCAACCTCCTGAAAGACCTGCAGCCATTCCTGGCACTCCTGGGCTCCAGCCGCCCCCACAAAAAGAAAATTATCTAGGTAATGGGTCGCGGCTTGAAAACCCCCTTTTTCCTTAGCTGCCCATTCCAGGAATGTGCTAAATGCTTCAAATACATCGCGAGTAATGGAGCACCCCATTGGCATCGCCTTATCGACGTACCAGCTCCCCTGTAATTTGAACCCCAGCAAACAACAATCCCGTGGGTTCCCTGGCAGCAGGTGAAATGCTGACTGAACATCGCAGTTGGCCATCATTGCTCCCGGCCCACATGAGCGCACAATGGCCACCGCATAGTCGAATGAGGCGTATCTCACCGAACACAACTCTGGAGCTATGTGGTCATTTACAGAGGACCCCCTGGGGTAGGACAGGTAGTGGATCAACCTGTATTGCCCCTCCGCCCGTTTAGGGACCACTCCCAACGGCGAAATCCTCAGGTTTGGCATGGGGGGTGAACTATAAGGGCCTGCTATCCTGCCTGCCCCCATTTCCTTCTCCAGTTTGTTCCTCACCACATCAGGCATTTCCTTGGCTGACCTCAAGTTGTCACAGTCCGTTGCCACCCTTTGTCCCATGTATGGGATGCTAAAACCCTTGGAAAACCAGGGTTTTCAGCAGATACAGCAGATACACTGCTGCCCGCCAATCGGGGTAAGTGGCTAGTATGCGTTCCAGAGCACTTACCCTTACAGGGGTCGGGGCGAGGCTCAGCAGCTCAGCTGACGGTGTCTCAGGCGGATTTGCCGGTGGCTGAAGGCCCTCCTGAAACCCATCCCCCATCCTTCTATAAGGAGGATTGGGCCACTCGAAAGGGCTGCTGGGCACTACCCCCTTTCATGCATGATTGCCCTGTGTGTGCCCCCCCGCACACCTCACAGATGTGGGCGGATTTGCCCTGCTGGCACTTACATTCAATCCCAACAGGCCAGGGGAAAGCTTCTTTTTAGCGGGGCAGCCCGTCTTTCTCTCTCCTTCCTCTGTCGGATGCTAGGACCAACCTTCATGATCCAGGAATCCTGATGCTTAAGATCCCAGCAGGCATCTGGATTATATGAAGCTAGCTCCCTGAACTCCTTATCATAGTCCATAGCTGCTTCCTCCCCACTGAACTCGCAGGCTTCTAGGACATGACAGAGGTAGCAGGCAAAATGCCAGCCCTCTCCGGATAAGCCCTCTCCGGATAAGCGCCATATATTCAGCAAACCCCCTTAGCCAGTTTACAAAGGTTTTCTTGCATCGTCCCACTTCCTGTCACCTTTTCTTGCCCATGTCCCTGCCTTTTCCTGTTTTTATGAAAGAAAAAAGGTCAACATAGTAACCATCTAAAGCCTTGTCCCTCAGTTTTCGGGGCAAATGAATGCCAGGAGGTGCATCGGTGTTCCTGCTGTGCAGCCAGGCTGGCAGCCCGGGTATAAAGGCCCCCGTTAACCAATATTTGTCATCACTGTGGGCATCCCCACTGTCCTCCCCTGAAGTGGACTCACCAGAGTGGCTTTCCTTTGTCCTTCGGCTGCTGCGCCTCTCTCGGGATCTGCTTGCAGGCACAGATTAACTGCTTGACCCTCGACTGTCCCCTCCAGGCTCCTCCATCGACCTGCTAAGGCTGCTGGACGAACTCCTTGCTCTGTGAGAGCCTGAGATTTGAGACATGGCTCTCACATAGCCCTGCCAGAAGGCGGCCTGCTCCCCCCTGGGGTCATCAAGGCCCTGCAATACGCTGTCCACCCCTGCACAATCCGGCGACTCCTGATGGGCCCTCCCCAGGGGAGAGGCTCCACGCTCCCATGACTTGGGTGCCTTTTGCTGCCGTGGCCTGCTCCTAGACCGTGCCATCCCCCCTGTGCTGTGGAGGCCCACTGGCCTTGCTCCCAGATCGAGTATGGAGTCCGCAGGAACCTTGGGCGGGAACCTTGGGACTTTCCCCCCTCGGGAAGTGGACTGCCCCCCCTGATGGGTAGCCCTGGCACCCTCTCCCTTGGGCTACGTGCCCTTCCTTGCCTGCTGCCACCCCCGTCGTGGCTCTCCTGTGGCCTCAGGCCCCCTGCTGGCTCCTGCGATCCGCAGAGCTCCTGCACCCCGGCCCGACACTCAGGTACAGCCACGGCCCATGCGGTACAGCCACGGTACAGCCACGGCCCATGCACTAGCCCTTCGGCCGCCCCTCCTGCAGGGCTCTTCGCCCGAGTTCCTCACCTCCCTCCCGAGTTCCTCCTAGCCATCTCTGGCCCCCTTTTGGGCCCACTTGCCGCCCTTGAGGCTCCCGGCCCTCGCGCAGCCTCCCTTGGAGCTCGGCAGCAGCAGCAAGCTTGTTGCTTGCTCTGCTGCCGGGGGGGAAAAGGCTGGGCTCGGAGCACGTGGCGCCTTTTAAGGCGCCGCGAGCCCGCGCCTCCCACGTGACGCGGCTCCCTGAGCCACGCACGCAGCCCCGACGCTCTGGGGAGCATCCTCCTTCCCTCCCACCACACTGCCGCGTCAATGGCGGCTTCCGGTGAGACTCCAGCTGCGTTTTAGCATGAATGGTATGTCAGCAGGCCAGGTCCTGTTCATGCATGCATGCCATGTCCTGTTCAAGTGCGCAACGTTTAGCTGGTATATTAACTATTTGTTGTATGGATCTAATCAATGACATAAAGTAATTTCTTAGCCAAGCAGTATTTAAGGTTATCTCATATACAGTAGAAGAAAGAATTTCATAACACTATATGGTAATAATAGAGAATTTGGAAATAGCACTAGTAGCTTTTGCTATATAACCATAATAGTTAAATATGTGAGTTACATTGTTGAAGTCCTAAGAAACTATCTTGTAATACCAGCTTTTGCTGGTTTTAAGAAATAAGAGACTCCATCTGCAGCATATGATAAACTTTCAAGATGTTTTCTGCTAACTATATGAAGACATACAAAGTAATAAAGATTAAATGAGTTGTATCCCGTTCGTTGTATGGATGTAATCAATGACAATTTTTAGCCGAGTATTTAAGGTGTCTTTAGCATACATGCTAATAGCAGGTATATATCCCTTTTTTTGTATTGATTTAATCAATCACGTAAAGTAATTTCTTCGCCAACCAGTATTTAAGGTTATCTCATATGCAGTAGAAGACAGAATTTCATAACACTATCTTTAAACCGCCCGTGGCGCCACGGGCGCCACGGACTAAATAATTCGGTAAGGCCTGCCGAGGCGGGATGTGTCCGTGATGAGGAAGGGTCCAGATTGGACCCTTCCTCACGACAGACAATCGGAGGGACCAATCGGCAGGCGCGAAGCGCCTGCCGATTGGTCCCTCCGAGTCCCAGCTCCAGGAACTGCGAGCCACGCGCAGCGCGGCTCGCAGTTCCTCCCGGCCTGACGCGGCGAGAGGCGCAAAGCGCCTCTCGCCGCGTCAGGCCACCGACCCAGGGAGCCCCCGGCAGTCGCGCAAAGCGCGGCTGCCCGGGGGTTCCCTGCCTGGCGGGCTGACGCGGCGAGAGGCGCAAAGCGCCTCTCGCCGCGTCAGCCCGCCGCCAATGATAGAAGCTCGCCAGCCAACCACCCAACCCTCCCCAGACCCCTTCCCAACCCGCCGCCGCTTCCCGAGACAACAAAACCCACCCAGCCACACACTCCGCCACCCACCCGCCGCCACCCAACCCCCAAACCCTCCCCAGACCCCTGCGCAACCTCCCGCCGCTTCCCAACAAAAAACAACCCACCCCGCCTCCCACCCGCAGCCCGCTCACCCTCCCACCCTCCCCAAACCCCTTCCCGACACGCCACAACGCCCCAAAAACCATCTGCCGCCTCTACCCCAGCCCCTGTCCCCACACTTCTGAACCCCACACCAACTCACCCTTCTCCCGCCCACTCCCTGCTCCGCGCTCACCTTATGCCAGGCCTCCTGCTCCCTCTCCCTCTCTTCCCTTTGTCCTGTTAGCCACGACGCCAGCCAGCGCGGCTTGCCCGCTGGCCGGCAGGCCACGCGAATGAACCAGGCATGCGCGGACTCACGCGCATGCCTGGTTGCTTGCCCCGACACCCTGCCCCCGCCCCTACCTCCAGCACGTATGCCCGGACTCCTGAGCATGCGTGCTTCCCTTCCCCATCGCTTACACCACCGGGCCTCCAAACCGCGCCGCTTACCAGCCTGTCCCCACCAGCTGCCCTGCGAGCTCCTAGGTACGGAGCCCTGGCACTATGCCTGCACTCTGCCCATTTTTATAAATGGGCTTTTTTTCTAGTATAATAATAATAGAGAATTTGGAAATAGCATTAGTAGCTTTTGCTATATACCATTGTTATGGTATATGACCATTCATTAGCCAACGAGTATTTAAGGTTGATAAGAGCCTCTTGTGGCGCAGAGTGGTAAGGCAGCCATCTAAAAGCTTTGCCCATGAGGCTGGGAGTTCAATCCCAGCAGCCGGCTCAAGGTTGACTCAGCCTTCCATCGTTCCGAGGTCGGTAAAATGAGTACCCAGCTTGCTGGGGGGTAAACGGTAATGACTGGGGAAGGCACTGGCAAACCACCCCGTATTGAGTCTGCCATGAAAACGCTAGAGGGCGTCACTCCAAGGGTCAGACATGACTCGGTGCTTGCACAGGGGATACCTTTACCTTTACCTATTTAAGGTTGATAGAATTTCATAATACTATTTAATAACACCCGCTTCAAAGATTGCTGCCTTGCCGTGGCAAGGAGGCTTGCGTAGCTCAGTGAAGCTATGAGCTATGCCGTGTAGGGCTACCCAAGACGGACAGGTCATAGCTGAGAGCTCTGACAAAAGGTGATCCACTGGAGAAGGAAATGGCAAACCACTCCAGTATCTTTGCCATGAAAACCCAATGGACAAGTTCAAAAGGCAAAACGATATGACGCTGGAAGATGAGCCCCTCAGGACGGAGGATTTCCAATATGGTACTGGGGATGAGCAGACGGCTAGTACGTGCCAGAATGAATGAAGCGACTGGGCCAAAACCAAAAGGACTTTAATTGTGGAAAGTTGTGGAAGTATCCGGTGGCGAAAAGACAGACCGATGCTGTAAAGATTTTTATTCCATAGGAACCTGGACCGACTGATCCGTGAATCAAGGCAGGCTGGACGTCATTAAACAAGAGATGACAAGACTGAACATCGACATTTTAGGAATCAGTGAACTAAAATGGACAGGAATGGGTGAATTTAATTCAGATGACCATCAGGTATACTACTGTGGACAAGAATCTCGCAGAAGAAATGGAGTAGCCTTCATAATCAATAAGAGAGTACGAAAAGCAGTCTTGGGATATAATCCCCAAAATGACAGAATGATCTCAGTTTGAATCCATGGCAAACCATTCAACATCACAGGGATCCAGGTCTATGCCCCAACCACTGCTCCTGAAGAGGATGTTGACCAGTTCTATGAATCATAGAATCATAGAATCATAGAATCATAGAGTTGGAAGGGGCCACACAGGCCATCTAGTTCAACCCCCTGCTCAACACAGGATCAGCCCTAAGCATCCTAAAGCAAAATGAAGCCCTACAACACCTTCTAGAAGCAATGCCAAGAAATGATGGGGGATTGGAATGCTAAAGTTGGAAGCCAAAAGATAACAGGCAAGTTTGACCTTGGAGTACAAAATGAAGCAGGGCACAGGCTGATAGAATATAGTAAAGTGATATCTTAGCCCAGTATTTAAGGTGTCTTTAGCATGCATGCTATACAGCAGATATGTATCCCATTCGTTGTATGGATGTAATCAATGACATAATTTCTTAGCCAAGGAGTTTGGAAGATCGCTATCAAATATCCTGGCTGGGTCGTCAAATGCGCTGGTCATCTCTGCTGACTGACTTGGACACGGCCATTCGACGCACCGGCATTCCCAACATATTAATAATTTGGGGAGAACAATCTCACCAGCATGATGGCAGTTAGATTGGCTGACTCCATCAGACAAGACTTCGAGAATGTTACCTACCAGTTCCCTGGAATTCAGATTTGGTGGTCAATGTTGTTAAAACGTTGGGTTTGGAGGGGACCTGTTTCCCCCAAAAAAGTTGATGGTGCACGGAAGAAGGTTAACGGCAGTTAATACGTTTTTGGTTCAAAAGGGTGGTTTGGTCATCCCACACCCAAGACATCAATCATCGGTCAGGGCCTTTATACAAGGCTGATGGAGTCCATCGGAGTGCGGGATGGATCTTTGGTTACATGACTTGTGTCATGCGTTGTTGGATGGCTACAGGCTTTGAGCGTTGGTGGGAACTAGGGCATGGGAATTTCCATCCCCTTGCTCTGTGGCGGTTTTTGGGCATGTGGAGGAACCATTGGTTGAGCAATCCCAGCCTGAGTGCTGGCATGCTCTAGTGGGGGGGCCTCCATAAGAGGCCGTGGGTAAGTGGAGCTGGGTGGCCATCACTCATGGAGGATGACCCTGAATCCAGATCCACATTTCTGGGTGATTCGGAACCCGGCAGAGGTTCACGCCTCAACGGATTTCATAATTTGGTCACCTCCCTGTAACATCCAGCATTGGGGGCACAGGGAGCCCAGCGGGATGCCAGAGTGCCCGGCGGGATGCTGGAGGGGCCCATGCATACCTGCAGGATTAATCTATGGCTGCCTTGTGGCTCGTGAGGGCTGGTTCCTAATTCCCCATGCTATCCAACACTCAGTAAAAGGTTGAATAAAGTTGTGGCCTGTTTAAAGCCAAAAGTGTGGCTCTGTGTCTCTGCAGTGAGAATTTGGAAATAGCACTAGTAGCTTTTGCTATATAACCATTGTTATGGTATATGCCCATTCATTAGCCAAAGAGTATTTAAGGTTGATAGAGTTTCATAATACTATTTAATAATAATAATAGAGAATTTGGAAATAGCGCTTTTGCAATATAACCCTAATTGTTAAATACATGACATTCCTTGATGAAGGCAAAGGAAACTATTTCAGAATCTACTAGGGGTTGTAATGGCTTTAAGTAACAATACCAAGAGACTCCATCTGCAGCATATGATAAACTTCCAGGATATTTTCTGCTAACTATATGTAATCAGAAGTAGTATTGGTAGAATGAGTCGTAAATGGTGTTTACATTTCGGTACACCACCTTGGTTTACACGAAAGGGTGTGTTTAGCATGCATGCTATATGAATGTGCAGGACAGGTCCTGTTCAAGTGAGCAACACTTAGCATGAATATATCCCATTTGTTGTATGGGAGATATCAATGAGATAAAGTAATTTCTTAGCCAACAAGTATTTACGGTTATCAATTTTTTCATCAGAATGCTCGCAGTCTTGCTAAGAATTTTAACATTCCTCTTGATGAAGCACATCACATTGTTCGTTCCTGCTCTCAATGTGCTGGTCTCACTCCTCTGGCTCCTGAGGGTGTGAACCCACGGGGGCTGGAGGCCTACCCACTCTGGCAAATGGATGTTACTCAGGAACCTCGCTTAAATCCCTGGAAATATCTTCCTGTGTGCGTGGATTCTGGCGCTCTTTGGGTTACTGCCCAGCGTGGAGAAACCACTAATCATGTCATATCTCACTGTCTGGCTTCTTTTGTGGCCTTGGGTCGGCCAGCTCGACTCAAGACTGACAATGGTTCTTCTTACTGTTCACAGGCTTTTGCTGCTTTTTGCTCACACTGGGACATTCAGCTCATTCATGGCTTGCCCTATAACTCTACATGCCAGGCCATAGTAGAATGCGCTAATTGTTCCTTCAAATCCCTACTTTCTAAATTAATAGAAAAGAGTGGACACCCCCTACCCAGCAATGGGCTTTTAATCTGGTCTCCAAGGCTCTTTTTGTTTATAATCATTTAAATTTGACACCTTCACTTGGCTCCTTTGTAACACCGGTTTCAGCCTTGGACCGGCATTTTCGGGCATGCCCAATCCTACCCCTGCCCATGGTCTTTTAGCGTCTTTTACCTGTCAGGTCCACGTGGCATGGACCGGCTCCTTTGTTAACCTGGGGGAGAGGGTATGCATCTTTTTGTCGCCCATAGGTCGCATGGCTTGGCACCAAGGCCAGCCCAACCCAGTACTGGAGTTCCCAAACATCTCTCCATAACACCATAGAGTGCCAACAACCAACAAAGCAGTTCCCGTGACCTGGGGGGGGCTGTCAAGGCAACGACTCTCCAAGCTCGCCAGCTTCTGCAACAAACCGGAGCCCAGGAGACACCAGAGAATCTGTTCCTTGCACTTTCTGCGGCTATCACTGCCAATTCTGTTCACACACCCTCTTTACATCATGAGATCATTTCTCCTTCTGCTGGGAATCTTTCTGCTGCTATCCACCAGTCCGGTGCAACTACTTCTCAACTGCCTTAAATTTAATCTCTGGACCCATCTAGCACAGCAAGTAAATGCATCCACCTTTTGTCTGCAATCCACTATGAACTTGCAGAATTTACTCTCCACATGCTTAATTCCTGTCCGTACTCCTTTACATCTGTTGTTAAATGATATTTGGTTGAAGGGAGTAGTACCTGCTAACAAATGATTGGGGAATAAACGCACACTCAAAGATGATTCTCTTTCTCTTATGTTGCTTCTAATACTACCTGTGCACATGTCATTAATTGCACATCACATCACAAGAAGCCCCACTGTCTTAAAGTTTGTCCTAATGAACAGTGGTCCCCAACCTTTTTATCACCGGGGACCGGTCAACGCTTGACAATTTCACTGAGGCCTGGTGGGGAGGGTAGTCTTTTGCTGAGGGACATCGCTGCCGCTGCCTGAGTCCCTGCTCCACTTGCTTTCCCGCCAGCGCCTCTGACTTCCTGCTGCCCTCTGGGGGGCGATGCCAGCAGTAACTGCGCAGTGTCGTGCCGAGGAGGAGCCCCAGCCATGGCTGCCACCAAAGATGACCCGGCAGCAGAGTGGCAGGGCAGCCCCTGAGGCAGCAGCCAGGGAGGAGGACAAGGAAGAGCTGCGGCCCGGTACCAACTGATCCACAAACCGGCACCGGTCCCCTGACCGGGGGTTGGGTACCACTGCTAATGTAAATTGTTCCTCAGTTGAAAATGTTTTGTTTGCTTATGCTCACACATTTCTTCCTCCACTATGGTTTTTCACATGTGGATCACGTACTTTTAACTATATTCCAGCTAATGTGTCAGATTCATTGTGTTGTTTGTGTAAGGCAGTCGCTTATCACGCAAAGAATGGTATTCTAGTCAGAGAGTTTACAATGTGGCCTCTTTAGATGAATCTTGCAATTCAGATGTAACTCTTTGCCTGTAGGGTTTGCCTGTGTTGTTGTTATGTGCAAAGTCGTGTCCGACCCATCGCGACCCCATGGACAATGATCCTCCAGGCCTTCCTGTCCTCCACCATTCCCCGGAGTCCATTTAAGTTTGCACCTACTGCTTCAGTGACTCCATCCAGCCACCTCATTCTCTGTCGTCCCCTTCTTCTTTTGCCCTCGATCGCTCCCAGCATTAGGCTCTTCTCCAGGGAGTCCTTCCTTCTCATGAGGTGGCCAAAGTATTTGAGTTTCATCTTCAGGATCTGGCCTTCTAAAGAGCAGTCAGGGTTGATCTCCTCTAGGACTGAACGGTTTGTTCGCCTTGCAGTCCAAGGGACTCGCAAGAGTCTTCTCCAGCACCAGAGTTCAAAAGCCTCAATTCTTTGACGCTCGGCCTTCCTTATGGTCCAACTTTCGCAGCCATACATTGCAACTGGGAATACCATAGCCTTGACTAAACGCACTTTTGTTGGCAGGGTGATGTCTCTGCTTTTTTGGATGCTGTCTAGATTTGCCATAGCTTTCCTCCCCAGGAGCAAGCGTCTTTTAATTTCTTTGCTGCAGTCCCCATCTGCAGTGATCTTGGAGCCCAGGAAAATAAAATCTGTCACTATCTCCATTTCTTCCCCATCTATTTGCCATGAATTGAGAGGGCCGGATGCCATGATCTTTGTTTTCTTGATGTTGAGTTTCAAGCCAAGGGTTTGCCTGTAGCGTAGCCAAAAGTATAAACGCTACTTCAACAGCACTAGCAGCACCTAATGAAGAACAAAAAGAACTGAGACATGCAATCCTAGATAATCGAGCTGTCATTGATTTTTTGCTCCTGCTGACACTCAGATACCTTCATGTGTCTGAATCTCTCTCATCCCAATAGTAATAATAGAGAATTTGGAAATAGCACTAGTAGCTTTTGCTATATGACCATAGTAGTTAAATATGTTACATTGTTGTTCTAAGAAACTATCTTCTAATATAATAGGGCTTCTGATGGTTTTAAGAAACAATACCAAGAGACTCCATCTGCAGCATATGATAAGCTTGCGGGATATTTTCTGCTATATGAAGACATACAAAGAAATAAAGGTAAAATGAGTCATTCTTTTGTAAATTTTGTTTACATTTATGTACACCGCATTGGTATAAACGAAAGTGTGTCTTAAGCATGCATGCTATGTAAATGGGCAGGCCAGGTCCTGTTCAAGTGCACAACGTTTAGCAGGTATGTATCCCGTTCGTTATCTGGATGTAATTAATGACATAATTTCTTAGCCGAGTAGTTAAGGTGTCTAGCATACATGCTTATAGCAGGTATATATCCCATTTTTGTATGGATGTAATCAATGACATAAAGTAATTTCTTAGCCAACCAGTATTTAAGGTTAGCTCATGTGCAGTAGAAGACAGAATTTTATAACTATATAATAATAATAGAGAATTTGGAAATAGCACTAGTAGTTCTTGCTATATGACCATTGTTATGGTATATTTCATTAGCCAACGAATATTTCAGGTTGATAGAATTTCATATTTAATAATAATAATATAGTGTAGTCAAAGTACTTTCTTAGCCAACAAGTATTTACGGTTATCTCATATGCCGTAGAAGATAGAATTTCATAACACTTAGGAACGCTTGGCAGGTGTATTTCCTATTCCTTGTATGGATGTAATCAGTGATATAAAGTAATTAATTATCCAATATTTATCATACCCAGTAGAATGTAGAATTTTTCATTACTATAAAAATAATAATATAGAATTTGGAAATAGCAATACTTGCTTTCACTATATACCCGTAATTGTTCTCGTGTAAAACTTGTTAGCATTTCTGTAACTCCCTTGGTTTACATGAAAGGGTGTCTTTAGCATGCATGACAGGTCCTGTTCGTGCGCAATGTTTAGCAGGTATCTTAACTATTCGTTGTATGGATGTAATCAATGACATAAAGTAATTTCTTAGCCAACCAGTTTTTAAGGTTATCTCATATGCAGTAGAAGAGAGAATTTCAACACTATATAGTAATAATAGAGAATATGGAAATAGCACTGCAGCATATGATAAACTTGCGGAATATTTTATGCTAACTATATGAAGACATACAAAGAAATAAAGGTAAAAGTTCTTTTGTATATATTGTTTACATTTCTGTACTTTATACTTCGGTATAAACGAAAGTGTGCCTTAAGCAGGCATGCTATGTAAATGAGCAGGCCAGGTCCTGTCCAAGGGCACAACGTTTAGCAGGTATATTTAGGGTATATAACCCTAATTGTTAAATATGTGACATTCCTTGATGAAGGCAAACTATTTCAGAATCTACTACGGGTTTTGACGTTTTTAAGTAACAATACCAAGAGACTCCATCTGCAGCATATGATAAACTTCCGGGATATTTTCTGCTGACTATATGTAATCAGAAGTAGTAATGATAGAATGAGTCATCACTCTTGTGAATGTTGTTTACATTTCGTTACACCGCCTTGGTTTACACGAAAGGGTGCATGCTATATGATTGTGCAGGTCAGTTCCAAGTGAGCAACGCTGAGCAGGAATATTTCCCATTCGTTGTATGGATGTAATCAATGAGATAAAGTAATTTCTTAGCCAACCAGTATTTAAGGTTATCTTATATGGAGTAGAAGAGAGAATTTCATAACACTATATAGTAATAATAGAGACTTTGCAAATAGCACTAGTAGCTTTTGGTATATGACCATAATAGTTAAATATGTTACATTGTTGAAGAAACTATCTTCTAATATAATAGGCCTTGTGCTGGTTTTAAGAAACAATACCAAGATACTCCATCTGCGGCATATAACAAACGTCCAGGATATTTTCTGCGACTATATGAAATCAGAAGTAGTAATGGTAGAATGAGTCGTCGCTCTTGTGAATGTTGTTTACATTTTGGCACACCGCCTTGGTTTACCCGAAAGGGTGTCTTTAGCATGCATGCTATATGAATGTGCAGGACAGGTCCAGTTCAAGTGAGCAACGCTTAGCAGGAATATATCCAATTCGTTGTATGGGTGTAGTCAATGAGATAAAGTGATTTCTTAGCCAACAAGTATTTATGGTTATCTCATACGCCGTAGAAGATAGAATTTCATAACAGGAACGCTTGGCAGGTATATTTCCTATTCCTTGTATGGATGTAATCAGTGATATAAATTAATTATCCAATGTGTATTTAACATTCTTACCCAGTAGAATGTAGAATTTCATAATATTATAATAATAATAATAGAGAATTTGGAAATAGCAATACTTGCTTTCGCTATATCTGTAATTGTTCTCGTGTAAAACTTGTTTGCATTTCCGTAACCCCCTTGGTTTACACGATAGGTTGTTTAACATGCATGCCAGGTCCTGTTCAAGTGCGCAACGTTTAGCTGGTATACAACTATTCGGTGTATGGATGTAATCAATGACAAAGTGGTATCTTAGTCCAGTATTTAAGGTGTCTTTAGCATGCATGCTATACAGCAGGTATGAATCCCGTTCATTGTCTGAATGTAATCAATGACATAATTTCTTGGCCGAGTATTTAAGGTGTCTTTAGCATACATGCCAATAGCAGGTATATATCCCATTTTTGTATGGATGTAATAAAGCAATTTCTTAGCCAACCAGTATTTAAGGTTATCTCATATGCAGTAGAAGACAGAATTTCATAACACTATATGATAATAGAGTATTTGGAAATAGCACTAGTAGCTTTTGCTATATTACCATTGTTATGGTATATGACCATTCATTAGCCAACGAGTATTTCATAGAGTTACATAATACTATCTAATAATAATAATAGAGAATTTGGAAATAGCACTACTTGCTTTTGCTACATAATTCCTTGATGATGGCAAAGGAAACTATTTCGCAATCTACTACCAGTTGTGTTGGTTTTAAGTAACAATACCAAGAAACTTCATCTGCAGCATATGATAAACTTCCAGGATATTTTCTGCTAACTATATGAAATCAGAAGTAGTATTGGTAGAATGAGTCGTAAATGTTGTTTACATTTCGGTACACCACCTTGGTTTACACGAAAGGGTGTGTTTAGCATGCATGCTATATGAATGGGCAGGACAGGTCCTGTTCAAGTGAGCAACACTTAGCATGAATATATCCCATTTGTTGTATGGGAGATATCAATGAGATAAAGTAATTTCTTAGCCAACAAGTATTTACGGTTATCAATTTTTTCATCAGAATGCTCAAAGTCTTGCTAAGAATTTTAACATTCCTCTTGATGAAGCACATCACATTGTTCGTTCCTGCTCTCAATGTGCTGGTCTCACTCCTCTGGCTCCTGAGGGTGTGAACCCACGGGGGCTGGAGGCCTACCCACTCTGGCAAATGGATGTTACTCAGGAACCTCGCTTAAATCCCTGGAAATATCTTCCTGTGTGCGTGGATTCTGGCGCTCTTTGGGTTACTGCCCAGCGTGGAGAAACCACTAATCATGTCATATCTCACTGTCTGGCTTCTGAGCAACGCTTAGCAGAAATATATCCCATTCGTTGTATGGGTGTAAAGTAATTTCTTAGTAATTTCTTTGTATTTACAGTTCTCTCATCCGCAGTAGAAGTTACTTAGCAACCCTTGGCAGGTATGTTTCCTATTCCTTGTATGGATGTAATCAGTAAAGTAATTAATATAAAGTAATTAATTAGCCAACGAGTATTTATCAAACCCAGTAGAATGCAGAATTTCATAATACTATAATACTATAATTTCATAATACTATAATAATAATAGAGAATTTGGAAATAGCAATACTATATAACCGTAATTGTTCATGTAATCAATGACATAAAGTGATATCTTAGCCCAGTATTTAAGGTGTCTTTAGCATGCTTAGTAGCTTTAGCACTAGTAGCTTTTTCTATATGACCATTGTTATGGTATATGACCATTAGCCAACGAGTATTTCAGGTTGATAACTTGCTTTCGCTATATAACCCTAATTGTTACATATGTTTCCTTTGCCTTCATCAAAGAATCTCACATATGTCTTTTTTTTATATATATATACAAGTTTTTTTTATTTTCATAAAGATAGAAATATAGGATGCAACACGAGTTATTAATACAAAAAGCAGTAAATAAAATATAATCATCATTTGAAAATATACGACCCCACATTGACTCCACAGTGATATAAACTTTTGCCCAAGACTGAGTCTAAGAGCCATCCACATTTCCACTACATTTAAAAAAGAAAAAAGGCCTATTTAGATATACAAAAGAAAAGTTATTATTAATCAACTTACTTGAGAGATTGTAGACCTCACGTTGCTTGATACAATCTAAGAGCTATCCTGGCAGATATTTCTAGGTTTGTTAGATGCTTAACATTAAACATTTCTTATAGAACAGTATGAGTTTTGGCCCTGTATCAATACCCTAATGAAGGGAGAGGAAAGTAGGGCTTTGCCTTAAAGATGTACAAAGAAAAAAAATTGCAAAAGGATTTCATAATTTCTCCTTATCCTTAATACAGATACATCTACAGAACCATTTATACTTGACCCATTCTAAGAGCCATCCTGACAAGTATAAGTTGAGAGCTTTGCATTTTCTACAGATCAGTATGAGCTTTGGCCCTATAACAATACACCAATAAAGAAAAAATAAGGGGGGGAAAGCCCCATTTTATATTTCCAACACTAACGATTATATTACCTATATGCCTACTAAGGAAAAGAAACAAGAGAGAAAAAAAGCACTGCTTCCCCTTTTTCATAAAAATAGCAATGTAGGATACAATATATGTTGTTAATACAGAGAATAATAAAGTTTACAGGTTTAGATTAAATGCTTAACATTAAACATAGAACAATATAAGCTTTCAGTCTTCTATAGCTTGTCCTTATCCTTAATTCTGATACATCTACAAAACAATTTATACTTCACCCGTTCTAAGAGCCATCCTGACAGGTATATTTTCAGATTTAAGTTGAAAGCTTAACATTAAACATTTTCTACAGGTCAGTGTAGGCTTTGGCCCTAGAACAATACACTAATAGAAAAAAGAAAAAATAAGGGGGGGACCCCCATTTTATCTTTCCAACACTAATGATTATATTACCTATATGCCTACAAAGAAAAGAAACAAGAAACAAGAGAGAAAGAGACACTGCTTCCTCTTTTTCATAAAAATAGAAATATAGAATACAGTATAACATTAAACATAAAACAATATGAGCTTTCGGTCTTCTTAAGGGGGTCTCATCTTGAGGCTTGCTACATCTTGTCATTCCCGTAGACTTATATTCTGTCCCATTGGCCTTTGGCGTGGAAAGTGCAGTTGTACTCTTTCCCGCAGAATATGCATCGATAAATCTTGAGGCCGTTGCACCTCCTGGACTCCAGTATCAATACAATTTTTTCCCCAAAGAGCTCCTTTAAATCGGTTACTTTCACTGCAGATCCATATTTCTTTTGATTGATTTTTGTACACTGTTGCTTTGAGATGGCTGTGTGTCTTTTTAAAAAGGGTGTCCTTATCTGGGCTGCAGAACTCCGGCATCCCCTTTTCCGTCTCCAGAATTTCAAATCTGAAGAGATTCTACTGTTGGTTTTCCACCTTGTTTAGAGCTGTCATCAGCCACTGTTATTGATCCATCATTCCTGTTAAAGACTTCTTCCTTGGCATCTTGGATCTCCTTGAAGATATGAATTTCAGATTTCTCTTCTGCTGTTGGTTTTCCACCTTGTTTAAAGCTGTCATCAGCCACTGTTATTGATCCATCATTCCTATTGGAGACTTCTTCCTTGCCATCTTGGATCTCCTTGGAGATATTTTCGACCAATCCATCTATAAATACTTTGAAATCTTGGGTCTGTTTCTCTATTAGATGAGCCACTCTTTTTAATATAGACATGTTTTTGACTTAAAAAAAAAACGGCCTCGAACAATTTTACAAGTGGCCAGTAAAGGTCCTCTGTTTTATCCTCTGGCATGTGACGTATTGAAGTCAGTTAAGGCAGATATTCTCGTGCTGGCACAGAGTTCTCGTGAGATCTTCCCATTCACAGCTCTTATCTCTTATCTCCGAAAACCAAAACAATTACAATAAGAGCTTTTGCCAATTAATTTGAGTTGATTTGAGTCCTTCTTCTGCTTAGTTAGGAGAATTAGCCTGCCTCATAACGAGGTGGCTTCGGGCAGAGCAGAGTAAGAGGAGGGGGGAAACAAAGGGCTTTGATGCAGGAAGAGAGACGGAGAAGAAAAAAAAAAAGAAAAATGAGAGAAACTTGCAGTAAATGATGTTTTGGAACTCAGCCGATGTCCTCCCCTCAGTTCAAAACGTTCATTTGCGGTAAATCATCGTGTAGGGTTGAAGCAGATACTTTAAGATTAAAGAAAGAAAAGAAAGTCCGAGATAGAAAATGGCAGTTGTCCTCTGGACCTGGAACACTGACAGCCTATAATCCAGGGAGATATACTCCCTAAAGGATTGGAGACAGCCCCAAGAACTTCCTGGGTAGAAAGGTGAGGTGGGGTTTGCGTACCCCTCCTCTTTTCTGCCAATTGCTTGCGCAATTGACCCCTGTCAGGCTTCAGAGATAGCAGAGCAAATGCCCTGCCACCCTCTCAGGACGACATCTTTAGCCACACACCCCTCACATATGTCTTTGATGAAGGCAAAGGATGTCAGGAATCAGGCTGAGCCCAGCCAGTGGAGTCCCAAGTGAAAGCACATCCGAAATCCAACAGCCAGTTGCAAATTTCCAAGAAGAGCTTTATTAGGCAAAGTCCACAGAATGCTAAAGCAGGCCAAGATCTTCCTAAGCAAAGATCTTGATAATAACAAAGTACAGGGGGAGCAGGTGGGGTAGTTATAGGGCCCACCAGATAGGGGAGGGGAACTCAGAAGGTTTTGGCGGGAGAGTGAAGAGAGGTGACAAAAGAGAGCCTGTTTCCAGGCTGCCAGATGGCAGGAGCCTTATCGGGAGGTTGGCACATTGTTGAGACTTTGCTGTCTCCGCAAGGACACTTACAGTAAGATTGATACATTTGGTGAAGCTCCTCACCCGCTGGGAAAGGAAGGGAGTGAAGTTCTCAGAAGACAGGTTTATTGCTTTATGGCCTTGGCCAGAACCGGCCGGGGAAGACATGGAAGTTTGAGAATATGCAGGGTCGGGATAGATCAAGATGGCATGAAGTAGGGGATTCATGACACTCGCCTCCCCTTAAGGGCCCCCCCCCGTTCAGGCACCCGTGGCGACGGGGGCTGGGCCCGGCTTGTAGGGGAAGCGGGCATGAAAGTTGCGGAGGAGGATGGGAGTGGCCACGTCCTCCGCGTCTACCCACTCATTATCGGAGTTGGGAAACCCCTTCCAGGAGACCAAGTATTGCAACTGTTTACAGAAGAAATGGGAATCAACGATGTCGGCCAGCTCGTAGTGGCTGTCCTCCCCCACCATGACGGGGGGAGGAGGACGGGACTGAGGGTGCCAAGCGTCTGGCGGGGGGGCCTTCTTGACCAAGCTGACATGGAAAACCGGGTGGACTTTGCGATAAGCCTTTGGGATGTCCACCAGTATCGTGACTTCGTTTAGCACTTTTACCACTTTGAAGGGGCCCACGAATTGGTAGCTCAGCTTTTTGCATGGATGCCTATTCTTGAGGTGTTTTGTGAAAATATACATCTCGTCCCCCACGGTGTAGGGGGGGGGAATTCTGGCGCTTCCGGTCAGCCCATCATTTGAAGTCAGCTTTTGCTTTTCCCAGGGACTCCGTCACCTCCCCCCAGGCCTCTCATACCCAGGCCGCCCACTCGTCGACTCCCGGTGGGGTAGCGGAGGGGTCCCCCGGTGGTTTCGTCAAAGTGGAGAAGGGGGGTGAGGCGTAGCCATGCACCACTTCAAAGGGGGATTTCCCCGTGCTGGAGTGCGGCGCGTTGTTGTACGCGTACTCCGCCAAGGGCAAGAGGGAAACCCAGTCATCCTGATGGTAGTTCAGGAAGCAGCGGAGGTATTGTTCGAGCACTTGGTTTACTCGCTCCGTCTACCCATTCGTGGCGGGGTGGTACGCGGAGCTGAGCCCCCGGGACACACCCGCCAGGGTCATCAGGGCCCCCCAGAATTTGGCAACGAACTGTGCCCCCCGGTCATTGATTATCTTGTGGGGGAACCCATGGAGTCTCACCACGTGGGCAACGAATAGTTCCGTGAGGCGTTGTGCGGTGGGCAGACCCGGGCAGGGCACGAAGTCGGCTTGTTTCGAGAATTGGTCCACCACCACCCAAATCACCGTCTTCCCCTGGCTGAGGGGTAAGTCTGTGATAAAATCCATGGAGATAATCTCCCAGGGGCGGTCCGGGACTTCCAGGGGCTTCAACAGGACCTGGGGCTTCCCCACACCCCGCTTGTGCGAAAGGCAAACCAGGCAGCCCGCGACGTATTTCCCCACGTCGCGGCAGGCCCCTGGCCACGAGAATTGGCGCCGAAGCAACCCCCATGTCTTTAGGAAACCAAAGTGCCCAGCGGCTTTGCTGTCGCGGCAAATTCGAGAATCTGTTTGCGGAGGGAGGCGGGGACATACCAGCGGTCCCCCCAGTACCAGACCCCCTCGTGGGCGCGCAGCTGCGAACGGAGGTCGGCCAATTGTGGGTCAGGCCTGAGGGCCGTTTGGAACTCCGATAGGGGTACTAGGGGCGGGGCCCCCGGAGGCGCTGGCGGAGGGCCCTGGATCTGTTGACCCGCTACCTGGGCCTGGCTGCGGGTTTGGACCAGGAGGCCCAGCTGCTTTGGGGTAAAGACCGTGTCAACCCGGGGGGCCCTGTGCTCGCCCGGGTGCATACGGGACAAGGCGTCCACCATGAAGTTTTTTCGCCCTGGGATGTGCACCAGGGTGAAGTCAAACTTGGAGAAGAAGTCAGCCCATCAGATTTGTTTGGTGTTAAGTGTACGCGGTCTCCTCAGGGCTTCCAAGTTTTTGTGATTGGTCCAGACCTCGAACGGGATGTTGGACCCCTCTAGGAAGTGGCGCCAGGTGGTGAGGGCGGCTTTGACCGCCGCCGCCTCTTTCTCCCAGATGGGCCAGTTCCGCTCGGTGGGGGAGAATTTACGGGAGAGGTAGGCGCAGGGCCGCTGTTGTCCCCCCACCGCCCTCTGTAGGAGGACCCCCCCAATGGCCTCGTTCGAGGTGTCGAATTGCACCATGAAGGGCTTGTCGGTTTCGGGGTGGGCTAGGACAACAAAAGTTTTTCACAGTCAGAGTAGTTCAGCAGTGGAATAGGCTGCCTAAGGAGGTGGTGAGCGCCCCCTCACTGGAAGTCTTCAAGCAAAGGTTGGATACACACTTTTCTTGGATGCTTTAGGATGCTTAGGGCTAATCCTGCGTTGAGCAGGGGGTTGGACTAGATGGACTGTATGGCCCCTTCCAACTCTATGATTCTATGATTCTATGACATAGTCCATCAGTGGCCTCCCCCGCTGTTTCAGTTCGGCTAGCGCCTTTTTCGCTTTTCGCTCACGAAAAGGGTCCCTGAAGGCATCCCGGAGGGTGGCTCTGAAGGATTCTAAGGAGGTGGCTGCCTCCGTTCCCCGCTCGTACTGGGTGATCCACCACTCCATGTCCTTGCCTTCCAGGTTGCAGCCCAGGGTGCGGACCAAGTCTGCTTCGTTCCGAAAAGAGTCCCCCCACTCCGCCAAGAAACCATCCACCATAATTAAAAAGTAGGTGAGGCTCTCCGGCGAACCATCGAATTTCACCTTGAATTTCCGGCCACCCAAGTGGTCGTGGCGCTCCCCTCAGGCAGCTCCATCGTCCAGTTGTTGTGGGGGCAGCCGGGCGGGCGAAGGGGGGGCATGGCAGGCGGTTGAGGTTGAAGAAGGGGAGGTGGGTGCCGGGTGTCCACAGCAAGAGGGGCATAGGGCCCCCTCCTCGGGGCTGCAGGGCGCTCCCACTCCCATGCTTGTTGGTCTCCTCGGGGCGCCGGTGGCTGCTCTGGCGGCGTGGGGGTCCGCGTCGGGGGTTCCCCCCAAGGGCCTTATAGAAACGTTCCGGGGTCCAGGGCCCCCGGCTGGGAACGTGATGGTGAGGTTTCCCCCCTCAGGCGGTGGGGTTCTTGGCGCGAGAGCGGCTCGCTGAAGACTGTGAGCCATTCAGGCCCCGGCCGGGGCTCTGGCTTGGTGTCTGCATCATCCTCCTCCAGCCACGTGGTCGTCACGCCTGGGCGAGGGAAGGCCAGTCGCCTGGGGGGGCCAACGTGGAGAGGAGGCCCGTGGCTGCAGTTCCCCCCAGGGATTTGAGAGTCCCGTACCCGAGCGAGGGGGTGCTGTGATGCTTGGGCCTGGCAACAGGGCCCACAGGGGGGCGAATTGTTGGTCTCCTCGGGTGGCCTGGGCAGCGGAGTCGCCGGGCAGGGATGCGGGCAAGGAAGATCGTCCCTTCTTCCCCTTCTCGGAGGCGACGTGGGCATTCCAGAGGTCACGGTACGTCTCGGCTTGGCAAAGGGCCTCGGTCTCGGCCCGGCGAAGGGCTTCGATTTCTCTCCGCTGGTCCCCTACGCGTAGCATCAAACCCTCGAGTTCTTCGGCCGGGACGAGGTGTTGGCATCCTCGGGTGAAATTGACTCCCACCTGGCGGCCCATTTCGACCAGTCTGCCCACGTCTCCCGGATCTTCGGGGGCTCCTTCGTCCTCGTCCGGGGTGGAGGGAGAGGGTGATTCCCCCATCGCACTCGCAGCCCGGGGCTCGGCATGACGGGGTCCGGTGGTCTCCGGCGTCCAGGGGGGTTGTTAGAGGCACCGTGGTTGCACCGTCCTCAGCCCGCTCCTCGATGGGGACGTGGATGATCAGGCGCTGGCGGCCCCCGTCCGGGGACTGCTCCACGATGTCTGACCCTGAGTCCTCCGGGGCTGCCGCGGCCATGGGTAGCGAGGCACCCCAGGTGGCCTTACTCTTTTATTTAATAGAACCCTGTCCTATTTAAAGATAAGGTTATGAAATTCTCTCTTGTACTGCATATGAGATAACCTTAAATGCTGGTCGGCTAAGAAATTAATTTGTCATTGATTCCATCCATATAACGTATGGGATACATACCTGCTAAGCATTGCTTAATGTTATGCAATGGTATCTTCTACTGCCTATGAGATAACAGTAAATAGAAATTACTTTTTGTCATTGATTTCATTGATTTCGCACAACGAATGGATATACCTGCTAAACGTTGCGCACTTGCACAGGACCTGGCCTGCTGATTCACATACCATGCATGCAAAAAGCACCCTTTCATTTATACCAATGCGGTGTACAGAAATGTAGATAATTACAAAAGAACGAATCATAAACAACATAAACAATATCAAGGGACTCCAAATCCATATGATTAACTTGCGGGATATCTTCTGCTTATATGAAGTCATCAGAAGTAGTAAAGGTAATATGTCCTTCTCATGTAAAATTTGTTTGCATTTCTGTGACCACCTTGGTTAATACGAAAGGGTTTCTTCTACATACATGCCAGATCCTGTTCAAGTGCGCAACGTTTAGCAGGTATATTAACTATTCGTTGTATGGATGTAATCAATGACATAAATTAATTTCTTGGCCAACCAGTATTTAAGGTGTCTTTAGCATACATTCCAATAGCAGGTATATAGCACATTTTTGTATGGATGTAATCAATATAAAGTAATTTCTTAGCCAACCAGTATTTAAGGTTATCTCATATGCAGTAGAAGACAGAATTTCATAACACTATATAATGATACTTGAGGGACCGCCTATCTCCTTATGCCCCCCGCAGGGCACTTCGCTCTGCGGGTAAGAATCTGCTGATGATCCCAGGACCCCGGGAGGCACGCCTGGCCTCGACAAGGGCCAGGGCCTTTTCGGTCCTGGCCCCTACCTGGTGGAATGAGCTCCCTGAAGAGCTGCGGGCCCTGTCGGAGCTCTCTGAGTTCCGCAGAGCCTGCAAAACGGAGCTCTTCCGCCAGGCGTTTGTCTAAGGCCGGGTGATGGCCCGGGGCTAAGATCGGACCCCTCTCCCCGGAGGGGGGAGGCCAGTATTAAACTGACCTGGTTCCCCAGAGTGTTCCATCCTATGCCCAATTATCCTCCGTTCCCTTCTGCTCATCCAGTGGGCCTGTATGGGAATAGTTTTAATCGCCATCATTGTGACTTAGTCATTGTTTTAATGGGGTTTTAATGGGGAATTTTAATGGTTAATATATTGTATCTGTATTAAAATGTTGTGAACCGCCGCGAGCCGGTTTCCGAGAGCGGCGGTCATACAAATCAAATAAATAATAATAATAATAATAATAATAATAATAATAATAATAATAATAATAGATTATTTGGAAATAGCACTAGTAGCTTTTGCTATATGACCATTGTTAGGGTATATGACCTTTCATTAGCCAACGAGTCAGGTTGATAGAGTTTCATAGTACTATCTAATAATAGCAAAAGAGAATTTGGAAATAACACTACTTCATTTTGCTATATAACCCTAATTGTTAAATATGTGACATTCCTTGATGAAGGCAAAGGAAACTATTTCGGAATCTATTTCGGTTATGATGGTTTCAAGTAACAATACCAAGAGATTCCATCTGCAGCATATGATAAACTTCCTGGATATTATCTATCTATATGAAATCAGAAGTAGTAATGGTAGAATGAGTCGTTGCTCTTGTGAATGTTACATGTTATGGTCATATAGCAAAAGCTACTAGTGCTATTTCCGATTTCTCTATTATTACTATATAAGGTTATGAAATTCTATCTTGTACTGCATATGAGATAACCTTAAATACTGGTTGGTTAAGAAATTAATTTGTCATTGATTACATCCATATAACGTATGGGATATATACCTGCTAAGCATTGCTAAATGTTATGCAATGGTATCTTCTACTGCCTATGAGATAACAGTAAATAGTAATTACTTTTTATTTTATTTATTTATTTGTTTGTTTGTTTGTTTGTTTGTTTGTTTGTTTGTTTGTTTATTTATTTATTTATTTATTTATTTATTTATTTATTTATTTATTTATATCATACTTCTATACCACCCTCCCCGGAGGCTCAGGGCGGTTTACATTATAACAGAGAACCATACATAAAACAATCTGTAGAACATGGACATCGATAACCGACAATTGCAACCAAACACAACACAGTATAACAGTAAACAATCGTAATACAAACAGGTCCAGGGCTTGTTGATGGGATTCTGAGGGGGGTGGCTTATTGATTGAATACTGGGGGGGTGGGGGTGGGGGGGAGCAGGGGCCCTTGGTCGCTGTAGATTACATCCGGTCTCGGCCAGATGCCTTGTGGTGGAGCTCCTTTTTGCAGGCCCTGCGGAACTGTTTAAGCTGCATCAGGACCCTGATCTCCTCTGGGAGCTCGTTCCACCAGGTAGGGGCCAGAACAGAGAATGCTCTGGCCCTGGTCGAGACCAGACGGACTTCTTTAGGGCCAGGGATTCTTAGCTGATTGGAGGCAGTAGAGCGCTCTTGTGAATGTTACATGTTATGGCCATATAGCAAAAGCTACTAGTGCTATTTCCGATTTCTCTATTATTACTATATAAGGTTATGAAATTCTATCTTGTACTGCTATACACCTGCTATTGGGATGTATGCTAGACACCTTAAATACTGGTTGGCTAAGAAATTTATGTCATTGATTACATCCATATAAGGTATGGGATATATACCTGCTAAGCATTGCTTAATGTATGCAATGGTATCTTCTACTGCCTATGAGATAACAGTAAATAGAATCACATAACACTATATAATGATAAAAGACTTTTTGGAAGTAGCACTATTTCCTTTTGCTATATGACCATTGTTATGGTATATGACCATTCATTAGCCAACGAGTATTTCAGGTTGATAAGAGTTTCATAGTACTATCTAATAATAGCAAAAGAGAATTCGGAAATAGCAGTACTTCCTTTTGCTATATAACCCTAATTGTTAAATATGTTACATTCCATGATGAAGGCAAAGGAAACTATTGCGGAATCTACTAAGGGTTGTGATGGTTTCAAGTAACAATACCAAGAGATTCCATCTGCAGCATATGATAAATAAACAGGTCCAGGGCTTGTTGATGGGATTCTGAGGGGGGTGGCATTGATTGAATTCTGAGGGGGGGTGGGGGGAGCAGGGGCCCTTGGTCGCTGTAGATTACGTCTGGTCTTGGCCTGGTGGAGGAGCTCCTTTTTGCAGGCCAATTCATTAGCCAACGAGTATTTAATGTTATCATACCCAGTAGGTTAGAATTTCATAATACTATGTAATAATAATAGAGAATTTGGAAATAGAAATACTGGCTTTGGCTATATAACCGTAATTGTTTTTGTGTAAAACATCTTTGCATTTCTGTAACCACCTTGGTTTACACGAAAGGGTGTCTTTAGCATGCATGCCAGCTCCTGTACAAGTGCGCAAAGTTTAGCAGGTATATTAACTATTCGTTGTATGGATGTAATCAAAGACATAAATTAATTTCTTGGCCAACCAGTATTTAAGGTGTCTAGCATACATCCCAATAGCAGGTATATAGCCCATTTTTGTATGGATGTAATCAATGACATAATTTCTTAGCCAACCAGCATTTAAGGTTATCTCATATGTAGTAGAAGACAGAATTTCATTAAACTATATAGTAATAATGGAGTATTTGGAAATAGCACTAGTAACTTTTGCGATATGACCATAATAGTTAAATATGTTACATTGTTGAAGTCATAAGAAACTATCTTGTAATATAATAGGGCTTGTGCTGGTTTTAAGAAACAATACCAAGAGACTCTGCAGCATATGATAAGCTTGCGGGATATTTTCTGCTAACTATATGAAAGCATACAAAGAAATAAAGGTAAAATGAGTCGTTCTTGTGTAAAACTTGTTTACATTTCTGTAACCACCTTGGCGCAGAGTGGTAATGCAGCCGTCTGAAAGCTTTGCCCATGAGGCTGGGAGTTCAATCCCAGCAGCCGGCTCAAGGTTGACTCAGCCTTCCATCCTTCCGAGGTCGGTAAAATGAGTACCCAGCTTGCTGGGGGGTAAACGGTAATGACTGGGGAAGGCACTGGCAAACCACCCCATATTGAGTCTGCCATGAAAACGCTGGAGGGCGTCACCCCAAGGGTCAGACATGACCCGGTGCTTGCACTGGGGATACCTTTACCTTTACCTTTAACCACCTTGGTTTACACGAAAGGGTGTCTTTAGCATGCATGCCAGGTCCTGTTCAAGTGCGCAAAGTTTAGCCGGTATATTAACTGTTCGTTGTATGGATGTAATCAATGACATAAAGTAATTTCTTAGCCAAGTATTAGCAAAGTGTCTTTAGCATGGTATGACACTAATCATGTCTATGAGTTTATTAAAGTTTGCCCTACCAAAATCCAACATCCGCGTCTGGCTACAAGCTTCCTTGGCTCCCCATCTCAAAAGGAATTCTATGAGGACATGGTCACTTCCCCCTAGGGTCCCCACCTCCTTCACCTCATCCATCAACTCTTGCCTGTTGGTCAGTATTCAGTATGGCTGAACCTCTTGTGGGTTCATCTACCATTTGATAAATGAAATTGTCAGCCAGGCTGGTCAGAAAGTTGCATGACTGAGGACGCTTCGCAGAGTTTGTTTCCCAGCACACATCTGAGAAATTGAAGTCACCCATGATGACAAGGTCCTGCTGCTTGGATATTTTCTCAAGCTGCTCACAAAGTGCAGCATCCCCATCCTCTCTTTGGTCAGGATGTCGGTAGCAGATGCCAACCACCACACTGTTTGTTTTCCCCTTGCTTATTTTCACCCAAATGCTTTCCACTGTAGATATGCTCTCCTTTAGAAATTCTTTGTATGGATGTAACGACATAAAGTAATTTCTTAACCAACCAGTATTTAAGGTTATAGGCAGTACAAGATAGAATTTCATAACATATAGTAATAATAGAGAATTTGGAAATAGCACTAGTAGCTTTTGGTATAAGACTATAATAGTTAAATATGTGAGTTACATTGTTGACGTCCTATGAAATTATACCAATAGACTCCATCTGCAGCATATGATATTTTGGGAAATTTTCTGCTAACTATATGAAAGCATACAAAGAAATAAAGGTAAAATGAGTCGTTCTTTTGTAAATATTGTTTACATTTCTGTACACTGCATTTGTATAAACAAAAGGGTGTCTTTAGCATGCATGCTATGTAAATTAGCAAGCTAGGTCCTGTTCAAGAGCGCAACGTTTAGCAGGTATATTTCCTATTCGTTGTATGGATGTAATCAATGACATAAAGTGATTGCTTAGCCCAGTATTTAAGGTGTCTTTAGCATGCATGCTATACAGCAGGTATATATCCCATTCGTTGTATGGATGTAATCAATGACATAGAGTAATTTCTTAGCCAACAAGTATTTCCGGTAATCTCAAAGGCAGTAGATGATAGAATTCCACTAAGCAACGCTTGGCAGGCATATTTCCTATTCGTTTTATGGATGTAATCAGTGACATAAAGTAATTCATTAGCCAACGAGGATTTAAGGTTGATAGAATTTCATAATATTATTTAATAATAATAATAAGAATTTCGAAATAGCACTACTTATTTTTGCTATATAACCCTAATCGTTAAATATGTAACATTCCTTGATGCAGGCAAAAGAAAGTATTTTGGAATCTGGTCCGGGTTGTAAGTAACAATCCCAAGAGACTCCATCTGCAGCATGTGATAAACTTCTGGGATATTTTCTGCTAACTATATGAAGACATAAAGGTAAAGGTAAAGGTATCCCCTGTGCAAGCACCAGGTCATGTCTGACCCTTGGGGTGACGCCCTCCAGCGTTTTCATGGCAGACTCAATACGGGGTGGTTTGCCAGTGCCTTCCCCAGTCATTACCGTTTACCCCCCAGCAAGCTGGGTTCTCATTTTACCGACCTCGGAAGGATGGAAGGCTGAGTCAACTTTGAGCCGGCTGCTGGGATTGAACTCCCAGCCTTATGGGCAAAGCTTTCAGACGGCTGCCTTACCACTCTGCGCCACAAGAGGCTCTTATGAAGACATATAAAGGTATAATGAGGCATTCTTTTGTAAATATTGTTTACATTTCTGTACACCGCATTCCCCCTTCAAGGATCGCTGCCTTGTTGTGGCAAGGGGGCTTGCGTAGTTCAGTGAAGCTATGAGCTATACCGTGCAGGGCCACCCAAGACGGACAGGTCATAGCTGAGAGCTCTGACAAAAGGTGATCCACTGGAGAAGGAAATGGCAAACCACTCCAGTATCTTTGCCATGAAAACTCTATGGACAGTTCCAATAGGCATAACGATATGACGCCGGAAGATGAGCCCCTCAGGTCGGAAGGTGTCCAATATGCTACTGGGGATGAGCAGACGGCTAGTACGAGTAGCGCCAGAATGAATGAAGCGGCTGGGCCAAAGCCGAAAGGACGCTCAGTTGTGGAAGTAACTGGTGGCGAAAAGACAGTCCGATGCTGTAAAGATTTTTATTCCATAGGAACCTGGAACGTCAGATCCATGAATCAAGGCAAGCTGGACGTGGTTAAACAAGAAATGAGAAGACTGAACATCGACATTTTAGGAATCAGTGAACTAAAATGGACAGGAATGGGTGAATTTAATTCAGATGACCATCAGGTATACTACTGTGGACAAGAATCTCGCAGAAGAAATGGAGTAGCATTCATAATCAATAAGAGAGTAGGAAAAGCAGTCTTGGGATACAATCCCCAAAATGACAGAATGATCTCAGTTCGAATCCAAGGCAAACCATTCAACATCACAGTGATCCAGGTCTACGCCCCAACCACTGCTGCTGAAGAGGATGAAGTTGATCAGTTCTATGAAGCCCTACAACACCTTCTAGAAGCAACGCCCAAAAATGATGTGCTTATCATCATGGGGGATTGGAATGCTAAAGTAGGAAGCCAAAAGATAACCGGGATAACAGGCAAGTTTGGCCTTGGAGTACAAAATGAAGCAGGGCACAGGCTGGTAGAATTTTGTCAAGAGAATACAATGGTCATAGCAAACACTCTTTTCCAGCAACCCAAGAGACGACTCTACACATGGACATCACCAGACGGACAACACAGAAATCAGATTGACTATGTGCTCTGCAGCCAAAGATGGAAAAGTTCTATCCAGTCAATAAAAACAAGACCAGGAGCTGATTGTGGTTCAGATCATGAGCTTCTTGTTGCAAAATTTAGGCTTAAATTGAAGAAAGTAGGGAAAAGCACTAGGCCACTCAGGTATGAACTAAATCATATCCCTGACGAATACACAGTGGAGGTGACAAATAGATTTAAGGAATTAGATCTGATAGACAGAGTGCCTGAAGAACTATGGACGGAGGTTCGCAACATTGTACAAGAGGTAGCAACTAAAACCATCCCAAAGAAAAAGAAATGCAAGAAATCAAAATGGCTGTCTGAGGAAGCTTTACAAATAGCTAAGGAGAGAAGGGAAGTGAAAGGCAAGGGAGAAAGAGAAAGATACACCCAACTGAATGCAGAATTCCAGAGAAAAGCTAGAAGAGATAAGAATGCCTTCTTAAATGAACAGTGCAAACAAATAGAAGAAAACAATAGAATGGGGAGGACCAGAGATCTTTTCAAGAAAATTGGAGATATGAAGAGAACGTTTCATGCAAAGATGGGTATGATAAGGGACCAAAATGGTAGGGACCTCACAGAAGCAGAAGAGATCAAACAAAGGTGGCAAAATTATACAGAAGAACTATACAAGAGCGAGCTTAACATCCCTGATGACCACAATGGGGTAGTTACTGACCTGGAGCCAGACATCCTGGAATGTGAAGTCAAATGGGCCTTAGGAAGTCTGAGCAACAATAAAGCTAGTGGTAGTGACAGCATTCCAGTTGAACTATTCAAAATCTTAAAGGACGATGCAGTAAAAGTGCTACACTCAATATGCCAGCAAATTTGGAAAACTCAACAATGGCCACAGGATTGGAAAAGGTCAGTTTACATTCCAATCCCAAAGAAGGGCAATGCCAAAGAATGTTCAAACTACCGCACCATCGCACTAATTTCTCATGCTAGCAAAGTTATGCTCAAAATCCTACAAGCTAGGCTCCAGCAATATGTGGACCGAGAACTTCCAGAAGTACAGGCAGGATTTCGAAGAGGCAGAGGAACTAGAGATCAAATTGCCAACATACGCTGGATCATGGAGAAAGCTAGGGAGTACCAGAAGAACGTCTACTTCTGCTTCATTGACTATGCTAAAGCCTTTGATTGTGTGGAGCACAACAAATTGTGGCAAGTTCTTAAAGAGATGGGAATACCAGAGCATCTTATTTGTCTCTTGAGAAATTTATATGCAGGTCAAGAAGCAACAGTGAGAACTGAACATGGAATCACTGACTGGTTCAAAATTGAGAAAGGAGTTCGGCAAGGCTGTATACTGTCGCCTTGCCTATTTAACTTGTATGCAGAGCACATCATGAGAAATGCGGGATTAGAGGAGTCACAAATTGGGATCAAGATTGCAGGGAGAAATATCAACAACCTCAGATATGCAGATGATACCACTCTAATGGCAGAAAGTGAAGAGGAACTAAAGAGCCTGTTGATGCGGGTGAAGGAGGAGAGTGCCAAAGTTGGCTTGAAACTCAACATCAAGAAAACAAAGATCATGGCATCCGGCCCTCTCAATTCCTGGCAAATAGAAGGGGAAGAAATGGAGATAGTGACAGATTTTATTTTCCTGGGCTCCAAGATCACTGCAGATGGGGACTGCAGCAAAGAAATTAAAAGACGCTTGCTCCTGGGGAGGAAAGCTATGGCAAATCTAGACAGCATCCTAAAAAGCAGAGACATCACCCTGCCAACGAAAGTGCGTTTAGTCAAGGCTATGGTCTTCCCAGTTGCAATGTATGGCTGCGAAAGTTGGACCATAAGGAAGGCCGAGCGTCAAAGAATTGAGGCTTTTGAACTCTGGTGCTGGAGAAGACTCTTGCGAGTCCCTTGGACTGCAAGGCGAACAAACCAGTCAGTCCTAGAGGAGATCAGCCCTGACTGCTCTTTAGAAGGCCAGATCCTGAAGATGAAACTCAAATATTTTGGCCACCTCATGAGAAGGAAGGACTCCCTGGAGAAGAGCCTAATGCTGGGAGAGATCGAGGGCAAAAGAAGAAGGGGACGACAGAGAATGAGGTGGATGGATGGAGTCACTGAAGCAGTAGGTGCAAACTTAAATGGACTCCGGGGAATGGTAGAGGACAGGAAGGCCTGGAGGATCATTGTCCATGGGGTCACGATGGGTCGGACACGACTTCGCACATAACAACAACAACACACCGCATTGGTATAAACAAAAGGGTGTTTTTAGCATGCATGCTATGTGAATCAGCAGGCCAGGTCCTGTTCAAGTGTGCAACATTTTTCAGGTATATATCCCATTCGTTGTATGGGTGTAATCAATGACAAAAACTAATTTCTTAGCGCACAAGTATTTCCGGTTATAGGCAGCAAAAGATAGAATTCCATAACACTAAGCAACGCTTGGCAGGTATATTTTCTATTCGTTGTATGGATTTAATCAGTGACATAACGTAATTAATTAGCCAATGAGTATTTAACATTATCATACCCAGTAGATGGTAGAATTTCCTAATACTATGTAATAATAAGAGCCTCCTGGCACAGAGTGGTAAGGCAGCAGCCATGAGGCTGGGAATTCAATCCCAGCACCCGGCTCAAGGTCGACTCAGCCTTCCATCCTTCCGAGGTCCGTAAAATGAGTACCCAGCTTGCTGGGGGGTAAACGGTAATGACTGGGGAAGGCACTGGCAAACCACCCTGTATTGAGTCTGCCAAGAAAACGCTAGAGCGCATCACCCCAAGGGTCAGACATGTAATAATGACATGTAATAACATGTAATAATAATAGAGAATTTGGAAATAGCAATACTTGGTTTTGCTATTTAACCATAATTGTTAAATATGTGACATTCCTTGATGAAGCCAAAAGAAACTATTTCGGAATCTCCTACTAGTTGTGATGGTTTTAAGAAACAATATCAAGAGACTCCATCTGCTAACTATATGAAGACATACAAAGTAATAAAGGTATGCAGATTTCCTATACGTTGTATGGATGTAATTTCTTAGCCAAGTATTTAAGGTGTCTTTAGCATACATGCTAATAGCAGGTATATATCCCATTTATACTCTCCTTGGCCTTTCCCAACCATGTCACAGCAAGTTCTCCAGCCCTAAGGCTTCCACTAAACCAAAAACCTACCCATCCTGAAGTATACTTTCCCTAACACTAACCCAAATTGAGAACTTATCCGGGTGAAAATCGTATTCTTTACAAAATATTTACAGGTAAAATAATCTGAAAAAACTATTTATACTCTCCATGGCCTTTCCCAACCATGTCACAGCTTCTTTCCCAGGCCTAATGGTTCCACTAAACCAAAAACCTACCCATCCTGAATCATACTTTCCCTTACCTTAACCCTAACTTAAAAAGTTGCAAAATTCTATTTTTTACATAATTTTTACAGGTAAAATATTAATATTGGCCTTTCCCAACCATGTCACAGCATCTTCCCCAGCCCTAAGGCTTCCACTAAACTAACAACCTACCCATTCTGGTGTACTTTCCCTACCCTTAACCCAAATTTAGAACCAAAAACATACCCATCCTGAAGCATACTTTCTGTAACACTAACCCTTACTTGAGAACTTAACCGAGTGCAAAATTGTCATGGCGCCGTCTCCAGAGGTTGCAATATTCTATTTTTACATAATTCTTAAAGGTAAAATATTGTGAAAAAATAGTTATTTGGCCTTTCCAAATAACTAGTCCTTGGACTTTCCAAACCATGTAATAGCTTCTTCAACAGGCTTAAGGCTTCCACTAAACCAAAAACCTACCCATCCAGAAGCATACTTTCTCTTACTCTAACTGTAACTTGAGAAATTAACTGGGTACAGAATCCTATTTTTTACATAATTCTTGCAGATAAAATATTGTGAAAAAACATTTATACCCTCCTTGGCCTTTCCCAATCATGTCACAGCATCTTCCCAAGCCCTAAGACTTCCACTAAACCAACAACCTACAGATTCTGAAGTGTATTTTCCCTACCCCTAACCCAAATTGAAAACTTAACCGGGTGCAAAATTGTCATGGCGCCGTCTCCAGAGGGTGCCTTTGTACCACTGCCTGAGCTCATTCTGCCAGCTCCCTCGGAGGAAGATGTGGAGGAACTGGAGCAAAGCAGCAGGGTGCTGCTTAGAGAGGCAAGTCCCGATAGGGAGCGACAACCAGGTCCCAGACAAGCATTATGCCCTCTACACCAGTTCTTTCGGTTCTCCTTTGGACTTCGTCAGCTAACAATTCCTGATAAGACGTGAACTGGACTTATGACTACTCTCTGGTACGCCCTTTGAACTTGCTTGAACTTATGACTACTCTCTGGTACGCCCTTTGAACTTGCTTGCCCTTGAACTAACCCTGTGTGTGCCCGGCTAGGGCAGCACAAAAATCCTATTTTTTTACATATTTCTTGCAGGTAAAATAATGTGAAATAATATTTATACTCTCCTTGGCCTTTCCCAACCATGTCATAGCTTCTTCCCCAGCCCTCAAGCTTCCACAAAACTAAAAACCTACCAATCCTGAAGCCTACTTTTCCTAACACTAACCCAAATTGAGAACTTAACCGGGTGCAAAACTGTATTTTTACATAATTTTTACAGGTTAAATAATGTGAAATAATATTTATAGTCTCTTTGGCCTTTCCCAACCATGTCACAGCAAGTTCCCCAGTGTTGGGAAAGGTCAAGGAGAGTATAAATATTTGTTCACATTACAGTTTTGCACCCGGTTAAGTTCTAATCTTAGGGTTAGAGTTAGGGAGAGTATGCTCCAGGATGGGTGTTATTTGTTTAGTTGAAGTATCAGGGCTCGGGACCTTGCTGTGACGTGACTTCTATATATTCTTATGGTCTTATTTGCCTCCTCATCTTTCCTTATCTATTTGATTGTTAGTCCAGAAACCATTTCCACTGTTCTATAAATCTCTTCTCGGAAATTTATTAAGGTTGTTAGTCTGGCCATTTTCGCCAATTCAGTTAGTTTCTCTAGCCACATGTCTATTGTAGGAATTTCTTTTAGTTTCCATTTTTTAGCTGTTACCATTCTTGCCACTGTCGTTGCATGAAAAAATAAAGGTTTCATTTGGGGCTGAACATTGTCTGGAATAAAGCGCAGTAAGAAATATTCCTCAGTCATGCTGAAGTTAATGCCTAACATCTTCTCCAGTTCTTGATTAATTTTTTTCCAAAACCTGTTTATGCCAGGACACCTCCACCATAAATGAAAAAATGATCCTACTTTACTTTTGCATTTCCAGCATTTATTACTGCTTTCTTTTGCCATTTTAGCTATCATTTTGGGAGTCATGTACCACCGGTAAAACATCTTAAACCAGTTCTCTTTTATGATTTGACTTTTTGTTAACTTATTCACGTTTTCCCATTCTTCCACTGTAATCACTTTTTAAAAATTCCTCATCCACTTAATTGCGCAAGAAATAGTCAAAGAAAATTGGTATAAAATGTTTTACAGGTGGTATGTAACACCAGAGCAGAGACATGGCACTTGGATAGCTCGAATACTTTGAGCTCCTGTTCCACTGAGGGTCAATCACTGCTGTGATTGACAGAATCGGGTTTTGGGTATGCTAACCCACCCACTATCTACCCAGGAATTCCATGTGAATCTTTGGGACATCTCTGTTCCACAGGGAAATTAATATCCCATGGAACACAAGCTCAGTGTGCACAGAGTCCAGCAAGTGCCGCACGCCATTTTAAAACTTTTTTCTCTCTTTTCTACTCTGTAATCAACAAAGCTCTTTATTTTAATCTACAAAGCTAACTGGATATTTTCCTGCAAGACTTTCGACTCACCACAACTCCGGAGTGAAAACAACTGGCAGACATCAGATCGAGCCTACAAACAGTGAGTGGGGGTTTCCCCCGGCACCTCCTCCCCTGGAACAAACTCTCGGCGTGGAAAGCTGCTTTCTTTAATTTAAGCAAGCTAGAGTGACAGGAAGATAAGTGAGAGGAGGTAGAAAAGGGGCTAATACAACTAGAACATCCCCTTGCCACTGTTTATAAACCGGAGATTGAAACGCAGATACAAGGGTCTCGCGCGAGCTGCTTGCCAGAACGAGAACTCAGGCTTGGGAAAGCTTCAACAGGTCATTAAAGCGACGAACGACAGCTGGTGAAGAAAATAGTTTTGGTTTCCCATTGACAGCTTCAGGGACTAGAGTGTGCAAAGAGGCAAAATTCTATCTGGAGTGCCATTTTTACCTCTGGTCTTTTTTTTTGCTCCGTCTTTCTTTTTCTCTGGCTGATTCCTCAGGACTTTGAATCTTCTCATGGGTATACCGCCAGAGCTGTTTCCTCTGAATACAAGTTTTATACGGAGAGACTGATAGACTATCAAGACTCTGCTGCCATCTGGTGGACTAAAGCATACACTCCTTTTTCTTTTCTTTTTTTTCCCTTTTGGTTGCTGGTATTTCTAGCACATTGGTTTTTTTTATCATCATTTTTATTCTATTTTTTAATCACCTTTCTTTCTATTATTATTCTTTTTCTTTTTAAACCCTCTTTTTGGCAATTTTTTAGCCCTGATTTACTTTCCCCCCCCTCTTTTTTCTCCTTTTTTGCTCTCAAACCACACCTAACACACCTTTATCTCTTTTTGCTTCTAGGGGCGCCTGACAGGTTAAGGTGCAGGTGCAGATAACCTGGACAAGCCCCCCATCTGTTGCTGATGAAACGCTGCAGACAAGAAGGGTTGAAGAAGTGAAGCGGAGTAAAGTTAGAACACCAAGGAGGCACTGCAGGATTGGAGGGTAGAACACTGGTGTAACTATTTTTCTATAACTTGGCTATAAAGTATATTGGGTATACCATTATATATGTTGATTTAATAGTGTTTTGTAATAACAGAGTTTTAAAAGTGACACATACCAGGTGACATAACCACTTGCCAATTAATATAATATAATCAATGAACCACAGATCTTGACGTGCAAAATATCAACCAAAAAACTGGATGTGAGACAAATCCCAAATGGGTGAAATATCTGGGAATTTACCTAGACAAAGACTTCCGAGAACTCTTCACTGGTAAGTATGAAAGACTATGGAAGATTATGCAACTGGATATCAAAAGATGGAATGAGTCAAAACTGTCCTGGTTGGCCCGAATGGCCACGGTTAAATGAACTTGTTGCCTAAATTTAACTTTTTGTTCCAAATGTTACTAATAGAGATCCAGGAGAAAACGCTGAGAAAATGGCAATCAGAGATCAATAAATTTATCTGGAGTGGAAAAAGGCCAAGGGTTGCTTTTAAAATACTTCAAGATGTGGAGAGAGGAGGTCAAGGTGTTCCTAATCTAAAACTATATAAAGACGCAGTAGCACTTACATATGTAGTGGACTGGATTCGGGAACCACATTCAAGAGAATTGGTATTTGAAAGAAAAACCTTGGGTAATAGCTTCCATGAAAGACTATGGCCAGCAGGAAAACAAAAAACAAAAAGCAGCAGCAAACACCTGGATTAGTGGACTCTTGAACGTATGGTCAAGATATAATAAGAGACTATCCCCAGCACCATCCATATTAAATCACCAATTGAGGCATATTTTGGGAAAGCTCAACAGAAAAGGCTGACTTGTCTCCAGTACAAAGACTTAATATCAAAGACCGGCAAGTTCAAGGATATACAAACAATAAAGAAAGGAGTAGAAATTCAATGGTTATATAACCAATTAATATCTAGATTTAAAGCAGAGTTTCAGCAACCGTTAAATCTAGAGGCTCCAATACCAGAGTTTGAAAACTTAGTAATCCAAGACAAACCACACTTACAGGGTCAAATATACAAATTGTTATTGGTATGAGACAGAAATGGAACGGGTTAAGCCATGTATGATCAAATGGATGCAAAATATTGAGACTAATGTGACAATGGAACAATGGGAGCTAGTATGGTCTAGAATACCAAAGTATACTAATAGTCAAACACTTAATTGCGCAAGTTTTGACCACTTCTGTTTCGGTCTTATATTTTAACAATATCTTGTATATGTGGCCTTGCAGATGTGATTTCTGTTGCAGGATAATTTCCTTGAATTCTGTGAGTTCCATGTTTATACTATCCTGTGTTTTAAATTCTGTTTTAAACCTGGATTTTAATTGATTATATTCTAACAATTTTATTAAAAATCCTTCTTGGGTTAATGTTTGCAGATCTTTCATTTTCTTTGTTTTTGATATAATTTGATATTTAAGACATGTGATCCTAGCTTGCTGGGAAAAAGTCATATATGCCTCTACGGGCGATTTTAGCTTGGAGGGAGACAGTCTTTCTTTATATTTTTGCCATATTTTAACAGCCCCATGTTTCCACGGATTTTTCTTTATTTTTTGTCTGGTCTTTAGATTTATTGATGGCTATAAGATTTCATGAAATCTAGTCCAAAAGTTTTCTCTATCCAGCACTAGGTCTTTGTTCGTTGGATCAATCATCCAGTCAGAAAGCATAGTCAACATGCCTGCATGTGAATATAATTTTAAATTTGGCAGGGCTAAACCTCTTCTTTTCTTGGCATCTTGTAGTATTTTAGCTGCTACTCTATGTTTTTTATATGCCCAGATAAAATTATGTAGCTCTGATTGCCATTTATTTATCTGTTTGTCGGCCAACGCTATAGGCAAAACTTGGAATAGGAAGTTGATCTTTGGTAGTGTGTTCATTTTTACTATTGCCATGCGAGCTGACCACGAAATCTTCATCTTTGCCCACCTTTCCAAGTCACTTTGGACCTTTTTCCATGTTCTCTCATAGTTATTTTCAGCAAACTAGTCAAATTTTATTTTATCAGTTTTGGATTAATTTCACATCCAGATAGTTGTTTAATGAGGTCTTTTTCATCATCGGTTATTCCTTGTAGAAATATTTTAGTCTTGGACTTGTTGATCTTGTATCCTACATGTCTGCCAAATAAATTTAATAGTTCAAACAATGTGGGAATTGAAGTAATAGGATCAGTTACAACACACACCACATCTTCTGCGTAGCATTTTATTCTAAACTCTTAGTTTCCTACTTTAAGCCCTTTTTTTTTTTTTGGAAAACATGGCGGCTGTGCCGGACGCAGGGGTTTAGAGCTCCGCCCTGCACCACTGGTTATGAGTGCCTGGGGACTACCAGGCACTCTCCCCCTGGCAATTTTTGGGGGACTGGGTTAGTTTCTTCCCCCCTTTCCCTTTCACTGAGTTGGCTTGGCAGTAACCTCAAGGAGGCAGCAACGCAAAGAAGGAAATAACAGCGGCCTAGCATGCCAATTACATCACCGAGCTCGCATCGGAGGCCACCCCAGCGTGAGTCAGCTGTGCTGGGGGAAGGTTGACCGACGTGAGCCTTAGGGGCGATTCAAGCTAGTGCCAGACTGCAGCACAGGATCCCAGGACGGTACAGAGCCCTGCGAAAGATCTTCTCTCCATCTGTTGGGCTGTGCGCCCCTTTCCCTAAGCTTGGAGCCCCCAGAGTATCCCCCCCTGATCCAGCTGCAGTGGGGGAGAAGAGGAAAATCGGCGCTTGCTGGGAGAGGAGGGTAACACGACGAAAGAACTACTTGCAGCTGGTCTCTCTGGGCTCCGGCTTGGTTCCTGGCTGGTGTGGTGGCAGAATGCGGCGGCGGCAGCGGAGGAGCATTTTGGAGTCTGGGGAGCCTGCTGTAAGAGTCGGGGGTCGTGCCTCAGTCTTTGGACCAGCGCGGGAACGGGAGGAGGCTCCCTGGCGGAGCTGCTTGCCCAGGGCCCTACGCGGTAGTTAAGGAGATCCCTCACCAGTGGAAGTGCGACCTGGAGGATGGGAAAGCCTTTGATGCTTTCACTTTAAGAGCGAAACCAAGACTGGAGGAGAGGAGAATTTGGTCCCCAGACTGCCACCCAGAGGCAACCGGAATATCTCCCAGAGCTTGGTCGCTGGGTTTAGCTTTGCCCTCTCGGGTTCCACCTAGTGGCTCTGGCCAGAACAGCATTTAGACCTGCTCCTTTCTTATTGCTGTCAATACTGACTTGCTGTGGATGGAAGGGTGATTTTTGAGATCTTCACCAAGAGAGGCTTGAGATTAGGTTAGGTCAGCTAATTAGAGAGGATCAGCCGGAGGACAGAGAGAACCCCTGAGATAGGCGGGATCTCACCCTGCGATCGGACACCTCTCGCTAGCTGCTAGAATTGGTGAGTGGGGGGAGGTGGGGTTGGGCGGGTGATAGTGTAAGTGGGCTGGGCAGGCTAGGGTGGGATGTAGTTGTAGGGAGAAGGACCTAGCTTAGGTGTATTAGTGCCCTCTCTTGGGGGGTAGGTGGGAGGAATTATGGAGGGAGAGTTCTGGTCAGGGGGGGAACATATAGAGGGGCTGGGATCCCGACGATCACGGGCCAGGGGCGCTATGGCTGGGGGAGGAGGTTGGACAACAGAAGGGTTGGGAGCACTGGTGACTCGTATAGGGCCCGGCCGTGGAAACACGTCCGGCGCTCTGGGTGTGCTCAATTCCCTTCTAACCTCCATCCCATCCCCAGGGATGTGAGGGTGGAGGCTAAGGGGAAAGTGGGTCTGACATTGGTCTTGTGCAATGCAAGGTCAATCAAGAATAAGGCTGCGACTCTGCAACACTTCTTTGCGGAGTCGAAGGCTGACCTTGCGTGCATAACGGAGACCTGGCTGAGAGATGGAGAGGAGGTGGCCTTGAGAGAATTGGCCCCAGCAGGTTACTCCATTCATCACCAATCCTGGACCCACAAAAGAGGAGGGGGGTGGCAAACTTGGTCCGGGAGGCTTTCTCCTACAGGGCTCTCCTGGGGCCGGAAAACGGTGGGGTGGAGTGTGTTGGTATTGAGTTGGGCTCAGTTGAGAGTTTGGCTATCTGGCTGGTATATTGCCTGCCCAACGCCCCGCCAGATGCCCTGCCCCACCTGCTGGAGGCTTCTAATCATGGGTGACTTCAACGTCCACGCGGACGCGCCCTCTTCAGGACTTGGCAGGGACCTGGTGTCATCCAAGGTGACACTGGGGCTCTCGCAATTTGTTGCTGGGCCCACCCATTATGCCGGTCACACGCTCAACTTGATTTTTGGCGCTGGGATAGAGGTGGATCTGGATACAGCTTTGGCTGTGCCGTGGTCAGACCACTATGCCCTGCGGGTCCGGCTCGAGATACCACCCCCTCTCCACTTGGGTGGCGGGCGTATTTTTGCTCATGGATCCGCTCGGTTTCCAGAATGCTCTGCGGGACCCAATGCCTCCTGGCGGCTCACTTGCGGCCATGGTGGGGGACTGGCAGTCCAGCCTGATGGCCGCCATAGATGAGATCGCCCATAAACGTCCTCTCTGCCCTCGACTCAAATGGGCCCCCTGGTACAAGGGGGTGCTCCGGGAGAAGACTCGTGATGAGGCTACAAGAACATCTTATCGCACGCTTATGAGGGCGTATGAGATGGCAGTGAAAGTGGCTAAACGTGAGTTTTTTGCCACGGATATCGCGTCCACAAGCTCTCGCCCGGCCCAATTATTCAGGGTAGTTAGATCACTCACTGCCCTTGAGAGGCGCCAAAACACTAGACAATTGGAAATCTGCTGCGAGGCATTTGCGAGCTATTTTGCAGATAAAGTCTTGTCACTCCACCGCGACCTTCCCGCCACAATTAATACAGTGAATGAACTGGAAACCTGTTGGCGCCATTGGTAGTGAGGTTTGATGGCTTCAGGCAGCTCTCTTCTTCTGAAGTGGACAAGTTGCTAGGTTCGGTCACGGCGACCACCTGCCCCCTCGACTCCTGTCCTTCTTGGCTCCTCAAGGGAGGTGGCCAGAAGATAGGAGGCCAACTCAGAGACATCATCAACTCCTCCCTAGGTATGGGAAAGTTTCCTGAGCGTCTCAAGGAGGCGGTGGTCCACCCTCTCCTGAAGAAACCATCGCAGGATCCGCTGGACCTGCTAACTACTGCCCAGTGTCACATTTAGCGTTCCTGGGCAAGGTGGTGGAGAGGGCTGCAGCGGACCAGCTCCTTGGAGGAAACTTCAGCACTCGATCCATATCAGTCTGGCTTCTGCCCTGGCCACGGGATGGAGACAGTTTTGGTCACCCTGCTGGATGACTTATGTTGCCAGCTGGATAGAGGCGGGTCAGCCGTGTTGGTCCTTTTAGACCTATCGGCGGCCTTTGACATCGTGGACCACAGTTGGTCCATCGCCTGGCCGGTACGGGGATACAGGGCACAGCCTTGTGCTGGATACGCTCCTTCCTCCAGAACTGGTCCCAGAGAGTTGTTGTGGGGGAAGAGTTCTCGTGGCCCTATAGACTCCATTGCGGGGTCCTTCAGGGTGCAGTCCTCTCCCCCACATTGTTTAACATCTTTATGCACCCTCTGGCCCAGCTGATATGGAGTTTTGGGCTGGGTTGCCATCAGTACGCTGATGACACCCAGCTCTATCTCCTAATGGACGGTCATCCGAACTCCCCCCTGGAACCATTGGGCAGATGTTTGGAAGCAGTGTCTGAATGGTTCGAGCAGAGTCACCTGAAACTCAACACTCCAAGACAGAGGTCCTGTGGCTGGGGAGAAGGGGGCGGGAACAGGCAGCGCGTCTACCCACCCTAGCAGGGGTGCAACTTAACATCATGCCCCAAGCTAGGAATTTGGGTGTGACCATTGATGCCTCCCTGACTACGGAGGTTCAGGTCAAGAGAGTAGCGGGCCAGGCATTTTTCTATCTTCGCCAGGCTCGGCTACTAGTGCCCTACCTGTTCCCTGACCACTTGGCCACAGTGATCCATGCAACAGTCACCTCCAGAATAGATTTCTGTAACTCGCTCCACGCAGGCCTACCCTTGTCCCTGACCCGGAAACTACAGCTGGTGCAAAATGCAGCTGCCAGGGAACATCTTGGAGGGCCCACATCCAGCCAGTGCTGAGGCAGCTGCATTGGCTGCCAATTGCTGCTCGGATCTGGTTCAAGGTTTTGGTTTTAACCTTCAAGGCCATATGCAGGTTGGGACCCACATACCTGAGGGACCGCCTACCGCTCTATGCCCCCCGCAGGGTCTTACGCTCTGTGGGTGAGAACCTGTTGGTCGTCCCCGGCAAGAAGGAAGTGCGCCTAGCCTCGACCAGGGCCAGGGCTTTTTCGGTCCTGGCCCCTACCTGGTGAAATGAGCTCCTGGGTGATCTGCGGGCCCTGCGGGATTTGTCAGCTTTCCGCAGGGCCTGTAAAATGGAGCTCTTCCACCAGGTCTATGGTTGAGGCTGGGGTCAGCGAATCAGGGCCATCGCTCCCCGCCTAGGAGTTGGAGTGTACGCTACTCCCCTATCCTTTCCACTGCTTTGATAATTGGGGGAGGGATGGGATTTTTAGCTGTCATGTTAGTAGATTGATGTTTTAATGGGAATTTTAATGGGGTTAGTTGTTGTGACCTGCCTCGAGCTTGTCGGGAGAGGCGGGAAATAAATCTAAAATAATAATAATAATAATAATAATAATAATAATAATAATAATAAATCATCTGATGCATGTATTTTTGTTGCCAGCATTTCCAGAATTAGATTGAAGAGTAGCGGTGATAGCGGGCAGCCCTGTCTTGTCCCTCTTTTGATTTTAATGATATCTTCTGTCAGCAGACCGTTTACTAGGATTCTTGCCTCTTGCTGGGAATAGATTTTGGCCACCAACTTCAAAAAAATGTCTCCGCAGTCCAAATTTTGCAGCGTTTCCATTAGGAAATTCCAGAGGACATTATCGAATGCTTTTTCGGCATCAAGAAAAAGAAATGCTGTCTGGAGTTTTTGCTGTTTGGCAAAATCCATTGCACTTAAGACAAATTTTATATTATGCCTCATTAATCTTCTGGGCATAAAGCCCGTTTGATCTATATTCACCACTTCTCCAATACATTTTTAAAATCTTTCTGCTAATATTTTTGTAAAGATTTTATAATCATTATTTAACAGCGATATGGGCCTATATGAGTGAGGAGAAAGGCAATCTCCCCCTTCCTTAAAAATTAAAGAAATGCGAGCTTGGTTCCATGAGTCTGGTAACTTTTTGTTTCCTTCCTCAATTACTTCATTTAATAATAGAAGCAGTATTGGAGTAACCACATGTACATTTTTTTTGTAATAGATCGATGTTAGACCATCTGGCCCTGGCACTTTTTGAACTTTAGTTGACTTTATTGTTTCATGTATTTCCTGAGTTGTTATCTTCTGGTTTAAAATTCTTTTATGATAGTCTGTAAACTGTTTTAATGGTATATCGGTGTTATCTGTTAGATTTTCTTCTTGTTGATACAACTGCTGAAAGAATTTGGTGAGGCATTTTTGTATTTCTAGTTCATTCATATACTCTTTTCCTTTGGTTTTTAGTTAAACAAACTGCTTTGTTTTTGTGATTTCACTCTTAGTTTCTGCGCCAGCCATCTGCCCGGCTTGTCTGCCCACTCAAATTCTTTTGCTTCAGATACTCCAGTTTTTTTCTCATGTCTTACAGAGGATCCCTGCAATCAATCTGAAATTCTCTATGAATGAAAAAGACCCCACAGGTCAAATAGAAAAAGGCCATTTGTCATGACTCTCTCATTCTCAAGTAACATGGTTTTTGACATTCCATGTGGAGGAGATTTTGTGGATGATGTAGAGTCAGAATGACAACTGGAATGTCTTCACTGTTGAGGTTAGTGTATGCTTGGAGCCTCCCCCCACCCCTATGTGCCATTCCAGTCTGTCTTCTGCAGCTCCTCACATCATCTCACAACTCACACGACACCCACTAATTTTCAGCAGTATTTCTTTAGTTGTTTTGCCTGGGAAGAAGTAGTATCATGATGGCCTGTTCCTCCCTTGCTAGGGTGACTGTGGTGGTCATTATGGAGCCACCCAGAAACAACGATTGTGGAAAGGGAAGAAGGAGCCATCACGAATGCTATTCTTCTCTGAACTTTGGTTGTAACAATGCAAGAGGCGCAGCAGGTCATGGGAGTGCAGCGGGAGTAATGGAAGATTGATGGGGTGTATGGAGGCATACCGTAGAAGTTGGGACTGAATAGAGAAGAGAAGAGAGGGTGGAAGAATGGAGGAAATATGTTGAAACATGCATATATCTGAGGAAGTCAGTGTCATCGTGCATAGTGAGCGGAAGGGTGGATTGAAAGACACTGGTGTTATGTCTTCTTGGAAGAGAAGGATTTTCAGCTTGCATATTCAGTAAAATCTGGTTGTTTTTGTTTTTCAAAAATCACACCTAAGGCTGTTTTGCTTCCCAATAGGACCACACTATTCTGGTCGTTTCGGATGCACTGACCTCTCATTTCTACCCAAATTTATAATAACTGCAACAAAAGGAAACTGAAGAGTCGTTATGGCTGTATTATCTAATTTCATTAAACCTTTTTTTCCTGATAGGTTGTTGCACGAACAGAAAAAGATTCTCATATTGTTGCCTTTTCACATGAATTGGTCCCTTGTCCTGTGACTGAGGATATGACATTGCCTCAAGTGTTACAGAAAATGTCTGAGTTATAGAAAGCTTTGGATTGAATTATTTTTATTTAATATGTAAAAAATGCATTTAATTGTTAATAGTAAAGTGTTCTTATCTGTGCCTTCTGTTTTACTGTGCCTGCTGTGTGACAGTAGTGGTGGCTATGTTCTCCATCATGCCGTCAGTCATACGTTATGCTGTATACCCATGACGTTTTATGTAAACTGCCCTGAGCCTTATGGGAGGGTGATATAGAAATTCAAGAAAATGAATAACATCACCCTTGGATCCAGGCAGAGTTGTCTGGTGGGGCTTTTCCAGGATGGGAGGGGTAATAAATGCCTTATTGTGAGAGGCTTTAGTTCAGCTGCTTTGAACTAGAGGTGCATGTACACAGCTGGGCTTCCCAACCATATTCTGCATGATAGCACCACTTGAAGCCTGAAGAATGTTTCAGGGGGTTCTCAGCAGTATAAAAAACAAGTTACGAAAGGCTGCCCTAAGTGATAGCTTCAACCAAGAGAGTACATTGCTGTACATTTATTTTATATTTATTTACAACATTTATAGTCCGTATGTCTCACAGGGACTCCAGTGGAGCACATATAGTCAGCCAGTACAGTCAACAAAATGGCACATTCCGTAAGCAATGCCTTAAGATTGTAGAAGTCTGGAACCACCAGAAAGAGCTGAAGCACAGCATATGTATGAATACGTTCAAGTGGCACAGGAATTACATAATAAGATTCTACTTACAATAAGCTGTACACAGTGATATAGGCCACAATTTCTAATTATTTATCCAAACAAATTGTATTCAGTGTTACCTTATTTCCTGTCCCAAAAGACCTGGGTTGAATTGTTCCATTGTTTCTGGAAAGCTGGGAGCATGGAAACTGTCTTGATCTCCTCAGGCAGGTCAATCCACAAGGCTAGACCTACAACATGGAAAACAGGTGTACAGGCAGTTCACTATGACCACCTGCAGAAGCCCCCGTAATGTTGGAGCAGAGAGGAAGAGGCGGTCCTACAAATAAGAGGGGGCAAGGCCACCAAGGGCTGTGTATGTGATAGCCAGCATCTTAAACTGAACCTAGTGGTGGATTCTCTTTGATTTCTCAGTGGTTTTCATTACCATCAGTTATGGGGTCCTGCTGAGAAGCTTGCTGGGTTGTGGGAGGGCATTGATTGTGCTTTGGTGGTTCTTCTCTTACATGACCCAGCCAATTTCATGAGGTAGTGTTGGGTGACTAGTACTTAGCCCTGTGGCATTTATGTTGTAGAATCCTACAGGAGTTCATCTTGTATCTCATGCTGTTTAATATCTACACGAAAAAGCTCGAAAAGATTACCTAGGAGAGTAATAGTAGCTTGTGAGCTACATGTGGTTCTTTCACATGTTACTTGCATCTCTTCTTGCAATTTTGGTGCACATGGAAGAGATGTGAAACAGGAGGAGGGGAAGAGACAGAAACTGAGGTGGGCAAGAAAGGCAGGAGAATGGAGGAGGTAAAAAGGAGAGACAGGAGAGGAATCGTCTTTGTCAAGAGAGAACTAATCCTGGGTAAAGCTACAAAAAAGAACACACAAGTACAAATAAATACTTCTGGTCTGTTTTATGAGAATCATTTAACCCTTTTTAACCTTTTTATCATCTGGCCAGGCTTTTAATTGTACATTTTAATGATTTTATTTACATTTTTATTATGTTTTACTTCATAAGCTGTCTCAAGGACAGTCTCTGGAGGGACAGTGTCTGCATTTTCTAAAGAATGTGAATGTGAATTGTTTTTTGTAGTAAATGCTTCTGGGTAACAAGTAACAGCTATGAATTCTTGTCCTAGTCTTTTCGATTTCAGTAAATGTTGATGTTTAATATTCATAGGCGTCTCTTATAGGCATATAATATCTGGTTTTAGTCTTTTGAGCTGGTTAAAGATTTTCTGTCTTTTGCTTAATATGTTCAAACCATTAACGTTAACCCAAATAATTTTCAGCGTTTCCATATGCTATGATAAATTTTATATAATATGATGATCTACTATATCCAAAAGATCTCACTGTTCTATTTTGTTGAACGTTGTTCTGTTTATTGTTGAACTTTGTCCGATGTGACGGTATTGGCCAGCTCTTGTGCTTGTTTCTATGGTTTTCTTATCCGATGGCAGTATCACCTCTAGAGTAACGATCCCCAACCTGTGGGCCACGGACCACATGTGGTCCTTCGACTAATTGGAGGTGGGCCCTGAAGGACGCCTTCTCCCTCCCCTGGCCCTTTACTTCATCCCCCCCACCCCTTTACAACATACTTCATTGTTGTGGTGTCTTTGTATCTTATTTTGAAGGGATGTTTAAACATTACCATAGCGATCAGAGAGAGCTAGGGCAGTGGTTGAGAGTAAAGGAGTAAACTACCCCCTCCTCACCGGGCCTCAGTAAAAGGCATTGAGTGGTCCCCGGTGAGTGGTCCCCGGCGTTGAGTGGTCCCTGGTGATAAAAAGGTTGGGGACCATTGCTCTAGAGCACATGGAATTCTCCAGAAATGTTCTTCCTTAATAAGATTTGTCTTAGGAAGTGGAATTGAGCTCTCTTACATAGCGTTTCAGCTGGGAGATCCTGGAACATTTGTATTTCTTGTTTGTCTATTTTGAATGGTTCTGTATGATTTTTAAGTTGGAATGTGTTTTTTTGTACTTTTACAAGCAAAGCTAGTCAGTATATCCCTTGGCTGATCCTTCCATTTTTCTCCCTTGTAATTAATTCTGTAGATCTTCTCTAGGGAGATTTCCTCCCCTGGTAAATATTCTTGTAGTTCTTTTGTAAGTTCTGATCTTAAATCTTACCTCCCAAAAGATTCTTTAATTCCTCTAAATCTCAGATTTCTAGATCTGTTCTCCACTTCTAATATCTCCAACTTTACCTCTACCGATTTCTTCCAAGTTTGTAGACTTTCAATCTCTTTCTCTTGTTCCTCTAATCTCTTTCTATTATCTTCAACTACCACTTTCAGTCCTTCGATCTTCTCAGTTAGCTCTTGTTTACAGGTTTGTATTTCTTTAAGAATTTCTTTAGATTGTTGTTTTAGCAAATTTTCCGTTGAGGTCTTTATAGCCTTACTTTGTTTTTCTAGTAGTCTAATCAATTGTGACATCCCTATTACTCTCTCCTCCTCTTAATCTTCTTCCTCTGTTGCCACCTCAATTCCCTTCACCTTCTTTGTCTTTTCTTTCAACTCTTTTATTTTTTTGGTTTTGGCTGCTCCCGCCATCACCCGCCATCACCCTTTTCCTTTTCCAAAAAGCTATAATATCTGTTGTTAATTTTTAAATAGGTTGTCTTAGGTATCTTAAATAGTTGTCTTAGGTATCTTCCTTTCCTTCCTTTCCTTTTTCTGCATGTACCGACCACAAAATTAGTTGTGTGTCAACAGTAATTTGTGCGCCTTCAATTCAAATTGACTAACTTTAATTGTATATAGTTAATCAATACCCCCTTATTATCTTATAGCCAATACTTAGCAATGTGTATATAGCTGTGTCCCTACTACAGCCAAAACAGAGTACAAAGCAAAATATCAAAAGCAAAATATCAAAAATCAACCTTTCTTTTTTGTTATTAGCCTTTCCACAATCCAGACCTATATCTCCTGAGCCTATTTATCAGTATATGTATTTTGTCATTTTATGGCTTTATAATCTAATAACACAAATAATCTAAACACTATCACAGTATATATATTTACTTTTTCTATATATTTACTAATATATTTACTTATTCTATAGCTCTATAAATTCTCAACACTTATAACATCAAAATGCCAATATAATTTGTCCCACAATCCCACAAGTTCTGTATAGTTTCCTCAATATGCTCTATATTCCTATGTTTGGAAGATATTAAAATTATGTGACACTTATTTATTTATTGATTGATTTATTTATTTATTATATTTTGATACCACCCTCCCTGGAGGCTCAGGGCGGTTTATATCAAACATATAAATAATACATGGAACAGTCTTCATTAATATTCATACATAATAATAATAACAGTGGTTGTAACAGAAAACAGTATAGTGAACAGTATAACAACAATAATATTATAACAGTATAACAATGCAACCGTGCAAATGGCACAACAGGTCCAGAGCACTCTGGTGGAGTTCTGGGAGGAAGGGGGGAGAGCGGGGGCCCTTCATTCGCTGTTGGTTGTGCCTGGTCTCAACCAAATGCCTGGCGGAAGAGCTCCTTTTTGCAGGCCCTGCGCAACTGTTTAAGCTCCGTCAGGGCCCTGATCTCTTCTGGAAGCTCATTCCACCAGGTGGGGGCCAGGACAGAGAATGCTCTGGCCCTGTTCGAGACCAGGCGGACTTCTTTAGGGCCAGGGACCATTAGCCGGTTGGTGGCGGAGGAGCGCAGAGGTCTTTTGGGGGCATAGGCAGGGAGGCGGTCCCTCAGGTACACTGGGCCCTGACCACGAATGGCCTTGAAGGTAATTACCGGAACCTTTAGTCTGATCCGGAATTCAACTGGCAGCCACTGCAGTTGGTGGAGAATGGGCTGGATGTGGGACCTCCACGGTGTTGCTGTGAGGATCCTGGCCGCTGCATTTTGGACCAGCCGTAGTATCAGGTCAAGGCTAAGGGCAGGCTTGCATAGACCAAGTCCAGTCTAGAGGTGACCGTCGCATGGATCACTGTGGCTAAGTGTTCCGGAGCCAGGTAGGGCGCTAGTAGTTTGGCTTGGCGGAGATGGTAGAATGCCAGCCGCGCCATCTTTGTGATCTGGGCTTCCATTGTAAGGGAAGCATCCAGAATCACGCCTAGGTTCCTGGCGGAGTCCAGGTTTCTGTCAAGCACGCCAGGTCCACTCTTTGCTCTGTAGAGAGCTGTACACCATCCAGGGCAGGCAGGCGCGCTTCCTCACATGGTCCCTTCCTACCCAGCCACAGGACCTCCATCTTTGAAGGATTGAACTTCAGGCAACTCTGCTTGATCCATCTTGTCACTGCTTCCAGGCAGCTGGCTAATGCTTCTGGGGGGAGTCAGGGTGGCCATCCATCAGGAGGAAGAGCTGGGTGTCATCGGCATATTGATGGCAACCCAGCCCAAACCTCCATACCAGTTGTGCAAGAGGGCGCATAAAGATGTTGAATAGGATAGGAGAGAGGACCGCAACTTGTGGGACTCCACAAGTAAGTTGTTGGCAGTCTGATGTTTTCTCTCCTATTGCAACCCTCTGTACACGATCCCGGAGGAAGGAGATCAGCCATTGGAGGGCTGTCTCTCGTATTCCGGCATCGATGAGACGGCGAGCTAGAAGCTCGTGATCGACTGTGTCGAACGCTGCTGAGAGGTCTAGTAATATCAGCAGTGCCGACCCGCCTCGGTCCAACTGGCGACGGAGGTCGTCCGTCAGGGTGACTAGCGCTGTCTCTACCCCATGACCAGGCCGGAAGCCTGACTGGGATGGGTCTAGGACCGAAGCTTCTTCCAGGTACTCTGTTAGTTGGTTTGCGACAGCCCTTTCTATCATCTTCCCCAGAAACGCTAAATGCGAGACAGGTCGATAATTGTTGGGCTCTCATGTGTCTAAGGATGTTTTTTTCAGCAGTGGGTGTACCACAGCCTCTTTTAGTCCCTCCGGGAATTCTCCCGTTGTGATAGATTGATTATCTCCCGGAGGGGGCCCTTTATCCTTATGTCAGCTGTTCTTAAGAGCCAGGATGGGCAAGGGGCATGTGGTTGGCCTCGCTGTTGCTAGTATCCTGTCCATCGGTCAGCGTGAGTCATCTGAAGCTACTCAGGGTTTTCTCCAAAGATGGCCAAAGGGTCTCTAGTTCACTTTCTGTATCTAAGGTTGGAGGGAGGTCATGGCGGAGTGTCGAGATTTTATCTGCAAAGTGACTCGCAAATGCCTCACAGCTGATATCCAATTTGCTAGTGTTTTGTTTTGTTGCCCTTCAGCCAGGACAATGAGAGACCGAACTACCTTAAACAATTGAGCCGGGCATGCAGATGCGATGGTAGCCGAGTAAAAATTGCATTTGACTGACTTCACCGCCATCTCATAGGCCTTCATTTGCATTCTATAAGATGTTCTCGAGGCTTCGTCACGACTCTTCCTCCAAACTTGCTTTAGCCATCTCAGTTCCCGTTTCTTGTTGTGGAGCTCCTCGGTGTACCAGGGAGCACGCTTGAGACGGGGCTGGAGAGAGCGTCGGGGAGCTATCTCATCAATGGCAGTCAGCAGTCTGTCATGCCAGTCGCTGACCAGGCCATTGAGAAAAGTGCCAGGAGGCATTGGCTCCCGCAGAGCGTTCAGGAATCCAATCGGATCCATAAGTCTCCCGGGCGAGCTAAAATTTGCTCGGCGCCCAACTGAGGTGGGAGTGGTAGCCATAGCCGAGCCTTCAGGGCATAGTGATCTGACCATGGCACGGCAGTTGCTGTGACCAGATCCACATTCAGACCTACGCCGAAAATAAGATCCAGGGTGTGACCTGCTTGGTGGGTGGGGCCAAAAACAAACTGCGAGAGCCCTAGTGTCGCCATGGTTGACACTAGGTCCTGCCCAGTTCTAGAGGATGGCAGCTCAACATGGACATTAAAGTCCCCCAGGACTAATAGCGTCCAGGCCGCCACCACCTCTAGCAGGGCAGGCAGGGCATCTGGTGGTGCATTGGGCGTGCAGTACGCTAGCCAGATGGCCACGCTCTCGGTTGATCCCCATCCGAGGCCGACACATTCAATGCCTGGTATTGACGGCGCAGGAAGGGCCCTGAAGGAGAAAGCCTCTCGGGTTTGGATTGCCACCCCTCCTCCCCGCCCCGCTGACCGAGACTGGTGAAGGACAGAGAACCCGGCAGGGGCTAGGTCTTTGAGGGCGACTGTTTCACCTTCCCTGGTCCAGGTTTCTGTCAAGCACACCAGGTCCACTCTTTGCTCTGCAAAATAGTTTTGCAGGGTAGAGGTTTTGTTGTTTATTGACCTGGCGTTGCACAGCACCAGTGTCAGAGGCGGGTTATTTGAGAGCACGTGGAGAGAGCTACTGGGGAGAGTTGCTGCTGACCAGGTGAGGCTATTTTTCTGCCTGGGTGAGGTGATTGCTGGGTAATTGTTTGGAGGCTTAAAAAGGGCTGCTCCTCGCCAGAGGCAGAGCTCAGACAACTGAGAGCACGTGGAGAGACCTACTGGGGAGAGTTGCTGCTGACCAGGTGAGGCTATTGTTCTGCCTGGGTGAGGTGATTGCTGGGTAATTGTTGGGAGGCTTAAAAAGGGCTGCTCCTCACCAGAGGCGCGAGCCTTTGGCGCGAGCCGAAGAGCGAGAGAGACAAAGGGCTCTTGGCCTGTGGCTCTTAACCTGGGGTTCTTGGCCGAGCAATTAGAATCAGTAGATTATATCAGTAGATTATATTTCCCTAGTACTTGCACTGCCTAGACATTACAATGGACCTCCAGGACACTCATCCCATCATCTGCAGTGAGTGTGACATGATTGCCTTCCTCCCAGAAGACAAGATGGACTACAGCTGCCCCAAGTGTAAGCTGGTAAGACTTTTGGAGGAAAAGATTAGGGGACTAGAAAACAGAATTATTACTCTGACCCAAAGTAAGAAAGGGGAGGAGTTCGTAGTCCAGAGCTCTGCAACATGGAATAAAGAGAATAAAGAGAATACAACCAGTCCTGAAGAGGACAAGGAGATTGACCACAATAGGGAGCCTCTGCAGGCAGTTCGGAAAAAGACTGAACGGCGAAGGGCGAGACAGTTCTCGGGGCCTTTGGAGCTCCAGAATAGATTTCAGGCCCTTGCAGAGGAGGTGCAAGGGTCAACAAGGGAAGAGGTCCCAAAACAAACTCTAAGACAAAGGGAAGAGGCCACGGGGACAGAAGGAAATGGAGTTGAGAAGAAAAAAAAAAGGAGAGTACTGGTAATTGGAGACTCCCTGCTAAGAGGAATGGATCGCCATGTGGCTGGGCCCGACCCCCTAACCCGAGAGGTGTGTTGCTTGCCAGGGGCAAAAATTAAAGATGTTTCAGAAAGGCTGCCCAAACTCCTCAAATCTACGGATCGCTACCCATTTGTGATGGTCCATGTGGGAACAAATGACATGTCCCTGAATACCATCGCTCCTATTAAAAAAGACTATCAAGATCTGGGGAGGAAGCTCAAGCAAATGGGGGCACAAGTGGTATTCTCTTCAATCTTGCCTGAAGGGAAGAGGAATGCATCGGGAGAGGAAGATAATGGAGGTGAATCACTGGCTGCGTAGTTGGTGCCGGCAGGAGAGATTTGGTTTCTGGGACCATGGGATAGGCTTTCTTGAGGAAGGCCTACTAGCACCTGATGGACTGCACTTATCGAAACTGGGGAAGAATGTGTTTGGCAGGAACCTGGAGAGATTCATCAGGAGAGCTTTAAACTAAAGCCACTAGGGGAAGGAGACGATCAACATAGGGAGTGTATGGAAGGAAAACGATCGGAGGCAGCCCAACCGGCAAGGCCAGCTCATAGGGAACCAAAAGTAAAAGGATTCAGTTGTCTTTATACTAACGCCCGAAGCATGGGCAATAAAAAGGAAGAGCTGGAACTTCTCATGCTGATGGAAAGGTATGATCTAGTAGGCATCACAGAAACTTGGTGGAATGATTCTCATGACTGGAATGTAATGGTGGATGGATATGAACTGTTCAGAAAAAACAGAATAGATCAAAGAGGTGGAGGAGTGGCACTGTATGTGAGGAAAGGGCTTACCTGTCAGGAAATTCTAGTGAAGGAGAGCATATCTGCAGTGGAAAGCATCTGGGTGAAAATAAGCGAGGGGAAAACAAACAGTGTGGTGGTTGGTGTCTGCTACCGACCGCCTGACCAACGAGAGGATGTGGATGCTGCACTTTGTGAGCAGCTTGAGAAAATATCCAAACGGCAGGACCTTGTCATCATGGGTGACTTCAATTTCCCAGATGTGTGCTGGGAAACTAACTCTGCGAAGCGTCCTCAGTCATGCAAGTTTCTGACCTGCCTGGCTGATAACTTCATTTATCAAATGGTAGATGAACCCACAAGAGGTTCAGCCATACTGGACTTAATACTGACCAACAGGCAAGAGTTGGTGGATGAGGTGAAGGTGGTGGGGACCCTAGGGGGAAGTGACCATGTCCTCATAGAATTCCTTTTGAGATGGGGAGCCAAGGAAGCTTGTAGCCAGACGCGGATGTTGGATTTTCGTAGGGCAAACTTTAATAAACTCAGAGACATGATGAGTGTCATACCATGGACAAGAATGCTGGAAGGGAAGGGAGCATGTGAAGGGTGGGCGCTACTCAAACAAGAGCTATTGCATGCTCAATCAATGACTATTCCAGAAAGACGAAAACACTGCAGGAGCTCTAAGAAGCCTATTTGGATGAACAGCGAACTTCGAGGAACTAAGAAAGAAAAAGAAAATGTTCAGGAAATGGAGGGAAGGACAGAGCTCTAAAGAAGAGTACCTACAGGTTACTAGGCACTGTAGATCAATCATCAGAAAGGCCAAAGCTGAGAGTGAGCTAAGATTGGCCAGGGAAGCCCATTGTAACAAGAAAAGATTTTTCAGTTATGTGAGGAGCAAACGTAAAGTCAAGGAGGCAATAGGCCCACTGTTGGGTGCTGATGGACAAACTCTAACGAAAGATGTAGAGAAAGCAGAAAGGCTTAGTGCCTATTTTACATCAGTTTTTTCCCACAGGTCAAAGTGTTTAGGCACATCTAGAGATGGCTGTAGCCAAAGGATAGTGTCTGGGTGGCAGGTTAACATGGATAGAGAGGTTGTCGAGAGGCATTTAGCTGCACTGGATGAGTTCAAATCCCCTGGTCCAGATGAAATGCACCCGAGAGTACTCAAAGAACTTTCCAGAGAACTTGCACAGCCCTTGTCCATCATCTTCGGAACCTCTTTAAGGACTGGAGATGTCCCGGAGGACTGGAAAAGAGCAAACGTTATTCCGATCTTCAAAAAAGGGAGGAAGGATGACCCAGGAAACTACAGACCAGTGAGTCTGACCTCTGTTGTGGGGAAGATAATGGAGCAGATATTAAAGGGAGCGATCTGCAAACATCTGGAGGACAATTTGGTGATCCAAGGAAGTCAGCATGGATTTGTCTCCAACAGGTCCTGCCAGACCAACCTAGTTTCCTTTTTTGACCAAGTAACAGGTTTGCTGGATCGGGGAAATTCGTTAGATGTCATTTACTTGGATTTTAGTAAAGATTTTGACAAGGTTCCCCATGATGTTCTGATGGATAAGTTGAAGGACTGCAATCTGGATTTTCAGATAGTCAGGTGGATAGGGAATTGGTTGGAGAACCGCACTCAAAGAGTTGTTGTCAATGGTGTTTCATCAGACTGGAGAGAGGTGAGTAGCGGGGTACCTCAGGGCTCGGTGCTCGGTGCTCGGCCCGGTACTTTTTAACATATTTATTAATGATCTAGATGAGGGGGTGGAGGGACTACTCATCAAGTTTGCAGATGACACCAAATTGGGAGGACTGGCAAATACTCCGGAAGATAGAGACAGAGTTCAACGAGATCTGAACACAATGGAAAAATGGGCAAATGAGAACAAGATGCAATTTAATAAAGATAAGTGTAAAGTTCTGCATCTGGGTCAGAAAAATGAAAAGCATGCCTCCTGGATGGGGGATACGCTTCTAGGTAGCACTGTGTGTGAACGAGACCTTGGGGTACTTGTGGATTGTAAACTAAACATGAGCAGGCAGTGTGATGCAGCAGTAAAAAAGGCAAATGCCATTTTGGGCTGTATCAACAGAGGCATCACATCAAAATCACAAGATGTCATAGTCCCATTGTATACGGCACTGGTCAGACCACACCTGGAGTACTGTGTGCAGTTCTGGAGGCCTCACTTCAAGAAGGACGTAGATAAAATTGAAAGGGTACAGAGGAGAGAGACGAAGATGATCTGGGGCCAAGGGACCAAGCCCTATGAAGATAGGTTGAGGGACTTGGGAATGTTTAGCCTGGAGAAAAGGAGGTTGAGAGGGGACATGATAGCCCTCTTTAAGTATTTGAAAGGTTGTCACTTGGAGGAGGGCAGGATGCTGTTTCTGCTGGCTGCAGAGGAGAGGACACGCAGTAATGGGTTTAAACTTCAAGTACAACGATATAGGCTAGATATCAGGAAAAGGTTTTTCATAGTCAGAGTAGTTCAGCAGTGGAATAGGCTGCCTGAGGAGGTGGTGAGCTCCCCCTCACTGGAAGTCTTCAAGCAAAGGTTGGATACACACTTTTCTTGGATGCTTTAGGATGCTTAGGGCTGATCCTGCGTTGAGCAGGGGGTTGGACTAGATGGCCTGTATGGGCCCTTCCAACTCTATGATTCTATGATTCTATGATTCTATGATTTACCTTTGCCTCCACCCTAGTGTCGCGAGGGATGGGTGGAGTCTGGAGGGGGCCCATGTATAGTTGATTTCCGGGGCCCTTGGTCTCCGCCAACCGCTGTCTCTGCCTCTGCCCCTTATTATTGGGATCCCTGACCCCTTCAGGGCTCTCGCTTTCTCCCCTTCCTCCATTTTTTCAAATATGATGGGCTCCATGGACAATGTTGGTTTTAGTTCTTAGTTCTACGGTTTCGCTAGGGTTGTTGACGGCCCTGGTTCTGTGCTTATTGCTGGCTTCTAATGTGTGTGTGTGGGGAGGTTTGTGTGTCTATGGAAGGTTGGTCCTGATCGCTATTTTTAGCATCTCGGGACTTCCCAGTTCCAATTGTGAACAGTTATATGTTATGTGTAGGGTGTGAGTTGTTGTCTGTATCTGGAAGGGTAGCCCCAATCGCCTGTTGCCGCACCTCCGGGTTGCCCAGTCCAGGGTGTGTGTGTGGTCCAGGGTGTGTGTGTGGTGCATGTGTGACCTCTGTGTTATTTCATGTTGCGGTTTGGGATTGAATGTTGTGGGTTGGGTGGGATTGGGTTGGACAGTTAGCGTTGTTTGGCAAGCAGGGGAGAGTTGTTAGGTATAGTCTGAGTTCATTAGTTGTTGGAATTGATTGTTTTGGGGTGGGTTTGGTGGTTCAGTTGGTGGTTGGGTAGTTCAATTAGTTGGTGGAGTTGATTGATTTGGGTGGGTTTGGGTGGTTCAGGCAGTAGTTGGGTAGTTCAATTAGTTGGTAGAATTGATTGTTTTGGGGTAGGTTTGGGTAGTTCAAGTGTTAGGATTTAATTGGTTAATTGGTGGAATTAATTGTTTTGGGAGGGTTTGGGATAGTTAATTTGATGGTGGGGGTTGTGGTAGATCAGTTGATGGTAATTGTTTCAGATGAGTAAATGGGTAAAGGTGTTAATTTAATTTGGTGTCAGTCAGTGGTCAGATGGCTTGGTCGTTGGGTTGAACATTGGGGGCTAATCCCTCTCCCTTCTTCTTTTTTTTCTTATGCATAGATTGTTGTCTCTTTCCCTCTTCCCTCCCTTTTTTTTCCTTTTTCTATTCCCCCCACCCCTCCGCTCTTTCCCTCCGCCTCCCTCTTTTTTCCCCCTCCCCCTTCTGTGCACACCACAATGTTTCCACTTGATTCTTCTCCTAGTTCGTTTGAGTTTTCTCTTTATTCCCCCCTCCCCTTTGTTTTCTGTGTGTACAGTTTTCCCCCCCGCTTCATTTCTTCCCGCCTAAATTATTCCCGCTTAATTTCTTCCTGCTTGATTTCTTCCCGCTTGGTTCTTCTCGCCTAAATTATTCCCGCTTGATTTCTTCCCACCTAAATTATTCTCGCTTAATTTTGGGTGGTTTGTTTCCTTCTATGAATAAAGTTATGTCCGTTTATGCCCTCCTCCCTCCCCCCCGAAATGGGTATCAGCCTTACTCAGCTTGTTAGTAGTCCGCTTGATTTCCCTTCCCCCTTCTGAGACTAAACAGTCCATTTGTGCCTTCCTCCCTCCCCTTACAGATAGGATATTTATGAGAGTCCCCCCCCCCCAAGTTTGGTACTTCTCTTTCTTTATTGTTGTATATGTGAGCTTTCCTTTCCTTTTTCCCTTCTTCTTCTTTTTTGTTTGTTTCCTTCTATTGTTTGCCGCTCAGCTGTGGTACAGGCTGTGGTGCAGGGTCGCGATGGTGGGTAGGTAGCAGCAGGGATCAGGCTCTGTTTGATGGCGGTCGGGCGCACGGGTGGTGAACGCGGCGTGGCTATGGTGAGGCAGCTTTTGTAGAGGTCCCGGCTCTGTTCCTGCGGGGTCCTGGCTCTGATCAGGTGGCGGCTGGGGGCGCGAGTGGAAGGCGCGGCATGGTAATGGCGTTCTGACTCTGTTGCGCAGCGTGGGTGATGGCTGCGACCTTTCAGTGATGGAACAAGCTGCAGCAAGGCTTGGTCAGGTGGCAGCCGTGGTGCTGATGGTGGGCGTGCTCCAGTAACAGCGGTCAGGCTGTGGCTGAAGTCTGGCTCTGCTTGGGCGGCTGCAGAAGGGTCCCTTTGCAGCAGGCAGCTTCCCGTACGCTAACAGGCTGCTTCGGTGGATCTGTTGGTCGGTTCCTTCTGGCTGCTCCCAGCGAGCTCCGGGTTCCTCTGGCAGTGGGGCAGTTCAGGCCTGGTAGATGGTCAGTGGGCAGCCCCAGCACAGTCCTCGATGGTAATCCCGGAGGGCTTTGTTGTTAGACAGCCGTTGTTGTTATCCTTTGTTTTATTTTGGTTGATTTTCTTACCGTTTCTGTTTTTCCTTCCTTGATTTTTCTTACTTGTTCTTGCTTCTATTTGTGGTGGTTATTTGATTTCGTTCTTTTGCGTTTCTTCAAGGTATCTGTAGTAAATTTGGTGGGGTATTCTTTGTTTTTTGTTTCTTTTTTGAAGTGATCAATTTTGGGTGCTTTTTGGTGGCTATTTTTGGGCTGGGCCTATTTAGTTTTGGGAGCAGTCTGATTTCATGACTGCTCCAGCCGCCATCTTGGAAGGTGCACACCACAATGTTTCCACTTGATTCTTCTCCTAGTTATATGTAGTTATATATAGGCAAGAAAAAAAAGATAATATAAAGACAGAAACTATATAAGGACATTCCCCCAATTTCAACCCTTTCAGACAGCAAAGTACTTGGCGTGTCTTCTTCCTTCTTCTTCTCTCTTCCTCTCTCCTCTCTCCACTTGTAATTTCCTCCTCGGGTGTCAGGGCATCAGAAAAACAGCTGCTCTGGAATTTTCATTTTTCCTCTTTCCTCATTTACTTCTTTCCTACAGAGTATTATCTCGGTTCAGACTGCCTTCCTCTCCACCGAGCACCAGTCTTTTCTTCAACAAAAAACAGTTCCTATCTCTTTAGTTTCCCGCCCAAGTACAGACTTGGCTTTGTTCTCGGTCCTAATATTGCTGTCTTTTCCTGTGCCTGTTATTTTATTCTGTAAACTACCGAATAATCCATAGGCAGAAACATATCCACAAAGGAAAAAGGAAGAAGCGAATAGTCTGTAGCAAGTGGGAAACACGTGGCAAAATGTGTTCCAGCTAGTTGCTCTTCAAATAAGCTTCATCCTTTCACTGGACCCCTCTGTACAGGCTCAAAGAGGTTTTACAGTTTTTACAGTCAGGCAATATCCAGGGCACCTCTTTATTTTCCCAGCGGCTAAGCCCCCTTAGGCTGTGTTGATCTTTGTATTACTCCTCACCTCCGTCTCTGCCACAGATTTAAACGACCCACTTTACTCGGACCACACAGTAAGTCCGAATTCTTAAACGTTGTTGATTTTGCTCACCCCTTCACTCGCACAAAATTCCGCGGAGCCCTTGCTCTATATTTGTTTGCTCCTTTCGTAAATTCTCCCCCGTAATGGAGCTGCGTCCTGGAGTTAAAGTTCTGATTGGCCATCCTGACCAATCCGGCCCTCATTCCTCCGTAATTTCATCCTTTCTTTCCTCCGTTTCCAAGTCCAAAAAAGCACTAAGGTGCCGGAACAAAACTGAAGTGTGAGGAAAGATCAAACAAAAATAAGCTGCACCTCACAGAATAAAAGAAAAAACCCCAAAAGAACCCCCCCCCCAAATGGCGACGGCGTCCTCTTACACCCCAGAACCGGAGTGGTTTTATGCCTGGGGACAAGCCCCTGCAGGTCTATTCGGGTCTCTGATAACACCCTAAGATGCCTGGGGTCATCAGAGAAGACTGAGGTAGAGTTTTGCAATTCTCACCAGTGTCTGACCAGCCAAAAATAAGCCAAATCCCCGCTGCTCCGGACGAGAGTTCACAACTGGTTAGGACGCCATGATTCCACGCCCCCCCAACCCTTGTTATTGTTTTTAGATGCAAAGTCGTGTCCGACCCATCGTGACCCCATGGACAATGATCCTCCAGGCCTTCCTGTCCTGTACCATTCCCCGGAGTCCATTTAAGTTTGCACCTACTGCTTCAGGGACTCCATCCAGCCACCTCATTCTCTGTCGTCCCCTAATTCTTTTGCCCTCGATCGCTCCCAGCATTAGGCTCTTCTCCAGGGAGTCCTTCCTTCTCATGAGGTGGCCAAAGTATTTGAGTTTCATCTTCAGGATCTGGCCTTCTAAAGAGCAGTCAGGGCTGATCTCCTCTAGCATTGACTGGTTTGTTCGCCTTGCAGTCCAAGTGACCAGAGTTCAAAAGCCTCAATTCTTTGATGCTCGGCCTTCCTTATGGTCCAACTTTCGCAGCCATACATTGCAACTGGGCCTTGACTAAACGCACTTTTGTTGGCAGGGTGATATCTCTGCTTTTTAGGATGCTGTCTTAGATTTGCCATAGCTTTCCTCCCCAGGAGCAAGCGCCTTTTAATTTCTTTGCTGCAGTCCCCATCTGCAGTGATCTTGGAGCTCAGGAAAATAAAATCTGTCACTATAACCATTTCTTCCCCATCTATTTGCCAGGAATTGAGAGGGCCGGATGCCATGATCTTTGTTTTCTTGATGTTGAGTTTCAAGCCAACTTTTGGGGCCATTCCGCAACGACCAATATTGCCAATTGCTTTCACAAAGCGGAAACGCTATTTTAAATAGTGGAATCTTGGCATTCCGCATACCTTCATTTGTAGTGGAATCCAGTAGCGTTTTGTTCGTTCCCCACAGGTTTCCGGTCTCGCAGGAATCGCTAGAGAGGAAGCGATTTTTTTTCTGTGCTTGTTCCTGCCCCTGGCCGTCAATCAAATGGAACAGCCAATGGGCGGTTGTTATCATGCTCCTGAAAAGCCCCTTTCCCTTTAAGCACCGTTATTTTTCTTTTTAAAACACACACATTTCAACGAATATGCCTTGATTCTTCGCAACGTAGAGACCCATCTAGCTGGCAGTGAGCTGGCGATTCAACATTACCACGCTCCCCCGAGTGGAAAAAAAAATACCCCCCACACGGGTGGGGGGCTGAATTTTCTGGCTGAAATTAAAAGGAACTGGTGAACAGGGGGCTGTGTTGTGCTTGGGGAATTAGGGGAGCTTTAAAGCACTTCTGTGGAGGGACTGTAGCAGGAGAAGCATAGCTGGGTGAATGAAGCCTCGCTAGTTCAATGCTTTCCCCGCTCCGAGGCGGAAAAATGGCGATCGCTTCGCCGGAAGTTCGGAGGAGAGAGCCAGGGGGAGGGACTCTGTTGCAACCGCTACATTGAGAACGCACATGTCTTTTTCGCATTGCAGGTTGTTGGCAAGAGTGTAGCTATTTTCTGAGGGTAAATCCACTTTTCCTGATTCCCTGGAAATCGCTACAACAAAGCGATTTTGGCGCTAGTGTTGCAGGAGTGTTGTAGATTGTTCACGACGTCATGCAGAATGTAGTTTTAGTGGCGAAAACAAAATGCAAGAGTAGTGCTAGATTAAAGTCGTGCGGAATGGCCTTTGCACTCTCCTCCTTCACCTACATCAACAGGCTCTTTAGTTCCTCTTCACTTTCTGCCATTAGAGTGGTATCATTTGCATATCTGAGGTTTTTTATGTTTCTCCCTGCAATCTTGATCCCAATTTGTGACTCCTCTAATCCTGCCTTTCTCATGATGTGCTCCGCATACAAGTTAAATAGGCAAGGCGACAGTATACAGCCTTGCCGAACTCCTTTCTAAATTTTGAACCAATCATTGATTCCATGTTCAGTTCTCACTGTTGCTTCTTGACCTGCATATAAGTTTCTCAAGATACAGATAAGATGCCCTGGTATTCCCATCTCTTTAAGAACTTGCTACAATTCTTTGTGCTCCACACAATCAAAGGCTTTAGCATAGTCAGTGAAGCAGACGTAGATGTTCTTCTGGAACTCCCTAGCTTTCTCCATGATCCAGCGTATGTTGGCAATTTGATCTCTAGTTCTTCTGCCTCTTCGAAATCCTGCCTGTACTTCTGGAAATTCTCGGTCCACAGATTGCTGGAGCCTAGATGGTAGGATTTTGAGCATAACTTTGCTAGCATGAGAATTCAGTGCAACTTTGCGGTAGTTTGAACATTTTTTGGCAGTGACCTTCTTTGGGATTGGAATGTAAACTGACCTTTTCCAATCCTGTGGCCATTGTTGAGTTTTCCAATTTTGCTGGCATATTGAGTGTAGCACTTTTACTGCATCGTCTTTTAAGATTTTGAATAGTTCAACTGGAATGCTGTCACCACCACTAGCTTTATTGTTGCTCAGACTTCCTAAGGCCCATTTGACTTCACATTCCAGGATGTCTGGCTCCAGGTCAGTAACTACCCCACTGTGGTCATCAGGGATGTTAAGCTTGCTCTTGTATACTGTATAATTTTGCCACCTTTTTAAAATCTCTTCTGCTTCTGTGAGGTCCCTACCATATCATACCCATCTATGCATGAAACGTTCTCTTCATATCTCCACCTTTCTTGAAAAGATCTCTGGTCCTCCCCATTGTTTTCTTCTATTTGTTTGCACTGTTAATTTAAGAAGGCATTCTTATCTCTTCTAGCTTTTCTCTGGAATTCTGCATTCAATTGGGTGTATCTTTCTCTTTCTCCCTTGCCTTTCACTTCCCTTCTCTACTTAGCTATTTGTAAAGCTTCCTCAGACAGCCATTTTGATTTCTTGCATTTCTTTTTCTTTGAGATGGTTTTAGTTGCTACCTCTTGTACAATGTTGCGAACCTCCATCCATAGTTCTTCAGGCACTCTGATGATCTAATTCCTTAAATCTATTTGTCACCTCTACTTTATATTCGTTGGGGATATGATTTAGTTCATACTTGAGTGGCCTAGTGCTTTTCCCTACTTTCTTTAATTTAAGCCTAAATTTTGCAACAAGAAGCTGATGATCTGAACCACAATCAGCTCCTGGTCTTGTTTTTATTGACTGTATAGAACTTCTCCATCTTTGGCTGCAGAGCACATAGTCAATCTTATTTCTGTATTGACCGTCTGGTGATGTCCATGTGTAGAGTCGTCTCTTGGGTTGTTGGAAAGGAGTGTTTGCTATGACCATTGTATTCTCTTGACAAAATTCTACCAGCCTGTGCCCTGCTTCATTTTGTACACCAAGGCAAAACTTGCCTGTTATCCTGGTTATCGTTTGGCTTCCTACTTTAGCATTCCATGATGATAAGCACATCATTTTTTGGCGTTGCTTCTAGAAGATGTTGTAGGGCTTCATAGAACTGATCAACTTCATCCTCTTCAGCAGCAGTAGTTGGGGCATAGACCTGGATTACTGTGATGTTGAATGGTTAGCCTTGGATTCGAACTGAGATCATTCTGTCATTTTGGGGATTGTATCCCAAGACTGCTTTTCCTATTCTCTTATTGATTATGAAGGCTACTCCATTTCTTCTGCGCGATTCTTGTCCACAGTAGTATACTTGATAGTCATCTGAATTCCTGTCCATTCACCGATTCCTGTCCATTTTAGTTCACTGATTCCTAAAATGTTGATGTTCAGTCTTGCCATTTCTTGTTTAACCACGTCCAGCTTGCCTTGATTCATGGATCTGATGTTCCAGGTTCTTATGGAATAAAAATGTTTACAGCATTGGACTGTCTTTTCGCCACCAGTTACTACCACAACTGAGCGTCCTTTCGGCTTTGGCCCAGTCGCTTCATTCATTCTGGCGCTACTCGTACTAGCTGTCTGCTCATCCCCAGTAGCATATTGGACACCTTCTGACCTGAGGGGCTCATCTTCCAGCATCATATCGTTTTGCCTTTTGAACTTGTCCATTGGGTTTTCATGGCAAAGATACTGGAGTGGTTTGCCATTTCCTTCTCCAGTGGATCACCTTTTGTCAGAGCTCTCAGCTATGACCTGTCCGTCTTGGGTGGCCCTGCATGGCATAGCTCATAGTTTCACTGAGCTATGCAAGCCCCCTTGCCAGGGCAAGGCAGCGATCCTTGAAGGGGGAAACCCTATTTATTACATAACTAGTAAAAAAGCCCATTGTATAACAAATACAATGGGCGCTAGCAGGCGGGGACAGAGCGAGGGACTGGCGAGGGTAGGGTGAGGAAAGGTGGCTTACCCGTCCTAGGGCGGTGTCTTCTTGGCAGCGGCCATTTTTGTTTCCGGCGGCTCGCAGTTGCTCCGGCGGGGAATCGGAGGGACCAATCGGCAGGCGCCTCCGATAGTCTGTCCGGAGGAAGGGGCCAATCGACACCCTTCCTCATCCCGGACACATCCCGCCTTCCAAGGGCTTACCTCCACGGGCGCCGCAGACTAAATAAAGCTGCAAGGGCTTAGGGAGAGGAGTTAGGGCGGGCTCTGTCCGGGATGAGGAAGGGTGCCGATTGGCCCCTTCCTCCGGACAGACCACCGGCGGGGCCAATTGGCAGGCGCGAAGCGTCTGCCGATTGGCCTCTCCGATTCCCACCCTGCCGAGGCTCGCATTTGCTCCCTTGCCACCGGCGTAAAATATAGTCTTCATTTGTTATACTGAAACCCCCTCCATTAAGTGTCTCCTTTTAGTTAAGCTTAGAGTTTGGGCTGGGAGGCACTGCGGAAATATACTTAATAATACAGATTCAGATTACATAGGAAATCTAAGACGCCACACTAACTATACAATGGTATGAACTTTTGCCCAAAACTTATAAGCTTTTTCACATTTCCACCACATTACAGGCCACAGGGCCTGTAAGATGGAACTCTTCCGCCAGGCATATGGTTGAGGCCAGGGCAGCTCTCCCACAAATCCATCAGAGGATCCCCTCCAATATTCATAGAATCATAGAATCATAGAGTTGGAAGGGGCCATACAGGCCATCTAGTCCAACCCCCTGCTCAACGCAGGACTAGCCCTAAGCATCCTAAAGCATCCAAGAAAAGTGTGTATCCAACCTTTGCTTGAAGACTTCCAGTGAGGGGGAGCTCACCACCTCCTTAGGCAGCCTATTCCACTGCTGAACTACTCTGACTGTGAAAAACGTTTTCCTGATATCTAGCCTATATCGTTGTACTTGAAGTTTAAACCCATTACTGCGTGTCCTCTCCTCTGCAGCCAGCAGAAACAGCATCCTGCCCTCCTCCAAGTGACAACCTTTCAAATACTTAAAGAGGGCTATCATGTCCCCTCTCAACCTCCTTTTCTCCAGGCTGAACATTCCCAAGTCCCTCAACCTATCTTCATAGGGCTTGGTCCCTTGGCCCCAGATCATCTTCGTCGCTCTCCTCTGTACCCTTTCAATTTTATCGACGTCCTTCTTGAAGTGAGGCCTCCAGAACTGCACACAGTACTCCAGGTGTGGTCTGACCAGTACCGTATACAATGGGACTATGACATCTTGTGATTTTGATGTGATGCCCCTGTTGATACAGCCCAAAATGGCATTTGCCTTTTTTACCGCTGCATCACACTGCCTGCTCATGTTTAGTTTACAATCCACAAGTACCCCAAGGTCTCGTTCACACACAGTGCTACCTAGAAGCGTATCCCCCATCCAGTAGGCATGCTTTTCATTTTTCTGACCCAGATGCAGAACTTTACACTTATCTTTATTAAATTGCATCTTGTTCTCATTTGCCCATTTTTCCATTGTGTTCAGATCTCGTTGAACTCTGTCTCTATCTTCCGGAGTATTTGCCAGTCCTCCCAATTTGGTGTCATCTGCAAACTTGATGAGTAGTCCCTAATCTAGATCATTAATAAATATGTTAAAAAGTACCGGGCCGAGCACCGAACCCTGAGGTACCCCGCTACTCACCTCTCTCCAGTCTGATGAAACACAATTGACAACAACTCTTTGAGTGCGGTTCTCTAACCAATTCCCTATCCACCTGACTATCTGAAAAATCCAGATTGCAGTCCTTCAATTTATCCATCAGAACATCATGGGGAACCTTGTCAAAAGCTTTACTAAAATCCAAGTAAATGACATCAACCGAATTTCCCCGATCCAGCAAACCTGTTACTTGGTCAAAAAAGGAAACCAAGTTGGTCTGGCAGGACCTGTTGGAGACAAATCCATGCTGACTTCCTTGGATCACCAAATTGTCCTCCAGATGTTTGCAGATCGCTCCCTTTAATATCTGCTCCATTATCTTCCCCACAACAGAGGTCAGACTCACTGGTCTGTAGTTTCCCGGGTCATCCTTCCTCCCTTTTTTGAAGATCGGAATAACATTTGCTCTCTTCCAGTCCTCCGGGACATCTCCAGTCCTTAAAGAGGTTCCGAAGATGATGGACAAGGGTTGTGCAAGTTCTCTGGAAAGTTCTTTGAGTACTCTAGGGTGCATTTCATCCGGACCAGGGGATTTGAACTCATCCAGTGCAGCTAAATGCCTCTCGACAACCTCTCTATCCATGTTAACCTGCCACCCAGACACTGTCCTTTGGCTATGGCCATCTCTAGATGTGCCTAAACACTTTGACCTGTGGGAAAAAACAGATGTAAAATAGGCACTAAGCCTTTCTGCTTTCTCTGCATCTTCCGTTAGAATTTGTCCATCCGCACCCAACAGTGGGCCTATTGCCTCCTTAACTTTACGTTTGCTCCTCACATAGCTGAAAAATCTTTTCTTGTTACAATGGGCTTCCCTGGCCAATCTTAGCTCACCTTCAGCTTTGGCCTTTCTTATGATTGATCTACAGTGCCTAGTAACCTGTAGGTACTCTTCTTTAGAGCTCTGTCCTTCCCTCCATTTCCTGAACATTTTCCTTTTCTTTCTTAGTTCCTCTTGAAGTTCTCTGTTCATCCAAATAGGCTTCTTAGAGCTCCTGCAGTGTTTTCGTCTTTCTGGCATAGTCATTGATTGAGCATGCAATAGCTCCTGTTTGAGTAGCGCCCACCCTTCACATGCTCCCTTCCCTTCCAACATTGTCGTCCATGGTATGACACTCATCATGTCTCTGAGTTTATTAAAGTTTGCCCTACGAAAATCCAACATCCGCGTCTGGCTACAAGCTTCCTTGGCTCCCCATCTCAAAAGGAATTCTATGAGGACATGGTCACTTCCCCCTAGGGTCCCCACCTCCTTCACCTCATCCACCAACTCTTGCCTGTTGGTCAGTATTAAGTCCAGTATGGCTGAACCTCTTGTGGGTTCATCTACCATTTGATAAATGAAATTGTCAGCCAGGCAGGTCAGAAAGTTGCATGACTGAGGACGCTTTGCAGAGTTTGTTTCCCAGCACACATCTGGGAAATTGAAGTCACCCATGATGACAAGGTCCTGCCGCTTGGATATTGTCTCAAGCTGCTCACAAAGTGCAGCATCCACATCCTCTCGTTGGTCAGGTGGTCGGTAGCAGACACCAACCACCACACCGTTTGTTTTCCCCTCACTTATTTTCACCCAGATGCTTTCCACTGTAGATATGCTCTCCTTCACTAGAATTTCCTGACAGGTAAGCCCTTTCCTCACATACAGTGCCACTCCTCCACCTCTTCGATCTATTCTGTTTTTTCTGAACAGTTCATATCCATCCACCATTACATTCCAGTCATGAGAATCATTCCACCAAGTTTCTGTGATGCCTACTAAATCATGCCTTTCCATCAGCATGAGAAGTTCCAGCTCTTCCTTTTTATTGTCCATGCTTCGGGCGTTAGTATATGTCAGGATTGTAGAATCTCTGCCATAAATTAGCCTGAGTTCCTCCATGTCAGTTATATTGCTTGGCGCCTGGTTGCCCCAGGCCCTGTATTCTTGCTAACCATAAAAGTGAATAATTTGTTTTTGTAACCTTATCACATGTTGTGGCCTCTCGGCTGAGCTGGGTTTGTTATCACCTAGTCAAGGCTATGAGAATGTATTCCTGTTTTAATTACACATGTGTCTTTTCTCTTGCTCCCCTCCCTTGGGAACTGTCAAGTTTTTATCGGGAGAATTGTATTGATAAGCTGAAGCAAATCTGTACTCTAGTCAGATTTGACTTCTCAGTCCTTAGCGTGTAGTACTTTCCAATAAAGCTTTCTTTAATTAAGAAGCCTGTTGTGAGTTCTCTTCACGTTTGACATTAAGTCAAATCTCACAACCCCTTTCGCCTGCCATCATGCAGGACGAAGGAAATACCTATACTGAGCAGGGAGAGGGCCTGGATTGGGACCTCTCCCAGAGCGACGGAGCCGGTGTGGGTCCGTACAGCTCGGGCATGATCAGAGCCTTGGAAGAAGCAACTCCGGGTCATGCCGAGTTCCTGGAAAAGCACATCACCGAATGCAGGCGTTTGTCGAAATACGACCACCTGACGGGGGATGAGCAGTGGCCGGATCAACTGGGGATGCCCAGCTACGGGTCGGAGCCCGCCGGTGAGGTGCGTGATTTGCAGCACAAATTGGACAAGGTGACCAATTGGCTACAGGACCTCTCGGGCCGGTTGGATCCGGAGGAGCAGCGTGAGACACGGCGCCTGCTGCGAGAGCTGCACGGAGGCTCCCGTGAATCCAGCGGTCGGAGGCTGGGGGATCTTCCCACCCTGCGGGAACACGAGGAGGCGGCGATGCAGGCGGCAGCCGAGGCCGAAGCCGCCGCCTTGGCGAGAGCGCGAAGGGAGGAAGAAGACGCCGGCCGCGATGGTGCCGGGGCTGGTGGCGGCGGTGGAGCCGCTGAAGGTGCCGTGACGGCGGAAGGAGCGGCTGCGGACGGTGCAGCGGCGGACGTGGACGGAGCAGAGGCGGCGGCAGCGGCGGCGGCGCAAGCAGCAGCAGCGGCACGAGCAGCGGCGGCGGCGCGAGCAGCGGCGGCGACACGAGCAGCGGCGGCGACACGAGCAGCGGCGGCGGCGGCGGCAGCGCGAGCAGCGGCAGGAGTAGGTCGAGGCTTGGGCCGTGGAGCGAGGGCCCCGATGGATTGGGGACAGGGACGACTGCCTCCCCATCTCCGGGGAGTGGAAATGCGGAGCACCTACAAGTTCAAAGCCAAATTCTCGGGGGACCCATCAACCTTCCCTTCATTCCTGGTGCATCTCCAAGCCTACATGATGGACATGGGGTTTACCTTCAACGATGATGCCGAGCGCGTGCGTTTCGTGGGAGAATCCCTGGAAGGGAAGGCAGCAAAATGGTTCATGGACCTGTACCATTACAACCCAAGAGCCATCCGTAATTACAATCACTTCCTGAGAACCATGCGCCAGATGTACGTGGAACCGTTCGAGAAGGAGACGGCGGAGAAGAAACTCAAATCCCTGAAGCAAGGGAAGCTGACCGTGGCCCAATATGCCAGGGAATTCAAGGAGCTGTCCTCAGCTGTACCGGACTGGACCGAGCCCCAACGTGTGCACGCGTTCGTGGGGGTCTCTCTTGTCCAGCAAGTGCCTCCTTTTAGAAGACCCCCTCACGGTGGCAGGTTGGGTCCAACTGGCAGGAGAGATGGAGAGCCGCCTGGAAAGGGCGGCCGAATATCAAGGGGTTGCCGGGAAGGCAGGGGCGAAGACCTCTACCCCCATGAAAGCCAAGCCAAAGGCGAAACTGGAACCGAGCGAGCGCACTCGGCGCATGGAGAAGGGATTGTGCTTGGGTTGTGGTCAGGCTGGCCACTTCCTCGCGCAATGCCCATCCAAGACGTCGCCCAGCGCCAAGTCGACGGGAGGGACCCCGGCCAAAGCATCCCCTGCCAAGAAATCGGTCCCGAAGAAAAGTGCCAAGGTCCTACTGGCCCCAGCTGGAGCCGCGACGGTGGTGGAGGAATCGGAGGAGGGCAGCGGCCAGGACGGAGAGGATCAATCGGAGGAGCAGTCGGGAAACGAAGACGATCTGCTGTAAAGGCGCCCCGCCAGCAGGCCTCCGGCAGGGGCAAACGAGTGGTGAGTGATTCCCCCCTGATACTTTTGCCTGCAACCCTCACGGAGCCCCAGTCTGGGCGGAAAGTGGGGGTTCGTTGCATTGTGGACTCAGGGTGTACCCAGACCCTAGTAAGCCCAACGCTAGCCGAGACTTTGGGGGTGGGCAAGGTGCCGTTGGGTGAGCCCCTACCTATCACCCAACTGGATGGAAAATGCGCTCCAGGGGGGGAGGCTACAGTAAAGACGCTCCCCATGGATTTGGACGTTGAGAAACATTGGGAGCAGATTCAACCCCTGGTAGCGCCCCACTCCGCATTCCCGTGTGTTTTGGGGTTGGATTGGTTGAGGGAGCATGATCCCACGGTGAAGTGGAAAAAGGGAACGGTGAAGTTTTCCTCGCCCAACTGCAAGCGGCATGTACGGCTCCCACTCGCTCAAAACGAACTGGCCGTGGCTGCAATGGGGTCCGCCGGGGGGGCGGCCATCCCACAGGAATATCAAGACTTTGCAGATGTGTTCGCAGAGGCTGAATGCAACCAACTTCCCCCCCACCGTAAAACTGACTGTGCCATCGAGTTAAAGAAAGGGGAACCCCTCCCCAAAGCCAAACTTTATTCGATGAGCCCGAGGGAGATGAAAGAACTCAGGGAGTTCCTGGACAAAAACCTAGCCCGGGGATTTATCAGACCAGCGACTTCGCCCTTGGCGGCCCCGGTCCTTTTCGTGAAAAAGAAAGACGGGTCTTTGCGCCTCTGCACGGACTACAGGGGGCTGAACGCTGTTTCCACTTGCAATGCTTACCCGCTGCCTTTGATTAAGGACTTGTTGGGTCATTTGGGGAAAGCTCGGATTTTTACAAAACTGGACTTGAGGGAAGCCTATTACCGGGTCCGAATAAAAAAGGGGCATGAATATTTGACTGCTTTTAACACCCCTTTGGGCCAATTTGAGTATATCGATATGCCGTTCGGCCTCGCCGGCGCTCCGGGCGTGTTCATGAACATGATAAATGAAATTATGCATGATTTATTGTATCAGGGGGTGTTGGTGTACATTGATGATATTTTAGTGTACTCTGAGGATGTGGACAAGCACGCCAAATTAGTCCGCGAAGTGCTCCGCCGACTGCGGAAGCACCAGTTGTTTGCCAAACTTTCAAAGTGTGAATTCCATCGGGATGCAGTCGAATTTCTGGGGTTCAGGGTCTCTCAAGCAGGGGTCGAAATGGACCCGGGCAAAGTGCGTGACTTGTTGGCCTGGGAACCACCCCGGACACGACGGCAACTCCAAAGTTTCTTAGGATTTGCAAACTTTTACAGAACATTTATCCCTAGTTTTGCCAAGGTGGCATTACCTCTCACTGACTTGTTAAAAACAAAGGAAGGGGGAAAGGCGGCCAGTCGACCAGGCGCCCCACTCCAGTGGACCCCCCGGTGTCAGGAAGCGTTCGAGAATCTGAAGCTCCTGTTTACATCTGAGCCGGTGTTGGCCCATGCTGACCCAGCTAAGCAATTCACCGTGCAAGTAGATTCTTCGGATGTGGCAATGGGGGCCATGATCCTACAAGAGGGGGAGGATGGACAGCTACACCCATTAGCTTATTTGTCTAAGAAATTTTCCGGGGCAGAACGTAACTGGGCAATTTGGGAAAAAGAAGCAGCGGCTGTAAAGTTGGCCCTGGCTACTTGGAGACATTGGCTGGAAGGGTCCGCCGTCCCGTTTGTAGTTTGGACAGACCATAAAAATCTCCAAGCACTCAAGCAGCCCCGCTCACTCTCTGCCAAGCAAATGCGGTGGGCGGAGTTTTTCTCTAGGTTCAACTTTACTCTTAAACATCTGCCTGGCAAAATGAACTTTTTGGCGGACGCTCTATCCCGCTTGCCCCAGTACAACAGCAAGCGCGACCCATTGGTGGACACCGTTTTCACTCCCGCCCAACTGGGAATGGCCGCAGTGACGCGCAGCCAAACGAAAAGGGGAAACTCGATTCCTGGTGGGTGGGTTCAAAAGGAGGTGTTACTGGACTCTTAGTTTGCTTCCCTCCGCCCCGACCTAACCGATAAGGGGGGCCTGTTCTTTAAGGGGGAGCGCCTCTACGTCCCAGCGGCAGCGCGCGGGGACGTTTTAAAACTTTGCCATGATGCAAAAACCGCAGGACATTTTGGTTTTGTGAAAACTCTGCACCTGGTCAGGAGACATTATTGGTGGCCAACATTGCGGACCGATGTGGAGAAGTACGTGCAGGGTTGCCCCACCTGTCTGGGTTCTAAACCCTCTGGTGGGAAGAGACGGGGGTTGCTGCAGCCCCTGCCCACCCCCTCCCGGCCTTGGTCTGATGTCACCATGGATTTTATCACGGACTTGCCTCCCAGCCAGGGCAAGTCAGTAGTCTGGGTGGTGGTGGACGCATTTTCCAAACAAGCCCATTTCATTCCTTGTGCTGGCTTGCCCTCAGCGGCCAAACTGGCCTCCATGTTTGTGACCCACATAATCCGCCTACATGGGATCCCGAAGCGCCTGCTCACGGATCGGGGCCCCCAGTTCGTTGCCAAGTTCTGGCGGGAGCTCCTGAGGTTGTTGGGGGTGGAGCAAGCCTTGACATCTGGCTACCACCTTGAATCCAATGGTCAGACAGAAAGGGTGAACCAAATTCTTGAACAGTACCTGCGCTGTTTTATTAACCACCAACAAAACGATTGGGTTACCCTCTTGCCTCTTGCTGAGTTCGCCTATAACAATGGGGTGCATGCCTCCACGGGTGTGTCACCTTTTAAAGTGGTGTACGGGACAGACTTGGAGGCTGCACCCACCTGGGATCTTATCTCCACCGAGGTCCCTGATGTCACCAAGTGGGCTGCAACAATCAGGGATGGTTGGCCTGACATTGTCTTTAGCCTCAAGGAGGCAAAGCAGGCTTATAAAAAACAGGCAGATAAAAAACGTGCCCCAGCTCCCGCGTGGAAAGTAGGGGATCTTGCTTACCTGTCCACCAAGAATCTGCGCTGTCAGCAGAAGTAAAAAAAGTTGGGTCCTAAATTTGTGGGACCTTTTCCAATTGTGAAACTGATCAATGCTGTAACTGTGGAATTGTGCCTGCCTAAAACTTACAGGAATGTACATCCGGTTTTTCATTCCAGCCTGCTGCGGCGAGCCCCTGTGCCTGATGTGTGGCACCCCCCACTCTCAACACCAGTTCCGGTCTACATTGATAAAGACACTCACTACGAAGTCGTTCAGGATTTTTCTTTGCTACCCAGCAAGCCTTTAGATTTTGTTCTTATTCAAGAGAGCATTTCACACAATAATCTCACTACTAAGGAAGACCCCTGTGGGTTGAAACGCGTTTGGTCTGTCATGCGCAGTTAGATATATATTGTTTTTACTTTGTTTTTAACACTTATTGGTGCACTTTGTTTATTAAATACTAGATGCTATGGCCCCTCCCCCAGCGAAGCCTTCGCAGGGTGAAGGCTTCCCAGGGTCTCTTGTTCCCCCACCCTGCGTGGTGGGTGTTTCCTGCGTTCCCCCCAGGGCCGTGGCATGTTCGGCGCAGGCAGAAGAGCAGAGCAATGCTGCCGCATCCACAATGCAGCGGCGCCGCTCTTTTGGCTGCATCAAAGGCCTCGCGTCCGCAGCCTTCTCGCCAATGGCCCATGCCTCGGGGGCGGGAAAGGAGCAGGGCCACCACGTCTTTAACGCAGCGTCCCTGCTCCTTTCCTGTGTCCCCCCCCCCATCCCAAGTGGCTGTTAACACCAGGTGTCCCAGGTGGCTGTTAACATGTTAACAAATGTTGGAAATGTGGTAATAAAGTAGGCTTCTTTTCCTAAATTATTATTATTATTATTATTATTATTATTATTATTATTATTATTATTTAATTTTTAGACCGCACTTCTCCAAATAGGTCTCAGGGCGGTTTACAACATAAATAGTTAAAACACAATAAAATCCCCATAAAAACCCCAATTAACATCAACAAAATTTACATATAATAAAAAAGTTACATATAACATATAAGCGGCGGTGGTCACAATTCTGATATTACTTACCTGAGTTCCCCCCAAGTTCAGCCTGGTGGGGAGAATAATATTCAGAACAGGGTGGCACCAGTACAATAGATCTAACAATGATCTCGATGTTAGAGATCTCAATATTGCTCAGACAACTGAGAGCACGTGGAGAGAGCTACTGGGGAGAGTTGCTGCTGACCAGGTGAGGCTATTGTTCTGTCTGGGTGAGGTGATTGCTGGGTAATTGTTGGGAGGATTAAAAAGGGCTGCTCCTCACCAGAGGCAGAGCTCAGACAACTGAGAGCACGTGGAGAGAGCTACTGGGGAGAGTTGCTGCTGACCAGGTGAGGCTATTGTTCTGCCTGGGTGAGGTGAGGTGATTGCTGGGTAATTGTTGGGAGGATTATAAAGGGCTGCTCCTCACCTGAGGCGCGAGCCAAAGGGCGAGAGACAAAGGGCTCTTGGCTTGGGGTTCTTGGCTGAGCAATTAGAATCAGTTGATTATATTTCCCTAGTACTTGCACTGCCTAGACATTACAATGGAACTCCAGGACACTCATCCCATCATCTGCAATGAGTGTGACATGATTGCCTTCCTCCCCGAAGACAAGATGGACTACAGCTGCCCCAAGTGTAAGCTGGTAAGACTTTTGGAGGAAAAGATTAGGGGATTAGAAAACAGAATTTTTACTCTGACCCAAAGTAAGAAAGGGGAGGAGTTCATAGTCCAGAGCTCTGCAACTTGGAATAAAGAGAATACAACCAGTCCTGAAGAGGATAAGGAGATTGACCACAATAGGGAGCCTCTGCAGGCAGTTCGGAAAAAGACTGAACGACGAAGGGCGAGACAGTTCTCAGGGCCTTTGGAGCTCCAGAATAGATTTCAGGCCCTTGCAGAGGAGGTGCAAGGGTCAACAAGGGAAGAGGTCCCAAAACAAACTCTAAGGCAAAGGGAAGAGGCCACGGGGACAGAAGGAAATGGAGTTGAGAAGAAAAAAAAAAAGGAGAGTACTGGTAATTGGAGACTCCCTGCTAAGAGGAATGGATCGCCATGTGGCTGGGCCCGACCCCCTAACCCGAGAGGTGTGTTGCTTGCCAGGGGCGAAAATTAAAGATGTTTCAGAAAGGCTGCCCAAACTCCTCAAATCTACGGATCACTACCCATTTGTGATGGTCCATGTGGGAACGAATGACATGTCCCTGAATACCATCGCTCCTATTAAAAAAGACTATCAAGATCTGGGGAGGAAGCTCAAGCAAATGGGGGCACAAGTGGTATTCTCTTCAATCCTGCCTGTCAAGGGAAGAGGAATGCGTCGGGAGAGGAAGATAATGGAGGTGAATCACTGGCTGCGTAGTTGGTGCCGGCAGGAGAGATTTGGTTTCTGGGACCATGGGATAGGCTTTCTTGAGGAAGGCCTACTAGCACCTGATGGACTGCACTTATCGAAACTGGGGAAGAATGTGTTTGGCAGGAACCTGGGGAGATTCATCAGGAGAGCTTTAAACTAAAGCCACTAGGGGAAGGAGACGATCAACATAGGGAGTGTATGGAAGGAAATGTTTAAGATATGTTATAAATGAACAAGTATTTTTAAAGGGGAAGCCTAATTTAATTAATTAATTAATTAATTTTATATTTGATTTTCATAAACATGGTGGTAACTGTTTGGTGTGGCTCCAGCTAATGTGTCTAAAGTATCTGGTTTGGAGCCCACCTTCTAAATATCTGAGGCCACCACTCTGTAAAGAAAATGGAAATTTGTTTATTATTTATTTATTTATTTATTTATTTATATTTTTATACCGCCCTTCCCTACGGCTCTGGGCGGTTTACATAAAACATTTTGGAACATTTACATAGAACACTGTCAAGATCAATATAACAGTATAACAATAACAACAACACACTAGCAAGAACAACTAGAACAGCACTTCAACAATAAGTTTGACACTCCCTCAGCAGGTTCGATCTCTCAGTCTGGGGGGCGGGGACCTGTAGATATTATGGATCAGTCGGCCCCACCAAATGCCTGGTAGAAGAGCTCCTTTTTGCAGGCCCTGCGGAATTGTGGAAGTTCTGGCAGGGCCCTGATCTCTTTGGGGAGCTCATTCCACCAGATGGGGGCCAGGACTGAAAAGGCCCTGGCCCTTGTTGAGGTCCAACGTGCCTGTTTAGGGCCAGGGATCCGTAGGCAGTTGGTGGTGGCAGAGCGTAGAGCTCTTTCTGGGGGTATAGGTAAATAAAATTATACAATTAGTAGTTTAAAAGCCCATTGATAAAATGGCCTTTGAAAGGTGAGAAGGGGGAAGGGGAAGGGAAATAGGAGGCCCCCCCTGCAGCTTACTTAATGGTAGGCGTAGGGCTTCTGCTGGGGCCAGGGACAGCCCATGAGCATCTATGACGTGGCGGGGCTGTGTCTTGGGCAGGCAGAAGTCTGCGGCCATGCGTACAAGCGCGTTGCAGCTTCTGGCAGGCCCAAAGACAGCCCCAGCATGTTGATGACGCGGCAAGGCTGCCTCAGGGCCCACCAGACAGCTCCTGGTGGCGGCACAGGTTCCTGCAGCCCTCTTGCGGGGCGAGGGACAGGGCCGGAACATCACCGGCACACTGGGGCGGTTCCTGGCCCTGGCAGAAGGCCGCGGGGCGGGTGGCTCTCCAGGCTGCCCTGGGCTTCTGGCATAGCAGGGCCCGCCAGAAGCCTCCAGGTCGCCGCGGAGGTGCCAGAGACATCCTCGTGGCTCCAGGGGCAGCCTCACCACAGCAACAATGGGGCGAGGCTGTCTGAGAGGTCTCCAGAAGGCTCCAGACCTGGGTGGCGGTGGTTAGGCAGCGGGTTTGGGGGGGGGAGCATGGCAGATGGGGATGGGTGGGCGCGTCAGGTTGGGGATCCGGGGTGGGTGGGAGGAGGGGCGATTTGGGGGGGGGGACAGGAGATTGCAACGGTTGGTTGGGCGGGCTGGGGAATCCGCAGCAGAGGGGTTTTTTGGGGGGAATGTCGCATTGGGTGGGAGCCATGGTCGCTGGCTGGAGGTGTAGGGTGTGGGGAAGGCACGGCGGAGCGGCGGCAGGTTGAGGGGGCGGGTGGGGAAAGAGGGTGGGTCAGTGTTGGGGGGTAGGGGGCGCTTACCTGCGTCGGCGGGCGGCTTCAGTGGACACGATGGTGGGCGGCGGCAGCGGTAGCGGCGGGCAGGGCCCTCTCGGCACTGTGGGGGGAAGGTGAGTCATCGTGCTCGCCAAGCCTCCCCCCGCTGGGAAACGCGGCGGCATTAGTGGGAAGAAAGGAGCAGGGCCGTCGCATCTGCGATGTGGCGTGGCTGCTCGTTTCCCACAGGCCCCAAGGCCCACCCAAGTGCCCTACCACAAACCATCTGAGTGGGCACTCTAGGGTGGGCCAAGTAGTCCAGGGAAGTCCAGGCAGTCCAGGGCATTGTGAGCAGTCCAGGGCATTGGCCACTTGGCCCCAGAGTATCACTCGAAGGGCCCAATCAGGAGCCGCTTCACGGCTCCTGATTGGGCCCTTCAAGTTTTTATCATGGGCAGGCCCTGCCCTTTCTCCTCCCACTTAGCCCTTAGGGCTTTATTATTACTGCTCTGCAGGAGCGGTTACAGATACAATTATACAATTCAAAAATTAAAGATGCACATATTTCAAATAGAATATCTCCATACATACCTCTGCTTTTGCCTAACTCTACATCATTAGTGCATTTCCATGTGTTTAAGAAAAAGCTTTGTCATTGCAATGGGGAGGGGACTTTTTATGCCTACCTGCTAGGCTGAAGCAATGCAGCTGTTCTACGGGCTAGTATTCAAGTCTAGTGAAGGAATGTTTGCGGGGGGAGAAGAAACAGAGATAAATCACCATGTCAAACCTCCAGTTTAAAATGTAATTCTGCAGTCCATTAAAATGCAGACAATCCAGTCCATCTGCTCATTCAGGCCATGTATGAAAGAGTCCAGCTGGTATATCCAAAACAACTCCCTTTTCCCTGTGGGTCGAAAGGCGTTTGGTCTGTTCTGTCATGTGCAGATAGACATGTGTTGTTTTTACTTTGTTTTTAATACATTGTTGGTGCACTGTGTTTAATAAATATTTGTAATGATTTTTAATATTGTTTTGCAGCTCAGCTTTTGGATTCCTGACTTCTGTTCAGGTTGGATTTGGGATCCCTTTTTGGTTTTGCATGGCTTCTGTGTGAGGCAGGATGTTGGGCTAGATGGACCCCTGGTCTGATCCAGCAGAGCTCTTATTCTGTTCCTCTCAGGGGAAGGCCTCGGCCTCTCTGCCCTGTTGTTGGCTCTCCAGAGGGACTGGTTGGCCACTGAGTGAGGCAGGATGCTGGACTAGATGGCTTATTGGGCTGTTCCAACCAGGCTCTTGTATTCATGGCACTTTTTATATTCATGAATGCCAGCATGGTTAAGAGTAGCAACTTCTAATCTGGAAAGCCAGGTTTGATTCCCCCACTCCTCTTCCACATGCAGCCAGCTGGGTGACCTTGGGCTAGTCACAGTTCTCTCAGTGCTCTTTCAGCCCCATCTACCTCACAGGTTACAAGAAGAGAAGGCAATTGTAAGCTGCTTGGAGACTCCTTCAAGTAGTGAAAAACAGGGTATGAAAACCACCTATTCTTCTGTCCTTGTGAGATCAGTTGATCATAGAATCATGTTCTATGTAAACGTTCTAAAATGTTTTATGTAAACCGCCCAGAGCCGTAGGGAAGGGCGGTATAAAAATCTAAATAAATAAATAGAATCCACTGCTGAACTATTCCACTGCTGAACTACTCTGACTGTGAAATTCTTTTTCCTGATATCTAGCCTATATCGTTGCACTTGTAGTTTAAACCCATTACTGTGTGTCCTTTCCTCTGCAGCCAATGGGAACAGCATCCTGCCCTCCTCCAAATGACAACCTTTAAAATACTTAAAGAGGGCTATCATGTCCCCTCTCAACCTCCTTTTCTCCAGGCTGAACATTCCCAAGTCCCTCAACCTATCTTCATAGGGCTTGGTCCCTTGGCCCCAGATCATCCTCGTCCCTCTCCTCTGTACCCTTTCAATTTTATCTACTTCCTTCTTGAAGTGAGGCCTCCAGAACTGCACACAGTACTCCAGGTGTGGTCTGACCAGTGCCGTATACAATGGGACTATGACATCTTGTGATTTTGATGTGATGCCCCTGTTGATACAGCCCAAAATGGCATTTGCCTTTTTTACCGCTGCATCACACTGCCTGCTCATGTTTAGTTTACAATCCTTGGGGAGGTCTCGTATCCCCCATCCAGTAGGCATGCTTTTCATTTTTCTGACCCAGATGCAGAACTTTACACTTATCTTTATTAAATTGCATCTTGTTCTCATTTGCCCATTTTTCCATTGTGTTCAGATCTCGTTGAACTCTGTCTATCTTCTGGAGTATTTGCCTGTCCTCCCAATATGGTGTCGTCTGCAAACTTGATGAGTAGTCCTTCCACCCCCTCATCTAGACCATTAATAAATATGTTAAAAAGTACCAGACCGAGCACCAAGCCATCAGGTACCCTGCTACTCACCTCCCTCCAGTATGATGAAACACGATTGACAACAATTCTTTGAGTGCAGTTCTCTAACCAATTATCTATCCACCTAACTACATGAAAATCCAGATTGCAGTCCTTCAATTTATCCATCAGAACATCATGTGGAACCTTATCAAAAGCTTTACTAAAATCCAAGTAAATGACATCAACCGTATTTCCACGATCCAGCAAACCTGTCACTTGGTCAAAAAAGGAAACCAGGTTGGTCTGACAGGACCTGTTGGAGACAAATCCATGCTGACTTCCTTGGATCACCAAATTGTCCTCCAGATGTTTGCAGATCGCTCCCTTTAATATCTGCTCCATTATCTTACCCACAACAGAGGTCAGACTCACTGGTTTATAGTTTCCCGGGTCATCCTTCCTCCCTTTTTTGAAGATCAGAATAACGTTTGCTCTCTTCCAGTCCTCCGGGACATCTCCAGTCCTTAAAGAGGTCCCGAACATGATGGACAAGGGTTCTGCAAGTTCTCCGGAAGGTTCTTTGAGCACTCTCGGGTGCATTTCATCCGGCCCAGGGGATTTGAACTCATCCAGTGCAGCTAAATGCCTCTCCACAACTTCTCTGTTCATGTCAACCTGCCTCCCAGACACTATCTCTTGGCTACTGCCATCTCTAGATGTGCCTAAACCCTTTGACCTGTGGGAAAAAACAGATGTAAAATAGGCGCTTAGCCTTTCTGCTTTTTCTGCATCCTCCGTTAGAGTTTGTCCATCCGCACCCAACAGTGGGCCTATTGCCTCATTCACTTTACGTTTGCTCCTCACATAACTGAAAAATCTTTTCTTGTTACAGTGGGCTTCCCTGGCCAATCTTAGCTCGCTCTCAGCTTTGGCCTTTCTGATGATTGATCTACGATGCCTAGTAACCTGTAGGTACTCTTCTTTAGAGCTCTGTCCTTCCCTCCATTTCCTGAACATTTTCCTTTTCTTTCTTAGTTCCTCTTGAAGTTCTCTGTTCATCCAAATAGGCTTCTTAGAGTTCCTGCAGTGTTTTCGTCTTTCTGGGATAGTCTTTGATTGAGCATACAATAGCTCTTGTTTGAATAGCGCCCACCCTTCACATGCTCCCTTCCCTTCCAGCATTCTCGTCCATGGTATGACACACATCATGTTTCTGAGTTTATTAAAGTTTGCCCTACGAAAATCCAACATCCGCGTCTGGCTACAAGCTTCCTTGGCTCCCCATCTCAAAAGGAATTCTATGAGGACATGGACACTTTACCCTAGGGTCCCCACCTCCTTCACCTCATCGACCAACTCTTGCCTGTTGGTCAATATTAAGTCCAGCATGGCTGAACCTCTTGTGGGTTCATCTACCATTTGATAAATGAAATTATCAGCCAGGCAGGTCAGAAACTTGCATGAGTGAGGACGCTTTGCAGAGTTTGTTTCCCAGCACACATCTGGGATATTGAAGTCACCCATGATGACAAGGTCCTGATGCTTGGATATTTTCTCAGGCTGCTCACAAAGTGCAGCATCCACATCCTTTCGTTGGTCAGGCGGTCAGTAGCAGACACCAACCACCACACTGTTTGTTTTCCCCTCGCTTATTTTCACTCAGATGCTTTCCACTGTAGATATACTCTCCTTCACTAGAATTTCCTGACTGGTAAGCCCTTTCCTCACATATAGTGCCACTCCTCCACCTCTTCGATCTATTTTGTTTTTTTCTGAACAGTTCATATCCATCCACTATTACATTCCAGTTATGAGAATCATTCCACCAAGTTTCTGTGATGCCCACTAGATCATACCTTTCCATGAGCATGAGAAGTTCCAGCTCTTCCTTCTTATTGCCCATGCTTCGGGCATTAGTATAAAGGCATCTGAATCCTTTTACTTTTGGTTCCCTATGAGCTGGCCTTCCTGTTTGGGCTGCCCCCGATTGGTCTCCTTCCTTACACTCCTTATGCTGAATAGAGAGCCAGTTTGGTGTAGTGGTTAGGAGTGCGGACTTGTAATCTGGCATGCCAGGTTCGATTCTGCGCTCCCCCACATGCTGCCAGCTGGGTGACCTTGGGCTTGCCACGGCACTGATAAAACTGTTCTGACCGGGCAGTGATATCAGTGCTCTCTCAGCCTCACCCACCCCACAGGGTGTCTGTTGTGGGGAGAGGAATGGGAAGGCGACTGTAAGCTGCTTTGAGCCTCCTTCGGGTAGGGAAAAGTGGCATATAAGAACCAACTCTTCTTCTTCTTCTTCTTCTGAATGTCTCCTTCCCCTTCTGGTTTCAGTTTAAAGCTCTCCTGATAAATCTCCCCAGGTTCCTGCCAAACACATTCTTCCCCAACTTTGATAAGGGCAGTCCATCAGGTGCTAGTAGGCCTTCCTCAAGAAAGCCTATCCCATGGTCCCAGAAACCAAATCTCTCCTGCCAGCACCAACTATGCAGCCACTGATTCACCGCCATTATCTTCCTCTCCCAACGCATTCCTCTTCCCTTGACAGGCAAGAGAATACGTGCCCCCATTTGCTTGAGCTTCCTCCCTAGATCTTGATAGTCTGTTTTAATAGGAGCGATAGTATTCACGGACATGTCATTTGTACCCACATGGACCATCACAAATGGGTAGCGATCCGTAGATTTGAGGAGTTTGGGCAGCCGTTCTGAAATGTCTTTAATTTTTGCTTCTGTCAAGCAACACACCTCTCGTGTTAGGGGGTCGGGCCCAGCCACATGGCGATCCATTCCTCTTAGCAGGGAGTCTCCAATTACCAGTACTCTCCTTTTTCTTTTCTTCTCAACACCATTTCCTTCTATTCCCGTGGCCTCTTCATTTTGTCTTAGACTTTGTTTTGGGACCTCTTCCCTCGTTGACACTTGCACCTCCTCTGCAAGGGCCTGAAATCTATTTTGGAGCTCCAAAGGTCCCAAGAACCGTCTCGCTCTACGCCGTTGAGTCTGTTGCCTAACTGTCTGCAGAGGTTCCGTAATGAGGTAATTCCCCTTATCCTCTTCAAGACTGGTTGCATCCTCTTTATTCCGAGTTGCACAGCTCCGGTCTATGAACTCCTCCCTTCTTAATTTGGGTCATGGTAATAATCCTCTCTTCTAAGCCCCTAATCCTTTCGTCCAAAAGTCTTACCAGCTTACACTTGGGGCAGATGTAGTCCATCTTGTCTTCAGGGAGGAAGGCAATCATGTCACACTCACTGCAGATGATGGGATGTGTGTCCTGGAGGTCCATTGTAACTTGTAGGCAGTGCAACTACTAGGGAAATATAATCTACTGATTCTAATTGCTAGGCCAAGAACCCCAGGCTAAGAGCCACAGGCCAAGAGCCCTTTGTCTCTCGCCCTTCGGCTCGCGCCTCTGGCAAGGAGCAGCCCTTTTTAACCCTCCCAATGTCAAGTGCTGAGAGAACTCACAACAAGCTTCTTAATTATCAGAAAGCTTTATTGAGAAATACTACATGCATCAAGACTGGCGAAGTTAAATCTGACCTGAGTACAGATTTGCTTCTCCTTACCAATACAATTCTCCCGCTCAAAACTTGAAAGTTCCCAAGGGAGGGGAGAAGGAGAGAAGAGGCACAGGCAATTAAAAACAGTGATACATTCACATGGCCTTGACTGGGTGATAGCGAAACTGGGCCCAGCCGAGAGGCCTCAACAAGTGATAAGAGTTACAACAACATATTTCACTTATAATTGTTAGCAAGAATATAGGCCCTGTAGCAACCAGGCGCCAAGCAATATAACTGTCATGGAAGAACTCAGGCTAATTTATGACAGAGATTCTACAATCCTGACATCCTTCCACCCTTAAAAGGCACACTATCCCGCATCCACTGGACGAGGACAATCTGGGAATGCACGGTGGAATGCCCGGAGGAGGCGCGGGGCTTTTACAATCGCTGCCTCCACCCACTCCCTTTCCCCCAAAGGGAAATCTTTCCAATCCACCAAATATTGGAGGCGACCCTTGTACACACGAGAGTCCAAGATCTGATTGACTTCGTAGTGGGTGTCTTTATCAATGTAGACAGGCACTGGTGTTGAGAGCGGAGGGTGCCACACATCCGGCACCGGGGCTCGCCGCAGCAGGCTGGAATGAAAAACCGGATGCACATTCCTGTAAGTTTTAGGCAAACGCAATTCCACAGTCACAGCATTGATCAGCTTCACGATGGGAAAGGGCCCCACAAATTTGGGACCCAGCTTCTTAGATTGTTGCTGACAGTGTAAGTTTTTTGTGGACAGGTAGGCAAGGTCACCCACCTTCCAGGCTGGTGCAGGTGCACGTTTCTTGTCTACCTGGGACTTATAAGCTTGTTTAGCCTCTTCAAGGCTAGAGACAATATCAGGCCACCCTGCACTAATAGTTGCTGCCCATTTTGTGACTTCAGGGGCTTCAGCAGAAGCAAAATCCCAGGTGGGTGCAGCAATTAAGTCTGTCCCGTACACCACCTTAAAGGGAGACACTCCTGTGGAGGCATGCACCCCGTTGTTGTAGGCAAATTCAGCAAGTGGTAAGAGGGCAACCCAATCATTTTGTTGGTGGTTAATAAAACAACGCAGATACTGTTCAAGAATTTGGTTCACCCTTTCAGTCTGACCGTTGGATTCAGGGTGGTAGCCCGATGTCAGGGCTTGCTCTATCCCCAGCAACTTCAAAAGCTCCCGCCAGAACTTGGCAACGAACTGGGGGACCCGATCCGTGAGCAATCTCCTAGGAATTCCATGTAGGCGGATTATGTGGGTCACAAACATGGAATCCAATTTGGCCGCTGAGGGCAAGCCCGCACAGGGAATAAAATGGGCTTGCTTTGAGAATGCATCCACCACCACCCAAACTACAGTCTTGCCCTGGCTGGGAGGCAGGTCCGTATTAAAATCCATGGTGACATCGGACCAGGGCCGGGCAGGGGTGGGCAGAGGCTGCAGCAGCCCTCGTTTCTTTCCTCCTGGGGGTTTGGAAACCAGGCAGGTGGGGCAGCCCTGCACGTATTTCTCCACATCACTCCGTAACGTTGGCCACCAATAATGTCTCCTGACCAGGTGCAGAGTTTTCACGAAACCAAAATGCCCGGCGGTTTTCGCATCGTGGCAAAGTTTTAAAACGTCCCCGCGCGCCGCCGCTGGAACGTAAAGGCGCTCCCCCTTGAAAAACAGGCCCCCCTTTTCGATTAGGTCAGGGCGGAGGGAAGCAAACTCAGAGTCCTGTAACACCTCCTTCTGAACCCACCCACCGGGAATCGGGTTTCCCTTCTTTGTCTGACTGCACGTCACCGCTGCCATCCCCAATTGGGCGGGGGTGAAAACTGTGTCCACCAATGGGTCGCGCTTACTGTTGTACTGGGGCAAGCGGGAGAGGGCGTCCGCCAAAAAGTTCATTTTGCCTGGCAGATGCTTAAGAGTAAAGTTGAAACGAGAGAAAAACTCCGCCCACCGCATTTGCTTGGCAGAGAGTGAGCGGGGCTGCTTGAGTGCTTGGAGATTTTTATGGTCTGTCCAAACTACAAACGGGACGGCAGACCCCTCCAACCAATGTCTCCATGTGGCAAGCGCTAATTTTACTGCGGCTGCCTCTTTTTCCCAAATTGCCCAGTTGCGTTCTGCCCCGGAAAACTTATTTGACAGATAGGCTAAGGGGTGCAACTTCCCATCCTCCCCCTCTTGTAGGATCACGGCCCCCATTGCCATATCCGAAGAATCTACTTGCACGGTAAATTGCTTAGTTGGGTCAGCATGGGCCAACACCGGTTCAGATGTAAAAAGGAGCTTCAGATTCTCAAAGGCTTCCTGACACCGGGGGGTCCACTGGAGTGGGGCGCCCGGTCGATTTGCTGCCTTTCCCCCTTCCTTTGTTTTCAACAAGTCAGTGAGCGGCAATGCCACCTTGGCAAAGCTGGGAATAAACGTTCTATAAAAGTTTGCAAAGCCTAAGAAACTCTGGAGCTGCCTCCTCATCCTGGGAGGTTCCCAGGCCAGCAAGTCACGCACTTTGCCCGGGTCCTCTGAATACACCAAAATATCATCAATGTAAACCAGCACCCCTTGATACAACAAATCATGCATAATTTCATTTATCATGTTCATGAACACGCCCAGAGCGCCGGCGAGGCCGAACGGCATGAAAGTGTATTCAAATTGGCCCAAGGGGGTGTTGAAAGCGGTCAGGTACTCATGCCCCTTCTTTATGCAGACCCTGTAATAGGCTTCTCTCAAGTCCAGTTTTGTAAAAATCCGAGCCCTCCCCAAATGTCCCAACAAGTCCTTAATCAAAGGCAAGGGGTAAGCATTGCAGGTGGAAACAGCATTCAGCCCCCTGTAGTCCGTACAGAGGCGTAGGGACCCATCCTTCTTTTTCACAAAGAGGACTGGGGCAGCCAGGGGAGAAGTGGCCGGTCTGATAAATCCCCCGGCTAAATTCTTGTCCAAGAACTCCCTGAGCTCCTTCATTTCCCTAGGGCTCATAGAATACAATTTGGCTTTGGGAAGCGGCTCCCCCTTCTTCAGCTCAATTGCACAGTCTGTTTTGCGGTGGGGAGGTAGTTGGTCGCATTCGGTCTCTGCAAACACATCCTCAAACTCTCGATACTCCCGTGGGAGGGCAGGCGCCCTAGCCGCCCCCATTGCGGCCACGGTTCGACAGCCCCGAGCGGGTTGGGGCCGCACGTGCTGCTTGCAACTAGGAGACGAAAACTTCACTGTCCCTTTCTTCCACTTCACCGTGGGATCGTGTTCCCTCAACCAGTCCAGCCCCAACACACACGGAAATGCAGAGTGGGGCGCTACCAGGGGTTGGATCTGCTCCCAATGTTTTTCAATGTCCAAGTCCATCGGGAGCGTTTTCACTGTGGCCTCCCCCCCTGGGGCACATTTCCCATCCAGTTGAGTAATGGGTAGGGGCTCCCCCAGAGGCACCTTCCCCACCCCCAAAGTCTCGGCTAGCGCTGGGCTAACTAGGGTTTTCGTACACCCCGAGTACACTATGCAACGGACACCCAATTTTCTCCCAGAGTTGGGCTCTGTGAGAGTCGCGGGCAAGAGAACCAGTGGAGAATCACTCACCGCGCGTCTGCCCCTGCCGGAGACCTGCTGGCGGGGCTCCGTCACAGCAGGCCGTCTTCGTTTCCCGACTGCTCCTCCGATTGAATTTCTTCATCTTGGCTGCTGCTCTCCCCCGATTCCTCCACCACAGTTGCGGCCCCAGCCGGAGCCAGCAGGGACTTGGCACTTTTCTTCGGGGCCACTTTCTTGGTTGTGGAAGCTTTAGCTGGGGTTCCCCCCGTCGACTTGGCGCTGGGCGAGGTCTTGGTGGGGCACTGGGCGAGAAAATGGCCAGCCTGACCGCAGCCCAGGCATAATCCCTTTTCCATGCGCCGAGAGCGCTCGCTCGGTTCCAGTTTAGCCTTGGGCTTGACTTTCTTAGGGGTAGAAGTCTTCCCACCCGTCTTGTCAGCAATTCCTTTATATTCAGCCGCCCGCTCCAGACAGCTTTCCATCTCTCCTGCCAGATGCACCCATCCCGACACGGTCAGTGGGTCTTCCAGAAGGAGGCACTTGCTGGACAAATCTCCGGAGAGCCCCCCCACGAAAGCATGCACTCTCTGGGGCTCAGTCCAATCCGGCACAGCTGATGAAAGTTCCTTGAACTCCCAGGCATACTCGGCCACCGTCATTTTGCCCTGTTTCAGGGCCTTGAGCTTCTTCTCCGCCGTCTCCTTTTCGAAAGGTTCCACGTACATCAGGCGCATGGTTCTCAGGAAGTGATTGTAGTTACGGACGGCTCTTGGATTGTAACGATAAAGGTCCATGAACCATTTTGCCGCCTTCCCTTCCAAGCACTCCCCCACGAAACGAATGCGCTCGGCATCATCGTTAAAAGTGAACCCCATGTCCATCATGTAGGCTTGGAGATGCACCAGGAACGACGGGAAGGTTGACGGGTCACCCGAGAACTTGGCTTTGAACTTGTAGGTGCTCCGCATCTCCACTCCTCTGAGATGGGGAGGCAGACGTCCTGGGCCCCAATCCATCGGGGCCCGCGCTCCTCGACCAACGCCTCGACCCACTCCAACCGCTGCTCTCGCCGCCGCCGCTGCTCTCGCCGCCACCGCTGCTCTCGCCGCCGCCGCCGCTTCCGCCGCTCCACCGGCCCCTGCCGCCACTCCGTCCGCTGCCCCGGCTCCGTCGGCAGCCGCCGCTGCAATTTGTAATCCACCGGCTCCTGCAGCCAGTCCGTGAGCCACGACTTGACCCAAACCCGGGAGGCCCGCTCCTCTCCCGGCATCGGCCCCACCAAGGCCGTCGTCTTCTTCCTCCTGCAACTGCACTGCTGCTCTCGCCGCCGCCAAGGCTGCGGCTTCGGCTTCGGCGGCGGCATTCATCGCTGCCTCCTCGCGCTCCCTCAGGGTGGGAAGATCCCCCAGCCTCCGGCCGCCGGGTTCGCGGAAGTCTCCTTGCAATTCGCGCAGCAGGTGCCTCGCCTCCCGCTGCTCTTCCGGATCCAACCGTCCCGACACACCCCGCAGCCAGCTGGTCACCCGGTCCAGTTTCTGCTGCAACTCGTGCACCTCAAGGGTGGACGCCATCCCTTGGCTGGGCACCACCCGGGGGCAGTTGGTCAGGCCACTGTTCATCACCCGTCAGGTGGTCGTACCTCGATAGACGCTTGCGTTCGGTGATGTGCCTTTCCAGGAAATCTGCGTGACCCGGGGTCGCCTCTCCCAAGGCTCTGATCATGCCCGAGCCAAACGAGCCCGCTCCGGCCCCATCGCCCTGAGAGAGATCCCAATCCAGGCCTTCTTCCTGCTCAGTATAAAGATTGCCTTCGTCCTGCATATTGGCAGGCGAAAGGTGAGATTTGACTTAATGTCAAGTGCTGAGAGAACTCACAACAAGCTTCTTAATTATCAGAAAGCTTTATTGAGAAATACTACATGCATCAAGACTGGCGAAGTCAAATCTGACCTGAGTACAGATTTGCTTCTCCTTATCAATACAATTCTCCCGCTCAAAACTTGAAAGTTCCCAAGGGAGGGGAGAAGGAGAGAAGAGGCACAGGCAATTAAAAACAGTGATATATTCACATGGCCTTGACTGGGTGATAGTGAAACCGGGCCCAGCCGAGAGGCCTCAACAAGTGATAAGAGTTACAACAACATATTTCACTTATAATTGTTAGCAAGAATATAGGCCCTGTAGCAACCAGGCGCCAAGCAATATAACTGTCATGGAAGAACTCAGGCTAATTTATGACAGAGATTCTACAATCCTGACACCCAGCAATCACCCAGCAATTACCTCACTCAGCACGACAATAGCCTCACCTGGTCAGCAGCAGCAGCAGCACTCCCCAGCAGCTTTCTCCACGTGCTCTCAGTTGACTGAGATGATGGGTTCAGCCACATAATGTGAAAGGAAGAGTTTCCCACAAAATGACCACTGAGCAACAATAATCAGGAAATTTGTATCGAGCCTCCAAATGGCTTTCAGCAGCCCTGAATACAGGAAAGAGTAATAACCAAGAATCATAGAATCATAGAGTTGGAAGGGGCCATACAGGCCATCTTGTGCAACCCCCTGCTCAACGCAGGATCAGCCCAAAGCATCCTAAAGCATCCAAGAAAAGTGTGTATCCAACCTTTGCTTGAAGACTTCCAGTGAGGGGGAGCTCACCACCTCCTTAGGCAGCCTATTCCACTGCTGAACTACTCTGACTCTGAAACTTTTTCCTGATATCTAGCCTATATCATTGTACTTGTAGTTTAAACCAATTAGTGTGTATCCTACAGCCAATGGAAACAGCATCCTGCCCTCCTCCAAGTGACAACCTTTCAAATACTTAAAGAGGGCTATCATGTCCCCTGTCAACCACCTTTTTTCCCGGCTGAACATTTCCAAGTCCCTCGACCTATCTTCATAGGGCCCCAGATCATCCGTTGGCCCCAGATCATCTTCGTCGCTTTCCTCTGTACCCTTTCAATTTTATCTACGTCCTTCTTGAAGTGAGGCCTCCAGAACTGCACACTGTACTCCAGGTGTGGTCTGACCAGTGCTGTATACAATGGGACTATGACATCTTGTGATTTTTAGTGAGGTCCTTGTTGATATAGCCCCAATGGTCTGTCTAATAAAGCTCTCTTTGGATCTTCAACTGGCTGTTGGATCTCTGATGTGCCTTTATCACAGACTCTGCAGGCTGGGCTCAGCCTGATTCCTGACAAATTGATAATAACCGCTTCCCCCCTGCTAATCCACCCATCAGAGAGCCTTGCCACCCATGGCAGTGGCGCCGTTGGAGGATTCAGGGTTGGACTTCGTGGAGCAGTCCCCGGACGGGGGTCGCCAGCACCTGATCATCCAAGTTCCCATCGGCGAACGAGTGGATGCAATTACTGCACCCTTGATGACCCCCCTGGTTGTTCCACCAACCCTTTTGAACCAGCCGGTTAACAGACTTTCCCCCTGACAACCCACAAGATGGAGGACGAGGGCTCAGCCTCCTCCTGGCATAGAGATAGCACGGAGGAAGGCTACGACCGACTCAGACCTACAATGTCTTCATCTCGAGGAGGGTGCTGCCTCCTGTCCCCCCCCCCAGACAATCCACCGAAGAGGGATGGGAGATCACATTCTCCATCCAGCCATGGCGAGTAGGAGGAACGCCCCACCGAAGGCCCAAGGCGCCTGGACCAGCTGGCAGAATTGGAGATGTGCCATGATAGCAAAGCCACTGGGCACTTCAGGTTCCTGAAAACGTGGGGGCTGCTCCACCGTCAGTTCTGGTGGCCTGGGGTCTGGAAGGACGTGGAGAGGTACGTCAAGGGGTGCACCACCTGTCTGACCCACAAACAGGGGGTGGGGAAACCGCAGGGCCTGTTGAAGCCCCTGGAGATCCCTGAGCGCCATTGGGAAGTCATTTCCATGGATTTCATCACCGACCTACCTCCCAGCCTGGGGAAAACAGTGATTTGGGTGGTGGTGGATCAGTTTTCTAAGCAGGTGCACTTCGTACCCTGCGCAGGGCTGCCCACGACGCAGCGCCTGGCGGAATTGTTCATCTCACACGGAATGAGACTGCACGGGTTCCCCCACAAGATAATCAAAGACTGGGGGGCTCAATTCATCGCCAAGTTCTTGGGGGCCCTCATGCATCTGGCGGGGGTATCCCGGGGTCTCAGCTCCGCCTACCACCCTGCCACCAATGGTCAGCCTGAGAAGGTGAACCAGGTGCTCGAACTGTACCTCCGTTGCTTTCTGAACTACCATCAGGACGATTGGGTCCCCCTCCTCGCCCTAGCCAAGTACGTGTACAACAACGTGCCACACGCCAGTACCGGGAGGTCCCCATTTGAGGTAGTCCAGAGGTACGCATCTCCACTGTTCCCTACTTTGGTAAAACCCCCGGGGGACCCGCCAGTGATTCTTCCCGGGGTGGACAAATGGCCAGCGCGGGTCCGGGAGGCCTGGGGGGAGGTGACGGACGCCCTGTCAAAAGCCAAAAGTGACTTCAAGAAATGGGCCGACCGTAAGCAGCAGCCCCCCCCCCCCAGCTTACGCGGTGGGGGACGAGGTTTTCATTTCCACCAAACATCTCAAAAATAGGAGACCGTGCAAAAAGCTGAGTTACCAGTTTGTGGGCCCCTTTAAGGTTACTGAGGTGTTGAATGAGGTAACCATCAAGGTGTAGCTGCCTGCGGCTTACCGCAAGGTGCACCCGGTGTTCCATGTCAGTTTGGTGAAAAAGGCTCCCCCCCTGATAGCTGGCACCCCAAGTCCCCACCACCGCCTCCGGTCATGGTGGGGGACAACACACATTATGAGCTATCGAACATTGTTGACTCCCGTTTTTTGCGCAAACAGCTGCAGTACTTGGTGTCCGACTCCGACAACGAATGGGTCGATGCGGAGGATGTAGCTGCCCCCTCCCTCCTTCGTAAATTCCACTCCCAATTCCTGGACAAGCCGGGACCAACCCCAGTGGCAGCGGGTGGTTGAGGGGGAGGGGGGCCTTGAGGGAAGCTGAGTGTCATGAACCCTGATTCATGCCAGCTAAGTTTCGCTTTCTCACACACCTTTTGGTCTCTCACCAGCCGGCCCCAGCCAAGGCCATAAAGCAATAAATCTGTCGGCTAACTCCCAGCCTCCCTTCCTTTTCCCAGCGGGAGAGGCTCCGTTGCTGATGTAAGTGTCCTTGTGGAGACAACTCAAAGTCTCAACAAAGTGCCAACTGCTTAGATAACATTCCGGGCCATCTGGTCGCCTGGGAATCAATGTACCTTTGCTGTCTTCTCGCTCTCCCGCCAAAATACCTATGTACCCCCTCCCTTATATGGTGGGCTCTATATCTGCCCTGAGTGTCCCATTGTACTTTGTTATTATCAAGATCTTTGCTTATGAAGATCTTGGTTTGACTTAGTGTTCTGTGGACTCTGTCTAATAAAGCTCTCTTTGGATCTTCAACTGGCTGTTGGATCTCGGATGCGCCTTTATCACGGACTCTGCAGGCTGGGCTCAGCCTGATTCCTGACACATTTCATCTGACCCAGGGGATTTGAACTCATCCAGTACAGCTAAACACAGTCTGTGTACTATGGCTATATAACAATAATATATTGAAGTGTAGTGGAGAAAAAAATTATTCCTTGCAGCTGTCAGCTTGATATCCTTTATTACAAATTCCAATTCTTTATATTCCATCATCAATTTCCATCACATACATGACAAGCAGCCAATTTTCAGCTCATTTCAATTGTGTTCTTCACTCACAGTGTTTCCAGACTTTGCTCTTCAATTTACCCTGCAATATTTTGGATCTACTTATGCTGACATAACAAGCTAGTTCTGGAAAATAATGCTCCAAGCTGGCTATCATTGAAATGAGCTGAAAACTACCTGCTTGTCATATACATGATGGAAATGGATGATGGAATATAAAGAATTGGAATTTGTAATAAAGCATATCAAGCTGAAAACTGCAATGAAGAATGTTTTTCTCCACTACACTTCAATATATTATTGTTATATAGCCATTAGTACACAGACTCTGTTTCTTGGTTCTTTCCTGCAATCAGGGCTGCTAAAAGCCACTTTGAAGTCTCCAGGCAAATATCCCCTGAGCTCCATCTTGGATGACCAAGACTTGCCCAAGCAAAATACTACATGAAAATGAGCCAGTGGCTTACCAGGGCCCTCAGGCTCTCATCCCACTTCTTGCCAGCCCTGCCAGAAGTGTGCTTACTGCTTCTAAAAATCACCTGTGCAGGTAGAGAACAGGTGGGAAGGGATTGAAGCTAACAAGGCTCTCTCTGTTCTCCCACCAGCCACCTGAGTCTGAGCATGAAAGCAAGGAGTACAGATCCCAGAATGACACTGAGACAGATCTGGAGATCGAGGAGAAGGACAGAGAGATGATGCTGAAGGAACAGCTGGATCAGTAAAGGTCTATTATAGGGGAGGTCAAACTGTGGCTCTTCAGATGTCCATGGACACCTGAAGAGCCACACTTTGGCCACCCCTGGTCCATTAAAACACTGGACCTCAGTCTGAATTGGAACCACTTGGGATGCAAAGTAGCTAAGAACATTGTTTCCCTCTCCTTCATTCTCTTAACAATGACTCTGTAGCCCACAGTACCCAGCAAGCTTCCCTGTTGAAAGCGGGAATTGAAACCCAGGTCACTCAGGATACTACTCTTCTACTTTATCCACAACACACTCTGGGTTTTTCTTTATTCTCACTTTCCTCCCTTGTATATCCCTATTGCTTGGGGAAGGGGGAGATTTGTCTTTTGCTCCCTCTAGTGGTCAATTCAATATTACATTGCTTTATCTGAAACTGTGATCATCTAAATAAAAGCGGTAAGGCATCTTCAGAGAAGTTGGTGTTAATGGTTATGGGGCAATCAGGTCCATCATTGGTAACTGTAAGCCTCTGGCCATTCAACCACTGGCTGTCCAATCAGATTAGAACTCCTGCCCCTAATGGTCTTCCCACAATTCTGCCACTTCTTCACAGTCTCTGGCTCCTCAGACACCTCTCCTGAGGTGAGTGAGCTGCCGGGGTGCCTGGGGGCTCTTCAGCTTCACCCTCCTGAGGCAATGGCTACTGCCTACAGAGTTTGGAAAGTCAGCATGTGACTTCTCTGAGGGGGAGTGCCCGCCCCATCACGACTCCAACTTTCGCCCTCTTACAGACCCTGGGGCACATTGACTGCTATGCTGTCCCTTCCACCCACCTGACATGGAGGCTGCCAGCACCTGCCTCCATACTACCTCCTGCTAACTCTGAGGCATGCCTGCAGGCTGAGAAAAGCTCCAGCCTAAAGGCTCCGGCCTAAACTGGAAACAGAGGGGAGGGCCAGGGGGGAGGGGAGGGCCCCCAGCTCCAGACTAAAGAGATTATTACCCTTAGAGAAAATGAATGCTTTGAAGGGAGAATGCTCTGGTACTGTAACTGAGGATGTCAGTCTCCAGGTGGGACCTGAGGATCCCCTATAATTATAGCTCCAAACTAAAGAGATCAGTTCCCCTGGAGAAAAATGGATGCTTAGAAGGAGAATGCTCTGTTACTGTAATTGGGGATGCCAGTCTCCACAACCCCCTACACACAAAGCACTCCTTCATCCCCATGCCTTTGCATGCAGGATGACCCTTTCCTTCCTCTTCCCACCACCAAACTCTAGTGCCCATTATATTCCTGGACTTTACTCCTTTGCTGTTATTAGTTGCGAAGTCATGTATGACCCATTGTGATCCTATGGACAATGATCTTCCAGGCCTTCCTGTCCTCTACCATTTCCTGGAGTCCATTTAAGCTTGCACCGACTGCTTCAGTGACTCCATCCAGCCACCTAACCCCTAGTATTAAACATACAGCAAAGTAATATTGAACTGGCCACTAGAGGGAGCATAAGACATGCAGAAAAGGGGGGGAAACCACAGCAGGAACACACAAGCAAGGAGATGAGAATGTAGGAAAGCCCTCTAAATGGACCCAAAAAGATCAAGGAGGCTCTCAGTTTGACGAGCTATGAGCAATAAGATGCTTGGCCAGCCCACCTGCCTCCATGTTTTGGAGATTCAGCCTCTGTTTAAACTTGTCATTGAATTGTCACAGGATGAGTTGAGGGACCATGCTGAGCCTCAAGAGAAAGAGCTGGTGTTGCACTCGTCGGGGGATGTAAGTGAGCATCCGGGGAACTGCTTCAAGCAATGGGCAGGGTCATACCTTGGGTGGCCAGGCTGGAGGAATGACCACCCAGAACCAGGAAAGCCAGCTTGCAACTGAAGATCTTAATGCCAGTCTCAGCAATGACTCCCAAGAGCAATGGGTGGATCTGAGTGGTAAGGATTCCCTTTCCTCTTGTTTTCTTGTACACGTGACCGTAAATTGTCAGAGCCCTACTGGCTCAGACTGGAGTCCAATCCAGTCCAGCATTCTCTTTCCTCCACAATGGCCACACAGAGAACATTGTTCCTCTTCCATTGCAGCTGGTAGTTCAGAGGTTAAAATGACTGCAGCTGATAATTCAGAGAATGAATTCAGAGAATGTGGAATTTGGTGCTGGAAAATGTAGTGATGGCCACAGGAATGCAACTTTCTAACCTGCCTGGCTGACAATTTCATTTATCAAATGGTAGATGAACCCACAAGAGGTTCAGCCATACTGGACTTAATACTGACCAAAAGGCAAGAGTTGGTGGATGAGGTGAAGGAGGTGGGGACCCTAGGGGGAAGTGACCATGTCCTCATAGAATTCCTTTTGAGATGGGGAGCCAAGGAAGCTTGTATCCAGACGTGGATGTTGGATTTTCGTAGGGCAAACTTTAATAAACTCAGAGACATATGATGAGTGTCATACCATGGATGAGAATGCTGGAAGGGAAGGGAGCATGTGAAGGGTGGGCGCTACTCAAACAAGAGCTATTGCATGCTCAATCAATGACTATCCCAGAAAGACAAAAACACTGCAGGAGCTCTAAGAAGCCTATTTGGATGAACAGAGAACTTCTAGAGGAACTAAGAAAGAAAAGGAAAATGTTCAGGAAATGGAGGGAAGGACAGAGCTCTAAAGAAGAGTACCTACAGGTTACTAGGCACTGTAGATCAATCATCAGAAAGGCCAAAGCTGAGAGTGAGCTAGGATTGGCCAGGGAAGCCCATTGTAACAAGAAAAGATTTTTCAGTTATGTGAGGAGCAAACGTAAAGTAAAGGAGGCAATAGGCCCACTGTTGAGTGCGGATGGACAAACTCTAACGGAAGATGCAGAGAAAGCAGAAAGGCTTAGTGCCTATTTTACATCTGTTTTTTCCCACAGGTCAAAGGGTTTAGGCACATCTAGAGATGGCCGTAGACAAGGGATAGTGTCTGGGTGGCAGCTTAACATGGAGGCTGTCGAGAGGCATTTAGCTGCACTGGATGAGTTCAAATCCCATGGTCCGGATGAAATGCACCCGAGAGTGCTCAAAGAACTTTCCGGAGAACTTGCAGAACCCTTGTCCATCATCTTTGGGACCTCTTTAAAGAGAGCAAATGTCTTGAAGAGAGCAAATGTTATTCTGATCTTCAAAAAAGGGAGGAAGGATGACCCGGGAAACTACAGACCAGTGAGTCTGACCTCTGTTGTGGGGAAAATACTAGAGCAGATATTAAAGGGAGCAATCTGCAAACATCAGGAGGACAATTTGGTGATCCAAGGAAGTCAGCATGGATTTGTCTCCAACAGATCCTGTAAGACAAACCTGGTTTTCTTCTTTCCCCAATTAAGAGGTTTGCTGGATTGTGGAAATTCGGTTGATGTTGTTTACTTAGATTTTAGTAAAGCTTTTGATAAGGTTCCCCATGATATTCTGATGGATAAATGGAAGGACTGCAATCTGGATTTTCAGATAATTAGGTGGATAGGGAATTGGTTAGAGAACCACACTCAAAGAGTTGTTGTCAATGGTGTTTCATCAGACTGGAGGGAGGTGAGTAGTGGGGTACCTCAGGGCTCAGTGCTGAGACCGATACTTTTAAACATATTTATTAATGATCTCGATGAGGGGGTGGAGGGACTATTCATCAAGTTTGCAGATGACACCAAATTTGGAGGACTGGCAAATACTCCGGAAGATAGAGACAGAGTTCAACGAGATCTGAATACAATGGAAAAATGGGCAAATGAGAACAAGATGCAATTTAATAAAGATAAGTGTAAAGTTCTGCATCTGGGTCAGAAAAATGAAAAGCATGCCTACTGGATGGGGGATACGCTTCTAGGTAACACTCTGTGTGAACGAGACCTTGGGGTACTTGTGGATTGTAAACTAAACATGAGCAGACAGTGTGATGCAGCGGTAAAAAAGGCAAATGCCATTTTGGGCTGTATCAACAGGGGCATCACATCAAAATCACAAGATGTCATAGTCCCATTGTATACGGCACTGGTCAGACCACACCTGGAGTACTGTGTGCAGTTCTGGAGGCCTCACTTCAAGAAGGACGTAGATAAAATTGAAAGGGTACAGAGGAGAGCGACGACTTACTGACTTACTGTCAAGCGCAGACAGAACTCAGAAACAAACCTGTATAGAAAGAAATCTTTAACTGGAAGTAGATCTGGTAACTATAACATTTGAAGTCAAGACTGTTCGATACTAGGACAGCAAGCAGTTATCAATACATTTCTCCCGCCCAAACCCAAGCGTTCCCAAGGGGGGGAACCCCTCACCCAGGTGCCATCCCAGCTTTCCTGCCAAGGTGTTGAAGTTAGCACGGCCTTGGTCAGACCGGCGCCTCAGGCTAGCAGAGAAGATGTTTAAAGGAACTGGGCAAAATTGTGAAAATGCAAGGATCAAAGAAGGGGGGGGGGGGAATCAAAGGAAAACTACAGGCATAAGCACTCTGGTTACATGGGAACGTTTCTGTAAAGGCACAGCACTTCAAGATGGAGTCTCTTCTCAGGGCCTTTGGAGCTCCAGAATAGATTTCAGGCCCTTGCAGAGGAGGTGCAAGGTTCAACAAGGGAAGAGGTCCCAAAACAAAGTCTAAGACAAAGGGAAGAGGCCACGGGGACAGAAGGAAATGGAGTTGAGAAGAAAAAAAAGGAGAGTACTGGTAATTGGAGACTTCCTGCTAAGAGGAATGGATCGCCATGTGGCTGGGCCTGACCCCCTAACCCGAGAGGTGTGTTGCTTGCCAGGGGCGAAAATTAAAGAAGTTTCAGAACGGCTGCCCAAACTCCTCAAATCTACGGATCGCTACCCATTTGTAATGGTCCATGTGGGAATGAATGACATGTCCCTGAATACCACAGCTCCTATTTAAAAAGACTATCAAGATCTGGAGCCCAAGTGGTATTCTCTTCAATCTTGCCTGTCAACGGAAGAGGAATGCGTCGGGAGAGGAAGATAATGGAGGTGAATCAGTGGCTGCGTAGTTGGTGCCAGCAGGAGAGATTTGGTTTCTGGGACCATGGGATAGGCTTTCTTGAGGAAGGCCTACTAGCACCTGATGGACTGCACTTACCGAAACTTCGGAAGAATGTGTTTGGCAGGAAGAGCTTTAAACTAAAGCCACTAGGGGAAGGAGACGATCAACATAGGGAATGTATGGAAGGAAAACAATCGGAGGCAGCCCAACCGGCAAGGCAAGCTCATAGGGAACCAAAAGTAAAAGTATTCAGATGTCTTTATACTAACGGCCGAAGCATGGGCAATAAAAAGGAAGAGCTGGAACTTCTCATGCTAATGGAAAGGTATGATCTAGTAGGCATCACAGAAACTTGGTGGAATGATTCTCATGACTGGAATGTAACGGTGGATGGATATGAACTGTTCAGAAAAAACAGAATAGATCGAGGAGGAGGAGGAGTGGCACTGTATGTGAGGAAAGGGCTTACCTGTCAGGAAATTCTAGTGAAGGAGAGCATATCTACAGTGGAAAGCATCTGGGTGAAAATAAACGAGGGGAAAACAAACAGTGTGGTGGTTGGTGTCTGTTACCGACCGCCTGACCAACGAGAGGATGTGGATGCTGCACTTTGTGAGCAGCTTGAGAAAATATCCAAGCGGCAGGAACTTGTCATCATGGGTGACTTCAATTTCCCAGATGTGTGTTGGGAAACAAACGCTGCGAAGCGTCCTCAGTCATGCAAGTTTCTGACCTGCCTGGCTGACAATTTCATTTATCAAATGGTAGATGAACCCAGAAGAGGTTCAGCCATACTGGACTTAATACTGACCAACAAGCAAGAGTTGGTGGATGAGGTGAAGGAGGTGGGGACCCTAGGGGGAAGTGACCATGTCCTCATAGAATTCCTTTTGAGATGGTGAGCTAAGGAAGCTTGTAGCCAGACGCGGATGTTGGATTTTCGTAGGGCAAACTTTAATAAACTCAGAGACATGATGAGTGTCATACCATGGACGAGAATGCTGGAAGGGAAGGGAGCATGTGAAGAAGTGGCCAACCACTTCTGAATGGGCAACAACAGGGCAGAGAGGTTGAGACTTTCCCCTGATGATTCCTCCTGAGTATAAGATTCAGAGCCTTAAAACCTCTGAATATGGAGGTTCCCCTCAGTGACCATGACTAGTACCAGTTTATATATCTATGTAGAGAATCCAATCCCCCTTTTAAAGTTTATTAGAATCATAGAATCATAGAATTCGAAGGGGCCATACAGGCTATCTAGTCCAACCCCCTGCTCAACGCAGGATCAGCCCTAAGCATCCTAAAGAATCCAAGAAAAGTTTGTATCCAACCTTTGCTTGAAGACTACTCTCTTCCAGTCCTCCGGGACATCTCCAGTCCTTAAAGAGGTTGCGAAGATGATGGACAAGGGCTGTGCAAGTTCTCTGGAAAGTTCTTTGAGCACTCTCGGGTGCATTTCATCCGGCCCAGGGGATTTGAACTCATCCAGTGCAGCTAAGGGAGGACTGGCAAATACTCCAGAAGATAAAGACAGAGTTCAACGAGATCTGAACACAATGGAAAAATGGGCAAATGAGAACAAGATGCAATTTAATAAAGATAAGGGTAAAGTTCTGCATCTGGGTCAGAAAAATGTAAAGCATGCCTACTGGATGGGGGATATGCTTCTAGGTAACACTGTGTGTGAACGAGACCTTGGGGTACTTGTAGATTGTAAACTAAACATGAGCAGACAGTGTGATGCAGCGGTAAACAAGGCAAATACCATTTTGGGCTGTATCAACAGGGGCATCGCATCAAAATCACAAGATGTCATAGTCCCATTGCATACGGCAGTGGTCCCCAACCTTTTTATCACCGGGGACCACTCAACACTTGAAAATTTTACTGAGGCCCAGTGGGGGGGGGGTAGTATTCCCTGTGATTGCAAGTCTGTGTTTATGGGTACAGAATTCAGCAGATTTCAGTACATATAACACATGATCTAGCAATGTATGCATTCTGAGTGAGCACCCCTTGCAAATGGTATAGCAGACTGAACTGGGCATCTTGAGGATTTTAGCTGTTGTTGTTGTTGTTGGACAAATAAGAACTTTTGGTCTTCATTGTCTTGATTTGAATGACATTAGAAGTGTAGTCAAATACAGGACTTTCAATAGCTGGGGGAAGGGATTGTGTCCCAGTGTGTCCATTCAGATCGACCTCTTCTGCACCCACTTACAGAAGCCATTTCTTAAAAAAACATATACCCAAAGTTAACCTTCCAAAAGGACCACTAGACTCCCCACAAACACGCACACTGGAGAAAGCATGTGGAGAATGCCCCGCCTTCTTGGCTGGGGTTAGCTTTCGAGGGGATCCACAGACACGAGGAGCCCCTGCGGGGGGATCAGAGCCACGCGAGAGGCCTCTTCCTCCGGCCCCCCGGGAAAACTAGAGGCCACTTTACCGAACAGCTCCGGGCGGCTGCAGCAGGCTTGCCCGTTCCCTGTTGGGTAGCTGCCACCCAGACGCCGTTCTCGGCCGGCGGTGGGAGCAGCCAGAGGCTGCGACCTGCTGTCACCTCAAAGGGCCGCCCTCCCTCTGCCAGCCGCGGGGAACTCCGGGCGCATCGAGCTCCGCTCCCTCAAGCCTTTCGAACCAGAAGGACGACTATGCCGCGCCCCCTCGGCTCCTCAGGCAGTCAAGCGCGCGCTATGCCCAGGGTGCGCCGTGTCGCTCTCCGATGCCGCCTCTCATTGGCTGATTTGATCTCCACCGAGTCCAATTTGTCAAGAGCGGGAGACAGGCATTCCGCGCCCTTCAATCCTTCGCAGCCACCGTTATGCTCCCCGCCCTCTCGTTCGGCTTCTCTCAAGGCCTTCTGGAGTTGTAGTTTTATGGGCTGTCGTCGCAAGGATGCAATACTTTAGGCTGGAGAATTGGCTGCTGATGCTAGTGATGCCCCCGTGTGGGGGGACAATGCTCCTTCTTGTTTTAGACTAGACTCTGTCCCGCCCGCCCTGCCTGCCGTTGCTCCCTGGGGACACGCGCGCCCTCCCGCACTCACCCAGCACGCCGGGGGCCGCCTTGCCCTCCGCCGCCGCTGCGTCCCGCTTGTGCCGCTCGCCCTCCGGCAGCCCCGGCCCGCTCTTGGGCATCGTGCGCCGCCGCTGCCGCCTTCACGCGCGCCCTGTGCCGGCCCACACCCCGGGCAGCATTGCAGGCACCACGCGACGCCCGCCTGCCCGCTCTCAGCAGCAGCAGCAGCAGCGGGAGCAGGAGCCGCGGCGCATGGACGGCGGGCGCGTAGGGCAGCAGCATCGACAGCCGGAGCATCGACAGCCGGAGCGCCATCAGGGCAGCTGGGCCGGGGGGGGACCTGCACCAGCCGCTCCTCCCGCAGCCTCTGCCGGCAGACAGAGCAAGGCAGCAGGGACAAAGCGCGGCCCTGATTCCCTCTCCCTGCCCTCACGCAGTAAGAAGCTTCCCGGGCCGCAATGCGGCCTGGGAAGTTTTTTACTGCAGGGGGGGTGGGGAGAGGGAACCGTGGCCCGGCGCCATGGCCTTCGCGGCCCGGTAGCGGGCCGCTGACCGCAGGTTGGGGACCACTGGCATACGGCACTGTTCAGACCACACCTGGAGTACTGTGTGCAGTTCTGGAGGCCTCACTTCAAGAAGGATGTAGATAAAATTGAAAGGGTACAGAGGAGAGCGACGAAGATGATCTGGGGCCAAGGGACCAAGCCCTATGAAGATAGGTTGAGGGACTTGGGAATGTTCAGCCTGGAGAAAAGGAGGTTGAGAGGGGACATGATAGCCCTCTTTAAGTATTTGAAAGGTTGTCACTTGGAGGAGGGCAGGATGCTGTTTTTGCTGGCTGCAGAGGAGAGGACACGCAGTAATGGGTTTAAACTTCAAGTACAACGATATAGGCTAGATATCAGGAAAAAGTTTTTCACAGTCAGAGTAGTTCAGCAGTGGAATAGGCTGCCTAAGGAGGTGGTGAGCTCCCCCTCACTGGAAGTCTTCAAGCAAAGGTTGGATACACACTTTTCTTGGATGCTTTAGGATGCTTAGGGCTAGTCCTGCGTTGAGCAGGGGGTTGGACTAGATGGCCTGTATGGCCCCTTCCAACTCTATGATTCTATGATTCTATGATAATTTTCACAAAGGAGGCTCAGGTCCATTGCGTACAAGTTAAAAGTAGCAGAAGTCTCACAAATGGTAAACGCTACAAATTTTACGTTCCGCATGACGTCGCGCACAATCTGCAACACTCTTGCAACACTAGTCCTTAAAATCGGTTCGTTGTAGTGATTTCCCGGGAATCCAGAAAAGTGGATTCACTCTCAGAAAATCACTACACTCCTGCCAACAACCTGCAACACTTGCGAAAAAGACCTGTGCATGCTCAATGTTGCGGTTGCAACAAAGTCCCTCCCCCTGGCTCTCTCCTCCGAACTTCTGGCAAAGTGATCGCCATTTTTTTCCCTCGGAGCGAGCGGGGAAAGCAACGAACCAGCGAGGCTTGATTCACCCAGCGAGGTTTCTCCGGCTACAGTCCCTCCACAGAAGTGCTTAAAAGCTCCCCTAAGTCCCCAAGCACAACACAGCCCCCTGGTTGCTAGTTCCCTTTAATTTCGGCCAAAAATCGTGCCTGTGCGGGGGGATTTTTTTTCTCTCGGGGGAGCGTGGTAATGATGACTCGCCAGCTCACACGCCAGCTAGATGGATCTCTACGTTAGGAGGAATCAAGGCATATTCGTTGAAAGGCATATTCATGTGTGTGTTTTTAAACCTGTTTTAAAAAAAAAAAATCCGGAGACACGATCGCCATTTTTTCCCCTCAGACTGGCGAAAGCAACCAACGAGCGAGGCTTCTTCAGCTAAAGTCCCTCCACAGAAGTGCTTTACAGTAAAACAAAGCTCCCTACTGCAAGTGTCTTTAAAGTTCCCAAGCACAATACTGTTCGACACTGCCCGTAATTTCAGCCACAAATTGCGCCCCGGGGGGGTTATTTGAAGACCGTGTAAACCAGGGGTCATCAACCCCTGGTCTGCGGCCCGGTGGCGGGCCGCAAAGGCCATGGTATCGGGCCGCCGCCAGCCACGCCTGCCTTCCCCCACCGGCAGCCAGAAGGAAGGGAAGAGGCAGGCGCAGCCACCGGCATGGCCCCTAGTGGCGAAAACACGCACGTGCAGTTGCCGCACAGTTGCCACGCAGTTGCTGTGCCTGCGTGTTAGCGCCACCTGGTGGCGAAAACACACATGTGCGGCAATTGCGCGTGCGCGTTTTCGCAGCACCCGGGCCGTCGGCTCTTCCCTCACTCCGGAGGCGGTTCGTGACCTGAGAAAGGTTGGGGACCGCTAGTGTAAACGATTAAGCGCCAGCAAAAAAGGTATTTCTGAGACTATGATTGAACAAATATTCGTTGCAACTGGTGTGTTTGTGTTTTTAAAATACAGTTTTTAAAGGGAAAGGGGCTTTCCAGGAGCATGATAACAACTGCCCATTGGCTGTTCGTTTGATTGACGGCCAGGGGAGGGAACAAGCACAGAAAAAAATTGCTTCCTTTGTAGCGATTCCTGCGAAACTGGAAACCTGTGGGGAACAAATGAAACGCTACTGGATTCCACTACATATGCAGGTATGTGGAATGCCGAGATTCCACTATTTAAAATACCATTAGTGCTTTGTGAAAGCAATTGGCAACATTGGTCCTTGTGCGGAATGGGCCTCAATTTTCTAGTGCTTCTACCTGTCCCTGGCCGTCAATCAAACAGAGCAGCCAATGAACTGAAGAGTTGGATTCCTGTTCCCCAAAAAACCCTTGTGCCTTTTAAGAATTTTAAAAAAACCCCGAAAACAGCAGTAGCAACTATTATGTGTTCATTCATTGTCCCAGAGAGACCTATTTTGTCATCCTTTGTGAAAATGTTTTTGTTTAGGACTAAATTTGCAGGTCAGTAACTCCCATAAGACACGTCCACAGATTACCTGCATATATCCACCCACATGCACACCTGGCCACCCGCACTTTTTGTTCTTTTTGACCTGTGGCTTGTTTCCAGTGCAACATTGCAATGGAGAAGATTCTTTTTGTCTTGGTGGCTCAAATTCTCATAATTGCTGAATGTGTTCGTGCCATTTTGCGATTCCCCCAAAGCGCTATAAAATTCCAAATGTTCCTGGAGTTTGACAGGAGTTTTGCGGTTTGTTGGTGACGTTATGCGGAACGCTAAAATAACAGTGTTTACGAACTGTGAGACTTCAGCTACAGTTAAGTTGTGCAGAATGGACCTTTATCTGTGTATTAAAAAAAAACTTTCTAAAGCTATTGAGGTTGGTGAATGTTGCCATGTGATAGGAACTCCATAAAATAGCTAAACATTAAAACCAAATACTTTTTTTAGCTGTCCTGAATTCACAAGCAAGTAATTTCCTGTAGTGTTCATAATTTTAGCATTATGAGGAAAAACATTTCTTTGTCCCTTCTTGGTAGAGTTGGAACAGAACCAGTGTTTTCTGTAACTGATTTATGAAGCTACAGGCTTCTTTTTACATTAGCATACTCATGCAGAGATTCAGCAGACAACCTCTGAGACAGGAAGTCACATTGCTGCATCTCTACACTGGGAGGAATTGATCAATTCTTTCCAATCCCATACAAAAACATACCAAGATTACTGAAGACTGGCTGCTTGGAAGGGTGGCCAAGCAAGTAAATGAACCAGAGATGCAACCAGAGATGCTCCCTCTGTAGGTAAGTATTCTGAACTTATAGAAGACGTTACTTAGTTTTTCGAAAAGCACATTCTCTCCTTGTGCCCTGTTGAAGACATTCTGCCATTCACCAACCAAATCTGTTGACATCCCAAATACACCCTCTTACCCGTTCTCCATCTCTGAATTCATGGCAAACACACACAAAAATCCTACTCAAAGGATATTTATTAGCACAACTTATCAGTCAATTGTTTCCAGCTACATTTGCTTTAAAAGTCTTTTCCCATTTAGTCTCTCATGCTTTGGCTCTGGGATCTTCTGTGCCTCCTGATTCTTGCTCGGCTCTGGCACTGTTCTCTGGCTGGCTGACCTCAATGGGCACTGTTCTCGTTGCAGTTTCCGATGCCACAGAAGGGGCTTCAATACACAGCTGCCCCTTGCTAGAAATGGAGCAGGTCAGATGGTCGCAGTCCACGTTCTCAGGGACATCCCATTCCCGCCGGAACAGCTCATACCGGAAAGGGCCGTTAGGCGTCTGCGTGACCTTCTTGCCCGTGAGCACCAGTTTCTCCCCAATGAGTTTGACCACTAACTCCTTGGGGTCGAATCCTGCCATATCTTGGGTCACTGCAAACCATTTGGCGGGGCTCTCTGCCTCCATCCTGCGGGCTGCCTCGTGGCGGGCCACCACAGATGGCCAGTTGCTGCTCATCCGCTCCCACATGGTATCCATCTCCCGCTCCAGTTCCTCAAACAGCAAGCCGGGCCTTGGCCACAAGATGCGCCTGCTGAGAGCACTGCACGGTGCAGAGAGATGCAAGTGGCACAGCATCTTGGGCTCGAGGCAGGAAGGTGTGGTGGTCCTCTCCTAAACCGCTGAAATCACATGGAGTTCTGTCTGCTTGCTTTGCTTGGCTTCTGCAATCGTCGGGCTTTTATGCGTGCATCCCTCACGGACCCTGCCCGGGGGAAATATTTACTTCCTGATGATGCTACCTAAAAATGCTTTTCACTCAGCGCATGGATTTCTCCTTTCAGTCAGTCAGTTGCCCAGACAGGCAGTATGAGATACAGCACTGCAGATTTCGTTTCTCTTCTCAGAGCTTCGGCCTGTGGTTGGTTTATTATTAGGTGGGAGCTCATCCCAACAGAAATAGAATCTGACAACAGCTGGCCTTTAATGAGGCAGCTGCTGGTAAACAGACCAGGATATGTCAGAGAGGCCATAGGACCGCAAAGGAAACTCAGAGAGGGAGGGAAGACAATCCGAATGAACTTTGGATGGCCGAGTCACTTTATTTTTATGAAGCCAGGCATGGTTATTGTGCAAATTGAATGGCTACTTGGAGAGTGTGATTAATTCACTTTCTCCTTTGAAGTCACTGTCCTTATAACTGAATCACATCATCGGTCCATCCAGAGTGGTGGCTGAGGTTATTTGCATTTATTTTTAAGTGGATTGTTTTTTAAACCATGTTTCTAGTTCACCTTGTCCTGACAGGCCAAGCTATCTCAGTCTCCTCAGGTCTTGCAATTTAAGCAAGGGATTCGCAAACCAAAGTTCCATACATAGCACCACATGTACAATCTGCTTATATGCAGCTACTTTTCAAGAGCCTTTCCAGGTAGCTTTGAAAAATTCCCATAAAAGGCTACTAAGCGAGAAAGACTTATCTGGCATTTTTGGTGCTCTATATCAGTGGTCCCCAACCTTTCTGAGGCTGGGGACCGGGAGGGCATCAGGCCATGCCCGCGTGGGCCACGCCCCGCTTCGAGCCGCGCCCGCACAGGCCGGGCCCGCGCGAATGCGTGTCCCGGCCCTGATTCCCTATCCCCGCCCTCCCGCAATAAGAAGCTTCCCGGGCCGCAAGCTTGCGGCTTAGGAAGTTTTTTACTGCGGGGGGCCGGGAAGAGGGAGCCGCAGCCCGGCACCGGGCCGCGGACCGCAGGTTGGGGACCACTGCTCTATATAATTTCTGAACTGTAAACCTCAAGAAATTAATGTGCAATCCAGGAGACCCAAGTATCCCATTTGTAGAGGATGCCCGTTATGCCAGTGTGTGAATCACTGTTCTGGGCTCTGATGCTATGCTAGCTAGCCTGGCACAATTACATCTGTGACCACTTTCTCTACAATTAATCAAACTTTGCTGGAGGTAATTCCAAAAGGTTTTCCTGGAATACCAGAGGAGATAGAGGTTGAGTTGCCAGATGCAGGAGGGGAATTTGGGGGTGGAGCCCAATGAGGAAAGAACCTCAGTGGGGTACAAGGCCGTAGAGTCCACCCTCCAAGGCATTCACTTTCTCCAGAGGAACTGATCTCTGTAGGATGGAGAAAAGCTGTGATTCCAGGGGATCCCCAGGTCCCACCTGGGGATAGCATTCTTGAATTCCACATAATTTATGCTATACAGACCCAGCAGATGGCAAACTCATACAGAGATACCAGAAAAATCCTCTTACACATGACGGAGGAGAGATCTAGACCAGAGCATTCTAGTTTTTTCATTTGAAATTATGTACAGAATAGACATGAGGTCACATAGTGAACATTTCGCTGAGGGACTTGTGTTTGCCTGAAATAGAAATCTAACAACAAATTGACCGTGAGTCACCTCCTACACCCCCGCACAATAACTTCTTAAGATAACACCAGTTGCAGCCATTCCTTCCCCATCTTGAAAACCAGACCCATTAAGGCAGTGAGGAAAATAAGACTAGTATTAATTAGTCAACCTGACTGATTCTGATTTTGAACATTGTAATCTTTTAACAATAAAAGCAAATCATACAGTTTTTGAAACACAAAAAAATCTTCCATTTTGTTTCTTCCATCTGTGAGATAAGGGCTGAATCTGCATTTTATCCCTGGTGACCCCAAATTTTAAAAGTCATTTACACTTCATTCAATTTCCATTTTGATATTTAGTGCTGTAAATTTTCTCTCTGCAATGTCTATGATTGGTCTGCAGTAACACTATCTTTCCCCCACAATATCCGGGGGTGAAAATAATTCGCTACATTTGAGAAAAGTGCTCCGAAAGCCCCAGTATTAAGGCTGAAATTACGGGCAGTTAGTCAAATCCACCTGCTGCACATCCCATTCTCAGGTTTTCCTACATCATCTTGGTGTAGTGTTAATCTGGTGAGCCGGTTTGATTCCCAGCTCCTCCTCCACATGCAGCCAGCTGGGTGACCTTGGGTTAGTCATAGTCCTGGTAGTGCTGTTCTCACAGAACAGTGATATGAGGACTCTCTCAGCCCCACCTACCTCACAGGGTGTCCTCTTATGGGGAGAGGAAGGTAAGGTGATTGAAAGCTGTTCTGAGACTCCTTTGGGCAGTGAAATGCAGGGTATAAAAACCAACTACATTTCTGAAAGTTTATTTTTTTAATCAGAGTCCAGTAGCACCTTTAAGACCAACAAAGATTTATTTAAGGCATAAGCTTTAGAGTGCAAGTACTCCATAGTCTGAGGTAGAGTGCTTGCACTCAAAAGCTCATGCCTTAAATAAATCTTTGTTGGTCTTAAAGGTGCCACTGGACTCTGATTTTACTGTGCTACTTCAGACCAACATGGCTACCCATTTTAATCTTTTTTTTAAAGTTTATTTTTCTGGATAATGCCTTCAGACCAGTTGTACAGAAGCAGATAGCCAGGTACTAGAGGGAAAATACAACTTTATTGAAAATTTCAAAAAAAAAAGAAAGAGTTTAACCAGGTTATTCAGTATCCAAAGGTCTCTTGATCAGCATAACAAATGGCATCCCCAAGAGACTTTGGTACTTAGCATCTCTGAGAAATCCGAGTTGACTGTGGCAACTATTCTAGGAAAAAAATGACAGATTAGGGTTAGTGGGAGAGAGTGAAAATGGAAACTGCCTCACACTTATTTGGAAGGGTTATTTTTAGGAAACATAACTTTGTGGGACAGCTTGAGCTCTGTAATGCTGAAGGTCACCGGTTCAGTCCCTGGCATGAGTTGTAGCAGGGGGGTGCAGGATTCAAGGCCTTGGAAAACAACTTGTGAGTCCTGTTAGTAACTTATGAGCAGGATCGTCCAGCATTAGCAGCTACAGAATAACATCTTGTCCACTATTAGCCAAATCACTTTACGAAACCCACAAGGTATATACGTGGTACAAACACAAACATGTAGAGTGAGTTGCAAAAGTCTAATCTAGAGGCGACTGCTGCATGTATCATAGAATCATAGAGTTGGAAGGGGCCATACAGGCCATCTAGTCCAACCACCTGCTCAACGCAGGATCAGCCCTAAGCGTCCTAAAGCATCCAAGAAAAGTGTGCATCCAACCAATTGCCGCACATGCGTGTTTTCGCCACCAGGTGGCGCTAACGCGCACGCGCAGCAACTGCGTGGCAACTGTGCGGCAACTGCACGTGCGTGTTTTCGCCACTAGGGGCCATGCCGGTGGCTGCGCCTGCCTCTTCCCTTCCTTCTGGCTGCCGGTGGGGGAAGGCAGGCGTGGCTGGCGGCGGCCTGGTACCGTGGCCTTTGCGGCCCGCCACCGGGCCGCAGACCAGGGGTTGATGACCCCTGGTTTACACGGTCTTCAAATAACCCCCCCCGGGGCGCAATTTGTGGCTGAAATTACGGGCAGTGTCGAATAGTATTGTGCTTGGGAACTTTAAAGACACTTGCAGTAGGGAGCTTTGTTTTACTGTAAAGCACTTCTGTGGAGGGACTTTAGCCGAAGAAGCCTCGCTCGTTGGTTGCTTTTGCCAGTCTAAGGGAAAAAAATGGCGATCGTGTCTCCGGATTTTTTTTTTTTAAAACAGGTTTAAAAACACACACATGAATATGCCTTTCAACGAATATGCCTTGATTCCTCCTAACGTAGAGATCCATCTAGCTGGCGTGTGAGCTGGCGAGTCATCATTACCACGCTCCCCCGAGAGAAAAAAAATCCCCCCTGCACAGGCACGATTTTTGGCCGAAATTAAAGGGAACTGGCAACCAGGGGGCTGTGTTGTGCTTGGGGACTTAGGGGAGCTTTTAAGCACTTCTGTGGAGGGACTGTAGCCGGAGAAACCTCGCTGGGTGAATCAAGCCTCGCTGGTTCGTTGCTTTCCCCGCTCGCTCCGAGGGAAAAAAATGGCGATCACTTTGCCAGAAGTTCGGAGGAGAGAGCCAGGGGGAGGGACTTTGTTGCAACCGCAACATTGAGCATGCACAGGTCTTTTTCGCAAGTGTTGCAGGTTGTTGGCAGGAGTGTAGTGATTTTCTGAGAGTGAATCCACTTTTCTGGATTCCCGGAAAATCGCTACAACGAACCGATTTTAGGGCTAGTGTTGCAAGAGTGTTGCAGATTGTGCGCGACGTCATGCGGAACGTAAAATTTGTAGCGTTTACCATTTGTGAGACTTCTGCTACTTTTAACTTGTACGCGATGGACCTGAGCCTCCTTTGTGACAATTATCATAGAATCATAGAATCATAGAGTTGGAAGGGGCCATACAGGCCATCTAGTCCAACCCCCTGCTCAACGCACGATCAGCCCAAAGCATCCTAAAGCATCCAAGAAAAGTGTGTATCCAACCTTTGCTTGAAGACTGCCAGTGAGGGGGCGCTCACCACCTCCTTAGGCAGCCTATTCCACTGCTGAACTACTCTGACTGTGAAAAACTTTTTCCTGATATCTAGCCTGTATCGTTGTACTTGAAGTTTAAACCCATTACTGCGTGTCCTCTCCTCTGCAGCCAACGGGAGCAGCATCCTGCCCTCCTGCAAATGACAACCTTTCAAATACTTAAAGACGGCTATCATGTCCCCTCTCAACCTCCTTTTCTCCAGGCTGAACATTCCCAAGTCCCTCAACCTATCTTCATAGGGCTTGGTCCCTTGGCCCTAGATCATCTTCGTCGCTCTGTACCCTTTCAATTTTATCTACGTCCTTCTTGAAATGAGGCCTCCAGAACTGCACACAGTACTCCAGGTGTGGTCTGATCGGTGCCGTATACAATGGGACTATGACATTTTGTGATTTTGTGAATCATGGCGATACTGGAAACTTGTGGGGAATTTAAAAAGCGCTATTGGGAGTTCAAAATTCCGCTACAATTGCTGGAGTTCGGAATGACTAATTATTGCTATTAAATGTAGCATTTGGACATTCCGCAAACACATTTACCAATGTGCTGAATGGACCAAAGTCTAGGCCAGGGGTAGTCAAACTGCGGCCCTCCAGATGTCCATGGACTACAATTCGCTGGCAGGGGCTCCTGGGAATTGTAGTCCATGGACATCTGGAGGGCCGCAGTTTGACTACCCCTGGTCTAGGCTATTAAGCTCTATAACTAACTGGCACCTCCATGGACAGACACAGTCTATGAAGCAGATTCTGGAGATAAGGAGAAGCAGTGCCGTGGTATGGTTAGGCTCATGTTCAAATCTCCATTCTGCAGGGGGGAACTTGCTGAGTGAACTTGGGCAGGTCACACTGTCACCCTAGCCTCATGCAGTGGCTAAAGTGGAAGAGAGGCTGTTTTGGATCTCCGTTAGGGAGAAGTATGGGGTAGAAATATATACAAACACCAAGGACAGACTCGGAGGTAGTGATGGAAACAGAATCCTAGACTCAGCCGTGTTGAATTGTACACCGGCTTGGTGTAGTAGTTAAGAGTGGTGGCCTCTAATCTGGACAGCCAGGTTTGATGCCCCACTCCTCCTCCTCATGCAGCCTGCTAGGTGACCTTGGACTAGACACGGTCCTGTTAGACCTGTTCTCCCAGAACAGTTCTGTCAGAGCTCTCATAGGCCCGCTTGCCTCGCAGGGTATCTACTGTGGGGAGAAGAAGGGAAGGAGATTGTAAGCCACTTTGGAACTCATTCAGGTAGTAAAAATAAAGGGCTATTCCACATGACTTAAATGTAGCCAAAGTCTTACCTTTCATGAACGCTATTAATGTAATGTTCTGCATGACGTCGTAAGCAAACCGCAAAACTCCTGTCGAACTCCTGCAGCAATCAGAATTTTATAGTGCTTAGGGGGAAATCCAGAAAAGTGGATTCCCCCTGAAAAAACCACTATGCTTCTGAGCACAAGCTGCAACACATCAGCGAAAGACATGTGCGTTCTCAAAATAGCGGTAGAAAGAAAGTCCCTCCTTCGGTCTCACCCCCGAGCTTCCAGAGACGCGATCACCATTTTTTCTCCTTAGACCGGCGAAAGCAACGAACGAGTGAGGCTTCTTCAGCTAAAGTCCCTCCACAGAAGTGCTTTACAGTAAAACAAAGCTCCCTACTGCAAGTGTCTTTAAAGTTCCCAAGCACAATACAGCCCCCTGTTCGACACTGCCCATAATTTCGGCCACAAATTGCGCCCTTGGGGAGGGGGAGTTACTTGAAGAGAGTGTAAACGACTAAGCGCCAGCAAAAAAGGTCTTTCTGAGACAATGATTGAACAAATATTCGTTGCAACTGGTGTTTGTGTTTTTAAAAAAACAGTTTTTAAAGGGAAATGAGCATGAACACAATGTCCATTGGCTGTTCTGTTTGATTGATGGCCAGGGGCGGGAAGAAGCGCAGAAAAATATCGCTTCCTTCGTTGCAATTCCAGCGAGACTGGAAACCTGTGAGTAATGAATACAATGCTACTGGGACTTCAATATTCCACTAAAATGGTATGGTAAAATGGTATGGTATGCGGAATGATGAAATTCCACGATTAAATATAGTGTTTTTGCATACTGAAAACATTTGGCACCATTGGTCCTTGTGCAGAAAGGCCAAAACTCTTCTTTTACCTGGCAAGGCATTAAGAAAATGTTCAAAATCAACTATTGTCTGCCTTTGTTTTCTCACCAGGTCTTTTTGGGTTTTGATATGTTTCTAGTTTGGCAGGTAGGGGGTGTTAGAGGGAAAGTATTCAGGCTTTGGTGACTCAGCCTTGGGAATGATGCAAGGAGCTGAAATGGATTTGTTATGGATCATGCAGTGTAAAATTTACAAGACCACAACAAAGACAGCTAAGCAGCAAGAGGATTTATTTAGGATACATGTTTGCAAGCATGGAGAGAAAGCTAATTGGTGCATTCTCTGAAGTCTGCATCAGTGCAGCTCATTTTTAAGACCTTGAGACATCATCATGAGGTATCCTGACGCTCACTCCCTCACTGTCCCTTTGACCAATCAGGTCGACGAGGAAGGGCGTACAATCTGACCTATCACGGATGGCTATATATCTTATTACAATTTTCTCGCTCTTTGTTTCAAAGAATACATTCCTTTATATGGAGAGATGCTACATTCAGGAGCTATCTGCTTTTGACAAATTCAAGGTTAGTTTGAGGGACAAAGAAATAACTATACACATAGTGCAACAGCAGCCAATTCAAGATACATTCTGCCTGAACTAAAAATAAACTATAGACAGACTGTGGCTAAAGTGTGTTCCACAAATCTGTATTTGTGTTCTCAATTGTGTTCCACAAATCTTTATAATCTATATAATCTATATTATTCCCCCTTTTTATTTTTTTAACTTTGTGGAACACATTAACATTTTTCTTCTATCATGGTTTCTCCTTCAGTTGAATCTGTGTTAGAGAGTGGTTTGTATTCTTACAGGGCTAATATTTTGGCCTCTGTTTGTTTGGAGATTATTCTACACACAACACCACCACACACATTATTTGCAGCAAGCAAATAATTTAAAGCCATCGATTTTGATAAATTATACTGTTAAACTTAATTTGCTTTTATGTTATTAGGTTTAAAATCTTTGCAGTTTAAGTGGCGCATGAATTGAGTTTTGTCTTTCTTAGACTTTGGATTACTCTTTTTAGGCCTTTAAATTCAGTATTCATAGAATCATAGAATCAAAGAGTTGGAAGGGGCCATTCAGTCCAACCCCCTGCTCAACGCAGGATCCTGATATCTAGCCTATATCGTTGTAGTAGTTTAAACCCATTACTGCGTGTCCTCTCCTCTGCAGCCAACGGGAACAGCATCCTGCCCTCCTCCAAGTGACAACCTTTCAAATACTTAAAGAGGGCTATCATGTCCCCTCTCAACCTCCTTTTCTCCAGGCTGAACATTCCCAAGTTCCTCAACCTATCTTCATAGGTCCCTTGGCCCCAGATCATCTGTCCCACCAGAGAGGTGTATCCCAAGTAAGTACAAAATAATTGTTTTTATATACATATCTCTTTGTATGTTTTACCCAACCTTTTGTATCTCCCATATATTTATCATTGTGTATGTATGTCAGTTCCCATGTTTTCTTTACATATTCATCCACCTCCATTCAAGTTAGAAACAGGGGCATTCAGGTAATTATACTGTTAATCAGTGTTCCCCATTGATGAGTTTAGCGTATCTCAAGCCAATACCTTTTGGGGCTTGATGTCTGGGTTGTAACAGAAAATCTGGAAATTTCCCTGTTATGTAGAATATAGTGTTCTATTATTCACTAAAGGGGGAGGTGCACGGATAGTGTTATATACAAAAGGGTTTATAGGATCTGGTTGATTCGCTTGTAATCTTATGGAAAATAGTATCAGATATCCCAAAAAGTACCACCCAGGGTAAAACAAATTTCTAATTAGAATCATAGAATCATAGAGTTGGAAGGGACCATACAGGCCATCTAGTCCAACCCCCTGCTCAACGCAGGATTAGCCCTAAGCATCCTAAAGCATCCAAGAAAAGTGTGTATCCAACCTTTGCTTGAAGACTGCCAGTGAGGGGGAACTCACCACCTCCTTAGGCAGCCTATTCCACTGCTGAACTAATTAATTTGTTTGCTTTCATTGTGTATGCTCCTGTAAAAATAAACTCTTCCACTTCCGGTGAAGATTAGTGTTTACATAAAGAAAAACAACCCCCCAATAAGCGTAAATAGCTGGGTCTCTCTTGTAGTCTTTTTAGATTTTCCCAAAATAGAAAGAACAGAAGGTACCCTCCTAAATCAATTATAGCCCATAAAGAAATGATAAATAAACAATTTTCAAAAGCTCCCGCAAAGATAACATAATGGGTCTCTGGGTCCAAAATAGGATCATCCCCTTGATGACTCCTCATGAGTTCTGTGTTACTTGACTGAAAGGTAGTTCTGGAGATTGGTGGTTTCAGTTGTTTATAATTCCTGCCATCCCAAGTTTGCACTAGCACGTGCGTTAAAGTTTTTATTAGGCAGCAATTTGTTCTTCAGCCTCAAAAGATATTGCAACAGCTCACATATGGTAAAATGGACCCATTGTCTCTGGAATCTATTTAGACACTTATTATCACCAGTCAACAATATTTGGAAAGGACTTTTCCACTTCATCATCAGTTTTAATAATCTGGTTTCTCAGGACTTCATCCATACTTGGTTACCTGGTTAAGAAATAAACTGGAAAGTCATAGGGCAAAAGCCAATTTATAATTAACTGTGTCATAGGACTTTAAAGAATTTTTGACAAGTCCCCTAGTAATTTCTAATTGTTTTTTACGTTCACACACCTAAGCTGACAAGAGCTATGGAAAGCTCTTATCAGTTTTTCTAAGGGAAATGTTACTCATTTTCCCTTTGATTTATTAACATAAAATCACAGAACAATTTCAACACCGCCCGCGGCGCTGCGGGCGCTGCAGACTAAATAATGCGGTAAGGGGTTCTGGGGCGGGATGTGTCCAGGATGAGGGAAGGTCCGGATTGGACCCTTCCTCCGAACAGACAATCAGAGGGACCAATTGGCAGGCGCAAAGCGCCTGCCAATTGGTCCAATTCCCAGCCCTGAGCAACTGCGAGCCGCGCACAGCAAACATGAGCAGGCAGTGTGATGCAGCGGTAAAAAAGGCAAATGCCATTTTGGGCTGTATCAACAGAGGCATCACATCAAAATCACAAGATGTCATAGTCCCATTGTATACGGCACTGGTCAGACCGCACTTGGAGTACTGTGTGCAGTTCTGGATGCCTCACTTCAAGAAGGACGTAGATAAAATTGAAAGGGTACAGAGGAGAGCGACGAAGATGATCTGGGGCCTAGGGACCAAGCACTATGAAGATAGGTTGAGGGACTTGGGAATGTTCAGCCTGGAGAAAAGGAGGTTGAGAGGGGACATGATAGCCCTCTTTAAGTATTTGAAAGGTTGTCACTTGGAGGAGGGCAGGATGCTGTTTCTGTTGGCTGCAGAGGAGAGGACACGCAGTAATGGGGTTAAACCTCAAGTACAACGATATAGGCTAGATATCAGGAAAAAGTTTTTCACAGTCAGAGTAATTCAGCAGTGGAATAGGCTGCCTTAGGAGGTGGTGAGCTCCCCCTCACTGGAAGTCTTCAAGCAAAGGTTGGATACACACTTTTCTTGGATGCTTTAGGATGCTTAGGGCTGATCCTGCGTTGAGCAGGGGGTTGGACTAGATGGCCTGTATGGCCCCTTCCAACTCTTATGATTCTATGATTCTATGAACTCAGGATACATTCTGCCTGACCTAAAAATAAACTATAGACAGACTGTGGCTAAAGTGTGTTCCACAAATCTGTATTTGTGTTCTCAATTGTGTTCCACAAATCTATATAATCTATATCAGATTCAAGGGGGCAGCCGTGTTGGTTTGAAACAGGAGAACAAATTTAGAGTCCAGGGGCACCTTGGAGACTAACAAAGTTCAGGAAAGCTCATACCTTGAGTCAAACTGTTGGTCTTAAAGGTGTCCCTGGACTCTAAAGCAGGAGCTGAAATGATCCATCACACAGCTTCCTACAGGGGAGGCAATTGTTCATCCACAGCAGCAGCCAAGACTATAAGAAGGATGGGTTACCATCTTCCAGGTGAGGCCTGGAAATCTCCCAGCATTATAGCTTATCTTCCGATAACAGTTTCCCCTGGAGAAAATGGCTCCTTAGGAAGGCAGACTGTATTGGTTGAAAGGGCTGCTGCAGTCCAAATATCAACATTCCTGGAAAAAACTTCAGCCCTTGACCCATTTCAGTCAGACTTCCAGCCTGGCCATGGGGTGGAGACAGCGCTAGTCGCCCTGACAGATGACCTCCGCTGCCAACTGGACCGAGGCGGGTCAGCGCTGCTAATACTATTAGACCTGTCGGCAGCATTTTACACAGTCGATCATGAGCTCCTAGGCGGTGAGCCTTGTTGACGCTGGGATACGGGGGACAGCCCTCAAATGGCTGATCTCCTTCCTCCAGGGTCGCGGACAGAGGATAGTAATAGGAGAGAGAGTGTCTAGCCGTCACCAGCTCACATGTGGTCCCACAAGGAGCAGTCCTCTCTCCTACCCTATTTAATATCTTCATGTGCCCTCTTGCTCAGCCGGTGCGGAGGTTTGGGCTGGGTTGCCACCAGTACGCAGATGACACCCAGCTCTTCCTCCTGATGGATGACTGCCCTGACTCCCTCCCCCCCTCCAGAATCTTTAGCCAGATGCCTGGAAGCAGTGACAAAACAGATCAAGCAGAGTCGTCCGAAGCTCAACCCTGCAAAGACGGAGGTCCTGTGGTTGGGTAGGAAGGGACCATGGGAGGAAGCACGCCTGCCCCACCTGGATGATAGCGACTCACTCCGCCAGGAGCCTGGGCATGATCCTGGATGCTTCCCTTACAATGGAAGCCCAGGTTACAAAGGTAGCACGGCTGGCATTTTACCACCTCCGCCAAGCCAAACTACTAGCGCCCTACCTGGAACCAGAGCACCTAGCCACAGTGATCCATGCGATAGTCACCTCCAGACTGGACTTCTGCAACTCGCTCTATGCAGGCCTACCTTTATCCTTGATCCGGAAACTACAACTGGTGCAGAACGCCGTGGCCAGGATTCTCACTAAGACACCATGGAGATCTCAAATCTGGCCGGTACTCCAAGAACTCGGTTGGTTCCCAGTTGAATTCCGGATTAAGCTTAAGGTTTTGGTAATCACCTTTAAGGCCATACGTGGTCTGGGCCCAGTGTATCTGAGAGACCGCCTCATAGAATCATAGAATCATAGAATCATAGAGTTGGAAGGGGCCATACAGGCCATCTAGTCCAACCCCCTGCTCAACGCAGGATTAGCCCTAAGCATCCTAAAGCATCCAAGAAAAGTGTGTATCCAACCTTTGTTTGAAGACTTCCAGTGAGGGGAAGTCCCTGTCTATACCCCCAGAAGAGCTCTATGCTCTGCCAACTGGCTATGGATCCCTGGCCCTAAAGAGGCACATCGGGCCTCAACAAGGACCAAGGCCTTTTCAGTCCTGGCCCTCATCTGGTGGAATGAGCTCCCTGAAAAGATCTGGGCCCTGCCAGAACACAGTTCTGCAGGGCCTGCAAAAAGGAGCTCTTCCATCAGGCATTTGGTGAGGCTGACTGACCCATAACATCTACAAGTGCCCCCCCCCCCCAGACTGAGGGACCGAACCTACTGGGGGACTGTCAAAGTTACTGTTGAAGTGCCGTTCTAATTGGTCCAGTTGGTGTATTGTTGTTATTGTTATCTTTAACCGCTCCTGTGAAGCGGATAAAATAATAGAGTAAGGGCCCTGAGGGCGGACCCTGTCCGGGATGAGGAAGGGTGCCCATTGGCCCCTTCCCCTGGACTGACAAGCAGAGGGCCCAATCGGGAGGCACGCAGCACCTCCCGATTGGTCCCTCCACTTGCTAGTCCAGGTCCAAACCGCCAATCAGCAGCCGCACGCAGCATGGCTGCTGATTGGCTGTTTGGGCCAGCAACCACCAACTGGCCTGTTTGGGCTGGCCCCACTCCCCACAAGGACAAACCTTCGCCCCACGGCAGCCATTCTTCTGCTTACCGCCGAGAGGGAAGGTAGGCCCGCGGCTCCCCATCCCTTTGCCCGCCTGGGGGAGGAAAAAGGCTTCTGCGGGCCCGGGGCTGGCTCACCAGATTAGAAGATACAGAAGCCTTTTTCAAAGGGGGGGGGAAGGCCTCTGCGGCCCCGGGCAGCCACCCAGCACCGTCCCTGGGGAGGGGTGCTAGCGCCCATTTTATTCTTAAATAAAATGGGCTTTAAATCTAGTACTGTTATATTGATTTTGTACTATGTGAATGTTCCAAAATGTTTTATGTAAACCGCCCAGAGCCCAGGAAGGGCGGTATAAAAATATAAATAAACTAGTAAATAAGCCCGCTGCAGTCTGAATGCAGCGGGCACTAGCGGGGCTCGTGAGTCTGGCGGGTTGCGCTGGGGCAGGGGCGGCTTGGCCTGGGCCCCCCTGTCCCGCAGCATGGCCTACCTATTCGTCGGAGCAGGAGGTGAGGCCACAGTCTAGGGTCCGGGTCTGTGGCTGCGGGCGTAGGCGGCAAGCGACGGCGGTGCTGGGTGCGGTGCCGCAAGTGTTTCCGGCCAGGCGGGCCATGTGTGGGTGGTGCAGGGGCTGGCGCCACAGCCGCGGGCCTGGTCCAGGTGTCGCGGAGGCGGCGGGAGGGCCGCGGCGGCTGGCCCTTCCTGGCCGTGCCGTGAGGCAGCAACCGGCCGGCTAGAATGCGAGAGAGGAAATGGCAGTGGCTGGCCGCATGCAGGCAAGCTGGAAGGGGGGCGGATCGGGAGGCTTCGCGTCTCCCGATTAGTCACTCCGGCGGCAAGGGGCCTATCGGCACCCTTCCTCATCACGGACAGGGCCCGCCTTCGGGGCACTTACCAAATTATTTAATCTGCTCTGCTAGGAGCCGGTTAAAGATAAATAAATGATATTATACCCCACTTAGATACCTCACCTTGTCACACCCTCCCCAGATCCACCCTCCCTCCCCCAATATCCCTAGAACTGAGAGCCCTTGTATAGCTTGGTGTCATGATTAAGAGCCATGGCTTCTAATCTGGTGAGCCAGGTTTGATTCCCTGGTCCTCCACAAGCAGCCATCTGGGTGACCTTGGCCTAATCAAAGTCCTGTTAGAGCTGTTCTCACAAGGCAGTTCTGTCAGGGCTCTCTCAACCTCACCTACATCGCAGGGTGTCTGTTGTGGGAAGAGAAAGGGAAGTCAATTGTAAATTGCTTTGAGGCTTCTTCGAGTAGTGGAAAGCAGAATATAAAAACCAACTTTTCTGCTGCTGCTGTTTTCTGTTTGATAAAAGTTGCCAACTATTGCTGCTTAATTAAAGACTATATAGGATCACCAGCTCTATAATGCCATATTCCTGGAAATGTGGGGCATAGTCTAGGGAACAGTTGGGGAGGGGACAGTATTCAGTAGGGATGTGATGCTGTAGATTCTACCCTCTGAAGTTTCCTCTAGGAAAATTGATCTCTGTAGTCTGAAGAGCAGTTGTAATTCTGGGAGAACTTCTGGTTCCCCCCTAGAGTCTGGCAGCACATTTGCATTTTAATCTTTCCTGTTCCAACTCTGGCCTGGTAAATTCCTGGGGATTTGGGGGTGTTGCTTGGAAAAGGGGGGTCAGAGTCCCCAGTACAAAATTGCCCTTTTTGTCGGGAGAACTGATCTCTGCAGCCTGGAGAGCTGTTGTAATTCTGGGGAAACTCTCAAGTTGCACCTCAAGGTTGGGAACCCTGCCCACCCATCAATACGGTCCCATGATGGCTAACCTCCAGCTGAAGGGGCATTCTGGCTGCACTGGCCCACCTAACAGGCTTCCCAGCCTGTTAGTCAATATGGGAAATAGGATGCTGAATGTGGTGTCATCTCAGACAAGTTGACAATGTTGCCCACTGCAGGTTGGGAAATCCTTGGAGTGTGTAGCCTGGGGAAGGACCTCAGTGGAACCCAAGGCTCTATGGACAACCCTCCAAAACTACAGTCTGGTGGTCAGTTTTATTTCTGTATCTCCAGGCCTTACCTGGGGGTTGGCAGGGCAGCCTTGTTGAGACATACATATTCCAGCTCCTACTCAACCATGAAATCCACTGAATAACGTGGGGCCGGTCTCCTTCCTTTCAGCCTAATCTACTTCACAGGGGTTAGGATGAAATAGCGTAAAACTGCCTGCCCGTCCAAAACTTCTTGGCAGAAGGTTGAGATAAAACATGGACTCGATAAACTGGTTGCCAACTTAAGACTGGGAAATTCTTGGAGAAGGGGGGGTCAAAGCAGGGACTGATTATCATCGGGAGATACATTGAAATCCCAGGAGATCACCGGATCCTTTTGTCTGATTCAGTGGCGGGTGGGGACCACAAGGGCACTCTGCCTCTTACTTCACCCCACAGGAATGCAGTGCTTGTATTTGCTTGAAAGGGGATCAGTAAACCAGGAATGCAGGCTTCAGACATGTGCTTCCACCAGCTGGGAGCTAGCAGCTGGTCCCATGGCCATGAATAAGAAGAGACGCGGGTGATTGCCTGCTTTCTCCTCATTCATGGTCCACAGACAGGCGGAGGGGCTTTTCGGCTCTTCCCCAAAGCAGAAAATTATCTTCTGGGGGAAGGCTGTCCGCAATCCTTCCAGAACAGCCTCCTCTTTTCCAGCTGTGCCAGGCAAACTCCAGGCCAGACGGAGCGCCTGTTACAGGCTGTTGCATCATCCTTGAAGCGGTGCCAAGGCCTTCTCCTCAGCTTTGTTTGTGGGTGGATGAGGGAATTATAAAAGGCTCGTGCAGCTCCCAGGCCAGCCAGAAAGGTGAGCCACAAGGAAAGGATTTCGCCCTCAGCAGTGCTGCTCTGCACCGCATTACCATGGCGAGCTACAGCCGTCTCTTGCTGCAGATGCTCCCCCTGCATAGGTGGCCATTGCCTGCCCGAGGCCCTGTCTGGCTCACCGATCCGCAGCTGGCCTGCAGGGTCCTGTGGCCAGCCAGCTCCAATCTCATGGACCGAGTAGCTGCCAACATGGAAAGGCAAATGCAGGACAGAGAGGATGACCCAGGCCTTCTTCCAGGCCTCCCCGCTCCTGATGTGGGAGGAAAAGCGCCAAAGGGAGCCACGTGAGGTGAGTGCCATGGAGGCTGCTGTGAAGGGACGACCAGATGGGAAATATCGTGTCTCCGTGGACATGGCAGGCTTTTCCCCGGAGGAAATGACGGTGAAGCTAGATGGCAGAAAAGTCACTGTGATGGCCAAGTGCCAGAGAGAAAGCAAAAGCAAGTGGGGCAGCTACTGGCAAGAGCACCAAGAGTTGAGACGGGAGACCCTTCTCCCACTCGACGTGGACCTCCAGGCCATCTCGTGTTCTTTCTCCAGATGGGCAGCTGTGCATCGAGGCACCATGCTTGGCTTCTTCTGTGGAGAAAGCCATCCCAATAGACATCCAGTCTGCGGCACAGGAGATGCCCAGTGGGGAAGAGAATGAGCCAGGGAGCAGTGACAGGGCCATTGCCAAGAAGACCTGAATTCCCCCCATGTCCGGGGACTCCCTCCCACTGCATGGAAAAACTCAACTGCAGGGGAAGGAGAGACGTGTGGACAGGACTCTGCATGAACTGAGGATTTACCTTTTGACCTGTCACCCATCTGGCCTCCATTCCGTATCAGGCCTCGGCCGCACCCACAATCAGCTCTTGCCCTCTGTGTAATAATCCATTCACTTTTTCTGTATGTGGTTGGACTGTTTTTTTTCTCCTTTTGGAGTTAGGAGGAAAGTGGAGGTAGGGAAGGGTGTGGAAGACCCAGAGAAAATGTGTGTATTGAGAAGTAGGAGGGATGGAATATATCCAATTGGATGAACAGGAAGCTGCACTTGCTATGGAGTCCGGGAAGCAGCTCTTTTACCTCGGAGGGTCATTGTGAGGATGATATGGAAGAGAGAAGCTGCCTGCATTATCCTAAGTGCTTCAAAGGCAGCCACGGTAACCCACATTCTGATCATATCCTGGCTTAAAGGTGTGCAAGCACCAGGTCATGTCTGACCCTTGGGGTTACGCCCTCTAGCGTTTTCATGGCAGACTCAATACGGGGTGGTTTGCCAGTGCCTTCCCCAGTCATTACCGTTTACCCCCCAGCAAGCTGGGTACTCATTTTACCGACCTCGGAAGGATGGAAGGCTGAGTCAACCTTGAGCTGGCTGCTGGGATTGAACTCCCAGCCTCATGGGCAAAGCTTTCAGAAGGCTGCCTTACCACTCTGCGCCACAAGAGGCTCTATCCTGGCTTAGATTACTGTAATGAGCTTTACGCAGAGTTGCCTTTGAAAACCATCCGAAGACTTGAATTGGACAGGTTATTTTGGGGAACTGGATCTGGGGATCGCATGAGCACCATGCGGAAAGATCCATTGTGGGTGTCCACCCATTTCCAGGCAAGATTCAGAGTGCTGTTTTATCCCAGCTTGGGGCTGGACTACCTGAAGGGCTGCCTGGCTCCCATAACATCCAGCATGCCAGCTAAGATCTTCCTTGCAACCCTGTCTCTTTGCGCCTGTGCCTGGAGAGGTGAAGTGGATGGTAACCAGAGACAGGGCTTCGTCAGTGCTGGCACTGGACCTTTGGAATGCTCTCGCCCTTGCAGCCTGGCTGGCCCTACTTCCTTTCACGCCCCAAGCCCCAAAACATCACTTTTGACCTCCATCAGGGGTTAGCTCCTGTGTTTATGGCATTTTAGTGCCTCGTCTGTTCATGGCCCTCAAGTACCCTTAGGGGGACTATCCCGTCACTAAGGCAGCCCATCCAGCATCGACCAGAGCCAGCATCGACCTTACCCATCTGGGCTCAGGCTCTGTCGAACAGGCTTCCTGAAGTGGGTGGGGTGGGGGAGAACCTCCTCTGAGATCTTTAGCAGTCCCTGCAAGATCTGCCTGTTTGCCAGGGGGGGCTGGTTTGAACTGGTTTAAGGGGGCAGGAGGGAGACATTTGGGGTTTTGCCATTTGGGGATGTTTTTAACTACTGCTGTAAGCCATTTTAAACCACAAGAAAAGGCAGGACTGAGATAGACCAACAGTTAATGGCAGGTCTATTGCAATGACTTCTGTTTTATTCTATTATTGCTCTGGTCTAAGACCATTTAAATCTACATTGCAAATCTACATTGCAATGACTGTATTTCTAACAGTTCTGTGCTAGTTTCAAGCCACCATGAGCAAGTCTCTGAAGGGCAGCCTAGGCATTTTCCAAACATAGGGCAGGGGCCCAACACCTTTCCTGGTGCTTGCCGAAATAGACATGGCCATGTGAACCTTTTAGCTAGCAGGTTGTGCAGATTTCTTAAAACATTGCTTTGGCAGCAGCTGTCCTCATGGAACAAGGGTTGTTCACTGTGCATCTGAAGCTGCAGCAGCATTTCATGGCTGGCTCTGTGTTGGGGACCGCTGGTTTAGGGTCATGAAACAGTGATGCCTTCCCCAGTATGAATATCAAGGTCATTTGATGCAGAGAGGAGTTAAATTTTAAACTGTACGTGTTCCTATAAGATTCAACATGATTTCAACAAAAAGCTGGCCTTGAGGCTCAGAGAGGGTAGCAGGCCAGGTGCAGCAGCCCCTGATTTATGAATGCTGCAACTGGTAAGTGCAGAGGTGAAATGTACACAACTGCAACTCTGGCCAGGTGTTCCTGGGCCAATCCTCAAGGACAACAGCCCCTGAGCCAAATCACCTCCGAACAGGGCAACCTACCTGTCTAACTGCTAGCTGAAAATTTTAGCTGCAGCGGCCTAGAGCCAAGCACACTGAAACTGATATGGTTCCATATTGAAACGCCCAACAGCAGATAACTTTACAATGAGCACACTCCTCCTTAACCCAGTGCAAGGAAGTGGCTAGAGCAGCCCTTTTCAACCTTCTGATCATGAAGGAGCCCCTGAAATAATTTTCCAGGCTTCAAGGAGCCCCGGAAGTGATGTCAGCTGCCACACCTCCAGAAGTTACATCGCCGCCTGCATTAATAGGCTGGTGTGTGTGTGTGGGGGGGGGGAGATAGGAGGTGGTTTAAGGCAGGAGTAGGTATGCAGACGCTGCCCCCTCCCAGGTGTGGAAACCACGAGAGAAATCACTTGGGGGAAGGGGAGCAATAGCAGCCGGTTCCCTGGCTTGTGGCTGAATCCATGAAGTCAGAAATGGCCATGGAGCTCCATCTGCAGGCCCCTGGTTGAGAATCCCTGGTAGAGCATTCTCCTAAACTGGGAAAGCCTGGCTCCAGATTCTCACTCTGTGATGAAACTCATATCTTGGACCAATCACTTTCCCCACCTTCTGTCATGCAGCTTGGAGGATAATGGGAGGAGGAGCAGAGAAATGGCCCCAAACATATAAGGGACAACGCAGCATTAGCCAAAGGGATATTTGTTTTCTAGGCTCTGCAACACAGCAGGTAGGAAAGTTATTAAAACTATATAAGAAATAACGCAACTCTCCAGTTTTATAAGACACCCCACAGTCTCCCAGAGTGGACAACAAGAAAAAGCAAAGAGGACTAAAAAAAGCAATAATTAATATTATTGTATGGTTATTCATGTGTTATAGATTGTTTTATGTATCATTTATGTTCCATGTAAACCGCCCTGAGCCTCCGGGGAGGGCGGTATATAGATTAAAATAAGTCTGTTGAGAGATGTTGATTTATTAGGGGCGGAGGGGGCATTGTTGGTTCACAGTTTTTATCTGACAGAGGGCCAATGTCCCTCCCCCTCCCAAGATCTTTGAAAAATATATCTATCCAGGTTAAGCAGGGCCAAGAGCTGCCAACACATGGCTGGTGGCATGACGGGGAAGGGACTGGGGGAGGAATGAGGCTGTGCAGTCTTGGCAGACAGCAGTTTGAGGGAATCAACCAGATTTTGAACCTCCGTGGGGTGACTTCCTACAAGGAGGCAACAGGCACACTCTGACAACATGTGCGCGCATGGCAGAAAGGGAAAAGTGGAATAGTTCATCTTGCAGGCTGAGGAGGCGACCAAAGACTTCCAGCATCAATTAGTTTGCTCCTGTATGGCAGAGGAGGAGACCATACCGAAAAATAACCCTCCCCATTGCAAGAAATATATTGACGGGAGCTGTTGGTCAGCCCTGAGTTGCCCTCGTAGCCCTGAGTGATCCTCCAAAGCTCCACTTTATTTATTTATTTATTTTCCAGGATTAAAGCCAATGCAACTACCAGCTTCTAACCTCCTATCTCTACCTCACCCAGCAGCCAGTGGCTTGTCCTTCTTTTACATCTCTCTGTCTCCCCGCTGGATAAACCCTTGCCACACTGTTTTCTTTCTCCCTCCACGAAGGACAGGTTGAGCAGAAATAAAAAACAGAGGGCTGGGAAAGCAGGGGAGGGGAAATGAGACACCTGCCCACTCAACCCAAAAGACTGCGCAGCATGTCCAAGGTACGGAGGTGCAAAGAGGGGTGTGTGTCCAAGATTTCTCACCCTGCACAACCCCAAATACCCCCCAGGCTCTTTTTCACCCCTGGCTTTCTGCCCAGCAGCCATATAACGCTGGGCCTTCACTGTCACCAGAGGGGGCGGCTCCTGTGGAATGGTTCCAGTGGCGTTTCTGGGCAGAAGAAGCAAAGTCCCACCACCCTTCCCCAGCTAGCCTAATAGTTCAAGATGTGTAGCAATCCTCAAGGGCCAGGTATGGGGAGAAAGGGGGCAGGGGCAGGAAAGAGCTGGTCTCAGGGCGTCACTTGGCAAAATGGGCTTGCTGGGCAATGGAGCTAGTTCCGGGCTGCTATGACAACTGACAGGGCTACACCTCCCAGGGCCACGGCCGTGGCACCGAATAGCCATTTCCAAGGAATTGCCTGGGAGAAAGAGAGGGGGAAAAAACAGATGTCAAACCCAGAAGCCAGATGCAGGAGGCAGGAAACACAAATTGCATTCACGTTTTCCCTATTTTAAAAAAACCCATAAAATCGATGGCATGCCTATATTTTGAATACTGGTGAATGGTTCTGATCTGGAGCTGGGGAGGCATAGCAGTGAAGTCAGCGGACTGTGATCCCAGAGCCTTGCCTCTGCCACAAACATACAGGCTGGCCTTCAGCAAATCACTTAACCCAAACCCCACCTCCCATCCACCATAGAGAGATAATGCCACTGGCCGAATCTTACAGGGATGTAATGAATACAAGACAACTCGCGGAAAGTACTCTTGAAAAATACATAGCCATGCCAGGTATTAATGGCTGCCCTCGATCCAAGAAGGCAAAGTAGGTCAAACTGCGAACAAAACAAGCAAAAGGATTGGGGATCTGTTTCTAGCAGGAAAAGCAGAGGAGTTGGGGAGGTTAGTTTAGGAAACAACAGAGGGCTGAAGAAAAAGCTGGGTGGGTGGCGCAAAACAGATTCGTGACAGATAACATAAAAGCATGAAGAGTCATGATGCTAAAAAAACTTAACTCATCCAACTCCCTTTGCTTCATCTCCCTTTCAGTTGAAATCAGAATCTAAATTGCAAACTCCCAGGGAACAGCCCCCCCCCCACCTTTCTCCTTTTCCCTTAAGAGCACTACTGACAACCCCACAGGAAAGTGAAGCCAGTTACCAAAAGAGCTGCTTCAAACAGGAGCTGTGAAATTTAACCCTCTCCACACACACCCTCATCAGGTCTTCAGGATGCTTGATCAAGAGAGCACCATGTGGGACTGGCAATGGGCACCCTTCAGCTTCTATGGCAGCCCTTTAAAAAGATCACAGCCCATGAGAGTGTTGGTGAAAATGCCATGCCTCGGGGCCAGGATAAAAATGACGTCAGCTTTCCCCAACTGAAACGTGCGACTCATTGGAAAAGGTCCTGCCTTCTATGGGTACCCGTGGGACATGACTCCTCTCCACCTACCCGGGAGGACTTGTCTTTACATTTAGCGGGGAGTCCGCTGGAGCCAGCAGTCCCCAACATCTTGCGATACATCTCAGTCTCCACGCTCTTTTGGTCGGCGTGCTTCTTTGCCAGCTTTGAGAGCTCCATGTGGATGGTCTGGAGGCCAACAGAAGAGAGGGAGACGTCACCAATTCTCCAAACGAGGGTTTGGGGGCAGCTTATTTTTTTAAGGAACACACCATCTCAGGAGGCTTTCCATATTCCTGGTACTCTGTACCTGGCCAGGATCCCTTGGGGGGGGGGGGGCTGCCATGGGGAACATATTGCCATGCATGAATCTTGTGGGGCAAATTGATTAGGGAAGTGGAGCGGACTTCAAGACGAGCCCTTGGAGGCTGCAATCAATCGAGCCAGCCGGCTGGCCTTGAACCCTCCCCCAAAACAATACTTTGCAACTGCAGTTCTGAAGAAGCTGGGTTTTGTACCCCACTTTTCACTGCCCGAAGGAGTCTCAAAGCAGCTGACCAATCGCTTTCCAGTTGGTGTAGTGGTTAGGAGTGCGGACTTCTAATCTCGCAAGCCAGGTTCGATTCTGCGCTTTCCCACATGCAACCAGCTGGGTGACTTTGGGCTCGCCACGGCACTGATAAAGTTGTTTCTGACTGAGCAGTGATATCAGGGCTCACCTCACACCAGCTCTCTCAGCCTCCCCTCCCTCACAGGGTGTCTGTTGTGGGGAGAGGAAAGGGAAGGAGACTGTAAGCCCCTTTGAGCCTCCTTTGGGTAGAGAAAAGTGGCATATAAGAACCAACTCTTCTTCTTCTTCAGTAATCTCAGGGCTCTCTCAGCCTCACCTCCCTCGCAGGGAGAGGAAAGGAAGCAACTCTTCTTCTTCTTTCCTTTCCTCACAAGCGACACCCTGTGAAGTAGGTGAGGCGCAGAGAGCTCTGGCAGGGCTGCTCGGGTAGAACACCACTATCAGGATTGTGACTTTACCAAGATCACCCTACCCCACAGATCAGAAGCCACTGCTCTTAACCACTATTCCACACCAGCTCTTGGGTGAGGCTAGAACTTGGACAGGTCTCCAAGATGGGGGGGGGACCTCCTAACTGCTATGATGGCCAGTTTAAGAAAAAAGGGGGGGGGCATCGGACAAATTCATCAGCTGTTAATGGCTACAACCTATAAGAGCTCAATTGAAATTCACTGTACAGAGGCATTGCCTGGTACTGGGGGGGGGGGATGGGGAAAAACCTTCATTTTGGGGAGGGATCCCCAGTGGGGGACTGGGGAAGGCCATTGTGGGAAGAAAAGGGCAGGACCAGACAGACGTTCGGCTGGATGGAGCACTGCAACTTCTCATGCGCTCATGACTCTGTGTGCGAAAGGCTCTGGCAGATCAGAGTCCAGATAGCCCACTTCCCGCAGTAGTCAAGGAGAACCTTCAGAGAAGCTCAGAAGTAGAGCAGAAAGGAAAAAGCCATCTCTGAACGCAAGTCCCCGCCCCGATAAATGGCATGCAGAGACAGACTGAACACCCAGGCGCCATTTAACTACCATGGCTAATCAAACGTGCTTTGTTTATTTTTAGGCTTATAGGTCACCCCTCTCCAAGCCATCTCGGGGCAGCTCAAAACAATGTAAGGATCAAAAAGCCACACAATAGAGATTTCAAAAGCTTAAAATTCATCAATCTAAAACATTCTTAATCAAGACGCTCCATCATGTATTCCTCTGGAGACTAAGCAGATGTTGTACTAGCATCAACCTGGCACAGGATAGGGGGAGGAGGAGAGTCTGACTGGGGGGCCCGTTCAGTGGGCAATGGTGACCCTTGGGGCCCCCTTTCTGAACCTGCTACCACCTTTACCATTTTGACACAGCATGGTGGATGAGGCCCCAAAATGGTTGCCACAACATACCTTCAGGCACCATCGACGAGCCTTGAGTTATAGTGGCAGGTGCTGCCGAAGCAACACTTTAAAAAAAATCTGAATAACCAATCAAATCCTCAGTGGCCTGTCGGAAGCCTTACTGGGGAAAAGCCCATTTTCTAAAATCATTTTGTGGGTAACAAGAACAGTGTTACCGGGAGACATGGTGCCCACAAGCACTGTGTTGGAGACCTCTGCCCTAGGTCTGCTGCAGGCATGAGATCTCCTTTGCTTACCTTATTGGATGGTTCCAGCTTCAACGCAGCTTTCAAAATAGGAATAGCCTCACTGTATTCCCCTTGCTGAGCCAGGACCTAGGAGGGAAGCAGTCAAAACACAACTGCAGGGGACGCCACTGAGCCGATCTGGAATTAAGAATCTAGGAACAAAGGTGACTGTACTAGTGGATCCAATAAAAAGCTAATACATGGATCTTGTTCTACTTTGGGATGTTTTTGCAAGAACCAACACGGCTGTATAACCATTTCTACAAAAGGAAATACTAGAGTAAAATGTGGAATTTGCTGTGAGAGGATGTAGTGATGGCTGCAGGAATAAACAGATCTTTAAAAGGATTAGATAGATTCATAGAGGATGCCAATGGCTACTGAATCCCAATGCCAGGAGGCCCATGAGAATTGGAGTCCATGGACATCTAGAGAGCAAACCCTGTTTAGCCTGACCTGGTTGGCCACTGTTTGAAACAGGATGCTGGACTAGATGGATGACTCGTCCGATCCAGCAGGGCTCTTCTTATGTTCTCAATGCCAGAATGGCAATGCATAGATTTCAACAAGACAGAACTGCAATATTAATAACATGGCATTTACTGAAATGCCCAACTGAAATGTTTTTAAGTTTATGTTTTTCTTTGGTTCATTTTTCTTTTCTGTTGGGAGCTGCCACCCACCCACCCACAAATGTATAAATACATTTGACTTTAAATATAAATACATTTGTATAAATACATTTGTTTCAGTACATTTTAGTTGTGATTTCAGTAATTTTAAGATCGTTATCATTTTTATGGTGATTTGTATGCCTCTCCTGGGGCAGACCAGGCGACTTACCTCGTAACTAAAGTCATTGTTAATAATAATACATTTGGTAACAGGATGCAACTCAAAGGAATTCCCAAAAAGGGGCTCTACAGCGTCCCCTCCCCCCACCGGGATTCCAAGCCTACCTTTCCTTTCCGGAAGAGGGCTTTGATGTTGTCTGGCTGCTGCTCCAGCACCTGATTGCAGGATCTCAAAGCTGCTTCATAGTGGTCCAGCTTTAACTGAGAGGCTGCTAAGTTGTTCAGACACTTCACCTTCACATCCAGCAGCTCGGCCTCCTCCTCTGGGCTGAACTCGACTGCAGAAAGCAAAGGGTGACGTTACAGCCCAGAAGGGGGGGGGGTGTTGGGGCTCTTGGCAATGGGCAACTTGAGCAATCCTTTATTTCTTTTATGAGGAAATGCAGCCCTTCGGTGCACTTTCCACAGTTTTTTTTTTAAATCACCACCATTCCAAATCTACTGGGTGGGAGAAGCTGGGGAGGAAAAGGGTACACAAAAACATTTTCTGAAACAAAAACCAAGTCGTTAATCCTCAGATGCTCAGCCAAACTTACTTGACCTTCACCAAGAACTATGAGGAAAGGCTGAGGGATTTGGGGATGTTTGGCCTGGAGAAGAGGAGGTTGAGAGAAGACAGGGTAGTGGTCTAAGTACTTGAAAGGTTGTCGTTTAGAGGGGGGCAGGGAAAGGTTCCTGTTGGACTAGAGGGCCTGAATAGCCCCTTCCAACTCTGAGGGGCTTTTTGCACGCCTTCAAAATCGCACAATGGTTGCCAATTGAAAACGCTACTGATTTGCCGTTATGCACAACGTCGTTGACAATCTGCCACACACCTGAAAACGATCTGCAAAAAGCGCTTCCTTGTAGCGCTTTCAGGGAAATCCCCAAAAGTGGATTCACCCTCCGGAAAGCGATACACTCCTGCAACCAATCTGCAACACTAGCGAAAAAGACCTGTGCGTTAACATTGTTGCGGTTTCTACAAAGTCCCTCCCCCTGGTTCTCTCCTCTGATCTTCCGGCGAAGCGATCGCCATTTTTTTTTCTCCGAACGAGCGGGGATAAACACACCAGCGAGCCTCTGTTTAGAGGCTTCCCCGGCTTCAGTCCCTCCCCTTCAGTCACTAAGCACAAACAAGAGAAGCCCGTTTGCTGATGTATTTTCCCTTTATTTTTTACACATTCATTCAGCCGAAAATCGGGCCCATGAGAGGGGGGGGGGTTTCACTCGGATGGAGCGTGGCAACGAATAAATGACAGCTCAAACACACAGGCAGCTGGATGGGTCTCTCTGTTGCAACGAATCAACACAGATTCGTTGCAATGGGTCTGGTTTTTTTTAAAAAAAACTTTCTTAAAGGGAAAGGGGCTGTTTGGAAGCATGCTAACGGCTGCCCTTTGGATTTTCAGCCGAAAATCGGGCCCGTGAGGGGGGGGGATTTTTTTTTTCACTCGGAGGGAGCGTGGCAACGAATAAATGACAGCTCAAACACACCAGGCAGCTGGATGGGTCTCTCCGTTGCAACGAATCAACACAGATTCGTTGCAATGGGTCTGATTTTTTTTTTTTTAAAACTTTCTAAAAGGGAAAGGGGCTGTTTGGGAGCATGCTAACGGCTGCCCATTGGCTGCTTGACGGCCAGGGGCGGGACGAGCTTGGCAAGAGCGCTTCCTTTCTAGCGATTTTTGCCGAGACCGGAAGCCTGTGGGAAACGCTACAAAACGCAACTGGATTCCACTACAAAGGCAGGTATGCATAACGACGAATTCCACTATTTTAAATGGCGATTTTTCATTCAGCAACCAATTTGCTACAAAGATCCCGGTGCGAAAAGCCCCTGATTCTTTGATTGTATGAATGTTTCCTAATCCTAGATTGCCCACACCAAAACATTTTAAAACTTCTGAAAAGTCAATTAAATCTCCAATGGCCAATCAGAAGCAATGCTGAACTATTATTTTATTATTATTCATTTAGATTTTTAGACCGCCCTTCCCTACGGCTCTAGGCGGTTTACAGAAAACATTTCAGAACGTTTACAAGGAACAGTATCAGTATCAATATAACACTATAACAACAATAACATACCAACTAGAACTAGAACAGTATTTCGACAACAATAACTTTGACACACCCTTGGTAGGTTCAACCACTCAGTCTGGGGTGGGGGGGACCTGTAGTTATGGGTCAGTCGGCCTCAAGAAAATGCCTGGTGGAAGAGCTCCTTTCTGCAGGCCCTGCAGAATTGTGGAAGTTCCAATAGGGCCCTGATCTCTTCGGGGAGCTCATTCCACTAGGTGGGGGCCAGGACTGAAAAGGCCCTGGCCCTTGCTGAGGTCCGACGTGCCTCTTTAGGGCCAGGGATCCGCAGCCAGTTGGAAGTGGCAGAGTGTAGAGCTCTTCTGGGGGTATAGGCAGGGAGGTAGTCTCTCAGGTACACTGGGCCCAAACCACGTATAGCCTTAAAGGTGATTACCTAAACCTTAAGCTTAATCCAGAATTCAACTGGGAGCCAGCCAAGTTCTTGGAGTACTGGCCGGATGTGAGATCTCCATGATGTCTTAGTGAGAATCCTGGCCGCGGCGTTCTGCACCAGTTGTAGTTTCCTAGAGTCCTATATAGCCCTTGACACTTTCTAAAAACATTTGGCAGGTCCCAGGGATAATGTCAAGAAGGAGCACTGCATTGGGGACCCTAGCCTAATTAATATTGCATCTGAGAAGCCCACCCTCCAAACTGCCCAACCAATTAAGACCTAGTTCCTGGGCAAAGGACAAACTTCTGGAATTCCCACAGATATCACTGCTGTGTCATGAAGTATATTCCTGATCCAAGGAGCAGAGAGCAGTGGACAGGCCCAATCTGTTTCGCTTTAGCTCAGCAGGACAGTCTGGGAATCATGGAAGTATATGAGAGATGGCATCTGTCAGCCAAACTCTGTCACTGTTTCAAGAAGTGGTAGAATCTGCAGAGTTTGGGGGTATGCTATTGGTGAGGGCAATAGCCCACATGAGGTGTCTCTTCCAGATTCCTCTTTTCCTAGTCCTATTAGATAGCTTATTAGATGGCTCATTTGACTGATGACTGTTGGAACTCCTACTCAATGAGAAACACAAATCACCAATAGCATTAAGTGCACAAGCAGATGAAAATGGCCTTGCATGGCAAGCACCAGGTACCTTTGGAACTTGAACCGATAACCTTCAGGGCGATGTCGTAGGAGTTGATGGCCAGGACGTAATCTGCGCGCTGGTAGTGGAAGTTGCCACGTTCTCGCTTGTGGTTGGCTAGCTCCACTTTTGCTTTCCCGCTGAGAAGCTCCAAGTCAGGGGCATCCTGTGTAGTCAGCAGCTCCACCTCAAGTGTAAGGGCAGCATCCGGAGGGATGTCCGGACTCCTGCTCAAAAAGATAATGCGTGCCCCATCACTGAGCAAGTCCTTGGCAGGATGCAGCCAATGGTCCACCTGGTCAAGCATCCTATTTCCAACAGCACCCCAGCTTGGGGGCATCTGGGACTTTTGCATGCTGGGTGGGAAGGCAGCTTTCCTCTGTTCTCTCCCCCTAGCAACTGGCATTCAGCTGCACTGCCTCTGAACATGGGGGTTCTATTAGACCAGGCTAGGGTTTCTTGACAAGCCTGGAAAGATTTCCTAAATGGGCGATAGTTAATTAGTTAATTAGTGTTTCATACATTTTTTTAATTTGTTAAAAATTTATCAAGTGATAAACCGCCCTCCCCCAAAATGGCCAGTGATGGAGGGGTTGGGAAGAGGTGGAGGCCCAGGTGGGCATGTACACAGCTATGCTTCCCAACCCTATTCTGCGTGATTGCGCAGTTTCAGGGGTTTCTCAACCATAAAAAATTGAGAAAGGCTCTATTAGACACCGTGGCTATGAGTCATTGATTCAACAGCCTTTCACAAGCATGCCTGTTTTTTAAAAAAATACCCATTGCTTGGTCCAGTGGCAGGTAGTTCCACAATACAGGGGGCACTTTCTTTTCCCTCTCCTGAATGGACTGCTTTTTGCCTGCCTGAATTCCAGTGATACGAGCAAGGGGGAGAACATTCAGCTCCCTCCAGTCAGAGGGGAAAGGCCATGACTCATTGGCACAGCACATGCTTGGCATGCAGAAGATCACAGGCTCAATCCAGGAGACATCCAGTTAAAAGGACTGGGCAGTAAGTGGTATGAGAGGACCTCAGCCTGAGACCCTGGAGAGCTGAGGCCAACCTAAGTAGGCAGTGCCAGCTCTAATGGACTGAGGGTCTGATTCAGTGTAAAATGGCTTCAGGTGATCCTATGCATGCTCAATCTCTCTATTTCATTTATGAAGAGAAGAAGAATTGGGTTTTATACCCCGCTTTCCACTACCCGAAGGAGTCCCAAAACAGCTTATATTAGCCTTCCCTTCCACTCCCCAAAACAGACACCCTGTGAGGTAGGTGAGGTTGAGAAAGCTCCAAGTGAACCATTCTGCAAGAACTGCTCTAAGAGAACAGTGACTGACCTAGGGTCACTTAGCTGGCTGCCTGTGGGAGAGCAGGAAATTGAATCTGGTTCTCCAGATTAGAGGCCACCGCTCTTAACCACTACCTCAATGCTGGGTTTCTTATAGCTTTATAAACCTCTACCACATCTCTCTTTAGACCAGGGCTGGCCAAACTGTGGCTCCCCAGATGTCCATAGACTACAATTCCCATGAGTCCCTGTAGTCCATGGACATCTGAACAGCCACAGTTTGGCCACCCCTACTTTAGACTCTCCCACCCTATCAACAGACACTAACCTTTCTAGACTTTCTGTGTAAGGAAAGGACTGGCAAACCCTTAGTCAATTCACCGCTCTTTCAAAACAGACTCCCAGGCACCTTGCCTTAGCCCCTCTGCTCCCCCTTCCCTGTCCTGCCACGCACCTGCCCTGGGAGCCATGGCAGTACTTTGGATCGGACTGAATGAGGGCTGTCTCTCCCACCTCCATCAGCTGCACACACAAGTCCAGGGCCTGCAGGGGAAATAAAAGGAGGCTGCAAACAGATCTTAGATAATTGGGTGGGGAGGGAGACCCTCCCCCAAGTTATTTATTCATTTATCATTTGGCTTTTATACTGCCCATCCCCACAAATTTGCTTGGGGAAATTTGTGTACAGAAGGTCTTCAAGATCAGTTTGGCCACCCCTGCTCTATGTTCAAGCCTCAAGTTCTCAGCACACACACCAGAAGCAAACTTTCTCCCGACTGGGGGGGTGTAAAACATTCTCCCCTCTCCCATTTTATTCTAACAACAACACTGTGAGGTAGGCAAGGGTGAAAGGGAGTGACTGGCCCAAGGTAACCCAGCAAATAAGTGTGGCAGAGCAAGGATTTGAACCCAGGCTTTCTGGATTCTTGTTCAACACTCTACCTGCTGTTCCACACCAAGCTGTCAATCATTTATTGCTGGTGGAGATGGACAACCGGAACTCTGCCTGGATAAGCTATGGCCTAGTTTTGTGGTTTTGGTCACCATGTTGTGGCTAGTAGTACAGTGGGGAACCTAACTTTCTTTTGGGTCCCCCTTTCCACCAACTCCTCTTTCTCCCTCTTGGCAGGGGTGGCCAAACTGTAGCTCTCTATATGTTCATGAACTACAATTCCCATGAGCCCCTGCCAGCATCCTATTGGCAGGGGCTCATGGGAATTGTAGTCCATCTGGTGCGCCACAGGCATCAGGAGCGCCACAGTTAGGCCACCCCCGCTTCCTCACTTTCCCCTGCTTCTTTCTCTCCTGCCACCCACCAGGCATCTTTTATCTGCCCGAATCTTCAGCTTCTTTTTACTGAGTTCACCTACCTGCATGACATCGCAATCACCCAGTGTGAACGTGAGGCTAGGGTTCTCCTCCACCACCGTGCCATCTACCAAAGTGGCTTTTAACCGAATGCTAACATTCTGATTTTTAACCGGCCGGGTCTTCCTGCCCTGACCCGCAACTAGGACTTTCTTCTTCAGCAAACCGCTCCCTAGAGGAAGACAAGAGGAAGGAGGAACAGTTTCAGATAACACCGCTGTGGTCGGAACACTGCAGGCCCCCAATGCAAAAAGAAAACAAAACCGTACAGCCAGAACAGGGCAAGAAAAAAAGCACCCAAAACAAAGTATGACAGCACTTTTAATTTTGTTAAATGTTTATCAGGTGATATGACCATATATGGTCATGCTGACACCCACCCCAATTGGCCAATGATGTGCCCGGAGAAGGGTGGGAGGGGAAGGGCCCCGGGTCACCATGTCCACAGCTATGCTTCTAAATCACATTCTGCATGATTGCAGCACTTCTGAGGTTTCTGGGAAGCCTGAACAATATTTCAGGGGTTTCTCAAGAGTAAAAAAGTTGAGAAAAGCTGCTCTCTGCTACACATGTGGCATTGGTGGGGTATCTGTTGTCAGTCAGGCACATCACCTCAGGGTTGTTGCCAGACCTGGCCTCAATGAGTCCTACCCTCAAAGGCTGAAGCAACCCAGAAAGAACCCTGCCCCCCTCCTCTATGGCTTTGACTGACAGAAACTAAGTCTTGAAGGTTGTCGTTACTGTTGTCCTAGCTTAGCAACATCCACCAAGAACATTCATTTCTAAAGGTGGCATTTCTATTACTTTTGGGGGTATTTTTCAGGTTTGTAGAAAGATCCACTTTGTCTTCATGGCTCCAGTCTCTGGATTTATGGATCCAGAGATCTGGCCATGTTGAGGATTAGGTATATCGATTAAATGAGTGGATAGAGAGTAGTTTTCCCCCCTCTCCAGAAGCAAGTATAACTCCTCCAAATACTCAGCTAGCAGAAGGTTCGCAGGATGAAGAGAAGTGCTTCTTTACCTGACTATAGTTAACTCATGGAACTGACCGCCCCAAGATGGCCATGATAACCAGTAGCTTCTGAAAGACAAACTCTCAGAGAAGATGTCAATTAAGAGCTGTTAACCAGGACTCATTCCTGCGTTTAGAGGCATTCAGCCTATACCAGCTGCCAGGAACAAACTTCTGTTGGGGGAAGTATGATTTTCATAGTCGAGTCAGCTGTTATTATAACAGAACTCTGTCCTATTGCTTCAGACCAATGCAGCTCCCCACCTGGATCTATCTTCAGATAACTGATGAAGTGTCCACACATTAATTAACGTGCACGCATCCAGGATTAAACTTGGTCTTCACAGGTACACTGGACCCAAACTTTGTTCAATTATTATAATGTTAATTAGATTTTTCTCATTCATCATCCTTGTTCTTTATTAATATTATATGAAGATTATATCTTCATATATATATAATGAATAATCCTTATAATTATGACCTTCCACGTTGTATTACTATTATTTATCCAGTGCCATCAGCATACATGTGACACTTTCAGAACAATACAATAAGCTTTTTCCAGTTAATGTGATTATTGGGTTTTATTAGGTGACATTATCTCGAGAGCCAGCTTGGTGTAGTGGTTGGGAGTGCGGACTTCTAATCTGGCATGCCAGGTTCGATTCTGCACTCCCCCACATACAACCAGCTGGGTGACCTTGGGCTCGCCATGGCACTGATAAAACTGTTCTGACCAGGCAGGAATGTCAGGGCTCTCTCAGCCTCACCCACCCCACAGGGTGTCTGTTGTGGGGAGAGGAATGGGAAGGCAACTGTAAGCTGCTTTGAGCCTCCTTCGGGTAGGGGAAAACGGCATATAAGAACCAACTCTTCGTCTTCTTCTTCTTCCTCTCTCCCTTCTTACAGATTCCTCCAGGACTATTTTAACTGTCTTACTGTTCAAGAATAAACATTTCAAAATGCAGCCTACTTGAAATACATGAAAGGAAACAAACAATTAGAGGGGAACCAGAAAGGTAATACAAGAGTAAGATTTTGACTGGACGTGGCTGATCAAGAAGACACTATGTTCAAATTCCACTCCCATTGCACTAGCTGAATTCCTGCTTTTGGAATGACCTTCTTGATCCAAACACAAAGAGTGCTTTACCCAGTATATCCATCCACTCCTCCACAGCTTCAGTGCCTCCCTCAGCAGGCTGTTCCAACACAGATCCTTGGGCTTCATCTGCAGCTGCTGTTTTTCTGCTGGTGGGCACATCCTCCAGTGGGGGAAGGCCGTTCATGTCTTCCTCTTCCTCATCATCCAGAACTTCAAAGTCTTCGCCGCTGTCGATCATAGAAGTGCTGGTTTTTGCAAGCTCTGGTAAGGTCAGATCAACGAGGCTGGCGGCAGCCCAGTCCAAAGAAACATCCCCAGGACTGTCCCCATCGGAGGCCATGGCACTGGTGCCTGATGGATCAGCCTAGCTGTGGAAGAAAAGGGGGGCGAGGAGAAGATAAAGATGGTGCCTGATGTTATTCACCTTGATACTATTACAGCTGGGGCCCATATAGTTTTTGAGGTACATAGGGTCTTGGCCAAGTTCTTGTTGATATCCAGCTTTCACAAGAAGCATGACTTGGTGAGTGATCTGCAATCTTATCCTATCCAGGCCAGACCACTGCAGTGCATTTTGTATTGGGCTGCCCTTGAAGACTTGTTCCAAAGCTTCAAGAGACCAAAACACAGCAGCCAAGTTTGCTGGTTGCTGTGGCAACATCTCTTGCCAGTTTTAAAAGAACAGCATGGTTGTCCATTTGCTTTAAGCACAATTTATAACACTGTCTATGACCTGGAAAACCCTGTTTTGGAGCCAGGGATCACTTGCTAGTAAAGGTCTCCTGCAGCATGACTACTGTTCAAAGGTCAGGAGGGTGTTTGAGCAAAAACAAAGGGTTTTTAATACGACATTTTAACTTTGGAACTCCCTCTCCCTCCCACAACAGTTGGCTTAGACTAAATTTTATTCAGTTTGAGGATCGTTATTACTCTATTCCTTTGGTAGTCTAATTGGTTTTGACTGTGTCTCAGTATCACTGATGTATTAATATCTGCTTTTTCCACTTTTTATATCAAATATGCCCCACAGAAAGGTTTACTTGATTTTACGCCGCTAAGCAATTTTGCTTCACCAGAGTGTTAACTAGAATTTTGAAAAACATAAGTTTATTAAGTTAGACGGCACATGAATGTGAGTTATCAGCAGCCACTGCAGGGTCATAATCAGGACGTTTCCTGGAATCCAGATGTTTTCAAAAAGTCGGTGGGCCAGGTGGGGCTCCTGCCAAAGAGGGCTTTTAATTGGCTGTACAGATTAAAAGATTTCAGCGCCATTGTTATCACCACAATGCTGTTTTTATTCTCTCTTTCCCAGTTTATTTTTAAAACATTATCTATCCCTCTTCTCTCCTGTACTTGGGTTTCTTCTGTGTGTGGCTCTGCCTCCCACAATGGTAATGTTACAGCCTGCGATGCCCCTATGGTGGCCATCCTTGCAGTCACCACAGCTAGCCCAGTTAGGAGTTGAGCACGGAATGGCCTCAGAACAGCTGGCGGAAGAGGAAGGCGGGAGGTGGAATGTCTGCCAAGGGGAGGAGGCACGGGGCACAAGGGGAGGAGGCACGTGATCCCACGACTGCCACCACTCAGAGGGGGAAGGGCAGGCTGCTATTGCCAAGCAACACAAGACCTTCCTGAATCCACAGGACCTTGCCTGCTGCCCAACAATACCCACAACTGATGCTGGTCCTGTTGCAGTCTTCCTGTTCTGGGCTGCCTAGAGATAGGTGGGTGGTCACTGTGTAAACAGAATGATGAACTGGATGGGCCCTCCAACAGCTACATGGCTGCCAGTGGAGGTCCAGATCAGGTTCAAGGTTTTGGTAATGACTGTTAAGGCTTTACATGGTCCGGGTCCTGCATATCTGTGGGAACACCTCGCCCAATACGTCCCCCAGAGAGCACTATATTCTTCAGGTGCCAGTTTGTTGGCAATACCTGGCCCCAAAGATATCTGCCTGTCTCTGACCCCAGCCTGGTGGCATGAACTGCTGTCCAAGATCAGGGCCCTGAGGGAGCTATTGCAGTTCTGCAGGGCTTGGAAGATGGCCCTCTTCTGCCAAACCTAAGGTTGAGGCCAGGGCGATTTAAACTCATATGGGCCTCCCTCCTCTCCATTTAGGTTCCCCCCTCACCTGGCCTATAGCCAAACCTGCAGTCCAGACCTAAGACGGCTGGCGTCAGTGGGGGGTGATGGTGGTGGGTGTTTGGGTTGTTAGTTTTAAGTTTGGGGATTTTTAAAATTTGTCTATGAATGTTTTAGTCTATGCTGTAAACACCCCAAGCCCGCTTGCAGAAGAGATGTTCTATAAATTACATAAATAATAATATTCTGTTAGTTTATGACAGGAGACAAAGCCCAGCCTTTACCTTAACTAGGATCTTTGACAATGCACGTTGGTTCCCACTATAGACAGGCAGAGATGCCTAAGGGCTACATTCCCTCTTCCAGGCTAAATAGCTCAAACCATTCCCCCTCCCCTTTTATGTAAACATCCCTGACTCCTTTTCTTTTCCCCTAAAACATCTAATTAAAAGAGAGATGGTTGTGATGTGCCACAGCCAGGGTATGTTAAAACCAAAACCCCAGCACTTTGGAGAACAATGCACAATATTGTTATATATTTCATTGCTTGCGAGAAATCTGAAAACTGAAACTCCTGGAAAATGACAGGGAAGAGGAACAAGTTTACAAGGATCCCTCAGGCTCTGGGAGGTAGCCCGGCATTCATGTTTCCACACCGCCAAGGGGAAAGCCAAGGCTGAAAGTGACTTCTAAGAGAATCTGTGACAGGGCGAATCCAAACAGGAGAATCTAACCACTCTTCTGACACCTTCCTTGTTGCAAAGATAAGCCCAGCCAGCCACCTTGCCACTGTCAAAGGAGACAGGTGCAAGGTTTGTGCTGGCTGTTGACTAAGACATGGGGGTGGGAGGACGACATCAACAACTACAGAAAGAGGCAGGGAACAAACACCTAAGCCCCAAGGAAGAGAGCAATGCACAAAGAACAGGTTTGGATAGGTGGTGTCCCAGCCACAGCTGACTGGCAGCGCAGGCCACAGGACTTCAGCTGATCTCATCACTGTGGTTCGCAAGGTTAACGAAGCCCATAATTGCATTTATTACAATTTAATCCCACCCTTTCCCAGAGCAGCTTGCAGCTGGCTACACAGCCCATTCTCCCTCTCCTCCTGCAAAATAGGTGAGGCTCAGAGATTGTGACTAGCCTCCCTTTGCCCAGCCAAGTTTCACAACCAAGAAGGGATTTGAACAGGGTCTCATCATGTGACACAATTGGAGTAGCCAACCCAGAAACCCGCATCAAAACTGGAGGCACATAACTGCCAGAGCAGTTCACTAGCTTATGCAGCTTTTCAAAAACAAACTTTCAGCCTGATTCCTGGACAATGCCTGTTAATGACCATTACACATAATATGTTACAAATGTGCATCCATCTTCAGAGGCAATATATCTTCCATTACCATATACTAGGAACAAACAACAGCAGGAGTGCTTTCTTTCAAGGCCTGCTTGCAGTCTTCTGAGAAGCATCTATTATTAAAGCCATAACACCTACAGGTGCCCCCAACTGAGGGCTTGTCAAGTTATTCTTGAAGTGCTGTTCTAATTGTTCCAGTTGATGTTGATGTTATTGTTATAATGTTATATTGATTTTGATATTGATTTTGACAGTGTTCTATGTGAATGTTCAAAAATGTTTTATGTAAACCGCCCAGAGCCGTAGGGAAGGGCAGTATAAAAATATAAATAAATAAATAAACAAATTAATTAATTAATAAATAAATAAAGAACGTAGGTGCAGGCAGACCTTAGATCCCAAAGCAATGCTTATTTCCCTATTGCTGTGCCTTCCAGTTTGAAAACCCCAACTTATTCAAAAAGGACTTTACTCAGCACTGGCTAAATTCCTCACTGGTGAAACAGGAATAAGCAACCATAAGCAGGCACTCTTGAGATCACCTATAGGATGGCAAGAAAACTTGGCAAAAATTCTGGCCAACAGTCAACTTGGCAAAGGGCGCATGATGCGCACACAGGCAGCACACATCAATGAAAGCGTGTGCTTTTTGCAGACTGGCTTAAAAGTCTGAATAAGAGCTATTAACTGTATTCTGACAAGGACAAGAGGGAGAGGATACCACACTGTACTTGAAGCCTGCCCCGGACAACCACACCAGGTGATCTACCTTTGGGAACACTTTTAAACAGCCATAAAACAATGTCAATGAATGCTCACAACTTCTAAGTGCAGAGTTACTGTAAAACACACGCACAAAATAAAGATTGCACGCTAAGATTAACAGCTTGATCCATCTCTTTTGAGGAAAGCACAGCAGGGTTTACTTCCTAGTTTTAGGACTGGGGCAGGCACTGGAGAGAAATTAGGAAGCAAGCCCTGTGAGGTCAGCCAAATGGACTTTGAAGCCAGGCTTGCTTCTGAGAAGACCTATGGGAATCAGTAGCGATGATTCCCACAGCAACAGCAAATTAAAGAGAAGATGCCTTAACACATTCATTGTTGGCATTGGGCTTTACGTGGGCCAAAGTCACACCAGACCAGGAGGGTATCAGACCACAGGAATTTATGCCTGGATTGAGCTGTTAATCTTTAAAAACCACCATCAGACTTTAGTGACAATATACGAAAGGAGAGAAAGGCAGCCAACAGAAAGAAAGGAGACTGGCAATGGATTTAAAGAGAAACTGGCTGTGGACATATGCAGCTTGCACTTGAATTCCAGACCCCCTCCCGAGCAAACTCATATTTTAATATTTAAACCTGCCTGTTTCACTTGATCATCAAGAGAACAGTCCTTCTGCTCCCTGCTCCCCACCCCTACGGGCTTGCCCAATTCTCTGCAGCTGTGGCTAAGAGACTTTCTGTCCTGGATTTAGAGCAAATAGGTAGATCAGCCCCTTTTTCACACGGAGGGGGAAGAAACTGAGAGAGGGGAAAGAAAATTGGCTCCCCAATTTTAAAATCCCCAATTTTAGGTAAAACAACACAAACACACGTAGCTTTTCAGCAATTCACAGTAGGAGCAAGCAGTGCCCCCTCCCCTCCAGGATTCCTTCTCTCCACCAGGAGAGCAAGCTTGTTTGCAACACTCACCTGGTCCCAGAAATGATTCTTTTCCCAGCCCCACCCACTCAGTTCCCCACACTGGGTCAGCTGATGGCAAGAAACCGATACTACTGGCTGCTTGGACTGTTTCTCAAAGCCTGCTTGCCTGCCAGCCCAACCTCTCCCTCAACTTCTTTGACAACAGAAAATTCTTAAAGGGACAGGAAACAGTTGCTCTATTTTTTAAATAAAAGGGGTGAGTTCAAGGAAAGGTTGCATTTCCTTTTTTAAAAGGCTATTTGCCTTACGAAATCCAGTACTAAAAGAAGAGGTTGGAATGACACCAAGCAATTCTATCCATAGCATAGGTACAGCTTCTGATGGGAAAAGCTGCTTGATTTCTTTGGGGTTTATTTCTGGACTTTCAAAAAAACAATGACATTTGAAATGTTAACTAATTAAGCACCACAGAAATATGGGTGAAACCATAGTGTACTTGTCCACCTTGCAGGATTGTTGTGACAGCCACATTAATTCATCTGAATTGATTTTAAGCACAGGTGGACTGCATTCTCTTCTTTGTCAATACTTTTTTCCCCAAAACTTCTCTCCTGATAAATAAATAACATTATGCAAACATAATCCCATCATTGTGCCTCTGCAATAGGCTAGTTTGCCCCCTCCTCACGGCAAGGAATGCATTGTTGTTAGTTATGCAAACACAAATGATTTAAAATAGATATCCATTGAAACTGATTATAACCAGATCAGGCTGCTGTATCCAATTCTTTCTTTCTTTCCAGTCTTAATCCATTTATGACAGGGCAGCCTTTTTCAACCTTTTGACCATGGAGAAGCCCCCCAAATATTTTTCAGGTTTCAAAGAACCCCAGAAGTGGTGCCATGCCCCTTCAGAAAAGTGGGCATGGAAGATGTGGGAGTCAGGCAATTGATCAATCAATCACTTACTGTTTCCATTGTGGAGAGACTAAGCCTGCAGAACCACAGGGGAAGTGGACTCATTTGATGTCCAGTAATGTCAGCAGACATCTGAACTTTTAGGAAAGACCACATAAACCCTGGGGAACTCTAGTATACCCTCAGGGTTGAGAACCCCCACATTAGAGTTTTCAGGACAAGACCACCAAGGGAAATCTAAAGTTGCTATGCAGCATAAGCCATGTCTGAGCATCTTTTGCCTTAAGAAATGTGAATAACACCATGCACTAATTTCCTTTTTTGAGGATTTTTTTTTGAGCATTTGAGGATTTTCCAGAACTGTTGAACGTTAGTTTCTCTGCTTTGTAAAAGTGGAGGGATTATGAAATTGTTAACTACAGTTGCAACAAGGTGGGATGTCACCCCCCCAAATCCCAAATCTTGTGAGGATCTAGATGGAATGGCTCCCAGAACAGCTGTGGGCCCTGCAGGAGTTCTGGACAGTTTGAGGATTCAGAAGAAAATAAGGGTAACTGTTCAGGGCGGTTTACATAATAACACAAGAACAATACATGGAACAGTCTTATAAAACATTTGGGTAACGGTGCAATAATAACATAATTGTAAACATTTAACATTATAATATATAACATATAACATGGAGGAGGAGCAGGGCATCAAACCTGGTCCTCCAGATTAGAGTCCTCCGCTCTTAACCACTATACTACACTAGCTCTCAGAGAGAGATGGGACTCTTTCCCTGACCTCTTTTATCGGGAAGGCAACAGTGGGAAGGCTTCTGGAGTTCTGGCCCAGCTGGTGAACCTCCTGTTTGGGCCCCTATGGTCTTATTAACATGATCCAACATGGCTTCTCTTATGTTCTTAAGAACAGTGGTCCATCCATGGCTCTTAGTCACAATGCCTGGATGAACTGTTCTGTCTGGGGCAGGGATGCTCTGTGTTCTTGGTGCTTGGGAGGCAAGAGTAGGAGGGCTTCTGGAGTTCTAATCTGATCCCACTGTTGGATCTCCTGAAGGTAGCTGGGTTTGGGTCATTGTGTGACACAGTGTGTTAGATTGGTTGGGCCATCGGCCTGATCCAACATGGCTTCTCTTATGTCTGGGACAGTGACATTCTCTGTTCTTGATGAGGGCTTCTGGAGTTCTGGCCCCATGGTGGACCTCCTGATGGAACCTGGGTTTGGGCCACTATGTGACTTTGAGTGCTGGACAGGATGGGCCACTGGCTTGATCCAACACGGCTACTCCACCATCTCTACGCACTTAGAAACACTCTTTTGTTCAAGGGTCCTGTAATGGCACAAGCAGAGACTGTATTACATGTGCATGTTAGACTCAAGAAAGACCAGACGTGGCTCTGCCTAATCTATTAGTGGAAACGCTCTCTGTGCATTCCCAGAAGCTCCTTGAACTCGCTGCTTTTACCTCCACGGGCACAAGTGGATCTTAGGCATGGAAGATGCGTACTCGGCAGATGCCCTGTAACTTTGGCGGCTGCTGTTATGTTGTTTCTCAGGGGATGTGTACTTTGTACATGCCTTGAGGCTGCAAATAGCCCCAGTGCATGCCTGGAAGCACGAAACCCCAGACGTTCTCTCCCGGCTTCCAGGCCCACCTACGCGTACGTGAGAGAGAAATGCACTCAGTATATGCCCAGAGCCCTCGCTGAGAGCCCCACCCTCTCCCCGCCCTCGGACTCCAGCCAACCCGCGAGGGGCGCGGCCTAGAGCGGAAGGCGCCGCGTTCCCATGGCAACCCGCCTCCGTCCTACCCCGGTGCGCCAAGGTCACGTGCCAGACTCACGCACGAGGTCATGCCGTGCGTGACCCTACTGACGACCTGGAAGTGAGCGCGCCTCCGCGGGGTGTGTGACAGGTCTCTGTCGGCGGCTCCAGCGCTGAAGAAGGAGCGCTTCCCCTCCAGCCCTCGAGTGCCCGGCATGTGAGGCGGGGCCGGCAGGCCGCTAAGGTATGCTCGCGGTGGGTGGGGCCCAAAATGGGCACAGGGGAGGGGCTCTTGGTAGAGGCCCCGCCTAATTTGGGGCGGGGCTTGAAGCTAGGGGTGGTTGGTGGGGGCGGGGCCAGGGAGGCAACCTGACAAGTGGGCCGGTGTAAAAACGCCCCGAGTCACCCCTGGCAGGGCATAATGAAAACTGAATAAATAATGTCAGCATAAGTTAGGGAACCTTACCTGGGAGGGGGATATCTGCAACTCTTCCAGCTTGGTGTCATGGTTAGGAGCCGCGGCCTCTAATCTGGCAAGCCAGGTTTGATTCCCCACTCCTCCACATGTAACCAGCTGGATGACGTTGAGCTAGTCACAACTCTCTTAGAGCAGTTCTCACAAAGCAGTTCTCTCAAGAGTGCTCTCGGATCCACCTCCCTCACAGGGTGTCTGTTGTGAGGAGAGGAAGGGAAGGCAATGGTAAGCTGCTTTGGTACACTTTCTAGTAGTGAAAATCAACTCTTTCTTCTTCCTTCTTCTGTGGCCCACTGAGGTAGAGTCTCCCCTTTTCTCTGCTGGTGGCTTAGGGTGGCCTACTTCCAGGTAGAAGCAGGAGATCTTCCATAATTATGGTTGTTCTCCAGACTACAGAAATCTGTTCTCCCAGAGAAAATGACGGCTTAATTGGACAGAATGTATGACGTTTGTGCCTGCTGAAGACCCTCCCGAAATCCCCCTTCCCCAGGCTTCACACCTGAATCTCCAGGAATTTCCCCAGTTTCTTGGCCACCCTAGATGCAGCTGCAGAACAATTCCAGTTGTTTTCAACTATCCTAGTTTCTATTCAGGTCAGATTGGCAGAGGTGTTGTTGGGTTGTATCCTTTTTCTTGCCATCTGCAGCAGCTGAGCTCAATTGCACAAAGCAGTGGGAGAGGTCTCTTATCTGGACACAGCACCAGCTTTCTCTTGCATAATTACAATTCTGTTCAGTAGTATACGAAGCCACCTTTGTTCCCTCACCTACATGATATTTTGAATTAGATTTTTATCTTATCCTTTCCTCAAGAAATACAAGAAGGTGTCCATGCCCCCTTTCCCACACTTTTATTCTCACGATCTTGGGAGGTAGGCTAAATAAAGACAGAGTGAGAAAATGAGTGACTGGCTAAGTATCATGATGATGATGATGTCTTCCGTTCAGTCGTGTCTGACCCTCAGCGATTCTATAGGAAAATTTCCGCCCTGTGTCTCTGTCAATGACCGTTTCTTTTAGTTGGTTCATGGTCATCCCTGTGTTGGCTTTGATTGTGTCGAGCCAGTGGATCCTAAGTATCATACAGGGAATTTAATGTTGGTGTGGGGATTTGAACCTGGTCGTCTTCTGTTTCACTAACCCCTACATTCTACTGCCTTTCAGCCTTCTTTTTCTGTTTTCCTTCTTCACAGTGCGATGGAGCCCTCTGCCTCTGGTGTTTTCTGCAGCCGGGTGCTCAGCATGGTGAACTCAGAAGATGTGAACGCCATCATCCTGGCTCAAAAGAATATGTGAGTAGCCTGCTTTAAAAAAAAAAAACAATGTACTGTGTTTCTTCAGCTTGGCTTTACTTTTTTTTCTTCTCACTCAGATGCCTTTAAAAAGTGAGCCTGGCTCCCAGCAATTTAAAATGCTTTACTGGCACCAGCGGCATGGGGTGGGGAAACATAGGGCAGGAGAAAGACTGGAGGAGCAACATGCTTTCCTATCCTGCTTGTGTAATAATTTGCCTAAGGCTTTATACCTAAGGCTTACTCAAGGAGGGCGGATGAAACAAAGGCATGATATGGCACAGCTCTGGCTTTTGAGGCCCGAGGATTCTAATGGACAGGATTGTCGTGAACAGTCTGTTTCCAGGTGAGAAAGAAGCCTGAGGAACTCCAGGATACTGGAAGAAACCTGTTTCAAAACCTTCTCTGGCAACCGGTTATCTTTTGAATTCTGGAAATATGGAATTCCTGGTGTGATGTTTGGCCATGGGGGCAAGGATACTCACAAGAGAATAGTCTATCCCTGTTTAGACTTGAGGTCCTTCAAAGGGAAGAAAGAACTGAAGTTTCCTGTTATTCTATTGTGTAACGCTTGTTGTGTCCCCAAGTAATAGGTCTCCTTGACCTCCAAGAAAAACAAAAAATGAAAATTCCTGAGCCAGCACAATTAAACCGTTTGCCCTCCTGTCCAGGCTTGACCGGTTTGAGAAGACCAATGAGATGCTGCTGAACTTCAACAACCTGTCCTGTGTGCGAATGCAGCAGATGAACGAGCGCTTTCTCCACCACACCCGGACACTGGTGGAGATGAAGAAAGACCTGGACAGCATTTTCCGGAGAATCAGGTGGGCAGGCCAGCTGCCCCTTAACCGCAGGGCCCACCCCCTAGCCCGTCATCCAGGTCTTGAGACTTCCTCAAGCTTTGTTAATGCAGCTTTGATTCTTGGGCAGCAGATTCTGCCCTGCTGTGCAGAACTGTGGGATCTGTAGCCTAACAGGACCGCTTTGAATGAAGTGTGGAAACTGAGGGCTCCTATATTTTTATGTAGTGTTTTTTACCCATTACTTCCATCCTGTTTACAATTTGCCTTCTGTCTCTTGCAGGACACTGAAAGGGAAGCTGGCAAAACAGTACCCAGAGGCCTTTAGCAGTAAGTATATGCATGTTGTATGTGGGGAGGGGCTGTGGCTCAGTGGAAGTGCATTGCATGTAGAAGATTTCAGGGTCTATCTACAGCATCTCTAGTTGAAAGGACCAGCTAGCAGGTGATGTGACAGCTGCTGCAAGTCAGAGTAGACAATACTGACTTTTGTGGACCAACAGTCTGATTTGGTATAAGGCGACTTCACATGTATTCAGTTCTATTCCTGAACAGTACACAACAGTCTTAATTCTCAACACCTAATGCTGCATCATGCAGATCATGGCCATCTTAAAGCAGCGGCTGGACAGATCCTCTTCCTAGATGCTTGAGGCTGATCCTGCATTGAGCAGAGGGTGGGACTAGATTGCCTGCATGGCCCCTTCACACTCTAGGGTTCTATGAGTTTAGTTCAGCCATGGAATGGGCTGCCTAAGGAGGTGAGGAGCTCCCCCTCACTGGTGGTCTCCAAGCAGCGGCTGGACCCTATCCTGGATGCTTGAGGCTGATCCTGCACTGAGCAGGGGGTGGGACTAGATGGTCTGCATGGCCTGTTTGGGTCTATTTGCTCTGTTTGGGTCCCAAACACTGATAATCATAAATAATCCTGTGCTTTGGAGTACTGAGCGCTCACCACATGTTGTCACAAGGGAAAGAGCCTCTGGAACCGCCTTCTCAAAAAGAAACAGGACACTCTGCCCTGCTCCTGTGGACTCCAGCCACAGAGAATTAAGCTCTTTCCTACCAGCATAGCTCAGCTCCGTTTTTTGTTTCTTGGTCACTCTCAAGAGTGATGGAATGGATGATTTATTTGTCAGATTTTTAGGTCACCCCTCTCTAGTCTAGGGGTGGCTAACAACTTTCAAAAACTCCACACACAAAATTATAAAACAATTTCATTTACAGTTAAAATTAATCAGTTAAAAACATGCTCTGCCACCACACCCAAGGAACTCAGGTTCCAATAGATCTAAAATTCATTTTGCAATCCCAGGCTCAGATGGAGGGGGGGAGGTAAGGAATTGGGTGGGGGGCATTCTGATGTTATTGGGTGCTGGCCTTGGCCTCAACCATATGTCCAGTAGGGCACCATTTTGCAGACCCTTCAGAACTTTTACAGCTCCAGTAGGGCCCGGATCTCTGCTGGGAGTTCATTACACCAGGGCCGAAGTACCTTGACTCTGGTTGAAGCCAAGAACACTTCTTAGGGGCCAGGGACCACCAGCAGATTGGAATTAGCTGAGCAAAGTGCTCTTTGAGCGGGTATACTCAGAGAGGTAGTCCCTCAGATACACAGGCCCCAATCCACAATAAGACCTTGAAGGTTAAAACCAGTACCTTAAACCTGATCTGGAATTCAACCAGCAGCTAGATCAATGGGGGCTCTCCATGGGATCCATGTTAGGACCTGGGCAGCCACATTCTAGACCAGTTGTAATTTCCGGATCAGGGTTAAGGGTCAGCCTGTGTTTGGTGTAATGTTTAGGAGTGTGGACTTCTAATCTGTTGAGCTGGGTTTGATTCTGCACTCCCCCACATGCAGCCAGCTGGGTGACCTTGGGCTCCCCACAGTGCTGATAAGGCTGTTCTGAGCGAGCAGTGATATCAGAGCTCACCCACCTCACAGGGTGTCTTTTATGGGGAGAGGAAAGGGAAAGGCAACTGTGAGCCGTGTTGAGACTCCTTTGGGTAGAGAAAAGCGGCATATAAGAACCAACTCTTCTTCACACTGCAAATATCATCTCAGCAATCTGTAACACATAAGGCCAATGTTCGGTAAGGTACCTCCCCCAGTGATTTGTAACTTCTTCCCCTCCCTTGGTGCCGCTCGAGGAGCACAGGCACGCAAGAAAAACAGGTCCAGGGGGTCCAATTGCCTCTCCCTTCCCCTTCCCAGCTATCCACGAATCTCCCATCCTGGAAGACGACGACTTCGACCCCACCCCCAAGAGTACCACCACAACCATCGCTACCTCAGAGCAAAGCACCGAATCCTGTGACACCAGCCCGGACATCATCTCTCCGACCATGAGCCATGACTTCGAAGACCTCTCCCAGGGCCCCTACGACTCACCAGCAGTGAATGGACAGAGTGTCACAGATAATGATGGCAACGAGACGGACTAGTCTACCGGGCCAAGCCTCGGTGCTCTGGGCTTCTCCTTCCCCTGCTGTCAGAACTCCCATGCAGCAGAGGCCCTTCCCCTTTTATCTTTGTGTCTCTGTGCTGTCTTGCCCAATTATTTCTGTGTCCCAGGAGAGAGGAGTCAGTGTGAGCACAGGGGCTTTTGTATGAACGGTCATTTCCCTGATGGCATCAATCCCTCACTTGCCAAATAAGTTCAATGCAAATTGAAGTTGTACATTGATGGAACCCCAAGGTGCGGGACTGCTTGCACAAAGGGTCACCTGCCATGTTTGGGCCACCGGTAACAGCTGCATTCTTGTGACAGGGATTCAAAACAGGCCTCCTCTCCAACTGGCAACAAGCTGTGCAGGCAGCCCTCTCCCATTCAATGGATCCTGGTCTATATGTTATCTCTCAGGCAGAATGTACAAGGCAGATTCTCAAAGTTGCAGCCCCAAGGGATGGCCAAACTGTTCCCATGAGCTCCTGCCAGCATGTGCTGGCAGGGGTTCATGAGAATTGTAGTCCATAGACATCTGGAGAGCCACAGTTTGGCCACCCCTGCCTAGATGGAGAGCAGAAGAGCATCCAAGGAATTAGGAAGGAAAGCAGGTGAGAATGGACAACTTGATCTTTCTCTAGTCATACATTTGTCCCCCTGGCACGTCCTATCTCAGCTTCAGCCTTGCCCTGGAGCCCACTCCACCAAGTACAGTTGTCACCCGGAACCCCCTTTGCTACAAGCTGTGTTCACACCCAGTTCCTGTTCAGATATGGGGCTTGAGCAGGAAAGACTGGTCGATTACCACGACAGTTGTTTCCAAAGACACCCCTCTCCCATTGCTTCAGTCAAGGTGTGGTCCCCGCTTCCCTACAGGCCTGCTTAACTCAACAGAGTGTAAGGGCTCTGTCATCTCTATCACTGCTTCCTTTAACTCTATGTAAAAGTATACACTTGCTCCTGGCCTCTAAGGATGCACTTTATAGCTTTTTAAAAAGCCCCCCCTCCCCCACATCAAAGCAATTCAACTTGCAGGAAGTTGAGCAGCTGCTGCTTGTCGCATTTAAGAATCCAATTACTTTGTATTCTGTTAAACCCTTATCAATATCCCTTGCTTCTGTTACAGCACCACAAAAAGTGTCCATGTTCTTTGTCTGATTTTTAGTCTCCATCCTCCCACTGCTGTGGCACCACTGTCTGTATTAAGAGTTCTTTTGCCAGAGTTAAACACGGGAACATCTTAGTGTGTGCATAGAGGGTGAGGCATTGTCATCCCCACACACACCCCAATGTAGTCTCACGAGATGCAAAAATCTAAAGAAATATTTTTGTACTGCTACAAGTTTAAACAGACTAATAAACAGATGATAACCAATAAAAGTTATGTTCATCAGAAAGTCACTTCATTGATCAAAGTCAAAGGCAAACTGCTGGTCTGTTGTGTAAAAACATCTACTGTGTAAAAACATGCTCTGCTATGCGATGTAAGATAGAGAGGCCAATGCAGGTCAGGTTTCCAAGAGGCAGGAATTTCATCAGCCTGTTAGAGGTTGTAATTGTGTAAGAAAAGTATGTATTTCAGAATCAGGTGTTCTGGAAGAGGAAAAACCTTTGCTGCATACAGAGCAATTCTGTCTCAGGGAAAGCAGTGGGGGGTTTCTGCAGAGGATAAACTAATTACTGCATGCCAGAGATAAGATCCTAAGAGCTCTGGAAATTTGAGGCAACATTTGTTCCAGGGGGGGATAAAAGTTTTCTGAGCATGTGGTCCCAGCATTCTGCTCAGCACTTTTGAAAGAAGGCCAGTCTTCCCCCTTTGCAGCATACACAAAACAGACCCCTGGCTAGGTAGATATCTTTGCTACATTAGGGTAAACACTAGCTAAGAATGACCAGAAAAGAAACGACAAAGTCAAAAAACCACGAAATGTTATGTGAGAGGGGTAGGTCTGAATCTTCCCCACAAGCTCTTCCATGGTGGCAGCTGCTCTTCCATGGTGGCAACTGCTCTGAATCCTTGTTTTCACCTGCTTGGTCTCACAAAGATATTAGTTCTTTATCTCCAGCACTTATTGGTAAAAAGCTTTCAAGCATGTTTCTAATCAATACTAACATCTGGGGCCAAGGGACCCAAGGGATCTGGGGCCAAGGGACCAAGCCCTATGAAGATAGGTTGAGGGACTTGGGAATGTTCAGCCTGGAGAAAAGGAGGTTGAGAGGGGACATGATAGCCCTCTTTAAGTATTTGAAAGGTTGTCACTTGGAGGAGGGCAGGATGCTGTTTCTGCTGGCTGCAGAGGAGAGGACACGCAGTAATGGGTTTAAACTTCAAGTACAACGATATAGGCTAGATATCAGGAAAAAGTTTTTCACAGTCAGAGTAGTTCAGCAGTGGAATAGGCTGCCTAAGGAGGTGGTGAGCTCCCCCTCACTGGAAGTCTTCAAGCAAAGGTTGGATACACACTTTTCTTGGATGCTTTAGGATGCTTAGGGCTAATCCTGCGTTGAGCAGGGGGTTGGACTAGATGGCCTGTATGGCCCCTTCCAACTCTATGATTCTATGAACATCTTGTCTCTTTATAATAGCTATCTGAAAAAGTGAGCTCCTTTCACGAAAGCTTCTCCCCTGCTGCAAATTTGGTTAGTCTCTCAGGTACTCCTGGATTCTTGCTGTTTCCTCACCTGAAGAAGTGAACAGTAATTCAGGAAAGTGCCTCCCCTGCCACCAATTTGGTTAGTCTTCCATAGAATCATAGAGTTGGAAGGGACTAGAGTTGGAGGAACCCCCTGCACTATGCAGGACACTCACAACCCTCTCGCTCATCCACTGTCACCTGCCACCCCCTTGAGCCTTCACAGAATGAGGCTCTCCACCCTCTGTTTAAAAATGTCCAAAGATGGAGAACCCACCACTTCCCGAGGAAAGCACCTCCCCTGCCACCAATTTGGTAAGTCTTCCATGTGCTCCTAGACTCTTGCTCTTTTCTGTTGCTGCATATAGGTACCTGAAGAAGTGTGTAGTGACTCATGAAAGTTCCTTCCCTGCCACCAATTTGGTCTTTTCTACTGCTATAGACAAACGTGCCTTCCCATCTTGATTGAGCTCTCCTAAAGGGAAATTCTAATCCATTTTTCTCTGATTGGGTCCACCACATATCTGTACAGAAATTAGCAGTTCCTTCCATCAAGTTCTGGGCCTTCTGCAGTGCAGGCTGACTGAGCGGGTGCAGCCGATACTATGTGAGCTACTTTACTACCTGTCCCATGCTCTGTGCCCTTTTGCTCCTTGCACCCTGAATTCTCAGCCTGGCAAGGGTTGCATAGGCAAGCTGTATTTTAATTTCTTACAAAGTCTTCAGACATAAATCCAGAGCAAGAAATGGTATTTATTGTAGCAGCTTCACAGAGAGGTGAGCAAAGGTGCCAACATTTACTAGTACATGACCTACCTGCAATACTGAAGAGGGATTCAGGTGTGGGCCCTTTAAGACCACCAACATTCTACTCAAGGCGTGCGCATTCATGCGAAGGCACTTTGTTGGATAAAACCTTAAATAAACCTTAGTTGGTCTTTAAAGGTACCCTTGGCCCCAATACTGAAGGTTGTAACACGCACGCCTGCGCATTAAGGGACAAGCAAACTTCGGCTCACGCTTTTGGAGGGGGCGGGGCTATTTGTCATGCATTTCGGCGTCGAAAAGGGGCGCCGCTCCCCTCTCTTTTATTTGTTCTCTTCACTTTACAGAGATAAAATTATGACGCTTATACTTCCGGTTCCCCTTCGACACGGCAACCGCGAAGGGTGTCCATAAGGCAACAATAGACACTAACCACTCTCCACCGCTCCTTCAATTAGAAACCGCAAATGTTTGTCTCCAATATATTGCTTTGGCAAAGAATTATCACATGGCTGTATTTGGATGTGTTCTTAGTCTGAGGAAGTTCTTAAGGGAGTTCTTAGTCTGAGGAAGAGTGCTTGCACTCGGAAGCTCCCACCTTGAATAAATCTTTGTTGGTCTTAAAGGTGCTGCTGGACTCCAACATACTCGGATGCCTTCACCTCTGTCCCAGCCAGAACCTCGGGAACAAGAGAGTGGGATGTGCGTGATGACGCCAAGTCAATGCGTGCGGTTTGATTGGTTAGAGATGTTGTCGCCTATGCGACGCCTGTGACGAACGGGCGGGAAATAGAGGGAAAGGGAGCGTGAGGAAGCGGAAGAGGGGTGCATTTCCGCTTCCGCCGCGGGGAGCTCTTTCTGTTCGGCCAAGGAGGTGGCCGGGAGCGCGTGGCGGGTAGGTGGCAAGAGAGGGCCTCGGCCTGGACGCCTCGGCCTTCCCCGGGGTTCGGACTGGAGGTAGACGGGCCTCTGTGGGTGCAGTTGATATATGCTAACTAAGTTTATGATGCTAAATGTGTAAAGCCAACAAATTGCCCGTTTTGTATGTTGTTACTCGCCCTGAGCCTTTGGGAAAGGGCGGGTTAGAAATTATTATTAATATATTGTTATTATTTAAGAGCAGCAGCCTCTGATGTGGAGAGCCGCGTTGGTTCCCTGCTCCTCCACCTATAGCCAACTGGGGTCTGGCAAGTCACCGTGAGCACAGTCTTTAGGCCCCCAATTCAACAACCTGGGGAAGAAAGGTTTCCGGCTGAAGAGAGATTTGAAGTTAGGTACCTTTGCACTGAATCAATCAGTCATTTTGATTGTGTCTCATCCATCCCCCTCCACCAGGTCACACTCAGCTGCCACCATGCAGATTTTTGTGAAAACCCTGACAGGGAAAACGATCACCCTTGAGGTGGAACCCAGTGATACTATTGAGAATGTAAAAGCGAAAATTCAGGATAAGGAAGGTAAGCCTTGATATAGTCCATTGAGAATTTCATCCAAAATGTGTGGGAATAGGAAGGGGAAGGAAACATCTTTGACACAGGAACAGTGTGGGGTGGATAATAACTTGAGAATTTGGAGCAGTGCTGGATCATGACTGTGATTTATCCTTTTTCTTACATTGGCCAAAGAGACACCTCCCAAAAAGGTCACAGAGGCATTTTTCAGTCAATGGTGTTCAGTATACTGCTTTTCAACACAAAGGTGCTGTTTCACTGTCCTGGCTAATTCTCCAGCATTGTGTAGTAGTTAAGAGCAGTGGCATCTAATCTGGAGAACTGGGTTTGATTCCCCACTCTTCCACGTGCAGCCAGCTGGGTGACTTTGTGCCAATCATAGTTCTCTAAGATTTCTCAGTCCCATCTACCTTGCAGGGTATTGTTTATGGGGAAGCCGCTTTGAGACTCCCTTGAGTAGTCAAAAGAGGGGTATAAAAAACAACTATTCTTCCATTGAGACTTCCCTACATTAATTTGTTTGACAAGTTAGCCTTTGTCGGTACATTTTGTGACGGGAAGTTACCTCAGTGCTTCATTGCATGAAGTAATATATTATTTTGCTGGCCTTGAATCAATCCCCTTGGATCTTCATTACATGTGCCTTAGTTCTGGTATCAGAAAGACCTTAAGATTGTCTGCACCATAATTATGAGTTAAAACCATAATTCTATGTCCAGCTGGGCCCACCTCCATTTTCTAGCATTCAGGCTTGAAAGCGAATGTGAAGAAGCTTCTAGTTGCTGGCAGCATTGCTTAGAAGCACAGCTGCAGGAGTGGTCCATGGTTCCCCATCATCACATGTAAATCAATCGTAATTTTTTTCTTTCCCATGTTTTAGTCCTAGGGGTTGGCAACTGAGCTAAATTTAGTCCTTTGGGAAACTGCTCTCTCCCCCCCCCCGCAAATTTGAGAGGCAAGGGGAGCAAAGCAGTACTTTGCTTGAGGGAGGAATTCAAGGCCTCAGTGCTCTTTCTCAAGGAGATGTCAAAGAAGGGAAGCAAAATGCCCAGTTGCCCCAGTGCAAGAAAGAGTAAACTGGATAATTGCAAATGTGAGACTTCAGGTGTTCTCCTTTCTCTGCCTGCCTCTAGGGCGGGGGTGGCCAAACAGTGGTTCTCCAGTTGTCCATGGACTACAATTCCCATGAGCCTCTCATCATATGCTGGTAGGGGCTCATGAGAATTTAGTCCATGGACATCTGGAGAACCACAGGGCCATACTGCACAACTGGCAATGTTACTAAATCTGAGAGCTATTGAAAAGCACTGCAAACAATAGCGGCAGGTCTCAGTAACGCACACAGAAAAACGCCTCTCCCACTAGCGCTGTTCTCGTAACGCACAATTTTCCGGTCTCGCCAAAATCACAACAAAAGAGGCAATATCTTTTCCGTGCTTCCTCCCGCCCCTGGCCGTCAATCAAACAAAACAGCCGATTAACTGTTGTGTTTGTGTTTCCCTTAAAAAATTGTTTTTAAAAAACCCGAAAACACCTGTAGCAACGCATATTTGTTCATTTAATGTATCAGAAATACCTTTTTCGCTGCCGTAGAAGCTGGCGTTTAATTGTTTACATGCTCAGTGCAAAGTTTAAAAAAAAAAATCCCCCCCCCCCCCCGGTGCAATTTCTGGCCAAAATTATGGGCAGTGTCGAACAGGGGGCTGTATTGTCCTCGGAAACTTTACTGACAATTGCATGCGGAGGAATTTTAGCCGAACAAGCATCGCTTATTCGTCGCTTTTTGCCGTTTTAAGGGGGGAAATGGCGATCGCAACGCTGGGAGCTTGGGTGTGAGAGCTTAGGGAAGGGACATGCTTGCTACCGCTATAATGAGAACACACATGTCTTTTTTGGATGTGTTGCAGGTTGTTTTCACGTATCTAATGGTTTTTTTTAAGGGGAATCTACTTTTGTCTTTGTGGATTCCCCGAAAAGCACTACAAGAAAGCGATTTTTGCGGAAGTGTTACATGAGTGTTGCAAATTGTGTACGATGTAATGTTTAAAAAATAGCTTTACACAATGGTAAGACTTCAGCAACATTAACGCTGTGCGGAATGGCCCGCAGTTTTGCTACCCCTGTTATAGGGGAACATTTAGCACTAGTAGCAAAGAAACATCAACAAGATAAATCATTAGCTGTATTTGTATAATGAAACAATATTCATCCCAACTCATTTGCTCTGCAGGCATCCCTCCTGACCAGCAGCGTCTGATCTTTGCAGGAAAGCAGCTGGAAGATGGGCGCACGCTCTCCGACTACAACATCCAGAAAGGTACTGTACTGACCCACACAGAGGAGAGTGGGGCTTGCGATTGCAGCCAGGTTGTCCATCAGTCAGACTTGGTTTCTTGTTTCCTTTGTGCGCTGTCTTTGCTGGTGGGCAGAGGAATAGATTTTAGAAGCACAGCCAGGATGTGCTAGCAGGGACTTATGGGAATTGTAGTTCACAAAAGAGATACAGAAGGTCCTGTTGCTTGCCCCCCAGGCTCCCTCACCAGACCAGGATTAGCATACCACCTGTGGGGGATGATAATAGGGGATCAGACTGCTGGGAATGGAGAAAACCAGAAAAGTCCTGTCTACATCTCACCGCAGCTGCGAACGCCTAGGGTGGACTCAGACACGCACCTACTGTATTAGGAGGCCTTTTTTTGCCAGAGTGCTGATTACGATGAAGACTAGAAGTTAAGCCCGATGTAAGAAAAATACAGCGGGCACTAGCAGGCAGTGGGTGGGTGCGGGAGGCCCCCCCCCTTGGAGGAAGTGGCCCATGTGGGGGGGGGGGGTTGGGAGGCACTTCGCGCCTCCCAACTGGTCAGTCCTGGGGCTAGGGGCCAATCAGCCCCTGGCCCCGGACTGGCAAGCAGAGGGCCCAATCGTTGCCCCCATCCCAGACAGCGCCCACCCCTTAGCATTTTATTCATACCGCTCTGCGGAGCGGTTACAGATGAGGGGCTTTGAGCTACTTATTTATCATGTGGCACGTGTAGCACAGTCAGGAGATCTGAACATTGTCTGCCAACCGGGCAAGGAACGTTTGGAGGTGGTTTGTCATTGCCTGCCTCTGCTTCATGACTCCTAGCGGCCCTTGGAGGAACTACCACCCAAATCCTTGGAGGTCTCCCATCCAAATACAAGTCAGTCAGCCCTGCTCACCTCCAAAAATATGGCATGTAGTGTAGGGGATCCAAGGATTGTCTGGTAGCCAAGCAAGGAATGTTCGGAGGTAGTTTGTCATTGCCTGCCTCTTTGTTGGACTCCTAGTGTTCTATGGAGGAATTTCATTCAAATCCTTGTAGGTTTCCTATTCAAATACTAGCCAGGATCAGCCCTGCTTAGCTTCCAAAATCTGACAGAATCAGGCTTGCCTGGGCTACGAGGGTCAGGGCTGAACAGAGCAACTGGAAACAGAGCAGGGGTGGCAAGACTGTGGCTCTCCAGATGTGCATAAATTACAAATCTCATGAGCCCCTGCCAGGATGTGCTAGCAGGGACTTATGGGAATTGTAGTCCATGGACATCTGGAGAGCCATAGTCTGGCTGCCCCTGCACTAGAGGGAATGCAACCATGTGCATGCCCACACAGAACCACTTCCTACAGCAGTCACCTATATTTCCAGAGCAAGCTGCTGTATAGGTCTTCATTCTAAGCTAATTTTTAACCTGCCATGTCTGGGTTCCTCTGATTCTCTGCAAGCAGCAGTCTTCAATCTGACCAGATTGGGTCCTCCCGCCTTTAATTTCTGGGTGGTAGCACCTGAGCTGTGGGCCATATGTGTACAGGTCAGGAAGGTTCTGAACTTATCCATGCTGGAAATGAATCCTCTCTGCGCCAGAAAAGCCTCGATTTCTGGCCCTCCTCCCCCATCATACACGTGAAGACAGACTGGGGGTACAGTAGTCTGGAGTACTGGTGGTAGGTTCTTGCAAAACGGAGTGGGGAGTAGCTGTGTAGCTTTTGCCACCCAGCAGCTGGCTCCATAACCCAGCCCATAGTGGCCAAACTAGTCCATGGAGATGTGGAGAACCACAGTTTGGCCACCCCTGTCTTCGGGTAATCAGACAAAAAGAAAAGTGCTTGTAGGGGGTTTGAACAGGTGTGAAAAGAATGAGAGTAGGGAAGGAAACTGAAGCAGTAGGTGCAAACTTAAATGGACTCTGGGGAATGGTAGAGGACAGGAAGGCCTGGAGGATCATTGTCCATGGGGTCACGATGGGTCGGATACGACTTCGCACCTAACAACAACAAAGGGAGGGAAATCTTCTAGGTGCTCCTTGTGGAGAAGAATAAACTTCTGGTGCCTCCTATTAAAAAAACCAAGCCAACCCTGAAGCAGATGCCATTGGTAACGGTTCTGCCATTCGTAGGCCCCACTTGAGGCAAGACCTGGGCCTGCAGTTGTTTGGGCAGGAGATTTTGTTGCTTCCCCACAGCACTTCATGCGCCTGCTGAGGTTTGATGCAATGGCCGTTGACCCCCTATATATTTGACAGTTCTAGTCTTAGCACGTTTTTATTGGGGCTGAGCAAAGACTGATGGCACCTTTAAGACCAACAAAGTTTTAGTTGAGATAAAAGCTTTTGTGTGCCTGCACACAAAAGCTTTTGCCTTAAATAAAACTTCGTTGGTCTTCAAAGTACCATCAGACTCAGACTTCATTCTGCTGCTTCAGACTGATGCAGCCATCCCACTAATTCTGTCTAAATAAGTGTTCATGCACATAAAAGTGCACGTCCGGAATAAAATATTTTGTTGGTCTTAAAGGCACCACTCACCTCAAACTTTGTCTGGCTGATTCAGACAGATATTCAGCCATATCTATTTCTATTGGACCGGTATTCCAAGAAGCAAAGTCTAAACGGATCCTGGCTTCCAGCCACAGTGTGGTCTCTCTTGTGGGTGTCCTCAGTGTTTCTTGTGGGTGTTTGTGTTCCCTGCTTTCCCAGGCCCTTCTGCTCACAACTTCTCTCCCGCCCCTTCCCTCTTTCAGAGTCCACCCTCCACTTGGTGCTGCGCCTCCGTGGAGGAATCATTGAGCCTTCCCTTCGCCAGCTTGCCCAGAAGTACAACTGCGACAAGATGATCTGCCGCAAGTATGTGCTGCCTCCGTGAGCCCTGAAGGCACTGGGGGGGGGGGGGAGACAGGCAGACCAGGATCAAGTTTTCCCCTTTGATTGGGGAGGAAGTGGCTGTGCAAACATCATGTCAGGCAATGTCAAGTTGACAGATTTATGGAAACCACTGTGGACCTGTAGGAAGCCACAGTCCCATGCTTGGGTCCAGTGGCCTCGTGCTACTGTGGGGGGAGGCTGTGCCTCAGTGGCCAAGCACATGTATTGCATGCCAATAGTCTGGGTTTAACAGGCTTGTAGGAGGGACCTGATAAAAGCTAGCTCGGGAATTCCAAACTAGGGTTCCAGGGAAATCTAGTTTTCCACAAGAGCTCCCCGGGGGTTCCGCAACTTTCCCCCAAAGTTCAGATGGCCACTGACATCCCTAGGCATCACTGGAGCCATCTTGCTCAAGAAGCTCGTCTCTTTCTCCACAATGGAAATGGTCAATGATGGATTGATCGATTGGCTGGCTTCCGCATCATACTTCCACGCCCACTTCTCTGAATGAACATGGCCCTCCAGGGTTCCTGAAGAATATTTCAGGGGTTCCTCTGCAGTTAGAAGGTCTGGCTGTTTCCAGTAAGACAGAACTACAGTGGCCTGAATGAGCTGATACATTTTCCAATAGGCTTGCATGCTCCGGTGCGCTTCGGCAAGCGTGCAACCCTATTTTCCACTGCTGGTGGATGACAGCTTGAGTAGCCCAGTTGGGAAGTCAGCTTTTCAGGGCCACTCTGATCTCTTGTACTTGGCAGCTGCTCTGTAGGTTCCCAGGCAAAAGAGAAAGGCACTCTGAGCACATACTTTGCCTGCCCTGCTGAAGCCAGAGTGAGGGCTCTCCCCAAGGCTAGCCTCTGGGAAGTACCCATGCCCTGCAATTTTTCCCTGACTTGGTAGCAGCTCTCAGTGGGTCCTTTCCCCCCCTTCCTCCCCAACATACGACCATTCCCATCCTAAAATATGCCCCAGAGTCCTTCGCAACACCCAGGCCATTGACGCCGGAGCTCCTTAACAGCCTTGTGGGTGGGTCCTCCTGTAGAGCGTGGGTTAAATGGGCCCCTCTTTCCCTTCCAGATGCTACGCTCGCCTGCACCCCCGGGCTGTGAACTGCCGCAAGAAGAAGTGTGGCCACACCAACAACCTGCGCCCAAAGAAGAAGGTCAAGTAAAAATCATGGGCAGGGCAGGCAGATGCTGATCTTTCCCCATCCGGTTCTGGTACTCCGGCAGCAGAGCGTTCTGTCTCCTCCTCCCTCAGCATGTGGCCTTTTCTGCCAGCTCCAATAAAACCCATTGATTCATCAAACAGTTTGTGTCATCTGCTTTTAAAAAACAACACCCATGGTCCTGTGCTGTTCCAGGTGTCTCTGATATTCGCAGCTATGTCTCTTTGAATCTGCTATCTTGTCTGGTCCAATATCGAGCCAGGGGTTGGCTCAGTCTCTGGTTCTCCATGAGAAGTCTTGGGAACAGAGCACGATAGAGACACCGGCCCTGCCGGAAGCCTCCTAAGCAGAGGATGCTGTTCCTTATGCACATGGCCGATTGGCAGGAGGAAGGTAGTGATCTCCCTTAGCAGCAGTCTGGGTCCTGTGCTGCATGCTGCCCATTTTAAGAACACAGCAGTTCTCTTCTGCTCAGGATGCAAAGTGTTCCGCTCACTAGGGCAGGGATTCCCAACCAGGGGTCCACACGAGCTCCAGAGGAGGTACTTCCTCCAGTTGCGAGGGGGAGGGCTAGAGTTGGGGGTACAGAAGTGTAGGTGGCTGTGAGTCTGGCTGCATGGAGGCTGAAAGGAAGAAAGGCAGAAAGAGATGAAGGGCAAAAGTGAGCAAGTGTGAGGGAGAGAAAAAGAGGAAGTCAGGAAGGAAGGAGTCAGCGCTCCCGCCCCCCCCCCCCCCGGCCCATCCAGGGACCGAAGGAGTTTGCTGGGCAGCTCAGTTGGTGGGCAGGGCAAGCGCAGCGCTCCCGCCCCCCCCCCCCCAGCTCTGAGAGGCAGCCATCATGCTCCGGGCCGCCGTGGAAGGGCTCCCCCCCCCCCAGGCCTCCCAACCCACCTATCCGCGACTCGAGACCTTCTCCTGGCCCCAGGAAGAGGCTGTTCCTGGGCCCAGGAGAAGTCCCCCAGAGCGGGAAAGGGGCAGGGACGCTCCTTTCCCTGGGGCGAGGAGAAGCTGGCTGGAGGACTCACAGTGTCAGGAAGGCGCCTTCTTCTGCATGGCAACTCCAGGCGAGGCCGGGCCTAGCAGCCAATAGTGAGCCGCTCCCTATTGGCCGCTTGGCCCTGGATTGACATTCACAAAGCGGCTCCTGATTGGGCCCTCCGAGTTTTTATCCCGGACAGGGCCTACTGTTTCTCCTCCCCTTTAGCAGTTTACAGATAGAAGTGCATTACAGCAACATTTTGAATGTGGCAAAACCTTTTAGTCATATTTAGTCACAATGCAGTGTGAAAATGGCTGCAGACCCAATCCATTGGTTGGGTTGTAAGTATTAACTGGACTGATGCTTTGAATCGATACAGGGCAGCTTTGTGTGTCAGGTGGTTTGCCACCTGGGTCACCATGACTCTGAACTTCCTTGGAAGTCTCCCATCCAAATACTAGGCAGGGCCTTCTGAATATGCGGTGACCTGGGCTATTTAGGGTAGGGTTAACAGACATGTCCCCTTTTTTTGCTATCTGCCCTCTTTGGGACTCCTTTAAAAAAAACCTGATGAAATAAACTCTTTTGAGGATGGAAGGTTACAAATATTCTTATTTAGTAGCCATTATCACAGCTTAAATAGTCAAGGTCTTTTGGAAGCTAAGGTGTGGTCTGCTGTGTTCCTTTACTGTTTTTTCCCTGAAAAATCTTCACCCTTGAATCCACAGGATAGTTACGTTTCCTCTTGGCTGAAATCTGTGAGGAACAGAGTGGGATATTATGGCCTCACAAAATCTGCTGCTGTCCATGTCTTATGAGCAAGCCAAAGTTTTGGCCAAACAATAAACAAAATTCAAAATGCAATTTTTGGTGCAACTACTCTGGCTATGGATTTGATCATTGCCTACCTTGTACATCTTGAGAATCCTAATTACAAGACAGCTTTAATGAAGTGCAAGGTGCTCCCTTTTGCCATACTTGAAGGCAGATATAAAGTCTCCCATTGAAGAATGCTTATGCTTCTGTTCAATAAAATCAGAGTCCAGTAGCACCCTTAAGACCAACAAAGATTAATTCAAGGAGTGAGCTTTCAAGTGCAAGCACTCTTTGTCAGACTATGAACTGACCATCATAACAGTAGGAATATATAAGCAAAAGTTAATCAGTCAGTCAGTAACCTTTTATTGGCATAAAATATGTATAAAACATAAAGAAATAGGGCTTAAATTTGCAACAAAATAAAATTGGCCATGGGGTTACATAACTGAACAGATCTTAAAATAATGATAAACTATAAAAGATAAAATACAAAATAGGCAGTATATTAAAGAATCTTAGTTAAGACTCTGGCAACTATAATGGGTACCTCTGGATCTCTGTCAGAGAGCAGGAATTGCAAGGTCATAGACTTACAGAAGGCTTGATTTCCAGCAAAGCAACAAAACTGTCATCCCAACATCGCTCATATAAGGGGCAATCTAAGAAAATGTGTGAGATAGTCAGAGCAGCCAGAACCACGCGGACAGAGTCCTGCATGGTATGGAATACAGTTAAACCTTTCCTCTAAGACCTTTGAGGGGAAAGCATTCATTCGTACAAGGAGAAAAGCTCTTCTAAGGGGTGGGACATCAAGAAGAAGTAGATATATAGGCATAAGATTTCTCTGCATAGCGACGCCAAAGAATGCTGGAGAGCAGACTCGAGGCTGGGTAGGCAAGAGTTCCTGATGCTCATGGTCTAAAATTGTCTATGTAATAATCCAGAAGATACATTTTTCTTCCAGAGTTCAGATAGATGCCAATGGAGACTAATTTTTGTTCAATAGCCTGGAACCATCGAAATTCAAGAGGGTCACTTTTTAGACAAGTTAAAAGGCTGCCAGTTTCTACTCTAAAATAGAGTCTGACCCAAAATTTAAAAGCTTCTACTTGTAGGAATATTTTGCACTGGTATGGAGACAGATGGGGCCAGCAGTAAATAGGAGGGTGGAAGCTGTGGATCACTGGCATCGACAGTTTTATTTCTGATATGTCTTTGTGAACTACAAATGGGTTCCAGGGGTCTGCTAGGCTGGTTTGGCAGGGTGTTTTCATATGGCTGTGTGTGGATGCTGTGACACAGTTTAATAATGTAACAGGATTAACTTTTGTTTATATATTCCTACTGTTATGATGGTCACTTCATAGTCTGAGGCAGAGCACTCGAAAGCACACGCCTTGAATAAATCTTTGTTGGTCTGAAAGGTGCTGCTGGACTCTGATTTTATTGTGACCAACATGGCTACTCACTTGAATTTATACTTCTGTTGCAATAGGAAGGTTGAGACTCTAGAACGTGTCATCCTTGACTGTGAAATCTATAAGGAGATTCATGATAATCTCATCATTCCTATAACTCAGGGCTCTCCTGGGAGACAGAGAATGCATCACCTCTCTAGAAAGGAATAAAATAACTTAAAATGGCCAAGTTTGGGTGGCTGGAAACTAGGCTCAGAAGCCTCTGCAGTAACAGGAAAGGAATGATTTTATTCTGTGGTTTATGTATTTTATGCTTTTTTATGTTTTCCATCATATGTATGCCACTCGATATTTCAGTACCATGGAATAGGTATTCTGAAATTCATTTTTGTTTATTGGTCCTGGACCGTAATAATAAATCATTTCGAAATAGTTGGGGTCTTTAAACATGGGATTTGTCATAGTGATCACTTGTTTGAAGTAGAACAAAATCACAGAGGAGTGCAGGCCCATGAAAGCATATGTCCTGGGTAATACATTGCAGTCTTCAAGGTGCCACCGCACTCCAACTTTGTTTGGCTGCTTCAGATCAACAAAGCCAACCACTGGAATATTGTTGTTAGTTGCGAAGTCTTGTCTGACCCATCACAACCCCATGGACAGTGATCCTACAGGCCTTCCTGTCCTCTACCATTCCCCGGAGTCCATTTAAGTTTGCACCGACTGCTTCAGGGACTCCATCCAGCCACCTCATTCTCTGTCGTTCCCTTCTTTTGCCCTCAATCGCTCCCAGCATTAGGCTCTTCTCCAGGGAGTCCTTCCTTCTCATGAGTATTTGAGTTTCATCTTCAGGATCTGGCATTCTAAAGAGCAGTCAGGGCTGATCTTCTCTAGGACTGACCGGTTTGTTCACCTTGCAGTCCAAGGGACTTGCAAGAGTCTTCTCCAGCACCAGAGTTCAAAAGCCATACATTGCAACTGGGAAGACCATAGCCTTGACTAGATGCACTTTCATTGGCAGGGTGATGTCTCTGCTTTTTAGGATGCTGTCTAGATTTGCCATAGCTTTCCTCCCCAGGAGCAAGCATCTTTTGATTTCTTTGCTGCAGTCCCCATCTGCAGGGATCTTGGAGCCCAGGTAAATAAAATCTGCCAGTACCTCCATTTCTTCCCCATCTATTTGCCAGGAATTGAGAGGGCCGGATGCCATGATCTTCGTTTTCTTGCTGTTGAGTTTCAAGCCAACTTTTGCACTCTCCTCCTTCACCCGCATCAAGAGGCTCTTTAGTTCCTTTTCGTAAGTAAGGAAATTTTTGTTTTCTAAATACGGCAACTTGAGGTCACTATTATTATTATTATTAATAATATTAATGTAGCATCATTAGAGAACACCAAAATGCAACACGTGGAGTGTGGGTTTGTGTGTGTGTGAGGGGGGAATCTTCCAGCTCTGCAATGCAGCCGTGCTGCCTACAGGTGGCAGCAGAGGGCCAGCGGCGCAAGCGCGGGCCGGGGCCGGGGCCGGGGCCGGGGCGTGCCGGTGCGCGCTGCGGGAAGCGAAGGAGAGGCGGTTCTGGCGCCATGGTGAGCAAGCAAAGACTTGGAGGGTCCCGGGGAGGGGGCCGTGCTGGGGTGGTTCTCCCGCCCAGGCTCTTCTGGCGTGCATCGGGTCAGGACTGCAATTGCACGGGGCGGGGGCGGCGGACGACGGCGCAAATCAGCAAGCCGCGCCCTTTGTCAGGGCCCTTCGCCCGATAATGTTGGTTTTTTTTAATTATTAAACGCGGCTCTTGGCAAAGCTCTCGGTGTCCGCTACAGGAAGCGCAGAAGGACAAGGATGAATAAGGATGATTTTAAAAATCATCCTTATTCATGAAAACTGTCACTGTGTACTTTGTTGTTGTTAATAAAAATCCCCAGAATGCTTGGGTGAGGTGAGGAAGCGGGGCAGAGGACTTAGCGGGACCTGTTGAGAACCATCTAGAATCCAAGGGCAGAAGAAAAAGCAGGACTTTGAAAAGCCCTGCAGCCCTGTAAGGTAGAATCATAGAATCATAGAATCATAGGGTTGGAAGGGGCCATACAGGCCATCTAGTCCAACCCCCTGCTCAACGCAGGATCAGCCCTAAGCATCCTAAAGCATCCAAGAAAAGTGTGTATCCAACCTTTGCTTGAAGACTTCCAGTGAGGGGGAGCTCACCACCACCTTAGGCAGCCTATTCCACTGCTGAACTACTCTGACTGTGAAAAACTTTTTCCTGATATCTAGCCTATATCATTGTACTTGAAGTTTAAACCCATTACTGCGTGTCCTCTCCTCTGCAGCCAGCAGAAACAGCATCCTGCCCTCCTCCAAGTGACAACCTTTCAAATACTTAAAGAGGGCTATCATGTCCCCTCTCAACCTCCTTTTCTCCAGGCTGAACATTCCCAAGTCCCTCAACCTATCTTCATAGGGCTTGGTCCCTCGGCCCCAGATCATCTTCGTCGCTCTCCTCTGTACCCTTTCAATTTTATCTACATCCTTCTCGAAGTGAGGCCTCCAGAACTGCACACAGTACTCCAAGTGTGGTCTGACCAGTGCCGTATACAATGGGACTATGACATCTTGTGATTTTGATGTGATGCCTCTGTTGATACAGCCCAAAATGGCATTTGCCTTTTTTACCGCTGCATCACACTGCCTGCTCATGTTTAGTTTACAATCCACAAGTACCCCAAGGTCTCGTTCACACACAGTGTTACCTAGAAGCGTATCCCCCATCCAGTAGGCATGCTTTTCATTTTTCTGACCCAGATGCAGAACTTTACACTTATCTTTATTAAATTGCATCTTGTTCTCATTTGCCCATTTTTCCATTGTGTTCAGATCTCGTTGAACTCTGTCTCTATCTTCCGGAGTATTTGCCAGTCCTCCCAATTTGGTGTCATCTGCAAACTTGATGAGTAGTCCCTCCACCCCCTCATCTAGATCATTAATAAATATGTTAAAAAGTACCGGGCCAAGCACCGAGCCCTGAGGTACCCCGCTACTCACCTCTCTCCAGTCTGATGAAACACCGTTGACAACAACTCTTTGAGTGCGGTTCTCTAACCAATTCCCTATCCACCTGACTATCTGAAAATCCAGATTGCAGTCCTTCAATTTATCCATCAGAACATCATGGGGAACCTTGTCAAAAGCTTTACTAAAATCCAAGTAAATGACATCAACCGAATTTCCCCGATCCAGCAAACCTGTTACTTGGTCAAAAAAGGAAACCAGGTTGGTCTGGCAGGACCTGTTGGAGACAAATCCATGCTGACTTCCTTGGATCACCAAATTGTCCTCCAGATGTTTGCAGATCACTCCCTTTAATATCTGCTCCATTATCTTCCCCACAACAGAGGTCAGACTCACTGGTCTGTAGTTTCCCGGGTCATCCTTCCTCCCTTTTTTGAAGATCGGAATAACATTTGCTCTCTTCCAGTCCTCCGGCACATCTCCAGTCCTTAAAGAGGTTCCGAAGATGATGGACAAGGGCTGTGCAAGTTCTCTGGAAAGTTCTTTGAGTACTCTCGGGTGCATTTCATCCGGACCAGGGGATTTGAACTCATCCAGTGCAGCTAAATGCCTCTCGACAACCTCTCTATCCATGTTAACCTGCCACCCAGACACTGTCCTTTGGCTATGGCCATCTCTAGATGTGCCTAAACACTTTGACCTGTGGGAAAAAACAGATGTAAAATAGGCACTAAGGCTTTCTGCTTTCTCTGCATCTTTCGTTAGAGTTTGTCCATCCGCACCCAACAGTGGGCCTATTGCCTCCTTTACGTTTGCTCCTCACATAACTGAAAAATCTTTTCTTGGTACAATGGGCTTCCCTGGCCAATCTTAGCTCACTCTCAGCTTTGGCCTTTCTGATGATTGATCTACAGTGCCTAGTAACCTGTAGGTTCTCTTCTTTAGAGCTCTGTCCTTCCCTCCATTTCCTGAACATTTTCCTTTTCTTTCTTAGTTCCTCTTGAAGTTCTCTGTTCATCCAAATAGGCTTCTTAGAGCTCCTGCAGTGTTTTCGTCTTTCTGGGATAGTCATTGATTGAGCATGCAATAGCTCCTGTTTGAGTAGCGCCCACCCTTCACATGCTCCCTTCCCTTCCAGCATTCTCGTCCATGGTATGACACTCATCATGTCTCTGAGTTTATTAAAGTTTGCCCTACGAAAATCCAACATCCGCGTCTGGCTACAAGCTTCCTTGGCTCCCCATCTCAAAAGGAATTCTATGAGGACATGGTCACTTCCCCCTAGGGTCCCCACCTCCTTCACCTCATCCACCAACTCTTGCCTGTTGGTCAGTATTAAGTCCAGGTAGGCCGGAGTCATTGCCTCATGACTGAAGAGGAAGCAGAGTGGCTCGCCAACACATTCAACTGTAGTTTTCATAGCAACGATCCAGCTGGAGACATTCTGGCTCGAAACCCTCCGATGTGGCAGTCCTTACTGGGACAGGTCTCCAGTAAACATTTGTGAGTTTTCCGGGCTGTGTGATCATGTTCTAGTAGTTTTAGTCCCTGTCATTTTGCCAGTGAGTGCAGCTGGCCTCTTCAGAGGTAGGACACAGCAAGAGGGGAATCACTCCATGCCAAAGTGTGGAGCATGTGCACAGTTGCTGGGCGATTTATTTACTTCTTGAGTGGGGCGGGGTAGTTGGAATCATGTTCCCATCTTAACTGGGAATCTCCCATAGTTGGGCTGGAACACCGCAGTGCCTTAGCTGTGTCTGGGTGGAGTCCATTAGAAAAAATACCGAGCAAATAAATAAATAAAATGCCCAGCAACTGTTCACACACTCCCAACTTTTGCCGTGTCCTACCTCTGATGATGTGGCACGCCATTCTATCACATCTCGGACCAGATTTTGGGGGCAGGAAACAGGGTTCTGTTTTCAACCTGTGCTTCGATGACTTTCACCCCCATGTTCACACAGATGCCAGTAGGCGGGTGGGAGGATCAAAACAAAGAAAAGGAGGATCAAAACAAAACTGAAAAAAGGCTTGGAGAGACCACATGGAAATTGTCAGTTTAATTGGGTGAAATACAGGGAAGGGGGGAATCAGGAGCCCACCCTGGGCTTGGTTACAGCAGGGGGCTTCCTCTCCCTACCCTGTAGTAGGGGGCTTCTGCCCCCCCCCTTTGGAATGGGGGGGTATGCATGCCAGAACCCTATCATAGAGGTGTTTCAGAAAAGAGGCAATCTACCTCAAGGTCAAAGGTTTGCCATACTGGTGGAGATTAATAAGGAAGGGTCCCAAAGGAAGGGAAAAGTTAGCAGGAGAGCCAGGGCCCCTTGCAGGATCCAGGTTGGAAAACTGGAGAACTGGGGAAAGTACCTGTGGAGAATGGGGACTTCAGTAGGGCACAGTGCCCTAGAGCATGGGTGGCTAAACTGTGGGTCTCCAAATGTCCTTGGACTACAATAACCATGAGCCCTTGCCAGCATGACATTGGCAGGGGCTCATGATTGTAGTCCATGAGCATCTGGAGAGCCACAGTTTGGTCTCCCTTGCTCTGAAGCATCCATTTTCCCCAGGAAACTGACCACTAATATCTGGATATGAGCTGTAATTTTGGGGGTTTCCATGGGTGCCACCTGAAGGTGGGTACCCCTAGAAATGGGGAGGGGGGCTGTGAGATTGAGGACTGTGGTGCCACAAACCCGTAAATAGAGGGAGTTGCCAAGACGGAATAGTGTCCAGGGAGTCGAGGCTGCTGAGTTAGAAGACGCAGCTGTAGTGTTCATACCTTCTGGCTTCCTCGCCCATGTTTGAGCTGTGCAAAGTTGGCAGGAACAGAGTCTGCCGCTGTAGGCACACTGCTCCCGTGACGCCGCCCGAGGCTTGCGATTCCAGGCAGAGCGAGTCTTCAAAGACCCTGTGGAAATTTCTTATGGAGTGTGAGAAAAATCAGTTCTTGGCAAAAACCCCACCCACCACAGCAGCAGCCAAAGCGGATGCCGTCCCTTCCAAACAGAGCAAGGGGGTTGGGGCAGGGGGAGGGGGAGAAAGGGGTTGTGGGCTTGCCAACTGGAGGGCCTTGGAACCCCTGTTCAAAGTTGCGTGCATGTGTGTGTGTGTATCTTGAAATGAGGCGTTAGGGGGAAAACACATCCTCTCCAACCGCTGAGCAACTGCATGGGGAACGTTTCCAGAACATGGAGCTGTTCTTTTGAAAAAAGCACTTGGAACAAACCAAATAATAGCAAGGTTGGGGTCATGGAGAAGAATGAATTTTCTTTTGCAGAAAATGGGGGTGGGGGAGAGAAGAACTATAGAGATTGCCTGGCTGGAGCAGACCACAGTTCTTTCTCTTCCTACACTTGTTTCCAACAAATGCTTCCGGAAAGCTCACCAAAAGGGTGTGAAAAGAGGGAGGGATGTGCCTCATTGTGTGTCTCCCTTCCCTGTCAAATGGAGGTAGACTACCCTGGGAAAGGAAGGTTCCATTGGGTTATCCTTAACAGCTCTTCTATTTGACCTTTTCCAATTCCTCTCACTGTAGCCCCCATCCCATGTGAGCTCTGTCCACATGGGTCCCAGGATGATCTTTGGGCCACTTTTTGAGTGGTTCAGAGAGAGCCTCTTGTACCTTTTGGCTGAAAGTCATTGTGTAGGGTAGCCAGCTTTAGGTTGGGAAATACCTGGAGATTTTGGGAGTGAGTTTTGAAGAACAAGAAAAGCAGGACTTTTGCACCCCCCGTTTTTACTACCCAAACGAGTCTCAAAGCGGCTTGTGATTGCCTGCCCTTTCCCACAACAGGCACCCGCTCTAAGAAAATTGTGATTGGCTCAAGGTCACCCAGCGGGCTGCATGTGGAAAAGAGGGGAATCAAACCTGGTTCTCCAGATTAGAGACCGCCACTCTTAACCACTACACCCAGATGGCTGTCTGCACATTAGACACCCTATGAGGCAGATGGGGCTGAGAGAGCTCTGAGTGATCTGGGACTGACCATGGACACCCACCTAGCTGCATGTGGAGGAGGGGGAGTGAATCAATCCCAGTTCTGCGGATCAGAGGCTGCTGCTCTTAACCACCACACCAAGCTGGGGAGGGGAGGGGAGGGGAGGGGAGGGTTTTCTGCAGGTTATAATTTCATAGAGTCCACCCTGCAAAGCATCCATTTTCTCCAGATGGACCTTTCTCCTGGAGTTCACTTTTAGGGTTAAGTGCTTTGGCTGCCGAAACAGCCAGCGCAGGAGAGGAGGTGCGGCGCCAGTGCCACCCCCTCCCGTGCTGGCTGCTTCAGGCTGGAACGTGCTTAGTCCAAAGCACCCCTCCCCAGAGAACCCTCTTTCACCACCTGGAGGCTGGTAGACATGCCCCTGGAGCTGAACTTTCCTGTGCAAAATGTACCCTACTCTGGGATAACACAAAGACCATTTTCCAAGCAACAACTTAACACGGTGCAGAGAACCTGAAGATATTTGGCCTGGGTGGGAGGCTTCTTTTGAAAGGCCTCTATTCGGTGTTCGGATAATGAATTATCCCCGGGTTCTATGGCAAGGACAGCTAAATTGTCTAGCCATTTTGCATCCTGAGTTTTGCTGACAGTGAAGAGGGGCAATGAGAAATGCTCCCTGCCTTCTATAATAATCTCTTGTTCCTTCCGCAGACGGAGGGTGACCTGCAGGCCTTAGTATGCCGCTTCTACAGTCTGCAGAGTGAACGTGTGGAGGCCTACCGCCTCTTTGAGGAGTGAGTATCCACCTTGGGAGGGGTCTTCCCTGCAGCCCACCTTCACCCGGCCTTTTGGGATCCAGCTTTTGCAAAATTTATCTGGGACTAACTTAGAACTGACAATTTCTCCAGGCCCATTTTAATATATCCAGGACTAACTCAGAACTAGCCCTACTACATCTGGGACTGTCAAGGTACTGGCAACTAAGAATTACCGTTAATACATTTAGAGCTAACTCACAACCACCTTTTATGCATCTGTAATGCTCTGAGCCAGTTTGGGATAGTGGTTAGGAGTGCGGACTTCTAATCTGGCATGCCAGGTTTGATTCTGCGCTCCCCCACATGCAACCAGCTGGGTGACCTTGGGCTCCCCACGGCACTGATAAAGATGTTCTGAGCAGTGATATCAGTGCTCTCTCAGCCTCACCTCCCCCATAGGGTGTCTGTTGTGGGGAGAGGAAGGAGAAGGCGACTGTAAGCTGCTTTGAGCCTCCTTCGGGTAGGGAAAAGCGGCATATAAGAACCAACTCTTCTTCTTCTTCTTGAATATAGTATGGCAGGGATTCCTTCCTGTGGATCCCTGGGGGTCTGTGGGAGCTCTCGAGGGTGTCTGCAGTCTTTCCCCTCCTGCTTTAGTAGACTTGGACATAAGCCAGGAAACCGGCCTCTTTCATCACTCCTCCTCTCGCACTCCTGGGCATGAGTGATTTCTGTGCCTGGGAAGGGGTGGAGCCAGCCCACCTACTGCCTAAAACTTCCTCCTGTCTCTTCCCCCATCATAGAATTATAGAGTTGGAAGGGAAAACAAACAGTGTGGTGGTTGGTGTCTGCTACCGACCGCCTGACCAACGAGAGGATGTGGATGCTGCACTTTGTGAGCAGCTTGAGAAAATATCCAAACGGCAGGACCTTGTCATCATGGGTGACTTCAATTTCCCAGATGTGTGCTGGGAAACAAACTCTGCGAAGCGTCCTCAGTCATGCAAGTTTCTGACCTGCCTGGCTGACAATTTCATTTATCAAATGGTAGATGAACCCACAAGAGGTTCAGCCATACTGGACTTAATACTGACCAACAGGCAAGAGTTGGTGGATGAGGTGAAGGAGGTGGGGACCCTAGGGGGAAGTGACCATGTCCTCATAGAATTCCTTTTGAGATGGGGAGCCAAGGAAGCTTGTAGCCAGACGCGGATGTTGGAAGTTCGTAGGGTAAACTTTAATAAACTCAGAGACATGATGAGTGTCATACCATGGACGAGAATGCTGGAAGGGAAGGGAGCATGTGAAGGGTGGGCGCTACTCAAACAAGAGCTATTGCATGCTCAATCAATGACTATTCCAGAAATACGAAAACACTGCAGGAGCTCTAAGAAGCCTATTTGGATGAACAGAGAACTTCAAGAGGAACTAAGAAAGAAAAGGAAAATGTTCAGGAAATGGAGGGAAGGACAGAGCTCTAAAGAAGAGTACCTACAGGTTACTAGGCACTGTAGATCAATCATCAGAAAGGCCAAAGCTGAGAGTGAGCTAAGATTGGCCAGGGAAGCCCATTGTAACAAGAAAAGATTTTTCAGTTACGTGAGGAGCAAACGTAAAGGAGGTAATAGGCCCGCTGTTGGGTGCGGATGGACAAACTCTAACGAAAGATGCAGAGAAAGCAGAAAGGCTTAGTGCCTATTTTACATCAGTTTTTTCCAGAAGGTCAAAGTGTTTAGGCACATCTAGAGATGGCCATAGCCAAAGGACAGTGTCTGGGTGGCAGGTTAACATGGATAGAGAGGTTGTCGAGAGGCATTTAGCTGCACTGGATGAGTTCAAATCCCCTGGTCCGGATGAAATGCACCCGAGAGTACTCAAAGAACTTTCCAGAGAACTTGCACAGCCCTTGTCCATCATCTTCGGAACCTCTTTAAGGACTGGAGATGTGCCGGAGGACTGGAAGAGAGCAAATGTTATTCCGATCTTCAAAAAAGGGAGGAAGGATGACCCGGGAAACTACAGACCAGTGAGTCTGACCTCTGTTGTGGGGAAGATAATGGAGCAGATATTAAAGGGAGTGATCTGCAAACATCTGGAGGACAATTTGGTGATCCAAGGAAGTCAGCATGGATTTGTCTCCAACAGGTCCTGCCAGACCAACCTGGTTTCCTTTTTTGACCAAGTAACAGGTTTGCTGGATCGGGGAAATTCGGTTGATGTCATTTACTTGGATTTTAGTAAAGCTTTTGACAAGGTTCCCCATGATGTTCTGATGGATAAATTGAAGGACTGCAATCTGGATTTTCAGATAGTCAGGTGGATAGGGAATTGGTTAGAGAACCGCACTCAAAGAGTTGTTGTCAATGGTGTTTCATCAGACTGGAGAGAGGTGAGTAGCGGGGTACCTCAGGGTTCGGTGCTCGGCCTGGTACTTTTTAACATATTTATTAATGATCTAGATGAGGGGGTGGAGGGACTACTCATCAAGTTTGCAGATGACACCAAATTGGGAGGACAGGCAAATACTCCAGAAGATAGAGACAGAGTTCAACGAGATCTGAACACAATGGAAAAATGGGCAAATGGGAACAAGATGCAATTTAATAAAGGTAAGTGTAAAGTTCTGCATCTGGGTCAGAAAAATGAAAAGCATGCCTACTGGATGGAGGATACGCTTCTAGGTAGCACTGTGTGTGAACGAGACCTTGGGGTACTTGTGGATTGTAAACTAAACATGAGCAGGCAGTGTGATGCAGCGGTAAAAAAGGCAAATGCCATTTTGGGCTGTATCAACAGAGGCATCACATCAAAATCACAAGATGTCATAGTCCCATTGTATACGGCACTGGTCAGACCACACCTGGAGTACTGTGTGCAGTTCTGAAGGCCTCACTTCAAGAAGGACATCGATAAAATTGAAAGGGTACAGAGGAGAGCGACGAAGATGATCTGGGGCCAAGGGACCAAGCCCTATGAAGATAGGTTGAGGGACTTGGGAATGTTCAGCCTGGAGAAAAGGAGGTTGAGAGGGGACATGATAGCCCTCTTTAAGTATTTGAAAGGTTGTCACTTGGAGGAGGGCAGGATGCTGTTTCTGCTGGCTGCAGAGGAAAGGACACGCAGTAATGGGTTTAAACTTCAAGTACAACGATATAGGCTAGATATCAGGAAAAAGTTTTTCACAGTCAGAGTAGTTCAGCAGTGGAATAGGCTGCCGAAGGAAGTGGTGAGCTCCCCCTCACTGGCAGTCTTCAAGCAAAGGTTGGATACACACTTTTCTTGGATGCTTTAGGATGCTTAGGGCTGATCCTGCGTTGAGCAGGGGGTTGGACTAGATGGCCTGTATGGCCCCTTCCAACTCTATGATTCTATGATTCTATGAACCTCCTGAGTCATCTAGTCCAGTGGTCCCCAACCCCCGGTTCGCGGCCCAAGACCTTCGGCAGTGAGCCGCGGCTCCCTCTCCCCGCCCCCCCACAGCGAGAACCTCGCCAGGCCGCTAGCGAATCAGCCGTCGAAGCACCCAGTTAGCTTGCGGCCCAGCAAGCTTCTTGCTGCGGGGGGGTGGGGGAGGGAAGCGCAGCATGCAAACGCACGTGTGGAACTGTCATGCATGTGCATTTGCACGCACATGGCAGTTGCACGCTTGCATGCATTCACAGAACTGCCATGTACACACAGCTGCTGCTCACGCGCATTTGCTGCCCGCCAGGAGCGCAAACACGCATGCACAGCAGCCCCGCGCATGCGCGTATGTGCAAAATTGTCACGTGTTCATTTGCATCCCCGCAGGCGCAACCGTGCATGCGCAGCAGGTCCATGCATGCACACATGCGCAGGGCTGCTGCAGATGCTCAAGGCCTCAGGTTGCCCTCTCCCCCCACCCCTTGTGAACGTGCTGCAACCTAAAAAAGTTTGTGGACCGCTGACCTAGTACAACCCCCTGCACTATGCAGGACACGCACAACCCTATCGCTCATCTACTGTAACCTGCCACCCTCTTGAACCCTCACAGAATCAGTCTCTCCAGCAGGTGGCTATCCAGCCTCTGTTTAAAAATTTCCAAACCCACCGCATACCGAGGAAGCCTTCCATTGAGAAAATGCTCTGACTGTCAGGAACTTCTTCCGGATGTTTCTTATGAATTAATTTCATCCCATTGGATCTGGTCCGTTCCTCCGGGACAAGAGAGAACAACTCTGCTCCATCCTCGATATGGCAGCCTTTAAAAAACTTGAAGAAATCCTCCTCAAGCCTGCTTGTTACAGTTGGTAGTGATGTCACTTCCAGGAGCATGGCTGGGAGGCTTGGCCAGCTGACATCACTTCTGGGGCTCCTTGAAGGCTGAAAAACTATTTCAGGGGCTTCTCCATGGTCTTTTGGTTGGAAAAAGGCTGCAGTAGAATCATAGAGTTGGAAGGGGCCATACAGGCCATACAACCCCCTGCTCAATGCAGGATCAGCCCTAAGCATCCTAAAGCATCCAAGAAAACTGTGTATCCAACCTTTGCTTGAAAGACTGCCAGTGAGGGGGAGCTCACCACCTCCTTAGGCAGCCTATTCCACTGCTGAACTACTCTGACTGTGAAAATTATTTTCCTGATATCTAGCCTATAGCGTTGTACTTGTAGTTTAAACCCATTACTGTGCGTCCTTTCCTCTGCAGCCAATGGGAACAGCATCCTGCCCTCCTCCAAATGACAACCTTTCAAATACATAAAGAGGGCTATCATGTCACCTCTCAACCTCCTTTTCTCCAGGTTGAACATTCCTAAGTCCCTCAACCTATCTTCATAGGGCTTGGTCCCTTGGCCCCAGATCATCCTTGTTGCTCTCCTCTGTGCCCTTTCCATTTTATCTACGTCCTTCTTGAAGTGAAGCCTCCAGAACTGCACACAGTACTCCAGGTGTGGACTGACCAGTGCCATATACAATGGGACTGTGATATCTTGTGATTTTGATGTGATGCCCCTGTTGATACAGCCCAAAATGGCATTCGCCTTTTTTACCGTTGCATTATACTGCCTGCTCATGTTTAGCTTATAATCCACAAGTACCCCAAGGTCTCGTTCACACACAGTGTTACCTAGAAGCGTATCCTCCATCCAGTAGGCATGCTTTTCATTTTTCTGACCCAGATGCAGAACTTTACACTTACCTTTATTAAATTGCATCTTGTTCCCATTTGCCCATTTTTCCATTGTGTTCAGATCTCGTTGAACTCTGTCTCTATCTTCTGGAGTATTTGCCTGTCCTCCCAATTTGGTGTCATCTGCAAACTTGATGAGTAGTCCCTCCACCCCCTCATCTAGATCATTAATAAATATGTTAAAAAGTACCGGGCCGAGCACCGAACCCTGAGGTACCCCGCTACTCACCTCTCTCCAGTCTGATGAAACACCATTGACAACAACTCTTTGAGTGCGGTTCTCTAACCAATTCTCTATCCACCTAACTACCTGAAAATTCAGATTGCAGTCCTTCAATTCATCCATCAGAGTGTCATGGGGAACCTTATCAAAAGCTTTACTAAAAGCCAAGTAAACGACATCAACCGAATTTCCACAATACAGCAGACCTGTTACTTGGTCAAAAAAGGAAACCAGGTTGGTCTGACACGACCTGTTGGAAACAAATCCATGCTGACTTCCCTGGATCACCAAATTGTCCTCCAGATGTTTGCAGATTGCTCCCTTTAATATCTGCTCCATTATCTTCCCCACAACAGAGGTCAGACTCACTGGTCTGTAGTTTCCCGGGTCATCCTTCCTCCCTTTTTTGAAGATTGGAATAACGTTTGCTCTCTTCCAGTCCTCCGGGACATCTCCAGTCCTTAAAGAGGTTCCGAAGATGATGGACAAGGGCTGTGCAAGTTCTCTGGAAAGTTCTTTGAGTACTCTCGGGTGCATTTCATCCAGACCAGGGGATTTGAACTCATCCAGTGCAGCTAAATGCCTCTCGACAACCTCTCTATCCATGTTAACCTGCCACCCAGACACTATCCTTTGTCTACGGCCATCTGTAGATGTGCCTAAACACTTTGACCTGTGGGTAAAAACAGATGTAAAATAGGCACTAAGGCTTTCTGCTTTCTCTGCATCCTCCGTTAGAGTTTGTCCATCCGCACCCAACAGCGGGCCTATTACCTCCTTTACTTTACGTTTGCTCCTCACGTAACTGAAAAATCTTTTCTTGTTACAATGGGCTTCCCTGGCCAATCTTAGCTCACTCTCAGCTTTGGCCTTTAGGGCTTAATCCAGAACTTTCCTTCATCCATCTAGGATGGGATTCGTCTGGATGGGTAGCTGTACCAAGTTCACGTCCAGGGGCACCTTGAAGAGCAACCACATTTTATTCAGATACATATCCGTCTCTCATATATAGCTGAAGAAGTGCATGCAAAACTTTATGCCTTGAATAAAATTATGTTGGTCTTAAAGGTGCCATTGGACTCTGGTTTTGTTCTTTGAAATCAGCCTTAACACATCTGGGAGCGACTGAAAATTAAGCACGTGACACATCTGGAACTGTCTTGATTGATACATTATTGACTCAGAACTAACCCTGATCTAGCCAGGCCTGTCTTAATGCATCTGGGACTAAGACATTAACACACAACGTTAACTGACCCACAACCATTTTCACAAGATGTCCATCTGGAGAGCCACAGTTTTGCCACCCCTGCACAAGGGCATGAACAGAAACTGATCTTCATCCTTTAGTTTTAACACATCAGAGTAACTTGGAATGAATCTTAACACATCGGGGACCAAATGGAAATGAAATGGAACATATTGAGCAGTGTCATGTGATATTAACTCAGAACTAACCCATGACTCTTTCAATTTATGGGAGACTAAGAGCTAGACTTGTCTGAACTGACTTGTTGTTAACTTGGAACGAACCCTAATACACCCAGGACTGTCTTCACACATCTGGAACTAACTCAGAACTAAGCATAATACATCCAGGGCTGTCTTAATCCATCTGGGGGTGGGGGTGCGGGGTAACTCAGAACTGAACTGTATACTTTTGGCATTAGCTGAGAACTAAGCTTAATACATCCGGTATTGGGTTTGCTCATCTAGATCTAAATTGGAACTAACTTTGCTCCATCTGGGAATCCTTCCACGTATCCAAGACCGTCTTTCTTCCTTAGAAATAGGAGAAGTCCTCATCTCAGATCCTCGAGCATTTCTCTTGTTTAAGAAAACACAGGAATAACTTTAATCCACACAGGAATGGGATAAGCAATCTCTCTCTCTTTCTCTCTTTCTCCCCCCCCCCCCCCCAAATGTGGACCCACAGTTTCTGCTCTCAGCCGAACTTACTTCCAGGGGAATTGCAAGATGTCAATCCATATACCTTTCGTGTACAGCAGGAAGGAAGGGCAGGATAAAAAATGGTTCTGGATCAGGGATCGCCAAAGTGGCTCCTGTAAACATCTTTCTGGGTCCCTGTTGAGTATTTTCAGAAGGTGGCTTTTGCCCTGCAAGGCTTCTGATTGGCCATCGGCCATTGGTTTGGCTGTGCAAATTTTTCAGAATGCTGCTTTGGCAAAAGCTGCCACCACTATAGAAAGATCTTCACTAGGTGACAGTGAAGTTCTTATATGCTGCTTGTCTCTACCTGAAAAAGTCTCAAAGTGGCTTACATTCGCCTTCCCTTTCCTCTCCCCACAACAGACACCCTGTGAAGGAGGTGAGGCTGAGAGAACCCTGATGTTACTGAAGAAGAGTTGGTTCTTATATGCCGCTTTTCTCTACCCGAAGGAGTCTCAAAGTGGCTTCCAATCACCTTCCCTTTCCTCTCCCCACAACAGACACTCTGTGAGGTGGGTAAGGCTGAGAGAGCCCTGATATTCCTGCTCCGTCTGAACAGCTTTCTCAGTGCTGTGGCGAGCCCAAGGTCACCCAGCTTGAAGCATGTGCAGGAGAAGCACGGAATCAAACCCGGACCACCAGATTAGAAGTCCGCACTCCTAAGCACTACACCAAGCTGTGGCAGTCGTTTTGTGGCTGAGCCCCACCACCCTGTATCAGTATTCTTAAGGTGCTTGCAGACCCCAAAGGGCAGGGACATCAAGACCAATGTCAGAGTCATTACGTTGAATTTGCTTTTGTAGTAATAGAAATATCCTGCTGGGTGGTCCCTGTTGCAGACTCTGCTACTCGCCCATGCAATGCCCTGGGCTTCCCCCTTTGTCCATGCCCTTTTAGTTTCTGGGCTGCCCTGTCCTTCTGGGAAAGGGGCCCAGCCGAAGGCTCCTGCTTTCCCCTCCCCACCCTGGGCCTTCTCTCCGGGTGCTTGATGAACTCCAGATGAGTGGAGAAGGGAACGATCTACCCCGCCACCTGTCTTCTATTTGCAAAGCAGGCACAAGGGGGGGGGGGGCGGGTGTGTGGATAATTTGCTCCTGGGGTCAAGAATCCAATGTCCAACCCCAACAACCCTCCATGATTCCAAGCGAGCGTCTCTTTTCCGCTGCAGGGGATATGGCGTGACAACCCCTCCCCAGGCAACCTCATCCCCAAGAAGGGAAGCCTCACTAATAGAATAAGGCCTTTGGAACGAGCAGTCCAGAAAGATCCTGACTCAGGTCACGGAGCAGGAAGATTTCTTTCCTCTACTTGCCTAAAGCGTAGCTTGACTGGTTTTGCTTGACTTTCTAGTTGCCCACTTACACTGTTTACCAGACCCTTTCCTGCTCATTTTGGCCGTGATTTGTGTTCCTGGAAGGAAACTGGAAAGTCTATCCAATCTGACCCCATTCTGTACAGAAGGTGATGGGAACACTTGGCTGATCAGCACTCAGCAGATCAGCATAGTTTGCCACCGCACGCCAGACCAAGGAGGGTGACATTTACACTCCCCTTTCTCAGTCTCTTTTCCATCCGCAGAGGCCACTGGGCATACCTGCGAAGCGGCCCCTCTTACGACTTTGTCTGCTACCGTCAGCTGGTGCATGAAATAACACAGGCCTTCAATGGGATCTCGCAGGAAATCCTACAAATCAAAGGACTTCTGGAGGGTCCCCACAATCGGGAAGACCTCGGCCAACACTTGAGACGTCTCCAAGATAAGGAGAAAGAGAAACTCGAGCTGGTGAGGGGGACTATAGCCTTCAGGTTCAGAAATGTGTGTGTGTGTGTGTGGGGGGGGGGGGGGGCTTGAAGAGCTCAGTTGTCAGGTAAACATGCCTCCATCCTCTTTTACTAGTCCCTGTGAAAAAATGCCTTCCTTTGAGCAGCTCTGCATTGGAGGAAAAATTATGCTGCTATTAATAATAAAGTGGCCAATGGCCACATAAAACCTGGTCACAAACAGACGAAGCCAGGGTTCCTCTGTACACACGAGGAGACCTCAGGCAGATAAACTGTGAATTACTCACCCCGGTTGGAGAACTGCCATCCAGAACGCACAGGGTGCTGTCAGCAGTCGAGAGGTGGTTCAGGGGAGAAAGAGGTGGAGGAAATGAGGGTGCTCACGCTGCTGGGCTCATAGAGAATCCTGCCCCTGTTGCGTACTGCTAAGTGAAGTTCCCTCCTGTGGTTCCAAACTGATCCTTGGCTTGTATAAATATTTTTCTTCAGGGCTCCTCAACATGGCACCACTGGGCACCTTTTTTGGTACCCACCAAGTTGTTTTAGAAGGTAGGCAGGTCTTTTACCCAGCAGGGCCTCTCAGTGGCCATGTCAACTAAAAGTCACCCTGTTAACTAGAGGGTCTGCTCAAAACTCTTGTAAGGCACCATTAGTCCTCCGTAACTTCATTCCCTGACATTTTGCAGTTTGGCTCCTCCTCCTGCACTGGCTGCTTTGTGATTGGCTCTTCCTCCTACTGAGGTAGGCACTTTGTGGCTACGCCCTCTGTCCTGGCTCAGAATTCCAAAGGTGTCTGCAAGCTCCAAAAGGTGGAGAATCCCTGCAAGCATTAGACACCTTGTGGCCCCTGTGTCCCCCACCACCTGAGGCTGGACAGTACATGTGAATTGGAACACCCTTCCCCACCACTATCCAGCACCCACTCCAATACCTGCCATTGAGTTAAGTTTGCAAGTCATCCAGCAGGTGCTTTTGAATTGGAGCTTTGATTGTATTTTTGGGATCAAATTGACTTACTTTTGGTCATGGCAGAATTCAGCACATGGGGCACAGAGTGTGGGCTCGTTGCACACACAGTTGCTTTGTTGGAAAGGCAGGGGGGAGGGGTCGTCACATACCCCCCTTCCGGCCTGAGCCGCTCTGGTTCTCCTGTTTCCTTCCAGACAGCTGAGCTGCAGCTTGCCAAACAAAATGCACAAGACCATCCAGGCGTGGCAGCACATGAGCAAGAGATTCAGGAGCTAAAGCAAAAGTAAGCTAAGCCTGGGATGTTGGGGCCATTCCCCACTTCTACTCCATTGCATGGGGTTGGGCCACACTTTGACGGGGATTGGACTGGGGGAGGGGGGGGAGTGTGAGCCTGTATGAATACACATGAAGCTGCCTTATACTGAATAAGACCTTGTGGTCTATCAGGGTCAGACTGGCAGTGGCTCCCCAGGGTCTCAAGGGGAGGTCTTCCCCATCACCCGCTGAAGAAGAGTTGGTTTTTATACCCTGCTTTTCACTACCCAAAGGAGTCTCAAACTGGCTAACATTCGCCTTCCCTTCCTCTCCCTCCACAACAGACATCCTGTGAGGTAGGTGAGGCTGAAAGAGTTCTGAAAGAACCGTTCTGTGAGCAGCTCTAACAGGACTGTGGTCACCCAACTTGTGGAGGGGGAGGGGGGAATCAAACTCGGCTTGTTAAACTTGAAGCTGCCATTCTTAACTGCACCACGCTGACTGATCCTTTTAACTGGAGATGTCAGGGATTGTACTCAGGAACTTCTGCATGCAAAGCACAGAAGCTTGGATCCTTGCCCCGTCAAAGTCAAGTCTTTTCCACTTAGGCCGGTGCCGGCTCTCCAGAGACTAAGGGGGTTTTATTATCTCCAATCTAGTCAATTCAACTGGAGATGCCAGGATTGGACCTATATGCCAGGCAAGGCTCTGCCACTGAGCCGCAATCCCTCCCCATTAGAGTGAACAGGCTGCATGTGCAGAAAGGGCTGGGATATTTACTCAGAACTAAGTGCAACTAATGGTCTCCACATAAAGAATTGGAAGGGGGGCATGCATTGAAGAGTGTGAAGGGAAGGAAAGGTTACCATACTTTTTGGGTGGTGATTCTTCAACAGGGGAGTCACCTGCTTTGAGGCAGGGACCATTTTTAGACCTTCCTGTATGCCAATTTTCTGGTAACTCCGGGCCCTCGGTTCTCTCCTTCTGGGGGGGTGGGGTGGGGAGGTGGGAAAACTATTTGGTACCCTCCTTTTGGTCCCATGAGGCAGCTGCGAACTCTTCATGGTGGGGAGAGGATGTGAAAACCCAGCCTCCCACAATCCTCCTTGGCAGCATCCATGAATTTCCCACAATGCATACCACTGAGGGCCATTGGAAAGCTCTGAGTAACAGGGTTGGTTCTTGGGAAATGGGTGGGGGAGATGTAGACAATTGCCTCCTGCCAACAAACCAGAGGTCCCCTCCCCAACACACACAAACAGTTTAGGAATGCAAATTTGTGTCATAGAGGTAGAATTCCCACGTCCTATTTCCTTTTGGAGAAAGGGCCTCTAGGAGGGTCTTCAAAGGCTGTCTCACCTTCATTCCCCAGATCTTTCATTGTCAAGTTATTTAGTTTGTCAGTTCTTCCCTGCCCTTATCCCCTCGCTCAGCTTGCCTCTAGTAACGTTTCATAAACAAGCGTCGGAGCTGCAAGGGTGGTGGGATGGGCGGCGGGGGGGGGGGGAGTCTCAAGTGCAACTAATGGTCTCCATATGCGGATTTATTTATCGTTTCCATCCGGCTCACCCAGGCTAATTCAAACCATCGAGGCAATCAGCGAAATTCTCCAGGACTTCAAGTATGATTCTGAAGAGAGCCGTTGACGGGCGTCCTGAGGGATTGGCCGCTGTGAAGCTGTGGGGGAGGGATGTTTGCAAGGGGGGGGGGACGGGTGAGACTGCCAAGGCTCAAGTGCTCCGTGCCCCCAACGACCCTTTCGTACCAACCTCGATTGAGTAGATTCGCACATGGGACTGCTGCCCCGGCAAAGTTGGATAAGACCCAGAAGCTGGTTCCAGAAAGCACGCACCCAACTGCCATCGGAGCCAGCTCACCTCCCCTCTCTGCATGGGGGTCCAAACCGGGGAGAGGAAGGGGGAGAAGGAATTGTGCTATATTTTTCCAGGTGATGGGAGTGGTTATTTTTTGTTTTGTTTTTTGCCATACCTGCTCCAATAAATCAGTTTCTTCTTAGGGATTTCTTTCATTCCTTTCAAGGGCAATCAATTTTCTATAGACCCCAGTCAGTTTCCTGGGGGTGGGGATGTCACAATTTATTTATCTATTTAGATTAGATTAGATGGAGGAGAACATTCAACATCCCCAAAAGGACAGGTCACAAACCACAGAAGTAAGATTCAAATCCGGGAGCACATTAAGAGACCAACAAGATTTTTGGGGTATTAGCTTTCAAGAGTCATACTCCCTTTGGTTTTTATAACCTGCTTTTCACTGCCCGATGGAGTCTCAAAGCAGCTTACAATCGCCTTCTTTCCTCTCTCCACGGCAGACACCTGGTGAGGGAGGTGAGGCTAAGAGAGCTTCTGACAAAACTGCTCTGTGAGAACAGCACTATCAAGGCTGTGACTAGTCCAGCGTCACCCACGGCTGCCTGGAATCAAACCTGGCTCTCCAGGTTAGAAAGCGCTGCTCTTAACCAGTACACCAGGCTGGATTTCAGGGAGCTTTTAATCTCATACTCTAGAAATCTTGGTGTTACTGGGATTCAAATCTAGCTTTCCTCCCAGACAGAGAGGCTACCCTGTGCAGCCATCTTCACAGAAGGTAAAAACATCTGCCCAGTCAGATTCTTTGATGGTGCTCCAGCCAGGGTCAATATGTTCTGAGATGTCTGTCCTCACAAACCAGCCTTACAACACACTAAAAAGTAGCCAGGCTTTGGGTCTGATGAATCTGAGGGAGGGGGCCAGGGAGAGCTTCTCATCCTGCTTGTGGGTTCTCCACCCACTGCTAGACACAGGGAAACTGGGCTCAATGAGATACTGGTCTGCATAAGCAAGGTGCAGAGGTAGATGGAACCTCCTTGGAGGGTGGCAGTCTTACCTTGGGTGACATGCTTTTGTGGCATGTGTATGGGTTTCCCAGTATTTGTCTGGATAAATAGGTTGGGATCAGAGCTGGCTTCCCACAGTGGCCAAACATGTTCCGCAAAACCTCAAAGGCAGGGATTAGGGGCGAAGGTAAATTGGTGCCCCTCAACTAGTACCCAAAGGTATCGTATTCCTGAACATGAAGGTTCCATTGATGATTAATTGTCAGGGGGCGCCCATTCTTCCTGGAAATTTGTGTGTGTGTGTGTGAAGAGCCATCCCCTGGTCTTTCAAGATATCATGTTTATTGTGACCCCTGGTCTTTCAAGGCAAATGAGGTAGTTGGCCATTGCCTTCCTCTGCCGGCAAAGTCTACCGAGGTGGTCTTCCATCCAAGTACGGGGCCCCACCCCCAGCATCCAAGATATACCATTCCATGTCCCTCAAATGTGCCTAATTTTCCTTTAAAACCATCTAGTGACTATATCCTGTGGCAGTGAGTTGCTCAGGTTTAACACGTAACCCAGAATGTTGCTGGAGTCTGAACCAGTAGGGCTGTCCTTCAACCAGCATTCCTGTGGCCTCCTCTGGAGGGGGGCATGTTGTAGATTTAACCCCCAGCACCAGTTTTTTGGTGTCCGACAGACTCAAATGACCACAGACCTTACAAAACAGCAGCAGGTCACAAGTATTCACAAACCTATGAACACTATTACACAAGGTTTTTAAAAATTGTCTTTTATTTTAAAAAGAAAGAAATCCACTTGAATTGTCAGGAGATAACAGAAGTGTCCCACACTTCAGGCCTTGAAACCCCCGGAACTCATTGTCAGGGGCCGCTGAGCTCATTTTGGAAGGAAGATTGGCCCTAATAGCAACTGCATCTAGTGGCAGATGCCCTGAAGCCAAAGACAGGAAAAGGCTAGAGAAGTGAAGAAACGTTGAAGGACAAGGATTTACTGGGAGGGAGGGAGGATGTAAAACAGCAGTGTCACTCCTTGCCACTTCACGGGGAGGAAGTGGGCCATGATGGTGCCAGGAGGGAAGGTCAGCGCTTGGTTAGTTGTCAGAGCCTGCGGGCACACAAATGTTTTCCTCTGCCAGTTGTCTGCAACAGGACAAACTCTTGGCAACTCCCTGTCCCACCAGGAAAGAACTCTCCCCTGCAACTGCTGGACAGTCCTTATTGGCTGGGCACGTTGCTCCTTCAAACTTCGTTATGATTTATCGCCGGATAGGACCTAGTAAGAAAGAAGGGTGGCAGAGGCCCCCAATTAACTTTGGTGGACAAGTAAAAAGTTCAGTTATGGCTTCATTGCTGCAGTTGCAAACAGCTGTTCCTGGCTCCATATCTGGACTTGTCTGCCCTTTGGTGAGACAATTCACAAAGTCTTGTTTGCCATGAACAGAGCCTCCATGTTCAGAAGCAGTATATTAGAGCCAGCAAACAAATGCCCCGGGGGCGGAGGGCGGGACAGCTGAATGATTGAAGGAGGCAATCTTGTAAACAGCTATTCTGAGCCTGCGGGGCGATAGGCCAGAAGGTTCCAGCATGGGACTGTCCTATAATCTCTGCCTAGCCATAAATATGGCTGCAGGATTGAGCATGGATATCACACAAATCAGAATTAACCCAGAATTAGCTATTTGTGAGCCTAATTTGAACAAGCCATTTATTTCATTTAAATTTGAGGTGCTCCAAAATTCAAGCTGCTTCAAATGACGAATCTTGGTCTCAGAAGATGTTCAATCCAAAAGGACAACAATATATCTGAGGATATAAAGTGTGTGTGGGGAGTGGTTATCACCTTCACTAGCCCTCAATCCATTTTAGGGGTGTGCAATCATAGAATCATAGTTGGAAGGGGCCATACAGGCCATCTAGTCCAACCCCCTGCTCAACACAGGATCAGCCCTCAGCATCCTAAAGCATCCAAGAAAAGTGTGTATCCAACCTTTGCTTGAAGACTGCCAGGGAGGGGGAGCTCACCACCTCCTTAGGCAGCCTATTCCACTGCTGAACACCCGGTATATCTGAACCTGAAAAATATCTGAAAAATACATTATTGGCATTTTCTGGCTATCCTTTCAGCTGGATATATAGATTGAGGCTGAATTTCAGCTATCTGAAATGGTCAAGCTCCAAAAACCCTGTAAATATTTGGGATTTTTCAGGATGGACAGATAGCTGAATTTAAAGGGATTGCAATCCCTTTAAATGTCTTGCTGGTGAATCAGTAGGTATACTGAAAATATGGTGTCTCTGCCTCAAAAACGGGGGGGGGGGGCATATCCCCAGATACCCCCAAATCTATTCCCCATTATACTTTATGGGGACCACAGACTAATGGTCCCCACTGGGTATAATAGAGACAGAAATATTCAGCATTCCTGAATATTTGCTGAACCCAGATACCATACTGGTATGGGAATTCGGGAATATCGGGAAATATTGGTAGTTTTTAAAAATTCAATATAACCCCAATCCACATCTGGTTTTGAGGGCAAGATGTTCAGGTTGATTCTGAGCCACCAAAAATGACATGTTGTGAATGCCAGTGAAAAATACTGAGGACTAGTCATCCTTGAGGATTGTTTTGCCAGGGGATAGTTCTTACCAGTGAAAGCGTTTCACTCTTTTGCAAAACAAAGTTTGAGTCCAGTGGCACCATGAAGACCAACAAAGTTTTAGTCAAGGCATAAGCTCTCGTGTACACGCATACTTCAGATACATTGAAATAATAATAATAATAATAATAATAATAATAATAATAATAATAATAATAATAATTCGATTTATTCCCCGACACTTCCAAAGCTGCCTCGTGGCATGTTCCAGAGTCTAATAAAATCCCCATTAAAATCCCTATTAAAAGACATAAAGTGCCCAACATGTCTTTGAAAGCCCAGACTGGCTGCATGCTTCACCCTCCCACCTTGCAAAGAAGGAGAATGGAGGATCTCCTTACCTACCTGGTTCCGCGATTTGTGTGACTTTTGCAGTGAGACACGCCACTGGTCATACATTTTGATGCTCAGGTTGGCGCAGCCGTACGAGCTTCCATGCTTGCGCATCCACCCAAAGAACTGTTTGAGTTCCCGGCGCAGCGTGTTATTATGTTCCCCGTTCTTTGGTTCACAGACTCCAGTGGCGCGTCCTGAGGAAGAGTGAGAGATGGGCTGAAGAACGGCAAAGGGCTCCCTGTGCAAGAGGATGTGGACTCCTGTGGAACCTCCACAGATAGCAACATAGCTTTGAAAAGTGGATTCCCAGGGAACAAAATGCATGGTGTATACAGCACCTCCTAGTCCAGCCAGGTGGTCTAATTAACCAACCAACAACCTAGTCAAGAAAGAGAACGCCTTTTCTTTCAGTTTCATCCCCATCCTCTGGCATTCACAGGTAAACTGCTTGGGAACATGAAGGTTCCACTTAGTCATCATGGCTGCAACTATGCCTCTTCTAATTTGAACTCTTATTTGAAAACTCCATGAGGGGTCACCATGATTTGGCTGCCACTTGAAAGCACTTTCAATATACACATGCAAACAATCTCAGCAGCCATTGCTGCATGCTGCATAAATTATAAATTGTGCAGACAAGCACTTTTATTTATTATTTATTTATTTTTATTTATTTGTTTGTTTGATTTATTACCTGCCACTATTGAAAGAATCAATAGTGGGTTACGACATAAAAATAAACTCCAACAAGATAAAACATTAAAAGCCACAACATAGTTTGATGGCAAACCAGCACTGTCTCCCCCCATGACCAGGACTGAAGCTAGGAGCTGATCCGCAGCAGCATTCTCAACCACCTGGCCCAGAAACGCAAGATGTGAGATTTGGCACTAGCTGGCCAGGTCCCACAAATCAAGTGATGGGAACTCCCCAGTTTACAGGGAGAGGTTGATAATATCCCTGAGTGGATCTCCTAACTGCTGGTTGCCCCCATGGAACAGCCAAGATGGACAAGGATTAAGAGGGCAACACAGCAACTTGTCCACTTTGGTTAATGAGAGTTGCCTGAAGCCATCAAATGTCACCCCCCAGGACGGCCAATGGGCCTCCAGTTCCCTCTCTGTATCAACCGTGGCAGGAAGGTCTCAGCAGAGCAACAAGACTTTATCCAAGAAGAATGCCTCACACCCAAGTTCCAACTGACTACAATTTTGGCGCCCATCCTCGAGAATGGTAAGAGTCCAAAGTACCCTAAACAATTGGGCTGGGTGAGAGGTTGAGGACGCAATAGAGGCAGCATAGAACTCTTGTTTTGCCACCTTGATTGCCATCTCATACGCCCTCATAAGCGTGCAATAGGATGTTCTTGCCGCTTTGTTGCAAGACGTCCTCCACACTCGCTTTTAGTGAGCCAAAACTCCCCATTATACCACGGAGCTTATTTGAGGCGAGGGTGGAGAGGATGTTGAGGAGCGTTCTCGAGTCACCTGGAGGCATCGGGTTGTGCAGAGCATTCAGGAATCCATTTGGATCCAAAAGTTTCTATGGACAGGCTAAAATATGCCCCTCTACCCTGAACTGACTGCCCATCGTGTGACTATAAATTCTGGAGCCATGGGAGAAGTGGGGAAAAGTTCTCTCTATGCACTGTCTTTGCACCACAGCTTGGATCCAGAGCAGAGTTTCCAGAGCGTAAAGATCACCTAGAGGGCATGATTATCTCTCCTCGCCCCCCACAGCAGACTGATACGACATCTTTGCAAATCCTGGCATCTCAGGCACTTGGAGGGCGGGGGGGGGGGGCAAGAAAGTAACCCTCTGCAAGGCAGAAATCCTTGCCTCAGAAACCATGCTCAGGATCCAAGAACCCACGTTTAAATTTGTAATCAGCTATCTTGTTTGTCTTTTCTAACAGCAAAATGCTTACGGACATCAGAAGAGCCCTGCTAGATTTGACTAGTGATCCATCTAGTCCAGCATAATGCATTACACAGTGGCCAGCCAGTTCCTCTGAAGGACCAGCAACAGGGCAGAGAGGCCAAGGCTAAGAGGAATGTAAAAAGAGCCCTACTATTTCAGATTAGTGGCCCATCTACTCCAGCATCCTGCCTCACACAGTGGCCAACCAGTCCCGCTGGAGGACCAACAACAGGGCACAGAGGCCGAAGCCTTCCCCAAGAGGAACATAATAAGAGCCCTGCTGGGTCATACCTGGGGTCCATCTTGTCCAGCATCCTGTAACAGTGGCCAAACAGTTCCTCTAGAGAGGCCCAAAAACAGGGCAGAGAAGCCAAGGCCTTTCCCTGAGAGGAACATAAAAAGAGCCCTGTTGGATCAGGGCAGTGGTCTACCCAGTCTGGCATCCTGTCTCACACAGAGGCAACCATGTTTCTCTGGACAGCCAACAACAGAATCACAGAATCATAGAGTTGGAAGGGGCCATACAGGCCATCTAGTCCAACCCCCTGCTCAATGCAGGATCAGCCCAAAGCATCCTAAAGCAACAGGGCATAAAGCCCCTGGCTTTCCACCATCAGAAGAAAAAGAAGAGTTTGTTTTCATGCTCCACTTTTTACAGCTCAAAGGAATCTCAAAGTGGCTTGTGATCACCTTCCTCTCCCCACAACAGACGCCCTGTGAGGTAGAGTGGGGATAAGAGAAGTCTGACAGAACTGCTCTGTGAGAACAGAGAACAGCTCTAACAGGCTGTGACTGGCCCAAGATCACCCAGCTGGTTGCATGTGGAGCAGAAATGGGAAATCAAACCCGGCTCTCCAGATTAGAAGCTGCCGCTTTTAATTAACCTGGCTTTTCACCATCAGCAACAGGACCCTAGAGGAGATAAACAAGCAGCCCTCTTACAAACCCTTTGTGTCTGTTTTTCTGCTTTTCAAAAGCCAATTTCCACACAGCAGACATGCTGGTTTGGTGACTGACCTCTTTTGCAAAACAGATCCTTGGCAAGCATTTTCCCTTTGTCTGCCCAAACCCTCAGGGTTGCCCTCCCCTTACGTCCTGCATTAACCCAGCCAACGGTTGTTACATCATTGGCCCAACACGAAATTTACGTTTGACTGAAGGCAGAAATGCTTTTTTCTCGAGGTGGCAAATAACACCCCTGCTCCTTGTTTGACGTCTCAGAAGCCAGAAGGGCTTGGATAGAGGGAAAGCCTGGCGTGACATTTGGGGCCAGGAGCAAAGGCCCTCCCAGCTGGGAAATAATACCTTCAGCCTGGCTACAGAGCAAGAAATCCAGGTGCTGGGCACATGGCGAGGTCAGACTTTCTCCTGGGGCTCTTTGCTTCCTTCCCCAAAGGCAGTGTAGGTCTGGCTTTGGCACAGACCTGGTTTCTCCGGGCTGACATCTGGAGCAAGAGGAGGCGGCGGCCCCTAACAACAAGCTGGAAAGGTGCCCACAAGCCCGCCATGGGGGAACCAGAAGCACCTGGTGGAGAGCATGGGCCTCACCCCAAGCCTTTGGCACTGCTCTCTGAGGCCAGATTGCGGGGCGACAGGCCGGCGGTTATGTCCTCTGATGGTGTAAACTCGCTGATTTGGCTTGGCTCAGGTTTGGCCACAACCTCCTTAGCATGTTTCTGATTCTTTTTTTAAAACTTAATACAGGAAAAGTATGAAGAACGTAAGAAGAGCCCTGTTAGCTCAAACCAGATGTCCATCTACTCCATCATTCAGTGGCCAACTGGCTAACATACTTAAAGGACATGGAGGCCGAAGCCTTCCTTAATAAGCACATCAAAAGAGCCCTGCTGGATCAGACCAGTGGTCCATCTAGTCCAGCACATGTCTCACACAGTGGTCAACTGGGTACTCTGAAAGTCTAGCTACAGAGCAGGAAGGCTAGCTACAGAGATAGGGATGCCAGCCTCCAGGTGGAACCTGGGGATCCCCTGGAATTACAGTTCATCTCCAGACTATGGAGATGAGGTCTCCTGGAGAAAATGGAGGCTTTAGAGCAGGGGTAGACAACCTGTGGTCCTCCAGATGTCCATGGACTACAATTCCTATGATCCCCTGCCAGTGTTTGCTGGCAGGGGCTCATGGGAATTGTAGTCCATGGACATCTGGAGGACCACAGGTTGACTGCCCCTGCTTTAGAGGATGGGCTTTCTGCCACTGTACCCCACTGATGTCCCTGTCATCCCCAGGCTGTACCCCCAAATTTCCAGGAGTTTCCCAACTGGCTGGCAACAATAGATCAAAGCTGGCATGGAAATTCAGGAGCTGACTGCCTCTAAATGCTGAGGTTCCCTTTAGTCACCATCCACTTATGGACCTGTCCTCCAGGATTCTGTCTAACTCCCTTATGATGATGATGATGATGATGAAGAAGAATCATAGAATCATAGAGTTGGAAGGGGCCATACAAGCCATCTAGTCCAACCCCCTGCTCAACACAGGATCAGCCCTAAGGATCCTAAAGCATCCAAGAAAAGTGTGTATCCAACCTTTGCTTGAAGACTGCCAGTGAGGGGGAGCTCACCACCTCCTTAGGCAGCCTATTCCACTGCTGAACTACTCTGACTGTGAAATTTTTTTCCTGATATCTAGCCTATATCGTTGTACTTGTAAGAAGAAGAGTTGGTTCTTATATGCCGCTTTTCCCTACCTGAAGGAGTCTCAAAGCGGCTTCCATTTGCCTTCCCTTTCCTCTGCCCACAACAGACACCCTGTGGGGTGGTGAGGCTGAGAAAACCCTGATATCACTGCCCAGTCAGAATAGCTTTATCAGTGCTGTGGCGAGCTCAGTGTCACCCAGCTGGCTGCATGTGGGGGAGTGCAGAATCGAACCCGGCATGCCAGATTAGAAGTCCGCATTCCTATCCACTACAAATATTTTTCAGCCTTCAAGGAACCCTGGAAAGGGTGACATGCTCCTTCAGAGAAGTTGGCATGGAAGTAAGATGTGGGAGCCAGCCAATCGATCAATTGTTCGGTCATTTACTGTTTTTCCATGGTGGAGAAAGAGTCAGCCTGTAGAGCCACAGGGGATGTGGGCTCCAGTGACCTCTAGTGATGTCGCCAGCCATCTGAACTTCTGGGAAAGGCTGCAGAGCCCCTGGGGAGCTCTCCCATAAACACAGGGCTCCACAGAACCCTGGTCGGAAATCTCTGTTCTATACGATACTAGCGGCAAAGCCCATTATATCCAAGAATACAACGGGCACTAGAGCTTGGCAGTGGGAAGAGGAGGAGTTGTCCAGTCTGTAAGAGCATGGGGTTGAATGTGTGTGTTGTGTGGGAGGTTGTGGTGGCGTAGTGACAAATGAGGGCATGGGTGTGGAAAGATGGGTGTCAAGAACCTGTGGTTTGGAATGTTCGTTGAGTGTGGGAGAGGACTGACCTTTGGGAATTGTGGCATAGTGGTTACAGATGAACTTTCCAGAGACATGTCTTCAGATATGTGAAGGGAAAATCAGACTGGAGACTCTTCTTGGGGGAAGATTACATGGCAACCAATTCCCCCCAGTTCTGTGTCATTTCCCTTCTTGTGGGAATTAGGCCACAGACACCGAAATGTCCCTCTGCCCTAATACACATGGGGTAGTCACAGTACACAAGTGTCCACCTTCTCCATTTTTTTCACTGTTGATAAAATGTTATGTGCCCACATGCTTCTTTCATGGTTGCTCCTTAGACGAAGAACTGATTTTTGTACCCTGTTGTTTACTACCCAAAGGAGTCTCAAAGCAATTTACAAACACCTTTTCCATTCGTCTCCCCACAATAGTCAACCTGTGAGCTATGTGGGGCTGTGAGAGGATGAGAGAACTGGGAATGGGCCGCAGTGACCCAACAGGCCTCAGGTGTCTCAAACATTTTCCAGTCATCTTCCCTTCCTCTCCCTCTCACTATTTATAGTTTCAGGCTGTAAGTATTTATTTAGATCTTCCTGTACTTTCCAGACTCATAGGACTGATGCTGGTCTGCCCGTCTGCGCCCCAGAATACAAACAGTTGCTGGTAAGGGCTGGCCATAGCCCATAGCCCAGGAGGGACACACCTGCACCAGTCCCTCCCAACTGCAGGCAAAAATGGCTCCTTTAAAGGCTGGACTCTGAGGCATTGTACGATTTTGAAGTCCCACCTCCAAACCTCCAGGAATATTTCCAACCCAGGGGTAGCCAACCTACAGGTGTGGCCTGGAGAGCTCCTGGAATTACAGCTCACCTGCAGAATATAAAGATCAGCTCCCCAGGCAGAAAGGGCTACTTTGGAGAGGATTGTGATAGAGAAGAAACATTTAAGGCCTCCCACACAGGTTGTTGTTGTTGAATTGAAAGACTTGAGGCCTACTGCACAGGGTTGTTGTGCAGATGAAACAGGAGACAAAACAACCAGCTTCCTCTGCAGAATAACGCTGCGCAGTGGCCTCAAATCTGCAGAGAGTTGCAAAGAAGAAAGACACATGGCTTGGCTGTGTCTAACCCCCGGCCAGAGCAGTATTTTAAGTGAGAAGGGGCTTTTCTGTGGCCTCCCTGTCAGGCAAGTGTTTGGCAGAAGGGGAAAGTCCCCCCCCCCCTCAAAAGGAAGGCCCTCAGGCTCCCCTGCGTTGCTCTTGAAACGCCTCCCTCCCCTCAGTCAGGGCCTGTCAGAGGCTCCTTTGCAGCAGGCCTGAAGGGAGGGGGGAGGGGGAGCACTCTGCAGCCTCCTGCCTGCTCTGTCAGGGCTCTGAGGCAATTCACAGTTGGACATGACAGTTAGGACAGCCTTGGGGCGAAAAGGGCTGGCGTAGCCTATCCAAGCCTCTGTTCTCATCCCCCTTGGCAGCCCTGCTGACCTCCTCTCCCTTTGGTGGTCAGGAGCAGACTGGCAGCCATTTCTCCAGATTGGCTGGATGGAATTTAGGTCTGTCCTGGTGAGGGGCTTTGCGCCTTCCGACTGGCCCCTCCGCTTGTCAGTCCAGGGCCATGGGACCAATTGTTGCCTTTCCTCATCACGGACTGAGCCCACCCCAACACCCCTTACTGTTTTAATATTAAGAGGGAAAAGATGGGGAACACTCACCATTCCGAGGTGTGGAGGCCGCTGTGGGGTTGCTCCAGTTGCTCCAGATTCCAGCCTTCTTGGAACCATAGATGCCAAATGGATTACAACGAACTTGGACAAAATAGACAGTGCCTGGCCTCAGCCCCGCCAGCCGGCATGAGGTCTGGTTGCCTACATTATCCACCACCTGCTGGGGAAGAGAGGCAGTGCTGAGAACTTTGATTCATAGGATGAGGGTTAGCCCACATCAGGCCCCGCAGGGCTCGAATCAGGGACCAAGCACAATGGAAACAGATTCCTTGTCTGAGCTGGCAGGCGGGATGGTAGGCATTGGCAGCCAGGTGATTCTACCCAGAGTTCTGGTCTAGGGGAGCAGGTGATCCCAGTTTCCTGCTTGGAATAAAACTTGATATAAAATCTGCAAAGACACCTCAAATGGGGTAATTCTTCCCTGGGGTAAGTCATCTGGAATGGACTAAATTTATTGCTGTTGAGCAGAAAATCCAAGATGGCACTTGGGAGTTTATCATTTCCTAGTAGAAAAACTCCAAAATGGTGGCCAAAGGATCCTAAAAACAGAGTTTGTATCCACCTGGTGGCTGATACTCCTTGATTAGACCCTCTCTACGGAGTTCTCCCCCCTCCCCCCCACTCTCCTCAAGGCATTTCACCTTCCATTCCGAACTGTCCTCCACTCGATACTGGATCTGATATTTGGCTTGAAAGAGGAAGTCTTTGAGGGCTGGTGGGGCACTCCATCGAACACTGAGTTGGTCCTCCAAGTCTCCGACACGGCTCACGTGGACATTGGAAGGGGGATCAGTTGTCACTGTGAGTGAGCACAACTGTTGTTAAGCTGGACTGGAAGTGTGGCAGCGGGTGTGTTTTAGGCATTCTCTGAACACCAGATCCCAAGAAGTAGATGTGGAAAGCATACCTAACACTGAAACCAGGCGACATTCAACATTCTTCATTGACCCGTGTAAATATGGGAAAACCAATGAGAGGTAAGGGGTTGTTTATTGAAAAACTTGTAAGCTTTTCCAGCATTGAAGATCATTTACAGTGGCAGTACACAAGAGCATTCCGTAACACAACTTGAGGTGTCAATTTCTGGATGGGGCCTGGAGATGTCCCAGAATTACAACTGATCTCCAGGTATGGAGATTAGTTCCACATGGGCAGGGGTGGCCAAACAGTGGCTCTCCAGATGTCCATGGACTACAATTCCCATGAGGTCCTGGCAAGGGGCTAATGGGAATTGTAGTCCATGGTCATCTGGAGAGCCACTGTTTGGCTACCCCTGCTGTAGGGCAAACAGCTGCTTTGGAGGGTGGTCAGGATAACTTATGGAGGTTGCCCCTCTTCCCAAACCTCAGGCTCCACCCCCAAATCAGGAATTTCCCAACCTAAGAGTTGGTTATCTCAAACACAGCTACCGTCTGGCTGGAAAGAACATGTTCTATTTAGTCCTGTATCTTGCTGGATTGCTTTTGGTCTGTCATTCTTTCTGCCAGCCTAGAACATACATTGCAGGGGTGTAGTAAGGATACAAGTGGAATTCGGAATAACCAAGGATGCTACCCTGAGCTCTTTGGAAGCAATGAGGCAGGAACAATTCAAAATCCAGTACCCTCCATTAGAAGAACAGTTGGTTTTTATGCCCCGCTTTTCACTAGTCTCAAAGCAGCTTACAATCACCTTTCCTTCCTCTCCCTGCAATAGACACCCTGAGAAGTAGGTGGGGCTGAGGGAGCTCTGAGAGCTCTAACAGGACTGTGACAGGCCCAAGGTCACCCAGCTGACTGGATGTGGAGGAATGGGGAATCAAACCCAACTTCTCCAGATTAGAGGCCCCCGCTCTTTAACCACTACACCAAGCCATGCACCAGCAAAAGGAATAGTTCCTCAATAGAACAGCATTTCCCATATTCTCAAGAGATAGTCCCACCCCAGGGAGTGCACCAGAAGAAGTACGGAGGGAGGAAGGGAGGCGGCTGGTGGAGGCAGAGGCCAGGGTGCTGGCCATGAAGGAGGGAGGGAGGGAGGCGGCCGGTGGAGGCCAAGGCCGTGCAGGAGGCCAAAGTCAAGGAGCTTCCCTGGGGGCTTCTGGGGCCAGGGTGGAGGCCGTGCCTTAACTTAAAAGCCTTAACTTTGGCCTCCGGTGACCAGGGCGGAGCCTGAGTGGCCCCGACCAGGCCACTACCCTCCCGGGCCCAGGCCTCTGGGAGGCGGGCCGCAGGCTGCGACACATACCCTGCCCTCTAGGCTGGAGGAGGCTGGGGCCCTCCTGGGAGAACAAGTAAGGAGGGAGGATGCTGTGTGCATGTTTGTGTGTGTGTATCCAGGGGGGGGAGTGACCGGAGAGTAGGTCGGGGAAGTGAGAGGGGAGGGGGAAGTGGGGGGGGGGGAAGGAGACTGCATGTGTGTGTTTGTGTGTGTGTTTATGAGAGTGGGGAAGGAGAGGGAGGATGGATCAAACAGTTCCACATGCCTGGGAGTCCCTGGGTGTCACTATTTTATTCATGTTGTACACTACCCTGAGCCAGTATACCAAGAGGACAGTATATAAATAGACTAAATAAAGAAGGCCTTGTGGCATTCGAAAAGCTGTATAAACGTAGCATTTTCACTTTACAAATTATTCACGATCCACAAGTCGTAGTTCAGGTGTGGCCTTTGCCCTTAACTCGCTTACTTGGTCCTTCCATCAGCAAGATGGGGATGACAGCCCTGTCCCACATTTAAGGGTTGGTGTAAGGATTACAAGACAAAGGGCAGAAAGTACACTGAACACTGAAAACGTGCCCCTCCTCACTCTTTTGTTCCAGGGACACACCAGGGATGTCTGATCTGGAATAGTGGCAGCAGGCAAAATTACCTCCCAATTGATCAAATCATCCTTCTTAAGCATGCTGACAAATCAGAATGAGGCCAGCTGTGAACAGAGACTCGTTCCAGAGATACAACCAGCACGAAATTCTGAAGTTGGCTAACCTGCTGTGCTTTTGAATCAGGAGAAGGTCATGCAGAGATACTCATCCACCCACCCCCAGCAGGGCTGGGGCTGAGTGGCAGAAGGCCAGAGCAGGGACTCATGCAGACACTGAAGGCATCCTCGTCTTTCGTGAACCTCTTCCTCTCAGCACTCTAGTAGCTCTCTCAAAGAAGTCTATTCGGGAATTGACAGCTTCAAGAGCGTGGTTTGCGATGGAAAATGCAGATAACTCAAAACTGTTGGACAGCATTTCTTCCTGGCCCTCTATGGGAGCATTCCTCCACAAATGGGACCCATTATAAGTGTACGTGACTTCTTATGGGGTAGCCCAGACCTGATCCCATTCATTCCACCCACCAGCTTCTCTTAGCCAGCACGTTTTTTTGCTTCGGCAGCGGTCCAGGCTGCTAGAGAAAGGGTTAAAAAGAAACAGATGTCTTCAAATTGCAGGGAGGGAGGCAGTGAAAATCCTGGAGAAATCTAATTAGATTAAGAGCAATTTTGCTCACAGATCATCTATTTCCTGCTCTCTCAGGGATGCGTCAGGGATGCAGCTCTCCAGAATCCCAGAGACTGGCCTCTCTCCCTCAAGCACGTTTCCTGGCTCTGCAAGGGAGGTCACTGATGTCACGGACATGACTGGTGGACCTTTCACACTCCAAGGACTGCCACTAAAACCATTGATTGGTCAGAAGTTGGCTGGTCAGAGTTTCATTAGTGATAGGAGGGTGTATAACTAAGCAGCAGGGGTTGTACACTTTGGTTTTGTTTTCTATCTCCTGTAAAGAGTTCCACAAGAGCTTTGCTGCCTCAGTCCAAAGACCAATGGCCATCTTTTTCCCCACAATGGATATCTCTGGAAGGACAGCCAGGGCTAGATTCAGAGGTACCCCATGCAGCATGAATGGCCCACCCTCTGGAAAGAAGAAGGGCTGTTTTTTTAATACCGTGCTTTTCACTACCTGAAGGAGTCCCAAAACGGCTTACAAAACCTTTCCCTTCCTCTCCCCACAACAGCCTCCCTATGAGGTAGGTGGGGCTGGCAGAGCTCTGAAAGAACTGCTCTTTGAGAACAACTCTAAGAGAACTGTGACTGGCCCAAGGCCAGACTGGCAGCATATGGAGGAGTAGGGAATCAAACCCAGTTCTTTCAGTTAGGGTCTGCTGCTCTCTAACCACTACACCATCCTAAGCCGTTGTCTTTGCCCATTTGCAAAGCCTTCTTGTGCCTGCCCACTGTGTCTTGTGGCAGCGAGTTTTGCAAGTTCCCTTGGGGTAGTGCGAGAAGCAGCTCCCATTTTGTGTTTTATTGGGAAAAAACAGAGAAAAAGGCTGCTTGGGAGGGCGAACTCTATGGCATTATACCCCAATGAGGTCCCTCCCCTCCCCAAAGAGCACTCTCCCCAGGCTCCACACCCTAAATCTCCTGGTGTTTCCCCACCCAGAGCTGGCAACCATAATCACTGGCATGGAAACAGAGGTACAGTATCTCTTCATTTCTTAAATGCCCTTGCCATTGTCTTGTCCAATTGTCTCACCTCCTCTTATCCAATTAGATGAGCACAGGGATCAGGATGGTCAAGTTCACTCATACCTAAGTATCTCTTCATACCAGTTTGTGTGGCCGTGGTCTGGCAGTTTTAGTTCCTGTAACTGTGGTGGGCATCTGTGGAGGTAGGACATGGCAAGATGGGAATCTGTGCCAAAGTGTGAACAGCTGCTGGGCATTTGTTAACTTCTTGGGAGGGGAGTTAAAGTTGCACATTTCTGTCTTCTCTGGGAGTTTTCCAGGGATGCAGTGTAACTAGGAAGCACTTTTCTTTTGTCTAGGTGAAGTTCACTAGCAAGTCCATTTGGAAGTGTTTTTACTGTGTCTGAGTAGAGTTCATTGGCAAGTCTACTAGGACAGGGGTGGCCAAATGCTGGATCTCCAGATGTCATACAATTCCCATGAGCCTCTGCCAGCACATGCTCATGGCTCATGGGAATTGTAGTCCATGGACATCTGTAGAGCCACAGTTTAGCCACCCCTGTGCTAAGAGGTCATCTTCGGAACCTCTTTAAGGACTGGAGATGTCCCGGAGGACTGGAAGAGAGCAAACGTTATTCCGATCTTCAAAAAAGGGAGGAAGGATGACCCGAGAAACTACATACCAGTGAGTCTGACCTCTGTTGTGGGGAAGATAATGGAGCAGATATTAAAGACAGCGATCTGCAAACATCTGGAGGACAATTTGGTGATCCAGGGAAGTCAGCATGGATTTGTCTCCAACAGGTCCTGTCAGACCAACCTGGTTTCCTTTTTTGACCAAGTAACAGGTTTGCTGGATCGTGGAAATTCGGTTGATGTCATTTACTTGGATTTTAGTAAAGCTTTTGACAAGGTACCCCATGATGTTCTGATGGATAAGTTGAAGGACTGCAATCTGGATTTTCAGATAGTTAGGTGGATAGGGAATTGGTTAGAGAACCGCACTCAAACAGTTGTTGTCAATGGTGTTTCATCAGACTGGAGGGAGGTGAGTAGTGGGGTACCTTAGGGCTCAGTGATCGGCCCGGTATTTTTTAACATATTTATTAATGATCTAGATGAGGGGGTGGAGGGACTACTTATCAAGTTTGCAGATGACACCAAATTGGGGGGACTGGCAAATACTCCAGAAGATAGAGACAGAGTTCAACGAGATCTGGACACAATGGAAAAATGGGCAAATGAGAACAAGATGCAATTTAATAAAGATGTGTAAAGTTCTGCACTTGGGTCAGAAAAATGAAAAGCATACCTACTGGATGGGGAATACGCTGCTAGGTAACACTGTGTGTGAACGAGACCTTCGGGTACTTGTGTATTATAAACTTGTGGATTGACCAGGCAGTGTGATGCAGTGGTAAAAAAGGCAAATGCCAGTTTGGGCTGTATCAACAGGGGCATCACATCAAAATCACAAGATGCCATAGTCCAATTGTATACGGCACTGGTCAGACCACCCCTGGAGTACTGTGTGCAGTTCTGGAGGCCTCACTTCAAGATGGACGTAGATAAAATTCTAAGGGTACAGAGGAGAGCGACGAGGATGATCTGGGGCCAAGGGACAAAGCCCTATGAAGATAGGTTGAGGGACTTGGGAATGTTCAGCCTGGAGAAAAGGAGGTTGAGAGGGGACACGATAGCCCTCTTTAAGTATTTGAAAGGTTGTCACTTGGAGGAGGGCAAGATGCTGTTTCTGTTGGCTGCAGAGGAGAGGACATGCAGTAATGGGTTTAAACAACAATATAGGCTAGATATCAGGAAAAAATTTTCACAGTCAGAGTAATTCAGCAGTGAAATAGGCTGCCTAAGGAGGTGGTGAGCTCCCCCTCACTGGCAGTCTTCAAGCAAAGGTTGGATACACACTTTTCTTGGATGCTTTAGGATGCTTTGGGCTGATCCTGCGTTGAGCAGGGGGTTGGACTAGATGGCCTGTATGGCCCCTTCCAATTCTATGATTCTATGAGTCTAAGAACTATTTTTGTAATGCATTTGCTGATGAACTTCGCCCCGACACAGGAAAAGCACTTCCAAATTCTAGTTCATCCCTGGTAGACTCCCAGATAAAACAGTTACACACACACACACAAGCACACCCTAAGAAGTCAATAAAATGTACCCATTGGCATGGAGAAATTCCCATCTATGCCAGCCACAGTTACTGGTGAGACATCAGGAACTAAAACTACCAGACCATGGCCACAGAGCCTGGAAAACCCACAACAGAGAGCTACCTCAGCCACAAAAGCCTTTAATATCTCTTGAGCCACATGTGCCATTTAGGGTTGCCAGCTCTCGGTTGGGTATGTCCCAGAGATTTTTGGGGTGGCATCTGAGAAGGGCAGGGTTTGGGAATGAGAGAGACTTCACTAAGGTAGAATACCATAGAGTCCACCTGCCCATCGTGCCACGTTTGTATCTTGTCATCTCGCTGAAGTAGGTAAAACCAACACGCCAAACAGAGTTGCACTGGATGGGATCTGAGAGTTCTGCACATGGCATTTTGATTCCGGTACACACAAGGGCACCATCCCTGGATACTCCGGAACACGGGGGACACAAGAGGCTGAGGGGGCGGTCAGCCAAGGAAGAGGGCAATCCGGTCTTACCAACATCTACGATGTCCAGCATGACCACCTCAGACACGGCTACCCCAAGTCGGTTGGAGGCTTCCACCCAGATTTCGTAAGGAGTGAAAAGTGCCAGGTCTTTGGGGATGTGGCAGGAATACAGTCCAGCTGTGTGATACTGCTGACAGGTGTTATCCCGCCCGTACCACCTAGGAAGCAAATGGCAGGATTAGCTGCACATACAGGCCTCCCTCAGGATCCACCTCCTGGGGTTGCAAATCAATCTGGATCCTAGAGGATTGCCAATTCCCTATAAATGTATAACTTTTCCTCCTGCTGTCTGGGCCTGAGTTCAGATCCCTCAGCCAGGCGGGAAATCCTGAAAACCCAACCCCAGAGAGGAAACATGAATGGGGGAGGGGGGGGGCATAATGGAGCCTCCATTTTCAGAGGCAGTATACCTCAGTATGCCCAGGGGTGACAATAGAGGGGAGCCTTGGCCTCTGCTTAAAGAATTTCTGGCAGAACACTCTGTAAAACACAATATGGACCACAGGTCTGATCCAGCTGGTCTGATCTTATGTTCTGAAATACCTGAAGGACCACCTATACCAAGGATAACCAAACTGTGGGCCTCCAGATGTCCACAGACTACAATTATCATGAGTGGCTCATGGTCATTGTAGTCCATGGTTATTTAGAGACACACAGTTTGGCCAACCTATCACACCACCATGGCCAATCTCTGAGGTCCTGCCTTGCATACCCCACCTCCTGAGATTAGACAGGTTACCACCAGGACAGAGAGCCTCTTGTGGCGCAGAGCGGTAAGGCAGCCGTCTGAAAGCTCTGCCCATGAGGCTGGGAGTTCGATCCCAGCAGCCAGCTCAAGGTTGACTCAGCCTTCCGAAGTTGGTAAAATGAGTACCCAGCTTCCTCGGGGGTAAACGGTAATGACTGGGGAAGGCACTGGCAAACCACCCCGTATTGAGTCTGCCATGAAAACACTAGAGGGAGTCACCCCAAGGGTCAGACATGACTTGGTGCTTGCACAGGGGATACCTTTACCTTTACCTTTTACACCAGGACAGAGCCTTCTTGGTTGTGGAACCAAAGCACTAGAACTCTCTGCCCAGAGAGGCACCTCTGTCCCCAGCTGCTGTAATTCCTGGCCAGGGTGTTTCTGTTGGCATTCCCTCAATTGTTCCCCCCTCCTTGCCCCGTGCTTTACCTTTTGTTTTTATTCTCTTTGTATGTGTATTTTAGCCTGGATTTAATTGTTTTCCTGGTTTTGAATTTGGATACAAATATGGGATGACTGTCGGAGTTACTCCCCAGAAAAACCCTACCAGGCAGGGCTGTCATACAAAGACAGGGTATGTGAAAGGCTTTGGATTTCTGACCCAATTTACTCAAAAGTTGCACTGTGCCTGTGTCCTCGTTGGGGCTCAGATTTCTTGGCTGCAGACTGCTTGGTCTTTTAGCTGAACTCCCCTTCTTTGGGGTTGTCAAACGAGGCTGAAATAGACTTGGTTTGTAACACAGTCCTGCACTTGGCAGGCAGAGCCCAGCGTGGCTACTTGTCTACATGCCAAAAATGACAACCCTGTAGTCTGGCCTTCCTCCCCGCCGGCCTCACCTGAGTTTGTACTTGAGGGTATAATTGGTGTGCAGGTAAGTCTCGCCTTCTGTCCCGGGTGCCCATTTGCAAGTCAGGTCCTTCATATTCTTCGACCAGCACGAGATGTTGGTGGGCTTCTCTGGGGGGACTGGAGACAAAGAAGTAGAAATGTACTGAGGGGACCAGAGCATGGGGAGTCCCCCAAACCCATGGAAAGCACGACTCCCCCAAACCCATGGAAAGCACGCTCACTTCGGGCTTTAAAATAGCAACCCTCCTCGGGCACCCCACATAGCCCTGTGGGGAACAACCCCTCAGGGCAGGCGGGAGAAAATGCCATTTCCACTTGCTGTTCCCATAGTTCTGAGTATCCTTTTGCCGAGCAAGTCTTAAAAATAGCAGGCGATAAAAAGCTTACGATTTGGACAACAGTGATTTGCCAGAGCTCGGCCAAAATAGTTTTTGTTTCAGAAAGAAAGGGTTCTTGTTGGCTGCAACAGCTTTTCTCATAATATACTCCCAGGACCAGAAAAAAATAATATTGTTTTTATTGGTTAAAGGTCTTAGATGAGCTGCAAATGCAGATATATCAGAAGCAGCAAGGGCTGGTTCGTGTTAGGTGGCCTGCGCTTGGAAAAAATGGGATAGTAGGGCTTGCAAGTTAAGGGCTGGCCCTGTAGGGCAGCCCCATAAAGTAGGGCAGAACTCTTGCATGGTGGTGGAAAGCCGGGGCAAAACGAATCACCTACCAAGATCAGTTCCCATGGGGAAATGGCTGCTTGTGAAGGTGGACCGAATGGCATTATACCCTGCAGAGGCCGACTGCGCCCTTCCAGGCTCCACCTCCCCTCAAAATCTCCCAATTTTTCCCAACTTAGAGCCAGCAATCTTAGGCACATCCCCCAACCGCCAGTACCCTAAACATGGTGTGGTTGTTCACAATGCCCACTGAGAGCCAGTGTGGTGTGGTGGTTCAGAGTGGCGGACTCTCATCTGGGCTTGATTCTCTGCTTCTCCACATACAGTCAGCCTTGTGCTAGTCACAGTTCTCCTACAGCAGTTCTCTCAGAGCTCTCTCAGCCCCACCTACCTCACAAGGGGAAGGAAAGGAAAGCCACTCTGTAAGCCACCCTGGGACTCCTCCGGGTAGTGAAAAGCAGAATATTAAAAAAACCTCAGCTTTTTTTGTTTGGAGTGGTTCTTACTGCAGCTTGCAAATGTTCACCGATGGAGCACCTGTTTTGATTCCAGATAATCCCAGGCGTAATTCCTCGCTTCTCCGTTTAAAAGGAACTTGATTCTCTGGCCCAGAAATGGCTTCTACTGTGGTTTACCAGCTCCGGGTTAGGAAACGCCAGGAGACCCTAGTATCTTGTTTTGAGAACCTTATGGGGTTGCCATACATTGGCTGTGACTCGAACACCCCACCACCAAGCTAGTGGGAGGGGGGGTCATCATCTGGGCATGAAATTGGGGTCACTGTGGGTGTTTCCTGCATTGTGCAGGGTGTTGGGCTAAATTAACCTGGATGTTCCTTCTAACTCGATTCTAAGGGTCATTGCTACATCCTTTGGCAGTGAGTTCCACTAGTTTGTATCCCCCAAAGCTTAATGGGATGCTCCTTTGAGAAGAAACAAGCCTTGGAAGTGGCGGGTTGTGAACATACGTCCAATGTAGAGACACGACCCAGCCAAGATGCCTCCGTCCTTGCTGTGGCAGACCAGATTATCCCCCGACTGTTGTTGGGATCCATTCAAATTGGAGACGGTCACGCTTAGAGTTGTGGCACTGCGAACCTCATAGGTTTCTGCTGGGAGCCTCCGGCCATTGAGAGTCCAGTAAAGATCCTCGGCTCTGAGGTTCGAATCAGCCCCAACTGAGCAGGAGGCGGTGAGCGAGGAGCCGATGAGTAGGGTGGGGTCTTGGGGAGAGATGACCACGGGGTCTGTAGCAAACATGGGGGAAACAAAAGAGGACAGATCAGGCTTTTCCTTGCTCACTGGGCTGCACCCAAGAAAGCCACACTGGAAGAGGGCAGTTTTGCCTGCTTTGTGGTCAGTGGTTTAAATATAGGTTCGCTCCTTCTCCCTGCTCATATATTTACATCATATATTTACATGCTAATGAGGAATGGAATTTCTTTTCTTTTAAACAGGCTTTCTCAACCAGGGTTCTGTGAAACCCTGGGGTTTCTTGACAGCGCTGGGGTCAGGAATCAGGCATAGATTGGCGAGTAGAGTCTGTGATAATGGAACTTCCAGGTCCAGGTGAAGTAAGGATCTAAAAGCAGTACTTTTAGAGCTCAGACAGCTGGGAGCATGTGGAGAGAGCTGCTGGGGAGAGCTGCTGCTGGTGACCAGGTGAGGCTATTGTGGTGCTGATTGTGGTGATTGCTGGGTGATTGCCAGGAGGATTAAAAAGGGCTGCTCCTCGCCAGAGGTTACTATGGACCTCCAGGACACTCATCCCATCATCTGCAATGAGTGTGACATGATTGCCTTCCTCCCTGAAGACAAGATGTAAGCTGGTAAGACTTTTGGAGGAAAGGATTAGGGGCTTAGAAGAGAGGATAATTACTCTGACAGAAATTAAGAAAGGGGAGGAGTTCATAGATAGGAGCTGTGCAACTCTGAATAAAGAGGATACAACCAGTCCTGAAGAGGATATGGGGATTGACCTCACAGAATCACAAAATCACAGAGTTGGAAGGGGCCATACAGGCCATGTAGTCCAATCCCCTGCTCAACACAGGATCAGCCCAAAGCATCCTAAAGCATCCAAGAAAAGTGTGTATCCAACCTTTGCTTGAAGACTGCCAGTGAAGGTGAGCTCACCACCTCCTTAGGCAGCCTATTCCACTGCTGAACTAATTCCACTGCTGAACTACCTCCTTACGAAGCCTCTGCAGACAGGAAAAAGACTCAAAAGTATAGAACGAGAAGGTTATTGGAGCCTTTGGAGCTCCAGAATAGATTTCAGGCCCTTGCAGAGGAGGTACAAGTGTCAACGAGGGAAGAGGTCCAAAAACAAAGTCTAGGAGTGAAGAGGCCACGGGAATAGAAGGAAATGGAGTTGAGAAGAAAAAAAAAGGAGAGTACTGGTAATTGGAGACTCCCTGCTAAGAGGAATGGATCGCCATGTGGCTGGGCCCGACCCCCTAACCTGAGAGGTGCGTTGCTTGCCAAGGGTGAAAATTAAAGACATTTCAGAACGGCTGCCCAAACTCCTCAAATCTACGGATCGCTACCCATTTGTGATGGTCCACGTGGGAACCAATGATATGTCCGTGAATACCATCGCTCCTATTAAAAAAGACTATCAAGATCTAGGGAGGAAGCTCAAGCAAATGGGGGCACAAGTGGTATTCTCTTCAATCTTGCCTGTCAAGGGAAGAGGAATGCATCGGGAGAGGAAGATAATGGAGGTGAACCAGTGGTTGCGTAGTTGGTGCTGGCAGGAGAGATTTGGTTTCTGGGACCATGGGATAGGCTTTCTTGAGGAAGGCCTACTAGCACCTGATGGACTGCACTTATCCAAGTTGGGGAAGAATGTGTTTGGCAGGAACCTGGGGAGATTCATCAGGAGAGCTTTAAACTGAAGCCACAAGGGGAAGGAGACGTTCAACATAGGGAGTGTAAGGAAGGAGACCGATCGGGGGCAGCCCTACCAGGAAGGCCAGCTCATAATGAAACAAAAGTAAAAGGGTTCATATGCCTTTATACTAATGCCCAAAGCATGGGCAATAGGAAGGAAGAGCTGGAACTTCTCATGCTGATGGAAAGGTATGATAGCCCTCTTTAAGTATTTGAAAGGTTGTCACTTGGAGGAGGGCAGGATGCTGTTTCTGTTGGCTGCAGAGGAGAGGACACGCAGTAATGGGTTTAAACTACAAGTACAACGATATAGGCTAGATATCAGGAAAAAAATTTTCACAGTCGGAGTAGTTCAGCAGTGGAATCGGCTGCCTAAGGAGGTGGTGAACTCCCCCTCACTGGCAGTCTTCAAGCAAAGGTTGGATGCCTTTTCTTGGATGATTTAGGATGCTTTGGGCTTATCCTGCGTTGAGCAGGGGGTAGGACTAGGTGGCCTGTATGGCCCCTTACACCTCTATGATTCTATGATTCTATGATTTAGTAGGCATCACAGAAACGTGGTGGAATAATTCTCATGACTGGAATGTAAAATAGTGGATGGATATGAACTGTTCAGAAAAAACAGAATAGATCAAAGAGGTGGAGGAGTGGCACTGTATGTGAGGCTGACAATTTCATTTATCAAATGGTAGATGAACCCACAAGAGGTTCAGCCATACTGGACTTAATACTGACCAACAGACAAGAGTTGGTGGATGAGGTGATGGAGGTGGGGGCCCTAGGGGGAAGTGACCATGTCCTCATAGAATTCCTTTTGAGATGGGGGTGGGGAGGAAGCTTGTAGCCAGACGCGGATGTTGGATATTTGTAGGGCAAACTTTAATAAACTCAGAGACATGATGAGTGTCATACCATGGACGAGAATGCTGGAAGGGAAGGGAGCATGTGAAGGGTGGGTGCTACTCAAACAAGAGCTATTGCATGCTCAATCAATGACTATTCCAGAAATACGAAAACACTGCAGGAGCTCTAAGAAACCTATTTGGATGAAGAGAAAACTTCAAGAGGAACTAAGAAAGAAAAGGAAAATGTTCAGGAAATGGAGGGAAGGACAGAGCTCTAAAGAAGAGTACCTACAGGTTACTAGGCACTGTAGATCAATCATCAGAAAGGCCAAAGCTGAGAGAGAGCTAAGAATGGCCAGGGAAGCCCATTGTAACAAGAAAAGATTTTTTTCAGTTATGTGAGGAACAAACATAAAGTAAAGGTGGCAGTAGGCCCACTGTTGGGTGCAGATGGACAAACTCTAACGGAGGATGCAGAGAAAGCAGAAATTCTCTGCGCCTATTTTACATCTGTTTTTTCCCACAGGTCAAAGGGTTTAGCACATCTAGAGATGGCAGTAGCCAAGGGATAGTGTCTGGGTGGCAGGTTGATATAGACAGAGAGGCATTTTGCTGCACTGGATGAGTTCAAATCCCCTGGTCCGGATGAAATGCACCCGAGAGTGCTCAAAGAACTTTCCGTAGAACTTGCAGAACCCTTGTCCATCATCTTCGGGACCTCCTTAAGGACTGAAAGAGAGCAAGCGTTATTCCGATCTTCAAAAAAGGGAGGAAGGATGACCCAGGAAACTACAGACCAGTGAATCTGACCTCAGTTGTGGGAAAAATAATGGAGCAGATATTAAAGGGAGCAATCTGCAAACATCTGGAGGACAATTTGGGGATCTAAAGAAGTCAGCATGGATTTGTCTCCAACAGATCCTGTCAGACCAACCTGGTTTCCTTTTTTCACCAATTAAGAGGTTTGCTGGATCGTGGAAATTCGGTTGATGTCGTTTACTTGGATTTTAGTAAAACTTTTGACAAGGTTCCCCATGATGTTCTGATGGATAAGTTGAAGGACTGAAATCTGGATTTTCAGATAGTTAGGTGGATAGGGAATTGGTTAGAGAACCGCACTCAAAGAGTTGTTGTCAGTGGTGTTTCATCGGACTGGAGAGAGGTGAGTAGCGGGGTACCTCAGGGCTCGGTGCTCGGCCCGGTACTTTTTAACATATTTATTAATGATCTAGATGAGGGGGTGGAGGGACTACTCATCAAGTTTGTAGATGACACCAAATTGGGAGGACTGGCAAATACTCTGGAAGATAGAGACAGAGTTCAACAAGATCTGAACACAATGGAAAATGGGCAAATGAGAACAAGATGCAATTTAATAAGAATGTGTAAAGTTGTGGGTCTGGGTCAGAAAAATGAAAAGCATGCCTACTGGATGGGGGATACGCTTCTAGGTAATACTGTGTGTGAACGAGACCTTGGGTTACTTGTGGATTGTAAGCTAAACATGAGCAGGTAGTGTGATGCAGCGGTAAAAAAGTCAAATGCCATTTTGGGCTGTTATCAAAAGGGGCATCACATCAAAATCACAAGATGTCATAGTCCCATTGTATACGGCACTGGTCAGACCACATCTGGAGTACTGTGTGCAGTTCTGGAAAGAACTTCAAGAAAGACGTAGATAAAATTCTAAGGGTACAGAGGAGAGCGAGGAGGATGATCTGGGGCCAAGGGACCAAGCCCTATGAAGATAGGTTGAGGGACTTGGGAATGTTCAGCCTGGAGAAAAGGAGGTTGAGAGGGGACATGATAGCCCTCTTTAAGTATTTGAAAGGTTGTCACTTGGAGGAGGGCAGGATGCTATTTCCATTGGCTGTAGAGGAAAGGACACACAGTAATGGGTTTAAACTTCAAGTACAACGATATAGGCTAGATATCTGGGGAAAAAATTCACAGTCAGAGTAGTTCAGCAGTGGAATAGGCTGCCTAAGGAGGTGGTGAGCTCCCCCTCACTGGCAGTCTTCAAGCAAAGGTTGGATACACACTTTTCTTGGATGCTTTAGGATGCTTAGGGCTGATCCTGTGTTGAGCAGGGGGTTGGACTAGATGGCCTGTATGGACCCTTCCAACTCTATGATTCTGTGATATTTTATTGAGCAGAAACACTTTAGCAGCCAACATGCACCAAGACTCATTGAACAAATGTCTTGGCAGAGACAAAGATACATTAAACATTGGGGTGTACTTATAGGGGGGACCAAGGATGGGAGGTGGGATGAAGAAGAAGAGTTGGTTCTTATATGCCGCTTTGCCCTACCTGAAGGAGTCTCAAAGCGGCTTACAGTCCCCTTCCCTTTCCTCTCCCCACAACAGACACCCTGTGAGGTGGGTGAGGCTGAGAGAGCCCTGATATCACTGCTCGGTCAGAACAGTTTTATCAGTGCCGTGGCGAGCCCAAGGTCACCCAGCTGCTTGCATGTGGGGGAGCACAGAATCAAATCCGGCATGCCAGATAGAAGTCCGCACTCCTAACCACTACACCAAACTGGCTCTCATGAGTACATGAAATGACAGGAAGGTGCATTCGCAAAAGTAACAAAGATTCTGAGGCCATCCAGATGGCCCAGTGTTTGATCTAAACTAATAGCCTGTTGAGATTCCAGCGAGACAAGCAAGATCATTCTAAGCTAAGGTGACCAGATTTTAACATTGGTAAAGCGGGACACCATTGCCCGGGGTGGGTTCTTGATTAAAAATTTGGTCTATATGGAGCAACAAAAATTTTCATAGAACGCATAGAACGCAAAAATAGTACTGTAATATATATTTTTTAATTTCAACATAAGTACAATTTGCCAGGTGCTGCCAGATGTCCCTCGAAAAGTCAGACAATCTGGTCACCTTATTCTAAGTGGAATAGATAAGAGCAACCCGCTGAGGGCAGCGTTGGTATGCAAAGCCGAACAGGAAACAATCCAAGGATTTATGACCCCGGCCTGGAACCCAGGAGAAATATGCGCGGAGGAGGCATGAATCAGGATTCATGACACCTGGGAGGGTTTTCCAAATGAGTGGAAGTAAATTAATTTATATATATATATATTAATGTGTTAAATATTTATTGGGTGATATGACCATTTATGGTCATGTTGACTCACCCCCTCCCCAATACCCAATGATGGACCTGGAGGGGGCGGGAAAGGGAGGGGCCCTGGATGGGCGTGTCCACAGCTCTGCTTCCCAGCCATGTTCTGTACAATCGCGCCACTTCGGGGGCTTCTCGAAGACTAAAGAATGTTTCAGGGGTTTCTCAATAGTAAAAAAGTGGAGAAAGGCTTTTAAAAAGGAAGGATAATCTTTTAAAAGCAAAGAGTCAGAAAACCAACATGATGTGGTGGTTAAAAGTCTCAGACTAGGCCCTGAGAAACTCAGGTTTGAATGCCTGTTCTGCCATTGAAGCTCGCTGGGCGATTTTGGGCTGGTGACACACTTTCAGCATAACCTTCTTCACAGAGTTGTTGTGAAGAGAATAAGGTAAGCCGTCCATTGAATCATAGAATCATAGAGTTGGAAGGGGCCATACAGGCCATCTAGTCCAACCCCCTGCTCAACGCAGGATCAGCCCAAAGCATCCTAAAGCATCCAAGAAAAGTGTGTATCCAACCTTTGCTTGAAGACTGCCAGTGAGGGGGAGCTCACCACCTCCTTAGGCAGCCTATTCCACTGCTGAACTACTCTGACTGTGAACATTTTTCCCTGATATCTAGCCTATATCGTTGTACTTGAAGTTTAAACCCATTACTGCGTGTACTGGCGGAATGGCAGGATACAAAAGCAAAATGTGAGTAGTAAGTATTTCTAAGGTTTAGAATGGAAGTTATGGAGCTATAACCGGTAAACTTCCAACATCCTTAATTTATCTATTGCTGAATGGGACAAGAAAAGGTAGAAGCTGCAAACAGGTGCAGACGGAATGTTTCTCAAATATTGGAGCAGCCGAATATGTTTTAACATTCTCACTTGTATTCATCGTGGAGGGGTAGGAATGGCAAAAATTCTAGCCTTCAAGAGACTCTGCAGAACTATGACAAATAGAATTATACAACAATATTCAAAAATATGGCTGGGAGCAGAGCTTTTAAACTAGATTCATACCTTCTGAGACAATCATAGAATCATAGAATCATGTGGTCTGACCAGTGCCGTATACAATGGGACTATGACATCTTGTGACGGATTGTATGATCCCTTTGCCACAGGGGCAGTTCTGAGTGTGAGTTCCTTTCCGCATTATGTCCTGAATCCAGGGCAAAAAAGTGACAGGAAGAAGTGGATGGCACAAATGAACCTCTCCATCACAACCCCTGTGCAAAGATACTTTCCCTACCACTGGTCCAATGCCCAGCCGTCAATCCACCTGCTTCTAGTAGCACCAGGCAGGTTGGAGGGGGGGGTACTTTGTGCTTTGGTGCAGACTGGCTGCAATCCCTGATTGTCTATTGTTTGCCATAGATTAGGTACCGTACTTTGGTGTCTGTTTTGCAATGAAAACTGCCCCATTGGATCAAGTTAATGAAGAAACAGAAGGGTTAAAGAACTCCAGAGTTAAGGGTCCAGTAATATTGTATCTCAATATATAATAAACATGCTACTAAATAAATGGAAATACGTGTATTTATCACAAATAAATTAAACACACTTGTAGGAAGAAGAAGAGTTTGTTTGTACCCCTTCCCACTACCTGAAGGAGTTTCCAAGTGGCCTATCCTTCCTCTCCCTTCAACAGACACCCTAGGAGGGAGGCTAGGGATGAGAGAGCTCTGTTCGAACTATAACTGGCCCAAAGTCACCCAGCTGGCTGCATGTGGAGAAGGAGTGGGAAATCAAATCTGGTTCTCCAGACTAGAGGCCATCACTCTTAACCACTACACTACGCTGGATATCAAAGGATAAAAACAGAAGCGTGTCCAGAGGATGGCAACAAAGATGGTGAGGGGTTTGGAGACCAAGACATATAAGGAAAGGTTGGGGGAGCTTGGTCTGTTGGCCTGGAGACAAGACGACTGAGAGGGGATATGACAGACATCTTCAAGTATTTAAAAGGCTGCATATATAGGACGGAGCAGAATTGTTCTCTCTTGCTCCGGAAGGACGGACCAGAACCAATGGGATGAAATTAATTCAAAAGAGATTCCGTCTAAACTTCTGGAAGAAGTTCCTGACAGACAGAGCAGTTCCTCAATGGAACAGGCTTCCTCGGGAGGTGGTGGGTTCTCCATCTTTGGAGATTTTAAAACAGATAGCCATCTGATGGGGGGGCTGATTCTGTGAAGGCTCAAGGGGGTGACAGGTTAGAGTGGATGAGCGATAGGGTTGTGAGTGTCCTGCATAGTGCAGGGGGTGGGACTAGATGACCCAGGAAGTCCCTTCCAACTCTATGATTCTATGATTTGCTGCTTACTAGAACAAGGCCATCTAATGTCCTGTAGCCCATCAACTGACATGAGAAGCTCACCCCGGACATCCAGCAGTCCAAGGCAGACTGCTTCAATTCATGGAAGTTTCACGGCACTTCTTGTAGCTAATATCCCTCAATAGATCTGATGCTTGTCTCTCTCCTGATGGAGAAAGCGGATTTAGGATCATGGAACCGCATGGTTCTCTGCCTGGGGGCAGGGCTGTGCAAGGCCCCAGGTTTCCTGTGGAGATCTGCCATACCACAGACTGTACTTGCTATAAACTGTCCATCCGTTGTTAGGAGAATTGTAGAGATCCTTTGGGCAACTGCCACCAGATGGTGCCAACCTACACACACTTTCAGGGGCAAATTCCTGCTTATTTTGGGAGGGGGGATTAGTTCAAAGCATGCGTCTTTGGACACATCGGTGGGTCAGATGTGAAGGAGCAGAGAAAAAGATTTATGAGCATGTTTTGAACTACACTATTACTCTAGCACCATGGACATACCTCAGGTGGCAATGAAAACAGACCAGCAATAAAAGTGCAGCTTTAGGAATCATACCATCATTCAATGAATTATAGCTCCATCATTTGTCTCATGTGAAGAGGTGGAGAACAAACTGCTCACTTGAACTGAATACTAGGAAGGATACAGACATTTTTTTTTGGGGGGGGGAACCTCTAATGTGTACCCAGTACTGGGGAGGGGGGTGAATTTTGGATAGACAAAAACCCCTTTTGACCCAAATAACTAGACTGAACCTTCTATGGGGGCACCCTCTCGACCCAAATAAATAGGGAGGATAATGAATTTTGAAAAAACAAAACCCTCTCATTTAATCTGAATACTAAGGAAAATACCGAATTTGGGTGGGAAACCTCTCATGAACCAAATACTAAGGAAGGATAATGGATTTTGAAGGGAAAAAATCCTCTTGGCCTGAATAACTGGGGAGGAAACTGAATTGGGGGTGGTACCCTCTCATTTGACTTGATTAGCTGTAAGGATAATGAATTTCAAAAATTGACTGGTTTTGATTCAAACACCCCCTCTTTCAGTTTTCCTCCCCCCTCTGTGAGAATGCGTATTATCACACAAGTTTCCCTTTCCTACTGCCAGATTTCCCTGTTAAAACTGACGCATTTTTCAACAGGGTTTTTACATCCATGGCTCGTAAAAGGCATGAAAGAAACAAGAGAATAACAGAATAAGAGACAAACATAACATCTGAAGAAATATCTCCAGTGAAGCAGACCTCCCTCTCTCTGGGCCCCTGATCAATCCAGTGATTCCAACCCTGGAGGTTCTGACCCTGTGTTTTGGGAAGCATCATCCATCCTCTGCCAATGGATAAAAGGCAGCCATCTTGGTTCTTTGTTCTACCAACTGAGCCCCTCTCTCCTCCAAGCAAAAATGCACACTAATTGCTCCTCCAGTTGGAAGGGAAGTCTACAAGATTGAGATCCTGGACATCTGGTCCCACTCAGCCAAAGGCCAACTGAATATTAAGGTAATTCCTTTGGTCTGCGGAGGTATCCAGGAACGGATGCCTGGATTGAATTCTGTGTGGTATTCCCTCGAGGCGGCTCATCAAGGGAGTTCTCGCTTGCTCGCTCAGTGTGCAAATTCCAGTTTGGGAGAGTGGAGCTAAAAGCACAAAGAGGGTATTTTCTTTTCCGGAGAGCTGCAGGAGCTTCTGGCCTGCCCTGCTCAACCTCTTCCGGCCTCCAGGCAGCAGGTATGGCAGGTTTGGATGACAAATGTGGTCGTACTGTTGACACCAGATGGATGAAAGACTCGGCCTGTAGGGATGGCTCCTAGCATGCTTCCCCACAAGGAATTTACTGCCTTCCTGAGTCTCCCTGTCCCAACCCCAAACTGTTGCTTTAAATAGAGTCATTGTCCACCGGAGTCGCTTCAATACGGTCCAAAGAAGAAATGAACAGAGTATGTGGGGTCCGAGACAGCCATGCCAAAGAATTTATTTATTTAATAACATTTTCTACCGGCTTTCCCCCCTAATCAGGATACCCAAGGCGGTACACATAAAACAAATGAATGCATAAAACAGCATTTAAAATAATTCAGTGAAAACACATACCACCATAATCAAGGAGGAAGGCCAATAGCCATTATGGGGGTATGTCAAATGAAACACCTGTTGGCCAAAGAAATTACAGAGATGATGTTGATGATGATGTTATCAGTTCAGTCATGTCCAACCCTCGGAGATTCTATAGGAAAGTTTTCGCCATCCGTTTCTATCAGTGACTGCTTCTTTTAGTTGATTCATGTTCATCCCTGATCGTGTTGAGCCAGCAGATCCTTTGGCGACTATGTTTCCTTTTGCTGCTGACCATGCCAAGCATTAAAGATTTCTCCAATGAGTTTGATCGCATGATGTGTCCAAAGTAAGTGATCTTAAGCTGCAATATCTTGCCTTCTAATGACATAGTTGGTTTGCTCTTCTCTAAAACTAACTTGTTAGTAACTTTGGCTCCATGGTATTCGCAGCGTTCGTCTCCAACACCATAATTTGAAAGCATCTATTCTCCTTCTGTCTTCCTTGTTCAGGGTCCAGCTTTCGCATCCATAGGTTGTTATGGGGAAGACAATGCATTGACTAGCTGGCACTTTGTATTAAAGCTATCCTTATCTTTCCATATTCGGTTCATGCCTAACATTGCGTTCCAGCCCAGTGTTATTTGCCATTTGATTTCATGGCTGCATCCACCACCTCGAGTGATCATAGAGCCACGAAAGATGAAATCATCAATACATTCAATGTTCTCGTTGTCAATCGTGACTTTGGTGCTCCTGCCAATAGTTGTCATGATGATGATAATGATGATGATGATTTGGGACCTTTCCACACGGGGAACAATGTTGCCAATTGGTCCCACAAAGCGGAAACACTATGGGGCTTTCCGCACCGGGATCCTTGTAGCAAATTGTTTGCTGAACGAAAAATCGCCATTTAAAATAGTGCAATTAGTCATTATGCATACCTGACTTTGTAGTGGAATCCAGTTGCGTTTCTATCGTTTCCCACAAGCTTCCGGTCTCAGCAAAAATCGCTAGACAGGAAGCGCTATTGCTGAGCTGTGTCCCGCCCCTGGCCGTCAAGCAGCCAATGGGCAGCCGTTTGCATGCTCCCAAACAGCCCCTTTCCCTTTAAGAAAGGTTTTTTTTTTTTTAAACACACCCATTGCAACGAATATGTGTTGATTCGTTGCAACGGAGAGACCCATCAGCTGGCAGGTGTGTTTGAGCTGTCGTTTCATCGTTGCCACGCTCCCCCCAAGTGAAAAAAAAAATCCCCCCCTCACGGGCCCGATTTTCGGCCGAAAACAGTGTAAAAAATAAAGTGAAAATACATCAGCAAATGGGCTTGTCTGTTGTTTGTGCTTAGTGAATAAACAGCTCTGGGGAGGGACTGAAGCCGGGGAAGCCTCTAAACAGGCTTGCTGGTGGGTTGAACTTCGCTCGCTCGGAGAAAAAAAATGGCGATCGCTTCACCGGAAGATCAGAGGAGAGAGCCAGGGGGAGGGACTTTGTAGAAACCACAACAATGGTAACGCACAGAACTTTTCCGCTAGTGTTGCAGATTGGTTGCAGGAGTGTAGCGCTTTCCGGAGGGTGAATCCACTTTTGGGGATTTCCCTGAAAGCGCTACAAGGAAGCGCTTTTTGCGGATCGGTTTCAGGTGTGTGGCAGATTGTCAATGACGTTGTGCATAATGGCAAATCAGTAGCGTTTTCAATTGGCAACCATTGTGCGATTTTGAAGGTGTGCGAAAAGCCCCTATTTTTAAAAGTGCAATCTCCGCGTTACGCGTACCTGCCTTTTTAGTGGAATTCAGTAGCGTTTCATTCATTCCCCACAGGTTTCCGATCTCGCAAAAATCGCTAGACAGGAAGCAATTTTTTCTGTGCTTTGTCCCGCCCCTGGCCGTCAATCAAGTGTACAGCCAATGGGCGGTTGTTATCATGCCCTGGGAAAGCCCCTTTCCCTTTAAGAACAGGTTTTTTTAAAAAAGAAAAACACATGTTGCAACGAATATGCCTTGATTCTTCCTAACGGAGAGACCCATCTAGCTGGCATGTGAGCTGGCAAGTCATCGTTACCACACTCCCCCGAGTGGAAAAAAATCCCCCCCCCCCCGCACGGGCGCGATTTTCGGCCAAAAATAAAGGGAACTTGCAAACGGGGCTGTGTTGTACTTGGGGACTTAGGGGAGCTTTAAAGCACTTCTGTGGAGGGACTGTAGCCGGAGAAGCCTCGCTGGGTGAATGAAGGCTCGCTGGTTCGTTGCTTTCTGCTCGCTCCGAGAAAAAAAAATGGCGATCGCTTCGCCGGAAGTTCGGAGAGAGCCAGGGGGAGGGACTTGTTGGAACCGCAACAATGGGAACACGCAGGTCTTTCTTACTACTGTTGCAGAAAGTTTGCAAGAGTATAGCGCTTTTAGGAGGGTGAATCCACTTTTCCCGATTTCCCTTTAAGCGCTACAACGAATCACTTTTTGCGGGACTGTTTCAGGAGTGTGGCAGATTGTGTGCGACAATTTGCGGAACTGCAAATTAGTAGCGTTTACAATGTGCAAGCCTTCTGCTACATTAAAGTTGTGTGGAATGGCCCTTGGATTTATAGTCCGCCACTCTCCTAATGCTTGTGGCAGGTAACAGCATATAAACCCCCCCGATAAAAACCCCTAGTACGTAAAAACCATCCTAATACATAAACACCTCAACCAACCCAACACAGTGACATTACCCAAGGAGAAGACCAGGGATAGCCTAAAAGGACTGCAGAGGAGGGGGACCCGATCTCACCAGGTGGCGCTGGCCTCAGCTATAAGCCTGGTGGAAGAGCTCCGTTTTGCAGGCCCTGCAGAAAGCTGATAAATCCCGCAGGGCCCGCAGCTCTTCCGGGAGCTCATTCCACCAGGTAGGGGCCAGGGCCAGATGCACCTCCCGGAGGCTAGGAACCAATAACAAGTTAGTCCCCAGGGAGCGTAAGACCCTGTGGGGAGCATAGGGCGTCAGGCGGTCCCTCAAGTATGTGGGTCCCAGACCGCGGAAGGCCTTAAAGGTTAAAACCCAAACCTTGAATCTGATCCGGCTAGCAACTGGTAACCAATGCAGCTGCCTCAGCACTGGCTGGATGTGGTCGTCCAAGATGTTTCTGTTTTTCACCAGCTGCAATTTCCAGATCAGGCGCAAGGGTAGGCCCACGTAGAGCAAGTTACAGAAATCTATTCTATAGGTCAGTGGTCCCTAATCTTTTTATCACCGGGGACCACTCAACGCCTTTTACTGAGGCCCGGTGGGGGGGGTAGTTTACTCCTCTACTCTCAACCACTGCCCTAGCACTCTCTGATCACTATGGTAATGTTTAAACATCCCTTCAAAATAAGATACAGACACGCCACAACAATGAAGTGTGTTGTAAAGGGCTGGGGGGGGGGATGAAGTAAAGGCCGGGGGGGGGGGGGAGAAGGCGTCCCTCGGGGCCCACCTCCAATTAGTCGAAGGACCACATGTGGTCCACGGCCCACAGGTTGGGGATCGCTACTATAGGTGACTGTCGCACTGTGGCCAGGTGGTCAGGAGACAGGTAGGGCGCTAGTAGCCGGGCCTGGTGAAGATGGAAGAAAGCCGCGCTTCCTGATCTGCTCCCTTCCCCCCAAATCACAAGACCTCCGTTTTGGCAGGGTTGAGTTTCAGACGGCTCTGTTCGAGCCATCCAGCCATGGCTTCCAAACATCTGGCAAATCGATCCGGGGGGGAATTCGAGCGGCCGTCCATCAGGAGATATAGCTGGGTGTCATGAGTGTACTGATGGCAGCCCAAGCCATAGACCCTGACCAGCTGGGCCAGAGGGCACATAAAGATGTTAAGAAGTATGGGGAAGAGCACCGAGCCCTGTGGAACTCCACAAGGAAGGCCAAATGGGCTCGATAACTCACCCCCCAACGCCACCCTCTAGGTCCGGTTTAGGAGGAAGGAGCATGTCCAGCATAATGCTGTGTCCCTTATCCCTGTCCCGGTGAGGTGGCATGCTAGTAGCTCATGGCTGACCACATCAAATGCGGCTGACAGATCTAACAGAACTAACACAGCAGAAAACTCTCTCCAGTTCAGGCTGTGTATGGAGCATTTTGCAAAAGAATGGAACAAATAAACATCTGGATGATGGAGCTGCCATGGGGCCTGAAACCAACCCTAGAATCGTTACAGTTTGGAATATCCAACCCAACAGTTACTGGAACAGCAGGAGGGGAGAATTCATTCCAACCTATAGATAGGCCTCAAAAAGGCCAATCAATTCTGAAGGAAGTATCTGGGTAGGGAGGTGTTTGCCCCAAACAAAGCTTTTCAAAGTAAGAGAGCACCAAACCCTGTGAAGTGAACAGTCTCAAAGTTCCCAGAAAAGCTGGTCAGAAAACCAGCCATCTTTCTCATCCTGGGCTGTTTTTTTAAAGCCACGGTCCTTCCTTTCCTCCCCCCCCCCCCCCACACACCATTTGCCAAGAGACTGCAGACTGGAACATGTGTTTTAAAAGGGAAAGGTGTGAAGTTTTCAAATTGGAGAGGAAGAAGCAGGGGGCTTGAGAAAGGGGAGAGAAGGGGAAGACAGCCAAGACGTGGTATGCTGGCCTTCCCAGTATACCTGCGAGAGGTTTTACGGCTTTCGGATTTAAACAGAACAAAACAAAAAATTACTGATCAGGTGCTAAGTAATACTGAAAAGTAAAAACACATTTTCAAGGTGTCGGAAACATTTATTCTGCTCCTTTGAATGGCTGGGTTTTATTGCGTTTTTTATTATTTGGGTTTTAAACAGCTGGAAGTGGGGGAAGGAAAGCCCAATTTATAAACAGACACAAACACATTTTAGTATGCTTGCTTCCCTCCACTCTCCATCCGTTAGGCAATCTCTTTGATTTTCACCCCTCAAGAGTAATTACTTGGCAGTTCCAGAAACACATCACCACAGGATAGGCTGGTTTCAGTCATTGTTCAATTAATTAGAATGATAACGTGAAATTATGCCAGAAGCATTCAAGTGGTCTCCTAATTTAAAGAAATCATGTCCAATTAATTGCACCCCTTGCTTACTGGAGTCCCGTCTGCAGAGGACACAAACAATCATTCCAATAAAATTGGTTTGGAGCCATCAAGCTGACCCCTGAAAGAGGATAGGGTGCCTAATCAGGGTTGTCAACCTCCAGCTGGGGCCTGGAGATCCCTTGGAAATGATGACAGTTCTCCAGATGACAGAGATCAGTTCCCCCAGAGAATGTGGCTATTTCGGATGGTGGCCTCTATGGCATTGGTTGAGCAGTTTGGCGCAGTTTGGCCGCCTCGGTGATCACCAAAGCTCAAGGCAGCCAGTGCTGCAGCGCGGAGAGGAGGGGTGGCAGCAACGCACCAGCCACCAGCTGCATGCAGGCACACACCTGCATGCAGCCACCGGCTTGTGCACCATCACCCCTCGCCACGGCGCTGGCCTCCTACGTGCTGCTTTGGACTTCGGTGATCGCCGAGGCGGCTGAAACGGTGCCAAAGTGCACAACCTGAAATTTGCAACCTACTGTCCCTCCTTACCATCTTAACCCAGATCTTCCGGAATTTCCTAAACTGGAGTCTGGGGTCCATAATGATGGTTTGGATGGGGGCAGGTTTTGCAGCTGTTTGGTTGCAATTAATTAAGAGCTTTGCAGACAAAAAAACCTGTCCAGTTTATTGGGGAAGGGGTACTTTTGTAAATGATTAAAAAAAAAACCTTTGGGGCTCTTATAATTGGCTAAACTTCAAACCGCCTTTTAAAAAAAGACTTTTTAAACCCCATCCTCTCTGCCTTTTGGGGAAAAAATCATCCTGCAACAAAGAGAGTTGCAAAGAGACAATGACATCAAAGCAACTGAAAAAAAACAGCTTTAAAAGACAGGGTGTTGTTTCAATCCTAAATGTTTCCATCTGTATGCCCAGACTTTTCTCGTAAGCCCAAATAGGTATTGTCTTTTTGGTGATTACTTTAGAGTTAAATATCGCCTCTGACAGGACACCATTTTAAACTGGGGGGGGGCATGTTTCCGTCAGAAGCATCCCCTTCCCCTTTTCAGAAGATTCTGTCCTGCTGGGGGTAGATTTGAAGCACTGGCTTGATAATGGGTCAACATAGGGATGCCAGGTGTCCATCACCCCCCCCCACTAGCAGGGATGCAGAGGATATGGTTGCCAAATCCAGTCTGGGAAATACCTGGAGATTTGAAGCCTTGGGATGACAGGGACCACAGTGGGGTCAAACGCCGTAGATTCTACCCTCCACAGAAGCCGATTTCTCCAGGGGAACTGATCTCTGTGATCTAGAGATGAGCTGTAATTCCAGGGGATCCCCAGGTCCCACCTGGAAGCTGGCATCCCTGTCTAGTAAGCCAGAGAAGGGGTTTCCCCCCTGCTTAACGCAGAGGAGAGAAAACACACACAATCCTATAAAATTACATTGTAAGTGGGTGGGCAGAAGGGACTGTGTCAGTGCTTGGCTCTTGTGGCCCTTTCTCGCCACTTTGGGGTCAGAAGGCGAATTTTCTCCAGACCAGAGTAGCCAGGATTCTGGTGTTGTTTGTTTGTTTCATTCTTATACTGCTACTCCCAGCACAGCTGGCTCGTGGCGATTTACACTCAATGAAACTGGACATAATACAACAATATTACATCTTAAAACCTCATAGCATTATACTAATAATCCTAAAAACTACAAAGTACAAGGAATTACAAGGAAACGATGGCGGTTAAAACATATAGCTCCTCCCCAACGTCTCAATGCTCTGGCATCAGTATGGCACACAGTAAATATCCCTGAACTTGCTGCACATCAGCTTCAAGGTTTGAACTTTCATGTGCAGGCACACTTTCTCAGGCAAATTTTGTCTCTCCAAAATTGGTATTTTGTAAACTCTTTTTCATCACTTTGGAACGGCTTTCTGAAAAAGGAACAACTTGCTTAATTTTTAAAATTAAAGTCTTGGTTGCAGTTTGTTTTACTGTCATATGTATTTATTCATTAATTATAAATGTTATGGGTCTACTCTTAATGTTTGGACATTATTTTATTTAGGAAGTGCCTTCAACATGCTGTGGAAAGTAAGCCATATAAATGGGTTCAAAATCTTGGAAATTGGTGGCCTGTAGACTCTATGCCAATCCATGTTAATATAAAGGTAAAGGTATCCCCTGTGCAAGCACCGAGTCATGTCTGACCCTTGGGGTGACGCCCTCCAGCGTTTTCATGGCAGACTCAATACGGGGTGGTTTGCCAGTGCCTTCCCCAGGCATTACCGTTTACCCCCCAGCAAGCAAGCTGGGTACTCATTTTACCGACCTCGGAAGGATGGAAGGCTGAGTCAACCTTGAGCCGGCTGCTGGGATTGAACTCCCAGCCTCATGGGCAAAGCTTTCAGACGGCTGCCTTACCACTCTGCGCCACAAGAGGCTCATATGTTAATATAGTTATTCTATAATGATGAATAATCATTGGAAAGGGACTTTAGAGTTTATAGATTAAGAGTCAGTTCAGTGAGAAGGGAAAGTGATATCAAGGCTTGCTCAAGATATCAAGCAAAGGTTGGATACACACTTTTCTTGGATGCTTTAGGATGCTTAGGGCTAATCCTGCGTTGAGCAGGGGGTTGGACTAGATGGCCTGTATGGCCCCTTCCAACTCTATGATTCTATGATTCTAAGAATATTTTCTGTCCCAGAGATGGTTCCAGTCCACCTGCCATGTTGCTTCCTACGCAGGCTTGCTGGGGGACAGGCCTTTGGTCCTGGCCTCTACCTGGTGGAATGAGCTCCCGGGAGAGCTGCGGGCCCTGCGGGATCTTCCATCATTCCGCAGGGCCTGCAAGACGGAGCTCTTCCGCCAGGTTTACGGTTGAGGCTGAGGCTAACATCTATGCCCCCCCGGGACCCGGGATTGAGATTGGGGATTAGTACCATCACTATCCCCTCTCCACCTGCTAGTAGTAGGAGGGGGAGGCTGATTAGCTGATCTTGCCAGGTTAGCTTGCTAACTAATAATGTTATATTGTAGTCGTTGCTGAGGGATTTTTAATGGATTTTATTGGGGTTTTTAAAATGTTGTAACCCGCCACGAGCCATAAGGGAGTGGCGGGCAATAAATCAAAAGATGATAATAACAACAACAACAACAACAACAACAACAACAACAACAACAACAACATGGGCTGACCCAGGTGTGTTGTCTCAAAGAGAATTTGTGCCTCAGCTGCTGCTTGCGCCAAGCACCACCCTTTCTCAATGGTTGCCTTTCGCACCTAGTTCATATCTTTGCTGAAAGGGTGTGGCATAAATATAGAAAAGCAAATAAATGCTGCCGGGTTGAATTATCAAAGAAGCTGAGCAATGGTTCGACGATCTGTTCCCCAGCTTTTGTTTCCCTATCTGTTAAATAGAGTAGCGATCCCCAACCTGTGGGCCCCGGACCACATGTGGTTCGTCGACTAATTGGAGGTGGGCCGCGAAGGACACCTCCCCCCCCGGCCCTTTACTTCATCCCCCCCCGGCCCTTTACAACACACTTTGGGTGTCATTGTCTCCCATCCCTCCCAGATGGGACTATCTCGTTGCAGAGAAACAAGCTCAGGGTTCCCATTGATTTGGCATTGTCATGAGTTAAAATTTCCATGAAAATAAAATGTTCCTTATGTTCCTTGTTGTGGCGTGTCTGTATCTTATTTTGAAGGGATGTTTAAACATTACCATAGCGATCAGAGAGCGTTAGGGCAGTGGTTGAGAGTAGAGGAGTAAACTACCCCCCCACACACCGGGCCTCAGTAAAATTGTCAAGCGTTGAGTGGTCCCCGGTGATAAAAAGGTTGGGGACCACTGAAATAGAGAACAGGGACTGTTCTTATGTGGACCTCACTGCAACAAGATGTGGAGATCGTCACTAAGATGGCTTTTTAAAGGGATTACTCATTCATAGCCAGGGCTATTTGGTGTGATAGTTAGACAGAAGCCTCCACATTCAAAGGCAATGTACCCCAAAAAGTCAAAATGCTCGGCGAGATGGGCCTTTGGTCTGCCTCAGTAGCATTGTACTTTTGTTAGTTTACACAGGATTATAAATTTGGGCTTGACTGGAATGTGAAAATTTAATTTAACCCTCGTTAAACCAGAATCCTATTTATATCCAAATGGAATGGTCTAATTTTCCCAATCTAAGTCCATGCCAAAAGAAAAATTAGTAACTGATGTATATCACAAAAGACTGAACACCAGATCCCAACTTCCAGTTCATTTGATCCATAGGATCAGGGTGGCTCAGAATTTTGGGTGCCCTATTGTCTTTGTATATTCTTGTCAGGATCAACCTCTGCTCTCTGTCGGACCCAGAGAACCGAGGGGGCTCACTGCCCCAATTCCTCCCATGCCGCCAGGCGGGGCGGCCTGGGGTGGATGGCCAGCCGATCCTGCCGCCAGACCCCAGCTACCGCCGCAGCTCAGAGAGACAGAGCTCCGCCGCCTGTACCGTTTCAAAACCCGTTTCGCTGGGGACCCCAATGCGTTCCCCAGGTTTCTAGTCCACCTCCAAGCCTACATGATGGAGGTGGGGTTCACGTTCCAAGACGCCGCTGAGCGCATTCGCTTCGGCGATTGCATGGAGGGGCGGCCGTCAAGTGGTTCGGCGACCTGTACCGCTTTGCGCCAGCGGAGGTGCGCAATTATGATCACTTCATGCGCTGCATGTGAGAGCGGTTCAAGGACCCGTTTGAGGTGGAAATGGCGGAGGCTGGCCTGAAATCGATCAAGCAGGGCGCCTGGTTGGTGAGCCAGTACACCAGAGAGTTCCGGAAACTGGCCGTGGCGGTCCCGCACTGGGGAGAGGCTCAACGTGTACGCGCCTCCCGAGAGGGGCTGCGCAAGGATCTAGCGCAAAAATGCCTGCACCTGGACGACCCCAAGACTGTGATGGGTTGGGCACAACTGGCCAGGGAAGTGGAGAGGTGTCTGCGTGTGGCGGCCGAGCTGGGTGGCGACAAGCCCAAGAAAACTCTGCACGTGGTACGCAGGCGTTATTGGTGGCCCACCTTGAGGAAGGATGTGGAGTTTTATGTTCAGGGGTGCCCCATGTGCCTTACTGCTAAGCCTATGGGGGACAAGTGGAAGGGGCTGCTGCAGCCTTTGCCCACACCCTTATGTCCATGGAAAGAGATTACAATGGACTTTATTACTGACCTACCGCCCAGTCATGGGAAAACTGTAATCTGGGTGGTGGTGGATGCTTTTTCCAAACAAGCCCACTTCATTCCGTGCTCGGGATTGCCGTCTGCACCGAAGTTGGCTTCGTTATTCATTGAACACGTGTATCGCCTGCACGGGATCCCGGGGAGGGTTCTTTTGAGGCTGCTGGGAATGGAGCAAGCGTTTACGTCGGGCTATCACCCGGAGACGAATGGCCAGACCCAGCGGGTGAACCAAACCCTGGAGCAATACTTGCGCTGCTTCATTAACCATCAGCAGATGGACTGGGTCTCCCTCCTCCCCCTGGCTGAATTTGCCTACAACAACGGGGTCCACGCGTCCACTGGGGTGCCCCCGTTTAAAGTGGTCTATGGGGCCGATCTAACTGCAGTACCCACCAATATTGCTGCGGGATTTCCATCGGAAGTTTCCCCACTATCCTCGTCCCATAGATGGGGGGTGAGGGGGAAAGGTGTTTTTGGACCGGAGGAATGTCAGGATCAGTCTCTGCTCTCCGCCATGTTTGATTTCATTGAATCTGAGAGACACCATCTTTGTGTGCTGTGCTTTTGCTGTCTTTCCCATGTAACCAGGATGCTTATGGCTCTGTAGTATTTCTTTGATCCCCCCTCCTTTGATCCCTCCGCTTTCACACTGCATGTTCTCCCAGCTGTGGTACATTGTTGCCATTGTCCCTGTAAACATCTTATCTGTAGCCTGGGGCGAGCATAAAGCAACGAACCGGCAAGCCTTCATTCACCCAGCGAGGCTTTTCCAGCTACAGTCCCTCGACAGAACTGCTTTAAAGCTCCCCCCAGTCCCCAAGCACAACACAGCCGCATTTGCAAGTTCCCTTTATTTTCGGCCGAAAATCGTGACTGTGCAAGGGGGGGGGGATTTTTTTTCTTCACTCGGGGGAGCGTGGTAACGATGACTCGCCAGCTCACACACCAGCTAGATGGGTCTCTACGTTAGGAGGAATCAAGAAATATTCGTTGCAACGTGTGTTTTTCTTTTCTTTTTTTAAAAAAAGCTGTTCTTAAAGGGAAAGGGGCTTTTCTGGAGCATGATAACAGCCGCCCATTGGCTGTTCGTTTGATTGACGGCCAGGGGCGGGACAAAGCACAGAAAAAATCGCTTCCTTTCTAGCGATTTTTGCGAGACCAGAAACCTGTGGGAAACGATTGAAACGCTACTGGATTCCACTACAAAGGCAGGTATGTGTAACGCCGAGATTGCACTTTTAAAAATAGCGTTTCCGCTTTCAGGAACCAATTGGAAACATTGGTCCTTGTGCGGAATGGGCCTTTATGTTTGCTCCTCACATAACTGAAAAATCTTTTCTTGTTACAGTGGGCTTCCCTGGCCAGTCTTAGCTCACTCTCAGCTTTGGCCTTTCTGATGATTGATCTACAGTGCCTAGTAACCTGTAGGTACTCTTCTTTAGAGCTCTGTCCTTCCCTCCATTTCCTGAACATTTTCCTTTTCTTTCTTAGTTCCTCTTGAAGTTCTCTGTTCATCCAAATAGGCTTCTTAGAGCTCCTGCAGTGTTTTCGTCTTTCTGGGATAGTCATGGATTGAGCATGCAATAGCTCCTGTTTGAGTAGCGCCCACCCTTCACATGCTCCCTTCCCTTCCAGCATTCTCGTCCATTTCTATACCACCCTCCCATAGGAGTCAGGGCGGTTTACATAACATGTGGATTCAAGATAACAATAATCACAATAATCCCATTATTGGAACCCAGTGAATTCCAAGTTTACAACAGTTTATAATACGACAATAACTTTTATAACTTCTAACTTAAACCCAGAGGGAGGTTGATTTAGATTCAGATGACTATGGGGGGGGGGGTGTCTGGGGGGACCAGTGAATGTTGTTTGGTCAGTTTGCCTCAACCAAATATTTTGTGGATGAGATCCCTTTTACAGGCCCTACAGAACTGGGGGTGAAGCCTAGGAAAGGATTGGTTCGGGAAGGGGAGTGACCTCAATGAGGCATAATACCATAGACTTCACCTTTCAAAGCAGCCATTTTCCCCAGGGGAACTGATCACTTTTGTATCACTGTCTGTCAACCAAGGGTCCCCAAAAACAGGCCTTCCCTGGTGCCCTTCAAGAGGACAGGGTCAGGTATGGGGTCAGCACGGTTTCTGATGAGCCATTGGAATCTGGATTGGTGGAGCAGACTTTTGAAAGCATTGCTTTGGCAGTGGCTGCCGCCATAGCATGAGGCTCTTTACAGTGTGCCTGATGGAAATCCGCAGCTATTGTTGTATTGCTGGCCCCGCCTCCCATGGTGGTCATTTTGTTACTCCCCCCATGCCACAGGAGAATTCTGAAGGGACCCCCCAGGCTCAAAAAGGTTGCCCTTGGCAATAACCTTTGCCAGGGGCTGCCAAACTGGGGCTCTCCAGATGTCCATGGACTACAATTGTAGCTCATGGGAATTATAGTCCATGGACATCTGGAGAGCCCATGTTTGGCAGACCCCGGCCTAGGTGCACATCCTTTGATGGGCTGGCCACAGGAGAATCTCCCCAGGATGGGAACTGACCCAGCTGTACGTCCCCTGTGCAAAAATCCCCAGCCCTTCATTGGTCCAGGTTATCCTACCACTGAAAATCACAGGGATTTTTTTACAACACAGCTGGACTAATATAGCAGTCCCAATTGTCCTCTTAAAAGTCTGGGATGCAGAGACGTTTTACAACGCTGAAGCAACAGAAAAGCCAACCAGTTTCCCCCTCTGCAGCTGGATCCCAAGCAGGCTCACGTATTGCAAAAAGGCCTCACTTTCTAGTAAAGGACCTGGGGGCCAGGCTAGCCCAGTCTCGGCAAATCTTGGGACCTAAGCAAAGTGATGCCTTCTCGGCACTGGGATAGCAAACTACCCAAAAAACCCAAGGTCACTATGTAGTTGCAGACAATGGCTAAGCGCCTTTTTGGCTCTGCCCTCACAAGGTTAACCTGCTCTCACCCACGCTCAGATGCTAAGCAGCATCAGCTCTGCTTAGCACTTGGATGGAAGTCTACTAAGAGAAGAAGAGCTGGGTTTTTGTACCCCACTTTTTGCTACATGAAGGGGTCTCCAAGCAGCGTACAATCACTTACCCTTCTTCTCACCACAACAGATACCCTGTGAGGAGGCTGAAAGGGTCTGAGAGAACTGGCACTGGCCCAAGGTCACCCAGCAGGCCTTATGTATTTCAGCCACAAGCCACAGTACCACGCTGGCTGAAGCAAGTCCAGGGTCACTACGGAGAGGCAGGCAAGGGTAACTATGGTGCGGCCTCATCTGGAATACTGTCGACAGTTTTTGTCCCTGTATATCCAAAAAGCATGTCACAGAGCAGAAAAAAGCTGGGAAAAGACCAGAAGAAGGCAACCAAGATGGTTGGGGGTTGGAGCCACTTCCTTATGAGAAAAGTCTGAAGAGTCCAGAGCTTTTCAGTTACAGCAGGCTTTCCCAACCAGGGTTTCATGAAACTCTGTGGTTTCTTGACAGCTCTGGAAGGGTTTCCGGAATGAGTGGGAGTTAATTTTTAATATATTTTAAAAAATTGTTAAACAGTTATCAGGTGATAAGACCATATATGTGAACCCTCCCAAAATGGCCAATAATGAGCCTGGGGGTGGGAAGGGGGGGCATGTACACAATTGTACTTCCCAACCATATTCTGCACAATTGCATCACTTCTGGGGTTTCTTGAAGCCTAAAGAATGTGTCAGGGGTTTCTCAATGGTAAAAAAGTTGAGAAAAGCTGGTTTAAGGTCTAGGATTTTTCAGTTCAGAAATGAGATAACTGGGGGAGGATGATAGAAGTTTCTGTTATTATGCATGGGGTGCAGAGAGTTCATAGAGTCATAGAATCATAGAATTGGAAGGGTCCAGACAGGTCATCTAGTCCCACCCCTGCTCAATGCAGGATCAGCCTTAAGCATCCAGGAGAAATCTCTATCCAGCTGGTGCTTGAAGACGGCCAGTGAGGGGGAGCTCCCCGCCTCCTTTGGCAGCCCATTCCACGGCTGAACTAGATTCACAGAATCCCAGAGTGGGAAGGGTCCACAGAGGCCATCTAGTCCTACCCCCTGCTCCATGCAGGATCAGCCTCAAGCATCCAGGATATGTGTCTATCCAGACACTGCTTGAAGACGGCCAGTGAGGTGGAGCTCCCCACCTACTGAGGCAGCCCATTCCACAAAGAGAAATTTTTCTCCCTTTCTCTAAATAGTAGAACTTGAGGGTATCCAATGAATCTCAAGGACAGTATGTTCAGGATAGACAAAAGGAAATAATTCTTTACACAGAGAAGTGAAACTTGCTGCCAGAGGATGTTGTGATGGCCACAGAAACAGACAGTTTTCAATAGCTATTAGATCCACAGAGGAAAAGTCTATCAGTAGCTATTAGCCGTAGTGAGTGACAGGAACCTCTATATTCAGAGGCACTAAGCCTCTGCATCCCAGAGGCAGGAGGTAACATCAGGGAAAAGCCTTGGCCTCTCTGTCCTGTTGTTGCCCCTCCAAAGGAACTGATTGTGTGAAACAGGATGCTGGAATAGGTGGAACCCTGGTCTGATCCAGCACGGCTCTTCTTGTGTTCTTATAGCAAACCATGTCTTTTCAGTCCTACAGAGTTGCCATAAGTGGAACTTGACAGCAACTTGACAGCCTTCTCCACCACCACCAGTGCCACCAATATATGACCATGGATTGCAAGCCTCCAGCTTCAACCAGATCTCGGAACCGTGGATGTGCAGGTCACAAAAATTCCTCCTGCCACACAGCAGTCGAACTGCAATCTGAAAGGACTCCACCATGAAAACCTGGCCCCTGCTACACTTTCTACACGCTGTTGACCAAATGAACAGGAGCCCAGCAGCAGTTTAAAGCCCAAAAACATTTTATTCCAAGAGAACACGAGTCCATGGAAACTGCAGCTGGAATAAAATGTGGTTGGCTTTTCTGGTTCCTTTCAACTCCTGCTTTATTATGGCTGCCACAACAGACTTGTCTGCCTGGCCCTCTAGGGCTGTGGTTCTCAACCTGGGGGTCGAACAACCTTTTCACAGGGGTCGCAGGAGAGTGAGCAGCTTGGCCAGAGACCCCCAACCGGTGTTACTGTTCCTCCTGCAGATGCCCACACTCGGCTACCAGCCACTCCAGCAGCGCCTCCAGCGTGGCACAGTCTCCTGCCAGGCACTCCAGGTGGGGGTGCAGCTTGGTGGCCTCACACTGGACAACCAGTTTCTATGGAGGGCCAAACTACAGGACGTAGAAGGTGAGGTTTCCCCTGATAAGAACATCAGAAGAGCCCTGCTGGATCGGGGTTCCATCTAGTCTAGCATCTAGAGTTGGGTGCTTCGGCATCCAAAGTGGCTGTTCCTGCCCGAATCAGTCAGCGCAGGATGGGGGGGGGGGCACACGTGCCAGCTGGCTGCTTCGAGCGGGAACAGCCTCTTCGGACACCGAAGTGTCCAATCCTAGCACAGAGAGGACAGCCAGTTGCTCTAGAAAGCCACCAACAGGGCAGAGAGGCTGAGGCCTTCCCATTGTAAGAACAGATGAGAAAGTAGAAGAACTGGGGACTCCACCAGCCAACCATTGCTGGGTATGGTGAGCCAGCACACGGGAACTCTTTGACACCGGACAGCAGCCATTTATTAGGGGATTTTGGAGTTAATTGTTTTATGTTTTTATTTGGGTTTTATCCTGCCGAGACAGTTTGCTGGGAGCAACGGGATAGAAATCATAAACAAACAAACAAACACAAAAAGAGTCATGCTGGATCAGGCCAGTGGTCTACCCAGTCCAGCAGACTGTCTCACACAGAGGCCAACCCATTTCCCTGGACAGCCAACAACAGGGCATAAAGGCCAGGGCCTTCCCCTTTAAGTTTCCTCCTGGTTCTGGGATTGAGAGGCTCAGTGCTTCTGACTGTGGAGGTTCCCTTCAGTCACCACAGCCAGCAGCTACTGATACTTATCCTCCATGAATCTCATCACCTGTTAAAACTGTTTATTCCTGTCGTCATCACCGCATTCTCTAGAGGTGAATTCCACATTTTATCACTCTCTGTGTAAAGTAGTCTTTCCTTTATGTCCATCCTGAACTTACTGCCTGTCAGTTTCATTGCATGCACTGGAATTCTAAGATTTTGGGAGAATAGGTTCTTGTCAACTCTCTCACAGAATCATAGAATCATGGAGTTGGAAGGTACCTCCTTGGTCATCTAGTCCAACCCCCTGCACTATGCAGGACATTCAGAACCCTATCGCTCATCCACTTAAGCCCCTTAAGCCCCTTAAGAATCAGCCTCTCTTTCAACCTCTGTTTAAAAATTTCTAAATTCCAAACATTTCTAAAACTTCCACCTCCTGAGGAAGCCTGTTCCACTGAGAAACCGCTCTGTCACAAACTTCTTCCGGATGTTTAGACAGAATTTCTTTTGAATTAAGTTCATCCCATTCATTCTGGTCCGTCCCTCTGGGGCAAGAGAGAACAATTCTGCTCCATCCTCTATATGGCTTCCCTCTCAGTTGTCTCCTCTCCAGGCTAAACAGACCAAGGTCCCGCAACCGTTCTTCATATGTCTTGGTCTCGAGACCCCTCACCATCTTTGTTGCCCTCATAGAATCATAGAATCAAAGAGTTGGAAGGAGCCATACAGGCCATCTAGTCCAACCCCCTGCTCAACGCAGGATCAGCCCTAAGCATCCTAAAGTAGCGATCCCCAACCTGGGGGCCGTGGACCACATGTGGTTCGTAGACTAATTGGAGGTGGGCCGCAAAGGACCCCTTCTCCCCCTTTACTTCACCCCCCCCCGGCCCTTTACAACACACTTTGGGTGTCATTGTCTCCCATCCCTCCCAGATGGGACTATCTCATTGCAGAGAAACAAGCTCAGGGTTCCCATTGATTTGTCATTGTCATGAGTTAAAATTTCCATGAAAATAAAATGTACCTTATGTTCATTGTTGTGGCGTGTCTGTATCTTATTTTGAAGGGATGTTTAAACATTACCATAGCGATCAGAGAGCGTTAGAGCAGTGGATGAGAGTAGAGGAGTAAACTACCTCCCCCCCACACCGGGCCTCAGTAAAATTGTCAAGCGTTGAGTGGTCCCCGATGATAAAAAGGTTGGGGACCACTGTCCTAAAGCATCCAAGAAAAGTGTGTATCTAACCTTTGCTTGAAGACCGCCAGTGAGGGGGAGCTCACCACCTCCTTAGGCAGCCTATTCCACTGCTGAACTACTCTGACTGTGAAAATCTTTTTCCTAATATCTAGCCTATATCGTTGTACTTGAAGTTTAAACCCATTACTGCGTGTCCTCTCCTCTGCAGCCAACAGAAACAGCATCCTGCCCTCATCCAAGTGACAACCTTTCAAATACTTAAAGAGGGCTATCATGTCCCCTCTCAACCTCCTTTTCTCCAGGCTGAACATTCCCAAGTCTCTCAACCTATCTTCATAGGGCTTGGTCCCTCCTCTGGACACACTCCTGTTTGTCTATATCCCTCTTCAACTGGGTGCCCAAAACTGAACACAGTACTCCAAGTGAGGCCAAACCAGAGCAGAGTAAAGCCCGTGATCTGGACACATTTGATACAGGCCAAAATCCCATTTGCCTTTTTAGCCACCGAATCACACTGCTGACTCATATTCAATGAATGGTCTACTAAGAATCCTAGATCCTTTTCACACATGCTACTGCCAAGACAAGTCTCCCCCATCCTATATTGGTGTATTTGGCCTTTCCTACCTAAATGCAGAATTTTACATTTGTCCCTATTGAACTTCATTTTATTCAGTTTAGCCCACTTTTAGAGCCTATCAAGATCATCCTGTATTCTGATTTTGTTTCCCCCTCCCAGTTTAGTATTGTCTGCAAATTTACTAAGTATCCCCTCATCCAAATCATTTATAAATAAGTTGAACAACACAAGCCCCAGGACAGATCCTTGGGGTACTCCACTTGTCACTCTTTTCCAAGAAGATGCTGAACCATTTACAAGTGCCCTCTGGGTATGATTTGTCAACCAGTTATCGATCCACCTGACAGAATTAGGATCCATACCGCATTTTACAAACTTGTTAAGAATATCATGTGGAACTTTATCAAACGCTTTACTGAAATCCAGATAAATTATGTCCACAGCATTCCCCTAATCCAGCAAGGTAGTCACTTTCTCGAAAAAAGAGATAAGGTTGGTCTGGCATGATTTGTTCTTGCAAAACCCGTGCTGAGTCTTAAAATTCACAGCTCTGTTCCAGCTGCTCCAAGGACTGACTGTTTGATGATATGTTCCAAAATTATGCCAGCTACAGATGTCAAGCTGACAGGTTGATAGATACCCGGATCCTCTTTTTTCCCCCTTTCTTGAAGATGGGGACAACATTTGCCCGCCTCCAATCATCTGGCACCTCACCTGTTCTCCAGAAAGTGTCAAAAATAATGGACAGAGGTTAAGAGACTACATCTGCAAATTCTTCTAGTACTCTTGGATGCAATTCATCTGGCCCAGAAGACTTTGTTTCATTTAAAGAAACCAGGTGTTTGCGGGCTGCCCCAACAGTGATCTTAGGCCGCCATTCCCATCTTCCATATTGTGCTTTTTCCACATTGAGCACTATTTCCCTCACAAGAAAAGACTGAGGAGAAATAGGAGTTAAGCAGTTCAGCCCTCTCTTCATCTTTCCCTATTAATAAAGCAGTACGAGGGGTTGGGGTAGGCCAAGTCCGTGATCAAAACTCACGGATTCGGCTCTTGCCCCCGCCGACTGACACGTGGAGAGTCCAATTGGCCTCTCCGCGTGTCAGTCCGCCCCTCGCTGCCCTATTGGACGGTGTGTGATGCGTGCCACCCGCACCCCCTTTGCACTCGCTGTTGGCGCGGAGCCTCCCAGTCATCGCCCCGAGACTCCCAGCCATCGCCCCGATTGCGCGGCCACCCGCACACCCACCTCCCCTGCGGCCCCCCCTGGCCTGGCTCCCTCGAGGCGCCTCCCGGCATGCCGAGAGGAGCCCACCTTCCTCCGGGGATCGCCCTGGGATCCCTGCCTCTGCTCCCTCCATCCCCGTCCCCGTCCCTGCCCTCCTTGCCGCCCTGCCCTCCTGCTCCTGCCCTTCCACCCACTGTCGTCGCGGAGCCCTGATGCACCAAGGCACCACCCCAATAGCGCCGCCGTCCGCGCGCCCACCTCCCCCGCGGCCCCGTCCATGGTCCCGCTCTCTAAAGCCGCCTTCCCACCTGCAGTGCGGACACAACCTTCGCCCAGGGATTGCTCCGGGATTGCTGCCGTGCCGCTCGAGGCTCCCTCCAGCCGTGTCCCCGCCCTCCTCGCCGCACCAACATGCTGCCACACCCGGCCCCAACTTGCTGCCGCTGCCTACCGCCACCAGGACTCCAAAGCTCCGTGTCCGAGCTGCACTGTTGTCCCTGCCCTCCCCAACACCTTCCCTCTCCCCTCCAGCACCGGCCTGCCTCCGCCACCCACACCCACGCGAGCCCCTTGCCGGGGGCCGGGGCGGGGGCCTGGCTGCCCCGGCCCCTTCACCCCCGCTAGCACCCATTCCCTATTCTGTTATAATTTCACTTTCTTGTCCTCACAGTGGTCCTACCATGACCCTACTCTTTTTCTTACTTGAAATATAAGTAAAGAAGCCTTTTTTGCTATGTTTAGCACTTCTTGCTAGCTTAAGCTCATATTGAGCTTTAGCTTTTCTAGCACTGTCTTCCAATTATTGGTTATTTGTTTATACTCATCCTTGGTAATTAGGCCTTCTTTCCATTTCTTAAATCCCTCTTTTGCATTCCTCAAATCATTTGACAGCTCTTTATGGAGCCACCTTGGCTTCCTTAGGCTCCTTCCATCTTTCCTCCTCAAGAGAATTGTTTGTGATTGACCCTTCAGTATTTTACTTATAAGAAACTCCCAGCCCTCTATCCCATGCATAATTTTATAAACCCCTTTCATGTCCCTCCCCATGTCCCAGACTTTTCAGCCTTCCCCCTATTCATCTTGTTTGCTTGTCCTCTACACTGTGGATAGGGACTGTTTCTGCAAAATAACATTTTTTTAATGTGAAACACATCTTCTAGCACACCCCCTATAGTGAATGTGAATATGGGTGTGATGTCTGTAGTCCTGCACCAGGGAGCACACTAGAAGAGGCAGGGGGTGGCTAGTGGAGGAGGCCAAGGATACAGCCAAGGGGGGCAGCTGTGCAGCCTCGGTGGGTCCAGGCAGCTGCCGCAAAGCTGCTGTGCGTGGAGTCAGCCAAAGACCCTCTGGGTGGAGGCAGCAGGTGCGCCACCTCCATGGGTCTGGGAGCTGTGGCAGCAGGCCTGGCCAGCTCCGCCACAAGAGATAAGGAGGGAGCAAGGGATCTGTCTTTGTCCACGCCCATCCCTGGTACAAGAGATACTTAAAATGTGGTTATTATTTTAAATCATGTTTTTAACAGAGAGGTAGGTTTCTTATTTCACTACACACGCTAATGTTCTCATGTCTTCTTGTGAACTTTTATGTTGTATGATAATCTGCTATTTACAGGTGTTAACAATTGCCTAAATCCATGGATTCCCAACCAGAGTTCCAGCGACTCCTAGGGTTAAACGAGAGTTCCCCAGTGATTCCGCAGCCTTTCCCAGAAGCTCGGATGGCCCCCAATGTCACTAGATGCCCCTGGAGCCCCCTTCCCCGCAGGCCGAGTCTCTTTCTCCCCAATGGAAAAACACTAAATGATAGATGGATTGATTGGCTGACTCCTGCATCTTACTTCCATGACCACTTCCAGAGTCTCTCGAAGCCTGAAAAATATCTTAGGGGTTCCTCCACAGTCAAAAGCTTGAAAAAGGCTGGCTTAATCCAATCTTAGTTACAGCTGCTGTGGTCCACAGGTCTTACCAATAGCCTCAATCCAGTTTTAGATCTAACTTGCCCTTCCTGGAAATGTCCCATATTTAATGGTTGGGGCCTCTGTTTTACTGTATCCAAAGAAGCGTGCGTGCACACAGAAGCTTATCCGCAGGATTAAACGTCATTGATCTTAAAGGTGCTACCGGACTCCAACTTCATTCTGCTGCCTCAGGCTGACGTGGTTACTCATCTGAATCCATATTTTAAAGAGGATTCCTTTACCATCTTCCTGGAGAAAAGGGGAACAAATCAATCTAAAGTGCCAGGGGTGCAGGAAGGCTCCTTTCTACCTTAATTCCCACAGGTGGGGCACATCCGCACATAGGAGTTTGGATGACACAGGTGTTGTTTCTGAGCCTCCGGTATGAGGGGGGGGTATGTCTCACCCCCATCCATGTGATGTGAAGTGTTAGGAAACTGTGTTCCCGGGACAGACTGTTCAGCCCAGGGGTGTCCTACCATCCCAGCAGCAGCAGCGGTTTTTCTTGGCCTGGAGACCCATCACACGTTCTCCGAAAACATTGCCTCAGACAAATTTCTCACTGCGCAAAGGAAGTATAAACTTGCTGTTCCAGAAGGGGGGGGGAGTAAGCAAAAGATCTCCAAAACCATCACCTTCTGTCTTCTGGGAATGGAAGAAATTCACTCCAGGAATGAACATCTAATTTGTGTTTACAGCTCTTCAGGGGAGCAGAGGTGGAAATTCACTTGCTCTCTACTCTGAAAATACTCCATGCGTTTGCATATATGTTCACTTTCTCTGCAAGATGTTTACCCCCAGCAAATAAAAGGCTGGCTAAAGGAGCCAGGGAAGGGCAATTCCCAAGCCGTATAATGCATCCCTTTGGAGCCCATTCCTTGATTAAATTTATTCTGGATCGAGATCTCTCCTGGGCCCCTAAAATGCCAGCTCAAATTTGGCCTGACTTCTGAGTCAATAATTATCTCCATGACCAACAAAAAAAATCTCTACACAGAGGCTGGGCCAAAGATAGTGAAAACACACACACACACAAAATCACAAGTCTCCAAAATTATTTTAGGGTTCAGTTGAATATAGCAGGAAAGGAGCGTTTCCTTCAGAAAACTTTGATCCTGACATCCCCTTGTGTCCCATTGTTCTTAAGACAAAGAAGAGGTTGTGTTATGACAGGAGGGGTAGCTGGGGACTGTAGAAAACACCCCACCGCCTCCAAGGAATCTTATGTCTTCATTCCAAACCATCATAAAATCAGTTTTCCAATCAGTTCCTAGCCCCCAAGGACTGGGTGACTAAGGGATGTGTGTGGATAGTTTCTTGGGTTGTGTCTGCTAAAGGACAGACTACATAGTTAGAAGTATTTACATCCTATTTTCATTTACAGTAGGGAAGTGGAGACGGGCAGGAAAGTCGATTCTACATCTTGGCCAGGAAGAACGGTTTACTGTTTCTTCTGTGGGGGAAAAATGTAGATCTTCTACACCCAGTTCTGAGGCCCATGGTCTTATTTGTCTGCCTTTATTTTGCTGCGTAGGTTATCTGCTGTCAGTTAACAAGACGGAACCTGTAGATTTGTGGGATAACAATGGGAGACCCCTATCTCTTCCTGCAAGGGATCCGGATCTAAACTTTTGGGCATGGAGAGAAATTAATCTGCAATTTGGAGGAATTACTGATATAGCTTTTCTATAGGGTGAAGTAGTAAAAAAAAGGTTGATGGTCTGGACGCTGAGTGAACAAAATTTGAGTCCAATGGTACCTTTAAGACCAACAAAAATGTATTCAAGGTATGAGCTTTCAAGTCATAACATACTTCTTCAGACACAATGAAATGGAAATTAAAAGTCCACATATGTAGGCAGATACTGGGCCATGAATTAGTACACAGCATAAGAAAGATGTTTAACAGATACAGAGGTCCTACTGGAACAACAAGCTAAGTTGTCATATATTTGGGCTCAACTCCAGGTGAAAAACATAGTAAAGGAAATAAAACTGTTAAAATTAGATGGGGGGGGGGTTAACGTGAGTTTTTAATCATTGCTAAGGAGATCTATTTTCCGTGGGGAATTATTTTCTATGTTAGCTTCTTGGGAGGTGGTGGAGAAAGTCCATCCATCAAAGAGCACAGGAAAGAATAAAAGTCTGGCCAAAAGGAAGGCATTTGGTGCCCTTGGGATGCCCAGTGTTGTAAAATGACGGTGTGTGTAAAGGGGCCCGGCAGACTCTCCCACTTGTTGCGGGTGACTTGTATGGCACTTATTCACAGGTATGCTGGGAAAAAGGGGGAATCACCTCCCTCTTGCACTCTAATTACAATTATGTCACATAATATTTTTTTGGTGTGCATAAGGTTTTTTAAGGGAGTGCTTTACATTCAGGGATGCCTTTCTTTTAAATAAATACGGTATCTGTCAGATCCAAAAATCTGCATTATTAAAGATTTATAAAGGGTTATAAAGATTTATAAAGATTTATAAAGTTTATAAAGGGTGGGTGGGATTTGAATAAGAAGCACACATTCTCTCCCCGGCAAAAAAAGCCAAGTCAGAATTTACATAACTTTTAATAAATTACATAGCCTTGGGAGGGGTGGGAAAATCCACATGACTTTGACCCCCTTCTTATTCTAGGGAGATATTGGGACTGGAGAACTGAACATTTTCTCTGTCTAGAATAGAGGGGGGACTAGTTTTATTGTAACATGTAAGCACAGTCTCTTTTGTTCTCTTGCTTTCTGCTTTTATATATTATATATATATATAAATAAATACTGCTTAAAGGAGGCAAACCCCACCTCCCTTGGATAGGTGCCTTTTTTTCTTAGCACATTCCTCTCCCAAAGATAATTTGCTTTTTAAAAACTAACACCCCTTCACAAAAAAATAATTTACAAAAGAAACATTTTAGCTGAGACTACTAGAAAGTTCCAAAGTCTGCTAAAATGGGGGGGGGGGGTGTTGGAGGGGAATGTAATGAATGCCATTTTTAAAAAGTGTTCTTTCCTTTTCATGCATGAATCCTACTTTTGCTTAAAGCTGGAATGCTAAAATGTGATTGGGGGGGGGGGGGAGATGGCAAACCAATCCGTCATAAGCCCCAAATATAACATATAAAGTTTGACAACAGAGGAACATTTGAAAGCAATCTGTCTCTGGAGAGTAAAATCAAATGTACAGGTCACTGGTGGGGAGGGGAGGGAAAGGGAAGGAGGCACATTGAATTTGGTCCCCCCCCCCAAATTAAAACTTTCTCACCGAGAAAAGATCTATTAACAATCTATTAATGGGGCTGTTCTTTGCAAATATACCCCTCCGCACAATACAGTCTATTATGTCTGTAGATAGACAAAATCCCCCCCTTCTCATTTTTGTGGGTGGTTTCCAATTTTATAAAGAGTGCGGGAGGATTAAATCCATTTTGTCTAAGGCATTTAAAAGAGACAGAAGAGCCACTTAAAATAGAAATGTTTTGTTTAGAGAGAAACTCATCATTCTTTGTTGGTGGTGAAGGGTTTCAACTCTTTGGCTTGTTTTTATTAAAAGTTTGGAGGGCATGATTGAGAGTTATTTCCATCTCCTTTTTGCTTCTTCTTTTAAAAAGCCTTTCCTTTGGGTTCCATATGAATTTTTGTTATCCAGCACTTTATTCTAAGTGATTAAAAAAACATTCCAAACAATAAACAAAAAGATCCCCTTTTTGCCATGAGAGAAGATAATATTAATTGTTTTCTTTTACGACCACTTTCCGCTCTCAGCACCCTGAAACGTCCATAAAACTGCCATCACCATCGCCTCCATAAGCCTGGCATCCTCGCTGCCTCTCTCCCCTTCCTCTCGTTCACACCATCGGTTCTCACCACCATCTGCCTACCACCTTTCCTCACTTCTTAAAAAAAATCAAAATAAAAAAATATATCTATATACAGATTAGAGAATCCAAGAGTTCTACTTACACATCAGAGAATCCACCGGCAGGAGAGCCAAACCGAGTAAAAACACTTTCATCATATTGCAAGAGAAGCAGGACAAGACTATTAAGGGGGGGAATACTTTTTCTCCTCTTTAAGGAACTCTTTTCCTGCCTTCCCAATGGTCCTTTTCTGTACCCCTCCAAAAAGCTCCTTTCAAATGTGTTTTCATGAGCAACTGGGTGGGGGATAGGGACCTCCTTTTGATTTTTACTCCATGCTTTCCCTTTCCAAAAGGAAAAAAAAAGCCAACAGCAAAGCACCAAACAAGGGATTTCCTAAGCAAGTCTGTGCTGTTCAAACTTGACAAGTTGCTTAATACCTCTTTTTCTCCCCGCCCCGCCCTGCCCTTCTCCGCCCCTCTGGGCTTCTGGGGGGATGAGGTTGAAATTAACAAGCCTTTGCTCAAATGAGATACCCCCTCCCTCTTGCCACACATCTCATCTTGCTCCTCTTCGCTCACAAGGGGGGGGAGCCCCAGACCAAAGTACTCCCCCCCCCAGAAAGAAATTTCTGATTTCCACCCCCCCCCCCTCAGTTTTGACCTTCCTTCGCCTGTTACTCAATCATCACTCTGAAAAGATAATTTCTGACTCAGGGTAGTAAATACCTCCTCAGCTATTTGGCTGGACTGTTACAAGATGATTTCTTTTTGTGTGCATGATTTTTACGGGGAAAATACTTCCCCCCCCCTTTCAAAATTGCTTTTCAACTGTCTGGAAGGGTAGGTCACATTTTGCCTTTTGCCTTTTTTTTTTTTTGGCCGGGGGGAGCGATGTCCTTCTCAAAAGCACTTTAAAAGCTTTTCCCCGCCCAGTTTCTCTAGGCTGAAGGAAGAAATAGAATAGAGCTCACCCACACACATACACCTCACCCCCCCCCCAACCACTCCATCCCAATCAGCCAGATGATCCAAGCTTCTGGACTCATCCAGAGCTGGCCCAGAAGACAAGATCTTTTAAGGGCATGATAGCATTTGTATGTCTAACTCCAGATTTTTGTTTTAAGATAGGGTTGACTCAGCAGGACCAGCATTGTATTTACACAGGGCTTCTCCCCCAGTGCCACAAAAGGATTCTGAGTTTGTCAGAAGCTTTCTGTCCCGCAAACTTATTTGCGGGACAGAAAGTCAAAGGGGAAACAGATTTTCCAACGGCATTCTTAAGGACGTGGCTTCTTCGAACGAATCTGTCTGGACTCGAATGTAACATATTATTCTACGAAAGTTTTTTCAGACTTATCTGTGCATTCTTCAGTCTTGCAACCCACACACACACACTGGGGGTATGCATGTTTTGGGGGTAATATCCAAACTTTTGCAGGCAAAATACCAAAATAATATGCTATTCACTCTGGCCTTTTAAGGGGAGAGATATCCTACTTGAAGTACCTAGAAGAAAGGAATTCAGATGCTCCAATGAAGGACTAAACTACATGCATATTTAAGTCCCTTGCCCCAAAACGCTGATTATTGCAACATGTCTTTGACATGAAAAACTGGACAAATGCTTCACTGTTAGATCCTCAAGGATTTGCTCTGGAGTGCACACTGGACCTTGTTTTCAGAGGCAGCTATGGGCTTGAGTCAGTTACTGATCTAGAAGCCGAGCCAGGGTCATACAGAGTTGCAAAGAGCAACATCCACTGAAGGTGGGTAATTCAACTGTGCATCTGCATCACGTGTGGCCATATCATCCACATGTACCTCCGGGAAGCAAAAATACCACCACCTGTGCTGGTCGAATGGATGGCACAGCTAGTCCTATTGAAATACAGTGGGCACCTTCCTCTGACCATGGGTCATTCTGCTAAACTTTCCATGTGGAGTTGTGTATGTTTTGCTTCATTACTGTTCTGCCTTTCTCTCCACTGGTTACCCAGTGCAGCTTACTTTGATCTCCTTACATTTTCTTCATCCTCATAATAACCCTGCAAGTTAGATTGAGTTATTGGCCCAAGATCATCCAGAGAGCTTTCATGGTAAAATGAGGATTTGAAGCTGGGTATTCCAGATCCTAGTCTAACCAAGCTAGCCTGATACTCGACTCCAGACTTCTGAGGCCTGACTCAGAGTCATGTCAGAGCCACTGCCCTCTCCCTCCATGGAGGCTGATTGGACAAAGCTCAGGCCAGACCAGAGAACCATGCAGAGTTACAATAGGCACCTCTCCAGAGGGTAATCCTCTGCAGGGGGATCCTTCTGGGCTTGCAGAAGCCTTTCCTTATTTAATAGATCAGCTTCTCCTGGCCCACTGTTTTGAAATCTCTTCATTAAGACTTTGAAGGCTGAAGGAAGAGGAGTAGTGACTTCCCCCAGTAGAGATCCCAAGAGTAAGGGGGTGGGGATGCAAAAGAGATCCCAGTGGATTTTGAGGTGTGCAATGGCTAGGGTGAGGGGCAGCAAGGCACAGGGCAATTTGCAAAATGCACCGAGAATCCAGTCTCTGCAAAAGAACCAAGAAGTCTTTTGTTTTTTGCTTCGCTGTTCCCTCAGCTCCCTCATCCAAGTGGGACAAGCCTTTCCGCTGAAAGGCTCCACAATCCCATAAAACTGAGCCACAAGAATGAACGGTTTCCTATGCAGTTCAAGATAATAACTGCTTTTCAAGGTGCACGTTAAAATGCTTTGACAAAGTTCTGTTCCCTAATGGCATTCCCAGGATCATTCATTTAACACACACGCTTAAGGGCTTCACTGTTGGGGCGTTCCACAGGCTGTGGCCCTGATCCAGGGAGCATGCTCCTTCACAGCACTGGACGGAATCCTGTTCTGAGCCTATCCCGGCTGCAGGGTGGTTATTTAGTTAATAACAGCACAACCCTATTCGATTATTCCAATCAAAGCCAATTAAAGTCAGGGGCTTTAAGATTGGAGTAACTCTGCACAGTATTGAATGGCAAAAAAAGAGTCAATTCTCCATGGATCTCTTTTCACTATGGAATAAGGGAACCTATTTGCAAGATGGTTTTTTAAAAGCTGGGTCAGAGGCTTGATGCGGGCAGCAGGTCAGGCAAAGCAGCGTGCGTCCTTTGGCACAGCGCCAGCAGGGTTCGTTCCACCAGTGAATGCTGCAGCAAGGAAAGCAAGAAAACTGGAGATGTGCACCAAGATCCTGTTGCAGCTAGCAAGCTGTAGGCAGGAACAGTCTATTTGAACAGGGAGGATTTCAGCAGTCGTGGCCATAAAGGTCTACATCCATTCTAAAGTTGCCTGGTGGTAGGCACAGATTCCAAGCCCTCAATTTGTTCTTTCCCCTGTGACAGCAGACATTCCGAGGTACACTGCTACTGTACATGGAGGTTCCATGCAACCACGGTAGTTGCTAGATATGAGCAGATCAGTTCCTCCATTTATAATCTAAGGCTGATGTCTTGCTTACAACAGTCCTGTAAAATGGGCTTATACCGCATCCCTACCACAGATTAGGTGGAGATGGCAAAACTGTCCTCCAGCTACCTAATTAGTGAGAGGGATTTGAACCAGGGACTTCCTCAGCTGCCTCTCTGCTTTAGCCCAAAAGGGCTAATCTGTGTTTAATTCATCCCCATTTGGTTTTTAATACCTCTGAGCATGTGCAAAGATGATTTCCCTGGCTGCCCAACGGCCAGGGCTCAGGAAGATGAGGCAGCTGGATTTCCTCTGTGGAAGGGACCATGTCCAAGCCAACTTGAATGTCTTTTTCTTTAAAAGAATGACCTGCTGCCCCCAGATTTCCAGAAACAGATGAAGTTTGCTGGCAGTGGGGGCGACAATTGTTTGCGGAATCCGAAACCTTGGCGATGCTGACCCAGACACAAACACACAGTCTGTGGAGGGTGGCAGCGCCTCCTGGGTGACTCACTCGGCCTGCCGGGAATCTCAGGAGGTGGCTTTTTTTCTGGCCCCCTTTGACATCAGCCTGTGTGAGGGCTGAATCATCCCCTGCCAGGCCCGTCTTGTGAGCAGCTCGGAACATGAGGCGGATGGAAGGAGGAGAGCCAGGAGGGGGGGGGGGTGCGAAAAGAGGGCTTGGGAATAGCACACCAGGCCTGAAAAGGGCACCGTGCTGATTGCCTTCCCCTTTCTTTCAGGGATGCTATTTAATTCCCCGTTTGGTTGCAAAATCATCACCCAAGGAGTTTGGAATTATGGACAAAAGAAAAAGAGAGTGTAGAGGAGAGGTCCCCAGTGTGGTGTCTGTGGGCACCCAATACCCATTGGGACTCCCGTCAAGTGTCAGAAGAAGAGTTGGATTTTATACCCCGCTTTTCACTAACCAAAGGAGTCTCAAAGCTTTCCCTTCTTCTCCCCACAACAGACATCCTGTGGAAACCAGCGTGGTGCAGTGGTTAAGAGTGGTGGCTTCTAATCTGGTAAACTGGGTTTGATTCCCTGCTCCTCCACATGCTGCCAGATGTGTGACCTTGGCCTCGTCACAGTCCAATTTCAACTGTTCTCACAGAGCTCTCTCAGCCCCACCTACCACACAGGGAGGGGAAGGGAAGACAATTGTAATTTGGGCAGTGAAAAGTGGGGTATTAAAACCGACTCTTCTTCATAGGTGAGGCTGAGAGAGCTCTATGTGCACTTTGACTGGCCCATGGTCACTCAGCAGTCCTCATGTGTCTCAAAGCAGCTTATAATCACTTCCCCTTTCTCTCCCCTTAACATACACCCTGTGAGGTAGCTGGGGCAGAGAGTTCTCACAGAACTGCTCTGTGAGAACAGATCTAACAGGACCGTGACTGGCCCAAGATGGCTGCCTGTGAAGGAGGTGTGGGGAATCAAACCCGGCTCTCCAGAGTAGAGGCTGTAGCTCTTTAACCACTGCACCATGTCGACTCTCTTGTACAAAGTGGGCGGAGCTAAGAAGGGTGTTTGCCCAGCAAGGCTTCTGATTGACTCCTGGATATCTGATTGGCTGTGCAGATTTTCCCCTTCCCCAAATGTTGCTTTGACAGAAGATGCTACTGCAGCACAGGAATCTGCATTGTATTACTGAAATTAAGCTGCAGCAATCAATTTTTTGCTAGTTCTGCCTCCTACGGCAGCCATCTTATGGCAGCCATTTTGTTGCTGCAACCACCACTCTGTGTCAGCGTTTAAAATATGTCAACTTGGACTAGATGACCCATAAGGCACCTTCCAACTTTATGATTCTACTAGAAATATAGCCCGCTGTATAAGGGATACAGCGGGCGCTAGGCACTCACAGTTTGGTGTGTCCCGCGGCGACGGCTCTCCGCGGCGGCTCCCTCCCTGTGGCGTCGTGTCTAAGCGGCGGCGGTGGGGGAGGCAGGGAGCCCCCGGCAGCCGCGCTCCGATTGTCTGTCCACAGGAAGGGTCCAATCCGGACCCTTCCTCATCACGGACAGATCCCACCCCAGAAGCCCTTAGCGAATTATTTAGTCCGTGGCGCCCGTGGCGCCGCGGGCGGTGTTTAGATGATTCAGCAGTGGAATGGGCTGCCTCAGGAGGTTGGGAGCTCCCCCTCCCTGGCTGTCTTCAAGCAGCAGCTGGACAAATCCGTCTCCTGGATACTTGAGGCTGATCCTGCCTTGAGCAGGAACTTTGGCTAGATAGCCTGTAATACCCGCTTCCCGCTCTATGATTCTATGGAATTCTAGTCAGTTTCAATGGGGAGGATTCATCCCTCAAATCCTACCCTGGTGTGTGAGAGGGAAATCTCTCTCTCTGTCTCTCTCTCCCTGCCCCTCCTCCATCCCTGCACCCCATTTCATAAAGCTGTCTTCTTTCTCCCTGCTTGCTGCAAAAACAGCAACAACGGTGTTTCCAAGTGCTGTGCACACCACTGCATCTTTGCTGAGAGATCCTCGACTTCTGGGCCATAAAACGGTTTGGACGGAGATTGCGCCTGGCTGCATTAAAGGCTGGCGAGGGCCCACTGCCTGATCCAGTCTACATCCTTTATTTTAAAGGGCTGTGGGGGGAAATAAAAATTTAGAAATGTAAGGAATCCCACGCGCTCTGGCCCTCCCAGACCGACATCTCTCCCTTACCAGATTAATTGGTAATGTATGAAACTTTTCAGACCCTTTAACATCTGGGCAGCTTCCAGAATGCACCCCCCTCCCAAAATAAAGTTAAATTTTTAAGTGTTCTGTATCCAATCCCCAATTCCTTTCTCAAGGAGCAATAGAGACCTTTTAGCAAAGGTTCTGAAAGTTTTCGATGTAGGAGGTCCCCGGTTCAATCCCCACGATCTTAGAATCATAGAATCATAGAATCATAGAATCATAGAATCATAGAATCATAGAATCATAGAATCATAGAATCATAGAATCATAGAGTTGGAAGGGGCCATACAGGCCATCTAGTCCAACCCCCTGCTCAACGCAGGATCAGCCCAAAACATCCTAAAGCATCCAAGAAAAGTGTGTATCCAACCTTTGTTTTAAAACTGCCAGTGAGGGGGAGCTCACCACCTCCTTAGGCAGCCTATTCCACTGCTGAACTACTCTGACTGTAATTTTTTTTCCTGATATCTAGCCTATATCGTTGTACTTGTAGTTTAAACCCATTACTGCGTGTCCTCTCCTCTGCAGCCAATGGGAACAGCATCCTGCCCTCCTCCAAGTGACAACCTTTCAAATACTTAAAGAGGGCTATCATGTCCCCTCTCAACCTCCTTTTCTCCAGGCTGAACATTCCCAAGTCCCTCAACCTATCTTCATAGGGCTTGGTCCCTTGGCCCCAGATCACCCTCGTCGCTCTCCTCTGTACCCTTTCAATTTTATCTACATCCTTCTTGAAGTGAGGCCTCCAGAACTACACACAGTGCCGTATACCAGTGGTCCCCAACCCGCGGGCCGCAGCCCGGTGCCGGGCCGCGAAGGCCTTGGCGCTGGGCCACAGCTCCCCCGAAGCGAGAAGCTCGCCAGGCCGCGAGCAAATCGGCCGCAGAAGCGGCCGATTAGCTCGCGGCCCAGCAAGCTTCTTGTTTTGGGGGGGGGGGAGAGAAACTTGCCGAGCTGCAAGTTAATCGGCCGCTTCGGCGGCCGATTTGCTGGCGGCCCAGAGGGGCCGGGAGAGGGAGCCGCGGCCGCCGGTATGCAAATGCAGCCGCCGGGCGCAAATGCACATGCACGGCAGTCCGCGCATGTGCGTTTGCGCTTGGGCTGCCGCGCGTCTGCGGGGACCCGGGCCGCCCTCTCCCACCACTCCGGAGCAGCGATCCGCGGCAACCGGAAGGTTGCGGACCACTGCTGTATACAATGGGACTATGACATCTTGTGATATTGTTGTGATGCCCCTGAGGGATGTGCCAGTGTTTGTCTCTTGTAGCCCTTCCTTGCATATCCAGAGAATTGCTGATTGCCACTGTGGGGTTGCAGGTTGATTTCTTCCAGGCTAGGCTGGATTCTGAAGTTTTTTGGTGGAGGGATTACTTGGGCATGAAATTAGGGTCACTGTGGGTAGGCAGGTAATTGTGAGTTCCTGCATAGTGCAGGGAGTTGGACTAGCTGACTCTAGCTGACACCTTCCAATTCTACGATTCTTTGGTTCTCTATTATTCCTTTGGGTAGTGAAAAATGAGGTATAAAGACCAACTGCTCTTCTTCGAATGCCCGTGGCAGACCTCTATGCCCATCTGGGGGCCTTCTCAGGGGGGTATCTGACTTGTTGAGCTGAAGAGAACATTGGCCTGAGCCACCAAGACTTGTCTTGGACCTCCATATTCTAAGGTAATTTACCACAGAACAACAAGAGAGGGAGTTTTGGGCCTTTATACACTTTGTGTAAGTATTTGGGTGGCATCTAGAGGGCATAGATTGTCCTGGTTCAGAAAGCCTCTTCTGATGTTCTGACAGCAACACTGGAAAATTAAAGGCATGTATTCTCTATCAAACACTCACGTTGATCATACTTGCTTTTTTAAGAGCTCAGAAAGCAAAGAAGCCCGAAGAATTTGACCGTTTCTGTCCTTATACAAACAAATCTAGAAATGGGGCGTAGGCTGAGAGTGGTAGGCGGAGGGCGATTAGAGTAGGCTGATTGAAGTGCCCTGACATTGAAAAAGTTAAGAACCTTCAAGAACTTGTTGCTCCCTCCCCCCCCCCCTTTGTTATTAGGTTGAATTTTTCACGCTGCTGAACTCAGCTTGGCCTCAGGCAGGAGAGTACAGTTGGGAGGGAAGCCAAAAACCTGCAGCCCAGATCAAAGGTGCAACACACACCTGAGGATACGACACAGATTCCTGTTCTTACTCAGAGACAGCCAAGGAAGTTTTGGGGTCTTCTCTGTGCATCTGAGTCACCAACACACCGAGCAGGCAGCTACAACAAACTGGGTTCTCTGAACTCATTTCCGGAATATTTTGCATAAAAAGAGGGACCAGGGTTCAGTGGAAGAGCCTCTGCTTGGGATGCAGAAGGTCCCAAGTTCAATTGTGGGCATTGCCAGTTGAAAGGACCAGGCAGGAGGGGATGGGGGAGATCTCCGCCTGATACCTTGGAGAGCTGCTGCCAGTCTGGGTAAGAACAGAACTGGTCCTCTGTCACCTGGGTGATTGTGCTGGCAGCTTGACATTTAGACAATTAAAAAAATTAGCAGAAAAATTCACTCTAGATAACGCTATTGACAGCTGTTATAAATAAATGGAACCTCCATGTTCAGTGGCAGTCTGCCTCTCAATATCAGAGGTGGGCTTATTGCCTCTTTGTGAAATATCTGATTGGCTACAGAAAAAAACAAACACAAGAATCTTCTTGGTCTGAACCAGCAGGGCTCTTACGATAAATTTGTGTTGGAAAAAGGGTCAGCTATTAACCACTGTGACTAAGAATGGAACCTCCATTAAGAGGGGCAGTCTCTCCCTGATATTAGGCAAAAGAAGAAGAGAAAGGCTCCTTCAGGCCATAGTCACTAACTATCATCTGCGATACCTAACAATGGAGCCTCCATGTTCAAAAGCAATAGGCCTTAGATTACTAGTTGCCAGAGTTGTGCAGATGGCAGCTCTTGCTTCAACTGCTTCATGAGAGGCAGAAATTCCACAACTAATATTCTTGCTTTCTCTCTGCCCTAACATCTGCCATCAAAATCCATTACTTCTTTTCCTGGACACAGATCTGCGATTGGAAACAAACACCAAAGGGAGAGAAGGAAAAACAGAGACAATCTGATTTAAATATCCCACAACTGCTGAGAAGGGGGATTTTTTCCTATTAAAAGTCAAGTGGATTTAGTACTCCTGGAGTCGAGAGGCTGACAGACCGCCTCAAAGCACATATTGTAAGCAGGTGCCCAGGGATTTCTCCACCATCACACATGAATACGCAACCAGGCTTTCCTCTCCCCCTCCCTTCCCCAAATACTCTTTCTTGGCCTTTCCCTATCACAGCCCGCGGGCCCTTTTGGAATTCTGACACAGACCAGCTGCAAAATGGATGCCTCTGGAGGCGGAGCCAGCCACGGAACCATTCCTGCAGCTTATTTTCCCTGAAGATCCTTGTGCTATAGCAATGACCGTGGCCAAAGCAAAGTTTTTAAAAACCTGCGCAGCCAATCAAACTTCCAGTGGCCATACCTATTCTGAAAAAAAGATCCTGCGGGCACCAGAAGGTACCGCCAGGCCCAAGGGCACCATGTGGCCTGTGGCAGCTAGTTCACTAGGGTTGCTCACTGACCAGGGAGAAAACAACATTACATGTCTCCAGTCTAAAAGCAAGCAGCCCTGGTCACAACCCCACTGCTTCCATTTTCCTCCTGCTCTTCTCCACTCAGTGGCGAGGCTAACCCTTTGCTCCTAACTTCCACAACACTGCCACCATCTCCCCGCACCCCCCCCCCCGCCAGCTGAAGGTTATTTGTGGAGGGTTATTCATCACAGACAAGCCTCCCACCTGCCCCCATCAGCTCTGGTATTTCTGGATGTTCAGATAAATTATCTGCAGGGAACAAATCAGAGACACGTCCACATGGAGCCCCTCCCCTCCCCATTCCCTATCATTGGCCATTTGGGGACAGGGTGGGTGATAATCACCCGATAATCACCTGATTCTGTGAAGGCTCAAGGGGGTGGCAGGTGACAGTGGAGGAGCAATAGGGTTGTGAGTGTCCTGCATAGTGCAGGGGGTTGGACTAGATGATCCAGGAGGTCCCTTCCAACTATTATTCTAGGATTCTATGAAATGTTTAACAAATTTTAAAAATATATACAAAATTAATTTGTATTTCCCACCCATTTGGGAAACCCTTCCAGGGCTGTCAAGAAACACTGGGGTTCATGAAACTCTGGTTGAGAAAGCCTGCCATAGATGAAATGCATTTGAACCCAGAGGGTCAAGTAAATTATATGTACACATATAATAATACAGTATAATAATAGTACTTGTTTGGTGGCATATATTATTATTATTATTATTATTATTATTATTATTATTATTATTATTATTATTATTATTATTATTATTATTATTATTATTATTATTATTTTAAAAACTCATGAAGTTCCCAACAATACATAATAATATTTTCAGGTGTGGAGTTCACAATCAAAAATCAAAGTAGTCAAGGATCACCATTCTGACCATGTTCTTTTGGTTTACACATGAGGATCCACATTCAGGACTGAACCTTGGCCTTGGACAACATGGTGGTTCTTGACTATGATTTTTGACCTTGATCCTTACGTTACAATGTTGTTTTTAATCTGCTTAATTTGCACTTAATAATAAATATTTGTTTTTTCTGAATATATATTTTGATGCTCAGTGTTCGGGCTCCCAACTTGTTTTCTCAGGTGAGGGTATCCATAACAATCCATAACAATCACTTTTAACAAGTCATTCAAATTAAAATTGTTTCATGGATAGGCCCTCCCTGATTTCCATTTCCCATCCAAGCACAAGAAGCGCTTACCTCATTGAGGTCCGGAAGACTGGGCGACATCAACTTTTTCAACAATATTGTTGATGGGATGCATGAGGATCGGATCCTGCAGAGGCAAGGTTAGAGCAGGAAGATCCCAACCTGAAATTGACAAACCAGCCTAATGCCTGCTAGCTACATAAATTGGCTCTTCTCCCATCTTTGAGTCTTCCCACCAGGAAGATAAGCCCAGCCCTGCTTTGGAATGCATCTTGACGGAGGCCACCTGAGCAAGGAGGAAATAGGAAGAGGCTGGGTGGAGTTGGGAATGGGCACCTACTTTGCACATTGAAGGTCTCCCGTTCAGCCCTGGCATTCCCAGGTAAAGAGTCTCAGGTTACAAGTAATGGAAAATCCTCGGCCTAGATGGCCGCCATTGTTAGAGCCGTGAGTTCAGAGACTCTGAACTCTGGGAGTTCATTTCAGCTCCTTATTGTGAGCCCGGCATGATGGTACAAGAGCCAAAACTGAACTAGAGAAACCCCATGAAAATCCTGACTTATATAATGATGATATAGTACAATAGATCTTCCCATCAATGTGCTCTATGGGTCACTTTCTCTTTAAACTGACTGGATCCAGCCGTCAGGAATTAGCCACGAATTGGCTGGGTGCAGTGCAGTCCCCCCGCCCCCCCAGCAAGAAGCTCAAGGCCCGGCAAGCTTCTTGCTGCGGGTGGAGAGGAGAGGGAAGCGCGACTGCTGGCATGCCGGTGGCACAAACGCGCATGTGCGGTGGGTCTGCGCATGCACATTTTTGCGGGGGCCCGGGTGGCCCTCTTCCCCCACCACTTGGCAACAGACCGCAACCTTAAAAAGGTTGTGGACCGCTGCATGGCAGGATATCAATCCTGCCTCAGACCTCAAGCTTGGTTCTTGGCAGAACACTCTCCCTAAAGGAACTTTCAGGCTTTGTTTGAATTTCTTTACTTTCCACCAGAGTCTGATTTCCGGACTTTTGGGGTATACTCTGCTCAGAATATTCATTTTCCCAACCCCTACCTCACCCCACTATTCAGCCGCATCCTTACTTGGCTTTCAACACACTCCACCCATTCTTTCTTTTGATGCCTCGTGCAAGTCAAATGGGAGGTGGATAACAGGGCTGGCCTGCCTTACAGGGCTTTTATGTTATTCATATGCATTTGTCCTCTCAACTAGGCTTTCCAGCACAAAAGGGGAAGACTACAGTCTCAATTTCCACACAAAAGGAAGACAGCAGAAGATGCGGATGGGGAGGATGGAAGGGATTGTGTCTGCATACTTCATTTGGACATGAAATTGGGGTCACTGTGGGTGGGCAGGTAGTTGTGAATTTCCCGCATTCTGCAGATGACCCTGGAGTTCCCTTCCAACTCTATGTTTCTACTAGGAAAAAAGACCATTATATAAGAAATACAATGGGCAGCGGCCCAGGAAAGGAGTGGAGAAGGGAGGCCGTGGCTTCGCGCAGCGGCTCCCTGGCGGCCTGGTGCTGTGCGCGGCAGCGGCTTCTCGGCGGTGTCTGGTTTTCGGCGGCCATTAGGCAAGGGAGCCCCCACCAGCCGCACTGCACACGACTGGTGGGGGCTCCCAGGCCAGCGGCCTGATGCGTCAGGCCGCTGGCAAGGGAGCAACTGCGAGCCGCGCTATACGCGGCTCGCAATTGCTCCCTTTTTGCAAGGGTGGGAATCGGTGGGGCCAATCGGCAGGCACAAAGCGCCTGCTGATTGGCCCTGCCAATGGTCTGTCCGGAGGAAGGGGCCAATCGGCACCCTTCCTCATCCCGGACCGAGCCCGCCCTAACTCCTCCCGCTAAGCCCTTACGGCTTTATTTAGTCCGTGGTGCCCGTGGCGCCGTGGGCTGTGTTAAGATGATTTCCCACATCTCCCCAAAACGTAGAGATCTTCACTAGCAGACCATCTGTTTCCAGACACAATTCAAAGCATTGAGTCTGACCCCAAAAGTGGTTTGGGACCAGCCACTCCTTTCTGACCCAGCCCTGCTGCCGAAATCTTCACTACCCTTGCTGAAGTCAGGCTGGCTAAAGCATGGCCTTCTTCAGTGGTGGTGCCCCAGTTGTTGAACTCCCTCCCCCACCCTGGAGAGCCACTGCCAGTCTGAGTAGACAATACTGACCTTGATGGACCAATGGTCTGATTCCGTATAAGTCAGTTTCATGTGTCCATGTGGTCTTTGTATCAAGTAGATGGGCCCCTAGTGGAGTACAGACCACTGATCATGCTACAGAGCCAAATCCAATTCCCACCATATCAGGATATGCTGCTTTTTCGCAGAACCTCTTGATAGGACAGAAACTGTGGATCTTGAAGATTGTGGCAGAAGGAATGACTTTTATGAAATCCTCCAGTCGGGTTTCGCCATGTGAACAAATACAAATGTTTGATCATGTAGTTCCACTGCAAGAAACAATGGAGCAGCTCTGCAAGCTTTGTTCTGAACTGGCAGATCAAACCAGATATTTACACAGAATATCCTTTTCTTAAAAAGCTTCTTGTGGCGCAGAGTGGTAAGGCAGTGACATGCTGTCTGAAAGCTCTGCCCATGAGGCTGGGGGTTCAATCCCAGCAGCCGACTCAGCCTTCCATCCTTCTGAGGTCGGTAAAATGAGTGCCCAGCTTGCTGGGGGGTAAACGGTCATGACTGGGGAAGGCACTGGCAAACCACCCCGTATTGAGTCTGCCAAGAAAACCCTGGAGGGCGTCACCCCAAGGGTCAGACATGACCCGGTGCTTGCACAGGGGGTACCTTTACCTTATCTTTTTCTTACTAGTTCACTGCTAGTCCCTTCCCATGACCCAGTGGGGGAAGGCAGGGCCTTGAAATTTCCTGGCATTACAGCTGCCTTCCAGAAAGGACAGGATCGGTTCCCCAGGAGAAAGTGGAGGAGGAACTACGGCATATACACCTGTGAGATCCCTCCCCAAACCCTGCCCTCTCCAACCTTCTTCTCCCCCAAATCTCCAGCAATTTCCCACACTGGAGACGGCATTTCATCTGACCTATATTCCATGTTCCCTTTTTTTCTCTCTGCCCTCAATCTAGGCATGTAATCCCCCCCAAGCTTATGTTTTCTTTCTTGAAACATTGTGTTAGTAAACATACAAAGAACACTTCTAATGAACTTCAAAAATCCAGATAGATTGATCACATCTGTTCCATTTTGGGGGTCCAGTTCAGGTGCTCCACTCGCTTGCCGAGTTGCCATTGGGCTTCCAGGAACCGTCTAGCTGGCATGGCCCACAAATAACACTGGCATGTGCCTACCTCATATGGGAGGGGAGAGAGCAGAAAATAATGCATGAAGAGTCATGGGCATGACTCTAACAAGGGATTTTCAGGTCAGGAAGGTGGGGAGATGATCCTTGCGCTTCAAAAGGGAGATCAAGAGATTTGCAGAAATTGGGGTTACCACCTTTGAAAAGGAAGGAAAGCTAACCTATTTCCAGACAAGTGATTCCTATAACAAATCTCATTTGAAATACCCGGACTATTTATGCTGGTAATTATGGCTACTAACTAGGAAAAAATGATAATAAGTAATAAAAAACAACTTTATTTTTATAGTCTGTCCTTCCTGGGAGAGTAACAACAATATCCCTAACCTTCCAATCTCCCAAAAGGACATGTTCATCAGCTTTTTGGTGTAGTGGTTCAGCTTGGTGTAGTGGTTGAAAGTGGCAGCTTCTAATTTGGTAAGCTGGGTTTGACTCCCCACTCCTCCACCTGCAGTCAGCTCGGTGACTGTGAGCTGGTCACAGTCCTGTCGAAGCTGTTCTCACAGAGCAGTTTTTCCAGAGCTCTCTCAGCCTCCCTCATAGGGTGTCTGTTGTGGCGAGAGGAAGGGAAGGCGATTGGAAGCCATTTGGGTAGAGGAAAGCTGCATATAACTCATCTCTTCTTAAGAGGCCAAAGGAGGATGGACACACAAAAAATAGGCCATGTCATCTATAGTGGAAATCTGGCACCTCTAGCAGAAATGCAGTAATACATGATGTTCCTGTAGTTTTTTTTCCCTTTTGCAATGTAATGGACCCCCCCCCCAAAAAAAAATCCAGCTAGCCGAATTCCACGAGAATTTCAGCCCCCTCCCTCGCTCGTTTAGGTTAACCTTCATGTGTTCCCCATTAGGCCGTCGGCACGCTTTCGGGGCGCAGCAATAAATTACATTAATGAGCGTGGGTGTGGAAAGATGGGGGGGGGATGAAAGGGAAAGCGGGGCGTGGGGAAGGGGAGGCGAACTGGGCCTCCGGAGCACGTGCAACCCAACCAGAGCCATAAATCTCGGAAGCTGCATCTGGCACTCCGCGGCCCTGTCCGGCCGGGCACTGAGCGCTGGGAAAGGGAGTGGAGGCGCAGCCCAGCAGCCCGCGGCCAGCCCGAGTGGAGGTGCGTGCCACACCCCTGGCGAAGGGGAGGGCTGGCCTCTCAGGCTGCCACATCCAGACCGGGGAATTCCTGGAGGTTCTAGAGGTGGAAGGGTTGGGGAACAGGAATGCCAGTTCCCGGGATCCCCCGGAATGGCAGCTCATCTCCCGGCTAAAGAGATCAGTTCCCCTGGAGGAAATGGCTGCTTGGGAGGGTGGTCTCCTTAGCATTAGACTCCACCGAGGTCCCTGGCTGCTTCCAGAGCTGGTGTGTGGTGTCGTGGATAAGACTGGTGGAACTAATGAGTACAGTACAGTATGTTTATTTGGTTGATTGACCCATATAAATGATGCAACTATAGAAACTGCAATCAATTATAAAAGTTAATTCAAATGTGTAGTGATAAAATACAAAAGTATTGCTAGATAAAAATATTAAGATAATAAAACAATATTAAAAACAATGTCCATTAACCCTAGTGATAAGTTGGCCTATCCATTACTATCGTTCAGACATTCTTTTTGATCTAATTCTAGAAGAAATGTAAAGGAATTTTGCTACCATGTTAGAAATAAGTGGGTCTTTGTCCCTTAGCAAAAATTTAACTAGAGTGTCACTATTATGGGATGATAAAGATGAATGTCTGGTGTAGTGGGTTAGTAAAGGTAGGATTAGATATCTTCGGATGCTTTCATTAAAAGGACAATATAATGTGGAATTGTCTATTTTCTTATCGTCCAGCTTAGGGACATGGATAACAGAGTTCTGAAAGCATTTGATTAAGGAGTCAACATAGAAGTTAAATAAAAAGGGGGCTAGGATACAACCCTGTCTCATGCCTTTCTGAGTGTTCACTGGTTTTGTTGGTTACTATTGTTACTAAATCTCACTTGCAATCTGGTGTCCTTATGTAACATGACCATCAAATGTAACAGCCTTTTATCAATGGAGGAATTGGCCAGCTTGGCCAAATGGGTGATCTTAGACTAGTTGCAGTTCTCTCAGGTCTCTCTTACCCCATGTACCTCACAGGGTACTTGAAGAACTTGGCTGGCTCCTAGTTGAATTCCGGATTAAGCTTAAGGTTTTGGTAATCACCTTTAAGGCCATTCGCGGTCTGGGCCCAGTGTATCTGAGAGACCGCCTCCCTGTCTATAAAGAGGCATGTCAGACCTCAACAAGGGCCAGGGCCTTTTCAGTCCTGGCCCCCACCTGGTGGAATGAGCTCCCCGAAGAGATCAGGGCCTTGCCTGAACTTCCACAATTCCGCAGGGCCTGCAAAAGGGAGCTCTTCCACCAGGCATTTGCCTGAGGCTGACTGACCCATAACATCTACAGGTCCCCCCACCCCACTGAGAGGTGGAACCTACCGAGGGAGTGTCAAAGTTATTGTTGAAATGTTGTTCTAGTTGGTATGTTATTGATATTGTTCTATGTAAATGTTCCAAAATGTTTTATGTAAACTACCCAGAGCCGTAGGGAAGGGCGGTACAAAAATATAAATAAATAAAGACTGCCTGTTGTGGGGAGAGCCAGCGTGGTGTAGTGGTTAATGAGCGGTGGAATATAATATGGAGAACCAGGTTTGATTCTCCACTCTTTATCAAAGAGTTTGATTCTCCACTCTTTATCAAACCAAGTAGGGGTTGAGATGTTCTTATTAGGAGGTTTTGATAGGTGATAAAAAGCCTAATTACATGCAGTGAGATGGGTGACCTTGGGCTAGTCACAGTTCTCTCAGATCTGTTCTCTTAGAGCTCTCTCAGCCTAACCAGGTGTCTGTTGTGAGGAGAGGAAAGGAAAGGTATTTATAGGATGCTTTGGGACTCCTTCGGGTAGAGAAAAGCAGGGTGTAAAAAAACAGCTCTTCTGCTGCTGCCTTGGAAGGTGGACTCCATAGCCTTATACTCCCCTGAGGTCCCTCCCCACCCCAAATCCCACCCATTCCTGGCTCCACCCCCAAAGTCTCCAGGCCTTTCCCAACCTGGAGCTACCAACCCTATTAGTGAAGGAAGGAACTCAGTTGGGAATAATGGCATAGGCATCCGTGTTTCGGCATCCGAAGTGGCCGTTCGCGCCAGAAGCAGCCAGCACGTAGGTGTAAAATTGCCTCAAGATAGAGAGCTTAAATATCTTAATTGATATATAACTGTTAAATGGATTACAGACTCTGCAGTGGCAATCATTGATTACAGACTCTGCAGTCGCAATCATTTGAAAACGAGAAAAATGTACCTAGGAGCCCGTTCTGATTGCCCAGAAATTATATGATTTATATACCAAACGAGTGGATGTGAGACTTATCATTTTGGCCTGCTTTCGTTTTTCTCTTATCTGTAACATTGGGAAATCAACAGTGTAGTTCCTTTTCATTGAATTCACCCTAGCACTGTGGCGCTGGCTGCTTCGGGTGTGAACAGCTACTTTTGACAGCAAAGCACCCAACCCTAGAGCAGACCTCGGTATCATAGAATCCTAGAATCATAGAATCATAGGGGCTTTACGCACCGGGATCTTTGTAGCAAATTGGTCACTGAATGAAAAATCGCCATTTAAAATAGTGCAATTCGTCGTTATGCATACCTGCCTTCGTAGTGGAATCCAGTTGCGTTTTGTAGCGTTTCCCACAGGCTTCCGGTCTCGGCAGAAATCACTAGAAAGGAAGCGCTCTTGCCGAGCTCGTCCCGCCCCTGGCCGTCAAGCAGCCAATGGGCAGCCGTTAGCATGCTCCCAAACAGCCCCTTTCCCTTTAAGAAAGGTTTAAAAAAAAAAAAAAAACAGACCCATTGCAACGAATCTGTGTTAATTCGTTGCAATGGAGAGACCCATCCAGCTGCCTGGGGTGTTTGAGCTGTCGTTTGATCGTTGCCACGCCCCCTCCGAGTGAAAAAAAAATCCCCCCCCCCTCACGGGCCCGATTTTCGGCTGAATGAATGTGTAAAAAATAAAGTGACTGCTTAGTAGTGTGCTTAGTGACTGAAGTGTGCTTAGTGACTGAAGGGGAGGGACTGAAGCCGGGGAAGCCTCTAAACTGAAAGAGGCTCGCTGGTGCGTTTATCCCTGCTCGCTTGGAGAAAAAAAAAATGGCGATCACTTCGCCGGAAGATCAGAGAAGAGAGCCAGGGGGAGGGACTTTGTAGAAACTGCAACAATGTTAACGCACAGGTCTTTTTCGCTAGTGTTGCAGATTGGTTGCAGGAGTGTATCGCTTTCCGGAGGGTGAATCCACTTTTGGGGATTTCCCTGAAAGCGCTACAAGGAAGCGCTTTTTGCAGATTGGTTTCAGGTGTGTGGCAGATTGTCGACGACGTTGTGCAAAACAGCAAATCAGTAGCATTTTCAATTGGCAACCATTGTGCTATTTTGAAGGCGTGCAAAAAGCCCCATAGAGTTGGAAGGGGCCATACAGGCCATCTAGTTCAACCCCCTGCTCAACACAGGATCAGCCCAAAGCATCCTAAAGCAATTTTTGGAAGTGAGTTCTTATTGTCTGAGATTTGCAGGGAGTTTGCCACTCTGGGTTGGGAAACACTTGGAGATTTGGGTGGGGAAGATAAAGCCATAGATTGTTTAATTTTATCCAGAGTTTCTCTCTGGAAACTGAGTCAAAGGCTGTTTTTAAATCAATAAAGGCAACAAATAATTTGCCCCTCTTAGGTTTGGTGTATTTCAGGCTTAGAAAAGCTAAAACAGTACAATGATCTAAGGTAGTGTATCCCTTCCTAAACCCAATTTGCTCTGGCCCTATGATGTAATTGTTGGATATCCAGTTTATAAGTTTAGCGGCCAGATATTTTGCAAAGAGCTTACCTATGGCTGACAATAAACTGATTGGGCAGTAGTTACTAGGAAGGTCAATTTTTCCTTTTTTATATATTGGAGTTATGATAGAATTTAGCCATGAATCTGGGATTAGTCCTGTTTGGTTGATTTTTATAAACAGATGTGCTAGAGGCACAGCCCCCCAGTCAGCATAATGAATAATCAAGTCTGGAGGGATCCCATCTGGACCGGGTGACTTATGAGGTTTTAGAGATTTTATCAGTTCAGAAATCTCAGCAGGTTCGACGTTTGGCCAACAGGGAAAGGAGGAGGATTGTCCAATGGACAGTTGAGAGTCTAGTGAAGACGGTAATGTGAACAATGTGGAAAAACGGTCCACCCATTTGGAAGCTGGAATAGGACATACAGTTTTATTTTACTTGTTTGTTGAGGCATTGGTCACAGTTCTCCAGAATATCTGTTTATCAGATGAATTTAGTGCTTTGTTTAATGATTCCCAGTTTCTGTTGTGGAACTCAGATTTTTTTTTTAGCAACAAGAGACTGGTATTCGGCTTTAGCTCTGAGATAGTGGGATTGGTTATAGAGAGATCTTGATTTATTGAATAGCCTGAAATAGTGCCTAAATAGTTTCGTTTCCAATAAGCATTTTTTATCAAACCAAGTAGGGGTTGAGATGTTCTTACTGGGAGGTTTTGATAGGTGATAAAAAGCCCAATTACTGACTCATAGAGTTGCAAAATAGAGTTAATGAAGTCTACTGTAAGGAGCTTGTGTCTCAAATCTTGCATTTGGGGGGAATTTATCACTTTTTCAATCTGAGGGATCAAGATTGGAGCCCAAGTTAATTTTCTAAAATTCAGGGGATAGTCTAAAGTTACAGAGTCTGCCTTTGAATAGCAGTCCATCAAGTCTATCTTGACTGAGAGAATTAGAGGCATGTGGTCACTTTCTGTTTGACTGCCAACTACAAACTACTGCCAGCTACTTCTGTTTGACTGCCAACTGTGTATTTAAGCTCTGCTAACAGTGGGCACCTTTGGAATTTTGAGCAGGGGAGGTGAGCGCCACTCCAAAACGGCAGCCCATGGAGACAAAGCCAAACACATTACCTGTTGACTTATTTCACAAAGGAATCGCAGAAGGGGGAATGAAAAGGAAAGGAGGAAAGTCCAGAGGGAGTGTGTGTAGGAAAGTGAGAAAGCCATGGAAACCCCTTTCTCTTGAATGAGGGCAGCCAATAAGAAGCCCTGCTTTAAAAGGAGTACTCATTTTTTAAAAGAATCTCTGTAGTTGCCAGATAAAGTACTGTTGGGCACCATGGGGAACCCTGCACTCGGGGAGCTGATTTAAATGGTGCTGGTGAGATAGGAGGCTATGCTTGTCCTGGATTGTTGCCACAGAAATCTGAGGGACTGCCTCTATGACATGCCACTCTCCCAAGAGCACTCCACTCTTCTAAAACCAACAGTTTGGTCATCCCTGACCCAAGAGAAGTCTACCTGGCCTTGCCCAGGGCCAGGGCCTTTTCAGTCCTGGTGGAATGAGCTCCCAGAAGGTCTTAGGGCCCTGATGGAACTAACTCAGTTCCACAGGGCCACTAAGATGGAGCTCTTTCCCCGGGTGTTTTGTTGAGGCCTGGATAGGGACATAAATGTCATCAGGGGTTCCTCCTCGATACCTTGACACCTCACACTGTGTGATCTCTCTTTCTCAACCTTCTGACCGAGGAGGAAGAAGAGTTGGTTCTTATATGCCACTTTTCTCTACTCGAAGAAGTCTCAAAGTGGCTTATATTCGCCTTCCCTTTCCTTTCCCCACAACAGATACTCTGTGAGGGAGGTGAGGCTGAGAGAGCTCTGATCTTACTGAAGAAGAAGAAGAGTTGGTTCTTATAAGCCGCTTTTCTCTACATGAAGAAGTCTCCAAGCGGCTTACATTCGCCTTCCCTTTCTCTCCCCACAACAGACGCCATGTGAGGGAGGTGAGGCTAAGAGGCCCTGATATTACTGAAGAAGAAGAAGAGTTGGTTCTTATATGCCGCTTTTCTCTACCCGAAGGAGGCTCAAAGTGGCTTACAGTTGCCTTCCCATTCCTCTCCACACAACAGACACCCTGTGGGGTGGGTGAGGCTGAGAAAGCCCTGATATTACTGCTTGGTCAGAACAGCTTTATCAGTGCTGTGGCGAGCCCAAGGTCACTCAGCTGGCTTCATGTGGAGGAGGAGTGGGGAATCAAACCTGGCTCGCCAGATTAGAAGTCCGCACTCCTAACCACTTCACCAAGATGGCTCTTTCAGGAGCCCCTGAAATAAATTTTCAGGCTTCTAGGACCCCGGGAAGTTATGTCAGCTGGCCATACCTCCTTGCCATGCCCCTGAGAAGTGATATGTTACCATAAGTGACATCACCACCCTTCGCCCTCCTTTCATGCCCTTGCCTCACCTTTACTACTATGCAGTTTCCCCTCATGTTGGCTTGAAAGTATGGAAAGAGCTGAGACCCAACCAACTCCTCCCCATTGATTTTTACACTCAAGGCCTAACCACTGAGCAAAGGCAGGCAGTTCCCTAGCTTGCAGTCAAGTCATTGAGGTAAGAGAAGAAAGGCTACAGACCACCTCTAGAGCTCCAACAGACCCCCAAGAGTCCACGGTTCTTGGCTGGGAATACCTGGATGCACAACACCAGCATTATAGCTTCCGAGTTTCTTCATTTGCAACAGCTCTCCCATCATTTTTAACCGCTCCTAGCTGAGCGGATTAAATAATTCATTAAGGGCCCCGAGGGCGGGCCCTATCCATGATGAGGAAGGGTGCTGATAGGCCCCTTCCCCCGGAGGGACAATTGGAGCCGGTTCTACCTTCCCACGGGGCTGTGGCCCCGCCAGCAGCCGCACCACCGCTGCCAACGCCTCCGGCCGCCCTCACTTCGAAGACGCCACGTCGCTGCTGGCCCGCCGCCCAGAGACCGCCTCCCGCCCGCTCCCGCACCAGTGACACCGCCGGAACCCCCTCCACCCGCGCCCACACCAACGGACGCCACAGTGACTGCTGCCGCCAGACGCGGAGGCAGCAATGGCTGCGGAGGCCCCGGCCCCGGCCCCTCTACTGTCTCCCGTGGCCAAGCACGCTGCCCGCCATTTCTACGCTCCACCCTACACCTCAGGTAGGTGCCGTGCCAGGCCCAGACATCCAGGAGGTGGCAAACGCCACCGGAGACACACAAGCCGCACCATCCCCGAACTCGGGTGCATGGCCTGCCCGCCGCAAGTCGCGCAGCCACCCCACCCTACTCTATCACCTCCCTAGCGCCCGCTGTCTTTAAGCCACAGCGGGCTTAGTTTCTAGTCTGAGATATAAGGACTCTGGGATCTTCATTCCCACTTGTACTTGACAAAGAGAGCTTTCATCATCATCTTCGGGACCTCTTTAAGGACTGGAGATGTCCCGGAAGACTGGAAGAGATCAAATGTTATTCCGATCTTCAAAAAAGGGAGGAAGGATGACCCGGGAAACTACAGACCAGTGAGTCTGACCTCTGTTGTGGGGAAGATAATGGAGCAGTTATTAAAGGGAGCGATCTGCAAACATCTGGAAGACAATTTGGTGATCCAAGGAAGTCAGCATGGATTTGTCTCCATCAGGTCCTGTCAGACCAAACTGGTTTCCTTTTTTGATCAAGTGACAGGTTTGCTGGATCGTGGAAATTCGGTTGATGTCATTTACTTGGATTTTAGTAAAGCTTTTGATAAGGTTCCCCATGATGTTCTGATGGATAAATTGAAGGACTACAATCTGGATTTTCAGATAGTTAGGTGGATAGGGAATTGGTTAGAGAACCGCACTCAAAGAGTTGTTGTCAATGGTGTTTCATCAGACAGGAGGGAGGTGAGTAGTGGGGTACCTCAGGACTCAGTGCTCGGTCCGGTACATTTTAACATATGTATTAATGATCTAGATGAGGGGGTGGAGGGGCTACTCATCAAGTTTGCAGATCATAGAATCATAGAATCATAGAGTTGGAAGGGGCCATACAGGCCATCTAGTCCAACCCCCTGCTCAACGCAGGATTAGCCCTAAGCATCCTAAAGCATCCAAGAAAAGTGTGTATCCAACCTTTGCTTGAAGACTTCCAGTGAGGGGAAGCTCACCACCTCCTTAGGCAGCCTATTCCAACTACTCTGACTGTGAAAAACTTTTTCCTGATATCTAGCCTATATCGTTGTACTTGAAGTTTAAACCCATTACTGCGTGTCCTCTCCTCTGCAGCCAGCAGAAACAGCATCCTGCCCTCCTCCAAGTGACAACCTTTCAAATACTTAAAGAGGGCTATCATGTCCCCTCTCAACCTCCTTTTCTCCTGGCTGAACATTCCCAAGTCCCTCAATCTATCTTCATAGGGCTTGGTCCCTTGGCCCCAGATCATCTTCGTCGCTCTCCTCTGTACCCTTTCCATTTTATCTACGTCCTTCTTGGCCTCCAGAACTGCACACAGTACTCCAGGTGTGGTCTGACCAGTGACGTATACAATGGGACTATGACATCTTGTGATTTTGATGTGATGCCTCTGTTGATACAGCCCAAAATGGCATTTGCCTTTTTTACCGCTGCATCACACTGCCTGCTCATGTTTAGTTTACAATCCACAAGTACCCCGAGATTGGGAGATGACACCAGATTGGGAGGACTGGCAAATACTCCAGAAGATAGAGACAGAGTTCAATGAGATCTGAACACAATGGAAAAATGGGCAAATGAGAACAAGGTGCAATTTAATAAAGATAAGTGTAAAGTTCTGCATCTCTGTCAGAAAATACAATCTTTGAACAACCTTTGAACAACTGGCAGTCTTCAAGCAAAGGTTGGATACACACTTTTCTTGGATGCTTTCGGATGCTTGGGCTGATCCTGTGTTGAGCAGGGGGTTGGACTAGATGGCCTGGATGACCCCTTCCAACTCTATGATTTTGTGATTCTGTGAAAAATGGGCAAATGAGAACAAGATGCAATTTAATAAAGATAAGTGTAAAGTTCTGCATCTGGGTCAGAAAAATGAAAAGCATGCCTACTGGATGGGGGATACGCTTCTAAGTAACACTGTGTGTGAACGAGACCTTGGGGTACTTGTGGATTGTAAGCTAAACATGAGCAGGCAGTGTGATGCAGCGGTAAAAAAGGCAAATGCTATTTTGGGCTGTATCAACAGGGGCATCACATCAAAATCACAAGATGTCATAGTCCCATTGTATACGGCACTGGTCAGACCACACCTGGAGTATTGTGTGCAGTTCTGGAGGCCTCACTTCAAGAAGGACGTCGATAAAATTGAAAGGGTACAGAGGAGAGTGACGAAGATGATCTGGGGCCAAGGGACCAAGCCCTATGAAGATAGGTTGAGGGACTTGGAAATGTTCAGCCTGAAGAAAAGGAGGTTGAGAGAGGACATGATAGCCCCCTTTAAGTATCTGAAAGGTTGTCACTTGGAGGAGGGCAAGATGCTGTTTCTGTTGGCTGCAGAGGAGAGGACACGCAGTAAAGGGTTTAAACTCTTGTTCTAAGCATGCCTCTTTCCTCCCAGCTCCTTGGGGTGTGGGTGATTCTTGCAAGACTAATCTTTATGCATGCCAAAAATAAATTTTTGTTGAGGTAAATACCAAGTGCAATTAATTGAAGAGAAGCGCATGCCTCATCTTTCTAAATCTGGTGTCATTGCCAGCTCTAAATAATTGGCTTCTCCTTTCTCCCCTCTTCCCGTGGGGTGTATTATAGCCATCAATACCTGGGGGGGGGGGGCTCCAGAGTTGTCCAATTAAGGTTAATGGCTTTTGCTCAGCTGGACATAAAAATTAATGAAGACGTTGTTAAATGGTCAGAGGGAGAAAGGCCGTTAAATTTTCATAAGGCAGGATGAATCAAGAGTCAGCTGTTAAAGGACAGGAACCAGCCAAACTTTGGGTTGCAACACAGATGTGTTCCCTCCCCCAAACACCCTCCCCTCAGTCCAGCCAATAACCCAATTTTAGGCACAATGATGACAGAAGTCCTACTTGCAGGAGGATTTACTCCAAAGGAAGTATAATCATGGCACAGTCTAAACATTGGACTTGACCCATGCTTTACAGAACAAAGTTGGATTCATACAAGAAAACCAGCGTGGTGGAGTGGATAAAGCGTCAGACTATGACCTGGGAGGCCCAGGCACAAATCACCACTCTGCCATGGAAACTTAGATTCCTATAGACAGCTTCAAGAAGGGTTTGGATAAATATATGGGGTTATTAGGTACAAAGTACAGATGGAACACTCTGTCTGGGGCAGGGAAGCTCTGTATTCTTTGAGGGGCAACAGTGGGAGGGCTTCCAGAGTTCTGCCCCCCCCTGGTGGACCTCCTGATGGCACCTGGATTTTGGCCACTGTGTGATACAGAGAGTTGAACTGGATGGGCCACTGGCTGGATCCCACGTGGCTTCTCTTATGTTCTTATGGCTGGGGCAGTGATACTCTGTATTCTTAGTGCTTGCGGGCAACATCAGAGGGCTTCTGGAGTTCTGGCCCCCCTGGTAGCCACTGTGTGACATAAAGTGTTGGACTGGATAGGCCACTGGCCTGATCCAATATGGCTTTTCTTACATTCTTCTGACCATGGTCCAATCACATACTCTCAGTCTGACCCACCTCACATGGTGGTGGGGAAAATAAACAGAACAAGTTATTTTGGGGCCCAATCATGGAGAACCGCAGGAAATTAGGGAAATAAATGGGTACTCTATGTCAGCTTTATACAACTGAACAGATTATGGGAGCTAGCCTAAAACAGGTCTAATCAGAAGTAAGCCCCAGTCAATGGGCTGAACTCCCAAGAAAATGTTTTAATGTTTGCAGACATATTCAAGGGAAAGTTTTTGACGACAAAGCTACCTCAAAGGAGATCATCCTGTGGGTGTGGGGACAACAATATTCCTTCAGTGGTGAGCAGAACCAAAGCCTGGATGGATTTTTGCTCACTAATCCAGTTCATTAAAAATAAAAATTAATGGTGAAGGCCACTGTTTTCTGGAAAACCTTTACTATTGCTTCCGCAAGCCCAGTCCCATTCCAGTGTTCAGTATCTTTGTTTCCTTGTTCAGATTTATTTGTGGCTGATATCATTAGCTGATAGATAGTTAGACACCACACGTTCAACACAGAAATAAGATTGACTATGTGCTCTGCAGCCAAAGATGGAGAAGTTCTATACAGTCAGTAAAAACAAGACCAGGAGCTGATTGTGGTTCAGATCATCAGCTTCTTGTTGCAAAATTTAGGCTTAAATTGAAGAAAGTAGGGAAAGGCGCTAGGCCACTCAGGTATGAAACTAAGTCATAGTGGAGGTGACAGCATTCCAGTTGAACTATTCCAAATCTTAAAAGACGATGCAGTAAAAGTGCTACACTCAATATGCAGGCAAATTTGGAAAACTCCAGTGGGCACAGTTATGCTCAAAATCCTACAAGCTAGGATCCAGCAATATGTGGACCGAGAACTTCCAGAAGTACAGGCAGGATTTCGAAGAGGCAGAGGAATTAGAGATCAAATTGCCAACATACGCTGGATCGTGCAGAAAGCTAGGAAGTTCCAGAAGAACATCTACTTCTACTTCATTGACTATGTTAAAGCCTTTGATTGTGAGGAGCACAACAAATTGTGGCAAGTTCTTAAAGAGATGGGATACCAGAGCATCTTATCTGTCTCTTGAGAAACATATATGCAGGTCAAGAAGCAACAGTGGGAACCAAGCATGGAATCACTGATTGATTCAAAATTGAGAAAGGAGTTTGGCAAGGCTGTATACTGTCGCCTTGCCTATTTAACTTGTATGCGGAGCACATCATGAGAAAGGCGGGGTTAGATGAGTCACAAATTGGGATCAAGATTGCAGGCAGAAATATCAAAAACCTCAGGTATGCAGATGATACCACTCTAATAGCAGAAAGCGAAGAGGAACTAAAGAGCCTCTTGATGCGGGTGAAGGAGGAGAGTGCAAAAGTTGGCTTGAAACCAACATCAAGAAAACAAAGATTATGGCATCCGGCCCTCTCAATTCCTGGCAAATAGATGGGGAAGAAATGGAGGTAGTGACAGATTTTATTTTCCTGGGCTCCAAGATCACTGGAGATGGGGACTGCAGCAAAGAAATTAAAATACGCTTGCTCCTGGGGAGGAAAGCTATGGCAAATCAAGACAGCATCCTAAAAAGCAGAGACATCACCCTGCCAATGAAAGTACATCTAGTCAAGGCTATGATCTTCCCAGTTGCAATGTATGGCTGTGAAAGTTGGACCATAAGAGGACAGGAAGGCCTGGAGGATCTTTGTCCATGGGGTCATGGACAGCCACTTCCATTGGCATTGCAAGTGTGTGTGCGTGTGTGTAAGTGAGAGGGAGGGAGGAAATCCACAAACACCCGATGCTATTTGTCATTTCAAAAACTTCTGTCATGTCTCATGCTTCACTTGGAGTTCTTTGTTCCTAAGCAAAAAGGCCCACATTAGTCAGGCCTCTTCATTTCTTCCTGGTAGTGAGTCTCTCTTTGCTGGTGGAAGGAAGATGAAAGAGAAAGGAAGTGCGGGAGACTACAGGGATAGAGAATTCAGAGAACATGGAGGGGCGGAACAGAGACGAAGATAGCCAAAGCTGCGCAGGCGTCATGAAAGCTCATGCTAAAATAAACTAGGTTTTTTAGCTGCCACTCAACCTTTGTTTTATGTTTCTCCAGCGGACTTATCGTGACACCCCCTTTGCAATCAAAACCGTGTTCTCCTTCCGAAGGCCAAAGGTCAGCTGGTCAGTAGGGTTGCCAACCTCCAAGTGGCAGGTGAGTACAGAGGCACTGGGATACGAATATGGCAAAGACAAGTGTACAAAAATGACTTTTATAGAGTCTTCAATTTTCCATTCTTCTTTATTCTTTTATATAAATCCCAACGCGTTTCGCTCTTCGGCTTTATCAAGGGACTTCAATTCTTAGGAAGAATAAAATAAGGATGCTTAGGGCTGATCCTGCGTTGAGCAGGGGGTTGGACTAGATGGCCTGTATGGCCCCTTACAACTCTATGATTCTGTGATAAGTAATTGTTAATAAATAGTTAATAAATGTACAACAACAATGTAGAGAACTAATGTCAAAATACTTCATATTTTGAAAAACACCTTCGGTATGGAGAAGTAATCTCCTAACAGGGAGTCTAAAACAGAAACAAGAACAGTATAAGTTTTAAGGTAACAAGGATCTATCTCGTATACAAATTAGTCACTAAAAATATTAATTAAACAACTTTTTAAATTCAAGTTACAATACTACATACTCCCTCAGTAGATGAAGCCTGTTTAGTCTGTAGTCTGCACTTTTTTGGGATAAACTTGCAGCCAGAAGTAACAGACATCAGCAGCTGGGTGAAAACTCAAGTCCTCCCTGGGAGAATTGGCAGTCCAAGTAAACAAGAATGACCGGGCTTGCTGTCCACACAGTCCACACAGAGACCACAAAAGGTCTTACAAGGACAAAGGAACAAAGGGATCAAAACAATGGCTCCTCCATAGATGACTGAAGTAAAGACCTCGGTGTAAAACAGCGTCCCGTTGTTCCAAGGAGCAGGGGGAGCTGACTGTGTTGCAGACCACAGAGCAGTAAGGCTGTAGCAGTTCAGCAATATAACCAGCAACTGCAGATAACTGCAATTAGCAAACTGACGCTGTGGCAGCAGCCAAGGTCAAAAACATATTTGTTGCTTTCAAAGCAGCTGCAGAAAGGCTTTTTAGAGGTTTTTTGGAGGCTTATCAGAAGAACGTTAATGAGTTGTTCTCACACCGCTGCCATCTTGGACAAAAACCTTCCAGCAGCCATTAAAATCTACAATGCTAAAATAGTTCCTCAGATTCTTTATGGAATCCCATTATGGATGGATGCATTTAATAATAAATTAGAAAACATCCAAATTTCCTTTTTCAGAAATCTATTAGGAGTCTCAAACTGCGTGGCACTTGTCGCAGAACTTGGCCAGTAGAATCTAGAAGCCAGGGCTTGGTTTCAGTCCTTTAAATACTGGTTAAGAATCCATTTTCATGCTCAACCAGGTAGTTTGTTAATTAACCTTTTGAGTGACCCTTTTTCTCTCAACTGGTTAAGTAAAATGTCAAAGAAACATCAATCTATGTGTCTAGACATATCAACCCTCAGCATGCAAGAGGAAAGGATCATACTAAAATCAATATCACAAAGACTAGAAGATCAGGATGCTCAGGTTTTAGGTTCTCTAATAACAGCGTATGTTCCCCCAGTTTCTGGGATATTCCTTCAACATACATATCCACGCTCATGTATATCCAAATTTTGGAGACACACCCATTAAGAAGAGCATTTTTAGTAGCTCGCTTTAATATCTTTCCCTCAAATTTCACTCGAGGTAGATTTTTGAAGACCTCTCCTCAGGAGAGATATTGTTTGCTAGCATGAGAAATGAGTGCAATGGTGCGGTAGTTTGAACATTCTTTGGCATTGCCCTTCTTTCGGATTGGAATGTAAACTGACCTTTTCCAATCCTGTGGCCACAGTTGAGTTTTCCAAATTTGCTGGCATATTGAGTGTAGCACTTTTACTGCATTATATGTAAACCTCTCTGAGCCTTTGGGGAGGGCAGTATAAAAATATGAATAAATAAATAATAAATAAATCTTTTAAGATTTTAAATAGTTCAACTGGAATGTTGTCACCTCCACTAGCTTTATGGTTGCTCAGACTTCTTAAGGCCCATTTGACTTCACATTCCAGGATGTCTGACACAGGTCAGGGACTACCCCATCGTAGTTATCAGGGATGTTAAGCTCACTCTTGTATAGTTCTTCTGTATAATTTTGCCACTTTTTAAAATCTCTTCTGCTTCTGTGAGGTCCCTAACATTTTGGTCCTTTATCATACCCATCTTTGCATGAAACATTCTCTTCATATCTCCAATTTTCTTGAAAAGATCTCTGGTCTTCCTATTCTATTCTATTCTATTCTATTCTATTCTATTCTATTCTATTCTATTCTATTCTATTCTATTCTATTCTATTCTATTCTACCATTAAAAATATTGTTGCTAAATATTGGAATGTGGTCAGGGATTTGACAGGCACTGAAATACCCTCGAGGGTAGCCTTCAAACAGACAAAGAATATCAAAGATTTACTGGTTAGAACAGACCAATATAAAGTTACTAAACAGTCCCATTTGCCAAAGGGGCACTTTAAATGTGGTTCTTGCTTCTTCTGCAATACCTTTATTAAGGGTTCTGAGGTTCATCACCTATAATATTACTTTAAAACACAACAGTTTTTCCGGTTGTGCCAGTGCTGGTGTTATATATTTAATTTTATGCCCCTGCTCTTTGATTTACATAGGCAAAAGCACTCGTGCTATAAGAACACGCCTGAGCGACCATAAATCCCAAATAAAAAATGGGATCCTGTCCGCTCCCATTGTGGAACATTGTTTAATTAAAAATCATAAATGGGAAAAATTACGCTACTATGTCTTTAAAAGATTTGAAAAAGAAAGCTTTAAAAGACTAGATATCAATCAGCTATTGGAACAGGAGGAAGCTCATGCAATTTTTAAAATTGGCACCATGGAACCTAAGGGGTTGAAGAACCTATTGGATTTTCATTGCTTTCTGTAACTACTGACTCATTGGTGTTTTACTGTATCCCACAGCTGTGGGTAATTACAAATGCTATTTAACATTTCTTTCACCCTACTTCAGATATGTCTGGAACGCCCTTAGCTACGGATAGCAATTGTTGAAACTGTCTTGTAAGTCTCTATTTTAACTTACAGAATCAGAATCAGAATACCTTTATTGGCATAAAATTGCAAAGCGTAAAATGAAAATTTCAAACAATTCCAGATGTAGATTCCATCGTAAAAAGATTTTCATTTAAAATTGCCAACAAGAACTTGGCTACTTTTACAATAATTGCTGAGTCCCTCACATTTAATATTATTTTAATCCAATGTTTCTCATCAACACAGCTGAATTTCAATTTCCTCAGATGGTTAGCTAAAGGGTGAAGATGTGCATCAAACGTAGGACACACCAAAAGTATATGGTACAACGTGTCAGGGACACTACAAAATTGAAAGGGTACAGAGGAGAGCGACGAGGATGATCTGGGGCCAAGGGACCAAGCCCTATGAAGATAGGTTGAGGGACTTGGGAATGTTCAGCCTGGAGAAAAGGAGGTTGAGAGGGGACATGATAGCCCTCTTTAAGTATTTGAAAGGTTGTCACTTGGAGGAGGGCAGGATGCTGTTTCCGTTGGATGCAGAGGAGAGGACACGCAGTAATGGGTTTAAACTTCAAGTACAACGATATAGGCTAGATATCACCGTCAGAGTAGTTCAGCAGTGGAATAGGCTGCCTAAGGAGGTGGTGAGCTCCCCCTCACTGGCAGTCTTCAAGCAAAGGTTGGATACACACTTTTCTTGGATGCTTTAGGATGCTGAGGGCTGCTCCTGCGTTGAGCAGGGGGTTGGACTAGATGGCCTGTATGGCCCCTTCCAACTCTATGATTCTATTATTCCAGAGAATACCATTTTAGCCACCATGGATGTAGAATCCCTGTATACCAACATGCCACACAAAGATGGATTACAAGCCATTACGAATAAAATTTCTAACAACACCATAGCTGACTTAGCTACGAAACTGTGCCAATTTGTTCTCACCCATAACCACTTCAGATTTGGTGATGATCTCACTTCCTTCAGATCAATGGTACAGCCATGGGCACCCGCATGTCGCCTGAATATGCGAACATCTTCATGGTAGACCTGGAGCAACATTTCCTGAAGCTCACCCACTTGCAGCTTTCATATACCTGTGATTCATTGATTACATTTTTATCATCTGGACACATGCTGAAGAAGCCCTGGATACTTTCCAACAGGCATACAATGCCTTTTACCCCACTATCAACTTGACAATGAACCAATCTATGCAATAAATACATTTTCTGGACACTGCTGTAAAAATGGATGCCTAGAGACCACGTTATACCGAAAGCCTACTGACTGGCAAACGTACCTGCATGCCTCTTTGTTGTTGTTGTTAGGTGTGAAGTCGTGTCCGACCCATCGCAACCCCATGGACAATGATCCTCCAGGCCTTCCTGTCCTCTACCATTCCCCGGAGTCCATTCAAGTTTGCACCTACTGCTTCAGTTACTCCATCCAGCCACCTCATTCTCTGTCGTCCCCTTCTTCTTTTGCCCTCGATCACTCCCAGCATTAGGCTCTTCTCTCTCAGCCTCACCTACCTCACAGGCTGTCTGTTGTGGGGAGAGGAAAGGGAAGGCGATTGGAAGCTGCTTTGAGACTCCTTGGGATAGAGAAAAGCAACATATAAGAACCAACTCTTCTTCTGCAGTAATATCAGGGCTCTCTCAGCCTCACCTCCCTCATAGGCTGTCTGTTGTGGGGGGAGGAAAGGAAGGCGATTGGAAGCTGCTTGGAGACTCCTTGGGATAGAGAAAAACGGCATATAAGAACCAACTCTTCTTCTTCTATTTCTTTTAAAGGTGTTCTTTCCTCTTGCAGACTCTTCCACAGTTACATCACTTTTTCTGTAAATTAGATGCTAATCTAATGCAAAATTTGGTCTGGGAGTCAATATTAAGAGGACAAAAGTAATGTCAAATTCGCCACTGAGAGCCTTTGCAGTTGACGAGGAAGGACTGGCAATAGCGCGCAGTTTTGTATTCTTGGGTTCCAGAATCGACACAGATGTACAGAGTGCTGGAGAAAGGAAGAGAAGGCTAAGCTGAGGAAGAAAGGCCTTGACCAACACAGGGAAGATTTTGAAGGACAAAGATGTGGCCCTGGCAACTGAGATCAGTATGGCCACAGCAATGGTTTCTCCCCTGGCAATGTATGGATGCGAAGGCTGGACTCTAAGGAAGGGTGAGAGAGAGGGGGGTGGGAAAGATGCCTTTGAATTGCAGACCTAGAGGCAATGGCTGAAAATGCCATGGACTGCAAGGAGAGCAAACCGGACTGTTCTGGCCCCAGTAAACCCAGCTGTTCTCGTGAGGCCATGACCTGCAGTCACAAACACTCAGGCTTTGGTCATGTAAGGCATGCAAGTGATGGGTTAGGGGAATATGATTGTGCCTGGCAATACTGAAGGGAGCAGAAGAAGAGGCAGACAAAGAGCAAGACGGATGGACAGAAGCAAAGACGTACGTGGACTGACTTTACGGAAACTGAAAGACATGACTACAGACAGAGTCGGATGACGGGCCTTTGTTCAGAGAGTCACTGTGAGTCGGAAACCACTTGACAGAACCAAATGACAAATATGCTAACTGGATTTGGATCTAGTCATTCCACGACAGACCAGCCTTCTCAAACTCTTAAGCGCCTGATAGGTACGCGTATGGTACACCCAAAATAGCTCACAGGTATAAGCCACAGACTGAGTGTCCCCCCCTCCCCTTTACCTCCCGCTCTGCATCTGCTTGGTGTCAGTCCAGAGCAGGGAGGGGTGAGTGGGTCACAGTGGCTCCAGGGTGGCTGAGAAGCGTGGGTGGGCCTCACAGCTTCCCACTAGTTGGTGCGTTGGCAGGAATGCAGCCTGCTGGGGACCCGAATGGGAAAGGCCTGGTGCCCCGCTGCTTGTTGCCCGTGGTGTAAAGACTGTTGGCAAACTTCAAACAGATGGCTGTTGTTGGAACAGAATCCACACATTCCTGGTCAATTATACCGTCTGGCCCGCTTTCAGCACCTCTGAAGATGGATGAGGTGCCCCCCAAAACAACGTAAACCCATCTCGGGCTTGGTGAATAGCGGGAGAGGTCAGACCAGAATAACTGGGGGGGGGGGTGTCATGACATCATGGCTGGCCAATCAAAACCAATGCACCTTGCACTTTCCATTAACACAAGAGTGACATCATTGCCAGCCAATCAGGAAAAAGCCACTTGTATCCCTTGTGGCAACGCCTTTCTGTGTTGAATTCAGAAATGAGAACAATTTCAAGTTTTCCAGTTTCTTTGGATGAGCAAGGTTGAATGAAATGGTTCCAAGTAGTTTCATGTGTCCACCTCTCAAATTCAGTGACTGTCAGAGCGTAGACAGCACACAATGTTCCGGATCTGCGTCAACCCAGAGATCAACAGATGGTGCTCATGAGGGTTTCCAAGAGTTCTCCTTTAGCACTGTAACCCTTAAAATGACTCAAGTGGGTAGCCGTGTTGGTCTGAAGTAGTGCAACAAAACCAAATCAGAGTCCAGTGGCACCTTTAAGACCAACAAAGATTTATTCAAGGCGTGAGCTTTTGAGTGCAAGCACTCTTCCTCAGACTATGAACAGTGGGAATATATAAGCAAAAGTTAATCCTGTTAAATTAGTAAACTGTCACAACATCCAAATACAACCATAGGATAATTCTATGGGCCATTCCGCACCAGGATCTATGTTGCAAATTGGTTGCGGAATGAAAAAAACCCATTTCAAATAGTGGAATTCGTCGTTATGCATACCTGCCTTTGTAGTTTTGAACAATTTGAACAATGCATGGCCAGTAAGAAATGTGGCATCTGACAGCGTTGATGCTCAATACCCCCGACTGGCTGGGGGTTTCACAGAGCATTCCACAGAGATGCACAACAAAAAACAGATTTAGTAGAAGAAGAGTTGGTTCTTATATGCCACTTTACCCGAAGGCGTCTCAAAGCAGCTTACATTCCCCTTCCCTTCCCCACAACAGACACCGTATGAGGCAGGAGAGGCTGAGAGAGCCCTGAGATTACTGAAGAGTAGGTTCTTATATGCCACTTTTCTCTACCCGAAGGAGTCTCAAAGCAGCTTACATTTGCCTTCCCTTTCCTCTCCCCACAATAGACACCCTGTGAGGCAGGAGAGGCTGAGAGAGCCCTGATATTACTGAAGAAGAAGAAGAGTTGGTTCTTATATGCCACTTTTCCTCTACCTGAAGGAGTCTCAAAGCGGCTTCCAGTCACCTTCCCTTTCCTCTCCCTACAACAGACACCCGGTAAGAGAGGTGGGGATGAGAGAGACCTGATGTTACTGAAGAGTTGGTTCTATCATGCTTTTTTCTACCCAGAGTCTCAAAGTGGCTTCCAATTGCCTTCCTTTTCCACTCCCCACAACAGACACCCTGTGAGGGAGGGGAGGCTGAGAGAGTCCTGATATTTTTGCTTGGTCAAAACACCTTTAATTAATTAAAAAAAATTCTACTCTTATTTGGGCATGTTGACCTACCCCATCTCAAACTGTCCAATGGCCTTAAATGGGGTGTGTGGCAGAGAGGTGTGGCCAGATGACACCACTTCCTGGCACTGCAACGCCTGAAAATATTTCAGCAATATCTGCATGGTCAAAAGGTTGTAAAAGTCTGCTCTAGGAGCATCTCTTCTGAGGGTGGGCCATGTTGGTCAACAGTGGAAAGGCTAGATCAGGCTTTCTCAACCAGGGTTTTGCAATATAAATTAGGGTTTATTGTGATATAACCATATATGGTCATGTCGATGTGCCTGCCCCTCCCCAAATGGCCAATGATAGGCTGGGAGGGGCTCAGGTGGGTGAGTACACAGTTCTCCTTCCCAACCATATTGTGCCACTTCTGGGGATTCTCAAAACGTGAAGAATGTTTCTGGTGTTTCTCAATAGTAAAAAAGTTGAGGCGGGCTGGGGTAGATTGATAGATTCCAGTGGGTTGCCATGTTGGCCTGAAGCAGTGGAACAAAGTTTGAGCCCGGGGGAACCTTTAAGACCAACAAAGTTTAACCCTGAGTGTAAGCCATGTTGTGCAAGCACACTTCTGCAGATACACTCAAATGGAAGTTGACAGTCCAGGTCGCAGGTGAGCAGCAAATTAGCATAAGCATAATAAACAGCATTTAACAGATGCAATGGTCAAATTGGAATAACAAGTTCCTTCCTATTCAAACCCACCCATTCTTCCTTTCTTTCAGGCAGCAACTCTCTGCTTTGGCTCCAGGCCAACTGCCTGCAGCCCCACAACCTCTATTAAGATGTGTCTGGTTTTGTTCACTTGCTGCTCTTTCTGTCCCCCTTCCTTGTGACTTTAGCCTTCTTTGTCTCCTGCCATTCCTAGAGTACCTGAGCCCAGAATTGCCAGCTCCAGGGCAGGAAATCCTCAGAGTCTGGGGAGATGGGAACTGGAGAGGGTAGGATTTGAGTAGGCATGTGATGTCATAGAGCAGACCTTCTCCTAGCCATTCCTAGGTTGGCTCCATCTTCCCTGAACCCCAGCATCATTTGTGACAGTATATCTCTGCAGCCATTCCTAGCTTGGCTAAAACCAAGGTCCAGAAACACTTTGTTCAGACACTCCGAACTTAGCTCCACCATCCCTGAGCCCCCAAACCTCTTGTCCCAGCCCCCTCTCTGTAGCCCCCCTAGCTTGGCGACTTCTTCGCTGCGCCCCGCTCCCTGTCTCTGGGTAGCTAGTCCTAGCTGGAAGCCTCTTGGCCCAGCCTCTCCCTTTCTCTCCCGGAGCACCGGCTCGGCTGCAGCCCTCCTCTAGCTCTCCGAGCCCTCGCCCGCCTCCCGCCTCCCCGGCTGCCTGCTCGCCCGGCGCGCCCCTGACGCGCCACTGACGCCTCTCCGCCTTCTCCTTCCTGCCGCCGCCTGCCTCTTGCCGCAGCCCCCGGGCGGCGCCGCGGCCCAGCCGGAGCCCCCTCCCTGCCCCCTGGCCGGCAGCATGGCCGGCAGCGGCGCTCTGCCCTGGCTGGCCCTGTGGCTGGCCTCGACCTGCGCCTCTCCGCCGCCCGACGGCGACCCTTTCGCGGCCCAGCTGGGCGACATCTCCGCCTGCCAGGCGCGCTGCGCGCAGAACCTCCCGCCGCCCGGCGCGGCCGCCAAGGTACCGGGGCGGGCAGCCCAAGGCCGGGGGTCCGCGGCGCGCATTGCAGCAGCGCCGCCCGAGCAGTCCGTCAGCGGCCCGGACATCGAAGGGCGCGCGCGGGTGGTCGTTATCCCCCCCCCCCCCGGGCAGCAGAGAATGCGAAGGACCAAGCGTCCATCTTCTCTGCCTGGGCGAGCAACCGGGTAGGGGGGCGACGGCTCCCATTTTGTGCTCGGCCGTTTGGACGACACAGGTCTGGCGCGGCTGGAGGGCCGCCGTTATGCAAAGCCCGATGCGGGTATTTTGGGGCAGGTGCAACCAATCCTCCTCCTCGACGTGAGCCCCATTGTAGGGAGTAAGGGTGCTTTGCATCTCGGTTGGGGGGATGTGCTCGTCTCCTGCATGCACAGAGGCGCTTGAAACCAGGATTAGTGCATGTGTGTGTGCCTGTGCACGCGCGTGAGCGTGCAAGAAAACTGCAGTTGGGTGCGTGCCCTCTTGTAGCGGAAGAATTTTTAATTATTATTTTTTTAAGCACCGGGATTTCTCCCCTGCGGCGAAGCAGGAGAAATTCATGCCCGAAGCCCAGTGGTGGCTAACACCGCGCCGGGAATTTTGTGCATGCAGAGGGTTCTGTGGGGATGTTTCCTTTTGTCTAAAATGCACCGCCTCGGTAGGCTGTGATGTCATTATAGAGGTCTCAAGGCCGGATCCAGATATTTCATTCGTGCATTCATTGCTGCCCCACTGTTCTCCTCATCGGGAACCAGCAGTTTACATCAGTCTCCCCCCCCCTTTGTTTCATTCTCACAACGGCCCTCTGAGGGAGGGGTAGGCTGGGAAGAATGTGCCTGGCCCAAGGTCAAGAGGGCAAGATTCAAACTTGGGTCTTCCAGATGCTAATCTGAGAATCTTAACCAGTACACCACCATGGCTGTTTGACAGTGACAGAACAGGGTATGAAACTCTGTTGCAGAAATGGCACTGGATCAATAAATACAATTAAAGGAGCCCCTTTTTGTTATGAAGCCCTGCCTAACATGTCTGAAATCTAGTGGTTATTGGATTTTCTCCAGTATCCTGCTTCGTATCCTGCTTCTGACATTGCTTCTGACACTGCTGCCCAGTGTAGGCCCAGGAGGAGTTCATAGACTGCCCTTCTACAAAGTGGTTTCATTTGTAGCTTTGGTTGCTGGGCCTAGCGTATGTCTTCTTAGGTAAAGGTAAAGTTATCCCCTGTGCAAGCACCGAGTCATGTCTGACCCTTGGGGTGACGCCCTCTAGCGTTTTCATGGCAGACTCAATACGGGGTGGTTTGCCATTCCCTTCCCCAGTCATTACCGTTTACCCCCCAGCAAGCTGGGTACTCATTTGACCGACCTTGGAAGGATGGAAGGCTGAGTCTTCCCAGCCTCATGGGCAAAGCTTTCAGACAGCTGCCTTACCACTCTGCGCCACAAGAGGCTCATGCTTCTTGGGTGAGACCAAATCTTGTCCAGAGGCCTGTTTCCAGAAGCAATAAATTTCATCAAATGCTCTGCTGCCCAAATTAAACAATTTTGTTTCCTTAAAGGCAACCAATTCATGCCTGCTGCAGTAAGAATTGTTAATCCCAAAATCTCATCTCAAATATATTATGGCAGACCTATTTGGGCAAAAGCATCTGTAAACAGCCCGTGGCGCCACGGGCGCCACGGACTGTATAAAGGAGTAAGGGGTAGTGGGGAGGAGTTAGGGCGGGACCGGTCCGGGATAAAAACTCGGGGGGGGGCCAATCAGGAGCCGCGAAGCGGCTCCTGATTGGCCCCTCCGAGTGTCAATCCCGCCCCAAGCAGACAATGGGGAGCCGCGCGAAGCGCGGCTCCCCATTGCCTGCTTCACTCGCTCGGAAAATGGCGGCCCACCTGGTGAGAGCCTCGGCTGGGGGGTGGGCCGGGAAGCCTTCTCTCGGCCGGCGGAGCGGCCTCGCAGCGTTGTCGACGCTGCGAGCCCGCTCCGCCGGCTGAGAGAAGGCTCCAGAGAGCCTCGGGGGGGGGGATGGGTGGGGGGGGGGAAGGGAAGCCTTCTGCCGCCCCAAGGAAGCCCCCGCCGCAAACACAACACAAGACTCCAGCCGCCGAGAAGCTGCAGAGAAAAAAGAAACACCCCCGGAGGAGCCTTTCGCCGCTAGCGCGACGAGAGGCAGCAGAAAAAAAAAACCCTGTAGGAGCTCCAAGCCGGCGCGCCGACGAGAGGCAGCAGAAAAAAAAACCCTGTAGGAGCCTTTCACAGATCCAAGCAGCAGAAAAAAAAACCCTGAAGGAGCCTTTCCCAGCTCCAAGCAGCAGGAAAAAAAACCCCTGTAGGAGCTCCAAGCCGGCGCGCCGACGAGAGGCAGCAGAAAAAAATTAACTCTGTAGGAGCCTTTCGCAGATCCAAGCAGCAGAAAAAAAAACCCCTGTAGGAGGTCCAAGCCGGCACGCCCACGAGAGGCAGCAGAAAAAAAAAAACCCTGTAGGAGCCTTTCCCAGCTCCACGCAGCAGAAAAGAAAAACCCTGTAGGAGCCTTTCCCAGCTCCACGCAGCAGAAAAGAAAAACCCTGTAGGAGCCTTTCCCAGCTCCACGCAGCAGAAAAAAAAAACCCTGTAGGAGCCTTTCCCAGCTCCACGCAGCAGAAAAAAAAAACCCTGTAGGAGCCTTTCCCAGCTCCAAGCAGCAGAAAAAAAAACCCCTGTAGGAGCCTTTCCCAGCTCCACGCAGCAGAAAAAAAAACCCTGTAGGAGCCTTTCCCAGCTCCACGCAGCAGAAAAAAAAAACCCTGTAGGAGCCTTTCCCAGCTCCACGCAGCAGAAAAAAAAAACCCTGTAGGAGCCTTTCCCAGCTCCACGCAGCAGAAAAAAAAACCCTGTAGGAGCCTTTCGCGGATCCAAGCAGCAGAAAAAAAACCCTGCAGGAGCCTTTCCCAGCTCCAAGCAGCAGAAAAAAAAAACCCTGTAGGAGCCTTTCACAGCTCCACGCAGCAGGAAAAAAAAGCACCTCCTGGTGTCCCCTGGGTCCTAGCGCCCATTGCATTCCTGGTTGCAATGGGCTTTCTTGCTAGTTCAACAATAATGTTGAAAAAGTCCAGGCAAATATCTTTCTGCAACTCCAAGGTGCCTCAAAACGTGTGCCTTATTCAGCTACTTGTGCTGAAGTGGGCCAACATCTGGAAAATAAGGCTTAGATCATAACTTTTAAATATTGGCTTAAAATACGTTTTAGAACTGGGCTGAGCTGTTTAATCTCTCATTTAAAAAATGATTCTCACTGTGCTAACTGGTTCTCTGTTATCCAGTCTAAAATTGCCCAAAATGGATTTTCAGTTGATTTTTTCCCTACTTTCAAATGAATCAGCCTATTTTGTGCTTTAAAACAGATTATTAGATTCTAAATAATTCTTTTTTTTCCTGTGCAATCTCATATATGCTCTCCTATCAACCTTGGCTTACAAATCCATCATGGAACGATGGCCCACTATTTCTATCATCTTGAGCACCCTTGCCAGCGTAGAGCTTTCAGGATGGCTAGGTTGAATGTTGTCCCTTCTAAGGTCCTAGCTGGAAGGTATCAGAAGGTTCCATTTCAAGAGAGGTTATGTTTCTGTTCTGTAAACTTACTGTATTCAACCCAACCCATCCTAGACTGCCAGCTTCATGAGATTCCTCATAAAGAATGTCTTCTCCCTTTATTACATTCTAAAGGATTTGTAAATAAGTAAAGTGCATTTTTATACTTATTAAATGATTATTCACCTGAAATAACATCCATGGTTACAAAATTTCTGGAGGAAGTTCTAAAAGTTAGAACTAAACTTTTAAAGCATATATTCAAGTGGATTGCCGTGTTGGTCTGAAGTAGCACAATAAAACCAAAGTCCAGTAGCACCTTTAAGACCAATAAACATTTATTCAAAGCGTGAGCCTTTGACTGCAAGCACCCTTCGTCAGACTCAGATGGTAGTTCATAGTCTGTTGGTCCTAAAGGTGCTACTGGACTCTGATTTTGTTTTATAGCATATTTTACTGTTATTGCCTTGTTTATATATATTTTCAGTTGTTTTGACCTTTTCTCACTTATATGTTGTAATGCAATGCTATGGAATGCCAATAAAGGTACTGAGCAAGAGAACCCATGTTGGGTCAGGCCAGTGGCCCATCCAGTCCAGTACTCAGTGTTATGCAGTGGCCCCAAACCAAATTCCACCAGGAGGTCTACCAGTGGAGCCAGAACTCCAGAACTCACCTTGTGCCACTGAAATCACTTGGTTCTCCCCCCTCTCTTGCTTAGGGGGTGTGGATATACCAGAAGAAGCCTGCAGAAGGGGTTGGCTGATCCAATCCAATCCAACCCATCAGCAGTCTGTGGTTTGTCCTGGGGGGTTGGTGACTGGTGAACAATTGCAGCCCATAGGCATAGGCTGTGCTGGGGGCAGTATCCAGTCAAATCTACCCCTTTGTCCTCCTCTGCTACCACAAGCTGCCTGTGGAAGCGGGGTGGCAATGCCCCCCTTCCCCTTCTTCTTTGCAGTTTCCCCACACTTTAGAGCAGTGGACTGCACTTACCATGAGCAGTCCATGGACATCAGGAGAGCCAGAGCTTGGCCACCCCTGCTTCAGAGCTATCCAGCCTGCTCCATCCGCCACTGGATCCATTACACGTTCTCCCTTGCCTTTTGTTAAGGCAGTTGTTCCCTCGATCAGGAGACCTCACATGCCATTTGCACAGTGATGGTGCTGTAGGGTCGAGAACCACAGTCAAAGAAGCTTGGAGAAAACTGCCTGGTCCCTTTCTTTAGAGGCGTCACTGAATGTTATTTGCCAGGAAATATTTGCTTCTGTGTTTGATTATTAAAACATTTCAATCTCATGTTTCTACCCAGCTTCCGGGTGCCTGCTTTATATCCCTTCTGGGAAAAGGTCCAGGGGGCCATTTCTACACAGTAAGCTTCTGTTAAAGGGACAGGATATCCCTTTTCTCCATGTCTGTTAGCAACCCTAAAGTCAAGGCTTGCTTATTTTTTTAATTGAGTTTAGAGCAGGTGGAAGGTTTTTCTTGCACTGAACTTAAAGGACATCTTGCTGCAAGATACGGGGACTAACGTTGAGGGTTTTTGTTAAAAAAAGAAACAAATTCTAGGGGGAGAGAATGAAGCATTGAGCACCAGCCGTGACAACTGAATAGTAGCATCGTGTTCTGTATGTTGGCTGCTAAGAAGCGTCCTTCTGTCCTCTGTTGGAAACAAGGATACTAAGCCAGGCAGATGTCATCTCTAGCATGGTAGTTGTCATTTTGACTGCTTCGTAATGTTAAACTTATTTAATTTCTTTCTTTGTTTTTTTATTCTTGTATTTATATACCGCCTTCCCTGGAGGCTCAGGGCAGTTTACATATATATAATTTAAAACATACAATAATGTAAATACACAAGTCAAAAATCTAAGTTGTTATAGGTTTAAAATTCAGAAATAATAACTAATTTGCCTAGGCTGTCTCCTGCTCAGAGGAGAGGTGAAAAGGTGACAGATAGTTTTAGTTAATTGGCAATTAGTTAGGGAGGTCAGTGGAATTCCAGATATAATTTACAGGGCCTTTACCATAGGCCCAGCGGAACAGCTGTTTTACAAGGCCTGTGGAACTGTCCAAGGTTCCTAAGGGCTCTGAGGTTACCTTGGAAGAGTGTTCCAGCAGACGGGGGCCAGGGCAGTAAAGGCCCTAGCTGTTGCCATTTTAATTCCTTTAAGCCCAGGGATCTTAAGTAGATTTTGATCACAAGATTTTTGTGTCCTTTGGGGGACAGTCCCACAGACACAATGATTCCATACCATTTAGGGCTTGAAGGTAAGAATGAAAACCTTGAACCTAATTCACTCTTCAATCTGGAGACAGTGGAGCTGGGGAAAAACAGGTCATATGTGTGCTCTCCCACGAGTCCCAGTAAGGACCGGTGCAGTTGCATTCTGAACCAGTTGATGTTTCCAAAGCACCTTCGGGGGCAGCCCTGCAGAGAACAGGTTACAGTAGTCCAGCTTGGAGGTAAACATTGCTTGGATCACAGTGGCCAAGTTGGATGCTGATAGGTAAGGTGCTCATTGTCGTGCCTAGCAGAGATAGTAGAATGCCTTCTGGGCGACATTTATGACCTGGTCTTCCATAAATAGGGAGCCGTCCAGACTCTTGACCATTACTGAAGTTGTTAGTTAGACCCTGTCAAGGGTTGGGAGTTGCACAGGCTCACCTGGACCATACCAGCCCAGCCAGAGGACCTCAGCTGGATTTAACTTCAGCTGACTCCACATGAGGCAATCCGCCATAGTCTATAAACACCAGGCCAGAGAATCTGGGGGTGTGGATGGATGGCTGTCCATCAACAGGTATTGCTGGGCATCATCACCATATTGGAGCCAGCCCAGCCCCAAAACTCCAGGCCAGGTGGGTGGGTGTGTGTGTTGCAACTCGATGTTCCATTGAGTTCCATCCCAAGTAGTCCTCCCAGACAATATCATAATTAACAAATAGGATTAAACAAATAAGATAAAACAGAGGGTGATGGGCACAGACACAAAATGGCCCCAGTGGGAGACAGAGCCTCACAGGCCCACCCCTCAGAAGAATCCCAAATGCAGAGGAGGCCAAGAGGAATAATTTTAAAACAATAAACTGGGAGGAGGCATGTGAGAGAGGATAAAACCAACTCTGTGGTGGCGCTGATGTGGAAACAATATATTTTAAACCACACAACCAATCAAATCTCCAGCATCCAATAAAATACTCGTTTGGGCACTGGTCCTAAAGGCAGAGGGTCTATTCCCTTGTGCATGATAGTGCTGTATTAATAAGATCATGGTGGGAATTGCTGGTGGGCCTGTTTCCTCCTGTGCACAGCCGCATACCAATTCCCATTCCCTGCACACCCTAGTGGGTTTTCATCTATGCCATTATGCAACAGCAACAATACGGACCAATGCCGGCCCTGACAGGTGCCATCTCCTTCACAGACCCCTTGCAAGCTAAATTGTAGCAAATACACCTACTGCCTTTCAGTCTTAATTTCTCTCCCTTTTTTCTTTTCCTCCCTCCACCTAGGATGCCGTTCTCAATGCCTGTTACCGTGGCTGCCGGCTGTTTTCCATCTGCCACTTTGTGGACCCTGCCACTGAGCTGAATGCAACCCGAGCTGAGTGTGAATCAAGTAAGGCAACATCTGTGTAGCTTCCTCCCCCCCCCCCCCCCCGGCTCCTGGTTCAGTTGCCCTATCCAGAGCCCTTTCTTCACAGAAGGCTGCAGCCCCTCTTGGGCTGTGGGCCTTCTAGGACAGTGCAAAATTTAAGAGCTGATACATTGGACCTCCATGCCTCCTGACACTACATAACCTTCTTGGGCTTTTACAGGGATTGTTTTCCACATTTAAAGTGCGGGAGAGAAATGGTACCTTCTTGAGAGCCAGCATAGCATAGTGGATAAAAGCGACAGACTCTAATCTGGAGAACCATGTTTGATTCCCCACTCCTCTTCCACAGGCAGCCAGCTGGGTTACCTTGGGCTACTCACAATTCTCTTAGGGCTGTTCTCACAGAGCAGTTCTCACAGAGCTGTCTCAGCCTCACCTACCTCTGTTGTGGGGAGAGGCAGGGAAAGGTCTTTGTGAACCACTTTGGAACTCCTTTGGGTAGTGAAAAGCAGAGTATATAAAAAAGCTCTTCTTTTAAATTAAATAAGAAGACAGCACCTGGGGCTATGGTCCCATCTCTCTGTCTGTCCATTCTTCCATTCCTCCAAGAGGCTCAGGAAGCCACACACAGTTCTCCCCTTCTTTGTTTTGCCCTTGCAACAACATCCCCCTGAGGTAGGTCAGACTAAGAAAGCAGGCTACCAAGTTAATTAACAAAAAACTCTCAACATTTTTTCTCTTCTAGGGAGGCCAGCCAAAATGACCTCCAGATTTATTTTCTTTTCAAGGATCTTTCTTCAGTGACCGGGGCCTTCTCCCTCTCTCTGAGGACGCAGCCTCTTGTAGACTTCTCTTCAAGGCGGGGTCCTCAGAGGGAGAACGTTTTTCCTTATCTAAGAGGTGTGCCTAGGTCAGGCTTCCTCAACCAGGGTTTCATGAAACCCTGGCATTTCTTGAAAGCCCTGGAAGGGTTTCCCAAATTGGGTGGGAGTTCATTAATTTTGTATATTTTTTAAAGATGTGTTAAACGTGTATCAGGTGATACGACCATGTGGACCTGCTCCCCTCTCCCAAAATGGCTTGGAGGGGGTGATAAGGGGAGGGGCCCCAGGTGGGCATGTCCACAGCTCTGCTTCCCAATGATGTTCTGCCCCATCGTGCCGCTTCTGGGGTTTCTCAAAGCCTGAAGAATTTTCGCAATGGTGAAAAAGTTGAGAAAGGCTGGTCTAGGGACCATGAAGGCACTTTAAAGAGGGCAAGAAGATAACTAAGGGGCACAACATAGTTGTGGCAGATTTCCTCACCCCCAGTCATTATTCTGTCAGTTATGCTAAACCTATGGGGGTTGTTTTTTAGAAGGCTGCAGGTCCTTTCAATGGGTTCTGTTCCACAGTCATTTATGGGGTTCTTTTTGAACCTCTGAGGGAGCTGGTGGGCAGTTGGAAAACCAGGCTCTCGGAGGAAAGGTTGCCTCAGAGTGAGAGGGAAAATACTGAAATCCGCCTGGCTTGAGGAGGAAAAGGGAAAGAAAGGGCTCAGGAGCCAGGTTCAAGGGAGAACAGGCTGGTTGTTTTCTGTTCCTGAAGTAAAAGTTACAATTGTTACTCTGCCTGTTCATGTTACCCTTGGATGTCCTTTTTTGTAGTTTAATAAATCAACTGTTGTTGTTTTTTTTACCTAGTGACTAATTTACCTAGTGACTTGTTTTTTACCTAGTTTTTTACCTAGTGACTTATTTCGTTTAGTGACTAAACCAAGAAAATATCATTTCCAGTAGTCAGTTGACTATTTCATACCATCGCACAGCCAACTAGGCTACTAGGCCAAAGGAAAAATTGATAGAAATAAATACATACTGCCACTTATATTTTCCCAGGAGTGGTTAAAGAAGAGGGTCTTACTAGTGGCAGCCACCAGGTCCCTGACAGGACAGGGGCAAGTGTGAAAAACTAATGGTGGTAACCAGTGGGCTGCACTCACCCCCAGTTCACCTTGTAAATGCAGTCCTAGCCTGAGGAATCAGCCTTGAAGATGAAATCAATCTGGAGGTTTTTCTGCCTGGACTCTAAAGGGGAAAAAAAGTTCTGAGATTTGTTGTTGTTGTTGTTAATTAACTTGATAGCCTCCTCACACAAGTGTTTCCTGCTTTCTTGCTAAGTGCTGGCCTGTGATGCTTTTTTGTAGTTGGCATTCATTCTAAGAGAGTGCTGGACCCAAAGCATGCCCCCACTCCGAGTACCATGACAAAGCAGGGATTTTTAATGTGGAGCTCTTAGGGCATTTCTGCACATTAGTAAAACTAGCATCACACCTACGGAATGGCAAAGTGCAACATGGCCCTCCTCAACTTTTTGCTGTCTCGCCTTGGTTTGCCTTCTTTTTGTACATCTTACCCTCCTTACCTGCCACTGGAAGGTGTCGTGCTTCCACCTGTCAATCAATTCAGGCAATCAATCCCCTTTCTGCAACAGTTTAAAGTAGGGGTCATCAGCCCCCGGTCTGCAGCCCGGTACCGGGCCGCGAAAGGCTCGGTACCGGGCCACCGGCAGCCGCACCTGCCTCTCCCCCCCCCCCACGGCAGCGAGAAGCTCGCCGGGCTGTGAGCGACAGCAGAAGGTAGCAGGCAGCGGCAGCGGTGGTGAGGGGCGGGTGGAGGAGGAGCCATGGCGCACAACACTCAGGGTGGCATGGAGGCGGCCATTGCCGCTGGCCCCTTGCCGCTGCTGCCTGCTGCCGTTGCCTGGTAGGTACACTTGTTTCCCGCTACCGCTTCTGCTGCCGCTTGATGTCACTTCTGTAGCAGCAATCAGCCTGGGAAAAGGGGCAACATGGCCCCAAATGACCCAAAGGTTGAGAATCACTGCTCTAGGGGCTCCTGGATATCCCCATACCTTCATTATATACGTTACAATACAATAACATTTATTATATACTAGGGGAAAAGGCCATTTATAAAATGGGCAAGGGAGAATTGTGGCGGGGAGGGCACTCGGTGCTGCTAGGGAGGGGTGGGGTGAGCGCGGTGGGTGGGGACGGGTCGGGCCGACGGCGGGCAGCGGAGTGTGGACGGCTGGTTGGGAATGGGGGGAGGGGAACCACGCATGCTTGGGACTCGGCGCTTGCATGGTGTCTCATGGGGAGCGGGGGGAGTGTGGGGTAAGGAAGCCATGCATGCGCGGAAGTCCGCACATGCGTGGTTTAGTTGGAGGCCATTGTAGGAGCCGCGCGGGTAGCGCGGCTTTTCTTCGGCGTCTGTCAGGGGCGGCGCGGTATGGGGGAGAAGGGGGCGATCGTGGAGAGGGTAAGTAGGGGCGCGGGGAAAGGTGGGTGGGTGGCGGGACAAAGGATCGTGTTGGGGGGTGGGTGTGGGGGGGAAGTGCGGCGGAGTCGTTGGGCCTTGTTGTGGGGGGTGTTGGCCAGTCGGTGAGGGAGAAGGGTGCGATCGGCGAGATGGGGCGTAGGCCATGGGGGTGGCGGGTGCGGGGAAGGAGGGGTGGAGAGGGAGATGTTGGGGGGTTTGGGGGGGGGGGTAGCAGCTTTCGGGGGGTTGGGGGGTGTTTAGCGACAGGCAGGGGTGGCTCACCTGGGTGGGTGTGGGGCGCAGGTCGGTCATGGCGGGGCGCTAGGTGCCCCTCTCGGAATGGCGAAGCCAGCAGCTGTTGGGGCCCGGAGGCTGATGCCGGTGGCGTCGAAGTGGCAATGCGTAGTCAGTGGTGGGGGATTCCTAGGCCAGTCCCCGGGCAACTTGGGAGGGTGTGGGGCTGGAAAGGAGCAGGAGCTTTGCGTCTTTGATGCGGCGGCCCTGCTTCGTTCCCCGCAGCGAGGCGCAGTCCACGAGAGCGAAGCAGGCAACTTCGAAGCAGGCAACTGGAAGAGTGACACTCAGAGTGGAGTGAGTGACATTCAGAGGGCCGAATCAGGAGCCGCTTTGCGGCTCCTGATTCGGCCCTCCGAGTTTTTATCCCAGATGGCGCCCGCCCCTTTCTCCTCCCAACTTGCCTTTAGCCTTATATTTAAGACCGCGGAGCGGTTTACAGATAGCCAAAGGCCATTACAAAGCACAATTAAAACAATGTGGTACAAATATGAATAAAACAATATTTCTCCAATATTGCATACATAAAATTGTAAATATGGGCTACTGCGTTACAATAAGAGGGGGGAAATGGTGTATCGAAGTGGAGGCTCCTGTACAAATGCTTTGGCTCGGATATTCCTGGCAGCCAGAGTGAAAAGTGCCACCCTATATGAGATATAGGAGTTGACATCTGATAACAGATAGGTGACTTTGTCAAAATCAGAAATAGGGGGTGAGTTTGGTAATAACTTGGCAAGGAATTTGCCCCTGGGTTCAGGGGACAAGCCAAAACATAGATGGATTTCCACATATATACAGGCGTTGGGTTGTGGGGACCTTCATTATATCCAATGGAGAGACATGCTTTGTTGAATGTAATATTATTTTATTTCTGGAATCTCCTATACGCATGTCTGCCTATTCATTGCTCCAGGAAGTTCACCATTACAAAAAAAAAATTCCCTTCCCCAGGAACAAGGGGGAGGGAGGCAGGTGCGAGGGCAAGACGCTGCAGATGACTTATAGCATGTTTAAGCCTCCATAGCTTCCTTCTGCTGGTTGCCTGCTGGTTACTCTCTGGTCACTAGCACTTTTTAGGGTGGTGAATCTTTTCTGCACACAATAAATGTAGTGAAATGCTTACCTAATGTAGGCGTTATATTCTCTAACCAATTCCTTATCTACTTAACTATCTGAAAATCCAGATTGCAGTCCTTCAACTTATCCATCAGAACATCATGGGGAACCTTGTCAAAAGCTTTACTAAAATCCAAGTAAATGACATCAACCGAATTTCCCCGATCCAGCAAACCTGTTACTTGGTCAAAAAAGGAAACCAGGTTGGTCTGGCAGGACCTGTTGGAGACAAATCCAGGCTGACTTCCCTGGATCACCACATTGTCCTCCAGATGTTTGCAGATCACTCCCTTTAATATCTGCATTAATATATTAATATTAATATTTGAATTAATATATTAATTCAAAGTATCAAAGGACTTGTGATCCCATGAGGGGTGGTGTTAAAAAAGCACTATGATAGCTGGCATTGCATTGGCATTGCAACGTAGAAGTATTAATTTTAAAAAATTGTGGGCATCGTGGGACCTTTAAAATATGGAGGAAGGGGATTAGCTGCCTGCATTGATTGACAGATGGAAGCATATTGCGTATAAGGCACATTGCTCTCTTCCGCCATTTCCAGCAACAGATGTGTAAGGTGAGACACGCAAAAGGCAGCAGATAAAGGCAAGCAGCAAAAAGGTAAGGAGGGGCTGGGAAGCACAATAAAATTTGCCATTTATCTGGGGTAATGCCATTTTTACTTTTGTGCGAAAATGCTCCACATTTTGGGATTCCCTGAGAAGCGCTTTAAAATGGCGGATGTAGCAAGCAGTCAGCGGGCCAGATGCTGGATGTGGGTAACATCATGTGAAGGGGCCAGAATATTCAGCTTGCTGGACTGGCTTGATGCTACATTTAAAGGGTGCGGAAATCCCATTTGTTCCAAGCTAATAAAGAGCTGTACCAGTCACTAGATATGGAAATATCAGGCCAAGGCAAAATCAGGCCAAGGCCTCAGTTTTCCACTCCTAGTTCCAAAACATAGCTGAATATAGAAGACTAGAAATCAAGCCCATTTTATTATTTAATTTATTATTTAATTTAATAAAATGAGTGCTAGGAGCTGGTCTTATCTCGGCCGAGAGAACGCCGTTCGTGTCTTCAGGGAGGGTGGGGGGGCCCCAACCCTCCCCGAAGACAGTAACGCCGTTCTCTCGGCCCTGGGAGTGGCCTCGCTGGGCGAGGCCGCTCCCGGGGCCGAGAGAAGGCCGGCGCCCGCCCCCCCTCCCCGAAGACAGTAAAAGGCGTTCTCTCGGCCCCAGGAGCGGCCTCGCCGGGCGAGGCTGCTCCCGTGGCCGAGAGAAGGCTGTTGCCCGCCCCCCCACCCTTCCCGAAGACAGTAAACGGCGTTCTCTCGGTGCTGGGCGAGGCCGCTCCCGGGGCCGAGAGAAGGCGGCCACCCCCCCCCCCACCCTCCCCAGAGTCAACAACGGCGTTCTCCCGGCCGCTGGAGCGGCCTCGCCGCATCTGCAAGGCGGCGAGGCCGCTCCAGCGGCCAGGAGAAGGCGGCGCAGCCTCCTATGGACACTCGGAGGGGCCAATCAGGAGCTTCGCGGCTCCTGATCGGCCCCTCCGAGTTTTTATCCCGGACAGGGCCCGCCCTAACTCCTCCCACACAGCCCTTACTCCTTTATTCAGCTCCGCGCTGCGGGGCTGTTTAAAGATAGGAAATATGTTAGATGCCGGTAAGGGCCTACTTCTAACCTTCCTGCCCCCACCAATCAGCTGGTTGAATACCTCTAGTAGTCAGCTAGTCTATCAGAGGTAGCCTTTCTTTGCACTTGGAGTTTCTGTCTGACTTTAACTGATGCTGGTGGATCTGACTTAAGAATTTGCCTCGCTATGTTGTCCTGCATCTAGGTAAGGCGTGGCCAGGTGAGGCATAGCACCAGTGGCCTTCCTCCTGCTGAATTTTCCCAGCACCTATTAGTCAGTGGTAGACTACTGCCAAATGTGAAGGCTTCTTTTTAAAAAACAGTCATAGTTAGCACTCCTCAAAGGGCCTGTCTGCTGTGAATCTACCTAACTGCATGTGCAAGTGATGTTATAATCAGTACACAACATAAGAGTATCCTGCCGGGCTGAAAACGTCCATGTGGCTTTGCATTCTCTTTTGCACACTGGCCAGTTGGTTTTCCTAATGGAACCCTCTAAGGAGGCTATCAAAGGATCACCCTATGTTGTTTTTCCACTGGGTATTCTGGCATAGATTATCTCTGCCTATGGAAGTCAGTCTATAGCACGTTTGTAGTCAAGGTTCATGGCTATTTTCTAGATATGAAAAATCTAAACCCAGAATCCTCTTTCCCTCTTTCCCCATCTAGTATTCAAAGGTGGACTACCATTGAACGTGGAGGTTCCCATTTGAAGTAACGTTTCTGCATACAGAGAAGCACTGTTTCTTTGTCCATGTGCCCTCAGCAGCTGTGTGCAGTCCTGATGCTCTTTTCTCAATCATAAACATGAGATCTCATTGTCTATCCTCGGTTCCCCTCCCCTTCCTATTTGCAGCCTGCTTGGAGGCTTACTCGGGAGGTGTGGAGCAGTTTGGCTGCATGACTGGGTGCAGGACACAGCTGCCAGAGACGGAGAGCAGAGCCAACAAGGTACCTTCCAGGCACTATCCTGGGGCACTCAGACCAACACAGGGAAGTCAGTGATCAGCAAGCAGTTCTTATCCCAGTGGCTGGGTGTTTCCAGGATTCTAAAATGTTTAGGCCAGTGGTTCTCAACCTTTTCTTCGCCATGACCCCAACTTTGGCGCCAAAGTCAAGCCCTGCAAGAGGTGATTGGAGGGGGACAAGGGCCCCGCCTGGGGGAGGGCACTGCCGCCACCGCCACGGCATCCACATTGCTAGGCCAAGCTTGGGTGTGCGTTATGCTCCCTTGGCTCGCTGCTTCTCTCCTTTCTCCCGTCTTTAACCACGGAGGGTTCCACGGCTCCCTGCTGCAGAGCACACGGGGCTTGCCGGACGGAGTCAGGAGGGATGGGGAGACTTTGGACCCATGAGGGGAGGGGGTCGCTTTCTTGCCAGCTCTGAAAGAGCTGAGCAAAGTGTTTTGGCGCATTCCTCAGCAGGTGCCGGCGCAACCCTCCGGGCAGCTGCAGAAGCAGCCAGTGGGGCTCTGGAAACATGTGTGCGCATGCATGTGCACAACAATCAAGGCGGCATGGAGGCAGCCATTGCCATGGATTCGCCCCTCTGCCCACGTCTGCCGGCCACCGGTCACCACTCACCTCTACCACCACCACCACCTGCCTCCACACACCGCCACCTGCTGTTGCCTCCACAAGCTGCCACCGCAGCGGCGGGCAACATGGCGACCCTGGGGAAGGGGCCAGGCATCCCCAAATGGGGTCCGAGCCCCAAGGTTGAGGACCACTGGTTTAGGCAGATGTATACCTTATGTATGGCAGGTTTTTGATGGTTACTTATTGGTGTGGTATTTGTAACCTACACATGTTTGGAGTGGCACATTTGTAGTCATCAACAACAGGCAATTGTAAGCCACCTTGAGTCACATGATGGCTGCTGGGTGACCTTGAGTCAGTCACAGTTCTGTCAGAGCTCTCAACCTCACCTGCCTCCCAGGATGCCTATTGTGGGGAGAGCAAGCATGGTGTAGTTGTTAAAAGCTGCAGCCTTTAATCTGGAGAACTGGGTTCAATTCCTTACTCTTCTTCCACATGTAGCCAGCTGGGTGATCTTGGGCCAGTCACATTTCTCCGCCCTAAGATAGGCACCCATCAAGTTACGGACAACTTGCTAGGTATTTGGGTGCAGGACTTTGCCTGGTGGAGCGTCTCAGTTCAGGAGTGGCTGGGGGAGGCATCGGAACCACCTCTTCTTGGCACGATGTTGGAGGTGGCTTGGACGGTGTCTCTGGTGCCTCCTGGGATGTCTCCACCTCTGGTGCTGGTTCCGGGTTGCTCCCCATGGGACTGTCATCTGGCTCGCTGTCATCACGCTCAGCTGGCGCATTGGTGAGTTGAGTTGAGGCTTTGTTGAGGGCAGGAAGGCGGTCCTGCAGCTGGTCGATGTGGCAACGTAGCAGGTTTCCACCCTTGGTCTGTACTTCATATGACACTGGTCCAGTTTTCCGCAGAATCGTAGCCAGAATCCAGCGGGGACCATCCGCGTAGTTGCAGACATAGACCTCGGCTCCACTGTCTGATGGACCTCTCTGCCTGGAGGCCGAGTCGTGGTGAGGTCTGGGTTCAGACGGTCCAGGATAGAAGTAAGGCAGCGTCCCATTAAGAGTTCAGCTGGGTTTCGGCCAGTGGCCGACGATGAGATGCTGTGCGGGTGGAACAGCCACTCTGCTAGTCTCTGATGCCAGCATCCATGCACTATTCTTTTGAGTTCGTCTTTGGTTGATCGCACCATCCGTTCAGCCTGTCCATTGGTGGATGGAACGGAGCGGAAGTAATGTGCCTGATCAGCAGGCTCGTGGTGAAGGCACGGAATTCCTCAGAGACAAACTGAGCCCCGTTGTCTGAGACCAATGTGTCGGCAGTCCATATGTTGCAAAAACTGACCTCAGGACGTTGATGATGGTCTTGGAAGATGATGGACAAGGGTTGTGCAAGTTCTCTGGAAAGTTCTTTAAGCAATCTCGGGTGCATTTCATCCGGCCCAGGGGATTTGAACTCATCCAGTGCAGCTAAATGCCTCTCGATAACCTCTCTATCCATGTCAACTTGCCACCCAGACACTATCCTTTGGCTACTGCCATCTCTAGATGTACCTCAACCCTTTGACCTGTGGAAAAAACAGATGTAAAATAGGCGCTAAGCCTTTCTGCTTTCTCTGCATCTTCCATTAGAGTTTCTCCATCTGCACCCATTGCCTCCTTTACTTTACATTTGCTCCTCACATAACTGAAAAATCTTTTCTTGTTACAATGGGCTTCCCTGGCCAATCTTAGCTCACTCTCAGCTTTGGCCTTTCTGATGATTGATCTACAGTGCCTAGTAACCTGTAGGTACTCTTCTTTAGAGCTCTGTCCTTCCCTCCATTTCCTGAACATTTTCCTTTTCTTTCCCAGTTCCTCTTGAAGTTCTCTGTTCATCCAAATAGGCTTCTTAGAGCTCCTGCAGTGTTTTCGTCTTTCTGGGATAGTCATTGATTGAGCATGCAGTAGCTCTTGTTTGAGTAGCGCCCACCCTTCACATGAAGAAGAAGAAGAAGAAGAGTTGGTTCTTATATGCCGCTTTTCCCTACCCGAAGGAGGCTCAAAGCGGCTTACATTCGCCTTCCCATTCCTCTCCCCACAACAGACACCCTGTGAGGTAGGTGAGGCTGAGAGAGTCCTGATATCACTGCCCGGTCAGAACAGTTTAATCAGTGCTGTGACTAGCCCAAGGTCACCCAGCGGGCTGCATGTGGGGGAGCGCAGAATCGAACCTGGAATGCCAGATTAGAAGTCCGCACTCCTAACCACTACACCAAACTGGCTCTCACCAATGCTTGCTTCCCTTCCAGCATTCTCATTCATGGTATGACACTCATCATGTCTCTGAGTTTATTAAAGTTTGCCCTACGAAAATCCAACATTCACGTCTGGTTACAAGCTTCCTTGCCTCCCCATCTCCAAAGGAATTCCATGAGGACATGGTCATTTACCCCTAGGGTCCACACCTCCTTCACCTTATCTACCAACTCTTGCCTGTTGATCAGTATTAAGTCCAGTATGGCTGAACCTCTTGTGGGTTCATCTACTAATTGATAAATGAAATTGTCAGCCAGGCAGGTCAGAAACTTGCATGACTGAGGACGCTTCGCAGAGTTAGTTTCCCAGCACACATCTGGGAAATTGAAGTCACCCATGATGACAAGGTCTTGCCGCTTGGATATATTCTCAAGCTGCTCACAAAGTGCAGCATCCACATCCTCTCGTTGGTCAGGCGGTCGGTAGCAGACACCAACCACCACACTGTTTGTTTTCCCCTTGCTTATTTTCACCCAGATGCTTTCCACTGTAGATATACTCTCCTTCACTAGAATTTCCTGACAGGTAAACCCTTTCCTCACATTCAGTGTCACTCCTCCACCTCTTCGATCTATTCTGTTTTTTCTGAACAGTTCATATACATCCACTATTACATTCCAGTCATGAGAATCATTCCACCACGTTTCTGTGATACCTACTAGATCATACCTTTCCATCAGCATGAGAAGTTCCAGCTCTTCCTTCTTATTGCCCATGCTTCGGGCATTAGTATAAAGGCATCTGAATCCTTTTACTTTTGGTTCCCTATGAGCTGACCTTCCTGGTTGGGCTGCCCCCGATTGGTCTTCTTCCTTACACTCCCTATGCTGAACGTCTCCTTCCCTTGTGGTTTCAGTTTAAAGCTCTCCTGATGAATCTCCCCAGGTTCCTGCCAAACACATTCTTCCCCAACTTGGATAAGTGCAGTCCATCAGGTGCTAGTAGGCCTTCCTCAAGAAAGCCTATCCCATGGCCCCAGAAACCAAATCTCTCCTGCCGGCACCAACTACGCAGCCTCTGATTCACCTCCATTATCTTCCTCTCCCGACACATTCCTCTTCCCTTGACAGGCAAGATTGAAGAGAATACCACTTGTGCCCCCATTTGCTTGAGCTTCCTCCCCAGATCTTGAAAGTCTTTTTTAATGGGAGCGATGGTATTCAGGGACATGTCACTCGTTCTCACATGGACCATCACAAATGGGTAGCGATCCGTAGATTTGAGGAGTTTGGGCAGCCATTCTGAAACGTCTTTAATTTTCGCCCCTGGCAAGCAACACACCTCTCCCATTAGGGGGTTGGGCCCAGCCACATGGCGATCCATTCCTCTTAGCAGGGAGTCTCCAATTACCAGTACTCTCCTTTTTTTCCCTTCTCAACACCATTTCCTTCTATCCCCGTGGCCTCTTCACTTTGTCTTAAACTTTGTTTTGGGACCTCTTCCCTCGTTGACACTTGCACCTCCTCTGCAAGGGCCTGAAATCTATTCTGGAGCTCCAAAGGCCCCAAGAACCGTCTCGCTCTACGCCATTGAGTCTTTTTCCTAACTGTTTGCAGAGGCTCCGTAATGAGGTCAATCCCCTTATCCTCTTCAGGACTGGTTGCATCCTCTTTATTCCGAGTTGCACAGCTCCGGTCTATGAACTCCTCCCCTTTCTTAATTTGGGTCAGAGTAATAATGCTGTCTTCTAATCCCCTAATCCTTTCCTCCAAAAGTCTTACCAGTTTACAATTGGGGCAGATGTAGTCCATCTTGTCTTCTGGGAGGAAGGCAATCCTGTCACACTCACTGCAGATGATGGGATGAGTGTCCTGGAGGTCCATTGTAACTTGTAGGCAGTGCAACTACTAGGGAAATATAATCTACTGATTCTAATTGCTAGGCCAAGAACCCCAGGCTAAAAGACGCAGGCCATTAGCCCTTTGTCTCTCGCCCTTCGGCTCGCGCTAAAGGCTCACGCCTCTGGCAAGGAGTAGCCCTTTTTAATCCTCCCAGCAATCACCGAGCAATCACCTCACTCAGCAGCACAATAGCCTCACCTGGTCAGCAGCAGCACTCCCCAGTAGCTCTCTCCACGTGCTCTCAGTTGTCTGAGCCCCGGACAAGCAGACGCCTCAAATCCTGGCATTTTCCTGGCATGTGCCGCAGCGCTTGACCCAGTTATCTATGTCCTTGTCGACACCTGGCCACTACACATCGCTGCGTGCCAGAGCCTTCATGTGGACAATTCCGGGGTGGCTGACATACAAAGCTGCCAACACCTGAGATTTCAGCTTAAGGGGTACCACTACGCGATTCCCCCACAGTAGGCAACCCTTACGGGCACACAGTTCATGCTGCCTTGTGGTGAATGGGTCAAAAACAGCTGAAGGCTTGCCCTTTGGCCACCCCCTCCACACCCAGTTCAAGACACAGCTGACAATCTTGTCTCTACCAGATGCGGCAGTGATGTCAGAAGCATGAAGGGGCGGATCAAGTAGCTCCTCCAGCAGCAGGATGCAATGTGCAGGTCAGCGCCAATCTATGGGAGTGGCAGGCAACTGAGGGCATCCACATGGGCCATCGACTTGTTGGGACGGTGCTGCAGTGTGAACTGGTATCCACATATGCATCCTAGGTGACAGGATTTGAGGCGTCTGCTTGTCCGGGGAGAATAGCTCCAGAAGCAGTTTATGGTCAAAGACAAGGAATGGCCTGCCAAACAAAAAATAATGGAATTTTTTCACCCCGGCCACGATGGCTAGGGCCTCTTTGTCGATCTGCGTATAGTTGCACTCAGGAGCTGATAATGTGTGGGAATAGAAGGCGATGGTTGCTTCTCAGCTGTCAGGGTACTGATGACTCAGAACGGCTCCAATGCTGTAGGGTGAGGCATTGCATGCCAAGGTCAGCGGCAGGGCCTCTGAGTAATGCACCAAGACCCTGTCTGACAATAGCAGCTGTTTGACGGCCTCGAACGCAGCTTGGTGTTATCTGGTCCAGGATCATGGCTTGCTTTTGTCCAGCAAACAGTGCAGACGTTCTACCACGGATGCCTTGTTCGGCAGGAACGTATAATAAAAGTTCAGGAGGCCGAGGAAAGCTTGTAGCTCAATCCATGAATGAGGCGCAGGAGCTTGCTTGATTGCCTGGACCTTGGACGGTGTGGGGTGGATACCTGATGCGTCCACAAGGAACCCCAGGAATTCAACTGCAGGAACACCCAGTTGACATTTCTCCTTCTTTTTTTTTATAATAATTTTATTGTTTATTATTATATAAAGCATTTACAGAGAAGTTGTAAAGAAAAAGCGACCAGTTGATATGGTTTGCCATCTCTTTTAACATAGATATTTAGTTCTCATCACATATTATTCCTAGTCTAGAAGTTTTTACCATTTTTCTTAGCCAAGTGATTGTTAATACATATGAGATCTGTTATAGGAATATATTCTGTTATTATCTTAAATGATATTAGGTCAGTCTCCTTCATAAATTGGCCCTGACCCAAGAATTACTACTGTTGTCTTGTTAATGCCTATAAAATATGGTTTGTCATCCTCTTTTGGCATACATATTAACATACATATTCAATTCCCATCGCATATTAATCCTGATCTAGGAGTTATTACCATCTTTCTTAACAAAGTAGTTGTTGATACATAGGAGGGTATAATCTATTATAAGGATATATTCTATTATTGTCTTAAATGATATAAAGTCAGTTCCCTTCATATATTGGACCTGTCCTAAAGGTTGCTACTGCTATTTTTCTCACAGGAAGCCAGGAGAATACTCCATTGTTCAGCTCGTCTTTCAGGTGGTCGCAGAAAATGAAATTGTGTTTTTTTCCATAGTAGAGTGTTTCTGATTGTCCTTCTGTCAGGGCCAGAGAAATCTCTTACTTGATTCTTGCTTGTAATCGCCTTTGAGGGGGCTCTGAATCCTTTGTCAATCTGGATCTCTTCCTCTGGTCGCACAGAAATATCTCCTGATAGCTTCCTAGTTGCTGTCGCTTTTGAATAGACTCTTTTTATTTTGCTAATCCAAGTCATTTCCTGCTCTGAATAGACTTCCAGGTTTTTGGTACTTTCCTTCCGTGAATCTGTTTTCCCAGGTTCTTTAAAGATACTTTGGGTTTTTACATCTCTGGCACTCTCTCCCTCCAGTTGATTAACTTCCAGACATTGAAGTTTCACTTGATTTACTGTTAGCTGAGCTGCGTCATCAGCTGGTCTCTCCGGACCTTGGGCTCCATCCAAAAGCTCCCCCTTAGTCCCACGAATTTCCTTTTCCAGCTTATTGACTGCTTTCAGTATCTCTGAGTTTCCTTTGCATAACAAATGGAAAAGCTGTGCCTTAGTTAATTCTTCCATAGTTCTAGGCAGTCACAAACTATAAACAGAAAGTCTCGTGAGGTCTCGCGGGAGCACGAGCGATCCCAAATTATCAGTTTGTCGATCTCCGTATCAAGTCAAATTCCCCCACTGAACTTTCACCCATAAATCTTCAAAGCACTCTCTTTGTTTGGTTAATGGGTATAATTAGCTGGGAGTCTCTCACTCGGCGAAAGAAGGAATTCGCTTGTGAATTGGTTGAGGGGGGGGGGAGGGAAGAGCTTGTGGGAGAAGAGAGAGAAAAGCCAGAAAGCTTTCAATTCTTACTGTTGTAGGTTCCAGCTTCTGTCAGCTTCTGCTCCTGTCGATCTGGTGAATGATGGTCTGGGAAGAATGTGAGGTCGGCTGGTCGTTTCAAGCTTGTAAAGTTGTTTGCGATAAAGACGCCATCGTGACCTTGAGCACAAGCCGCTATTAATCCAGGGAGGTCTTGCTATCTCCCTACGGATCTGTAGGACCCTCAGGTCACCGTTCCCGGTTCCTGGGGCGACCGGTGAGCAGATTTGCGTATCTGTTCAGGTCAGCCAGGTGCAGAAGCCCCTGACCCTCGGCATGGCTTAAGAGCTGAACAGAAGTCCAGCTTTCTTTATGGCGCCATCTTCAGTTCCCCGACATTTCTCCTTCTTGACTTGAAGACCTCCACCATGGAACTTGGACAGGACGGATCGGAGCCGGGAAGCTAGCTCTTCTTCTGACGACCCGCAGATCAGCACATCATCAAAATATGGAACCACCCCAGGCAGCCCTCTCAGGAGGTCCTCCATCAAGTTTTGGAAAATGCCAGGGGCTGTGCTGACTCCGAATTGTAACCGCTTGACCTGGAATGCACTCCGATGCATCACAATAGTTTGTGCGTCTGCGGCGGTCTTGCAAACTGGAAGTTGCTGGTATGCCTGGGCAAGGTCAAGCTTTGTGAAGACCTTTGTGAAGACCTTTGTGAAGACCTCCTGCGTGTGATGCCAGCAGGTGGCTGACCACAGGAACTGGGTATGCATGTTGTTGTAGGGCGTTGATGGTGCATTTATAATCTGCGCAAATGCGGATGCTCCTGTCAGCCTTGAGTGGCGTCACGATAGGGGTTTCCCATTTGGCATGCGGCACTGGTTCCAGGACACCTTGGTTAATTAGGTGGTCCAACTGCTCGTCTATGCGCGGCTTGAGAGCAAAGGGCACTCAGCGTGCCTTCAGACGAATCGGCTTGACTTCTGGGTCCAGATCAAAGGAGATTGGCAGGCCCGTGTAGCAGCCAAGTGTGCTGTCAGATACGGCCCCGAACTCCGCGCAGGCAGCCTCAAGTGGTGAGGGCTGTAGGTGATGGATGCCGGAGATGACGAGGCCCAGCGGGGTGAACCACTCAAGACCCAGCAGGCTGGTGCGGCGGCCCTCGGCGATCACCAGACGTAAGGCCTTGGTGATGGACTTGTGTTGCACCTGGAAGGTGCCGATGGCAATGACAGGGATGCGGTTCCGCTGGAAATCAGTCAGTTGCAGTCCGAGGGGTTGCAGGCATGGGACTCGCCGGAGACGGAGCTTATCGTCTCCTTCGAAATGATGGAGAAGGAAGACCCGGAGTCCACTTCCATACTACGGGGAGCTCCTTCTATTTTGACTGTCACACGGATCTTCTGTTGCATACTGTCAGTTGATTGGATTGTGGTGGGTCACGATTATTGGTAAATAGCATTCAAATCTGTGTCTGAGCCGAGGCACCAGTCGTTGCACTGGAACTTGGTGCAGTTAGACATTTTCTTTTGTTGCTATGGTGCTTGCCCTTGGTGGCCCTGGAACCGGTCGTCTCTTGGGTGTTCCAAACCCGCTAGGTTGGACCGGCAGGCCCTGGCGATGTGGCCACGTTTGCCACCGAGCTTGCACTGTACCTCTCAGAAACGGCACGTCTTCCTCGGGTGCGGGCCATGACAGCTGGCGCAGGCAGTTGGCTGTTGTTTCCAGTCCCAACATCTCCCAAATAAGGAGGGTCGAATGGTAATGACTGGGAAAGACACTGGCAAGGCCACCCTGTATTGAGTCTGCCATGAAAACGCTGGAGGGCGTCACCCCAAGGGTCAGACATGGGGATACCTTTACCTTTAAGGTAGTAAAAAGCAGGGTACAAAACCCCCCAGCTCTTCATATCAAAGTAAATGTTTTTTTTAAAAATAATTTTATTGTTTATTATTATATAAAGCATTTACAGAGAAATTGTGAAGAAAAAGCGACCAGCTGATATGGTTTGCCATCTCTTTTAACATAGATATTTAGTTCCCATCACATATTATTCCTAATCTAGAAGTTTTTACCATTTTTCTTAGCCAAGTGATTGTTAATACATATGAGAGTATGATCTGTTATAAGAATACATTCTGTTATTATCTTAAATGATATTAGGTCAGTCTCCTTCATAAATTGGCCCTGACCCAAGAATTACTACTGCCATCTTGTTAATGCCTATGAAATATGGTTTGTCATCCTCTTTTAGCATACATATTGACATACATATTCAATTCCCATCGCATATTAATCCTGATCTAGGAGTTATTACCATCTTTCTTAACAAAGTAGTTGTTGATACATAGGAGGGTATAATCTATTATAAGGATATATTCTATTATTGTCTTAGATGATATAAAGTCAGTTCCCTTCATATATTGGACCTGTCCTAAAAATTACTGCTGCTATTTTTCCCTCAGGAAGCCAGGAGAATACTCCATTGTTCAGCTCCTCTTTCAGGTGGTCGCAGAAAATGAAATTGTGTTTTTTTCCATAGTAGAGTGTTTCTGATTGTCCTTCTGTCAGGGCCAAAGAAATCTCTTACTTGATTCTTGCTTGTAGTCACCTTTGAGGAGGCTCTGAATCCTTTGTCAATCTGGATCTCTTTCTCTGGTCGCACAGGAATATCTCCTGATAGCTTCCTAGTTGCTGTCGCTTTTGAATAGACTCTTTTTATTTTGCTGATCCAAATCATTTCCTGCTCTGAATAGACTTCCAGGTTTTCGGTACTTTCCTTCCTTGAATCTGTTTTCCCAGGTTCTTCAAAGGTACTTTGGGTTTTTACATCTCTGGCACTCTCTCCCTCCAGTTGATTAACTTCCAGACATTGAAGTTTCACTTGATTTATTGTTAGCTGAGCTACGTCATCAGCTGGTCTCTCCGGACCATGGGCTCCATCCAAAAGCTCCCCCTTAGTCCCACGAATTTCCTTTTCCAGCTTATTGACTGCTTTCAGCATCTTTGAGTTTCCTTTGCATAACAAATGGAAAAGCTGTGCCTTAGTTAATTCTTCCATAGTTCTAGGCAGTCACAAACTATAAACAGAAAGTCTCGTGAGGTCTCGCGGGAGCACGAGCGATCCCAAATTATCAGTTTGTCGATCTCCGTATCAAGTCAAATTCCCCCACTGAACTTTCACCAATAAATCTTCAAAGCACTCTCTTTGTTTGGTTAATGGGTATAATTAGCTGGGAGTCTCTCACTCGGCGAAAGAAGGAATTCGCTTGTGAATTGGTTGAGGGGGGGGGGAGGGAAGAGCTTGTGGGAGAAGAGAGAGAATAGCCAGAAAGCTTTCAATTCTTACTGTTGCAGATTCCAGCTTCTGTCAGCTTCTGCTCCTGTCGATCTGGTAAATGATGGTCTGGGAAGAATGTAAGGTCAGCTGGTCGTTTCAAGCTTGTAAAGTTGTTTGCGACAAAGACGCCATCGTGACCTTGAGCACAGGCCGCTATTAATCCGGGGAGTTCGGTCCTCCTATCTCCCCACGGATCTGTAGGACCCTCAGGATGCCGTTCCCGGTTCCTGGGGCGACCGGTGAGCAGATTTGCGTATCTGCTCAGGTCAGCCAGGTGCAGAAGCTCCTGACCCTCGGCATGGCTTAAGAGCTGAACAGAAGTCCAGCTTTTTTATGGCGCCATCTTCAGTCGTCTCATCATATCAAAGTAAATGTTGATTCAGGTGGTTCGCTGTGTTGGTCTGAACTAGCAGAACAAAGTTGGAGTCCAGCGACACCTTGGACCAAAAAAGTTTTATTCAAGGTATTGTCAGGAGAGGCAGCAAAATGAATGCTGTCTTTAAAATGCCCCCGGCATTTTATTTGGCTGAAGGTCGCATTTTGTGCTAGATGCAGCGCAGATTCAACTGGGACTGGCTTCAAGATACCCTGGTTTGATTCTGCTACATAGTGAAAACAGAGTCCACTCAATGTCCCTGATACATTTCCAAATTAGTGAGGCTCGAAATCACTTTTTTGGAAGAGAGGTCTGAAATCATTTGGAAGTAAGCGAGGGGCTGGGGCTCAGGGGCAGGTCATCTGCCTGGCCTTCAGAAGGTCCCAGGTTCTATTTCCAGCATCTCCAGTTAAAGGACCAGGAAGGAGGGGATGCAGAAGACCTCAGCCTGAGACCTTGGAGAGCTGCTGCCAGTCTGAGTAGACAGTATTGACCTTGATGGACTGATGGACTATATAGTTTCATCTATTCATATATCAACAGTCCTTTTCTATGAATAAAAATGGAGGAGAGGCTAGAACTGTTTATTCTCCCCACAATATTGTTGAGAATATTCACACTTCCTGGCTTGGATACACTAGATCAGGGGTCCCCAACATTTTGGCGAACGGGGGCTGCATTAGCATGCCCAGTGCCTAAACAGGGCCACATCTTAAACCTAAATGTACCAAAATTACTAACCTACATGTTTAGATCAAAAGTAAACACTCAAAGGTAAATGAAGAAATGTTATGTTTAATGCAATCCATTTTGGAACAATATTTAACTCTGGAATCCGTTTATTTAGCTACACATGCTTATCTAGTCAGTGTGAATTTTGTGGCTGTTTTCTGTTAGCCAGGGCATTAATATTCAAGTCAAGGTTTGCGACAGACACTCTTAAAACACCACAGGTCAAAGTGTTTAGGCACACCTAGCCACAGGTCAGAGTGTTTAGGCACATCTAGAGATGGCCGTAGCCAAAGGATAGTGTCTGGGTGGGAGGTTAACATGGATAGAGAGGTTGTCGAGAGGCATTTAGCTGCACTGGATGAGTTCAAATCCCCTGGTCCGGATGAAGTGCACCCGAGAGTGCTCAAAGAACTTTCCAGAGAACTTGCACAGCCCTTGTCCATCATCTTCGGAACCTCTTTAAGGACTGGAGATGTCCCGGAGGACTGGAAGAGAGCAAACGTTATTCCGATCTTCAAAAAAGGGAGGAAGGATGACCCGGGAAACTACAGACCAGTGAGTCTGACCTCTGTTGTGGGGAAGATAACGGAGCAGATATTAAAGGGAGCGATCTGCAAACATCTGGAGGACAATTTGGGGATCCAAGGAAGTCAGCATGGATTTGTCTCCAACAGGTCCTGCCAGACCAACCTGGTTTCCTTTTTTGACCAAGTAACAGGTTTGCTGGACCGGGGAAATTCAGTTGATGTCATTTACTTGGATTTTAGTAAAACTTTTGACAAGGTTCCCCATGATATTCTGATGGATAAGTTGAAGGACTGCAATCTGGATTTTCAGATAGTTAAGTGGATAGGGAATTGGTTAGAGAACCGCACTCAAAGAGTTGTTGTCAGTGGTGTTTCATCAGACTGGAGAGAGGTGAGTAGCGGGGTACCTCAGGGCTCAGTCCTCAGCCCGGTACTTTTTAACATATTTATTAATGATCTAGATGAGGGGGTGGAGGGACTATTCATCAAGTTTGCAGCTGACACCAAATTGGGAGGACTGGCAAATACTCCGGAAGATAGAGACAGAGTTCAACGAGATCTGAACACAATGGAAAAATGGGCAAATGGGAACAAGATGCAATTTAATAAAGATAAGTGTAAAGTTCTGCATCTGGGTCAGAAAAATGAAAAGCATGCCTACTGGATGGGGGATACGCTTCTAGGTAACACTGTGTGTGAACGAGACCTTGGGGTACTTGTGGATTGTAAACTAAACATGAGCAGGCAGTGTGATGCAGCGGTAAAAAAGGCAAATGCCATTTTGGGCTGTATCAACAGGGGCATCACATCAAAATCACAAGATGTCATAGTCCCATTGTATACGGCACTGGTCAGACCACCCCTGGAGTACTGTGTGCAGTTCTGGAGGCCTCACTTCAAGAAGGATGTCGATAAAATTGAAAGGGTACAGAGGAGAGCGACGAAGATGATCTGGGGCCAAGGGACCAAGCCCTATGAAGATAGGTTGAAGGACTTGGGAATGTTCAGCCTGGAGAAAAGGAGGTTGAGAGGGGACATGATAGCCCTCTTTAAGCATTTGAAAGGTTGTCACTTGGAGGAGGGCAGGATGTTGTTTCTGTTGGCTGCAGAGGAGAGGACACGCAGTAATGGGTTTAAACTTCAAGTACAACGATATAGGCTAGATATCAGGAAAAAAATTTTCACAGTCAGAGTAGTTCAGCAGTGGAGTAGGCTGCCTAAGGAGGTGGTGAGCTCCCCCTCACTGGCAGTCTTCAAGCAAAGGTTGGATGCACACTTTTCTTGGATGCTTTAGGATGCTTAGGGCTGATCCTGCGTTGAGCAGGGGGGTGGACTAGATGGCCTATATGGCCCCTTCCAATTCTATGATTCTAAAATGTCATGTAAAAGTTCATTTGTAAGCCTTGATCTACACTTTGATTTCACAATTTTCATCTTGGAAAAGGTTTGTTCACGGATGTAAGTGGTGCCGAAGACTGTGAACACACCTGCAGCAAATTTCTTTAGGTTTATAAATATATCAGGTAGACCAGAATAGAAATCTATTTTCTTTGTAAGAGACCCCTGCTCCCCCTACCCACTACAATTCTCAGAAGCACTGGGCTACATACAATTTTTGAAAAACATTTTGTGAATCTGGCCTATCAGATGGTAGAGTTGCAATCCTAAGTACATTGAATACTATGAGATTTATTTCTTGAAGTTTAAATATACACTTGCTAATATGTTTTACTTTTATTATGATAAAAATTGGGGACCCTCCAAAAAGGGGCAAGTAAACAGAAAGAGTGACTGAGGGTAGCCCTCCACATGGAACCGAGGATATGCCATTACGTTGGCTTCAGATTATATGCAGGGTGCACATACAAATCACTGCTTGCCAGCCAAGCCTCAGTCATGAGAAGTAAAATGGCAGCCAGAGGGAGGGGAACTTGGCTGGAGGAAGATGCGAGGAGGGGAACGCCATAACCTTCCCTGCTAAGAGAGTACTCAAGGGGCTACTCACCGACTTGTGCAATCACAGAAATATATGAGACTCCTAGCTGGAGTGAGGAAAGGAGGAGGCAGAAGCAAGCAAGGTCAGAGGTCAGAGCAACCAGCTCTTGTGGTGGAAGGAAGAATGCTTTTGCTTGCAGCAGCAACCTCACCAGTAACTTTGGAAGCCACTTGCTTTCATGGGTGGAGCCTCTAGAAATGTTCTGCATGCAAAACACTTTGTATCCTTTTTTTGCAAAAATACGAGCCCTTTCACTGTCCTTTTCCTGCCTTTTTTCCAAAAACAGATCTGATATCTCTGGAACCCATTCACACAGAGACTTTACCTTCCGTATATAGCTTCAACATAATTCAGGGGGGTGGGGGTGTTAAAAAGCTGAGTGGTCTGGGTGCCTGAGCTAGAATGACCAAAATGCTATTATCGAGGGTCAGAACAAGAGGGGGCTGACAGAAGGAACCATGGACTCCAAAACAATGTTGCTGTTGTCTTTTTTGCAAGAAAGGGACAGGATGAACAGCAGTAGATGGCAGGAAGAACAGTATGGGTCTGAGGGGTGATAGCAGCATACAAGCAGTTTGGAGGGCCACACAGAAAGAGTTTGGGAGCTGCATGTAGCCTGTGGGCCACAAGTTGTGGACCCCTGCATTTCCACAGGGAGGGGTAGGATTTTCACGGTTTCTTCCCCGCCTCTTCTTATGGAAGATGTTTGACTCCGTGGTGTTCCTCGTGGTCCCCTGTTCCCCAGGAACAGATTTGGGGAAACAATTGGAGGCCCAGAGAAAGGGGGGAAGTCACACTCCCTGAATGGAAATCTGAACTGCTTAAGAAGAAGAATGCTGGATTAGTGTCTACCTAGATGCCCCACAAGCAAACGCTGAAGAAAAAGCCTAGTATTAAATCTGGAATTCAGAGGTACACTGTCTCTGAACATGGAGGCACATTTAGCTGTTCTTCTATGTCTTCCTCTCATTTTCTTTGTAAGGGGAGTTCCCTAAGTTAATGATGTATTTAGAAAGTAATTATAGTAACCATTATTGCTGTTTCACCTATTATGTAAAGGGCCATGAAGTCACAACTAAAAAGGGTAGGGTAAGGTGAAAGACGTTAACAGAGGCTTGCCATTGCCTGCCTCTGCATAGCAACCCTGGACTTCCTACCCATCTGAGCATTAATCCAGGCCAAATTTCGCTTCCAAGATCTGATGAGATCAGGCTAGCCTGGGCCATCCAGGTCACATCTCTTCCATCTTTTGGGGTCTGTTACCTGCCATGGACAGCTTGTCAAGTAGATATTAATGATAGGGTATCATTAAAAGGTAAGACAGCACTCACAGAGAGGGAAGAGGCTGTGGCTTAGTGGTAGAGCAGTGGTCCCCAACCTGCGGGCTGCGGCCCGGTGCCGGGCCGCGAAGGCCATGGCGCCGGGCTGCGGCTCCCTCTCCCCGCCCCCCCTGCAGTAAAAAACTTCCCAGGCCGCAAGCTTGCGGCCCGGGAAGCTTCTTACTGCGGGAGGGCGGGGAGAGGGAATCAGGGCCGGGCCGTGCATCGCGCATGCGTGGCCCGTGCAGGCGTGGCCAGTGCAGGCGCGGCCCAATGTGCGGGCGTGGCCCGATGCCCTGCCTGTCCCCAGCCTCAGAAAGGTTGGGGACCACTGTGGTAGAGCATCTGCCAAGCATGCTTAAAGTCCCAGGTTCATCTCCAGTTAAAAGGACCATGCCGTAGGTGTTGTGAAAGACCTCAGTCTGAGACACTGGCAAGCGCACATGGGAACTGTAGTCCATGGACATCTGAAGACCCACAGTCTGGCCACCCCTGGAATAGACAGCACTGGCCTGAACGGGCCGATGGTCTGAGTCAACATAAGGTAACATTGTGTGTTTATTTCTTTCCCCTATGGGACAGGTTCCAGATCTAAAACCGGCTTCGTTCTCTGTTTTCGACCTGGTCTCCAATTTCTGCAATGACATCGTCAGCTCAGCCCAAAGCTTCATTTCCTCCACATGGACTTTCTACCTTCAGTCAGACGATGGGAAAGTGGTGGTTTTCCAGGTGGGTGAGAAGAAGGAGGAGGAGGTGAAGGTACAACCCTGCCTCCCAGAGGCAGGGTGGAGGTTACCCTAGCTGAGTTGGCCAAAATTGGGAGGAACAGCATGATGAGCTATGCAGTCAAGGCACACAGAGGTTCTGGGGGAGCCTCTCAAAAGATAGAGGAAGAAAATGTTGGTGTGTATCAGGTGTGGAGTAACCAAGACTGGAGGCAACATGAAATCTGGCCAAAATATGGAAGAAGGGAATTGTGGCATTTTACAATAAAAGCATCCCTTCTTAGTACTTTTTTATTCAATATTTCGAGTACTTTATACTGTTGAGGGATTCTCAGCATGATGTCCATTACATGTTTTTGGAAAATGAGTAGGGCTAGTCTTTTGCATAGCATAGCAAGACTTCTGATTGGCCTGGGGAGATTTGATTGGGTTTGCAGATTTTTAAAAACATTGCTTTGGCAGCAGATGCCACCACAGCATCTTCATTTTTATTTTATTTGTTTTTATTTATTACATTTGTATACCACCCTCCCCTAAAGCTCAGGGCGGTTACAAGAACAATACATCAAACTCAGTGATTATAATGAATGAAAGGTAACAGTATAAAAATAACAATAAACAAAGAACACAACATTCTAACAGAGTAAAGAATCTAACAGACCCAGGATTGGTCAGATCTGTCATATGGGTTCAAGGAAAGGGAGGTTTGGGGGCCCAGTAGATGCTGTTTAGTTTCGGACAACCTCAACCAAATGCCTGGTGGAGGAGCTCACTTTTGCAGGTTTTGTGGAACTGTTTTAGTTCTGTTAGGGCCCTGATCTCTTCTGGGAGCTCATTCCACCAGGTGAGGGCCAGGCCAGAGAAGGTTCTGGCCCTGGTTGAGGTCAAGCAGGCTTCCTTGGAGCCAGGGATCACTAGCCAGTTGGAGATGGCCTAGCACAGAGCTCTTTGAGGGGCGTAGGCAGAGAGGTTGTCCTTCAGGTACACTGGGCCCAGACCATGTATGGCCTGGTAGCCAATGCAGTTAGAGAACAGACCAGATGTGGGACCTCCATGATGTTGTTGTGAGGCATTGGGTCCCGCAGAGCATTCAGGAATCCAACTGATTCCATAAGTCTCTGATGGCAAACTCAGCACCCAACTGAGGAGGGAGTAGTAGCCTTAGCCTTCAGGGCATAGTGGTCTGACCACGGCATGGCATTTGCCATGACCAGATCCACGTTCAAACCCATGCCGACAATGAGGTCCAGGATGTGGCCTGCCTGACAAATTGCGAGACCTCTAGTGTCGCCATGGCTGACACCAAGTCCAGCCTATTTCTAGAGTACAGTAGCTCAGCATGGATGTTAAAGTCCCTCAAAACTAATAGTCTGGGAGAGTGTAGCGGCCATGCTGCCACCGCCTCCAGTCGGGCTGGCAGGGCATCTGGAGGTGCATTAGGTCAGATGGCCACGCTCTTGATTGATCCCCACCCGAGGCCAACACTTTCAGCACCTGGGATTGATGGTGCAGGAAGAGCCCTGAAGGAGAAATCCTCTCGGATTAGGATTACCACCCCTCCTTCCTGCCCCGTGGTCAGAGACTGATGGAGGACTGAGAACCCAGCAAGGGTTAGCTCTTTAAGGACAATTGTTTTGTCCTCCCTGACCCAGGTTTCGATCACGCATGCCAGGTCCAAAGTAGGTTTGCAGGGGATGCTAATTTGGGGATGCTAATTTCAAATTGAAGAGCCTCTTGTGGCGCAGAGTGGTAAGGCAGCCACCTGAAAGCTTTGCCCATGAGGTTGGGAGTTCAATCCCAGCAGCCGGCTCAAGGTTGACTCAGCCTTCCATCCTTCCGAGGTCGGTAAAATGAGTACCCAGCTTGCTGGGGGGTAAACGGTAATGACTGGGGAAGGCACTGGCAAACCACCCCGTATTGAGTCTGCCATGAAAACGCTAGAGGGCGTCACCCCAAGGGTCAGACATGACTCGGTGCTTGCACAGGGGATACCTTTACCTTTACCTTAATTTCAAATCATTGCAAGGAAATTTGGACAAACAGAATTTGGTTGAAATAGTCTCCAAAAAAAGGTTGAGGAAAGTTTTTGTTGCTGTTTAAGCCCCTACAATTGGTTTATTTCATTCTGTTAAAAGCATATATAAAATGACAAATGTAACATGGAAAAATTGATTCATCCATATGAATCTGAGCCATTGGAAACATAATAAAGAATTTTTTACAGTTGTTGAAGGGTGGGATCCCCCAAACTTGATCGACAAATAAGGTGTACACAGATTTTTTCCAATTTGATTGACTCCCCAGCTTTTTCAGTCTGGATTGCCTTTCACCAAAAAACACTGCCCTGCCTAGACGTATAGCTTACCACTAGGTATCTGGGCTTGAACTTTGACGCCTCCTTGTCTATGGAGGGTTTGTCTGTCCTGGCTCTGACTTGGTGGAATGAGCTCCCAGAAAAGCTGAGGGTACTGACAGAACTGGTCCAGTTCCACAGGACCTGTAAAACGGAGCTCTTCCGCCAGGCATTTGGTTGGGGCCAATGAACATCTAGACCACTTAACTAAATATCATGCAGCCATCTGGGTGAACTTGGGCCAGTCACAGTTCTCCCAGACCTCTCAGCCCCACCTACCTCACAGGTCGTCTATCATGGGCAAGGGTAGGCATTTGTAAGCTGTTTTGAGAGTCCTTCAGATAGTGAAAAGCAGGTACAATACTGGAGCTCTTCTTTTGTTAGCCATTCTGTGCCATTGCCTCGACAATCTCTGGATAGTTGCCTGGCTTGAGAATCAGCCCCACCTCTTTTGTTTTCAGTCACAGCCGGAGATCGAGTACCCCGTTCCTGAGGTGCAGGCGCCCAAGTCGGAGGTGTCAGAGAAAGCCTGGACTGTCTCGAACTCGAACACCATGAAGCCTCACACAGGTCAAGAAGATGAAGATGTGGGGATGTTAGGCAAGGGACTTGACCCTTATCGTAACAGCCCTAACAAAAAATCAAAAATTTACATTGCAGCCATATTTTATTTCTTATAGTTTAAAATTCATTTTTAACATGAATATGCAATCACTAATTGCTATTCTAATAATTAATATTCAGTTTCTTAATGTTTCGGTGTGGCCGCATTTGAAATCCCATTTTGTTTCTGGTTTTCGTATCTGAAAACAGATGATGCCAAGCTGGAAAAGGTGCAGAAAAGAACATCAAAAATGGTCAAAGGATGAGAGTATCTTCCCTATGAGGACAGTGAACGAATTTGGGGCTTTCCAGTTCAAATAGAAGAGGCCTGGGCTAGGGGAGGGACAGGAATATAGGTGTTTGTTTATTTTATTTGTTCAATTTTTATACCACCCTTTACTTGGCATACATGGAACATAGGAATAGAAAAAACACACTGTAACATTTGCAACATTTGTAATCAAATGAAAGAGGAGATATAACTGGAATAACACATAATAGAGAACGGTCTCACAGAGGGGGACATTTGGCCATTGGTGTTGCCATTTCATAGCAATTGGGCCAGATCTAGGTTCTCGTTGCTGGTCTTATCCAAAAGCCTGGTGGAAGAGCTCTGTTTTGCAGGCCCTATGGAACTGTTTGAGTTCCAGGGCCTTGATCTTGTCGGGGAACTCATTCCATCAGGTTGAGGCCACGGAGGAGAAAGCTCTGGCTCTGGTTAAGGTCAGATGGATTTCTTTGAGGCCAGGGAGAACCAGATTGTTGGAATATATAGAACAAGTCACTCTTGAGAGCCAGTTTGGTGTAGTGGTTAGGAGTGTGGACTTCTAATCTGGCATACCAGGTTCGATTCTGCGCTCCCCCACATGCAACCAGCTGGGTGACCTTGGGCTCGCCATGGCACTGATAAAGCTGTTTTGGCCAAGCAGGAATATCAGGGCTCTCACAGCCTCACCCACCCCACAGGGTGTCTGTTGTGGGGAGAGGAAAGGGAAGGCGACTGTAAGCCGCTTTGAGCCTCCTTCGAGTAGGGAAAAGTGGCATATAAGAACCAACTCTTCTTCTTCTTCTTCTTCTTCAGAAAGTATAGACAAACAGACAGTCCTTGAGGTACACAGGACTCTGACCACATATGGCCATACATGGAAAAAGTGGATAGAAAGACATTTTCTGTCTCTCCTATAATGCTAGAATATGAGGGCATTCAATAAAGACAGTGAGTAATTTATTCAGGACAGGCAGTGACCATGGGCTAGTCAACAGTCCTGTTAGAGCTGTTCTCACAGCACTTCTATCAGAAGCTCTCTCAGCCACACCTCTCTCACAGGGGGACTGTTGTGGGGAGAGGAAGGGTAATGAAGAGCAGAGTATAAAAACCAAGTTTTCTTCACTCAACAAATAACTGGGTGAAGTCACTGCCACATGAGAGATTGGTGGAGACTAGATTAGTTGGCTTTAAGAAGGCACTGGACAAGTTTATGGAAGATCAGAGGGCTCTAACAATGGCGATAAGCACTGCAAAGACTTAATGGCATCCCCATAGGGTTTTCAGGGCAACAGGCAGTTTGCCTTTGCCTTCCTCTGCATAGTGATTCCGTACATCCTTGGTAGTGATCTCCCATCAAAGCACTCACCAGGATTAACTCTGCTTAGCTTCTAAGATCTCATGAGATCAGGCTAGCCTGGGCCATCCAGGGCAGGGCAGATCTATCGATAGATGTTAACTGCAAACTGTGGCCCTCTAGAAGTCCTTGGACTACGATTCCCTTGCCAGCACATGTTGGTGGGGGCTCATGGGAATTGTAGGCAGTGGGCATCTGGTAAGCCACAGTTTGGCCACCCTCACCTCCCATGCTAGATCCATCTGCTGGTGAACAACAGATGCTGGACAAGGAGGTCCTTTGCTCTGATTTTACAGGGTTGTTTCTGTGATCAGTGAAATTGATTGCCTTTGTGCCAGGTATTCATCTATTAATTTATGTACGGCATGCACGTCATGTATCCAGAAGATCATGAGATTGTCTGGTTGCCTGGCAGGAGACATTCAGAGGTGATTTTGCCATGCTTGCCCCTGCATTATGAACCTGGTTTTCCTTGGAGGTTGCCCTTCCCAGGGCAGATGCCGCTTAGCTTCCGAGATCTGACGGGATTGGGCTTGCCTGGGGTATTCAGGCCAGGTATTTGTGTCTGGTACTTGCCAGCAAAAAGTAGCTACTCTTTATCTCATTTATGTGTGGGTTTTTGTGAAACAACTATTTTCTCCCCCACACACACATAGGTCTTCGGGAGAAATTGGAGAAACCACCTGTTGAGGAACTGAAAGGCAAAGCCAAAGGGCACCCTCCGATGGAGACCCCACCGTCAGCAGAACATGACTTCCTGGGTTGCATGTCCAAGTAAGACTGCTTGGGAAGAGTTTGATATCCCTTGAAAAAATCTTGCAGGCTCCTTATTCTGTTCCAATTTTTCATATATACCTTGAAAAAATTTGGTGAGACATAAGTCGATGTCTGCTTCTTTGGTATAATTTCGTCCCTCAGATTTTAATTTAGATACGTTGTGCTTTGAAAAGTTCTTTGCCAGCTTGTTTGCCAGCTACTTCCTTGGTTTATCTGCCCATTCAAAATTTTTCTGCTTGAGGTAGTCAAGCTTCTTCCTCATTTCCTCCACCTCTATGTTGTCTCTTTGTATTCTCAATAATTTTATTTACTTTGCTAGCTTTCTTGTTTGTTGTTGCTGATGTTGAAATTCCAATTGTTGTAACTTTTCTTAGATCTTCCAATTGTTGTAACTTTTCTTAGATCTCAGTTAGTTTTTCCCCTTTATTATTATTATTATTATTATTATTATTATTATTATTATTATTATTATTATTATTATTATTATTATTATTATTATTATCTTTCGATTTATTGCCCGCCACTCCCTTACGGCTCGTGGCGGGTTACAACATTTTAAAAACCCCAATAAAATCCATTAAAATCCCTCAACAACAATTACAATATAACATTATCGGTTAGCAAGCTAACCTGGAAAGATAGGCTAATCAACCTCCCCCTCCTACTACAAGCAGATGGAGAGGGGATACTGATGGTACTAATCCCCAATCTCAATCCCGGGTCCCGGGTCCCCGGGGGGCATAGATGTTAGCCTCGGCCTCAACCGTAAACCTGGCGGAAGAGCTCCGTCTTGCAGGCCCTGCGGAATGATGGAAGATCTTGCAGGGCCCGCAGCTCTCCCGGGAGCTCATTCCACCAGGTAGGGGCCAGGACCGAAAAGGCCCTGGCCCTGGTCGAGGCCAGGCGCGCTTCCCTGGGGCCGGGAACGACCAGCAGATTTTCTCCCGCAGAACGTAAGGCTCTGCGGGGGGCATAGGGCGATAGACAGTCCCTCAGGTATGCGGGTCCCAACTCGCGTAAAGCCTTGAAGGTTAAAACCAAAACCTTGAACCGGATCCGGGCAGCAATTGGCAACCAGTGCAGCTGCCTCAGCACTGGCTGAATGTGGGCCCTCCAAGGTGTACCAGTGAGGACCCTGGCAGCTGCATTTTGCACTAGCTGGAGTTTCCGGACCAAGGACAAGGGAAGGCCCGCGTAGAGCGAGTTACAGAAATCTATTCTGGAGGTGACCGTTGCATGGATCACTGTGGCTAGGTGTTCGGGGGACAGGTAGGGCGCTAGTAGTCGGGCCTGGTGAAGCTGGAAAAATGCCTGGCCCGCTACTCTTCTGACCTGCGCCTCCAAGGTCAGGGAGGCGTCAATGATCACACCCAAATTCCTGGCCTGGGACGCGATGGTAAGGTGCGTCCCTCCCAGGGTGGGTAAACGCGCTTCCTGTTCCCGCCCCCTACATCCCAACCACAGGACCTCCGTCTTGGAGGGGTTGAGTTTCAGGCGACTCTGCTCGAACCATTCTGTCACCGCTTCCAAACATCTGGCAAATGGTTCCGGGGGAGAGTCCGGGCGGCCGTCCATGAGGAGATAGAGCTGGGTGTCATCAGCGTACTGGTGGCAACCCAGCCCAAAACTCCGCACCAGCTGGGCCAGAGGGCGCATAAAGACGTTGAACAATGTGGGAGAGAGGACCGCGCCCTGTGGGACTCCACAAGGAAGTCTGTAGGGGCGCGAGAGCTCATCTCCCACTGCTACCCTCTGGGTCCGGTCCTGGAGAAAGGAGCGTATCCAGCGTAAAGCTGTGCCCCGTATCCCCGTTTCGGCGAGGCGGTGGACCAGTAGTTCGTGGTCCATGGTGTCAAAAGCGGCCGACGGGTCCAGAAGAACCAGCACTGCCGACCCGCCTCTATCCAGCTGGCGACGGAGGTCATCCAACAGGGCGACCAACACCGTCTCCACCCCGTGACGAGGTCGGAAGCCAGACTGATATGGATCGAGTGCCGAAGTTTCTTCCAAGAATACCAGGAGCTGGTCTGCCACGGCCCTTTCAACTACCTTGCCCAGGAATGCCAAATGCGACACCGGGCGGTAGCTGTCTGGGTCCAGAGGGTCCAGCGTGGATCTTTTCAGGAGAGGGTGAACCACTGCCCCCTTCAGCTGCCCAGGGAACTCCCCGGAATCCAGGGAGAGATTGATGATATCCCTGAGCTGGCCTCCTATCCTCTGGCCACCTCCCTTGAAGAGCCAGGATGGACAGGGATCAAGTGGGCAAGTGGTCGCCCTAACCGAACCTAGCAACTTGTCCACTTCGGGTAAAGAGAGCCGTCTGAAGCTTGCTGTTATATTTAAGCGAATAAATATACCTCTCATAAAGGCTTTACTAGCTTCCCACACAGTAGCCAAGGAAACATCTGACGTTCTGTTCAACTGAAAAAACTCTTGCAAACTTGATTCACATATTTGTTGGGTCTTTGGATCATCTAGAACAGGGGTAGTGAAACTGCGGCAAATGCTGGCAGGGGCTCATGGGAATTGTAGTCCATGGACATCTGGAGGGCCGCAGTTTCACTACTGATCTAGAAGGTAATCTTTCATTCTCCACCTCCTTATTCCAACTCTTTTATGGATAATTCAATTTGTAAAGGGTTGTGATTTGCATAGGTGTTTGGTAGTATCTCCAAATATGACAATTTTGAGAGCATTTGCCTTGATGACCAACATTGATCCAATCTGGAATATGCATTGTGTCTGTTCAAATAAAAGGTATATTGGATATCTGTAAACTGCTCCCGTGGGAGCGGTAGGAATAAAGGAGTAAGAGGTAAGTGGGTGGAGAAAGGGGCGGGGCGAGTCTGTGATAAAAACTCGAAGGGGCCAATCGGGAGCTGCAGGCTCTCGATTGGCCCCTCCGAGTGTCAGTCCAGGGCCAAGAGACCAATTGAGAGCTGCCTTGGCTACTCTGAGGCCCGTGCAGAAGCCGGGAGTTTGGGGGGGGATGCCGGGCTTCATCGTGGGCCTCGGAGCCCCACACAGAAGTCGGGAGTTTTTTGGGGGGCCGCCTGGCTTCAGCTTGGGGCTCGGAGCCCTGCGCAGAAGCTGAGAGTTTTTTGGGGGGCCCACCTGGCTTCAGCGTGGGCCTCGGAGCCCTGCGCAGAAACCGAGAGTTTTTGGGGGGCCGCCTGGCTTCAGCTTGGGGCTCGGAGCCCTGCACAGAAACCGAGAGTTTTGGGTAGGGGGGCGCCTGGCTTCAGCGTAGGCCTCGGAGCCCAGCGCAGAAACCGGGAGTTTTTGAGGGGGACGCCTGGCTTCATCGTGGGCCTCGGAGCACCGCGCAGAAACCAAGAGTTTTGGGGGGGCCGCCTGGCTTCAGCGTGGGCCTCGGAGCCCTGCGCAGAAGCCGGGAGTTTTTTGGGGGGGCCGGCTGGCTTCAGCTTGGGGCTCGGAGCCCTGCGCAGAAACCGAGAGTTTTGGGGGGGCCGCCTGGCTTCAGCGTGGGCCTCGGAGCCCTGCGCAGAAACCGAGAGTTTTGGGGGGGGGCGCCTGGCTTCAGCTTGGGGCTCAGAGCCCTGCGCAGAAGCCAGGAGTTTTTTGGGGGGGCGCCTGGCTTCAGCGTGGGCCTCGGAGCCCCGCGCAGAAGCCGGGAGGTTTTGGGGGGCCCGCGTGGATTCATCGTGGGCCTCGGAGCCCTGCGCAGAAGCCGGGAGTTTTTTGGGGGGCCGCCTGGCTTCAGCGTGGGCCTCGGAGCCCAGCGCAGAAACTGGGAGTTTTGGGGGGGGCGCCTGGCTTCAGCTTGGGGCTCGGAGCCCTGCGCAGAAACAGGGAGTTTTGGGTGGGGGGGCGCCTAGCTTCACCGTGGGCCTCGGAGCCAAGCACAGAAACAGGGAGTTTTTGAGGGGGACGCCTGGCTTCATCGTGGGCCCCAGAGCCCCGCGCAGAAACCGAGAGTTTTGGGGGGGCCGCCTGGCTTCAGCGTGGGCCTCGGAGCCCCGCGCAGAAACCGAGAGTTTTGGGGGGGGCGCCTGGCTTCAGCGTGGGCCTCGGAGCCCCGCGCAGATGCCGGGAGTTTTTTGGGGGGCCGCCTGGCTTAAGCTTGGGCCTCGGAACCCCGCGCAGAAGCCGGGAGTTTGGGGGGGGCCGCCTGGCTTCACCTTGGGGCTCGGAGCCCCGTGCAGAAGCCGGGAGTTTTTTTGGGGGCCGCTTGGCTTCAGCTTGGGCCTCGGAGCCCCGCGCAGAAGCCGGGAGTTTTGGGGGGCTGCCTGGCTTCAGCATGGGCCTCGGAGCCCAGCGCAGAAGCCGGGAGTTTTTTGGGGGGCCGCCTGGCTTCAGTGTGGGCCTCGGAGCCCTGCACAGAAGCCGGGATTCTGGGGGGGCCGCCTGGCTTCAGCTTGGGGCTCGGAGCCCATCGCAGAAGCCGGGAGTTTGGGGGGGCCAGCTGGCTTCAGCGTGGGCCTCGGAGCCTCACGCAGAAGCCGGGAATTTTTGGGGGGGCCGCCTGGCTTCAGCATAGGCCTCGGAGCCCTGCGCAGAAGCCGAGAGTTTTGGGGGGGGGCCCGCCTGGCTTCAGCTTGGGGCTCGGAGCACTGCACAGAAGCCGAGAGTTTTTTGGGGGTCACCTGGCTTCAGCTTGGGCCTCGGAGCCGAGCGCAGAAGCCGGGAGTTTTGGGGGGGGCCCCCTGGCTTCCGCGTGTGCCTCGGAGCCCCGCGCAGAAGCCTGGAGTTTTTTTGGGGGCCGCCTGGCTTCAGCGTGGGCCTCGGAGCCCCGCGCAGATGCCGGGAGTTTTTTGGGGGGCCGCCTGGCTTAAGCTTGGGCCTCGGAACCCCGCGCAGAAGCCGGGAGTTTGGGGGGGGCCGCCTGGCTTCACCTTGGGGCTCGGAGCCCCGTGCAGAAGCCGGGAGTTTTTTTGGGGGCCGCTTGGCTTCAGCTTGGGCCTCGGAGCCCCGCGCAGAAGCCGGGAGTTTTGGGGGGCTGCCTGGCTTCAGCATGGGCCTCGGAGCCCAGCGCAGAAGCCGGGAGTTTTTTGGGGGGCCGCCTGGCTTCAGTGTGGGCCTCGGAGCCCTGCACAGAAGCCGGGATTCTGGGGGGGCCGCCTGGCTTCAGCTTGGGGCTCGGAGCCCACCGCAGAAGCCGGGAGTTTGGGGGGGCCAGCTGGCTTCAGCGTGGGCCTCGGAGCCTCACGCAGAAGCCGGGAATTTTTGGGGGGGCCGCCTGGCTTCAGCATGGGCCTCGGAGCCCTGCGCAGAAGCCGAGTGTTTTTTGGGGGGGCCCGCCTGGCTTCAGCTTGGGCCTCGGAACCCCGCGCAGAAGCCGGGAGTTTGGGGGGGCCGCCTGGCTTCACCTTGGGGCTCGGAGCCCCGTGCAGAAGCCGGGAGTTTTTTGGGGGGCCGCCTGGCTTCAGCTTGGGCCTCGGAGCCCCGCGCAGAAGCCGGGAGTTTGGGGGGGCCGCCTGGCTTCACCTTGGGGCTCGGAGCCCCGCGCAGAAGCCGAGAGTTTTTTGGGGTTGCCCGCCTGGCTTCAGCGTGGGCCTCGGAGCCCCACGCAGAAGCCGGGAGTTTTTTGGGGGGCCGCCTGGCTTCAGCGTGGGCCTCGGAGCCCCGCGCAGAAGCCGGGAGTTTTGGGGGGGCTGCCTGGCTTCAGCGTGGGCCTCGGAGCCCCACGCAAAACCCGGGAGTTTTTTGGGGGTCCGGCTGGCTTCAGCTTGGGGCTCGGAGCACTGCGCAGAAGCCGAGAGTTTTTTGGGGGTCACCTGGCTTCAGCGTGGGCCTCGGAGCCCTGCGCAGAAGCTGGGAGTTTTTGGGGGGCCCGCCTGGCTTCAGCTTGGGGCTCGGAGCCCAGCGCAGAAGCCGGGAGTTTTTTGGGGGGCCGCCTGGCTTCAGCTTGGGCCTCGGAACCCTGCGCAGAAGCCGGGAGTTTGGGGGGGCCGCCTGGCTTCACCTTGGGGCTCGGAGCCCCGTGCAGAAGCCGGGAGTTTTTTGGGGGCCCGCCTGGCTTCATCATGGGCCTCGGAGCCCTGCGCAGATGACGGGAGTTTTTTGGGGGGCCGCCTGGGTTCAGCTTGGGGCTCGGAGCCCAGCGCAGAAGCCGGGAGTTTTTTGGGGGGCCGCCTGGCTTCAGCTTGGGCCTCGGAACCCCGCGCAGAAGCCGGGAGTTTGGGGGGGCCGCCTGGCTTCACCTTGGGGCTCGGAGCCCCGTGCAGAAGCCGGGAGTTTTTTGGGGGGCTGCCTGGCTTCAGCTTGGGCCTCGGAGCCCCGCGCAGAAGCCGGGAGTTTGGGGGGGCCGCCTGGCTTCACCTTGGGGCTCGGAGCCCCGCGCAGAAGCCGAGAGTTTTTTGGGGGGCCGCCTGGCTTCAGCATGGGCCTCGGAGCCCTGCGCAGAAGCCGGGAATTTTGGGGGGGCTGCCTGGCTTCAGCGTGGGCCTCGGAGCCCCACGCAAAACCCGGGAGTTTTTTGGGGGTCCGGCTGGCTTCAGCTTGGGGCTCGGAGCCCTGCGCAGAAGCCGCGAGTCTTGGGGGGGGCCGCCTGGCTTCACCTTGGGGCTCGGAGCCCCACGCAGAAGCCGGGAGTTTTTGGGGGGCCGCCTGGCTTCAGCGTGGGCCTCGGAGCCCCGCACAGAAGCCGGGAGTTTTGGGGGGGCTGCCTGGCTTCAGCGTGGGCCTCGGAGCCCCACACAAAACCCGGGAGTTTTTTGGGGGTCCGGCTGGCTTCAGCTTGGGGCTCGGAGCCCTGCGCAGAAGCCGCGAGTTTTGGGGGGGCCCCCTGGCTTCCGCGTGGGCCTCGGAGCCAAGCGCAGAAACCAGGAGTTTTTGAGGGGGACGCCTGGCTTTATCGTGGGCCTCAGAGCCCCGCGCAGAAACCGAGAGTTTTGGGGGGGGCGCCTGGCTTCAGCGTGGGCCTCGGAGCCCTGCGCAGAAGCCGGGAGTTTTGTGGGGGCCCGCCTGGCTTCAGCTTGGGCCTCGGAGCCGAGCGCAGAAGCCGGGAGTTTTGGGGGGGGGCCCTGGCTTCTGCGTGTGCCTCGGAGCCCCGCGCAGAAGCCTGGAGTTTTTTGGGGGGCCGCCTGGCTTCAGCGTGGGCCTTGGAGCCCCGCGCAGATGCCGGGAGTTTTTTGGGGGGCCGCCTGGCTTAAGCTTGGGCCTCGGAACCCCGCGCAGAAGCTGGGAGTTTGGGGGGGTCGCCTGGCTTTACCTTGGGGCTCGGAGCCCCGTGCAGAAGCCGGGAGTTTTTTGGGGGGCCGCCTGGCTTCAGCTTGGGCCTCGGAGCCCCGCGCAGAAGCCGGGAGTTTGGGGGGGCTGCCTGGCTTCAGCATGGGCCTCGGAGCCCTGCACAGAAGCCGGGATTTTGGGGGGGCCGCCTGGCTTCAGCTTGGGGCTCGGAGCCCACCGCAGATGCCGGGAGTTTGGGGGGGCCAGCTGGCTTCAGCGTGGGCCTCGGAGACTCGCGCAGAAGCCGGGAGTTTTTTGGGGGGCCGCCTGGCTTCAGCGTGGGCCTCGGAGCCCAGCGCAGAAGCCGGGAGTTTTTTGGGGGGCCGCCTGGCTTCAGTGTGGGCTTCGGAGCCCCGCGCAGAAGCCGGGATTTTGGGGGGGCCGCCTGGCTTCAGTGTGGGCTTCGGAGCCCCGCGCAGAAGCCGGGATTTTGGGGGGGGCGCCTGGCTTCAGCTTGGGGCTCGGAGCCCACCGCAGAAGCCGGGAGTTTGGGGAGGCCGGCTGGCTTCAGCGTGGGCCTCGGAGCCCCGCGCAGAAGCCGGGAATTTTTTGGGGGGCCGCCTGGCTTCAGCGTGGCCCTCGGAGCCCTGCGCAGAAGCCGAGAGTTTTTTTGGGGGGGCCCGCCTGGCTTCAGCTTGGGGCTCGGAGCACTGCGCAGAAGCCGAGAGTTTTGGGGGGGCCCGCCTGGCTTCAGCTTGGGGCTCGGAGCCCTGAGCAGAAGCCGGGAGTTTTTTGGGGGCCCGCCTGGCTTCATCGTGGGCCTCAGAGCCCTGCGCAGATGCCGGGAGTTTTTTGGGGGGCCGCCTGGCTTCAGCGTGGGCCTCAGAGCCCTGCACAGAAGCCGGGAGATTTGGGGGAGCTGCTTGGCTTCAGCGTGGGCCTCGGAGCCCCACGCAGAACCCAGGAGTTTTTTGGGGGGCCGCCTGGCTTCAGCTTGGGCCTCGGAACCCCGCGCAGAAGCCGGGAGTTTGGGGGGGCCGCCTGGCTTCACCTTGGGGCTCGGAGCCCCGCGCAGAAGCCGAGAGTTTTTTGGGGGGCCCGCCTGGCTTCAGCGTGGGCCTCGGAGCCCCGTGCAGAAGCCAGGAGTTTTTTGGGGGGCCGCCTGGCTTCAGCGTGGGCCTCGGAGCCCCGCGCAGAAGCCGGGAGTTTTGGGGAGGCTGCCTGGCTTCAGCGTGGGCCTAGGAGCCCCACGCAAAACCCGGGAGTTTTTTGGGGGTCCGACTGGCTTCAGCTTGGGGCTCGGAGCCCTGCGCAGAAGCCGCGAGTTTTGGGGGGGGCCCGCCTGGCTTCAGCTTGGGGCTCGGTGCACTGCGCAGAAGCTGAGAGTTTTTTGGGGGGCCCGCCTGGCTTCATCGTGGGCCTCGGAGCCCTGCGCAGATGCCGGGAGTTTTTTGGGGGGCCGCCTGGCTTCAGCGTGGGCCTCGGAGCCCAGCGCAGAAGCCGGGAGTTTTTGGGGGGGGCGCCTGGCTTCAGTGTGGGCTTCGGAGCCCCGCACAGAAGCCGGGATTTTGGGGGGGCCGCCTGGCTTCAGCTTGGGGCTCGGAGCCCACCGCAGAAGCCGGGAGTTTGGGGGGGCCGGCTGGCTTCAGCGTGGGCCTCGGAGCCCCGCGCAGAAGCCGGGAATTTTTTGGGGGGCAGCCTGGCTTCAGCGTGGGCCTCGGAGCCCTGCGCAGAAGCCGAGAGTTTTTTTTGGGGGGGCCCGCCTGGCTTCAGCTTGGGGCTCGGAGCCCCGAGCAGAAGCCGGGAGTTTTTTGGGGGCCCGCCTGGCTTCATCGTGGGCCTCGGAGCCCTGCGCAGATGCCGGGAGTTTTTTGGGGGGCCGCCTGGCTTCAGCGTGGGCCTCGGAGCCCAGCGCAGAAGCCGGGAGTTTTTTGGGGGGCCGCCTGGCTTCAGTGTGGGCTTCGGAGCCCCGCGCAGAAGCCGGGATTTTGGGGGGGCCGCCTGGCTTCAGTGTGGGCTTCGGAGCCCCGCGCAGAAGCCGGGATTTTGGGGGGGGCGCCTGGCTTCAGCTTGGGGCTCGGAGCCCACCGCAGAAGCCGGGAGTTTGGGGAGGCCGGCTGGCTTCAGCGTGGGCCTCGGAGCCCCGCGCAGAAGCCGGGAATTTTTGGGGGGGCCGCCTGGCTTCAGCGTGGCCCTCGGAGCCCTGCGCAGAAGCCGAGAGTTTTTTTGGGGGGGGCCGCCTGGCTTCAGCTTGGGGCTCGGAGCACTGCGCAGAAGCCGAGAGTTTTGGGGGGGCCCGCCTGGCTTCAGCTTGGGGCTCGGAGCCCTGAGCAGAAGCCGGGAGTTTTTTGGGGGCCCGCCTGGCTTCATCATGGGCCTCAGAGCCCTGCGCAGATGCCGGGAGTTTTTTGGGGGGCCGCCTGGCTTCAGCGTGGGCCTCAGAGCCCTGCACAGAAGCCGGGAGATTTGGGGGAGCTGCTTGGCTTCAGCGTGGGCCTCGGAGCCCCACGCAGAACCCAGGAGTTTTTTGGGGGGCCGGCTGGCTTCAGCTTGGGGCTCGGAGCCCTGCGCAGAAGCCGGGAGTTTTGGGGGGGAGCGCCTGGCTTCAGCTTGGGGCTCGGAGCTCTGCGCAGAAGCCGAGAGTTTTTTGGGGGTCGCCTGGCTTCAGCGTGGGCCTCGGAGCCCAGCGCAGAAGCCGGGAGTTTTTTTGGGGGGCCGCCTGGCTTCAGTGTGGCCCTCGGAGCCCTGCACAGAAGCCGGGATTTTGGGGGGGCCGCCTGGCTTCAGCTTGGGTCTCGGAGCCCACCGCAGAAGCCGGGAGTTTGGGGGGGCCGGCTGGCTTCAGCGTGGGCCTCGGAGCCCCGCGCAGAAGCCGGGAATTTTTTGGGGGGCCGCCTGGCTTCAGCGTGGGCCTCGGAGCCCTGCGCAGAAGCCGAGAGTTTTGGGGGGGGGGCCCGCCTGGCTTCAGCTTGGGGCTCGGAGCACTGCCAGAAGCCGAGAGTTTTTTGGGGGTCCCGCCTGGCTTCAGCTTGGGGCTCGGAGCCCTGCGCAGAAGCCGGGAGATTTTGGGGGGCCCGCCTGGCTTCATCGTGGGCCTCGGAGCCCTGCGCAGATGACGGGAGTTTTTTGGGGGGCCGCCTGGCTTCAGCTTGGGTCTCGGATCCCAGCGCAGAAGCCGGGAGTTTTTTGGGGGGCCGCCTGGCTTCAGTGTGGGCCTCGGAGCCCTGCACAGAAGCCGGGAGTTTTTTGGGGGGCCGCCTGGCTTCAGTGTGGGCCTCGGAGCCCCGCGCAGAAGCCGGTAGTTTGGGGGGGGCCGCCTGGCTTCACCTTGGGGCTCGGAGCCCCGCGCAGAAGCCGGGAGTTTTTTTGGGTGCCGCCTGGCTTCAGCTTGGGCCTCGGAGCCCCGCGCAGAAGCCGGGATTTTGGGGGGGCTGCCTGGCTTCAGCATGGGCCTCGGAGCCCAGCGCAGAAGCCGGGAGTTTTTTGGGGGGCCGCCTGGCTTCAGTGTGGGCCTCGGAGCCCTGCACAGAAGCCGGGATTTTGGGGGGGCCGCCTGGCTTCAGCTTGGGGCTCGGAGCCCACCGCAGAAGCTGGGAGTTTGGGGGGGCCAGCTGGCTTCAGCGTGGGCCTCGGAGCCTCGCGCAGAAGCCGGGAATTTTGGGGGGGCCGCCTGGCTTCAGCATGGGCCTCGGAGCCCTGCGCAGAAGCCGAGAGTTTTTTGGGGGGGCCTGCCTGGCTTCAGCTTGGGGCTCGGAGCACTGCGCAGAAGCCGAGAGTTTTTTGGGGGTCACCTGGCTTCAGCGTGGGCCTCGGAGCCCAGCGCAGAAGCCGGGAGTTTTTTGGGGGGCCGCCTGGCTTCAGTGTGGGGTTCGGAGCCCCGCGCAGAAGCCGGGATTTTGGGGGGGCCGCCTGGCTTCAGCGTGGGCCTCGGAGCCCTGCGCAGAAGCTGAGAGTTTTTTGGGGGGGGGCCCGCCTGGGTTCAGCTTGGGGCTCGGAGCACTGCGCAGAAGCCGAGAGTTTTGGGGGGGCCCGCCTGGCTTCAGCTTGGGGCTCGGAGCCCTGAGCAGAAGCCGGGAGTTTTTTGGGGGTCCGCCTGGCTTCATCGTGGGCCTCGGAGCCCTGCGCAGATGCCAGGAGTTTTTTGGGGGGCCGCCTGGCTTCAGCGTGGGCCTCGGAGCCCAGCGCAGAAGCCGGGAGTTTTTTGGGGGGCCGCCTGGCTTCAGTGTGGGCTTCGGAGCCCCGCGCAGAAGCCGGGATTTTGGGGGGGCCGCCTGGCTTCAGCTTGGGGCTCGGAGCCCACCGCAGAAGCCGGGAGTTTGGGGGGGCCGGCTGGCTTCAGCGTGGGCCTCGGAGCCCCGCGCAGAAGCCGGGAATTTTTGGGGGGGCCGCCTGGCTTCAGCGTGGCCCTCGGAGCCCTGCGCAGAAGCCGAGAGTTTTTTTTGGGGCGGCCCGCCTGGCTTCAGCTTGGGGCTCGGAGCACTGCGCAGAAGCTGAGAGTTTTGGGGGGGCCCGCCTGTCTTCAGCTTGGGGCTCGGAGCCCTGAGCAGAAGCCGGGAGTTTTTTGGGGGCCCGCCTGGCTTCATCGTGGGCCTCAGAGCCCTGCGCAGAAGCCGGGAGATTTGGGGGAGCTGCTTGGCTTCAGCGTGGGCCTCGGAGCCCCACGCAGAACCCAGGAGTTTTTTGGGGGGCCGGCTGGCTTCAGCTTGGGGCTCGGAGCCCTGCGCAGAAGCCGGGAGTTTTGGGGGGGGAGCGCCTGGCTTCAGCTTGGGGCTCGGAGCCCTGCGCAGAAGCCGAGAGTTTTTTGGGGGTCGCCTGGCTTCAGCGTGGGCCTCGGAGCCCAGCGCAGAAGCCGGGAGTTTTTTTGGGGGGCTGCCTGGCTTCAGGGTGGCCCTCGGAGCCCTGCACAGAAGCCGGGATTTTGGGGGGGCCGCCTGGCTTCAGCTTGGGTCTCGGAGCCCACCGCAGAAGCCGGGAGTTTGGGGGGGCCGGCTGGCTTCAGCGTGGGCCTCGGAGCCCCGCGCAGAAGCCGGGAATTTTTTGGGGGGCCGCCTGGCTTCAGCATGGGCCTCGGAGCCCTGCGCAGAAGCCGAGAGTTTTGGGGGGGGGGCCCGCCTGGCTTCAGCTTGGGGCTCGGAGCACTGCCAGAAGCCGAGAGTTTTTTGGGGGTCCCGCCTGGCTTCAGCTTGGGGCTCGGAGCCCTGCGCAGAAGCCGGGAGTTTTTGGGGGGCCCGCCTGGCTTCATCGTGGGCCTCGGAGCCCTGCGCAGATGACGGGAGTATTTTGGGGGGCCGCCTGGCTTCAGCTTGGGTCTCGGATCCCAGCGCAGAAGCCGGGAGTTTTTTGGGGGGCCGCCTGGCTTCAGTGTGGGCCTCGGAGCCCTGCACAGAAGCCGGGATTTTGGGGGGGCCGCCTGGCTTCATCGTGGGCCTCGGAGCCCTGCGCAGATGACGGGAGTTTTTTGGGGGGCCGCCTGGCTTCAGCTTGGGGCTCGGAGCCCAGCGCAGAAGCCGGGAGTTTTTTTGGGGGGCCGCCTGGCTTCATCGTGGGCCTCGGAGCCCACCGTAGATGCCGGGAGTTTGGGGGGGCCGGCTGGCTTCAGCGTGGGCCTCGGAGCCCCGCGCAGAAGCCGGGAATTTTTGGGGGGCCGCCTGGCTTCAGCGTGGCCCTCGGAGCCCCGCGCAGAAGCCGGGAGTTTTTTGGGGGGCCGCCTGGCTTCAGCGTGGCCTCGGAGCCCCGCGCAGAAGCCGGGAGTTTTTTGGGGGGCCGCCTGGCTTCAGCTTGGGCCTCGGAGCCCCGCGCAGAACCCGGGAGTTTTGGGGGGGCCTCCTGGCTTCAGCGTGGGCCTCGGTGCCCCGCGCAGAAGCCGGGAGTTTTTTGGGGGGCCGCCTGGCTTCAGCGTGGCCTCGGAGCCCCGCGCAGAAGCCGGGAGTTTTTTAGGGGGGCAGCTGGGAGTTGCAGGGGGTCAGCTCACGACTGGGATGGGACTAAGAGGCAAGGCAAGCTTGACTCTGCCACGGGACATCTTTACTACTCTTGAGATGGCTCAGTATTCGCTGAGCTGCAGTTGCTGCTGTGAACTCAGGGCAGACCCTTCAGAGGCAGCTGCTGAGCATGCTCAGTTCTCTTGAGCATGCTCAGTATGAGACACGAGCTGCAGCTGCTGACTTCCCTGGAATGCTGGTGGCTGCTGCAGGAGGAGGAGAACGAGCGCACCTGCCTGCCAGATCCTCCAGCAAGGTTTTTTTTCCTTCAGCAGCCAGAGGAAGCAGGAGCCTGAGGAGTGGGAATGTGTCTTGCTGGAGCTCAGCGAGGCTTCTGGGTGGCCGTGGGTGTGAATGGTTGCCGTGGTAACAGGCTGAAGCCTGGATCTGCTAGCCTGGATAAGGCAGTCCTGTCTCTTTGGAGGTTTTGCAAGTCTTTCATGTCTTCCTTTACATGACTTATATTTAACCTTTCTTCTACCAGTGGCTAACAGTTTAAACAGTACATGATAAAATACCATTTTAAATCCATTGCAATTACCCAGCACATCATTGAAACAATTAAAGTAAGAGTTAGAATACATACAAAAACATACAAGCCACCATTAATACACTGGTTAGGAGGTTTAGATGAGGGTATGCCAAATAAAAACAAAAACCCAGCTTCCTCACATTGCCAGAAGCTCACAACAGCAGCTACTGCCCATGACGGTGCAGACTATACTTAGGGAGAGAGCCAACTGGTAAGGTGATATCCAGTTACCAAGCTTGGAAATACAGCAATGTCCCCTTCTAATCTTTCCCCTACTGAGAACATCCTTAACAGAATATAACTGCTGGAAACTTAAAATGAGCGCTGCACTGCACATGTCCCTACACCATTCCATGTTACTGCTGAGCCGGCCTTCCCGCATTGATGAATGGGCACTCATGTATCTTCTAGGGAACAGCGGGTCACAGCATTGCTATCTCTGATCCTTCTAATCTATTTGAAACACTTATGATCCACATTTACCTTGAACTCACAGGTTGTTATTCTGAATGAGCCAGCCAGTGCCTTGAGAACCATTCCATGCGTTGGAGTACATTATATAATTTCATTTGGCTACTCTATTAATTTGCATTCTTTTGTACAGTTCTTTGCATCTCCACTGGGGAGAAAACCAGAGCGGCAATACCAGCTCAAGTGACATTATGAAGATTGCCCTCTAAAAGTGCTTGTTAAACAGAAAGCAGAGACTGGTATAGACAAACAGGTTTATCAACTCATTACATTTCTTGAGTGGCTTAACCAGATGCTTCTTTACCTGGAAATGTTGACAATTTATTCCTGTGCAGGGAGAGGCTGGTAGGGCCCTTTCAAGGCGCGTTCTTAGGAACGGGCTTTGAAGCTAGTATTAGGTATATTAGGGTGATGTTCCCGCCACACATCGACTAGTTCCAACTGCTGGAAGTTAGATCTAGCTGAAATTGGAAAACTAGATCCTGCTTTTTTCGATGACTTATCCCAGTATCGATCTTGTACTGCATTAAAGTCTCCAATTATCATTACCGCATTCTCAAACAGATCTTGGGGGCTTTTTGCACGGCTTCAAAATCGCACAATGGTTGCCAATTGGAAACGCTATTGATTTGCCATAACGCACGACGTCGTAGACAATCTGCAACACTCCTGAAACCGATCAGCAAAAAGCGCTTCGTTGTAGCGCTTTCAGGGGAATCCCAAAAAGTGGATTCACCCTCCGGAAAGCGCTACACTCTTGCAAACAATCTGCAACACTAGCGATAAAGACTTGTGCGTTAACATTGTTGCGGTTTCTTCAAAGTCCCTCCTCCTGAGCCTGTCCTCCAAACTTCCGGCGAAGCGATCGCCATTTTTTTTTCTCCGAGCGAGCGGGGATAAACGCACCAGCGAGCCTCTTTCTGTTTAGAGGCTTCCCTGGCTTCAGTCCTTCACCTTTAGTCACTAAGCACAAACCACATAAAAGCCCGTTTGCTGAAATAAAGTCCCTTTATTTTTTACACATTAATTCAGCCGAAAATCGGGCCCGTGAGAGGGGGGGGGATTTTTTTTTATCACTCGAGGCAGCGTGGCAACGATCATACGATCAAACGACAGCTCACATTAGGCAGCTGGATGGGTCTCTCCATTGCAACGAATCTACACAGATTCGTTACAATGGGTCTGTTTTTTTTTTAAAAAAAACCTTTCTTAAAGGGAAAGGGGCTGTTTGGGAGCATGCTAACGGCTGCCCATTGGCTGCTTGACGGCCAGGGGCGGGACAAGCTTGGAAATAGCGCTTCCTTTTCTGCCGAGACCGGAAGCTGTGGGAAACGCTACAAAACGCAACTGGATTCCACTACAAAGGCAGGTATGCATAACGACGAATTCCACTATTTTAAATGGCGATTTTTCGTTCAGTGACCAATTTGCAACAAAGATCCCGGTGCGTAAAGCCCCTTGCTGTTGAGCAAAAAATTCTGTGTAGAAGATCTCTTTGGCATTGTTAGGAGCATATAGATTCACCAACATAAAAATTTGACCATCTGGTAATTTGATCCTTAAAGAAATATAATGGCCATCAGGATCATTGGATACAATTTCTACGTCTAAACTGATTCTTAACATAAACTACAACTCCTCTTTTCTTTATATTGGCCGAGGCTTGATCTACGGCTTGATACTGGTCCTCGGACCGGGGGTTGGGGACCACTGCACTAAGGTTTTGATCCCGTCTATTATTTCTGATAATTCCTTCTTACAATTTAGAAAATCCCTTGGACTGCTCTTTGAGTTGATGTTTGAGCGCTTCTTCTGTTGATGCTTTTAGTTCTTTGCTCTGTTTTCCCAAAAGACAGGCTATTTTTGCCATATCTGAACCTTCTTCTTCAGAAGCCTCTGATTCCAGTTCTAAGTCTAGATGTTGAGGTTTTGGCTTATCTTTATCTCTTTTTTTATACAAGTTTTTTTTATTTTCATAAAGATAGAAATATAGAATACAGTATGAGTTATTAATACAAAGAATAGTAAAATATAGTCATCATTTGAAAATGTACGACCCCACATTAACTACACAATGATATAAACTTTTGCCCAAAACTTATAATCTTGTTCACGTTTGAGTCTAAGAGCCATCCACATTTCCACTACATTTAAGAAAAGAGGCCTATTTAGTTATACAAAAGATGAAATCAACTTACTTAAGAGATCGTAGACCTCACATTAACTGCTTAACACAATCTAAGAGCTGTCCTGACAGATATTTCTAGGATTAAGTTAAATGCTTAACATTAAACATTTCTTGTAGAACAGTATGAGCTTTGGCCCTGTATCAATACCCTAATGAAAAGAAGAGAAAGTAGGGCTTTGCCCCAAACTTATAAGCTTATTCACATTTCGGCCATATATAGGGGAAAAAAAGAAGCCTACTTTATTACCAGAGCCTCTTGTGGCGTAGAGTGGTAAGGCAGCCGTCTGACAGCTTTGCCCATGCGCCTGGGAGTTCAATCCCAGCAGCCGGCTCAAGGTTGACTCAGCCTTCCATCCTTCCGAGGTCGGTAAAATGAGAACCCAGCTTGCTGGGGGGTAAACGGTAATGACTGGGGAAGGCACTGGCAAACCACCCCGTATTGAGTCTGCCAAGAAAACGCTAGAGGGCGTCATCCCAAGGGTCAGACATGACTCGGTGCTTGCACAGGGGATACCTTTACCTTTACCTTACTTTATTACCACTTTTATACTTGACACATTCTAAGAGCCATCCTGACAGGTATATTTTCAGATTTAAGTCGAGAGCTTAACATTAAACATTTTCTGCAGACCAGTATGAGCTTTAGCCCTACAGCAATACACTAGTAAAGAAAGAATAAAGGGGGGAAAACCCCGTTTTATATTTCTGGCACTAACGATTATATTGCCTATATGCCTACAGAAGAAAAGAAAAGAGAGAGAAAGAACCACTGCTTCCCCTTTCCCTTCCCCGGTCTCCTTAAGGGGGTCTCATATCGAGGCTTGCTACATCTTGTTGTTCCCGTAGACTTATATTCTGTCCCGTTGGCCTTTGGCGTAGAAAGTGCTCTTTCCCGCAGAATATGCATCGATAAATCTTGAGGCAGTTGCACCTCCTGGACTCCAGTATCAATACAGTTTTTTTCCCGAAGAGCTCCTTTAAATCGATTACTTTCACAACAGATCCATATATGACTTCAATTTCCCAGATGTGTGCTGGGAAACAAACTCTGCGAAGCGTCCTCAGTCATGCAAGTTTCTGACCTGCCTGGCTGACAATTTCATTTATCAAATGGTAGATGAACCCACAAGAGGTTCAGCCATACTGGACTTAATACTGACCAACAGGCAAGAGTTGGTGGATGAGGTGAAGGAGGTGGGGACCCTAGGGGGAAGTGACCATGTCCTCATAGAATTCCTTTTGAGATGGGGAGCCAAGGAAGCTTGTAGCCAGACGCGGATGTTGGATTTTCGTAGGGCAAACTTTAATAAACTCAGAGACATGATGAGTGTCATACCATGGACGAGAATGCTGGAAGGGAAGGGAGCATGTGAAGGGTGGGCGCTACTCAAACAAGAGCTATTGCATGCTCAATCAATGACTAATCCAGAAATACGAAAACACTGCAGGAGCTCTAAGAAGCCTATTTGGATGAACAGAGAACTTCAAGAGGAACTAAGAAAGAAAAGGAAAATGTTCAGGAAATGGAGGGAAGGACAGAGCTCTAAAGAAGAGTACCTACAGGTTACTAGGCACTGTAGATCAATCATCAGAAAGGCCAAAGCTGAGAGTGAGCTAAGATTGGCCAGGGAAGCCCATTGTAACAAGAAAAGATTTTTCAGTTACGTGAGGAGCAAACGTAAAGTAAAGGAGTCAATAGGCCCGCTGTTGGGTGCGGATGGACAAACTCTAACGAAAGATGCAGAGAAAGCAGAAAGGCTTAGTGCCTATTTTACATCTGTTTTTTCCCACAGGTCTAAGTGTTTAGGCACATCTAGAGATGGCTGTAGCCAAAGGATAGTGTCTGGGTGGCAGGTTATAGAATCATAGAATCATAGAGTTGGAAGGGGCCATACAGGCCATCTAGTCCAACCCCCTGCTCAACGCAGGATTAGCCCTAAGCATCCTAAAGCATCCAAGAAAAGTGTGTATCCAACCTTTGCTTGAAGACTGCCAGTGAGGGGGAGCTCACCACCTCCTTAGGCAGCCTATTCCACTGCTGAACTACTCTGACTGAGAAAAACTTTTTCCTGATATCTAGCCTATATCGTTGTACTTGAAGTTTAAACCCATTACTGCGTGTCCTTTCCTCTGCAGCCAGCAGAAACAGCATCCTGCCCTCCTCCAAGTGACAACCTTTCAAATACTTAAAGAGGGCTATCATGTCCCCTCTCAACCTCCTTTTCTCCAGGCTGAACATTCCCAAGTCCCTCAACCTATCTTCATAGGGCTTGGTCCCTTGGCCCCAGATCATCTTCGTCGCTCTCCTCTGTACCCTTTCAATTTTATCGATGTCCTTCTTGAAGTGAGGCCTCCAGAACTGCACACAGTACTCCAGGTGTGGTCTGACCAGTGCCGTATACAATGGGACTATGACATCTTGTGATTTTGATGTTAACATGGATAGAGAGGTGGTCGAGAGGCATTTAGCTGCACTGGAAGAGTTCAAATCCCCTGGTCCGGATGAAATGCACCCGAGAGTACTCAAAGAACTTTCCAGAGAACTTGCACAGCCCTTGTCCATCATCTTCGGAACCTCTTTAAGGACTGGAGATGTCCCGGAGGACTGGAAAAGAGCAAACGTTATTCCGATCTTCAAAAAAGGGAGGAAGGATGACCCGGGAAACTACAGACCAGTGAGTCTGACCTCTGTTGTGGGGAAGATAATGGAGCAGATATTAAAGGGAGCGATCTGCAAACATCTGGAGGACAATTTGGTGATCCAAGGAAGTCAGCATGGATTTGTCTCCAACAGGTCCTGCCAGACCAACCTAGTTTCCTTTTTTGACCAAGTAACAGGTTTGCTGGATCGGGGAAATTTGGTTGATGTCATTTACTTGGATTTTAGTAAAGCTTTTGACAAGGTTCCCCAGGATGTTCTGATGGATAAGTTGAAGGACTGCAATCTGGATTTTCAGATCGTTAGGTGGATAGGGAATTGGTTAGAGAACCGCACTCAAAGAGTTGTTGTCAATGGTGTTTCATCAGACTGGAGAGAGGTGAGTAGCGGGGTACCTCAGGGTTCGGTGCTCGGGCCGGTACTTTTTAACATATTTATTAATGATCTAGATGAGGGGGTGGAGGGACTACTCATCAAGTTTGCAGATGACACCAAATTGGGAGGACTGGCAAATACTCCGGAAGATAGAGACAGAGTTCAACGAGATCTGAACACAATGGAAAAATGGGCAAATGAGAACAAGATGCAATTTAATAAAGATAAGTGTAAAGTTCTGCATCTGGGTCAGAAAAATGAAAAGCATGCCTACTGGATGGGGGATACGCTTCTAGGTAGCACTGTGTGTGAACGAGACCTTGGGGTACTTGTGGATTGTAAACTAAACATGAGCAGGCAGTGTGATGCAGCGGTAAAAAAGGCAAATGCCATTTTGGGCTGTATCAACAGAGGCATCACATCAAAATCACAAGATGTCATAGTCCCATTGTATACGGCACTGGTCAAACCACACCTGGAGTACTGTGTGCAGTTCTGGAGGCCTCACTTCAAGAAGGACATCGATAAAATTGAAAGGGTACAGAGGAGAGCGACGAAGATGATCTGGGGCCAAGGGACCAAGCCCTATGAAGATAGGTTGAGGGACTTGGGAATGTTCAGCCTGGAGAAAAGGAGGTTGAGAGGGGACATGATAGCCCTCTTTAAGTATTTGAAAGGTTGTCACTTGGAGGAGGGCAGGATGCTGTTTCTGCTGGCTGCAGAGGAAAGGACACGCAGTAATGGGTTTAAACTTCAAGTACAACGATATAGGCTAGATATCAGGAAAAAGTTTTTCTCAGTCAGAGTCGTTCAGCAGTGGAATAGGCTGCCTAAGGAGGTGGTGAGTGCCCCCTCACTGGAAGTCTTCAAGCAAAGGTTGGATAAACACTTTTCTTGGATGCTTTAGGATGCTTAGGGCTAATCCTGCGTTGAGCAGGGGGTTGGACTAGATGGCCTGTATGGCCCCTTCCAACTCTATGATTCTATGATTCTATGATTCTATGATTCATATATCTTTTGATTGATTCTTGTGCACTGTTGCTTTGAAATGGCTGTATGTCTTTTTAAGAAGGGTGTCCTTATCTAGGCTGCAGGACTCCGACATCCCCTTTTCCATCTCCAGAATTTCATATTTCTCTTCTACTGTTGGTTTTCCACCTTGTTTAGAGCTATCATCAGCCACTGTTATTGATCCATCATTCCTGTTAGAGACTTCTTCCTTGCCGTCTTGGATCTCCTTGAAAATATTTTTGAGCATTCCTTCTGTAAATGCTTTCAAATCTTGGGTTTGTTCTCTATTAGATGAGCCAATCTTTTTAACATAGACATGTTTTTGGCTTGAAAATCAACAACCAGCCTCAGACCATTTTACAAGTGGCCAGTAGAGGTCCTCTGTTTTGTCCTCTGACTACCCTGGCACTGGCATGTGACGTATTGAAGTCAGTAAAGCAGATATTCTCGTACTGGAACAGAATTCTCATGAGATCTTCCCATTCACAGCTCTTATCTCTTATCTCCGAAAACCAAAACAATTGCAGTAAGAGCTTTTGCCAATTAATTTGAGTTGGTTTAAGTCCTTCTTCTGCTTAGAAAGGAGAATTAGCCTGCCTCATACCGAGGTGGCTTCGGGCAGAGCAGAGCAAAAGGAGGGGGGAAACCAAGGGCTTTGATGCAGGAAGAGAGACGAAAAAAAGACCGATACTTGCAGTAAATGATGTTTTGGAACTCAGCAGATGTCCTCCCCTCAGTTCACAGCATTCATTTGCAGTAAATCGTCGTGTAGGGTTGAAGCAGATTCTTTAACATTCTTTGAGAAAGAGAGAAAAGTCTGAGATAGAATATGGCGGTCGTCCTCTTGACCCGAAATGCTGACAGCCTATAATCCAGGGAGATATACTCCCTAAAGGATTGGAGCCGGCCCCAAGAACTTACTGGGTAGAAAGGTGAGGTGGGGTTTGCGTACCCCTCCTCTTTTCTGCCAATTGCTTCCACAATTGACCCCTTCAGAGATTGCACTGCAAATGCACTGCAATCCTCTCAGAACAACATCTTTGTCTCCAAAACACTGTCACATTAACTATAAAATTCTTTCTTGGTGATCTAGTTTCCTTTGGAAGTTTTCTATCTCTTTTTTCAGACCTACATCAGAAACCAACAATAAGAACAGTAGTGTAGTATTTAGCAGTACATAATTAGGAAAATTAAATTAAATAAGTGCATACACCAACTGTATTAATACAGTAAAATAATAATAATATTCATTTAGTTACCCAGAGTATTCCCTGATTTGCCCTGCAGTGCCTCCTTATAGAAAGAGCTTAGAGGTTTAGGTTTTTTACCCAGTCATGGGAGTAGGACATGGTGAGAGAAGGTCGTAATATGTAGCTTTGGCAAGCCAAAATCTCATGAACCAATGCTCAGTGTTGGATCCATCGGAGGGAGGGGACATGTAGAACAAGGGGTGTGAAGACCTTGCAGCAGAAAAAATGGGGGCTTCCTTCTCCATAGCAAAGGGTTAATAGCGCAGCTTCCAAGGGAGGTCTCCTGGACCCAGAAGCCACAGGGAGGCAGACGATGTACTGGAGGGGGTTCTGAAACGCTGCACCATATTTTGGACGCCACTAAGACATCATTCCCCCAACCTGCAGAGCCTTGTGCACGCACCACAGCCTTCTGTATTCCCAGAGCTGCAAGGAAAAGTTTTGTGCTTTCACGACAGATGAGAGATGGTTGGGAGGCTTGGGAGACTACCTCTCTGCAGAAAGGGGTCTAAGTTTCAAAATTAGAAGAACCATTATTCTGTGAGCAAACTCTTCCTTTGGGGGATACCCTTTGGCAAAGGGGGATAGTACAAATAGGGGAGGGAGTGGACTTGGAGCTAGGGGTGGGGTTGTTTTGCAGAGGGGTGGTAATATGTAGCTTTGGCATACAGCAGGAATGGCCTAACTGTGAATTGCCATGTCCATGGACTACAATTACCATGAGCCTCTGCCAGCCCGTTGGCAGAGGTTCATGGGAATTGTAGTCCATGGCCATATGGAGTATTGCAGTTTGGACACCCCTGGTACACAGCTTTGGCCTGCTGGCAGGCTGTTTATAACCATCTTGAGATGGGTAGATGCAGCTCAGTGAGTCAGTAGTGTTGTTAGTTCTGGACTGGAAAATTCTTGGAAATTTGGGAGCAGAGCTTGGGAAGGGCAGAACTTGGGGTCAGAAGGGGTCTCAGGGAGACGTAATGCCATAGAGCCCACCATCCAAAGCAGCCATTTTCTCCATGGGAACTGATCTGTTATTTTCTAGAAATCCATTGTAATTCTGGGAGAGTGCCAGGCCCCACCTGGAGGTTGGCAACTTGAGGTGAAAAGTTCCTGGACCCCAGCAGTTGACACTCCTCTCCTTCCTCACCCCCACACTGGCCTGCTCTTTCCCCTTTCCCTATCAGTCAATTTGATGTGTTCTCCATCCCCATGGCCGGCCATAATCTCTTTGTCTCTCTCTGGCGGGGGGCATCCGGGTGTTACAGGCGTTCAGGGCTGCCCCGCTGGATCCTGGCCGCTTGTCTCTTCCTCTCCATCATGGTGATGCTGTGGCTCAGCTGCGCCAGCCTGGTGACTGCCCCAGATCAGCACGTCAAGACCCAGGTGAGGGAAACCGAGGGGCGTTTCTGGGAGCTGTGGGTCACAAACTCAAAGGTGTAGTGGGAAGATGGCAGTTGGTTATGAATTCATTCCTCCTTTTTTAAAAAAATAGGGAAATTTGGGGTTCTGCTTGTCTGGAAGAGTACTGAAATCCACATTGCTGCCATCCATGCCAATGTGTCTGTGCTCTTAAGTTACCCTGCATCATGGCTTTCCGTTGTTTTAAGGCTGCCTAAGGATATTAAATTAAAGCTGAATTTGAGTCCAGTAGCTCCTTGGAGACCCTCAAAATGTTTGGCGTATGAGCATATGTGAGCCAAAACTCCCTTTTTATCTGACAAAGGGAATTTTAACCCTTGAAAGTTCACAGCCTCCAAATTTTGTTGGCTCCAAGTCTAACTGTTCTGCTACAGTTCAGTATGGCTGCTGCTCTTAAACAACACCCAACATAAGATTACCAAGCCGATGGTGCTGTATACTTCCAGACAAACAACTAAGAAGAAGAGGGATAGGAATATTTTAAGTAGATTACGCTGGTGCACTAAGATGAGTTAATACTTTTAATGCTTTTATTGAGGTGGTTATTGTTAGTGTTTTTATGGTTCTATTAATATTGATTTAAAGTTAATGTACTTTTGTTTTTTTCTGAGCCGCTAGCGATTTAATAATAATAATTTAATAATAATAATAATAATTTAATAATAATTTAATAATAATAATAATTATTATTATTATTAATATTATTATTAAATAATAATTTAATAATAATAATATTAATAATAATAATAGTTTTGCATCAGGGATGAGCTCTGAAACTCAGCTACTTTTTTTGTACTAATCCTTTTGGGAAATGAGTAAGACAGATAAGGGTATTCCCAATGTAAACAAGGATCCTATAAAATACAGGAGAGGTAAGACGGTACCAAATCAACAAAAGTTAAAGTGGCTAATAGGGAATCTGTTTGTTTTGGAGCTGAGGTTTCCCCACTCAGACTCCTCCTGGCAGAATTTGGGACACAAATAGAGCAGATTGGAATCTAGAGTTTCTTCCTGAGCCCATAAAAGCCGCAGGTGAATGATTTGCAAGCCATTGTGCCTGAAGCGGCAGGCAGGGCCAATGCAGCCATGAGAGCCAGGCATTGTTTCCCCAAAGAGATTCTTGCCTTCCAGCATCCAAAAGAACAACAAAGATGCAACGTTGGAAATTTGAAAATGCAAAGCTGGAAATTTGAAAAAACAATGTGCATCATAGACTTGGGATTTTAGGGCCAGAACCTATAACTGCCAGATGGTTTTCCAGCAGGGGTCAGGGATCAGTGGCAGAGGACCTGCCGGGCATGCAGATGTTCCCAGGTTTGATTCCTGCCATCTCCAGTTAGTGTTTGAGCAGTCTGAGCAGACCAGCCTTTTTCAGCCTTTGGAGTGTGGAGGAACCCCTGAAATAATTTCCAGGCTTTGAGGAGCCCCCAAACTGATTACATGACCCTTCAGAGAGGTGGGTGCAGAAATAAAATGTGGGAGTCAGCCAGTCCAGGGGATCATTTACCATTTCCATTGTGGAGAAAGAGACTAGGCCTGTAGAGACACAGGGGAAGGGGGCTCCAGGGATGTCTATTGACGTCAGCAGCCATCCAAACTTCTGGGAAAGGCCGTGTAGCTCCTGGGGAGCTTTTGCATAATCCCTGGAGTAGACAGAGCTGCTGTCAGTCTGAGTAGATTGTATTGACTCTGATGGACTGAAGGTTTGATTCAGTATGAGGCAGCATCACGTGTGTCTGTTTTGCAGCATGTGATGTTGTGGTTCAACCGCTGAATGGCCACACAGGGTCCACAACATATAATTAATTAAATGTAATTAAAGAGAGAATTCTGGCTGAGAACTGAAGGAACATTCTAGATATGTCTTCCAAGATCTGTCCTGGAGACTTAAAAATCATTGACCACCAATGAAACATCACTGAGCCAGCATGGTACAGTGGTTAAGAGTGGCAGCCTCTAATCTGGAGCACTGGGTTTGATTCCCCACTCCTCTTCCACAGGCAGCCAGCCGGATGACCTTTGGCTAGTCACAATTCTCTTAGAGTTCTCTTAGAACTTTCTCAGCCCCATATACCTCACAGGGTATCTGTTGTGGCGGGAGGAAGGGAAAGATGTTTGTAAATTGCTTTGGGATTCCTTCCGGGAGTGAAAAACGGGGTATAAAAAATCCTGCTCTTCTTCTACAGCTCATGAATCAGGATACAAATGAACCTATTCCTTGAAGTTCATGGAGGATGGAAAGTCGCAGCCAGCTTACAGTGACCATGCGGTTTTTGGGGCCAGGGATGACACAGGATGGTGGGTACAACCAGGAGGCAGACCCAACCCCCAAATGTCAGGGACTGAGGTTATGTACAACTCTAATAGTCAGTCTCCAGCCCTTCAGACAGACTGTTTTTACAGGATGCCTTTTAAAGTGAATGTATCGTTTTCTTGAATACACACATCTTACCTTCAGGCACTTGATTCTGTGGTGGCAAATGCTGCTGAAGAAATGTTTTTGAAAGTCTCCACTAGGGGTGCAAAAAGACCCTGATACTTTTCAGGTTTGAAAATATTCATGGACTACAACTGTTGGAGATTGATGAAAGATCTGCTCTGATAACTCTGGACCGCCCCCCATCTGTTATGTAATTAGTTGGAGGAAATTAGATAATGTCATGTTTTTAACTGAATATTTTAATGATATTGTTACCTGCTCTGAACTGTATTAGAAGGATGGGTTAGAAGAATATTCATTCATTCATTTAATTACCATGAGTCTCTGCCAACATGACCAATAGGCAAGGACTCATGGGAACTGTAGTCCATGAACAACTGGGGAGCCACAGTTTGGCCATCCCTGACCTATGGGGACCATCATAGTCAATGGTTCCCGTAGGTTATAACTGATCTAAGGGGGCTCTGAGGGGGGCTGTTTTTTGAAGTAGAGGTTTTACAGGACAGCTATGGGTGCCTCCTCAAAATACCCACCAAGTTTTAAAAAGTTTGGACCAGGGGGTCCAATTATATGAGCATTCAAAGAAGATGCCCCCATCTTCCATTATTTCCAGTGGATGGGGGGGGAGGCATTTAAACTTTAAAGGATACATGGTCCTATTAAAATTTAAATGGCTTTTCCAAGCCATGGTAGCAGCACAAGTGAATTCCGAAGGCATCTAAAGGGACTGGGAGCCCTTTAAATACACTCTAACTGCGATTATTTAGCACAGTGGTTTTCAGCCTGGGGGTCGGGACCCCTTTGGGGGTTGAACAACCCTTTCACGGGGTCATGGCAGTGCAAGCAGCTTGGCGTGGGGGACACCATCCACACAACAGCCTTGTGGTGGTAGATTGAGATGGAGCGTTTGTCTGTCTGGAGCAGCAGAAAAGAGCGAGATTGGTATGGTGGGACAAGAGGCAGAACTGAACTGAGAAACCCCAGGGGGGGGGGCAATTTATATACAATCATGAACAATGGAACTTTATGCCATTGGTCAGTTTCAGTTTAATTTCTATGAAAGAACACTTGCATAATTTTATGGTTGGGGGTCACCACAACAACATGAGGGACTTTATTAAAGGGTCATGGCATTAGGAAGGTTGAGAACCACTGATCTAGCAATTCCGAATAATATTTTTGGGATTTTTCAGGCTGCCCATTTTGGATAGCCAGAAAAATACGAAAGAAATATTGATGGATTTTTTAAATTTTTAGATATATACCCTGCCCTTCACTGCATAGCCAATCAGACCTTCAGTGGCCAATCGGAAGCCATGCTGGGCAGAAGCCCTGTCTGCTTCTGAACAACACTTGGCTAGTGTTGGCTAGTACTCCCAGGAATGGTGCTGGTGAACCGCTGTACTATGCCATTCCCCAGTTTGTGGGTAGCTCTGGCATATCTCTAAGATTTATTAATGCATCCTATGTCACTATCTTAAACCTTTCAGGTCAGGGATGCAGGACAGGGTTCTCCCAGTGTGATTCAAAGCAGAGATATGCTCCCTTAAGCCCACTGACTACAATGGATGTGGAAAGTTTAGCTCTGTTTTGGATTGCACTTTTATTTATCCTTGTTGGTTGAATCTATCCAAAACCAAACTGGAAAGGAAATGCAGAATTTCCTTAATGTAGATATAAATTGCTGAGATGGGGAGGGAGGGAGGGAGGGAAGGAAGGAAGGAAGGAAGGAAGGAAGGAAGGAAGGAAGGAAGGAAGGAAGGAAGGAAGGAAGGAAGGAAGGAAGGAAGGAAGGAAGGAAGGAAGGAAGGAAGGAAGGAAGGAAGGAGAACTTTTTTGTACCCTGCTTTTTAATACCCAAAGGAATCTCAAAGCACCTTGCAATCACCCACCCTTCCTCCTCCCACAACAGACAGCCTGTGAGGGAGGTGAGGCTGAGAGAGCCCTGATGCTACTGAAGAAGAAGAGTTGGTTCTTGTATGCTGCTTTTCTCTACCCGAAGGAGTCTCAAAGTGGCTTCAAATCGCCTCCCCTTTCCTCTCCCCACATATCAAGGAAGCTTGTAGCCAGACATTGTAGCCAATGTTGGATTTTCGTAGGGCAAACTTTAATAAACTCAGAGACATGATGAGTGTCATACCATGGACGGGAATGCTGGAAGGGAGCATGTGAAGGGTGGGCGCTACTCAAACAAGAGCTATTGCATGCTCAATCAATGACTATCCCAGAAAGACGAAAACATTGCAGGAGCTCTAAGAAGCCTATTTGGATGAACAGAGAACTTCAAGAGGAACTAAGAAAGAAAAGGAAAATGTTCAGGAAATGGAGGGAAGGACAGAGCTCTAAAGAAGAGTACCTACAGGTTACTAGGCACTGTAGATCAATCATCAGAAAGGCCAAAGCTGAGAGTGAGCTAGGATTGGCCAGGGAAGCCCATTGTAACAAGAAAAGATTTTTCAGTTATGTGAGGAGCAAACGTAAAGTAAAGGAGGCAATAGGCGCACTGTTGGGTGCAGATGGACAAACTCTAACGAAAGATGCAGAGAAAGCAGAAAGGCTTAGTGCCTATTTTACATCTGTTTTTTCCCACAGGTCAAAGTGTTTAGGCACATCTAGAGATGGCCGTAGCCAAAGGATAGTGTCTGGGTGGCAGGTTAACATGGATAGAGAGGTTGTCGAGAGGCATTTAGCTGCACTGGAAGAGTTCAAATCCCCTGGTCCGGATGAAATGCACCCGAGAGTACTCAAAGAACTTTCCAGAGAACTTGCACAGCCCTTGTCCATCATCTTCGGAACCTCTTTAAGGACTGGAGATGTCCTGGAGGACAAGAAAAGAGCAAATGTTATTCCGATCTTCAAAAAAGGGAGGAAGGATGACCCAGGAAACTACAGATTAGTGAGTGTGACCTCTGTTGTGGGGAAGATAATGGAGCAGATATTAAAGGGAGCGATCTGCAAACATCTGGAGGACAATTTGGTGATCCAAGGAAGTCAGCATGGATTTGTCTCCAACAGGTCCTGCCAGACCAACCTAGTTTCCTTTTTTGACCAAGTAACTGTGTGCAGTTCTGGAGGCCTCACTTCAAGAAGGATGTTGATAAAATTGAAAGGGTACAGAGGAGAGCGACGAAGATGATCTGGGGCCAAGGGACCAAGCCCTATGAAGATAGGTTGAGGGACTTGGGAATGTTCAGCCTGGAGAAAAGGAGGTTGAGAGGGGACATGATAGCCCTCTTTAAGTATTTGAAAGGTTGTCACTTGGAGGAGGGCAGGATTCTGTTTCTGCTGGCTGCAGAGGAGAGGACACACAGTAATGGGTTTAAACTTAAAGTACAATGATATAGGCTAGATATCAGGAAAAAGTTTTTCACAGTCAGAGTAGTTCAGCAGTGGAATAGGCTGCCTAGGGAGGTGGTGAGCTCCCCCTCACTGGCAGTCTTCAAGAAAAGGTTGGATACACACTTTTCTTGGATGCTTAGGGCTAATCCTGCGTTGAGCAGGGGGACTAGATGGCCTGTATGGCCCCTTCCAACTCTATGATTCTATGATTCTAACAGACACCCTGTGAGGGAAGTGAGGCTGAGAGAGCCCTGGAACAACAGTGACTGGCCCAAGGTCAACAAGCTGGCTGCATGTGGAGGAAGAGTGGGGAATCAAATTCAGCTTTTCAGATTAGAGGCTGCCGCTCTTAACCAATACACCATGTTGACTTTCGAAGATGAAGTCTGGGATGCGTTTAAAGTATGTTTTGGAATGGCTAAAACAGACACAGTCTTTTTCTTCTGAGAAGAAGGTACCAGATAATCTACATTCCGAAAACCTGATGTAGTAGCTTCACGTTTAAAAGTACACTCTAAAAACATTATAAGGCTGGTGCAAAATGCAGCTGCTAGGGTCCTCACTGGGACACCTTGGAGGTCCCACATCCAGCTGCATTGGCTACTGATAGCTAGCCAGTTCAGATTCAAGGTTTTGGTTTTAACCTTTAAGGCCCTCCACGGTCTGGGACCCACATACTGGAGGGACCGCCTTGCGCCCTATGCCCCCCACAGGGCCTTACGCTCTGCGGGGACAAATTTGTTGGTCATTCCTGTCCCCCGGGAGGCGCGTCTGGCCTTGACCAGGGCCAGAACCTTCTCAGTCCTGGCCGCTACCTGGTGGAATGAGCTCCCGGAGGAGCTGCGGGCCCTGCGGGATTTACTAGCTTTCTGCAGGGAGCTCTTCCACGAGGTCTATGGTTGGGGCCAGCGCCTCCTTTTAAAGATCGGGCCACCTATTTCTTTATTTGTTAGGGCCATATCTGCAGTGCCCTCGAACTTCTTCTCTGGGAGTGCTGCCGCTATCGAGGGGGGGGATGGTTGGGGTGGGTAGGGTATATGTGTTTTATAGGAGATTTTATGTATTAGGGGTTTTATGGTTTTATATGTTGTCACCCGCTGCAAGCCTTAGGGGGGCGGCAGGCTATAAATTAAATAATAATAATAGTAATAGTAATAGTAATAATAATGAAGAACCCGGGGCAAAAATCTAGTGATCTCATTGAGTTTTTGAAACAAGTGGCATCCAGAAGTGGTTTGCGATTTCCTGCCTGTTCTTATTGAGGGTTGCCTTGGCAGTCTCCCATCCTAATACTCACCCATCCTAAAACTAATACTGCCATCCTAATACTAACCAGGGCTGACCCAGATCTGATGAGGTCAAGTGGAACTGGAACATGACTTTCCACATGGGCTGATTTCCCTGATGAAGCAAGATGGCAAAATACTGACTTTCCTGTTGGCTGTCAGAATTGGCTAACGCATACGCAGCGGTATTAATCCAGATCAATCAGTTTGGTTTTGTCCCTGAAAGACAAATCTCCAGCAACATCCTTATCCATGGTTCCTCTATATATTTGTGAAACAGCCTGGGGGGTGGAACATGTCTGGCTGTCCAAGTTGGAATAGGGCCAATCAGGGTATAGCCAGGTGGCTGCACCCTGATTGGCCCTGTCTCTGCGGCTCCCGCCCTCCATCCCTGGACTCTTTGCTCTAAGATACGCCTCAGTGCCTGGAGCCAGCAGCAGGTAAAAGGAGAGGGTCCTGGGCAAAGGGTCATGGTGGAGGACCTGCTAACGAGGACCTCTTGGCCTGCTAGGCTGGGCCTGCTAACGAGGGTCACTTGGCCTACTAAGCAGGGCCTGCTAACGAGGGCCTCTTGGCCTGCTAGGCTGGGCCTGCTAAGGAACTCTGTCCCGGGCCTGCTAACAAGCTGGCCAGCCCCCGCCCACGCCACTTGATCCGGCTGTGAGCTGCGGCCCAAAGCCACCTAAAGCTGCCTGGCCGGGGGCCAGGGGAGGGGACCTTTTCAAGGCCCGTTCTTAGGAACGGGTTTTGCAGCTTGATTAACTTACTTGTAAATGTTATTTTTCTCTACAACTGCAGCCATCTGGATCGCCCAGACTAGCCAAGCTAGTCAGAGCTAGGAAGCTAAGCATGGTTAGTATTTTGTTAGTATTTGGGTGGGAGACCACCATGGAAGGCCAAAGACACCCTGCAAAATGGCAAACTACCTCTGAACATCCCAGATAGTAAAAAGCAGGATACAAAAGCCCAGCTCTTCTCCTCCTCCTCCTCCTCCTCCTCCTCATGAAAGCTCACATCTTGAATAAAATTTTGCTGGTCTTAAAGGTGCCACCAGACTCAAGATTTCTTCTGCTGCTCCAAACCAACATGGCTACCCAATTGAATCTTCTACTTACAGAAATAAATTCTGGTGGGTCGTTGCGTTGGTCTGAAGCAACAGATCAAAGTTCAAGTCCAGTGGCACTTTGAAGACCAACAAAATTTGATTTTTGGGTATAAGCCTTATTTCGGGCACATGCAGATGCCATCAGATTTGAACTGGGTTGGCCTTAAAGGGGTCACTGGATTCAAACTGTTTTCTTCTACGTAAGTACATCTCAGTATGGTTTCAGAGGTAGCTGTAACAGTCTGAAGAAGAAGAAGAAGAAGAAGAGTTGGTTTTTATATGCCGCTTTTCTCTACCTGAAGGAGTCTCAAAGCGGCTTACAGTCGCCTTCCCATTCCTCTCCCCACAACAGACACCCTGTAGGGTGGGTGAGGCTGAGAGAGCCCTGATATCACTGCCTGGTCAGAACAGTTTTATCAGTGCCGTGGCGAGCCCAAGGTCACCCAGCTGGCTGCATGTGGGGGAGTGCAGAATCGAGCCAAGCATACCAGATTAGAAGTCCACACTCCTAACCACTACACCAAACTGCTAGGAGCTTTGACTCTCGAAAACTCATACCCTCCAAAAATCTTATTGGTCCTTCAGGTGTTACTGGATTTGAATCTATCTCATCTCCGTATATTAGTATTGACTCTGGCATCTTAAAGTTGTTCATATTAGTTGTAGTGGTGGGTACTGCCTTTTTCTTTCTCTTGAAAACATGGTGTGGGATTCGCACTTTTCTTTGGTCTCCCCAAAGAAAGTGGAATGTTATATGTTAATCTGCCACGCATTCCTGATGCAGCTTTTCAAATGAACGGATTGTTGCCTTTCATGTGCATTAATGGATATTTCCAGGAATAAAGCATGTGAGGGAAAAGACCGTGTTCTATCATGGGCTCCCTTCAGGAATTGCTGTGTCTTTTTAAGTCCTTCCAGATGCGTTTAGTCAAGGAAATGACCAGTCACGTGCTCCTACACATGTCTCCTTGGATGCGGCGATGGAAAGTGCTGTCAAGTCGCAGCTGACTTATGGAGACCCTTCATAGGGTTTCGAGACAAGAGAGGTTCAGAGATGGTTTGCTATTGCTTGCCTCTGCAGAGCAGCCCCTGATTTCCTTGGTGGTCTCCCATCCAAGTAATACCCAGGACCAGCCGTACTCAGCTTCTGAGATTTGGCGAGATCTGGGTAGCCTGGGCTATTCTGGTCAGGGATTGTTCAGTCTCTATTATTATTATTATTACTACTACTACTACTACTACTACTACTATTCTTGTTCTTATTATTACTATTCTTGTTATTATTTACGTGCATCCCCTACCCTTCCCCAGAGGCTCAGGGCAGCTTACAAAGGGTTAAAATATATAAGCAATATATTAATTTGTAGATTTTAGAAATATTAAAAATTAATAAATGTAAAATAACTAAGTTGGCCACCCACCACCTCCTGCCCCAAGTGAATAAAAGAGAGGACTGAAAGAAGGGGTGGCCAGACTATCATTACCATGAGCTACTGCCAGCATGGTGCAGGCAGGGGCTCAAGGTAATTGTAGTCCATGGACATCTGGAGAGCCACAGTTAAGCCACCCCTGCATTATAACCTTAGCCAGTTCCGCAGGGCCTGTTCTGCCTGGCCTATGGCAGAGGCCAGAGTTAACATCAAGAAGACCTGGGCCCCCTGCCGAAAAATCCACCTGCAGGCAACATTTTAAGGCAATGCTGCCCATGCCTCCCCTGGCAGAAAACTATCTTAATCATTTATAAGAAGAGGTTTTCCAATTGGACTAGCTGTATTTTAAAACCAGCTTTAAATTTGAAATCTGCATTATATTTAATTACAACATTACATTTTCATTGCTGCCATTCCACCACAAAAAGAAGCTCATCATGAAGGTGAAACCTGTCCTTCTCTCCCCAGCCCCTGAGCATCAACGGAGACAAAGAGTACCTGGACGACATTGACGGTCCCACACCGTACTCACTGCGTCCTGTCATCGCTGTAGCCATCTGCCCGGTGGACGACAGCGAAGAAACCGGCCTGCTGCCGGTCAAAGTGGATCTGGACAAGACTGCTCTCTAGGAGTCCCCTGATCACTCTGATTCCCCCCTCCGTACCCCCACTCTTCCACTCTGCCGTCCCCTTGTGGTGCCTCACCCCCCCCCCATCACCTGCTCTTTTGCCCAGGTAGATATGCAAGAACGCCCATTTGGAAGATGCTCACAAAAGCCCCCTTGCTCACCAGCAATGACATTTCAAGCTTTTCTGGGATGGGGGTCATAAGGCATTTACTTTCAGAATTAATGTCACAAATTTACATTTGGTGGGAGGTAACTGCGGCCATCTCTTTCTGACATTCCGTGTGGGAGAGGGACTTCAGATATTTTGGCTTTTTCCAGAGAGGGAGAAACACACGTCTCTTTTTCTGTCGCCCACATCTGGGGTCACCTGGGGTTCATTCACCAGTTTTGTCGTTTGTCGCCTTTGTCGTAGGGAAAGGTGTGTAGCTGTTCAAGTCCTTGGAGAACCACTGCCGATCGTAACACATGTCCATGGGCTAGACAGGACCACTATCTGCTCCTTTACAAAGATGGCTTCAGACATAATAACTGATCATGGGGGGTCCCAAAGGCGGAATGCCTGTCCTGCTTGCCTCCAGCTAAAGTATTTCGGATGATGGGAGAGGTTTTGCCCTGCCCAAGGTGCTGGAGAGCCATTGGCTGGACTGACTTAAATGAGTCTCATTCAGTATTAGGCAGCTTCAAACTTTTAGGGGTAGACCCTGAGCTCAAAGCAGACCCTGAGGACCTGCTTTGGATGCAAATTCAGTTCTTGGCATCTTCAGTTAAGAGGATCTCAAGCACTAGGGGCCAGGACCCTTCTTGGCCCTGAGATCTGAAGAGATCCACTGGTTGCCTTGTTTAAACATGCAGCATTTGGCACTGAGGCAGCTTTGGCTTGTTGGAACAGAAGATGAGAGAGGCAGGTTTGGTCTGACCATATTGCCCATCTCTGGGAGATACTGGGGCTTGAACTGGAAAGTCCAGGCGCTGAGCTGACCCAATTGGGTGACTGCCCCAGAGAAGAATCAAAGCGTTCACCCATGATTGGCTGACAGTGTGGAGCCACTTGATTGGTGGACATGGCTTAAAATCCAGAAGCCCCACCTTTGCCCAGGCAACAGAGCAGTGATGGAGTGCCTGGAGGTTCTTCTGCTCTTTAGGCTGGAGAGTATTCCTTCCTGGTCAGGACTTGGGGGAGATCACTGCCAATCCCACCCTGCCTCTCTCAAGTTGCCAAGATTCGTTGAGTGAGAGCATAGTACTTCAGACACGCTCTCCCAATACAGAACTTTAAACTAGTTTACCAACCTTGTTAAATGGTTAGGCATGGGTTCATTCACGGCAGACAGATGTGTTTCTGTTTCTTTGCCGTTACTGTTACCCATCAATGTCAAAGCACTGAGGCCTAAACCTCCACATGGCACAGGGTTAGGCTGTGATGTTTCTGGTTAAGGTACCTGAACTCACTACTGAATCATAGAGTTGGAAGAGACCTCCAGGGTCACGTAGTCCAACCCTTTGCACAATGCAGGAAACTCACAACTACCTGCCCATTCACAGTGACCCTAATTCCATGCCCAGATGATCCCCCACCCCCCACCCCAAAACCAGAATCCCTGGCGAGTCTGGCCTGGAGGAAATTTGCCTCCCAAAGGCTTGCGTTGTCCATCGAGCAAAATGAGGCTGTAAAATCAGTGCCCCTTCAGAGGACAGCTTTTTGGAAGGGCTGTCCCCATATACATTAAACTCCCACCCACCCATAACAAATAACACCACATGGCAAACAAAGAGAATTCTCTCCCTGCCATGCAGGTTTTCTATTTGTCGATATTCCCAATAAGCAGACTTTGGTGAAGAAAATTTCTTTATTCAAGAACAAGCAAAGCAGGACAACTCTAATTTCTTGCTAAGACTAAACTGTGGCCACACAAGCACTCCTGTATCTCCAAACCCCCTCTCCCCCAGATTCCAAATTCCGGCACGAAAACTCCTGATGACTCCCCATCCTGTCGCTTCTCATGATGAAAGGAAACAAGCAGCCAGACACAGCATCCGTCCCTGAGCTCCAAGGACATGGAGATGACCTGAGCCTAAGCACCCCTCCCAGTGTAAGGGCCCCTCCCAACAGAATGGCAGAGGCACAGGTACCAGCCTGCATCCCCACCTTCTGAATCCTCACCAAACCCCCCTCCCAGCCACTAAAGATTTAAGCAGGCCGTACCACAAGAAAAGACAAAATGGCCTTACAACTGTCATGGCAAAAGTAGATATTGGTAGATATGCAGTCTCGACAGCAGGAAGTCTTAAACGTTCAAAGTTGGCATCAACCCTTGGCCGTGGGTGGGGACAGCCTCTTTTGCCCTTTCGGATTCCGGCCATCTTATTCTGCTTCTTGTGCAAATCGACTCTGACTGCGACACCTGAACCTCTACACTCCATGGCCTCTAGAGTTCAATGCATTCAGCAACATTTGGTGCTTACAAAGGACAGGGCTCAAATGCAGAAAAACGATTCCAATACATTTCTCCCCCAGATGGCCCTGAAGCATGGGAAATTTGTTCAAGAGTATTTCTGCCTCTCCCCCCTGCCCCCATTCAAACCCACTCTGCCTTTGTGTCTGTTTTAGACCCATAGACTAGACAGATAACAAGGCTGTGCATCAGGGGGAAGGTTGGGATTTAATCCCCCCCAAAAAAGATTAAATAACATGAAACATGAAACTCATGGAATCAATGAAAACCTATTAACTGATTCGAGATAGCAAAATAATAGAAAACTTTAAAAAATACAAGAACAATAACTAATTAAGTTTCACAAAGGTTTTGTATTGGAAACCCTCCCCCCCACCTTTTAAAAATCTTGGGCACAGAACTGATATTCTCAGAGCACCCACTGGTAGGCACAAGGCCTCTTGTGTTCCTCACCCACCCACTATGGCAGCCTTTCTTAACCTTTTTACCATTGAGAGACCCCTGAAACATTCATCAGGCTTTGAGAAACCCTGGAAGTGATAGCAGAAGTGAGATCACCCAGACACTCCCAATGGATGTGACATCACACTCCGTTACCTCCTTCCCCGCCTCCACCACCAGAAATAGCCCAGCAGCCTACTCTTCTGGGCTGGGAACATGGCTGGAGTGGGCATGCACTGCCCCATAGCCCCCTGCCCCCCCCCAATGCAGTTAAGTTTAAATGAGAGCACTTATCTCTCAGGACTCCAGTTGCTATCGCATGCAATGAGCCTTGGCTACAGCAAGGATTTTTATGCCCTTTCCACCCTCTCCAGGCTCATCATTGGCCTTTTAGGGTGGCGTGGGGAGTTGACATAAGCATATATAACCTGAACATTTTCAGCAGCTAATACCTTGTCTCATTTGGCGTCCCAGGATAACCCTGATGCAAACATTTCTGCTGCCTTCAGAGAGTGGCTGATAAGGGGCACAGTCCTGCCTGCCTTGCCTGCCTACCTCTGCTCATGCACAATGCAGGAACTGAACACCTGACCTCTTTAGCTAACCCATTTGCCATGAGGTCTTAAGGCAGGCAAGGGCGTAACCATGGTCTAATTGTAGCTAAATAATCCCTCAGGCTGAGGTGGGGGTGGGGCGCAGACCCAACCAAAATTTGTTAAGGCAGATAATTGTGGGAAAGGGGACGTCAAGAGTGAAGGGAAGAAGCACGTTAGTTTGTCAAGCCAGGCCAGGAAAAGGGCATCTCTTGCAATTGTGGCACCTAAGCACGTGTTACCGTTTCCCTTTCCCTCGTCTGTTCTCTTTTAATTGTTGCACTGGTGGGTTTTCCCATCCTTGTGTCGGGCCAGTACGCAGCCAGTGCTGTGTTCGAATGGCGCGCCCCATCTGGCAGGGCACCAACTCCGTCAGCTCCAATTGCATTGTACATTCTGCCTCATGTCGTTTCCTCTGTACATAGATTTAACTTATTAACTTTTCTCTCTTGTTTCGGATAACTTTGTTTTGTCGCTGCTGTTTCTGAGTCAATGAGAGGTGCGTTTTTTTTTGTGTGTTTTTTGAAAAACCAGGCCAAGGAGACCTTCTCCTGCAGATGGTGTTCCTGTGGGAATACTTGGCTGTAAAGAAGAGTCAAGAGATGTTTTCATTTTGCTTTGGATGACTTTTTACACAAGCTTTTCTCTTTGAGTGTATTATTCTGACATCTGTTGTGGGAAAAGTCTGGGGGGAGGGGGAGAGGGGAGGCACATGTGGGGAATATATTTTGTGTATGGGGGGGGGGGCATTCACGTGTCAATCTTTCCATCAGAGCTTTGGCAGCAGACCACCTGTGTGTGAAGCTAATGTGCATTTGTGCATTCTTTGTTCTTATGGGCTCCTTTTAATTCTATTAAAGACGCCCTTCCCCCAGCTTTTTTTGGGAGGGAGGGCTGTACAGGTGGGGGTCTATCTATCTATCTATCTATCTATCTATCTATCTATCTATCTATCTATCTATCTATCTATCACCTACCTACCTATCATTCTAATGAAAACTTTTTTTTTGTCTGTCCTGGGAATGTCGGAGAGAGACAGTGTTGGTTTATTAGTTCTAAACGAAATAAAATGAAATAAAATCTAAGACATGAAAGGAAACAGCTTGATTTTCTTCTATCCCAAGTTTTATTTAGAATCATAGAATTGGAAGGGGCCATACAGGCCATCTAGTCCAACCCCCTGCTCAATGCAGGATAAGCCCAAAGCACCCTAAAGCATCCAAGAAAAGTGTGTATCCAACCCTTGCTTGAAGACTGCCAGTGAGGGGGAGCTCACCACCTCCTTAGGCAGCCTATTCCACTGCTGAACTACTCTGACTGAATTTCCCCCCCTGATATCTAGCCTATATTGTTGTACTTGTAGTTTAAACCCATTGCTGCGCGTTCTTTCCTTTGCAGCCAATGGGAACCCCCCCCAACACTTTTCAGAGAAGGAGGATATAAACTCAAGATTTCAAAGTAAAAAGAAGAGAAGATGTCTGAAAGGCTCACACAAGATTAAAGGAAAGCAGATGAGTTTAAATTCATTGGGGGATCTACCATATCTCACACCTGAAGTGGTGCTTGATGGAAAATGCCATAGGCCAGGGGTGGCCAAACTGTGGCTCTCCAGATGTTCTGCATGCTGGCAGGGGCTCATGGGAATTGTAGTCCATGGACATCTGGAGAGCCACAGTTTGGCCATCCTTGCATAGGAGGCCTGGCTTTCATCTTGGTGATGGGATATTTTTTGTTCACACAGTTCCAGAGCCACCTCTGCCAGCAACATGGCAATCAACCAGCCATTGTGTGCTGCTTTTGGAACATCCCACCTCTGGCCTCCCCCGGGTCTTTTATCCTTGTGCAAGGTTGGAGGGGACAGGAGGGGTAACTTCCCCTTCATTTTGCCAAATCCCACCCTTTCTGTTACTTCTTGTGGTATTAGTGCATACATATGTGGGAAAGGGATGCACCATATTCACACCTTAAAAGAATCACTGCACTCTGTTTTTGGACTCATGCTGGGTCACCATTTTGAAGATCTGCATAATCAGTTTATGCAAATAGAGTCTTTACTTATGACTCCCAATTTGGCACTGACGAAAGTTAAATAATGAACTGGGTGAGTCCCAGTGAAGAAACAAATATAGAAAAATATAGACACACTGGGAAACCAATATGGCACTAAAATATCCAAATTGGACTCGTATAGAGTCTTCTCTCTTCAGTAATTCTTTTTTTATATACAAGTTTTTTTTATTTTCATAAAGATAGAAATATAGAATACAGTATAAGTTATTAATACAAAGAATAGTAAAATATAGTCTTCATTTGAAAATGTACGAGCCCACATTAACTACACAATGATATAAACTTTTGCCCAAAGCTTATAAACTTGTTCACGTTTGAGTCTAAGAGCCATCCACATTTGCACTACATTTAAGTAAAAAGACCTAGTTAGTTATACAAAAGAACAGTTGTTAATACAAAAAATGATAGAATAAAGTCTTCATTGGTTACATTTACATTTACACCTCCTCCATTAGGTGCCTCCTTTTAGTTATGCTTTAAATTTAGACTGTGACTCACTATGGAGATATATTTGATATTCAGCTTGCATAGGAAATCAAAGACCCCGCACTAACTACATAATAGTATAAACTTAGCATGAACAGTAAAATATTAGGCTAGAGGGCACTATGGAGATATATTTAATAATCAACTTACTTAAGAGATCGTAGACCTCACGTTAACTGCTTAACACAATCTAAGAGCTGTCCTGACAGATATTTCTAGGTTTAAATTAAATGCTTAACATTAAACATTTCTTGTAGAACAATATGAGCTTTGGCCCTGTATCAATACCCAAATAAAAAGAAAAGAAAGTAGGGCATTGCCTTAAAAATGTACAAAATGTACAAGAGAATTACAAGAGGATTTCATAGCTTCTCCTTACCCTTAATACAGATACATCTGTAAAACAATTTATACTTGACCCATTCTAAGAGCCATCCTGACAGGTATATTTTCAGATTTAAGTTGAAAGCTTAACATTAAACATTTTCTGCAGACCAGTATGAGCTTTAGCCCTACAGCAATACACTAGTAAAGAAAGAATAAAGGGGGGAAAACCCCGTTTTGTATTTCCAGCACTAACAATTATATTACCTATATGCCTACAGAAGAAAAGAAAAAAGAGAGAAAGAACCACTGCTTCCCCTTTTTAAAAATAGAAATATAGAATACAGTATAAGTTATTAATACAGAGAATAGTAAAGTTTCCAGGTTTAGATTAAATGCTTAACATTAAACATTTCTTGTAGAACAATGAGCTTTGGCCCTATATCAATACCCTAATAAAAAGAAAGGAAAGTAGGGCATTACGTTAAAAATGTACAAGAGAATTACAAGAGGATTTCATAGCTTCTCCTTACCCTTAATACAGATTCGGCTTACATAAAAAATCTGAGGCCCCATGTTGACTACACAATGGTATAAACTTTTGCCCCGAACTTATAAGCTTATTCACATTTCGGCCATATATAGGGGGGAAAAAAGAAATCTACTTTATTACCACTTTTAACATAGTTTTTAGTAATTTTTACAATCACTTTTAGTGTCGCATACATCTATAAAACAATTTATACTTGACACATTCTAAGAGCCATCCTGACAGGTGTATTTTCAGATTTAAGTCGAGAGCTTAACATTAAACATTTTCTGCAGACCAGTATGAGCTTTAGCCCTATAGCAATACACTAGTAAAGAAAGAATAAAGGGGGGGAAACCCCGTTTTATATTTCTGGCACTAACGATTATATTGCCTATATGCCTACAGAAGAAAAGAAAAGAGAGAGAAAGAACCACTGCTTCCCCTTTCCCTTCCCCGGTCTCCTTAAGGGGGTCTCATATCGAGGCTTGCTACATCTTGTTGTTCCCGTAGACTTATATTCTGTCCCGTTGGCCTTTGGCGTAGAAAGTGCAGTTGTGCTCTTTCCCGCAGAATATGCATCAATAAATCTTGAGGCAGTTGCACCTCCTGGACTCCAATATCAATACAATTTTTTTCCTTTAAGAGCTCCTTTAAATCGATTACTTTCACAGCAGATCTATATATCTTTTGATTGATTCTTGTGCACTGTTGCTTTGAAATGGCTGTATGTCTTTTTAAGAAGGGTGTCCTTATCTAGGCTGCAGGACTCCGACATCCCCTTTTCCATCTCCAAAATTTCAAATTTCTCTTCTACTGTTGGTTTTCTACCTTGTTTAGAGCTATCATCAGTCACTGTTATTGATCCATCATTCCTGTTAGAGAACTCCTTGAAAATATTTTTGAGCAATCCTTCTGTAAATGTTTTCAAATCTTGGGTTTTTTTCTCTATTAGATGAGCCATTCTTTTTAACATAGACATGTTTTTGGCTTGAAAATCAACAACCAGCCTCAGACCATTTTACAAGTGGCCAGTAGAGGTCCTCTGTTTTGTCCTCTGACGTTTCTGGCACTGGCATGTGACGTATTGAAGTCAGTAAAGCAGATATTCTCGTACTGGAACAGAATTCTCATGAGATCTTCCCATTCACAGCTCTTATCTCTTATCTCCGAAAACCAAAACAATTGCAATAAAAGCTTTTGCCAATTAATTTGAGTTGATTTAAGTCTTTCTTCTGCTTAGAAAGGAGAATTAGCCTGCCTCATAACGAGGTGGCTTCGGGCAGAGCAGAGCAAAAGGAGGGGGGAAACAGAGGGCTTTGATGCAGGAAAAGAGATGAAAAAAAAGACTGAGATACTTGCAGTAAATGATGTTTTGGAACTCAGCAGATGTCCTCCCCTCAGTTCACAGCATTCATTTGCAGTAAATCGTCGTGTAGGGTTGAAGCAGATTCTTTAAGATTCTTTGAGAAAGAGAAAAGTCTGAGATAGAATATGGCGGTCGTCCTCTTGACCCGAAACGCTGACAGCCTATAATCCAGGGAGATATACTCCCTAAAGGATTGGAGCCGGCCCCAAGAACTTACTGGGTAGAAAGGTGAGGTGGGGTTTGCGTACCCCTCCTCTTTTCTGCCAATTGCTTCCACAATTGGCCTGTCAGGCTTCAGTGATTGCACTGCAAATGCACTGCAATTCTCTCAGAACGACATCTTGGCCACACCCCCTCTTCAGTAATTCTTTTATTATTTCACACAAGTCCCGATGCGTTTCGCCTTACAGCTTTTTCAAGGGACGGTTTTTATATTTAAGGACCAACTTCAACTTATTAAGGGATCTCTTGATAGAGTATCTAAAACGGAAATAAAGTTTGGCACTGACGAAAGTTGGCAGGACGAGTAGGGGGAGCCTGTGTAGATCCCGCTCCGCTGTGAAAATCTGCTTGCCCTACTTGGTGTCCTACTTGGTGTCCCAGCTCCCAATTTATATATATATATATATAAATTAAAATACAAATATTTCTTATTAAGTGCACATCAAGAAGATTAAAAACATTAAAACATGATACAATCCGCACAATACTGCACATACAGTCTCGGTTTATTTATTAGATTTTTATTATTAGATTTTATTTATTAGATTTTTTTAGGCTGCCCCTCTCCAACAATGGACTCAGGTGATTAACATCATTTCATCATTTAAAACCATTTTTGAAAATGAAAATACTTAAAATTATTTAAAACCTTTTACCATTTACAAAAGAACTCCTGGTAAGAACGCTCCATCACAACCTCCCAAAGAACCTCAAATCGAATAGATGACCATAGTCCAAAGATGTTTCAACCCGAATTTATCAGCAGTCAGATAAACTATATGCATGCATGTAATTGTACAGTATTACTATGAGAGCTGGTTGGTGGCATAAGATCATAAAACATGAAGCTCCCAACAACATACAATAATAATTTCAGACGTGAAATTCACAATCAAAATAGTGAAGAACCACCATTCCGTCGAGGGCCATGATTCAATCCTGAGCATGCATCCTCATGTGTAAACCAAAAGAAAGTGTTTGGAAACCACATTCAGTGGTTTGTAAGGACATAAGAAAAAAACCTTCCTCAATTGAACAGGGATTTCACCAAGGCCACCATGTTTCACCAGAAAGGTCGGGTTTCTCCCCAACAAAATTCAGTCAGCAGTCCTCTCCCCCCCCCCCCCAATCACAAAATTTCTCTGTTCATCATAAAGGGGGGTAGGAAGCTGACAAAATAGGAACAAGATTTTCAAGTGTTTAACGTTATTAGACTTGGAATAGGGTGGGAACAGTAGGTTAGTCTACTGCTAAAAACACCCCAAGTTTTTCCCTTGTGTCCCTGAATCTGGCCTTGGCAGGGGTTCTGCTCTGTCAGCTTAAAATGTGGCCTTCCTGGAGACAAGCAAAAACATACAGCTTCACAAACGGGCTGTGTTGTTTTCTCCCCATCTGTTCCTAGACATGAAGGGGGGCTTGGAGGCTCCACTGTTCTTCATGCCATAGAGGCAAGGAATCTGCCTCCAACTGCTTGGTTTGCCAGGTCACACTGGGTGAGCTGGGGACAAACCTCTTTTCAGTCCTGAGGCCTCCAGAGGGAAGGCTTTTCTTTTTTTAAAAAAAAAATTGCAAAGCAATTTGAACAATGCATGGCCAGTAAGAAATGTGGCATCTGACAGCGTTGATGCTCACTACCCCCGACTGGCTGGGGGTTTCACAGAGCATTCCACAGAGATGCACAACAAAAAACAGATTTAGTAGAAGAAGAGTTGGTTCTTATATGCCACTTTACCCGAAGGCGTCTCAAAGCAGCTTACATTCGCCTTCCCTTCCCCACAACAGACACCGTATGAGGCAGGAGAGGCTGAGAGAGCCCTGAGATTACTGAAGAGTAGGTTCTTATATGCCACTTTTCTCTCCCCAAAGGAGTCTCCAAGTGGCTTCCAATCGCCTTCCCTTTCCTCTCCCCACAACAGACACCCTGTGAGGCAGGAGAGGCTGAGAGAGCCCTGATATTACTGAAGAAGAAGAGTAGGTTCTTAGATGCTGCTTTTCTCTACTCGAAGGAGTCTCAAAGAGGCTTACATTCACCTTCCCTTTCCTCTCCCCACGACACTCTGTGAGGCAGGCGAGGCTGAGAGAGCCCTGATATCGAGCCTGTCAGGAGAGGTGGGAAATAAATCTTTAAAAAATAAAATAATAATAATAATAATATTACTGAAGAAGAAGAAGAGTTGGTTCTCATATGCTGCTTTTCTCTACCCAAAGAAGTCTCAAAGCAGCTTCCAATCCCCTTACCTTTCCTCTCCCCACAACAGACACTCTGTGAAGGAGGGGAGGCTGAGAGAACCCTGAGATTACTGAAGAAGGCTAAAGAGAAGGTGAATATATATATATATTTTTTTGGAGGTAAAATATTTTTTATCTCCATATTCCAAAACACTATATACACAGCTGATTTTTCAATATATATATATATACATCTTTTATGGACAAATCTTTCAAGTAACTAACTCCAGCTTACAAATTACATGTCAACATTAGCAAGTGCGAAAATTATAAGTTGCAAGATTCAAAGTTACACCAGCCACAGAACAACCCTGCAATGGTTAATTTTATCCCCCAGCAGTAATATATAGATTCTGTCCCCCACCTCCTTACGTGATCAGCATTTCGCAATCCTCCAGCCCCAGCCACCCTCTGAGCCAAACTTTTACTGGTGTCCGTTCTTTGTCATATGCAGACATGCTTTTTAACCAGTGTATTATGTTCTCCACTGTCTTGTCTCCCATCCCTGTTTTCATGCCTTTAATTTGTTGAAACCTGAGAAGCATAAGGTGTAATACTACCACCAAGTTTATCCGTGCAGTGGTCCATACAATCATCATAGAATAATAAAGTTGGAAGGGACCTCATTGGTCATCTAGTCCAACCCCATGCACTATGCAGGACACTTACGTCCCAATCGCTCATCTACTATAACCTGCCACCCCTTTGCCTTCACAGAATCAGCCTCTCTCATCATATGGCTATCCAGCCTCTGTTTAAAAATTTCCAAAGATGGAGAACCCACCCCTGCCTAAGGAAGCCTGTTCCACTGAGAAACCGTTCTGTCAGCAACTACTTCTGGATGTTTAGATGGAATTTTTTTTGCACACACTCCTCTCTACCCTCTCTTCCCTCGCTACCTCCCCCTCCCCACTCGCCCCCCCTGCGATTCCCCTCAACCTTCACACACACCCTGCCCCCCCTTTCACCTACCTCTCTGACTGCCTTCCTTTCTTCCTTCTTACTTCCTGACTTCCTCTCCCCCACACCACACATCCACGCACACACTCCTCTCTACCCCCTCTCAATTCACGCCCTCTGGGTATTTCTGGGAGTACATTCCGTCGTAGGCAGGTAGACTACAGGTAACCAACAGCAACTGAAGGTCCCCTCTCAGAACTCCACCAAAGTGCTCTGGACCTGTTTGCACTGTTGCATTGTTTATACTGTTATACTGTTATATTGTTACAACTATTAGTTATTAATATTGTATGGTTATTCATATGTTATAGACCAGTGGTCCTCAACCCCCGGTCTGGGGACCGGGACCCGTCCGTGGATCAGTTGGTACCGGGCCGCGGCTACTACTCGTCCTCCTCCCTGGCTGCTGCCTCGGGGGCTGCACTGCCACTCTGCCGCTGGCTCACTTTTCGTGCTCTCTGGTGGCCGCCATGGCTGGGGCTCTCCCTCGGTGTAGCACTGCGCAGATGCTGCTGGCAGTACCCTCCAGCGGCCAGCGGGAAGTCAGGGGAGCGGCGGGAAAGCAAGTAGAGCAGGGGCTCAGGCAGCAACGGCGACGTCCCTCGGCAAAAGACTACACCCCTCTGGGCCTCAGTAAAACTGTCAAGCATTGATCGGTCCCCGGTGATAAAAAGGTTGGGGACCACTGTTATAGACTGATTCATGTATTGTTCTTATGTTCTATGTAAACCGCCCTGAGCCTCCAGGGAGGGCGGTATATAAATATAATTTTAAAATAAACAAATAAATAAATAATAAATAAATACTTTGGCCACTTCTCCCTGGAAAAGAGCCTAATGCTGGGAGCAATTGAGGGCAATAGAAAAAGGGGACGACAGAGAATGAGGTGGCTGGATGGAGTGAATGAAGCAGTCGGTGCAAACTTAAATGGACTCCGGGGAATGGTAGAGGACAGGAAGGCCTGGAGGATCATTGTCCATGGGGTTGCGATGGGTCGAACATGACTTTGCACCTAACAACAATGTTGCACACAGGCGAAATCTGGCTTTTCCTCCATCCTCATGCTTTTGAAATCCCAATCTACGATCACCAAGTAGCCGGGTACCACCTCAATGGTCCTCACCACCTCCAAATCTTCGCTCTGATGGAGGCCTATTATGCATGGCTGCTGAAACAGCGGCATGGAGAACATGAAGGAGGAAGAAGCTAAGCAAACTGCTTACGCACAGGACGGAACGCAATGGCAGCAAAACCCAGAGTATCTGGAGGCGCTTCTGGTTGAGCCCTGGTCCCGGGAAGCTCCACTTTCTTCCGCATCTCACTTACGCTGCTTTTTCAGTGGCATACGTTGACTCTGCACCCGGTTGCCGCCTGCAGCGTGCATAATTGGTGATTTTAGCCGCTGCCATTCCACCCTGAATGCGGACCTTCCACTCCGTGCCTAATGGGCCAGAACAACACTGCTACTCCACCCCTTCCACTTGGGTCGAACAACCAATAGGATGGTTCCCATTGCCAGGCCTTCTGAGCAGCCGCTCTAACTCTCTGATCTCTCAAATCGGTCTCCTGAAGAAAGATCGCATCCTGCCCCAGCCTGGCCAGTGTCTCCAGAATCTCTTTTAGCTGTTCTTCTCCTACTAAGTTGGTCACATTCCACGTAGCAATTTTCAATTGGTAAAAAAGGTCTAGTTCAGTCTTCTCCCAATTCTTATGTCCTATCCTTGTGTGTTGCTGTTAAATTGTTTTCCTCTTGTAAACTTTCCTAGTTCTCCTGTCTGATGTTTGGATCTGATGCCATCCTTTCCTGTGAGTGACTTCCACTATTTCCATTTCTGCCCCCTCTTCTACATGAGGAGGTGCAGCCCTACTGTTTGAGCTAGGCTTTGTGAGGCTTTCTGAGGATGGAACAGCCATCTGCCCAGTATCTTCCGGCTGTGTTGGATTCGACTGGACTTTCTGCTGTAAGTGGAGTTGCCCAATCCTCCATATCGTTCCCGCCTCCTGCATACTTTCATCCTGTGTCTTTTCCTTCCTCACTTCTCATCTGTCTGTTTTTTATCCTCTTTCTCTAATAAGGATGGACTTCTTTGGGCATCTCTTTCATTGCTATTCTCATTTTCCTGTTGTTCCTCCATTCTTTCTTTTCCTGTTGTCCCTTTCCTCTTACTCCCTCCATTCCCGATCCTCTGTTCTTGGGCCCACTCTGGTGTCCTTTGTGGCACTTGCAACCATTCCATAGCGTTTTCCTCCTCAGATCCGTCATGTCTGCTCTCTTCTACGTCCGCTAAAACTTGGAACCGGTTCGCAATTCCTGTAACCTTCTTCACCCTTTCTGCTCCGGCTTTACTCTTGCCTTTACCCACCACCTTCCACATGCCGTCCTGTCTTCCCCCTATTCTGGTTGTGCTTGTCTCATTTTTGCTTTGTGTTTTTCCTCCCCTTCCCATCTTTGTCTTTCCTCCTGGTTTCACCTCTCCCTCTTCTTCTGTTCCTCTTGCCATTTCCATTTCAAAGTTTTCCTTGTTCGGATTCCTGTAACTCTGTGGGCACCAGCAATAAAGATGTCATAGAATCATAGAGTTGGAAGGGGCCACATAGGCAATCTAGTCCAACCCCCTGATCAACACAGGATGTCCTTCTCTCTGACACAGGCTACACGTCACCTCTTGCTCGCAGTATTCAATAGAGTGGCCTCTCACTCCGCACTTGCTGCAGTCTAGATATGCAGTCTTTCTCATGTGTATATATGCGCTACACAAATAGCAGGCAGGAGGCTGATCACTGTACCTCACTATGGCTCTTTCTCCTCCCATAAAAAAGTATCTGGGAGATGTTGCAGCTTCCCACTGGCGTTTCTCTCAAGGCTCACCACCAATCTATATTCAAAAGTCCATATGCTCAAACAACTGAGAGCACATGGAGAGAGCTACTGGGGAGTGCTGCTGCTGACCAGGTGAGGCTATTGTGCTGCTGAGTGAGGTGATTGCTGGGAGGATTAAAAAGGGCTGCTCCTTGCCAGAGGTGCAAGCCTTTGGCGTGAGCCGAAGGTCGAGAGACAAAGGGCTCTTGGCCTGGGGTTCTTGGCCTAGCAATTAGAATCAGTGGATTATATTTCCCTAGTAGTTGCACTGCCTACAAGTTACAATGGACCTCCAGGAAATTCATCCCATCATCTGCAGTGAATGTGACATGAAGACAAGATCTACATCTGCCACAAGTGTAAAATGGTAAGACTTTTGGAGGAAAGGATTAGGGGATTAGAAGACAGCATTATTACTCTGACTCAAAGTAAGAAAGGGGAGGAGTTCATAGACCAGAGCTGTGCAACTTGGAATAAAGAGGATACAACCAGTCCTGAAGAGGATAAGGGGATTGACCTCATTACGAAGCCTCTGCAGACAGTTTGGAAAAAGACTCAATGGCGTAGAGCGAGACAGTTCTCGGGGCCTTTGGAGCTCCAGAATAGATTTCAGGCCCTTGCAGCGGAGGTGCAAGTGTAAATGTAAACAAAGTCTAAGACAAAGTGAAGAGGCCATGGGGACAGAAGGAAATGGCATTGAGAAGGAAAAAAAAGGAGAGTACTGGTAATTGGAGACTCCCTGATAAGAGGAATGGATCGCCATGTGGCTGGGCCCGACCCCCTAATGCGAGAAGTTTGTTGCTTGCCAGGGGCGAAAATTAAAGAAGTTTCAGAATGGCTGCCCAAACTCATTAAATCTATTGATCGCTACCCATTTGTGATGGTCCATGTGGGAACGAATGACATGTACGTGAATACCATCGCTCCTATCAAAAAAGACTATTAAGATCTGGGGAGGAAGCTCAAGCAAATGGGAGCACAAATACTCTTCAATCTTGCCTGTCAAGGGAAGAGGAATGCGTCGGAAGAGGAAGATAATGGAGGTGAATCAGTGGCTGCGTAGTTGGTGCCAGCAGGAGAGATTTGGTTTCTGAAACCATGGGATAGGCTTTCTTGAGGAAGGCCTACTAGCACCTGATGGACTGTACGTGAATACCATCGCTCCTATCAAAAAAGACTATTAAGATCTGGGGAGGAAGCTCAAGCAAATGGGAGCACAAATACTCTTCAATCTTGCCTGTCAAGGGAAGAGGAATGCGTCGGAAGAGGAAGATAATGGAGGTGAATCAGTGGCTGCGTAGTTGGTGCCAGCAGGAGAGATTTGGTTTCTGAAACCATGGGATAGGCTTTCTTGAGGAAGGCCTACTAGCACCTGATGGACTGCACTTATTGAAGCTGGGGAAGAATGTGTTTGGTAGGAACCTGGGGAGATTCATCAGGAGAGCTTTAAACTAAAGCCACAAGGGGAAGGAGACGTTCAACATAGGGAGTGTATGGAAACGACCGGGGGCAGCCCAACCGGCAAGGCCAGCTCACAGGGAACCAAAAGTAAAAGGATTCAGGTGTCTATATACTAACGCCCGAAGCATGGGCAATAAAAAGGAAGAGCTGGAACTTCTCATGCTGATGGAAAGGTATGATCTAGTAGGCATCACAGAAACTTGGTGGAATGATTCTCATCCACTATTGTGGATGGATATGAACTGTTCAGAAAAAACAGAATAGATCGAAGAAGTGGAGGAGTGGCACTATGTGAGGAAAGGGCTTACCTGTCAGGAAATTCTAGTGAAGGAGAGTAGGGGGAAGTGACCATGTCCTCATAGAATTTCTTTTGAGATGGGGAGGCAAGGAAACTTGTAGCCAGACATGGATGTTGGTTTTTCTTTTCTTTTTAAGTTTTATTATTTATTGTTATATAAAGCGTTTACAGAAAGGTAAAAAAGAAAAAAGCGACCAGCTAGTAAGTAATTATTAATACATATTATAGTATAGTCTGATATTATCTCAGGAAATATGTAGTCAGTTCCCATTGCATATTAACCCTAACCTAACAGTTACTGCTGTCTTTCTTAAGACTGGAGATGTCCTGGAAGACTGGAAGAGAGCAAACGTTATTCCGATCTTCAAAAAAGGGAGGAAGGATGACCCGGGAAACTACAGACCAGTGATTCTGACCTCTATTATTTAGCTTATGACAGCATGGAAGGCCCTACGAGAGCTCTATATGCAGCTTTCATTGATTTAGCCTCAGCTTTTGACTCCATTCTCTGGTCAAAGTTGAGGAAAACTAACATCGATAAATGCCTACTTTTTCTGATGCATGACCCACACAAAAATTAGGGTAGGTGCTTCAGGCTCTCTAACTAAAGAAATTGCAGTAAGGAAAGGGGTAAAGCAGGGGTGTGTATTAGCCCTTCTGCTTTTCAATATTTACATCAATGATATAGTGCAAAGACTATCGGGTCCAGAATTTGTACCCCCTTCTGTTGGTCAGCAAAAGGTTTCTATTCTGCTTTATGCAGATGACATGGTCCTGGTTTCCCTTACAAGAGTTGGTCTAAAAAAGCTACTTAACAACTTGGGTACTTATTGTAAGGAAGAGTCCCTCTCCATCAACTATGCAAAAATAAAATTTATGTTTTTTAGGAAAAGACCAAATAAATTTCTTTGGAGCATACACAATATTCCTATAGAACAGTGCAGTACATTTAAATATATTGGAATCACTTACAGTGAGATCCTAAACTGGAATGCCCACCTTGCAACTATAAAGGCCTCTGGTCTAAAAATCATTGGAGCCATTCTGAGATTTTACTACACCAGGGGAGGGTTTCTAGTTGACCCAGCTCTAAACCTCTTTGCAGCCAAGGTCATTCCTCACCTACTATATGGCATCGACATCTGGGGCTGGAAAGAACAAATAACCAACACCTTGGAGCCCATTCAGAACTTTTTTTTCAGACGTATCCTGGCTCTTCCAAAAGGGTCTCCCGCAGCCCTGATGAGGGCAGAGCTTGGTTTCCCCTCACTCAAAGCCCATGCCCACTTAGCTATTCTGAAATCTTGGAAGAAAGACACAACAACCAAATCAGATTCTTTAAGCCATCAGTTTTAAGCTCTTATTGAGCAAAGACAGGACTCGATCTGACTTCTTTAGCTCCATTCTTACACGCTACACCATACCAGACGACCTAATGCATATATCAGCCAATATCTCTGATGTACGTGATTGGGTGCTCAAAGTTGATTCATTGATTGATCACTCTTCAATTCTGCTATCACAATCAGCCCCATGGTATAAAACAATTAAAAAAGACCACTCTAGAGTAGCGATCCCCAACCTGTGGTCCGCGGACCACATGTGGTCCTTTGACTAATTGGAGGTGGGCCCCGAAGGACGCCTTCTAGCCCCCCCGGCCCTTTACTTCATCCCCCCCAGCCCTTTACAACACACTTCATAGTTGTGACGTGTCTGTATCTTATTTTGAAGGGATGTTTAAACATTACCATAGCAATCAGAGAGCCCTAGGGCAGTGGTTGAGAGTAGAGGAGTAAACTACCCCCCCACCGGGCCTCAGTAAAAGGTGTTGAGTGGTCCCCGGCGTTGAGTGCTCCCCGGTGATAAAAAGGTTGGGGACCACTACTCTAGAGCATCATATTTAGTAAACATAACAACACGCAATCTTAGATTGGCCCTAACATCTTTGCGGTTTGAAATGATGCCATCAGCCATGCTCTTTGGACGATATCTCCAAATACCCACAGCCCAACCAACGCCTGTGTATATGTGGAAATTCATCTGTGGAGGACCTGCCCCACTATGTTTTGGCTTGTCCCCTGTACTGTGAACCCAGGGGCAAATTCCTTGCCAAGTTACTACCAAACTCACACCCCACTTCTGATTTTGATAAAGTCGCCTATCTGTTATCAGATGTCGACCCCTATATTTCATATAGGGTGGCACTTTTTGCTCTGGCCGCCAGGAAGATCCGAGCCAATGGTGTTTTACATGTGTCCCCACCTTGATACACTGTGTTTCTTTTAAATTGTAACTCAGTAGCCCTCGTCTACAATTTTGTGTACGCAATATTGGAGAAATATTGTTTTATCCATATTTGTACCATATTGTTTTTAATTATGTTTTGTAATGGCCTTTGGCTAAACACAATAAATGTTATCGTATCGTATCGTTAAGTATTTGAAAGGTTGTCACTTGGAGGAGGGCAGGATGCTGTTCCCGTTGGCTGCAGAGAAGAGGACATGCAGTAATGGGTTTAAACTTCAAGTACAATGATATAGGCTAGATATCAGGAAAAAAAATTTCACAGTCAGAGTAGTTCAGCAGTGGAATAGGCTGCCTAAGGAGGTGGTGAGCTCCCTCTCACTGGCAGTCTTCAAGCAAAGGTTGGATACACACTTTTCTTGGATGTTTTAGGATTCTTAGGGCTGATCCTGCGTTGAGCAGGGGGTTGGACTAGATGGCCTGTATGGCCCCTTCCAACTCTATGATTCTATGATTCTAAAAGGGTGCCATATTATAGAGTAGCGGCCGGCAAGCTTCTGGTTGCTGCGGTCCGCTGCTGCCGAGTAAAGGGAGAGGGCAGCCCGGGGCTCCGCGCACGTGCGGCAGCCCCAGCGCAAACGCGCATGCGCTGACTTGCCACGTGTGCACGTTTGTGTCCAGCTGGGGTGCAAACGCGCACGCGTGGGCAGCACTGCACATGCGCGCATGCGCAGAACTGACGTGCGTGCACATTTGCGCCACCGCCGGATGCAAACGTGCATGTATGGCAGTCCGTGTGTGCATGTTTGCACCGCCGGCATGCCGGCGGCCGCAGCTCTCTCTCCCCGCCCCTCCAGGCCGCCAGCAAATCGGCTGCCGAAGCGGCCGATTAGCTTGCGGCCCGGCAAGCTTCTCTTCCCCCCCTCCCAAAACAAGAAGCTTGCTGGGCCATAAGCTAATCGGTCGCTTTGGCGGCCGATTTGCTCGTGGCCTGGCGAGCTTCTCACTGCTGGGGGGTGGGTGGGAAGAGGGAGCCACCCATGGGTTGGGGACCACTGTTATAGAGGATGGAGCAGAGTTGCTCTCTCTTGCCCCAGAGAGACGAATCAAAACCAATGGGATGAAATTAATTCCGGAAGTTCCTGAAAGAGGCTTCCTCAGGAGGTGTTGGGTTCTCCATCTTTGGAAATTTTTAAACAGAGGCTGGATAGCCATCTGATGGAGAGGCTAATCCTGTGAAGTTTCAAGGGGGTGGCAGGCTGCAGTGGAGGAGCGATAGGGTTGTGAGTGTGCTGCATAGTGCAGGGGGTTGAATAGATGACCCAGGAGGTCCCTTCCAACTCTGTTATAATATGATTAAGTTGATAAACTGAAGTTAGTTTTAGGTACCAGAATCCCATTTTTGACCAACCCACCCTATGGGAGGGTCAAGCTCTCCATATATTTCTTGTTGCCATTGGGCCAAGAGAGGCTCTCTATGACGCTGCTGCTGAAGCTAGCACATATTAACTTAAAACATTTTTAAATTATTCTCCCTGTAACTGAATACTGAGTAACTCTTGTCCTTATACCTGCCCTGGTCCAACCTGAAGGGCGGGCTATCAAACTAAAGTTCTTATTTCTAAACCACCTCCCTCCCACAGGGCTCCACGCAGTTTACAACATAGTAAAAATACATAAGCCTATACTTCCTTAATAACATTAAGAAAATTAACCCTTAAAAGCCTTAGGAACTATTATCTCCCTAGCAATTAATATTGACCCTCCCCACACTGACCCCTGGGCCAGCTGTGCTGTTGGGGGGCTGCCCGGCCTCCATCGTGCCCCCCGAGTGCGTGTCTGCGCCTCCTCACGGATGAAGGCGGCGGGGCCAGAGCTGCTCGCGGCCCGTTTCCCGAAGGGGGCTCTGTGGAGGCCGCGCCCGGCCGCGAGGGCCGCCTCCTCCTCCGCCGCCGCCGCCGCCTCCGCCTCCCGCCCGCCCGCCCGGGCCCGCCGAGGGGAAAGAAGATGGCGGAGTCCGGCGGGGCCGAAGCCTCCGCCTCCGCCTCCGAGCGGCCGCCCACGCCCAGCAGCAGCGGCAGCGGCAGGTGAGGGGGAGGCCCCGCCTGTCCCCCGCCCTCCCCGCGACCCCCGCCCAGGAGCGGCTCGCCCGCCTCGTCCCCATTGCCCAGCCCCCCAGGCGCTGGCCCCAAACTAGCTTACCCACCCCTCCTCTCTTCTGCCCCACAAGTCAACCTCCCCACCTCTCCCCTCCCGTCCTTGCCCCCAAGTCAAACTTCCCCACCCCCGTCTGTCCCCGGCCCCCACGGCAGCCTTCTTCACCCCTCTCTGCCTCTGCCCCCCAAGCCAGCCTTCCCCACCTCCTCCTCTATCCCCCAGGCCAGCCGTCTCCACCCTCCCCCTGTCCCCAAGCGTTTGCCCCACAACACAGCCTCCCCCCACTCCTCCCATTCTCTGCCCCTCTTCCCCCCAAGAGTTTTCCCCCTCCATTTCCACCCCCATCCTTGCCTGCCCCACTCACTCCCTGGTCTCTGCTCCCTGAGGGAACACATCTGCCCTCCCCACAGCTGCCCCACTTCTTGGAAGCTTCCCTCCTTTCCCAGCACGTGCCCTCTTCTTTCTCTGTATATCCCTCCCCTCCATCCATCCATCCATCCATCCATCCATCCATCCATCCATCAATCAATCTGACCTGCTCTTTCCTCATGCTTTCTGTGATTTGCTCCCCCCCCCCCCCAATGCTTCAGCCCCAGATGCTCTGGGCTTGGAGGCTCATCTTTATCGGCACAGAAAGTAACAAGTGCTAGAGCTTATTTTGGGGGCAGAGGAGAGGTATTTTTTTGGAGGGGGGGGATTTCCACAGGCCGGCTCTTGAATGTGTCCAGTTCTCCTCCAGCTGGATCCACTCGCCCCCCTCCTGGGTCTCCTTCCCATCTCCTGATATCCCCCTCCCCAAATCTTGGACCTTTATTTTCTCAGCTTTAGCTTCTCTGTTGAAGGTTTAACTTTTTGCCATCTGCTATCAGCTGAGGGTGGGATGGATACGATAATAAATTTGAATATTTTAAAATTATGTTAATAACGTAATGTTTTAATTTTAATCATTTTTTTAGAGATTTCTGTACATGTTATCTGCCTCTCTTCTTTTTCTTGGGCCCTCCAAAGTCCTCTTTCCCCATTACTGATTTACTTTATATTTGAGTCCTCCAATCCTGTACATGGTTACCCAGAGGTAACCCCCCCTGACTTCAGTGGGCCGTACTCCCAGGTAAGTGTTTCTTGTACAGGGACGTTTGTTGCTCAGATTTTGCAGATGTCAGACTGCCATCTGTCCCTCAGTAGGGAGTTTCAGTTCTTTATCCCTATCCCCCCCCCCCCCCCGAACCAGTTTGGTGTTGTGGTTAAGAGCAGCAGCCTCTAATCTGGAAAACTGGGTTTGATTCCCTGCTCCTCCTCCATGTGCAGCCAGCTGGGCCAGTCCCATTTCACTCAGAGCTTTCTCAGCCTCATCCACCTCAGGGTGTCTGTTGTGGGAAGGGGAAGAGTAGGCAATTGTAAGCCACTTTGAGATTCTTGGGTAGTAAAAAGTGAAGTACAAAAAATCACCTCTTCCTCTTGGCTGTAACATTTCAGCCCAAAGAATATCACACCAGGTTTGAATGCCACCATCTGGCATAGAGGTTAGCTGGGTGACCTTGGGCCAGTCGCCTATTCTCAGTCTAACCTACCCTGCTGAGTTGTTGTGAAGATCAAGTGCAGGAGAGGAAAATGATGGAAACTGATTTGGGTCCCCATTACGGAGGGTATGGAGGAAATAAAAACAATTTGGAATGGAATGGGATTATGGTAATTCACAGGGGATTCTCATTTTTTAAACTAATTCCCCCAGAAGGCAGAAGCAGTGCCATGAGGCAGAATGAATAGAACAAAGAAAACTGCAGCCAAAGAAACCTTGCTTCACTGAATTGCTGGAGGCTCAATTGAAAACTTGTAAAAGTGCGATCTCAGTAGACAGAACTGTCTCTCTGCTGGAGAAAAGGGATGTGTGTGTCCCTTTGGCAGCAAGTTAGCCTTGGATAGGTAAGGATGAAAATAAGGGAAATACAGGGAGAAAGCAGTGTATTGGGTGGGAATCTTGGTGCTTACTAAAAAGGGCAGGAATCAGGCGGAGTCAGTGCTGGGGGGCACAGAGGTAGGACCTGCAGTTTTGGACTGAGATCTTGTACGTAGCCATTTTTTGGAGTAAGTAGCATTTTTTTGTGGCAAAAACTCCAGATGACCCAGAAGTATTTATAAACTGGAAGAGAACTGGCTCAACACAGTTGTTATTTATTTCTTTTTCAACCTAGCCATGAGCCACTAACGGGATGAGTTGTCAGTATGTGTTGTCAGTGTGTGTGTAAAGTGGCATGTAGTTGCAAATCACTTATGGCAACCCCATAAAGTTTTCAGGGCAACAGACTAACAGAGGTAGCTAGCCATCGCCCGCTTCTGGAATTCCTTGATAGTCTCTCATCCAAATACGAACCCAGGCCAACTCTGCTTAGATTCTGATGAGATTGCGCTAGCCTGGCCTATCCAAGTTGGCTACCAGAGCTTTATAGCAGGTGTGTTAACTTCTGCAGTCTTATTTACAAGGCTGGGGCATAGTGCTGAAACTGTACAGGTTCAGACTGAGATCTGTTAGGGAAGTCCTCTAAAATCTGTAGTGTGTACAAGGAGATGTTCTCTTTAAAGCAGTTTTCTTCTTCCTGCTATTCTAGCTTTCTCTTCCTTGCATTTCTGCCTTTGTTGTGGGGCAGGGCCTTTTCTGGTGGCCACCTGCTCTTTGGAACTCCATTCTACTAAATCTGGCAAGCTCCACCTTTTTTCCTTCCCTTTTAGAACTTGGCCACCATGTTCCCTGCCCGTTCCTTCCCTGTGTCCTCTCTGTTGCCATCCCACCACCTCTACTCCTTTATCCAGTCCCCACACCCCTCCTTAATTCTTTGGCATCCTCCTGGCACAGATCCCGCTTTCCAGTAATTCTGTAATTTTTTCTTGCATGCCTGGCCAAGGTTTGGTGCCTCTGATCTGTAACATAGGATTACTTCATCTTTGCTTTCCCTCTCTCTAGAACAGGCTGGTTCCTCATGGACAAATCTTCTCTGCTTTGGCAAAAGTTCCTTGTTGTCTGTTGAGAGTCAAATATTCCTTTCTGTTGGATAAGCCAGCTCTGGTAGCTGCTTTGGGAAAGTAGCCATGTGCTTAAGTGTGTGCTAATTGATTTCCAGCTTGTGACTTCTGCGCTAAAGGAAGGCATCCGTGCACAAATACAAACAGTCTCCTTTCTCACAGCAAAAACTTGGAAAATTGAACTGTCAGAGTAAAACTTAATTATTTAGTCTTTATTGTTTCTGTTCCATCTTGGTTATATAGATGATATGGAACACACACACACACACATAACATTTTTATGCTGCCCTCCCACCAAAGTGGTTCAGGGTAGTTAATCTCTCCAGAGTAATGGTTAGTTTAGGATTAAGGTCTAGGAAATCCGTGTTCGAATCCCAGGGTCAGTCACAAACTCACAGCCTAACCTACTTAACAGGGTTGCTGTGAGGTTAACATGTAATGTAATAATGTAAGTCCCTTTGGGTCCCCATTGGGTGAAAGGTGGGATAAAGGTAAAGGTATCCCCTGTGCAAGCACCGGGTCATGTCTGACCCTTGGGGTGACACCCTCCAGCATTTTCATGGTAGACTCAATACGGGGTGGTTTGCCAGTGCCTTCCCCAGTCATTACCGTTTACCCCCCCCAGCCTCATGGGCAGAGCTTCAGACTGCATGTCTGCTGCTTTACTACTCTGCGCCACAAGAGGCTCTTGAAAGGTGGGATATGACTAAATAAATAATTATTAGCTTTACTGGCTAAATGGAACCTCCATGTTCAGAGGTAGGAGACAATAGGAGTGAGATTTTGGCATTTTGTGCCCTGTGCGTGGGCCTTCCAGGGCCTCTGGTTGTCTATGGGGAGGGGGTGAGATGGATTCTGGGCTAGAGACCATTCAGTGAACTGTTAGAAGATTTGAACCCAGGTCTCCTTGGTCCTAATCCGGCACTATAATCCCTGCACCAGACCAGCTCCCCATTTTGTGCGTGCATTTTCTCCTTTGTGGTAGCTGACTTTTAACACATGCTTTTTGTGTTGCATGATGTTGAGATCAGGTTAGGTGAGGCACAGGAGATGGATTTACCTTTTGAACTTCCCCAGCCTTTACAGCAGGGGTGGCCAAACTCCAGATGTCTATGGACTACAACTCCCATGAGATCCTGCTGGCATGTGCTGGGATTCTGTGTACCAGTATTGCTGCAGCATACTTTGGATGCAGATTGGCTCCTACATGACACTTACAGGACACTGAAAAGTACTTACCTTGACCAGGGCCTGCTTTTGAAATATTTGTTTTATTTGGCCTTCTGGTGCACAGAATTGACTAAGGTCGATAGTGTCCTGAGTATATAATATCATTTTATGTATAGGAGCTAACTCCATTTATAACAATCTTTTATGTATGCTGTTTTTATTTCATACCCGACTATTGATAAGGGTGGTAATGCTGAAATACATCTGGTCAGTGGAGGCATTGGGATGCATGTATGCAGTGATTTTATTGAGGCTATGCTATAAGCCTTGGGCTTTTAACTTTAATAAGTATTAGTACTACATTTTTAAAATTGTGTTTACCCTGCAGAAGCTTAAATTAATTCCCCTTATTTTTACCTTTTTGGGTTCTTACCAATCATAATTCTCTCAGGCTCACCTTGCAGGGTGTCTGTGGTGGGGAGAGGATCATAAGCCACTTCGAGTCTCCTTTGGGTAGTGAAAGGGGGGTACCAAAAACCCAGTTCTCTTCTAAATGCATGCCTGGCCTCAACCAGGGCCAGGACCTTTTCAGTCCTGGCCTCAACCTGGTGGAATGAGCTCCTGGAAGAGCTAAGGGCCATGACAGAACTATCTTAGTGCTGCAGGGCCTGTAAGTTGAAGCTCTTTCACCAGGCATTTGGTTGAGGCTGGGTTAAGAAGATCCGGGTCCCTCCCTATATAGGCCCTATTTGCTGGTCATCTGGGCAGGAGTTACTCCCCGAGATGGTGGTTGGGGGCTGTGGGTGGCTGCATTTGGGTGTGCAAAGAAGGGAGGGGAGGATTAGACTAGTTTTATCACCAGTGCATGGGATTTAATATTTTCTTCTGTTTTATGTGATTTTATCATTTCACTACGAACTGCTACAAGCCAGCATGGCCTGGGAGTGGCGGTCAACAAATATCTTTGTACAGCTGTCGCTATATATACTTATATATGTGGGGTACTCCACTTGTCACTCTTTTCCACGAAGATGCTGAACCATTAACCTCTGGGTACGATTTGTCAACCAGTTATTGAGCCACCTGACAGAATTAGGATCCATATTGCATTTTACCAACTTGTCAACAAGAATATCATGTGGAACCTTATCAAAAGCTTTACTGAAATCCAGATAAACTATGTCCACAGCATTCCCCTGATCCAGCAAGGTAGTAACTTTCCTGAAAAAAGAGATAAGGTTGGTCAAGAGTGCTGTGCACAGAGAGATTTCTTCTTAGGGTTGCCAGGTTCCATGTGAGGCTCTCTACCCCACCTCCCTCATGGGGAGTCTGCTATGGGGAGAGGAAAGGAAGACAATTGGAAAATGCTTTGAGACACCTGAGGCCTGCTGGGTCACTGCGGCCTACATCCCTCTATTGTCTATTGTGGGGAGATGAAGGAAAAAGGTGTTTGTAAACCACTTTGAGACTCCTTTGGGTAATAAACAGGGTACAAAAATCCGTTTTTTCTAAGAAGCAACCATAAAAGAAGCATGTGGGTACATAACATTTTATCAACAGTGAAAAAATGGAGACAGAAGGAACAGGGTGGACACTTGTGTACTGTGACTACGCCATGTGTATTAGGGCAGGGAGACAGTTCGGTGGCTGTGACCTAATTCACACAAGAAGGGAAATGACACAAGAAGGGAAATGATGCAGGGAGGAATTGGTTGCCCTGCAATCTTCCCCTAAGAAGAGTCTCCAGTCTGATTTTCTCTTTACATATCTGAAGACATGGCTTTGGAAAGCTCATCTCTAACCACTATGCCGCAATTCCCAAAGGTCAGTCCTCTCCCACACTCAACAAACATTCCAGACCACAGGTTCTTGGCACCCATATCTCCACACCCATGCCCTCATTTGCCACTACAACCTTCCACACACATTGAACCCCATGCCCTTACAGACTGGACAACTCCTCCCCTTCCTCTTCCCATTGCCAAACTCTAGTGTCTGTTGTATTCTTGGATACAACGGGCTTTGCCCCTAGTATATAATAAACTATCAGGATGCTCCTGCCCCGTAGCTACCAGATTCTAGCTGGCACCTGGTCCTTTCTGAGCATCCCTGAGACCTCGAAGGCACGATGGTAGAAAAGTTCTAGAGCCAGCAATCCATTTCCAGGGGAATCATAGAATCATAGAATAGGAAGGGGCCATACAGGCCATCTAGTTCAACCCCCTGCTCAACGCAGGATTAGCCCTAAGCATCCTAAAGCATCCAAGAAAAGTGTGTATCTAACCTTTGCTTGAAGACTGCCAGTGAGGGGGAGCTCACCACCTCCTTAGGCAGCCTATTCCACTGCTGAACTACTCTGACTGTGAAAAAATTTTTCCTGATATCTAGCCTATATCGTTGTACTTGAAGTTTAAACCCATTACTGGGTTTAAAAAAATATTCCTGCCTGGAGTGGAGTAACCAGGGAAACAAACCCCACAGGACTCGCCAATTCCTCCCCGAGATCTCCACCTGGTTTCGGCATCTCCAGAGTACACTCCACCTGATGAGGCCTCAAGGTCTCGCTTTCTGCAGAGGCGTGCAATGGGAAAGCGTAAAGATCTGTAATGTTACAGTCGCCATGGTTACTTTGGATTTATCTGATGGAGCGTGGCTTTATCTATTTTGTTGTTTGAGGTTAGATTTCTTTTCTTAAGTGTCCAATGGCCCTCTTAGAAAACGGCATTATACCTCCAATGCGGGCATGAATATTACTTTGTGAGAACGCTCAACGATCCTTTCTTCATTGTTCTCCCTCTCCCAAAATATTGGAACTCGAGGGTGTTCAACGAAGCCAGTGGGCAGCAAAGTCAGGACGGACCAAAGGAAATTCTTCTTTAGAATCATAGAATAATAGAGTTGGAAGGGACCTCATGGGTCATCTAGTCCAACCCCCTGCACCATGCAGGACACTCACACCCCAATCGCTCATCCTCTGTAACCTGCCACCCCTTTGCCTTCACAGAATCAGCCTCTCCATCAGATGGCTATCCAGATTCTGTTTAAAAATTTCCAAAAATAGAGAACCCACCACCTCCCGAGGAAGCCTGTTCCACTGAGAAACCGCTCTAACTGTCAGGAACATCTTCTGGATGTTTAGATGGAATTTCTTTTGAATTAATTTCATCCCATTCATTCTGGTCTGTCCCTCTGGGGCAAGAGAGAACAATTCTGCTCCATCCTCTATATGGCTCCCTTTTAAATACTTGAAGATGATTACCAGATCCCCTCTCGGTCTTCTCCTCTCTAGGCTAAACAGACCAAGCTCCCCCAACCGTTCTTCATATGTCTTGGTCTCCAAACCCCTCACCATCTTTGTTGCCCTCCTCTGGACACGTTCCAGTTTGTCTACATCCCTCTTCAACTGAGTGCCCAAAACTGAATACAGGACTCTGAGGCTGAACCAGAGCAGAGGAAAGCGGTACCATCAGCTCCCATAATCTGGACACGATACTCTGTTTGATACAGCCCAAAATCCCATTTGCCTTTTTAGCCACTGAGTCACACTGCTGACTCATATTCAATGTATGGTCTACTAGGACTCCTAGATCCTTTTTGCACATGCTACTTCCAAGACAAGTCTCCCCCATCTTATATTGATGTATTTGTTTTTTCCTAGCTAAATGAAGAACTTTACATTTGTCCCTATTGAACTTCATTTTATTCAGTTTAGTCCACTTCTCGAGCCTATCAAGATCATCCTTTATTTTGATTCTGTCTTCTGTTGTGTTTGCTACCCCTTTATGCAGCAATTAAACTGGAACTGGCTGCCAGAGGCCATAGTGATGGGTGCAGATGGCTTTAAAAGGAGGATTAGACAGGCTAATGTAAGAGAAGTCTATCAGTGGCTACTAGCCATGGTGACTGAGGGGAACCTCCACATTCAGAGGGAGTCATCCTCAGGATCCCAGTCTCAGAAGGCCACATCAGGGTCTCTGTACCCTGTTGTCGGCCTTCCAGTGGAACTGGTTGGCCATTGTGTGAGGCAGGATGCTGGACCAGATGGACCACTGGTCTGATCCAACAGGGTTCTTTTGATAAGCGTGCAGAGGTATAAACTGGAGATTCCGCTCCTCTTTGCTATTTTAAGTTTTCTTGCTGCTTTTAGCAAAGGAGGATGGAACCACATGGAGAGCTGGTCCAGCTTGCTTTGGCAAAAGACTTGTGAGGATTCTGTGCTGAGGAGCAGTGATGGAGAGGGACATCTTCAAGGCCTGAGGGGTGGGTGATCCTTGCCTGGCGGCGGTAAGGGATAAGTGGGAATCTTTTCACTGGGTAGCTTTACAAAAGTGCTCTTTCTTTTGTCAGGGTGATAATGAAGGCAGTGCTTTAGTGACCTTTGTGGGCTGCCAGTTAACTCAAGGCGGTGTATTCCCATTGTTGCCTCAACACAGACAGGGGAGGATCTAGTAGAAAGGAAGAACTACTGAGAGCAGGAGTCCAGCAGCACCTGAAATACTACCCAAATTTGTGGCAGAGTACAAAATTTTGTGAGTTGTTGCTTTCTTCAGATAACTGTAGCAGTAGAAGAAGAGCAGGAGTCCAGTAGCACCTGAAAGACTACCCAAATTTGTGGCAGAATAGGAGCTTTCAGGAATCTCAGCTTACTTCTCCAGGTATAAACTTTAGATTTTGCTCCTGTTTGCTAACTGAAAATAGTTATCACTTCAGTCAAACATAGCTGAAGAAGTGACTTATGAAAGCTCAAATTAGGTTAGTCTTTCAGGTGCTCCTGGACTTTTCTACTGACATCTAAAGAGGTAAAGCAGCAACTATGCCACATATTTGGTTAGTCTTTCAGGTGCTGCTGGACTCCTGCTCTTTCTCCTGCTTCAGACAGATAAACACGGTTACCCATCTTGATTTATCTTGTTGGTGCTTTGGTTTGCGTGCACATCCTGAACAGGATCAAGTACAGCGACTAAGGAGCTGCAGGGGCACTGGGAGAGAGACTCATTTATCTGTCCAAATGTTTGTGTGTGTGTGGGGGGGGGGGGAGGTAATACCACTATTCTACCTCGCAGGGATGTCAAAAGCAGATACCTGAACAGCTCTGAAAGCTTAACAAATCTTGTGCTGTTTTTGCCTGTGAATATGTTACAGAGCAACCCAACTTCCTCCCTTAGAGTCTGCATTATTACAAATATCGAGCATGGCTACAGGGAAGAAGAGCTGGGGAGCCACCTGGGTTTTTGTTCCCAGGCCCCTGCCCTGTTGGGTAACTTCACCTCACCCCCATGCTGTCATAATGCCTACTACGACCCGGGACAGGGGACAGGAGGCCATCCCTTGAAGTGCTCAGCATCTTGGCATTACGCATCTTTGGCTCATGGCTCCCTGTGCGCCTCTCAGTCACACCAGGTATTATTTTGTTAGCGTTGCTAAGCAACTTATCAGTCACTTTCCCTATACGTTCCACTTGAAGTTTTAAAAGACTCGGAGCAGCAGTGTTGGAAAAGCGGAACAAAATGTCCCACTGCCCAGGGACAAAAAGCCCTGGTTGGTTTTCTTCCAGCTCTGAAAGAGTATTGAAAAAAGCAATGGACACATTTCTATTCAACTGAGGCTCTACGACTGAGATTTATTTGTTTGTTTGTTTATTATATTTATATACCACCCTCCCCGAGGGCTCAGGGCAGTTTACAGAAAACAGGGAGGATACAATTAACACATGGTAACAGGTAACAATAACAGCAGTAATAACAACAATAACTTAACATGATCATAACAATAACATTAGAAAATGGAACTACAAAAGAGCCTCGGCTTAACTCTTACTGGACCCTGTGGGCAACCGATTAATGTTGGTCGTAGAGAGGGGGGAGCTTGGGGGCCAACTGAAAGCGGTGGTTTGGTCGACCTCAACCAAATGCCTGGTGGAGGAGCTCCCTTTTGCAGGCCCTGCGGAACTGTTTGGGTTCTGTCAGGGCCCTGATCTCCTCTGGGAGCTTGTTCCACCAGGTGGGGGCCAGAATGGAGAAAGCTCTGGCCCTGGTTGAGGTCAAGCGGGCTTCCTTGGGGCCAGGGACCACTGGGAGGTTGGAATTAGCAGAGCGCAAGGCAACTTTGAGGGGTGTAGGCGGAGAGACGGTCCCTCGGGTATACTGGGCCCAGACCGCGTATGGCCTTAAAGGTGATAACCAACACCTTAAGCCTGATCCGGAATTCAACCGGGAGCCAGTGCAGCTGCTGGAGGATGGGCCGGATGTGGGACCTCCAAGGTGTTGCTGTGAGGACCCTGGCAGCCGCGTTCTGGACTAGTTGCAGTTTCCAGATCAAGGATAAGGGTAGGCTAGCGTAGAGGTGACCGTCGCGTGGATCACTGTGGCCAGGTGTTCCGGGTCCAAGTAGGGCGCTAGTAGCTTGGCTTGGCGAAGGTGGTAAAATGCTAGCCGAGCTACCGTCGTGATCTGAGCCTCCATTGAGAGGGAGGCATCAAGTATCACTCCCAAATTCCTGGCAGAGTGGGCCACTTTTAGCTGTACTCCATCCAGATTGGGTAGGCGCGCTGCCTCACTTGGACCTTTCCTGCCCAGCCACAGGACGTCTGTCTTTGAAGGATTGAGCTTCAGACGACTCTGCTTGAGCCATCCCATAGAATCATAGAATCATAGAGTTGGAAGGGGCCATACAGGCCATCTAGTCCAACCCCCTGCTCAACGCAGGATCAGCCCAAAGCATCCTAAACCATCCAAGAAAAGTGTGTATCCAACCTTTGCCTGAAGACTGCCAGTGAGGGGGAGCTCACCACCTCCTTAGGCAGCCTATTCCACTGCTGAACTACTCTGACTGTGAAAATTTTTTTCCTGATATCTAGCCTATATCGTTGTACTTGGAGTTTAAACCCATTACTGCGTGTCCTCTCCTCTGCAGCCAACAGAAACAGCATCCTGCCCTCCTCCATCCTGGCCTTTCTGATGATTGATCTACAGTGCCTAGTAACCTGTAGGTACTCTTCTTTAGAGCTCTGTCCTTCCCTCCATTTCCTGAACATTTTCCTTTTCTTTCTTAGTTCCTCTTGAAGTTCTCTGTTCATCCAAATAGGCTTCTTAGAGCTCCTGCAGTGTTTTCGTCTTTCTGGGATAGTCATTGATTGAGCATGCAATAGCTCTTGTTTGAGTAGCGCCCACCCTTCACATGCTCCCTTCCCTTCCAGCATTCTCGTCCATGGTATGACACTCATCATTTCTCTGAGTTTATTAAAGTTTGCCCTACGAAAATCCAGCATCCGCGTCTGGCTACAAGCTTCCTTGGCTCCCCATTCTATGAGGACATGGTCACTTCCCTCTAGGGTCCCCACCTCCTTCACCTCATCCACCAACTCTTGCCTGTTGGTCAGTATTAAGTCCAGTATGGCTGAACCTCTTGTGGGTTCATGTACCATTTGATAAATGAAATTGTCAGCCAGGCAGGTCAGAAACTTGCATGAGTGAGGACGCTTTGCAGAGTTTGTTTGCCAGCACACATCTGAGAAATTGAAGTCACCCATGATGACAAGGTCCTGCCGCTTGGATATTTTCTCAAGCTGCTCACAAAGTGCAGCATCCACATCCTCTGGTTGGTCAGGCAGTCGGTAGCAGACACCAACCACCACACTGTTTGTTTTCCCCTCGCTTATTTTCACCCAGATGCTTTCCACTGTAGATATGCTCTCCTTTACTAGAATTTCCTGACTGGTTTCCTCACATACAGTGCCACTCCTCCACCTCTTCGATCTATTCTGTTTTTTCTGAACAGTTCATATCCATTCAACATTACATTCCAGTCATGAGAATCATTCCACCAAGTTTCTGTGATGCCTACTAGATCATACCTTTCCATCAGCATGAGAAGTTCCAGCTCTTCCTTCTTATTGCCCATGCTTCAGGCATTAGTATAAAGACATCAGAATCATTTTACTTTTGTTTCCCTAAGAGCTGGCCTTGCCTGTTGGGCTGCCCCCAATCGTTTTCCTTCCCTTCCAGGCAGCTGGCTAATGTTTCTGGGGGAGAGTCAGGGCGGCCATCCATCAGGAGGAAGAGCTGGGTGTCATCGGCATATTAGTGACAACCCAGCCCAAACTTCCGCACCAGCTGGGCAAGAGGGCGCATGAAGAAGTTAAATAGGATTGGAGAGAAGACCACTCCTTGCAGGACTCTGCATGTGAGTTGGTGGTGGCTTGAAGATCCCTCTCCTAGTGCTACCGTGACCCTGGAGAAAGGAGATCAACCACTGAAGGGCTGTCCCCTGAATTCTGGTATCGACAAGGTGGTGAGTTAGAAGCTCATGATCTACTGTGTTGAGCACTGCTGAGAGATCTAATAATATAAGCAGCGCTGACCCACCCCAGTCCAGCTGGCGATGGAGGTCATCCATCAGGGTGACTAGCACTGTCTCTATCCCATGGCCAGGCCGGAAACCAGACTGGAATCAATCTAGGACCAAAGCTTCTTCCAAGTATGTGGACAGTTGGTCCATGACCGCTTTTTCAAGCAGTTTCCCCAGAAACACTAAGTGCAAGATAGTTTGATGACATTCGTGGATCCGGAGAAGTTTTTTTGAATAGCGGGCGAACCACTGCCTCTTTTAGACTCTCCGGGAATTCTCCTGTTGAAAGGGAGAAGTTGATTAGGACAGTTTCTGGTCATACCCACCCCCTCCCCATAGAGCAGGCACTTGGGATGTGGTCTTGTGGTCTTTTGTCCATGGCAGCCATTTTGGACCTACCAGCTGATTTGAAGCTTTTTTGTGTGGGATTTCACCCCTGCAGTGAAACCAGACCTGAGTAAGAGGCTACATGTGTGTGTCAGGTGTGTGGCTTGGACGGTGGGTGGGACATCACTTTTAAGAGAAGAGCCCTGCTGGATCAGACCAGTAGTCTGTCTAGTCCTGCATCCTGTCTCTTACAGCAGATAAGCAGTTTTTCTGGACAGCCAACAGCAGGACAGAGAGGCCGAGGGCTTCCACTGATAAGAACATAAGTGCCCTGTTGGATCAGACTAGTAGTCCACCTGGTCCAGCATTCTCTTTAAAACACTGGCCAACCAGTTCCTCTGAAGTGACAACAACAGGGCATAGAGGCCGAAACATTCTCCTGATATTACCTCGTGCTACTGGTATTCAGAAGTTTGGATCTTCACTGTGCTATGAACATCAGAAAAGCCCTGCTGGATCAAACCAGTGGTCCCTCTGGTCCAGCATCCCGTCTCACACAGTAACCAGCCAGTGCCTCCGGAAGGCAACTGATGTGCACACTGCAGATGGAGCCCTTCACTCTCTTGTCCTGCTGTCCCCCATCTGAGCAAACAATACAGGCACATCTTCAGGTTTGGCATTCGTATTGCCAAAGAATTGTTCAAGGACTACCTTTGTGCCTGTCCTCTCTCTTTTCACTCTTCCCTCCTTTCTCCACAGCAGCACAAAGCATGCAGCATCGCAAACACTCCCCAGTGCTTCTGTGTCACACTGTTTCTTCCTGCCCTGCGATAGGCCCAGGTTTCTGTCTGTGCTCCCTGCTCCCCAACTGAGGCATCCTTGGACTGAAAGAGTCCATTGTGCCCCCCGCCCAGTTTTGGAACACAGGATAACCCTTCTGCTCCCCTTCAGCAGTGGTTGATCCAGGCTGGCTGGTAAACTGAACATTAAAAAAGAATAACAACAACAGCATGACGAAATGGGTTACATTTAACTGTGCATTGCGGGTGTTTTATAAAAACGGTGTATTTCCCCTTTATGCAATGTTCCCAGTCTTGTACGTCCTTGACATCCTGCTCAACTTCAGCCTAACTAAAGAACAGAACAGAGATCTGTGTGATGCAGAAGGCAGCTCGTATGGCTTTTTCCCCCACTGGAGGTTCGGAACAGACTTAGCTCCTGCCCAAAGATGGTGCTGTCTCTTGCTTTCAATCATATGATTCAATCATATGTTTTCCACTCATTTCTGTGCATGTAATTGAAAGCACTGGGTGAGGCGCTCTGCTGCTGGCGGGAAACAGCCCCTCCCTTCCAGTTGCAGCACTTTGTGGCCAGTGGGGCTCCGACCAGCAAATGCTAGCAGGGTCTCATGGGAAATGTAGTCCATGGACATCTGGAAGACCACAGGTTGACTACCTCTGGTCTAGGCTACCCTGATCTCATCAGATCTCAGAAGCTAAGCCAGGTGGTCCCAGTTAGGCTTGGATGAGAGACCACCAAAGAAGTGCACAGCTCCTACACCATGGCAAGCCATCATTGCTTGTCTCTTGCCCTGACCTGGATAGCTCAGGCTAGCCAGAAGCCATAAGCTCTTTGAAGATTAGCAGGTCCAGCCCAGTTGGTATTTGGAGGGGAAACCACACATGAGGGTTGCTACACAGAGGCAGGCCAAGGCAAACCACCTCCAAAATCTCTCACCTTGCAAAGTGATGGCAAAAAATCAAAATTAAAAAAACAGCCAGTGGTTGACGGGGTCCCTCCAATTGCCATCTCCCTTTCTTGTTCCAGCATGGCAGACAAGAGCAGCACCTTGAAGTGCACTTTCTCCGCCCCCAGCCACAGCACCACCCTCCTGCATGGCCTGGCCTCACTCCGTGCCCAGGCACAGCTGCTGGACGTTATGCTGACCATCAACAATGAAGTGTTCCAGGTCCATAAGGTGGTTTTGGCTGCCTGCAGCGACTACTTCAGGTGAGGCTCCCAAGTGCTGGAACTGCCTTTTCATGGCTGACTGTGAATACTTAAAAAAAATTGTACCTAGCCTCTCACCTCAAGGGTTCTTTGACAGGTGTGGCCTCCATAACGTTTGTCCAGACGCTTTTTAACTCCGTCCCAGCCAGTGGCCAATATTACATCTTGTGGCAGCGAGTTCCATAAGTAAGGTATCTGTTTTGTGAAGCTGTCCTCTCAGTTGTCTCTCTGTATCGACAGAGGTATCACATCAAAAACATAGTCTCTCTAAACATAGACCCCACCTGGAGTCCTGTGTGCAGTTCTGGAGGCCTCTCTTCAAAAAGGAGGTGGACAAAATTGAGAGAGTTTGGAGGAGTGATGAAGATGATGTGAGGTGTGGAATCGTTCTATGAAGAAAGGCTCAGGGACTTGGGAATGTTCAGCCTGCAGAAGAGGAGGTTGAGAGGGGATGTGATGGCTCTCTTGAAGTATCTGAAAGGTTGTCACTTGGAAAGAGGAGTCCTTGTTGGCAGCGGAGGAGAGGATCCAGAGTAATGGCTTTAAACTATGTGTAGAAGTTGGCTAGATATTTGGAAAAAAACTTCACCGTCAGAGTAGTTCAGCAGTAGAATTGGCTTCCTAAGGAGGTGGGGAGCTCCCCTTCACTGGCGGTCTTCAAGCAGCGGCTGGACAGATCCTTCTCCTGGATGCTTGAGGCTGATCCTCCACTGAGCAGGGGGTGGGACTAGATGGCCTGCATGGCCCCTTCCCACTCTAGGGTTCTGTGATTCTAGTTCAGCAGTGGAAGGGGCTTCCTAAGGAGGTGGGGAGCTCCCCCTCACTGGCGGTCTTCAAGCAGCGGCTGGACAGATCCTTCTCCTGGATGCTTGAGGCTGATCCTCCACTGAGCAGGGGGTGGGACTAGATGGCCTGCATGGCCCCTTCCCACTCTATGACTCTATGACTCTCGAATCAACTGCCAAGCAGTGTCATAGGGTATCCTGGAATTACAAAAGTCTATCTGCTTTCTTGCCACGTGCTTAATTCTGTGGACCTTTGTCACATTGCTTTAGGATGCTTAGGGCTGATCCTGCGTTGAGCAGGGGGTTGGACTAGATGGCCTGTATGGCCCCTTCCAACTCTATGATTCTATGATTCTATGATTGCCTGTGTTATCTGTACACCGCCCGTGGCGCCGCGGGCGCCACGGACTAAATAAAACAGTAAGGGGTTCTGGGGCGGGATGTGTCCGGGATGAGGAAGGGTCCGGATTGGACCCTTCCTCATGACAGACAACCGGAGGGACCAATCGGCAGGCGCAAAGCGCCTGCCGATTGGTCCCTCTGATTCCCAGCCCCAAAAACCCCAGAGGAGCCTTTCGTCGCTTCCAGCCGGCGCGCCTCCGAGAAGCAGCAGAAAGAAAAACAAACCCCCAGAGGAGCCTTTTGCCGCTTCAAGCAGAAAGAAAAACAAACCCCCAGAGGAGCCTTTTGCCGCTTCAAGCAGAAAGAAAAACAATCCCCCAGAGGAGCCTTTCGCCGCTTCCAGCAGAAAGAAAAAAAAAACCCAGAGGAGCCTTTCGCCGCTTCCAGCCGGGCGGCAAAGGCCATGGCGCCGGCCCGCGGCTCCCTCTCCCCCCCCCCCCCACGCAGTAAAAAACTTCCCAGGCCGCAATCTTGCGGCCCGGGAAGCTTCTTACTGCGGGAGGGCGGGGAGAGGGAATCAGGGCCGGGGCCGCGCCCGCGCGGCCCGATCCGTGGGGGTGGCTCGCGGGCGCGGCCGGGCGCAGCCCCGATCCGCGGGCGCGGCCCCGATCCGCGGGCGCGGCCGGGTGCGGCCCCGATCCGCGGGCGCGGCCGGGCGCGGCCCGATCAGCGGGCGTGGCTGGGCGCGCCCCGATGCAGCAGAAAGGGGAAAAAAGCCCCCAGAGGAGCCTTTCGCCGCTTCCAACCGGCGCACCTACGAGAAGCAGCAGAAAGAACCCACCCCCCCCAGCCGCAGAAGAACAAAAAACCCAGAGGAGCCACCGCAGCCCAGCACACCACGCCTGGGACTCCCCGCCAAAAACCACCAGACGCCGAGGAGCTGCCACCTGCCTCCTCTTTCAGGTAGCCTGTCCCTCGCTCTGTCCCTCGCCTGCCCCTCGCTCTGGTCCCCGCCTGCTAGCGCCCATTGTCTTCTTGATACAATGGGCTTTTTTACTAGTAAACAATAAAGCCTCTCATCAGGATAAGCATTCCAGTCCTGCTGCTGTTCTGCTAGAACTTTTCTACAGTTTTCTTGGGCTGATCAGCACTCTGACCAAAACTGTAGGCAATGTTCCACATGTTGCCATACCACAGAGGTAGGCAAAATTTAGAAAGAAAGAAGACCTGGTTTCATACCCTGCTTTCCACTACCCGAAGGAGTCTCAAAGCAACTTACAATCGCCTTCCTCTCCCCACAACAGACACCCTATGAGGTAGGTGGGGCTGAGAGAGCTCTGACAGAACTGCTCTGCAAGAACAGATCTAATAGGACTGCAACTAACCCAAGGTCACCCAGTTGGCTTCATGTGGAGGATTAGAGGCCGCTGCACCAAGCTGGCTTTCAAACAGCACCAAGAAGCCCTTAAATTTGTAAGTCAGAATATTGTGTGTTTTTAAAGTCCTGTCAAGTTGCAGCCAACTCACAGTGAGCCTGTGCAGCTTTGAAAGCAAGAGACAGTCCAGTGTGCCCTGGTATTCCTCGGTGGCCTCCATCCAAGTACTAGCCAGGGGTGGCCTTGCTTCGTTTCTGAAAGCTGATGAGATTGGGGTAGCCTGAGCTACCGAAGTTGACAGCTTAGAAAATTAGGAGACCACACATTGATTATGTATGTATGTATGCATGCATGCATGCATTATATTTATATACCACCCTGCCCAAAGGCTCAGGGCAGTTTACATGAAACAAGAAACAATACAGGTAACTCCATTTATAGTAATGACAAGGTGATAACAACAATAACATAATAACAACAATGACATTAAAGAATGGTGGAAACTGCAAAGAGTATCAGTTCAAGTCATACTGAGGCCCAGTGAGTTGGGAGGATATGTTGTAGGAGGGAAGCTTGGGGGCCAATGGGAAGCGGTGGTTTAGATCGACCTCAACCAAATGCCTGGCAGAGGAGAGCTCCCTTTTGCAGGCCCTGCATGCTTCACAAATGGGATGTTGATCTCTGGATCTGTTCTGCTGATCTACTGATCTGGACTCAATTGAGGGACCATGGAGCCCCCAAAGATACAGAAAAGAACAGGCAGAAGGATGAAGGGGCTGCAGGAGTTTTCTGCAAGGAGAAGCTGCAAGGCTGGAGGCTTTTCCAATTAGGAAAAAAATGCTTGGTGTGACGGAGGGTTAAACAAAATGTGCCTGATGTGGAGACTGGACTTTTTCTCTCCCTCTTCCAAAATATTGACAATTTGTCTAGGGCAGCATCGAAGACAGCGTCCCTGTTCCTTTCCCGCCCCCCGCACTCATTCGCCCCCCCAACTAACCCCCCCTGGTTTCTTCCGCGCCGCCACTGCTTCCTGCCCCCAAAAAGCACACATGCACCCACCCACCGCCGACTACCCCTCTTGACATCCCCACCCCTTTCCGTGCCCCCCGTCCGCCCACGACAACCCGATGCACGCCGGCCACCTCTCGAACTGGGTAGTGCATTTTGGGTAGTGCAGTAACCTGCCTGAGCAAAACAAGGAAGCATTCATCTCAGTTGTCATAAAGCTAAGGTGACCAGATTGTCCCACTTTTGGAGGGACATCTGGGGGTACCTGGCAAATTGTACTTATGTTGAAATTAAAAATATATATATTACAATACTATTTTTGCGTTCTATGGGTTCTATGAACCTTTTTGTTGCTCCATATAGACCAAATTTTAATCAAGAACCCCCCCCCCCCCGCTCAATGGCTTTACCAATGTTAAAATCTGGTCACCTTACATAAAGCCCACCATGTGAAGCAACAATTCTCCTCAGTGGAAATGATCTGTGTGATTTGGAGATCACTTGTAACTTTGAGAGATCTCCATGCACCACCAGGAGGTTGGCAGTGCTACTAAGACCTGAGAATCTATTTTCACAGGGTCAGAAATGGCTGCCAGGGCAAGGGGGAATCCTGGGGAGGAATCCTTGTGCAAGATGTGCACTGGATCCAGGTGTAGAAGCTCCTGGCTAAGGATGTCAGCCTCCAAGTGAGACCTGGGGATCCCCTGAAATTACAGCTCATTTCCAGACTACTGAGAGAAAATTTCCTGGAGAAAATGTCTCCTCTGGCACTGATACTGAACACAGTCCTCTCCTGCTTGAATATATGAATCCCTTTGCTTACAACAGCCTTCCACTACCAATTTCCTGCTGGCAGTGCTGCTGGCAGAAGAAATTCTGAGAGGGGGGAAATGGGAGGAGCCAGTGGAGGGAGTGCTGCAGATTCAGCTCTTCCCTCCCACTCCTTTTCCATTGAGTGTGAATTCAACAAGGCCACTGCAGAGCAGACAGATGAGCAGAAAGCCACTCTGTCCTCCTGATTCCTTCCTGGGTTAGTTAAATCACACATATACATACATACATACATACATACATATTAAATCATCCAGGGCTCTGGAGTAACCCTAGGGTTACTAGTAACCTGGTTGAGGATGATTGGCCTAGAGGGGGTAAGCCTCTCACCCAGGTGCCATCCCAGGCTTCCTGCCAAGGTGCCAAAGTTAGCGCGGCCTTGGTCATGCCGGCGCCCCGGGCTAGCAGATAACACAGGCAACAATGTATCACAGCAGGGAGACTATGTAGTGTGAAAAGGAAGAGATCAAAAGGAGGGAGGAATCAAAGGAAAACTACAGGCATAAGCATACACCAAGATGGAGTCTCTTAGGTTCAAGGGAATAAAACATGGCAGAGAGCAGGGACTGATCCTGACATTCCTCTGGTTCAAAAACATTCTTCCCCTCACCTACCATCCTTGGGGCGAGGGCAGTGCGGTTGGCCAGGCTTTCAAAATCTCCCCTGCCCATTTCTGAATGTCCGGGGCGTCCGGCAATGAAATGTCCCACGTGGGTACTGCCGTTAGGTCGGCCCCATAGACCACCTTGAAAGGGGATACCCCAGTGGACGCATGAACCCCATTGTTGTAGGCAAATTCTGCCAAGGGGAGGAGGGAGACCCAATCAGTTTGTCGGTGGTTGATGAAGCAGCGCAGGTACTGTTCCAAAGTCTGGTTCACTCTTTCAGTCTGGCCATTTGTTTCTGGGTGATAGCCAGATGTGAGTGCCTGCTCCACGCCCAGAAACCTCAAAAGCTCCCGCCAGAACTTGGCAACGAACTAGGGCCCCCGATCCGTCAGTACCCTCCCCGGGATCCCATGCAGGCGGTACATGTGTTCAATGAACAAGGATGACAACTTTGGTGCATGGGACGAAGTGGACTTGTTTGGAAAAAGCATCAACCACCACCCAGATTACGCTCTTCCCGTGGCTGAGTGGGAGGTCAGTAATAAAATCCATTGTAATGTCCTTCCAGGGACACAAGGGGGTTGGCAAAGGCTGCAATAGTCCCTTCCTTTTGCCACCTATGGGTTTGGCTGTGAGGTACACTGGGCAACCCTGGACAAACAGTTCCACATCTTTCCGCAGAGTGGGCCACCAGTAATGTCTGCATACCAAGTGCAGAGTTTTCACAGACCCAAAGTGTCCCGCAGGCTTAGAATCATGGCAGAGTTTCAGAACATCTTTGCGTGCAGCCAGGGGAACAAACAGTCGGTCTTCCTTAAAAAACAAACCCTCTTTCTCAATTAGGGAGGGGCGGAGGCTAGCGAAGTCAGAGTCTAGTCTAACATCCCTCTGGACCCATCCCCCTGGGAAAGGTCCACTCCCCTTTGCCTTGCTACGTGTCATCACCATCAGGCCTAGTTGGGAGGGGGTGAACACCGTGTCAACCAATCGGTCTCGTTTACAGTTGTACTGGGGGAGGCGCGAAAGTGCATTGGCCAAAAAGTTCACTTTGCCCGGCAGATGGTTTAGGGTGAAATTAAAGCGAGAGAAAAACTCCGCCCAGCACATTTGTTTTGCAGAGAAAGATCAAGGCTGCTTGAGGGCTTGTAGATTCTTGTGATCAGTCCACACAACAAAAGGGTGAGCTGCCCCCTCAAGCCAGTGCCGCCAGGTAGTTAAAGCCAGCTTTACCGCTGCTGCTTCCTTCTCCCAAATTGCCCAATTCCTTTCAGGCCCCGAGAATTTTCTTGAAATATACGCTAGCGGGTGTAACTTTCCATCCTGACATTCCTGGAGGATCACTGCCACCATAGGCAGTGAGAATCTGAGGAGTCCACTTGCACTGTGAACGGCTTGCGGGGGTCTGCATGGGCCAGCACTGGCTCTGTGGTAAACAGGGATTTTAGGCACTTGAATGCAGCCTAGCATTGGGGGGACCACACCAGAGGCACACTAGGTCGAGACGCCAGTTCCCCCCCCCCTTTGTTTTTTAACAAGTCCGTCAGTGGAAGGACCACCTTAGCAAAATTAGGGATGAAAGAACGGTAAAAGTTAGCGAACCCTAGGAAACTCTGTAACTGCTTCCGTGTGCATGGGGGTTCCCAAGGCAATAAGTCACGGACCTTCCCAGGGTCCATTTCAATCCCCTCACAGGAGACGCGGAAGCCAAGAAACTCCACCGCCTTTCGGTTGAATTTATAGAATCATAGAATCATAGAGTTGGAAGGGGCCATATAGGCCATCTTGCTCTACGCAGGGTCAGCCCTAAGCATCCAAGAAAAGTGTGTATCCAACCTTTGCTTGAAGAATGCCAGTGAGGGGGAGTTCACCACCTCCTTAGGCAGCCTATTCCACTGCTGAACTACTCTGACTGTTAATATTGTTTTCCTGATATCTAGCCTATATCGTTTTACTTGAAGTTTAAACCCATTACTGCTTGTCCTCTCCTCTGCAGCCAACAGAAACAGCATCCTGCCCTCCTCCAAGTGACAACCTTTCAAATACTTTAAGAGGGATATCATGTCCCCTCTCAACCTCCTTTTCTCCAGGCTGAACATTCCCAAGTCCCTCAACCTATCTTCATAGGGCTTGGTCCCTTGGCCCCAGATCATCTTCGTCACTCTCCTCTGTACCCTTTCAATTTTATCTACGTCTTTCTTGAAGTGAGGCCTCCAGAACTGCACATAGTACTCCAGGTGTGGTCTGACCAGTGCCGTATACAATAGGACTATGACATCTTGTGATTTTGATGTGATGCCCCTGTTGATACAGCCCAAAATGGCATTCGCCTTTTTTACCGCTGCATCACACTGCCTGCTCATGTTTAGTTTACAATCCACAAGTACCCCAGGGTCTCGTTCACACACAATGTTACCTAGAAGCGTATCCTCCATCCAGTAGGCATGCTTTTCATTTTTCTGACCCAGATGCAGAACTTCACACTTATCTTTATTAAATTGCATCTTGTTCTCATTTGCCCATTTTTCCATTGTGTTCAGATCTCATTGATCTCTGTCTCTATCTTCCGGAGTATTTGCCAGTCATCCCAACTTGGTGTCATCTGCAAACTTGATGAGTAGTCCCTCCACCCCCTCATCTAGATCATTAATAAATATGTTAAAAAGTACCAGGCCGAGCACCGAGCCCTGAGGTACCCTGCTACTCACCTCTCTCCTGCTACTCTCCTCTCACCTCTCTTCGCACTTAGAGAGTTTGGCGTAAAGGTGGTGCGCCCGCAAATGGTGCAAAACTCCGCGCACCAAAGACACGTGTTCAGCAGGGTCTTCTGTATAAAACAAAATATCGTCCAAATAAACCAGGGCCCCCTTGTACAGTAGATCATGCATGACCTCGTTAATTACATTCATGAACACACCCGGAGAGCCGGCAAGGCCGAACGGCATGACAGTATGATCAAATTGTCCCAGTGTGGTGTTAAAGGCAATCAAATATTCATGTCCCTTTTTTATCCTTACTCTGTAGTAGGCCTCACGCAAATCCAGTTTATGAAAATGCGCGCACTCCCCAGATGCCCCAACAGGTCTTTGATTAAGGGCAGAGGGTAGGCGTTGCATGTGGACACAGCATTCAATCCCCTGTAATCCGTACAGAGGCGTAGGGATCCATCTTTCTTTTTTACAAATAATACTGGGGCTGCTGTGGGGGAGGTAGCGGGGCGGATGAACCTGCGGGCCAGGTTCTTGTCAAGGAATGCCTGTAGTTCCTGCATCTCTCTAGGGCTCATCGAGTATAGTTTGGCTTTCGGGAGTGGCTCCCTTGGCTTCAACTCAATGGCACAATTAGTCTTTCGGTGGGGGGGGCAACTGGTCACACTCCTTCTCTGCAAACACATCTTGTAAGTCCAATACTCTCTAGGCAATCCCTCTGGCCCCGCTTTTGCCATCGTTGCCATCTTGGAAATGGAGCACCTCAGGGCTCCCCGGGGCTTGGCGCGGTGGTGCTTCTTGCACTCTGGGTCTAAGAACTGGACCGTCCCCTTGCTCCAATTCACCTTGGGGTCGTGCTTTTGCAACCAGTTGAGCCCCAGGACACATGGGAACGCCGAACTGGGCGCCACTACAGGCTGGATTTTTTCCAATGTTCAGCCATATCCATTTCCAACGGGAGCGTATTGCTCACCATTCCCCCCCCTGGGGCACACTTCCCATCCATCTGAGTGAAGCGGAGGGGTTTGGCCAACAGCACCTCACCCACTCCTAAAGATTTTGCCAGGGCGGGGGGGTTAATCAAAGTCTTAGTGCACCCAGAGTCCACAATGCTCTGGATCCCCACCTACGTCCTCGTTTTTGGCACAGTCAAAGTTACTGGGAGGAAGACCAAAGGGGGAGCACTCACCAAACGTTTGCCCCTGCCCGGGACCTGCTGGCGGGGCTTCTTCACAGCAGGTCATTCTCCTCTCCCTTACGGCTCACCCGAAGTAGCCTCCTCCTCCGTTCCACTGCCGCTGACAGCTTCCAGTTGGACTGACCCCCCCCCAGTGGGGCAAGTAAGGAGCCAACAGTCTTCTTGGCTGGAGCCTTTCGCTTCGGTGGTCGCTGCTTTGCTGGATGGTTGGTCCCCGGAGGCAGGCAGTTGCTTCTTGGATGGGCACTGAGTGAGGAAGTGGCCTTGCCCGCCACATCCCGGGCAAAGCCCCTTTTCCCTGCGCCGATTGCGTTCAGCCGCATCCACTTTCGGGGCTTTCGGGGCCAAAGCCTTCTTTGGGGTAGACGTCTTCAGCGGTACTTTGGGTTTTTTGCCACCCAGCTTGGCTGCCACACGCAGACGCTTCTCCACCTCCCCGGCTAAGCGGGCCCAACCCATCACCGTTTCTGGGTCATCCAGGTGAAGGCATTTTTGCGCCAGGTCTTTGCGCAGCCCTTCTCTGTAGGCGTGGACACACTGGGGCTCACCCCAGTGGGGCACCACTGTAGCCAACTTCCGGAATTCTCTGGTGTACTGGCTCACCGACATGTAACCTTGTTTAATCGACTTCAGGCCGGCCTCCTCCATTTCCACCTCGAATGGGTCTTCGAACCGCTCTCTCATGCAGCAGATGAAGCGGTCATAGTTGCGCACCTCCGCGGATGCGTACCGATACAGGTCCAAGAACCATTTGGCGGCTTCGGCATCCATACAGTCGCCAATGAAGCGGATGCGCTGGGCGTCGTCCTGGAATATGAAACCCACGTCCATCATGTAGGCTTGGAGGTTGACCAGGAACCCTGGGAACGCTTCAGGATCCCCTGTGAACCAGGTCTTGAACCTGTACAGATGGTGAATTTCTGCCCCTTGGAGTTGCGGCGGCAGTTGAGTCCGGGGAACAGGGTCGACGGTCCACCCTCGGGCTGCTTCCCGCCCGATTGGCACAGGCGGGATCAGGGCTGTGGGTCTCCTTGGTTCCCCTGTCCGGGCCCCATCCCCTAGAGGCTGTGGTGCTCTTGGCTCCCGGGGTCGAGCGCCTTCCCCCTGGGGCGGTGGTTGGGGCTCCCGAGGTCGAGCACCTTCTCCCTGGGGCAGCGGTTGGGGCACCCAGCGGTCGCCTACTTCTCCTCGCGAGTGGGCGCGGCTCAGGCGGTACCATCCCAGCTCCTTGCGTTGGTGGCCCCCGAGGTAGGAGTTCCTCAGGACGTCCAGTTCCCCTCACTCCTTCCATTTCCCAGGGACCTGCCGGGAGGGCGATTGCCGTCCCTTCCTCCGGGATAGCCGTTGGCTGGCGCAGCTCGGCGAGGAGGCGCCTGGCCATCTGTTGGGACTCTTCCCCTAGCTCGCCTGCCAGTCTCCCACTCGGCCCACTCGATCGCAGAGGTCCAGCACCTCCATCATGGTAGCAGCTTCTAGGTCGGGCACCCCTTTTGGGAAAGCCGGACCCCACTCGATCCGCACGGTGGGGTCGTCGAAACGGGACCTCCGTCGCTGTTCGGTAACGTGCCGCTCCAGAAAAAACTTTGGCACCGGTCTGAAGCCTTCAAGTGCCCAAGCCATTCCCGACCAGACCAGCATCTGGGCAGCAGTCTGGGCCCACGCTCCCACAGGTGTGAGCAGCAGGCCTCCCCTGCTCGAGGAGTCTCCCAGATCGAGTGGCTCGATCGGCTCAGTCTCCCCATCTGGGGCACCGGCCGTCTCGTCCTCCTCGTCCGGGACGTCGCCAAGAAAAGTGACCCCTCCGAACATAGCCATTGTTTCGGAGATAAGGCATTGTGAGTCTTGACTTACTGTCAAAAGCAGACAGAACTCACAAATAAACTTCTATAGAAAGAAAGCTTTAATTGGAAGTAGCTCTGAACACTTCAACATTCGAAGTCAAGACTGTTCGATATCAGAAGAGCAAGTAGTTATCAATACAATTCTCCCGCCTAAACCCAAGCGTTCCCAAAAGCAGGTGGTAAGCCATCCCAGGTGCCATCCCACCTTCCTGCCAAGGTGTCAAAGTTAGCACGGCCTTGGTCAGGCGGCGCCCCAGGCTAGCAGACAAGATGTTTACAGGAACACAGGCAACAATGTATCACAGCAGGGAGACTATGCAGTGTGAAAAGGAAGAGATCAAAAGGAGGGGGAGAATCAAAGGAAAACTACAGGCATAAGCATTCTGGTTACATGGGAAAGTTAGCAAAGGACAAAGATACACCAAGATGGAGTCTCTTAGGTTCAAGGGACTCAAACATGGCAGAGAGCAGGGACTGATCCTGACAGTGTTGATATGAAACGCAGGTGGTAGAGCTTGGGAAAATGAAATATAATAGACAGCTGCTTTTATTGAAAGGGAACACAAAATGTGCCATAGTTGTGCTTCATATCTTTGGCTAGCAGAGCCAATCTATTTAGGTCAGCACATGGTCTGGTGGTCTCGGTTCGGAGCCTGAGGCCTTTTACAGGGTTTTTTAGCTGCAGAAGGGACGTCTATCTGGGACAGTGGTTCTCAGCCTTGGGGTTGGGACCCCATTTGGGGTCGCCTGGCCCCTTCCCTGGGGTCGCCAGGTTGCTCGCTGCTGCGGCAGGCGGCGGCATGGGGAGGCGGGTGGTGGTGGCGGGCAGTGATGAGCGGCAGCATGTGGTGGTGTGTGGAGGCGGCGGCTGGCAAAGGCGGCGGAGCCATGGCAATGGCTGCCTCTACACCACCCGTGCACACGCGTTTCCAGTGCCCCATTGGCTCCTTCTGCAGCTGTCCAGCCTGCCCGGAGGGTCACGCCAGCACCTGCTAAGGAATGTGTTAAAACATTTCATTCAGCTCTTTCAGAGCTGGCAAGAAAACGACTCCTTCCCCCCATGGGTCCAAAGTCGCCCCATCCCGCCCAACTCCGTCCAGCAAGCCCCGTATGCTCTTCGTATGCAGGGCCGCCGCAGAACACACACACACACAAGCAGTTAAAAGAAGGGGAAAAGGAGGGAAGCGGTGAGCCAAGGGAGCAAGCCCAAGCCTGGCCCAGAGCGGGACAGTGAGTCTTCACCCCCCATCCAGTCACCTCCTGCGGGGGGGTCACCCATGGCCATGGCTGGGGGGGCCAGCGGAAGCACCTCCGCAGCGCTAGTTGGCAGCTCCTCTGGCTGGGTCCCTGCTGGGCTTCAACGCTGAAGTTGGGGTCGCAATGAAGAAAAGGTTGAAAACTGGTGATCTAAGTCGGGGGTCGTCAACCCCCAGTCTACTGCCCGATACCAAGCTGCGAAGGCCTCGGTAGCGGGCCACTGGGGGCCACGCCTGACTCTCCCCCCCCCAGTGAGAATCTCACCAGGTCTTGAGAGAAGCGGCCGCCAAAGCAGCCTGGCTAGCTTCTTGCTCGTGGCCCGGCTAGCTTCTTGCTTCTAGAGGGGGGGGAGAGGCCGGTGTGGCCGCCAGCACGCTGGCGGACACAAACACGCATGCATGGCGCCTGAGCCGCCGGCTCTTCCTCACCCCCGGAGGCGGTCCTCAACCTTCGAAAGGTTGGGGACCGCTGATCTAAGTGTTCTGCCCTTACGGCTTTGGTCACCTGGGTATTGGCAACCTGCAAATAGGTAGAATCAACAATTGACTGTGCATACCTATTCGGTTGTGTCCCCCACCTTATGGAACGGCCTTCCCGGAGAAGTCAGAAAGGTTCCTGTTCCCCTGGCTCTCTTAAAACTATGTAAAACTGAATTACTCATGAGGGTGTTTCTACCCAGGCAGTGGGGTACCAATGTGTAAAATGATGTGCAAAACATCTTGGACAAATAAAGAGGGAATATGGTCTACCCTACTGCGTTTAGCTTGTTAAAACTAGGATCATACTATCTTATTTTGCGTGATTCAGTGTGTCATATCTATGTTTTGCTTCAGTTCCATTTGGTTCTAGAACTCGAATGCTGTTTCATTGTTTATAGAATGTTCCACACTGTTGATTGTGTTCACTTGCTGTATGTAATCCTTCTTGACTTCCAGTACAAAAAGAACTGTCCATCTCACACTTGTCTAAATATGCCCACTGTTCTGAGGGTCTGGTTACTTGCAAGAGCATTTTAATGTGATGTATTGGTTAAAAAGGCTGTCGATGGGCCACTGAGAAGATGCTTAAATAGCTGGCAACCCAAAGTGCCTGTGTTTCCTGGATGGGGAATGTGACTTCTTTCCTCTTGTGCTCTTTGTACTCTTTTGGTGACTCAAGAGAGCCTCCACATTCAGAGGCAGTCAGTCTCTGAGTCCCAGTGCCAGGAGGCAATATCGGGGAAAGGCATCAGCCTCTATGCTCTGTTTTGGCCCTCCAGAGCAACTGGGTTTGCTACTGTGTGAGACAAGATGCTGGACTAGATGGACCACTGGCCTGGTCCAGCTGAGCTCTCCTTATATTATTATCGGGGAAGGTTTCAGCCTCTGTGCTCTGTTGTTGGCCCTCCAGAGGAACTGTCTGTCCACTGTGTGAGGCAGGATGCTGAAGTAGATGGACCCCCGGTCTGATCCATCTTATGTTCATATGTTCTTACCCTCAGGGCGATGTTCACTGGCGGCATGAGGGAAGCAACCCAAGACATCATAGAGTTGAAAGGCGTGTCCGCCAAGGGCTTGAAGCACATCATTGAGTTTGCGTACAGCGCTGAAGTGACCCTTGACCTCGACTGCATCCAGGATGTGCTTGGGGCAGCCGTCTTCCTGCAGATGGTGCCCGTGGTGGAGCTCTGCGAAGAGTTCCTGAAGTCCGCCATGAGTGTCGAGACATGCCTCAACATCGGGCAGATGGCCACCACCTTCAGCCTGGCCTCCTTGAAGGAGTCGGTGGACACTTTCACCTACCGGCACTTCCTGCAAATCTCCGAAGAGGAAGACTTCCTCCACCTACCTTTGGAACGCCTCGTCTTCTTCCTCCAGAGCAACAAGCTCAAGAGCTGCAGCGAGATTGACCTCTTCCGGGCTGCCATCCGCTGGCTGCAGTATGACCAGTCACGCCGGAGCAATGCCAGCCAGGTCCTCTGCCATATCCGCTTTCCGCTCATGAAATCGTCCGAGCTGGTGGACAACGTCCAGACCCTGGACATAATGGTGGAGGACGTCTTGTGCCGGCAGTACCTCTTGGAAGCCTTCAACTACCAGATCTTGCCTTTCCGGCAGCATGAGATGCAGTCACCCCGAACGGCGATCCGCTCAGACGTCCTGTCCCTCATCACTTTTGGTGGTACCCCCTACACAGACAACGACCGGACTGTGAGCAGGAAGGTCTACTACTTGCCGGATATCAGCACACGCCAGTTCAAGGAGCTGACGGAAATGGAAGTGGGCAGCAGCCACACGTGTGTGGCGGTGCTGGATAACTTTGTTTACGTGGTTGGGGGGCAGCTTCTACAGTACCGCAGCGGTGAGGGAGCGGTGGACATCTGCTGCCGCTATGACCCACATTTGAACCAGTGGCTGCGCATCCAGGCCATGCAGGAGAGTAGAATCCAGTTCCAACTGAACGTCTTGCACGGTGTGGTCTACGCCACAGGTGGCCGGAACCGGTCTGGGAGTCTGGCATCTGTTGAGAAGTATTGCCCCAAAAGTAACGAGTGGAGCTATGTCTGTTCCCTCAAGCGTCGGACGTGGGGTCATGCGGGGGCTACGGTGGGAGGCAAGCTGTACATATCGGGTGGATATGGGATATCGGTGGAAGACAAAAAGGCTTTGCATTGCTATGAACCCGCTGCCGATCAGTGGGAATTCAAAACCCCCATGAATGAACCCCGCGTCCTACACGCCATGGTGAGCACCAACGGCAGGATATACGCCCTCGGGGGCCGCATGGATCATGTCGACCGTTGCTTCGACGTGCTGGCGGTGGAATACTACGTCCCTGAGACCAATCAGTGGACAACAGTCACCCCAATGCGGGCAGGGCAGTCTGAGGCTGGCTGTTGCCTCCTGGAGAAGAAGATCTATATCGTAGGGGGTTACAATTGGCACCTTAACAACGTCACGAGCATCGTCCAGGTGTACAACACCGAGACGGATGAGTGGGAGCGGGACCTCCATTTCCCGGAATCTTTTGCCGGCATTGCCTGTGCACCTGTGATCTTGCCGCAGACCACGGCCCAGAGGTGACCATGAACTTCCAAGACATTGCACACTGTTGAGGCATAGACGCTTCCTTCCCATTGTTGGGAAAAATAAAGTTGTCGGGCTAAATGAGCCTGACTGCCAGCCGCCTGTGGTCACTGCGTTCAGGCTGTGTGTTCAGTCCCTACTGAGATAGGAGCGCTTCTGGAAGAAGGAAGGAGGGCTTCCCTGTCTCTCGCAGACGCTTTAAAAAGAAAGCGGTTTTGTAAACAGAAAATGGTGAAGATGCACTAGAAAGCATTGTTACTCATGAACCCTGGCTGCTGGCTTCAAACTGAAAAGCTTTCAGAAGAAGGAGGCAGGGTGGGGACTTGATGGGGGATGAGAGAGTGTCCAATGTTTGGGTTATTTTCCAAAAAGCACTTTTGCACACAGGGTGGATTGAGGGATACACTGTAACTCCCTCATTTGAAATTAAATGAAGCCAAGGACAGTGGAAGAGCATTGGGGAGGGGGGCCTTACTTCTTCTTCACACCCCAGCCCTTTGTTCTTCAGCTGTCACATCCCCCAGAAAAAAACTCCCAGCTCCTGGCCCTCTCCCTCCACTCCTTTATTACTGTTCCTCCTTTGCTGGCTCAGACAGTGCTCCCTCCCTCCTGACTCCAGCTCCTCTATCTGTCTCTCTCCTTTAGCCTGCCTGTCTCCCCAGGGTGGTTCCCCTCAGCCCAATCCTCCTTACTAGCCCAGTGCTGGCTGGCAAGATCATCCCAGATGGCTCACTGACCCTCAGCTCTTCCTTCATCAGTCCACTTTTACCCCACAACTTCAGGCTGCTGCTCTCTGGGTAACCTGACTGTCAAGGATCAGGCCAGTCCCCAGGACATGGGTACAAAGAAAGCAGACTTTTCAGTTTTTTGAAAAAGTTTATTGTGAAGAAATAGAAACAAACGGAGGGGAAATGCAACTTTATTCAATACAGCACAAACTTATAAAGCATGCAGAACAGGAAAGAACAAAAGCTAGCTTACAGCCTGCTATACTTCAGTCAGGTGGCACAATCTCCAAATCCCTGGATAAAAGAGTACTTCTGTCCTCCTCACCTGTGTGGTTCTTAGTGTCAAGCAGGTGAATCCCAAACTAGCATTGGACTATTACCAGACACCAAACTTTTAACCCTTTGGGCCTATACGATCGGGTGATCCTTCAGGTGCCCCCACTGATGAAAATTTTCACCTGGCCAAAAGAGAGACAGCGTGGTGTAGTGGTTAAGAGCAGCGGCTCTCACCTGGAGAACTAGGTTGGGTTCCCCACTTGTCCACCACATGCAGCCAGCTGGACGAACGTAGAGCTGCCCTTGCTGAGTTCTCTCAGCCCCACCTACCCCGCAGAGTGCTTGTTTTGGGGAGAGGAAGGGAAAGGTTTTGGGACTCCTGGCAGAGAGAAGCGGGGTACAAAACTCCAGCTCTTCTTCACCCCTCCCTCCTATTCCAGATTCCAAGGCTTTATCCACAAAAATCTTCAAGGTCAGCAAATTGGACAGATGAAAAAGTAACTCCAGACCAGGTTTTAATTGCAGACCTCCAGGTGTTTCACAGAGCAGGCAATACTGTAGTTCAGCCAACCTGCGTCCCTCACCTGTTCGCTGCCTCCTTGCCAGTCCTGATCAGCGCCTTGGACACTTTTGAAACTGGAGGGCAATCCCAGCCTTGCTGTCTGTGCGGCTGCCACTTCCACTGGTTCAACTGCAACAAGCCTTTGGCAGGGCCATGTGGGCAGCACGCAGAGGGCATGTCTGAAATGCGCCCAGCCCTCTTCATGAAGACCCTGTTCGGCACCCCAGGGTCTTAACTGCCCCGATGCTTTGGGCATGTGAGGTTAGTTACTGGCCACAGAGAGGAGAATGCATTCAAACACACAGACAGGAAATGGCCAAGAATGTGAAGAAATTTCTGCCACCTATTGACCCCATCCCCAGTTGCTTGGTGGGGCAGTTGATTTGGGGTCACCTTGAGCACCCCATGGCAAACAGGCATTGGCCATTACTATGAGCGTAGACTCAGTGGTGGAGCTGCGGGCTTCTCAGACATGGAAGCAGTGTCTAGCGTTAAAAGGCAACCGTTGCTTCAAGAGGTAGGAGGCTCACGTTGCCACTCAGTCCTCTTGGACACAAGCTCCCTGTTCAGCCGGAGTCTAGAAGCTGCCCTCTGCTGCCCTCTCCAAGAGCATGTCAGTAAATTCGGATCACACATCCCACCCTGGCTCTTGCATGGCTGACCTCTTCCATTCAAGAGCCACAAATCTTTCCCTGTGCTCAGTTCTGCCCCCAGTGGTGTTTCTAGGCGCAGGGGTGGCCAAACTGTGGCTCTCCCACTGTCCATGGACTACAATTCCCATGAGCCCATATTGGCAGAGGCTCATGGGAATTGTAATCCATGGACAGCGGAAGAGCCACAGTTTGGCCACTCCTGAAGGTATAGCAACCAGGGCGTATGCCCTGGGTGCCATCTGATGGGTGGGCACACCCTGCTGGTGCAGCTGCTGCTCCTGAGGTTGGGGCTCTTTGGGAACCTAAGTAGCCACAGGCCTTTTTGGTTGCCAGGTTACCAGCATCTGCTGGTGGGGCAGGACTGGAAGGAAGGGTGCTTTTCCCACTTGCCTCCCACTGAGTATCTTGCTCACCACATGTGATGTGCGGCATACCAGCACTCTGGTCTGCTGTGAGGACCAGGAATGCATCTTGTTTGTGGAGCATGTTGGGAGGTGTAATTTGTGCCTCGTGTAGGTTTCAGAGAGAGAACTGACAGTGTAGGGCACATCCTATACCACTGCTGCCCCATGGGTGAGCTTTGGCTGGATGCACCACACACCTTGGCACCCATAAGCAACACTGGGTCTGGGGGATTGGCTGGGTGGTAGGGTTCCCAAGTTTTCCCCTGGCCACCAGCAAAGGATGGGGGGGTAGCCAGCTTCTGGTTGGAGGATTCACCTGGAGGTTGGCATCCCTACTCATCCCATGTGCCCAAGCCCTGCCCACCCACCCCAGGAGCCAAATGGGCTAGATATGCCACTGTCTGCCCCCCCACACACACACACATCAAGCCCTTGCACTATGCACCCTGTTACTGTCAGCACTGGTGGTGGTGGGGGCTGACACAGGAAGAACTTAAAAAGATCCTGTAAGTCTGGCGAGAACTGCCATCAACCCAAGTGGCGGGGGGAAGCTACTGCAGCACAGGAAGCAGTTCTCTTGCTTGCTCCTTGAGTATTTCTACAGAAGCTATTGAAATGCATAAGGACATTTATGACAGGTCAGGCCCTGCCTATGAATTCCTCCTCTATTCATATGTTCTTCCCCCCCCCTCCCCCAGCCTGAGCCAGAGTCTCAAAAGACAGGAGAAGCACGTTCTGCTAACACAGACCACAACCAAACAGAGCAGGTTGGCTTTTTTGCATTCTGGAGCATGAAACGGCTAGCCTTTTTTCTTCTTCTTCTAACGACATGATTAAAACAGATTTTTTTCAAGCATCGTCTAATGTGTTGATGTTCTAGTCTATTTTGATGCGCTGAGTGTGCAAAGTGCAAGGAAGTGATGCTGTGTGTGTGGTGTGTATGTGTCTGGGTGTGTACAGACAGTGGAGTGGGGCTCTTTTGCCTGTGTGCTGTGGCTCCCACTCAACACCATGCGATACAGACACTCAAAGAGAGATGACATTTTGCTCCCAAGTAAGCAGAAAAGCAGATGTTATGGGGGGGGGCGGTGCTTGTGTAGACCCTTCTTGTGGCTTTCTCATTAAGGAGTCAGTTTTTTTTCCAAAGTAATTTATTGACCTTTTTCATTATAAGAAAAAGCAATTTAAACTTTAAATGCCAAAAAGACTCTAACCAAAACCAACAAAAAACACTTGGGCAGGACAAAATGGTCAAGAAGGGAAGAAACTCAGAATAACTGAAGGAGGTGCTTGTGTCATGTTACATTTGGTGAGAGGCTGTGACTCAGTGGTAGAGTGTCAGAAGGTCATAGCTTCAATCCCTGGTATCTCCAAGTTGAAAGCACCAGGCTGTAGTTGCTGAGAAAGATCTGAGCATTTCTATTTGGGGAAGACCTGCAGTTCAATGGAAGCGTCTCTGCTTGACATGCTGGCGGTCCCAGGTACAATCCCTGGCATCTGCAGTTGAAAGGATCAGGCAGTAGCTGCTGGGAAAGAACTCAGAATCAAGTCCCTCCGCTGCTTTTCAATTTGGGGAAGGCCTGCAGCTCCATGGCTCTACTTGGCATGTAACTGGGACACATACAGTGAAAAGGAGCAAGCTGCAGGTGATGCATCCAGTTTGGTGTAGTGGTTAGGAGTGCGGACTTCTATCTGGCATGCCGGGTTCGATTCTGCACTCCCCCACATGCAACCAGCTGGGTGACCTTGGGCTTGCCATGGCACTGATAAAACTGTTCTGACCGAGCAGTAATCTCAGGGCTCTCTCAGCCTCACCCATCTCACAGGATGTCTGTTGTGGGGAGAGGAAAGGGAAGGCGACTGTAAGCCGCTTTGAGCCTCCTTTGGGTAGAAAAAAGCGGCATATAAGAACCAAGTCTTCTTCTTCACTCTCGGGTGCATTTCATCCAGCCCAGGAGATTTGAACTCATCCAGTGCAGCTAAATGCCTCTCGACAACCTCTCTATCCATGTTAACCTGCCACCCAGACACTATCTCTTGGCTACTGCCATCTCTAGATGTGCCTAAACCTTTTGACCTGTAGGAAAAAACAGATGTAAAATAGGCGCTGAGCCTTTCTGCTTTCTCTGCATCTTATTCATTCATTCATTCATTCATTCATTCATTTATTTAGATTTCTATACCGCCCATTTCTTTGCAGCTCTGGGCGGTTTACACAGAACATTATAACTTACATGGAACATTACATAACATCAAAACAACTTTAAAAAACATCAAAAGATTACAAAACCACAATTATAATAACAATTAACAGTAACTTTGGGAAAGTCATGGGCAGGTGTCTGGGGGGACCAGCAGGAGTCGGTCAGCCTCAAGCAAATGCCTGGTGGAAGAGCTCCCTCTTGCAGGCCCAGCGGAACTGTGGAAGTTCGGGCAGGGCTCTGATCTCCTCAAGGAGCTCGTTCCACCAGGTGAGGGCCAGGACCGAGAAGGCTGTCAGCATTCTGTCATGCCAGTCGCTGACCAGTGCATCTAGAGAAGTGCCGGGAGGCATTGGGTCCCGCAGAGCATTCAGGAATCCAATTGGATCCATAAGTCTCCGCAGGCGAGCTGAAATGTGCTCGGCACCCAATTGAGGAGGAGATGGCAACCTAAGCCAAGTCTTCAGGGTATAGTGGTCCGACCATGGCACGGCAGTAGTTGTGACCGGATCCATACTCAACCCTGCTCCGAAAATCAAGTCCAGAGTGTGACCTGCTTGGTGGATAGGGCCAACAACAAATTGCGAGAACCCTAGCGTCGACATGGTTGCAATTCCGCATGGACATTAAAGTCCCCCAGAATTAATAGTCTGGGGAACTGTAGTGTCCAGGTGGCAGCCGCCTCTAGCAGGGCAGGCAGGGCACCTGGAGGTACATTGGGCGTGCGATACACCAGCCAGATGGCCATGCTCTCGGTTGTGCCCCACCCGAGGCTGGCACACTCAATTCCTGGAATTGTCGGTGCAGGGAGAGCCCTGAAGGAGATGTTATTGTGGATCAGGATTGCCACTCCTCCTCCCCGCCCCACAGTCCACAACTGATGGAGGACAGAAAACCTGGCAGGGGCCAGCTCTTTGAGCGCGACTGTTTCACCATTTCTGGACCAAGTTTCCGTCACGCATGCCAGGTCTACCCCCTGCTCTGCAAAGTAAGCTTGCAGAGTGGAGGTTTTGTTATTAAACTACCTGGCATTGCACAGCATCAGTGTCGGAGGTGGGTTGTTCACCCTTGCCTCCACCCTAGTGGCTTGAGAGATGGGGCGGAGGTTAGAAGGGGTTCAAGCTTGGTCATTTCTCAAGCCCCTTCTATTGTCCAGCCTCCCCCCACCGCTGTCTCTGCCTCTTCCCCTTATTATTGGGATCCCTGCCCCCCTTGGGTCCCCCATTGGTGTTATTTTATCCTTGGTTGAGCTCGGTATTTGGGAGCTATCCATGACTGATGTTTCCTCCCTGAGTTGTCAACTGATTGATTTCTAGGGATTTTTTTTTTGCCCTGTTCTGATTCTTATTTGGTTGTTTTGGTTCTGTTACCTTTGGCTTTTTCAATTTCAGGTGGATTGATTTGATTGTGTGTGTGGTAAAATTCAGGTGGGTTGGAGTTCCAGAGGGATGGCCCTGATCGTCTTACTACATCTCAGGGTTACCCAGTCTGGAGTTGGTTTGATCAGTTGATTGGATGTTAGTACATTTTATTTGCTTCCATTCAGTTTGGGTGGAGGGGGAGGGCACCTTTTTGGTTGGATTTCAATGAATTAAGTAAGTGGTACATGTGGGACTGTGGTAATTGGGTGTTTGGGTTGTTAATTGTGATTGGATACCGTGCTTTCTTCTTGTCTCTTTTTTCTCTTTGTTAACTTGGCTTTCTTCCCACCCTCCCTTTTCTTTCCACTTTTTTTTTGTTATTGGAAAAGTACTCTTTTGATTTATCAGCTTACTCCCTTCCATTCCCCTCCCCTGCTTTGTTGTTAGGTCGGTTCTCACTTTCTCTCTCTTTTCTATCTTTTCCAGTCTTTCTGTTCCCTCTTCCTTGTTGTTAGGCAGATTTTCTCTCTTCTTTGTTTTTGGGCAGATCCTCCCCCCCCCCACGTTTTCATTCCTTTCTCGGACCTGCCTTATTGCTCTTTGGTTATTTCCCTCCCCTTCTCTTTCTGTGTTGCAGACACCTTCTCTTTCTGTGTTGCAGACACCGCTTTAATTTATAACCGTTAGGAGTTCCCGCTTATTTTTTTCTTTTTTGGAGAGCCACCAGTCCCGCACTCTGTTTAAACCCCCCCCCCAGTTCCTCTCAGTCAATTTTGATAGACAATTAGTTTTTTCTTCCCCAGTTAATTTCAACAGGTCCCAATATCCCCAATCAGTTTTTTTCCTCCCCCCCCAATTACGTTATTAAACTTTTCCTCCCTCCAATTAATGTCATCAGATCAGTTCCCTCCCCAATCAATTTATCAATCAACCCCTTCCCCCCCAATCACTTTTGAACAGTTCAGTTCCCTTCTACCCTATTTGATGTCTTTTTCAATTTAACTGTGCCGGAGCTCTGGGCCTCTGTTGGCTGGATCCTACGGTCTTTGTGTGCCACTGGTCGCGGAGTCGGGCGGTTTTCAGTTGGTTGGATTCGACGGTCCCCGCGGCCAAGCGATCTCCAAGGAAGTGGTGGGCTTGAGAGCAACGGAGAAGCCGGTGGGCTGGGAATGGTGGTGGCTCCGGCATGACGAGAAAGCCGAGGTGAGCCAAGCCTGGATGGGCTGGGGTGGAGCCTTGGGTGAGCCGAGCCGGGCGGTGCGAGGTGGGCTGAGGAGGAGCCGGGGAGCTGGGCGTGGGGCCGGGGATGTGAGGCGGGCCGAGGAGGCGCAAGGGCGCGAAGTGTGCTGGGAAGGTGCGAGGGCTTGAGGTAGGCCGAGGAGGAGCCGGGGAGCTGGGCCGAAGGGTGCACCTCATCGGCACAGTTCCTGGTAGGCTGGTTTTCTGTCAGGCTGGTGCTCCGTCGGTGGCAGACTCATGCAGCCCTCGTCTGTTGCAGCCTCGTTGCAGCCCCAGCGGTCTGTCAGCAGCGGCCCGTTGGTATCAGCTCCTGGGGCGGCGGCGGCGGCAGCAGCAGCGATAGCAGCCTCCAGCGCTCCCTGCTCTTTGGGTGTGGGTTGTCTGGCTGCCTCAGCTCTCTGCTCTTAAATTTGCCTTGTGATTTCTTCTTCAGTTTTTTTTCCTGATTTGATCTTGTTAGATTTGTTAGAGTTTGTCCATCTGCACCCAACATTGGGCCTATTGCCTCCTTTACTTTACATTTGCTTCTCACATAACTGAAAAATCTTTTCTTGTTACAATGGGCTTCCCTGGCCAATCTTAGCTCACTCTCAGCTTTGGCCTTTCTGATGATTGATCTACACTGCTTAGTAACCTGTAGGTACTCTTCTTTAGAGCTCTGTCCTTCCCTCCATTTCCTGAACATTTTCCTTTTCTGATGGGGAATAGATGGGGAAGAAATAGAGGAAGTGACAGATTTTATTTTCCTGGGCTCCAAGAGCACTGCAGATGGGAACTACAGCAAAGAAATTAAAAGACACTTGCTCCTGGGGAGGAAAGCTATAGCAAATCTAGATAGCACCCTAAAAAGCAGAGACACCACCCTGCCAACAAAAGGCTATGGTCTTCCCAGTTGCAATGTATGGCTGTGAAAGTTGGACCATAAGGAAGGCCGAGCGTCAAAGAATTGAGGGTTTTGAACTCTGGTGCTGGAGAAGACTCTTGTGAGTCCCTTGGATGCAAGGCAAACAAACCGGTCAGTCCTAGAGGAGATCAGCCCTGACTGATCCTTAGAAGCCCAGATCTTGAAGATGAAACTCAAATACTTTGAAAAATGAAAAGCATACCTACTGGATGGGGGGATAAGCTTCTAGGTAACACTGTGGGCCATTCTGCACGAGTTTAATGTAGCAGAAGGCTTTCATATTGTAAACGCTACTAATTTGCCATTCCGCAAGACGTCGCACACAATCTGCAACACTCCTGCAACAGTTCCGCGAAAAGCGATTTGTTCTAGGGAAATCGAGAAAAGTGGATTCACCCTTCGAAAAGCGCTACACTCTTGCGAACAATCTGCAACACTAGCAAAAAAGACCTGTGCGTTCTCATTATTGCGCTTCCAACAAAGTCCCTCCCCCTGGCTCTCTCCTCCGAACTTCCGGCGAAGCGATCACCATTTTTTCCCCCTCAGAGCGAGCGGGGAAAGCAACGAACCAGCGAGGCTTCATTCACCCAGCAAGGCTTCTCCTGCTACAGTCCCTCCACAAAAGTGCTTAAAGCTCCCCTAAATCCCCAAGCACAACACAGCCCCGTTTGCAAGTTCCCTTTATTTTCGGCCGAAAATCGCGCCCGTGCGAGGGTGGGGATTTTTTTTTCACTTGGGGGAGCGTGGCAACAATGATTCGCCAGCTCACACGCCAGCTAGATGGGTCTCTCCACTGCAACGAATCAACGCATATTTGTTGCAACGTGTTTTTTTTTTTTTAAACCTGTGCTTAAAGGGAAAGGGGCTTTTCTGAAGCATGATAACAATAGCCCATTGGCTGTTCGTTTGATTGACGGCCAGGGGCGGGACCAAGCACAGAAAAAATCGCTTCCTTTCTCTCGATTCCTGCAAGACCGGAAACCTGTGGGGAACGAATGAAATGCTACTGGATTCCACTACAAATGCAGGTATGCGTAACGCTGAGATTCCACTATTTAAAATAGCGTTTCTGCTTTGTGGAACCAATTGGCAACATTGGTCCTTGTGCGGAAACACCCTTTGTGTGAACAAGACCTTGGGGTACTTGTGGAATGTAAGCTAAACATGAGCAGGCAGTGTGATGCAGCGGGGGAAAAAGGCAAATGCAATTTTGGGCTGTATCAACAGGGACATCACACCAAAATCACAAGATGTCATAGTCCCATTGTATATGGCACTGGTCAGACCACACCTGGAGTACTTTGTGCAGTTCTAGAGGCCTATCAGGAATCAGGCTGAGCCCAGCCTGCGGAGTCCGAGATAAAGGCGCATCTGAAATCCAACAGTCAGTTGTAGATTCCAAAAGAGCTTTATTAGACAGAGTCCACAGAACGCTAAAGCAGGCCAAGATCTTCCTAAGCAAAGATCTTGATAGTAACAAAGTACAGAGGAACAAACAAGGCAGTTATAGTGCCCACCAAATAAGGGAGGAGGGCATGTAGACTTTTCGGCAGGAGAGCAAGAAGGCAGCAGAGGTAGGTTGATTCCCAAGTGGCCAGATGGCCCGGAATCTTATCAAGCAGTTGACACTTTGTTGAGACTTTGGGTTGTATCCGCAAGGACACTTACAGTAAGATTGATACATTTGTATGGAGCCTCTCAGGTTTATTACTTTATGGCCTTGGCCAGAGTTGGCTGGTGAGATCTGAAGGGGTGTGGGAAGTGAAACCTAGATGGCATGAATCGGGGTTCATTACACTCGGCTCCCATCAAGGCCCCTCCCTCGCCCACCTATCATCCCGCCTCCACCGGGACCGGGACCGGGACCGGGACCGGTTTATCCGGGAACCGGGAATGGAATTTGCGGAGGAGGGAGGGGGCCGCGACATCCTCGGCGTTCACCCACTAGATGTCGGAATCAGGAAAGCCCTTCCAGGAGACCAAGTACTGGAGCTGCTTGCAAAGGAACCTGCTTTAGGATGCTAGGGCTAATCTTGCATTGAGCAGGGGGTTGGACTAGATGGCCTGTATGGCCCCTTCCAACTCTATGATTCTATGATTCTATGAATCTACTATATTCGACAGTTCATAATGAGTGTTGTCCCCCACCATGACGGGCGGTGGTGGCGGGGACTTGGGGTGCCAACCATCAGGATGGGGAGCCTTTTTTATCAAACTAACGTGAAACACAGGGTGTACCTTGCATTAAGCAGGGGGCAGGTCCACCTTAATCATGACCTCATTCAGCACCGCCACCACCTTAAAGGGGCCCACGAATTGATAGCTGAGCTTTTTGCAGGGCCTTCGATTCTTTAGGTGCTTGGTGGAGATAAACACCTTGTCCCCCACTGCGTAGGCTGGGGGGGATTGCTGCTTTCGATCAGCCCATTTTTTGAAGTCTGTCTTTGCCTTGGACAGAGCTTCCGTCACCTCCCCCCAGGCCTCCCAGACCCGGGCGGCCCATTCATCCACCCCCGGGGGAATTGTCGTGGGGTCCCCGGGGGGCTTTACAAGAGTGGGGAACTGCACCTCAAATGGGGACCTCCTCGTGCTGCTATGCGGTGCATTGTTATATGCGTATCTGGCCAGGGGGAGTAGGGAGACCAAATCATCCTGGTGGTAATTCAGAAAGCACCGTAGGTACTGTTCCAGCACTTGGTTGACCTTTTCGGTCTGGCCATTGGTGGCGGGGTGGTAAGCAGAGCTGAGGCCCCGGGACAACCCTGCCAGGTGCATGAGGGCCCCCCAGAACTTGGCAACGAACTGGGACCCCCTGTCGCTGATTATCTTGCGGGGGAACCCGTGCACTCTCATTATGTGGGAGATGAACAGTTCCGCCAGGCGCTGCGCCGTGGGCAGACCCGCGCACGGCACGAAGTGTGCTTGGTTGGAAAACTGGTCCACCACCACCCAGATCACCGTTTTCCCCTGACTGAGGGGTAAGTCCGTAATGAAGTCCATGGAGATGACTTCCCAAGGGCGTTCGGGGACCTCCAGGGGCTTCAGCAAGCCGTGCGGCCTTCCCGACCCACGTTTGTGGGTCAAACAGACGGGGCACCCCGCGACGTATTTCACCATGTCCTTACGGGCCCCCGGCCATCAAAATTGACGTCTCAACAGGCCCCACGTCTTTAGGAACCCAAAATGCCCGGCGGTTTTGCTGTCATGGCACAACTCGAGGACCTGTTTGCGCAGGGAGGCAGGGACGTACAATCGGTCCCCCTGAGACCAAAGCCCCTCGTGGGTGTGGAGCTGTGCCCGGAGATCGGTCAGCTGAGAATCGGGCTCTAGGGCCACCTGGAACTCTGGAAGTGGGATCGGGGGCGGAGCCAGCTGGGGCAGCTGCCCGGAACCTTCCTCTGGCACCCCCCCCCCGCCCTTGGTTTAACTGCGAGTTTGCACCAGCAGACCCAACTGGTCGGGGCTGAATACCGTGTCAACCCAGGGGGTTCTCCCCCCCCCCCAGGGTGCATGTGGGACAGGGCATCTGCCATGAAGTTCTTCTTCCCCGGGATGTGCACCAGGGTGAAGTTGAACCGGGAGAAAAAGTCTGCCCAGCGAATCTGCTTGGCGTTGAGGGTGCGCGGCTTGCGCAGGGGCTCCAGAATTTTGTGGTCGGTCCAGACCTCGAATGGCTCTTTGGACCCCTCCAGGAAGCGGCGCCAGATGGTGAGGGCGACTTTTACTGCTGCCGCCTCCTTCTCCCAGATCGCCCAGTTCCGTTCGGTGGGGGAAAATTTGCGGGAGAAGTACACACAAGGCCTCAGTTGCCCCGACTCCCCCCGTTGGAGGAGGACCCCCCCAATTGCCTCATCGGAGGCGTCTACCTGGACCACGAAGAGTTTGTCGGTCTCAGGGTGAGCCAGGATGGGCTCTGCGGTGAAGTGGTGCTTGAGTTCCTCAAATGCGGCCGCACAGTCAGGGGTCCAGGGGAGGGGGGCACCCAGTCAGCCATCTCTGGCACTTTTCCCCTTGGTTTTGAGGAGGTCAGTGAGGGGCAGGGCCACCCTGGAGAACCCCGGGAGGAAGTCCCGAAAAAAATTGGTGAACCCGAGGAACGACTGGAGCTGGCGACGGGTACAGGGGGCTCCCAATACAGGACCGCCCGCACTTTGGCAGAGTCCATTTGAATTCCCTCCCCAAGAAGAAGAAGAAGAGTTGGTTCTTATATGCCGCTTTTCCCTACCCGAAGGAGGCTCAAAGCGGCTTACAGTCGCCTTCCCATTCCTCTCCCCACAACAGACACCCTGTGGGGTAGGTGAGGCTGAGAGAGCGCTGATATCACTGCTCGGTCAGAACAATTTTATCAGTGCCGTGGTGAGCCCAAGGTCACCCAGCTGGCTGCATGTGGAGGAGTGCAGAATCGAACCCGGCATGCCAGATTAGAAGTCCGCACTCCTAACCACTACACCAAACTGGCTCTCCCAGACACCTGGCAGCCCAGGAAGTCCACCTGGCTTTGGTGGAATTCACACTTGGACAGCTTGGCATACAGTTTGAGAACCTCCCGCAACAGGGCTATGTGTTCCTCCTTCCCCCGGGAGTATATCAACACGTCATCCAAGTAAACCACCAGCCCCCGGTACAAAAGGTCATGCAACACTTCATTAATCACGTTCATGAAAATGCCCGGAGAGCCACTTAACCCGAACGGCATGAGAAAATATTCAAATTATCCCAGGGGAGTGTTGAAGGCAGTTTTCCACTCATCCCGTTAAGTGACTCGGACCCTGAAATAGGCGTCCCGCAAGTCCAGCTTGGTGAAGATCCGTCCCTCCCCCAGTCGGCTCAGCAAGTCCTTGATCAGTGGCAGGGGGTAGGCGTTAACCCAGGAAATGGCGTTTATGGCCCGGTAGTCCATGCAAAGTCTGAGAGAGCCGTCCTTCTTCTTGGCAAAAAGGACCGGGGCCACCATGGGCGAGGTCGCAGGGCGTATGAAGCCCCTGGCCAGATTCTTGTCCACAAAGGCGCGCAGCTCCTTGAGCTCGGCCGGGCTCATGTTGTACAGTTTCGCCTTGGGAAGCTTGGCCCCGGGCACCAGTTCGATGGCACAGTCCGTGGGGCAGTGAGGGGGGAGCTGGTTGCACTCCTGCTTGTTAAAGGCTTCGGCCAAGTCTCGGTAGCATGGGGGGACATCTCCCACCTCCCCGGGGTAGAGGCCCAGGGCACGCAGCCAGGGGTTGAGGACCACTGGACTTCCCGGTACCAGAAATGGAGCTTACAGTTCGGGTGGGAGAACACCAGGCACTTCTCATCCCAGTCAATTTCGGGGTGGTGGAGTTCCATCAAATCGATCCCCAAGAGGATCGAGAATCCGGCCACTGGGGCGATGGTGAAGGAGAGGCGTTCCCAGTGCGGGATGTTCAGGGCGAGGGTGCTCGTGGCGTGACAAATTGCTCCCCCCCCACCGGGGCCCCATCCACTTGCCTCATGATGATTGGTTTGTCCAATTCCTCCAGTGAGGCCCCGAGAGCCTGGGCGAGCTCCGGTTTTACCATGCACACCTGGACTTCGATCGGGATGTCGGTCTCCTCGTTGATCAGTACCGCTGGGAGGAGGATGGGGGGTAGGTTTCTTCTGGGTGGCGCCAGCGTGCCAATGGGGAGGGTCCGCTGAGGTGCTCCCAGCTTGGCGGACCGTCCTCGTTTCCCGAGCCGTCTGACAGTGGGGACTCGGGTCTGGCCCTGTCCGCCCGGTCGTCATCCTCCGCCACCCCTACAGGGGCGAGGAGCGCCCGGGGCTCGCTCGGCTTACTGCCCTGTTTTTTGGCGGGGAGAGCCCGGTCGGTCGGGGGACGGGACTTCCCCTGCTCCTTCTGGGGAGCGGATTTGCTCTTGGTCAGGTGTGTGGGGCAGACCGAGGCGAAGTGTCCCTTACCCCCGCACTCGTGGCACAGTCCTTGCTGGCGGCGCCGGTCCCGGTCCAGGGCGGATATAGGGACCGGAGGGGCCGCCAAGGGTTTAGGAGCCGAAGGCAGCTTGTCCAGCCGGAAGCCCTTGAGTAGGCGGGCCGACTCCTGGCGACGGTTGTAGGCCTTGAACTCCACCAGGTCCGTCTTGATCACTCTGGCCGCGTCAATTCACTGCTGCCGGGTCCCCCCGATTGGGGGCCCCCTGTTGTAAATTCTGTTGGCGATGGGGCAATCCAGTCCATCTACGAATGCCGTTACCGTCTGCACTTTGTTCATGGTGGGGATTTTGGCCATGAGGGAGCGGAAATCAATGATACGGTCCATTAGGGGCTTCTCTTTCTGTTTCAGCTCGGCCCGGGCTTCTTTCGCCTTCCACTCCTTGAAGGGGTTGCGGAAAGCCTCCTGTTTTTCCCTGAAGGATGCTAAGGAGGTGGCCGCCACCATGCCATTATTGTGCTGGACGATCCACCATTCCATTGCCTTGCCATCGAGGTTGCAGCCCAGGGTGCTGACCAAGTCAGTCTCGTTCCGAAAGGTGTCCCCCCCACTCCGATAAAAATCTATCCACCATAATTAAGAAATAGGTGAGTTTCTCCGATGATCCATCGAACCTTGCCTTGAATTTCCGTCCCCCAAATGCTCGTGTTGCTCCCCCCTGGCATTTGGGTGGGGCGTGGGCGTGGGTGGGTGAGCTGAAGCAGCCGAAGATGGTGGCGGGGAAGCTGGGACCGGTGCCGGCTTCAGGAAGGGGTTCGTGGGCTGCTGCGTTGGCTGGGGCTGCGCGCCCAGCGCCGGGGGGGGCATGGGGCATCCACGCAGGAATCATCGGGAACTGCCCCATTGGGGGGCCATGTAGGGATTCTACCCCCAGGGGAGGGGGACCCCCAGGTGCGCATAGGATCCCCATTGTCCTGTCATCAGCGGTGGCTGCAAAGCGGGGGGAGTGGGGGTCCGGGTACGAGGTTCCTCCCATGGACCCGATAGAAATGCCCTGGGGTCCGTGGCCTGTGGCCGAGATCGTGATGGTGAGACCCCTCCTTGCGAACGACGGGAGTCTCGGCAGGGTGGAAGCTCGCCGAAAGCTGGGAGTCGCGCGGGCCCCCGCCGGGACCCAGGATCGGTGTTGGCATCGCTCTCGGCAAGCCAGGTCCCCGCGGGTAAACTCGCCCCTGCGTCCGGAGGGGGGAAGGTCAGCCTCTGGGGTGGGGGGGCCATCGCTGACGGCAGAGTGGAGGAAGTAGTGGCCCCCATGGTCCTGAATCCCACTGCAGGGGTGCTGCGGTGTTTGGGTTTGACAGTTGGTCCCACAGGGGGTCTAGTAGTAGCCCACGAAGTTGGGGCGGTAGTTGCAGCGGGCAGGGACACGGGTAGGGAGGCCCGGCCTCTCGTCCCTTTCTCCATGGTGAGGTGGGCGTTCCAGAGGTCGCAGTAGGTCTCGGCCTGGTGGCAAAGGGCATCGATTTCTCTCCGCTAGTTCCCCACGTGTAGCACCAGGCTCTCTAAATCTTCCGCATGGATGAGGTGCTGGCGCCCATCCCGGGTGAGGTCGACTCCAACCTGTCGGCCCAGTTCGGCCAGGTGGTCCAGAAGTCCTGAGTCCTCGGGGGTCTCCTCCTCCTCGTCTAGGCTGGATGGAGAACGTGATCTCCCATCCATCCTCAGTGCAACGTCTCGGGGGGGGGGGATGGGCGTCTGTGCCCTCCCTGGTGTGAAGAAATTCTGGGCGCCGGGGTTCGTCGTGGCCCTCCTCCTCGCTGTCTTTGTGCCAGGAAGGTGGCGGGCCCTCTTTCTTCGTTCGCTTGGTCGTACGGGGAAAGGACTGTGGTCTGGATGGTCCAAAGGAGTTGTTGGAGTTGCTGGAGCGGGGAGGCGTCATTAGTGGTGCTGTCATTGCTCCGTCATCCGCTCGCTCCCCAATGGGGACGTGGATGATCAGGAGCCGGCAGCCCCCATCCGGGGACTGCTCCACGATGTCCGACCCTGAATCCTCCGGTGGCGCCGCTGCCATGGGTGGCAAGGCTCTCCAGCGGGTGGATTGGCAGGGAGAAGTGGTTTACTATCAATTTGTCAGGAATCAGGCTGAGCCCAGCCTGCGGAGTCCGAGATAAAGGCGCATCCGAAATCCAACAGTCAGTTGTAGATTCCAAAAGAGCTTTATTAGACAGAGTCCACAGGATGCTAAAGCAGGCCAAGATCTTCCTAAGCAAAGATCTTTTTTTTTTTTTTTTATAGAAAGTTTTTATTTTATTTTTCCAAAGTTGAAGACAGTGAGATACATGCAATCTACATTGTTAATACAGAAAAGGAGAGCTATGCTCTTCATTTGATACACATGGTTCCCCATTTTAATCCCTTTTGTAAATAGTTCAGGTAAGGGCCCCATTGTTCTTGAAAGGCCTCTTCTATTCTTCCGTTAACTATTAGTGTCAGTTTGGCTATCTTGGCAAGATCAGCTAGTTTATTCAGCCAGTCTTCTGTCGAGGGTAGTTCTTGTGTTTTCCATTTCTTGGCCAATTCTAGTTTTGCTGCTGTCGTCGCATAGAAAAAGAAGCTCTGTATGTGGGTTAGGAAGCACTGTGGAAAAACATTTTGGTTCTCCGTTTCAATCTTAAAAACCCTCTTCTCTCCATTTAAGATTATAAGACTGGCTACAATATTATGGACTTTTACGCAAAGCTTATAGACTTTTTATAGACTTTTTCACGTTTGCACCACATTTAAAAAAAGAAGTCTACCTTGTTACCATCATTTCAACATTTGTTTGCATAGTTTCTGATAGTTTTAACAATCATAAACAGTTTATACTTAACGTATTCCTAGAGCCCTCCACAGTTCCACTAGAGAAAGGGAAAAAGGAAAAAAAAAAAAAAGCCTGCTTAGTTGTACGGAAAGAAGAGAAACAAATATATATAAGTGTACATTGTTAATACCAGAAATAATAAAATGGAGTCTTCATTAATTAGTGGAATAGATTTTTCGTTAGTTATATTTACACCTCCTCAGTTAGAAACCTCCTTTTAGTTATGCTTTAAATTTAGGCTGAAAGTCACTACAGAGATATGTTAGATAATTCAAATTCAGCTATCATAGGAAATCTAAAACCCCACACTGTAATATAAGCCCATTCCATTAGGTGTCTTCTTTTAGTTATGCTTTGATTTTGGGCTGATACTGCGAAATTAGGTTTAATAATACAAATTCAGCTTACTTAAAAGATCTTAGACCCCAGATTAACTTCTTAACTAGTTATATTGCCTATATGGCTACATAAAGGAGGGAAAAGAGGAAAAGAATTTCAACCACTGTGTTACATTTCCATTCCCCAAGTTTCTTAAGGGGGTCTCATATCGAGGCTTATTACGTCTTGTGGCTCCCGTTGACTAATGTTCTGTCCTATTGGTCTTTCGCTGGGAAAGTACAGTTGTAGTCTTTCCCTCGGAGTACACATCGATAAATCTTGAAGCAGTTGTACCTCCTGGACTCCAATATCAGTACCGATGTTTTTCCATGAAGCTCCTTTCAATCGATTGCTTTCACCGCAGATCCATATGTCTTTTAATTGATTCTTGTGTATTGTTGCTTTGGAGTGGCTATATATCTTCTCAGGTAGGGTGTCCTTATCTGAGCTGCAAGACTCTGACATCCCCTTTTCCATCTCCATAATTTCAGATTCCTCTTCTGCTGATAATTTTCCACCTTGTTTAGAGCTATCATCAGCCACTACTATTGGTTCATCATTCCTGTTGGAGACTTCTTCCTTAATACCTTTAAACTCCATGAGCATATTTTTAAGTGAGCCATTTATAGATTCTTTCAGGTCTTGTGTTTGTTTCTCTAGAAGATATGCAAATTTTTTAAACGAAAACATGTTCCAGGTTTGGAGTTTTGTTAGACTTAATCAGTTATGCATATGTTGTTTCCAAAGTATATTTGCAGTTTTGCAAATAATCAGTAGAGGTCCCTCCTTATAAAACTCAGAGTCCTGGGAAATCAGCCAAAAGACAGTTAAAAAACAAGGAGCGATTGTAGAGCAAAGCAGAAAGACAAGACCAAAAATAGCACTCCAGATAAAATTTTGTCTCTTTGCACACACTAGTCCCTGTAGTTGCCAATGGGAAACCGAAACTATTTTCTTCACCAGCTGTCGTCCGTCGCTTTGATGACCTGTTGAAGCTTTTCCAAGCCTGAAATCTCGTTCTGGCACAGAACTCTCGCAGAACTCTCGCGAAGTCCTTATATCTGCTTTTTCAATCTCCGGTTTATAAACAATGGTGAGGGGGTGTTCTGGCTGTCTTAGCCCCTTTCTCTACCTTCTCCCACTTATCTCCTTGTCACTCTAGCTGCTTAAATTAAGGAGAGCAGCTCTTCACGCCGAGAGTTTGTTCCAAAGGGAGAAGGTGCCGGGGGAAACCCCCACTCACTGTTTGTAGGCTCGATCCGATATCTGCCAGTTGTTTTCACTCCGGAGTTGTGATGATTCAGAAGTCTTGCAAGGAAGAATCCAATTAGCTTTGAAGATTAAAGTAAAAGCTGTGTAGATTGCAGAGTTGTAAGAAAAGACGAAAGTTTTAAAATGGCGAACGGCACTTGCTGGACCCTGTGCACACTGAGCTTATGTTCCAGGGAGTATTAAATTCCCTGCGGAACAGAAAGGCCCCAGAGATTCACAAGGAATTCCTGAGAAGATGGTAGGTGGGTTTGCGTACCCAAAACCTGATTCTGTCAATCACAGCAGTGATTGACCCTCAGTGGAACAGGAGCTCGAAGTATTCGAGCTATCCAAGTGCCATGGCTCCGCCCTCTCTCTCCCTAAGCAAAGATCTTGATAGTAACAAAGTACAGAGGAACAAACAAGGCAGTTATAGTGCCCACCAAATAAGGGAGGGGGGCACGTAGATTTTTTGGCTGGAGAGCAAGAAAGCAGCAGAGGTAGGTTGATTCCCAGATGGCCCGGAATCTTATCAAGCAGTTGACACTTTGTTGAGACTTTGGGTTGTCTCCGCAAGGACACTTACAGTAAGACTGATACATTCGCATACAGCCTCTCCCGCTGGGAAAGGAAGGGAGGCAGAAAAACAGCCGACAGGTTTATTGCTTTATGGCATTGGCCAGAGTCGTCTGGTGAGATCTGGAGGGGTATGGGAAGTGAAACCTAGATGGCATGAATCGGGGTTCATGACAGGCCTCACTTCAAGATAAAATTGAAAGGGTACAGAGGGGAGCGACGAGGATGATCTGGGGCCAAGGGACCAAGCCCTATGAAGATAGGTTGAGCGACTTGGGAATGTTCAGCCTGGAGAAAAGGAGGTTGAGAGGGGACATGATAGCCCTCTTTAAGTATTTGAAAGGTTGTCACTTGGAGGAGGGCAGGATGCTGTTCCCATTGGCTGCAGAGGAAAGGACACGCAGTAATGGGTTTAAACTACAAGTACAATGATATAGGCTAGAGATCAGGAAAAATTTATTCACAATTAGAGTAGTGCACTTTCTGAGCAGCTTGAGAAAATATTCAAGTGACAGGACTTTGTAATCATGGGCTGGGAAACAAAATGCGAAGTGTCCCCAGTCATGCAACTTTCTGACTTGCCTGGCTGACAATTTCATTTATCAATTGGTAGATGAACCCACAAGAGGTTCAGCCATACTGGACTTAATACTGACCAACAGGCAAGAGTTGGTGGATGAAGTGAAGGAGGTGGGGACCCTAGAGGGAAGTGACCATGTCCTCATAGAATTCCTTTTGAGATGGGAAGCCAAGGAAGCTTGTAGCCAGACGCGGATGTTGGATTTTCATAGGGCAAATTTTAATAAACTCAGAGACATGATGAGTGTCATACCATGGACGAGAATGCTGGAAGGGAAGGGAGCATGAGAACGGTGGGCGCTACTCAAACAAAAGCTATTGCTTTAGGATGCTTTGGGCTGATCCTGCGTTGAGCAGGGGGTTGGACTAGACGGCCTGTATGGCCCCTTCCAGCTCTATGATTCTATGATTCAATCCATGACTATCCCTGAAAAATGAAAACACTGCAGGAGCTCTAAGAAGCCTATTTGGATGAACAGAGAACTTCAAGAGGAACTAAGAAAGAAAAGGATAATGTTCAGGAAATGGAGGGAAGGACAGAGCTCTAAAGAAGAGTACCTACAGGTTACTAGGCACTGTAGATCAATCATCAGAAAGGCCGAAGCTCAGAGTGAGCTATGATTGGCCAGGGAAGCCCATTGTAACAAGAAAAGATTTTTCAGTTATGTGAGGAGCAAACGTAAAGGAGGCAATAGGCCCACTGTTGGGTGCAGATGGACAAACTCTAATGGAGGATGCAGAGAAAGCAGAAAGGCTCAGCACCTATTTTACATCTTTTTTTCCCCACAGGTCAAAGGGTTTAGGCACATCTAGAGATGGCAGTAGCCAAGGGATAGTGTCTGGGTGGCAGGTTGACATGGATAGAGAGGTTGTCGAGAGGCATTAAGCTGCACTGGATGAGTTCAAATCCCCTGGGCCGGATGAAATGCACCCAAGAGTGCTCAAAAAACTTTCTGGAGAACTTGCAGAACACTTGTCCATCATCTTTGGGACCTCTTTAAGGACTGGAAATGTCCCGGAGGACTGGAAGAGAGCAAACGTTATTCTGATCTTCAAGAAAGGGAGGAAGGATGACCCGGGAAATTACAGACCAGTGAGTCTGGCCTTTGTTGTGGGGAAGGTAATGGAGGACAATTTGGTGATCCAAGGAAGTCAGCATGGATTTGTGATGCAGCGGTAAAAAAGGCGAATGCCATTTTGGGCTGTATCAACAGGGGCATCACATCAAAATCACAAGATGTCATAGTCCCATTGTATACGGTACTGGTCAGACCACAACCTGGAGTACTGTGTGCAGTTCTGGAGGCCTCACTTCAAGAAGGATGTAGATAAAATTGAAAGGGTACAGAGGAGAGTGATGAGGTTGATCTGGGGCCAAGGGACCAAGCCCTATCAAGTTAGGTTGAGGAACTTGGGAATGTTCAGCCTGAAGAAAAGGAGGTTGAGAGGGGACATGATAGTCCTCTTTAAGTATTTGTAAGGTTGTCACTTGGAGGAGGGCAGGATGCTGTTTCCGTTGGCTGCAGAGGAAAGGACGCTCAGTAATGGGTTTAAACTTCAAGTACAACGATATAGGCTAGATATCAGGAAAAAATTTTCATAGTCAGAGTAGTTCAGCAGTGGAATAAGCTGCCTAAGGCGGTGGTGAGCTCCCCCTCACTGGCAGTCTTCAGGCAAAGGTTGGATACACACTTTTCTTGGATGGTTTAGGATGCTTTGGGCTGATCCTGCGTTGAGCAGGGGGTTGGACTAGATGGCCTGTATGGACTCTTCCAACTCTATGATTCTATGATTCTAACCATTAACAAGCACCCTTTGTGTGCAATCTGTCAACCAGTTTTCGATCCACCTAACAGTAATAGGATTCATGCCGCATTTTATCTTAACAAGAACACCATGTGGAATATCATGGGGCAGCCAGGTACTGTCTTTGGAAGAAGCTTGCACACACAACACCTGGGTTCCTCACGGTACAGTGATGCAGAGATAAATGTAAAGGTAAAGGTATCCCCTGTGCAAGCACCAAGTCATGTCTGACCCTTGGGGTGACGCCCTCTAGTGTTTTCATGGCAGACTCAATACGGGGTGGTTTGCCAGTGCCTTCCCCAGTCGTTACCGTTTACCCCCCAGCAAGCTGGGTACTCATTTTACCGACCTCGGAAGGATGGAAGGCTGAGTCAACCTTGAGCCGGCTGCTGGGATTGAACTCCCAGCCTCATGGGCAGAGCTTTCAGACTGCATGTCTGCTGCCTTACCACTCTGCGTCACAAGAGGCTCAGGATGTAGAGATACTGCCCAAAATTTCAATACAATTGCCATTGTCAAATTTCTATAAGAAGAGACCTGCTGACTTAAGTTGAAACTCATTTTAGTCAAGCATCCTGCTTCCAGTAGTGGAAAGAAGTGTGTGGGCTGGCCACAACAATAATTTGTCCTCTCCCCAATGTCTGACATTCAGAGACTTAGATAGCAACCAAGATGATTAGGTGATTGGAGCACCTTTTTGAGAAAGAAATGCTGATGAGGCTTGGAATTTTTTTCAGTTGAGAAAAGAGAAAACTGAGAGGCATATTATAGAGGTTTATAAAATTATGCATTGGTTGGAAAGAGCTGCCAAAGAGAGCTTTTTGTCATCCCAAAATAGTAAGACCTGAGAACATCCAAGGAAATGATGGGCAATAGATGCAGGACAGAAAAATAAGAATTACTTATTTAGACAGCAAGAGATTAAAATGTGGAATTCAGTGACTTGAATGCAGTGGTGATCGGTATAGACAAAGGGGATTAGATAGATTCATGTTATTAACTGTGGGGACTAAAGGGAGCTTCCATGTTCAGAGAAGAGAACACGCAGTAATGGGTTTAAACTTCAAGTACAACGATATAGGCTAGATATCAGGAAAAGATTTTTCACAGTCAGAGTAGTTCAGCAGTGGAATAGGCTGCCTAAGGAGGTGGTGAGCTCCCCCTCACTGGCAGTCTTCAAGCAAAGGTTGGATACACACTTTTCTTGGATGCTTTAAGATGCTTTGGGCTGATCCTGCGTTGAGCAGGGGGTTGGACTAGATGGCCTGTATGGCCCCTTCAAACTCTATGATTCTATAATTCTATTTAACAATGTTAAAATCTGGTCACCTTATTCTAGACTGCGCTTGTACGAGGAGGGTGAATCCAGCCACAACAGAATATCACCGATATATCTCGTCAATAATCCAGATATTGTCTAAAGGGACTTTTAAAAAGGTGATTTTGAACAACCCGGTGCTAGGAGGCTATGAGAAGCACTGCGCATGCGTAACACGGCCAATTTATTAAAAGCGAAGAGAAACACTGCGCACGCGCAACGTGAACCCAGGCAAAGTACTGGATGCTCCTGCCTCAGGGAGCGGAGCAGTGAGCAGGCTCACTACGCACGCGCCACGCATCCTTGTTTCCGAGGCCGCTTTGGGTAGTCTGCTCTATGCACTTGCGCGCTGAAGTGCGGCTGAGGGCTCTCGCTCTCCACTAGTCAGCCTGTTCGCACGCATGCGCAGTTTGCCTCTCCTCTGGCGAGGGCATGCGCACTGCCCTCCGCTCTTCTCATCCGGCCTCCCCGCGCCTGGCTTCCCCTCCCCTTTCAGGCGGCCAGGCCTGGCGTGGCGCATGCGTGTTCGCAGCGTCTCGTCGTTGGCGGCGGTGTCTCCAGCGTTGAGGGGGGGGGAGTACGGCGGGGGGGGGGTAGGGATGCGGACGGGCAAAGATGGCGGCCTCGTCGAACAACCCGCGGAAATTCAGCGAGAAGATCGCGCTGCACAACCAGAAGCAGGCCGAGGAGACGGCGGCCTTCGAGGAGGTCATGAAGGACCTCAGCCTGACGCGCGCCCACCGGGTGAGGGGGGGGGGGGAGGGGAAGGGTCGCCCAGGCTCGCCTTGGAAGCGGCCGCCTTGTTGACAACCCCCTCAGGAAAGGAGCGGAGGGCTCATGGGCCCCCTCCCTCGGTGAAAGGGGAAGGGCAGCCCCTCCTCCGCAGAAATGGTGGGAGGGGTAGAGGATTTTCTCTCCAGGAAAGATTTTTGGGGGGTGGGGGTTCTGACGGGAAGAGGGGGCGTTTGTGGGCACGACGGGGAAGGGGGGGGCTCTGAGAAGAGAAGACATCCCTGACCGCCCCCCGTCCCTAGGTGAGCTGACTGGGGGGATGTCATGATAGGGGACCCCCCTCCCCCCCCCAAAACCGGGCATGAATGTCACTTCCTAACTACGAAGCTGTGGCAAGAAATAGGGGAGTGGGAGAATGATATCTCCGACCTCCTCCCCACTTCTCGCGGCGTGGGGGGGGGACCATGGTGGATCTCCTTAGAAGGGGAATTGGGAGGGGGGTCTCTGAGAAGAAGTGCTGGTCAGCCACTGTCAGTGTATAGAGATGGGAGAGAACCTAAAAAGGGGTGTGTGTGTGAAGAAATGGAGCTCTCTCTCTGAAGAGGTGGGGCAATAATGTGGATCTCATAAGGAAAGGGGGTTCGCCAGAGGGAATATATAAGTAAGAGGGGAGGAACAAGAAGATTGAGATGGATCCACCTCCATGTGCTGAGACATAAAGGCTTAACACCAAATGCCTTAAAATGCCAGTTTACTCCTCCCCCTCACTGCGAGGAAGGTTTAAGCTCCCTAGTGAATACAAAATGCCAGAAATAGACTTTTAAAACTAATAATAATTTAAATAACTGGGACAAACTGCTGCTATGATTGTGACTGTGATTTTATGTACGTATGTGGTCAACTGCCCAGAAGCCACAAGGGAAGGGTGGTTTAAAAATGCAATAAATAAATCTTGCTCCTCCATATTCCCCCTCCTAAAGTATTGAAGGAATAGTGTGGCTAGCAGTATCCATGAATAACCATTCTTTTCTTTATATTGGGGGGGGGGGAATCAAATCCTTCTTTATGCCTGAGGGGATGATTAGCAACACCATCTGTTTTAAGAAAGGGAAGGGGGCAACAGTCATATCCCCATGCCAATTTATGGGTTAATTTAAATTAATAAATTGGTGTTCATTAAAAAAACAAAAACACTTTCCCTGGTGGTTGTGAGATTGGTGACTACTTCCTTATTATGTCTGTATGGAAAAGGAGGGGATCATAGAGGTACCTATGTATTTATATTTGGAAAACATGAGAAAGCTAATAACACTCCTATTATGTGAATGGAAACGAGTGAGATCTAAATAGCACTCTGTTTTACCTCTTAATTGATGGTTTGATGGGAAATTAACATATTTCCCATGATGTTTATCAGAATGGGGGTAATGAACCATCTTCATTTTAATATGGACATTAATGGCTCTCGCTATTATGAGGTATAGTTGTATACATTGTATAGTCTCCCACTTATGTGCGTATTGGAAAATTGTGTTTAAAAGTATGTGCATATAGGGAGGGTTAATCACCACTTCACCAACTTATGCGGGGAAAGGGAACATATTCTGCGTACTTGCCTCCATTATGTATATTGGTGAGAGGATGGTCAATACCCCTGCCTCCATTTATGCATATCTTCCCTCATGTATCTTTTTTTTTGGGGGGGGGGGACAGAAATTGTGAGATAATGTGTATTGTGAGACTTCTCTGCATTTACATTAATGTTCGGGAATTGTGAGTTGGAGGTTAATGGCTCATCCTCAATTGTGTGTATCAAATGATGATAATCTTTCCCCAGAGTGCATATGGGACGGTAGTTGTACAGGAGGGCAATTATTGCATCTGTGCAGATTTTATGCATTTGAGGAGTGGTGAATAACCTTTGTCCATTAATGCCTGCTGGAATTAATAAACGCATCACATGTATGTGTCTTGGGGTGAAGGAGCTGACTCAGAACCTCCCTATTTATATATGTTTGTATGGTTCTGATGGAACGGTTCATAAAAACATTTTTTATAAATTTAAGAACCCACAACCATCCAATCAAATCTGTTAAAAATAATAGCCTTTTTTTTGTTTTGTTTGTGAGTTTCTGACTCCCTATTTGGAGGGCTGGTTGTAAGGGCTTTTATGGATGTTCTGCTTTGTTGCATATATTTTTGTGACTTATATAGTTATATATATGAGAGTATACAGCAAGTAGATATCAGGAATTCATTTATCATCCATGTCTGTTGGTAATTTTGAAAGGCTGTGTGGGGGGTTTAACCCCCTCTATACTGATTGAGCATTACAATATCTGTTTGCTCCAGAACTTTGTGTGTGTGTGTGTGAGAGAGAGAGAAAGGGAATTTATTTACTATCAGTGTTAAATTGTAAGGTGAACAGAAAACAGTTTTAAATGTTTAATAACTACAGTCTCTTCATGGATTGGAGGAGGAAGGGAGGAAATTTCAAGAGACACTTTCTTCAGAGACAGTTTTGATTCTATTGTGCAGTTTGGGTTGCTGCTCTTATCAATTACTGTTTTTATTATTATTAGTAATAATACCTATGAGTAGGCATTGTACAATTATCAATCATCTGTGACAATCGACAATTGGCTCCTTCTTACAAATTGTGTATGGTATAGCACTCTGATGGGATTGGAAAGCTGCTTCTTTGAGGGGATAGTTGCACATAAAGTTGTCTTTTCCCTTCTTTTTGAGATGGTGGAGTTGGTGGAAGGTAGACCTGCATTTGGGAGGGAAATTATAACGGACTAGTGTAATCATTAGAATTTGCCCAACTGTATGGTATGTGGAATATTATTATAATTTAATTTATTCACTCTCCTCCCATCGTCAGCTTGTCTTACAAACAGAACTTGTGTCTGCTATGAGTAGCAACATTATTGGGTTGTTTGTACAGATTACATCATTTCTCAGTTGCAGAATGGTTGTTATTATTTTTGCCTGGTTAAGGTGGCCCCAAATGCCAGAGACTTGTTGTTATAAAATTGTGACACAGAATATGAAAAGGGTTCATTAGCATCCCCAAGCTGGCCCGGTTGGATGAGTGTATCATCTTTCCCTGAAAATGTAGCCCTTTCCTTGTTGGAAGGTGGGTTGTATATGTATCTAAGAGGTTTTCTCTTACTGGAGAAGGACATCCTGCTATATCTTTCTACAGGATAAAACTGTAGAAGGGTTTGGAGCTTCTTCAAACTCTGTGGAGTCAAGGGTAGTGAATGGAATTCTTAGATTTTTCTATGTGTCATCCGTACGTAGATTGGTTGAAAAGCCAGCTATGCTTTGCTGTCATTGTGATGATGATTTTTTCCCAGAAGACAGTTTGACTTTGTGTATCTTCTGATGAAGGAACCAACAATACAGTTAGCAGTTCGCTGAAGAAATTTGCTTTCTTTTGTGGAGGCTGGAGGGTGATCCTTGCGGACTGAATAAAAGAGTAAGGGCTGTCTGGGAGGAGTTAGGGCGGGCCCAGTCCAGGATAAAAACTCGGAGGGGCCAATCAGGAGCCGCGAAGCAGCTCCTGATTGGCCCCTCCGAGTGTCCATCCCGGCCAAGCAGCCAATTGGCTGCTTCGCCCGGCCAGGGAATCACTGCATAGACTGGACTGCCAGCCGATGCGGTGAGTCCTCTGGGGGGCCGCGCCGCCTTCTCCCAGCCGCTGGAGCGGCCTCGCCGCGTCCCAGACCCGGCGAGGCCGCTCCAGCGGCCGGCAGAAGGATCCAGACGGCAGGGTGGGGGGCCGGGAGCCGGCCTTCTCTCGGCCCTGGGAGCGGCCTCACCATGGCAGGGCTGCTCCCGGGGCCAAGAGAACGGGGGTGGGCCCGGAGCCGGCCTTCTCTCGCCCCCACGAAAAAATAAAATGGGCTTGATTTCTAGTTAAAAAATAAAATTTTATGGAATGTAGCATCTTGATATTATAGGAGGGCAACTCAGGAGTGCTGAATTTGTAAGGGAAGTTACCTCTTGTGTTCCTTAGGGACACGGTAATAAAAGTATGTTTTTGTAGTTTTCAGGGTAAGCAAGATAGGAAACAAATATTACAAACTCAGTTCATTAAAAAAGTCACGGTGTTGTTCTGGACAGATTCAGATAATCATAATGCAGTGCATGCATCTCTGGAAGGATGTGAAATTGCTTAGCCCTTCTCTTAACTGTGGTTTGCTGTCATCTTGGAGCCTGCGTTTTGAAAAATCTGTTTAGAGTGCATCACTTTATTTAGCTTTTTGCTTCCATCAGTGATATTTTTCTCAAGTCTCCTGATCAGCAATTAGTTTTGCCAGAAATATACTCTGCAGAGAGAGTGTGGGGGCCAAACCCATCCCTGCTCTTCCGTCTTGCAGTTCCTCCTGCCAAAGTGGCTGGCTCCTCTCTATCCGGTGCCTGGAGTTGCTCATTCGTTGCTGTTCCCAGTTTTGAAGATTTTAAGTTTTTCTCTGGATGATTGATTGTTAGGAATCGATTACAGAAGTGAGTGTCTGTGTTGGTAAAGGTAAAGGTATCCCCTGTGTCATGTCTGACCCTTGGGGTGACGCCCTCTAGCGTTTTCATGGCAGACTCAATACGGGGTGGTTTGCCAGTGCCTTCCCCAGTCATTACCGTTTCCCCCCCAGCAAGCTGGGTACTCATCCTCGGAAGGATGGCTGAGTCAACCTTGAGCCGGCTGCTGGGATTGAATTCCCAGCCTCATGGGCAGCGTTTTCAGACTGCATTTCTGCTGCCTTACCACTTTGCGCCACAAGAGGCTCTTTGCCATAACGTAGAATGTGTGTAACTCAATTGTAGATGACCTGGTTCTTTAAATCTAGCTTATTAAAACAACAAAACCACCCTCGTGTTGCGTTGTGTACGAAAGTAGGTTTGCCTGGTCAGCTGTGGTTAAAAAAGTGCTTCTGATAACCAGTTAAAGAACCTTTTGTAAACTGGAAGACTTGCTGTTTTTTTTTTTCTTGGCTTTTTAAAGGCTGTCATTGTGCCCCAAAAGACCCATACAAGTATAACTGAATGAGGAGATGAGTTCAGGAATTCCTGTGCAGAAGGCTGAACTATAGTGCTTTGTGGAATATGGGTTTGTGCAGCAGCCAGTTTGCTGTCCTGAATTGTGGATGGTGATTGAGATTTGAGATTTCAGCTGTGTGTTTGATTTAGAAGATTTTTGTCTTGCCTGTCTGCTCTTGAAAAGATAGTTGAGGTGGTTTACAGTATGAACTTCCAACACTGGAACTGAAATATGGCACTACAGTATAAAAATGAAGACACTGTGAAAATATTTGTAAGACAGCAATGAGACACAGTAATTTTAAAAAAAGAGAAAAGTGGAACTGGTTGGCAAAAACAGTAGTCCAATAAAATCAGTAGTACAGATAAAAACATCATAAAATCTGATGACCGGAAGCACATACTTCCAGAAACAGGGAATTCCAATCTATGAGCCACATCTAGAAAAGATGAAAAGGCTAAGTCTTTAGATGGATAATCCCAAGTGGAAGTATACTGATTTAGATGTTGAGTTAGTGAGGCAGTGGAATCCTGCATGGAACCACTAAATACTCCCCGTATATCTTTCCACTCATTGGCCTGGAGTGGATAGTAATTGGATCGACATGCTCACAACAAAAAAACCTCAAATGCTATTCTTGCTGTGCATATTATGGATTATCTCCACTATCCCATTCAGAGTGTTCTGCTGAATGTTTTACACTGTTTTTGGTGCAAACAATGCCTTTTGGGGTCCGTGTAAAAATTGGATCCCCTGTTTTGAAACACTTTCATGTTTTTTTCTGGCTGCTGTTTATAGTGCTGACGTGATGCCATTTTTAGGTTTTCCATCCTTCCTAGCTGTGATAATCCCAGCCAGTAAAGAATCATATAATAAACATAGCATTCCTCCCCCCTTTTCGTGTAAAGTAGCCAATCAGCTTTGGTGTTGTGATATCACTAAGGGCGAAAGAAGTCCTTCCCATTCACTTCAGAGAATGGGTGTCGGGGAGAGGGAACATCTCCCTATTATCTAGTCTACGCTCCCTGTCTTGCTGCAGCTTTAGTGGCCTGTGGTCTTCGGCATGTCAAGTCTTTCACCCTAGTCATGTGTAATGAATGTGTGACTAACTGAGGAAGAATATAAATGTACAGGTAAATGTGCATCCAAATTGCACACAGCATCCATATTCTGCCCCAGCTAGTGAATCAGTAGAGGGAACATTGGCTCATTGCCTAGGCACAACGTACAATGCCACTTTCTCTCCTGACACCTGCCCCCTTTTGTGCAAGGGGGTGCAAAAACTTAAGAGGGAGGATATTCTGGGAGGGGGGAGGTTTAAACCCCCTCCCCACTGTGGTAATCTGTTTCAGCTTCATGTTAATGTGAAGCCTTTCACGTAGGTTGCCTAAGTGAGTTGTAGTATTCCCATGTAAGAAGTGCAGGGGATTGAGGCCAAAGAGCGACTACTCATCAAGTTGCAGATGACACCAAATTGGGAGGACTAGCAAATACTCCGAAAGATAGAGACAGAGTTCAACGAGATCTGAACACAATGGAAAAATGGGCAAATGAGAACAAGATGCAATTTAATAAAGATAAGTGTAAAGTTCTGCATCTGGGTCAGAAAAATGAAAAGCATGCCTACTGGATGGGGGATACGCTTCTAGGTAACACTTTGTGTGAACGAGACCTTGGGGTACTTGTGGATTGTAAACTAAACATGAGCAGGCAGTGTGATGCAGCGGTAAAAAAGGCAAATGCCATTTTGGGCTGTATCAACAGTGGCATCACATCAAAATCACAAGATGTCATAGTCCCATTGTATACGGCACTGGTCAGACCACACCTGGAGTACTGTGTGCAGTTCTGGAGGCCTCACTTCAAGAAGGACGTAGATAAAATTGAAAGGGTATAGACGAGAGCGATGAAGATGATCTGGGGCCTAGGGACCAAGCCCTATGAAGATAGGTTGAGGGACTTGGGAATGTTCAGCCTGGAGAAAAGGAGGTTGAGAGGGGACATGATAGCCCTCTTTAAGTATTTGAAAGGTTGTCACTTGGAGGAGGGCAGGATGCTGTTTCTGCTGGCTGCAGAGGAGAGGACACGCAGTAATGGGTTTAAACTTCAAGTACAGCGATATAGGCTAGATATCAGGAAAAAGTTTTTCACAGTCAGAGTAGTTCAGCAGTGGAATAGGCTGCCTAAGGAGGTGGTGAGCTCCCCCTCACTGGCAGTCTTCAAGCAAAGGTTGGATACACACTTTTCTTGGATGCTTTAGGATGCTTTGGGTTGATCCTGCGTTGAGCAGAGGGTTGGACTAGATGGCCTGTATGGCCCCTTCCAACTCTATGATTCTATGATTTTATGATAAACCTTCCATCTTCACCTCTTCCTTTGTTTCTGTTTGTTTATTTTGCCTTGCTTCGCAACCAGGTGTTGCTTGGCTTTGCTTTAGAAAAAGTGTGATTTGCTTCTGTGGAGGTGGACCACTTTCTCCTCTCTCAAGCTTATTAGTGATAGTGATGTATTCTCTATTTTTTCAGGGTGTGTGTGAGAAGGCAATATTTACCATCAGCACTCTTTTCTGGGTTGTTGGCAATTGTGTAAGCTGCCGCTGCTCTGCAGTGTGCTGGCCTGCACATCCCACTGTGGTGCTCAGCACTCTTTTTGTTTTCCTGGGTGACCCCCCCCCCAAAAAAAAAAAAACCCAGTGTATGTTGTGATCTTGTGCTGCCGATGCATGATACCTTCTTTTTTTTTTTAACATGGAGAACTCAGATCTCATTTCAGGTTTTCCTTCCCTGAAAACAATTTCAGTGTGACAAGTGGATGAGCTTTTGAACGAGGGGGCGGGGAATGAGGCGTCTGTTAGCAGAGCGTATTCTGATATTGTGCTATATTACCAGGCGTGGAGTGTGGGAGGCAGATGGCTGATGGGGACCATGCAGTACTAAGGCAGCCTTGAAAGGGGGAGGGGGAAAGTTGCATCTCTATTTGATAGTGTGACTTGCTGTAATAAGTGCGTGGGGGAAGAATGGTGTTTGAACTTGAAGGGGGAGACTTACTAGGTGGCTGGTCTTTCAAAGGATGTGTGTTCTTTACTTTCCATTAATTTGGGAATGACCCCGGAGGTCTACTAAAGAACAGCTTCTCATTTCCAGTGCCTGTTCCGGTCCTGGATACCTTCAGTATTTCAGACCAGGTTTTCCACAGCAAAGTATGTGGTTCATTAAATATCCCACGAAAGCCTCGTCAAACAGAATAATGTTCAGCATTCACCCCACCTCCGAATTCTCAGCTCACACTCAGAGGTGGTCCAGGAGTATTATTGCTTACAGACAGGGTAGTAGCGATGGGATGTAAAGACTGTGAGAGAATAGCTTGCCTAGGACTGTCTTGTAAGATAATGGCTAAGCAGATATTAAACCAGGGATTGTAAGCGCATTCTCTTAATGTGTCCCTGGCGCTGGCACCTCAGATTAATCCAGTGTAGATAGCCAGCTGGTATGGTCCAGCTGCTGGGAGGGGGGGAACACCTCCATTTAAACAGGCCTTTCTCATTCTTGTTTTGCTCTAGTTGGAGATTCTGTTTACATTATAGCTCTAGCTGGCCCACTTTTAGTCTCTATGACAGGTTCTTAGAGGGTTCTTGGTCAGAGAAGTATTTGAGCTCCCTCTTCTGGAGTCTGTGGTATTAACTCAAAATAACAGCAAAATGAGTTCACAAAAAATCTTCCCACCTGGGTTGGATGTAAGGGATAGTTGGATGCAGGTAAAGAAAGAAGGGGTGTGCAGGCCTGGGACTTCGAAATCCTTCCTGTTGTTCTGTACTTCTCTTTGTGTGAAAATTTTAGTTAAGATAGCTATAAAAGTACATGCATGATGGCACGCATGATGGCTTTCAACATTGGTGAGACCTCTACCATAATCATGTCATAGCCCATTCCTGTGACAAGGGCTGAAGAACCAAAATAGAAAATTTGAAAGTTAGACTGTACGCAGATTTCTTAAATTTTAGTTTTTGTAAATTGCCCTGAACTTGTTTTCAGGGAGAAGCTGGAATATAAACATTTTAATTTAATAAATCAGTGGTGGCCAAGTTTGGCAGCCAAGGACCCCAGCAGGCCAGTCCAACACAGCTCATAAAATGGACAATAGAATAAAATATTAAGGGGAAATTAAAAACAGGAAGAGAATTAAAAATAAGCTTTTTTGTGTGAGCAGCCCAAATAAAAAAAGGATTGCTTGAAAAGTCAGGAAAGTTGAGTTATCCAATTATGAATCTGTGTATTTATGTGTGCACCCAACTGTTGTCATGATTCTCTGCCTACCTTTTATAATTCTTTGGGTGCATGTCTAGCGCTGCTCAAGAAGAGGGCAATACTATACTTAAAGCCAGTTTTGTGTAGTGGTTAGGAGTGCGGACTTCTAATCTGGCATGCCAGGTTTGATTCTGCACTCCCCCACATGCAGCCAGGTGGGTGACCTTGGGCTCGCCACAGCACTGATGAAACTATTCTGACCGAGCAGTGATATTAGGGCTCCCTCAGCCTCACCCACCTCACAGGGTGTCTGTTGTGGGGAGAGGAAAGGGAGGGTGACTGTAAGCTGCTTTGAGCCTCCTTTGGATTGAGAAAAGTGGCATATAAGAACCAACTTGTCATTGTCTCCTTCTCCTTCTCCTCCTCCTCCTCCTCCTCCTCCTCCTCCTCCTCCCGCTGCCGCTGCCGTTGTTGTTGTTGTTGTTGTTGTTGTTGTTGTTGTTGTTGTTGTTGTTGTTGTTGTTGTTGTTGTTGTTGTTGTTGTTGTCGTCGTTGTCGTCGTTGTTAGGTGCGAAGTCGTGTCCGACCCACCGCGACCCCATGGACAATGATCCTCCGGGCCTTTCTGTCCTCTACCATTCCCCAGAGTCCATTTAAGTTCTCACCGACTGCTTCAGTGACTCCATCCATTTTGTTTTAGAAAAGGTGTGATTTCCTTCTGTGCAGGTGGACCGCTTTCTCAGCCACTTTGTGATCTTGGTGCCGCCGGCCCATCTTCTCAATCGCGGGCAAGTGGTTCTGCTAACATGCAGCCTTCTGCTCCACAGGGACACATGTGTGGTATGGGGCCCCTTACCTCTCCAACCAAACGGGCAGAATTTATCTGCAGTACTGTGAGGGAGCAATTCCTCTCAATAGCATGGGAGAGACTCTTAGCACAATCCCCTCAGGCCCCTTTGGTCCCAGCCGGTGCTATTGACCCTGCAGGGGCTCCACCCTCCTCGCAAACACAGGGAGTGCTTTGGCCTCCCAAGGCGGCCCAAAAGCGGACTAGAACTGAGTCAGAGGACTCTGCCTCGATTCTCAGTATAGCCAATTCTCATAATGAAACGGAATTTTTATCTGACGAAGAAATTTAGGAAGATTTTAAAGTTCCCGAGCCTTCTAAATGCTTTAAAAAAATGTATCTCTTCCCTCATTTCTTTGAGAAAAAAGTTAAAGAGGAATGGACCAGGCCTATGTCCAATAGGCAATTCCCAGGCGTCATTCAAAAGCTGTACACCCTACCTCAATATGCTGAACGCATCCTGCAGGTGTCCATTGTTGATGCACCTTTAGCGGCTCTACAGAGCCAAGGGCTACTGTCTGAAGATGGCCAGGGTACTATTAGGGACACTATTCATAGGAAGTCAGATTTTGGATTTAAAAAGGCACACGAGGCCATGGCAATGGCTGTCAGGGCCTCTTCAGTTTTCTCAGTTGTCAGCAGGGCAGCTATTGTTTGGTCTAGAAAACTCCTTCAGATCATCCCTGAGGAAAACAAAAGAGAACTAGAAGGGGTTCAACGTTCGTTGCAGTCTGTTTTTTTCTCTGCAGATGCCTCTTTGGACATTATATTTTCCGCCAGAGCCTTGGCTGCTGCCTTGGCACGGGTGTATGACTGAAGGCTTGGCAGGTTGACTACCATTCAAAATCCATCGTTATGGCATATCCCTTCCAAGGGAATATGCTAGTGGGTGAGTCCTTGAACAAAGTCTTAGTAGAAACTAGAGATAAGCACAAGGTAATGCCTAAATTTATACATAAGTCTGACAGAAGAGGTTTTTCTCAATCCTTTCGCACAACTTTGCCCAAGTTCAGACAAGATTTTCTCAGGGGATCATGGCAAAACAAAAAGGGACAGAACCTGGGCAGCAGTGTCTCATCTGCTTCAAATTCAGGCTATCGAACCACATGAACAGCGTTTATTCCCTTTTTTTCATGGTACTCAAAAGAATTAGCGATTGACGGGCTATTCTAGATCTAAAATTTGTCAGTCGATACATTCAATTCAAACATTTCCGCATGGAGACCTTCCAATCGATAGAAGAGGTGCTTCAGGGTGGAGAATATCTGACATCACTCGATCTTACGAAGGCCTGCCTCCACGTCCTCATTTATCCCCCACACCGACGTTTCTTACGATTCCAAGTAGACATGTGTCATTTTCAGTACAAGGCTCTCCCCTTTGGCCTATCCACTGCCCCAAGAGTTTTTACCAAACTCCTGGATAATCCAGTAGGGGTGGGTCAGCATCCCTAGAGGTACTGTCCAGCTTACTGGATCGATGGTGACCCATACTCAGTCTCTGCAGTGGGACAGACTTCACTCACATCCAATACAGTTACTGTTGAGGCCATATCACAGTGAAATATCCAGCAAGATTCAGAAAACCATCTTACTTCCGTTAGCGGTAAAACAAAGTTTGGTATGGTGGACCAAACACAAAAACCTATATCAGGGCAGGGCCTACCTTCACGGATGCCAGTCTATCAGACTGGGGAGCAGTGTTGGGTCAACTCAATACTCAGGGTATTTGGTTAGAGAAGGAATAATCCTTACCCATCAATTTGCTGGAGTTGCGAGCTATTCACCTTGCTCTCATTCATTTCATTTCAGGGACTTAATATTCCAGTCCAATATCCTAGTCAGGACAGGCATGTGGCAGCCCATGCATATCTGAACAACCATGGAGGGTCCCGATCCTCCAGGCTTCACAAGGAAGCCCTATTGATTCTCAATTGGGCAGAGATCAACCTGAATACGATCAGGGCAGAACACATCAAGGGGATCCTCAACACACAGGCAGACTGGCTCAGTCATCAGCAGGTTTCAGAGGGGGAATGGTCCCTACATCAGCGGGTGTTCAAACTAATAGTGCAGCAGTTAGGTGTTAGAATCATAGAGTTGGAAGGGGCCACACAGGCCATCTAGTTCAACCCCCTGCTCTACACAGGATCAGCCCTAAGCATCCTAAAGCATCCAAGAAAAGTGTGTATCCAACCTTTGTTTGAAGACTGCCAGTGAGGGGGAGCTCACCACCTCCTTAGGCAGCCCATTCCACTGCTGAACTACTATGACTGTGAAATTTCTTCCCCCTAGCCTATATTGTTATACTTGTAGTTTAAACCCATTACTGCATGTCCTTTCCTCTGCAGTCAACGGAAACAGCATCCTTCAGTGAAAACCTTTCAAATACTTAAAGAGGGCTATCATGGCCCCTCTCAACCTCCTTTTCTCCAGGCTGAACATTCCCAAGTCCCTCAACCTATCTTCATAGGGCTTTTTCCCTAATATCTAGCCTATTGCCTCCTTTCCTTTACATTTGCTCCTCAGATAACTGAAAAATCTTTTCTTGTTACAGTGGGCTTCCCTGGCCAATCTTAGCTCACCCTCAGCTTTAGCCTTTCTGATGATCGATTTACAGTGCCTAGTAACCTGTAGGTACTCTTCTTTAGAGCTCTGTCCTTCTCTCCATTTCCTGAACATTTCCCTTTTCTTTCTTAGTTCCTCTTGAAGTTCTGTATTCATCCAAATAGGCTTCTGAGAACTCCTGCAATGTTTTTGTCTTTCTCGGATAGTCATTGATTGAGCATGCAATAGCTCTTGTTTGAGTAGCGCCCACCCTTCACATGCTCCCTTCCCTTCCAGCATTCTCGTCCATGGTATGACACTCATGTCTCTGAATTTATTAAAGTTTGCCCTACGAAAATCCAACATCCATGTCTGGCTACAAGCTTCCTTGGCTCCCCATCTCAAAAGGAATTCTATGAGGACATGGTCACTTCCCCCTAGGGTCCCCACCTCCATCACCTCATCCACCAACTCTTGCCTGTTGGTCAGTATTAAGTCCAGTATGGCTGAACCTCTTGTGGGTTCATCTACCATTTGATAAATGAAATTGTCAGCCAGGCAGGTCAGAAAGTTGCATGACTGAGGACGCTTTGCAGAGTTTGTTTCCCAGCACACATCTGGGAAATTGAAGTCACCCATGATGACAAGGTCAAAGGCAGACAGACTCACAACAAGGCATCTGGTTTAATAGAAAGTTTTAATTGGAAGTAGTTCTGAGCACTCTAACGTCTGAAGTCAAGACTTATCGATATAGGAAAAGCAAGCAGTTATCAATGTATTTCTCCCGCCCAAAATGTCCCTAGTTCTCAGGGAAGAATATTCCCCCCCCACACACACACACCTGGTGCCATCCTGGGCTTCCTGCCAGACCGTCCCTGGCTCCAGCGGCCTTGGTACAATTGGCGCCTTTCTTTGTAGATAACATGTTCACAGGGACATTTGCAACAAAGTGTCACAGCAGGGGAGAATGCGGTGCAAAAAAGCTCAGGGTCATCGAAGGAGAGCAGAGGTTCAAAGAGTTGTTACAGAGTCATAAAGCAAAAAGTGTACACACAAACACGATGGAACCTCTCGTGTCACCCTGAACCAACCATGGCAGAGAGCAGGGGGCTGATCCTGACAATGCTAAAAGAAGAGAAAACAGATGCTGCATGAAGCAGTTGCAACCAAATTGATTACTTGAGCTTTCTGGTATGCATTACAGAGATGGCCAAACTGTGGTGTCAATGGACTACAGCTCCCATGACCTGGCAGGGGCTTATGGGAATTGTCCATGGACATCTGGGGAGCCACAGTTTGGCTACAAGTAAGTAAAAGTCCAAAGGAATGCCCCTTGTTTTGGCCAGTGGTCATTCCTTCCTTGCTGGTGGTCATTCTCCATAGCCATCAGTGGAAATAGCCGCCCAATCGAAATCCTGTTTTCTTGGCTTTTTTCCCTGCTGCAGATAGCTATTCCATGGAACAGTGTAAAAGAAAAATCAGAAAAAAGCTAGCAGATCAGGGAGAGGGGGTTTCCATTTTCGCTATTTCCCTGGAGTGCTGTGCTGTAATTAAATCTGTGAGAGATTGTTTTAATATATGTGTAAGGGGAAAACAGCTCCAGGTTTGTTTTCTGTGTGGGGAAATGTTTATATATATTTTTCAAGAGGAAAAAGAAGAGTTGGTTCTTATATGCTGCTTTTCTCTACCCGAAGGAGTCTCAAAGCAGTTTACAATCTTCTTCCCTTTCCTCTCCCCACAACAGACAGCCTGTGAGGGAGATTAGGCTGAGAGAGCCCTGATATCACTGCTCGGTCAGAACACCTTTATCAGTGCTGTAGCAAGCCCAAGGTGGTGACCAGCTGGTTGCATGTGGGGGAGCGCGGAATCAAACCCGGCTCACCAGATTAGAAGTCCGCACTCCTAACTACTACACCAAGATGGCTCTCAAGTGGGACAGCAGTCCAATGTGATCTTCCACCTTCAGCTTGGAGAGGTACAGACACAAAATGGTTCTAAGGGTACGTAACTTTTAAAAGTCTTTTAAAAGCCGACAGCTTCATTCTGTTCTCATGAATGTTGAAAACTTTCCAGCTCAGGTGCAGATAAGTTGAAAACAGGTTCAGGTACTGCAGGTGGTGAACAGGAAGTTAAATGCAGGAGAATCTCTGTCCAAGAGGTGCCTGGGTGTAACTGAAATTGTCTGTGACGTTGGGGAGGAACAAAATGTACCACTGTATGCAAATAAAGGCATGGTAGAACATATCACAGGGTGTGCAGTTAAGTTACAAGCTGCATAGGCATCAGAGGGACATGCTGAACCGTGACTGGATTCCGCGATGCCGCGTGAGCTGACATGCAGAGTCTTGGAAACAGTCCAGAGATAGCAAATTGCAGGTTGCCTTTTGATGTGTGCATCAGCTTCTTCCTCCTCAGTTGTAATTCATCTGGGCAAAAGCTTATCTTGTAGGATTCTCTCCCTTCTTTAGCTGATGAATGGGTCCAGGAAGAAGAATATGAAAGGAATATTTCATCCTCAGCCACTTGACACAGTAATCTCTGCTGCTGCACTCAGGTTTTCTAAGACAGGCTGATAATTTCCTAGTCACTGCTGCACTCTGTGGTGGGTAAGAAACAGAACTGTCCTCTATCTAGTAACTAGAAAAGGCACAATCTTTATTCTGAAGCCACTAGTAATGTCAGTTTTTAAGCCACAGAAGGCAACATCTTGTGTAGCTCCAAGTAGTTGCAGAACGGTGGTTCCTGCCATTCCCATGAGAGAGTTGCATGATGCAACAGAGTCTTGGACCGGGCGTGGCGAGACCCAGGTTTGAATCTCTATTCTGCCAGGCAGTTTAAAGGACAGGGAAACTGACCTTGGGCCAGGCAATTCCAGCCTAACCTATTTTACCAGGTTGTTTGTGAGGGTAAAATGGACGTGGGCATGAGCTTTGAGGAGAGGTGGGATCAAGATATGGTGGCTGAATATGTTTAGCCTTAGCTTTCTTTAGAGAGCATAACAAATCACGGTGAAGGAACATTTGCTATAGTTTGGCATAATGGTTTGCTGTTAGATTGGTGAGCCAGAAATCATGGCTTGGATCCCTGCCAAAATTTTCAGAGCAAGATTTTCTCACCTCCCTGTCCCTCTGCAGTGCCTAGAAGCACCCTGAAATCCTGCTTCTGGGGGTCGAGAGACCCTGGGACAGGTTGAAGGAGAAAGTGGAGGTCTTCTATGGAAGGGGAAAATAGGCAAAAATCACTTTCCATCCGCAGAAATTCTACGTAGTGTCCAACCCCATGGTTTGTGCAAAACCATGTGGCTTGGCATTGTGGCTGTACCTGTAGCACATAAGTTCAGCAACAGACACTGCCTAAAGACACAGGGTTCATGTTCTGCAGTGGAGAAGAAACTAAAGAGGACAAGCGGCTCAGCACTTTGGCTTTGCTGGTCATATTTTCTGCAGCTCATACTGTGGCTTGTGCTGCATCCTAGGGCTAGCCAGAAATCACCCAGATGGGTCCCTTGTGTCAGGGCAAATGGAAGAGGGGGAAGAGGCAGCAAAACACAATTCCAGGAAGCATAGTTCAGATGTGATCCTTTCACATAGTTGTAGCAGTATTGTTTAACTTATTTTTTTAAAAAACTAGTAATTGAATTGTTTGATGTCGTTTACTTGGATTTTAATAAAGCTTTTGATAAGGTTCCCCATGATGTTCTGATGGATAAATTGAAGGACTGCAATCTGGATTTTCAGATAGTTAGGTGGATAGGGAATTGGTTAGAGAACCACACTCAAAGAGTTGTTGTCAATGGTGTTTTATCAGACTGGAGAGAGGTGAGTAGCGGGGTACCTCAGGGCTTGGTGCTTGGCCCGGCACTTTTTAACGTATTTATTAATGATCTAGATGAGGAGGTGGAGGAATTACTCATCAAGTTTGCAGATGACACCACATTGGGAGGACTGGTAAATACTAAACATGAGCAGGCAGCGTGATGCAGTGGTAAAAAAGGCAAATGCCATTTTTGGCTGTATCAACAGGGGCATCACATCAAAATCACAAGATGTCATAGTCCCATTGTATACGGCACTGGTCAGACCACACCTGGAGTACTGTGTGCAGTTCTGGAGGCCTCACTTCAAGAAGGACGTAGATAAAATTGAAAGAGTACAGAGGAGAGCGACGAGGATGATCTAGGGCCAAGGGACCAAGCCCTATGAAGATAGGTTGGGGAACTTGGGAATGTTCAGCCTGGAGAAAAGGAGGTTGAGAGGGGACATGATAGCCCTCTTTAAGTATTTGAAAGGTTGTCATTTGGAGGAGGGCAAGATGCTGTTCCCATTGGCTGCAGAGGAGAGGACACGCAGTAATGGGTTTAAACTTCAAAGTACAACGATATAGGCTAGATATCAGGAAAAAAATTTTCACAGTCAGAGTAGTTCAGCAGTGGAATAGGCTGCCTAAGGAGGTGGTGAGCTCCCCCTCACTGGCAGTCTTCAAGCAAAGGTTGGATACACACTTTTCTTGGATGCTTTAGGATGCTTTGGGCTGATCCTGCGTTGAGCAGGGGGTTGGACTAGAAGGCCTGTATGGCCCCTTCCAACTCTATGATTCTACCTAACACAAGGGTTAAAAGACTGACATTTTGAAGTTTTGGGGCTGATGAGGGGATGGGTGAAGGCCATACAGGTCATCTGTATGGCCCCTCCCAACTCTATGATTCTATCACACCAAGATCTCATGTATACTGCCCCAGTACATGGAGTTCCCCTTCTGCCAGTTGCTGTGCCAGTATCATAAATGCTGCTGATGGAAGGAATGGCAGTTGTTGCCAGTTTCCCCCTTTCCTCAGCAGACCTTTGATTTCCCATTCCTGCTGTTTGGGGGGGGGGGTCCCCTTGTCTCCTAGAAGCAGGATTTCAGGGGGCATTTGGGAGTAGCATAGGTGGTTAGGAAATTGAGTTTTGATAATTTCCAATCCATGCTTTCTGGCTTACAAACTAAATGTAAAATGCAAGCATAAGTCTGGTTGCCTCATCATAAAAAGATACAGAAGAATAACTGAGGTGGTCAGGGAGTTGGTACACTTCTTCTTTGAGTAAATGGGGGGATATATTAATTTAGGAAGATCAATAAGGAATGGGGACATGATAGAAGGTTATAAAATCATTCATGACTAGTAGGAAAGCCCGTTTTAAAACTGGCCATATAAGGGTGGGACCCCTGCTGAGCATGACAGCTGAGCTTGCTGGCTAGGCTGCTGTATTCTGCAGGAGCTGTGCCACCCTTCGCTCTCCATGCTTCCACCGTTGCTCCTTCAGAGCAAGGAGGGCCGGACGCCTTCCCCAAGTTCTCCCTGCAGCTTGGAGGCTTTGCTGCACTGCATGGCCGCTGTGGAGCATGGCCAGATGGCGTTTCCTGCCCTCCCAGTGTCCAGGAGGGTAGAGAGTCTGGAGTGGCCATGGTAGATGGACGGCTTTCCCAAGCTCTTGGGCGTACCTCCTGGCTGCTCTTCTTCCTCACACCAAGTGCTGGGAAGCAGCACAGAGGAGTGGGGGTGGGTGAGGAAGAGCCTCTGATTGGCTCTATTGTGGGGTTGTGGACATGTTGGTGGATGTCTCCCAGCAATGGCCAATCAGAGACTTGAAACATATGAGGGATGGTAAGGTTTTTATGTGGAACGGTTATGTGGATATAATGGGTACAGAGAGATTTGTTCTCTCATAATATTAGACCACAGGGTCTCTGAATGAAATTGATCAGTGGTTTCAGAACAGGCATAAGGAAATGTTTTGCATACCATTTCTTATGAAATTTATTGCCACACGACATGTTGGTGGCCCTCATTTGGATGAAATTTTAAAAGTTTTATGTGGGAGAAATATATCAGTGGCTATTTGTCATGCAGTTTGTGTAGATGCTCAAGTTCAGTGTTTTAGTCCAGTGACATCCTGAAGATGAACAAAGTGTAATTCTAGTTTAGAATTAAACTTTGTAAGTATCAACGGTGCCATGGGACACAGACTTCGTTCTGTTGCTTCATACCAGTTTGGGTACCCATGTGAATCTATGTTCAAGTTCAGTATATCTGAATTCATTAGAAGACAGCTTTCACCTTCTGAGCTTTCTGGAGACATCTCACTAGCTACTGCTGCAAACAGGGTACAGTGAATATAGAAGAGCCCTGCTGGATCAGACCAAGAGCCCATCTAGTCCAACATCCTATCTCACTTGGTAGCCAGGACATAGAAGCTGAGATCTTCCCCTGATGTTGTCTCCTGGCTTGGGGATTCAGAGGTTTTCTGCCACTGAATGTGGAGGCTCCCCTCACCATGGCTCTTGATGAACTTATCCCCCATGAATCTATCTATCTTTTTGTCCATTCTGAACCTACTGCCCACCAGCTTCATGACATGCCCTTAAGTTTTGGTGGAGGGAGAACAAGTTCGCTTTGTCAACTCTTTCCTCTCCATGCATAATTTTAGAAACAAAAAAGGGAGGAAGGATGACCCAGGAAACTACAGACCAGTGAGTCTGACCTCTGTTGTGGGGAAGATAATGGAGCAGATATTAAAGGGAGCGATCTGCAAACATCTGGAGGACAATTTGGTGATCCAAGGAAGTCAGCATGGATTTGTCTCCAACAGGTCCAGCCAGACCAACCTAGTTTCCTTTTTTGACCAAGTAACAGGTTTGCTGGATCGGGGAAATTCGGTTGATGTCATTTACTTGGATTTTAGTAAAGCTTTTGACAAGGTTCCCCATGATGTTCTGATGGATAAGTTGAAGGACTGCGATCTGGATTTTCAGATCGTTAGGTGGATAGGGAATTGGTTAGAGAACCGCACTCAAAGAGTTGTTGTCAATGGTGTTTCATCAGCCTGGAGAGAGGTGAGTAGCGGGGTACCTCAGGGCTCGGTGCTCGGCCCGGTACTTTTTAACATATTTATTAATGATCTAGATGAGGGGGTGGAGGGACTACTCATCAAGTTTGCAGATGACACCAAATTGGGAGGACTGGCAAATACTCTGGAAAACGAGATCTGAACACAATGGAAAAATGGGCAAATGAGAACAAGATGCAATTTAATAAAGATAAGTGTAAAGTTCTGCATCTGGGTCAGAAAAATGAAAAGCATGCCTACTGGATGGGGGATACGCTTCTAGGTAGCACTGTGTGTGAACGAGACCTTGGGGTACTTGTGGATTGTAAACTAAACATGAGCAGGCAGTGTGATGCAGCGGTAAAAAAAGCAAATGCCATTTTGGGCTGTATCAACAGGGGCATCACATCAAAATCACAAGATTTCATAGTCCCATTGTATACGGCACTGGTCAGACCACACCTGGAGTACTGTGTGCAGTTCTGGAGGCCTCACTTCAAGAAGGACGTCGATAAAATTGAAAGGGTACAGAGGAGAGCAACGAAGATGATCTGGAGCCAAGGGGCCAAGCCCTATGAAGATAGGTTGAGGGACTTGGGAATGTTCAGCCTGGAGAAAAGGAGGTTGACATGATAGCCCTCTTTAAGTATTTGAAAGGTTGTCACTTGGAGGAGGGCAGGATGCTGTTTCTGCTGGCTGCAGAGGAGAGGACACGCAGTAATGGGTTTAAACTTCAAGTACAGCGATATAGGCTAGATATCAGGAAAAAGTTTTTCACAGTCAGAGTAGTTCAGCAGTGGAATAGGCTGCCTAAGGAGGTGGTGAGCTCCCCCTCACTGGAAGTCTTCAAGCAAAGGTTGGATACACACTTTTCTTGGATGCTTTAGGATGCTTTGGGCTTTTCCTGCGTTGAGCAGGGGGTTGGACTAGATGGCCTGTATGGCCCCTTCCAACTCTATGATTCTATGATTCTTTGATTCTATGATTCTAATCCTCTTTTAAAGCTGTTTATTCCTCTGGTCATCACTGTATCCTCTGGTAACACATTGTGCATTGTAATCACTCTGTATAAAGTAGGATTTCTTTTTGTCCATTCTGAACCTACTGCCCACCAGCTTCATAAGATGCCCTTAAGTTTTGGTGGAGGGAGAACAAGTTCACTTTGTCAACTCTTTCCTCTCCATGCATAATTTTAGAAACATCTCTCGTGCCCCCCTGTAGTTCATTCGTTCATTCATTCATTCAATCAATTTGTATACCACGCCTCACGATAATGTCTCAGGGCAATGTACATAGAACCAGTAAAATGTTATGGCAAGAAAGGTGTCTTGAGTCTTGAACCAGTAAAATAGAATGTACATTGAATTATTTTAAAGCAAGAATAAATCATGACAGTCATAACAGCCAGAATGAAACATAAATTGAGATAACAGAGTAGTAGTCGGCTGATAGGGATGGGTCCAGGCTGCAGGGAGACCTCCCATCACTGACCTTCAGCCAAAAGCCCAGCAGAAGAGCTCCATTTTGTAGGCCCTACAAACTGTCTTAAGTTCCATCAGGGACTTGATCTCATTAGGGAGCTTGTTCTACCAGATTGTGGCTACAGTAGAAAAGGATCTGGCTCTTGTTGAGGCCAGGCAGACTTCTTTGGGGCCAGGGATCGCCAGTCTGTTGGAGTTGATAGAGTGTGTCAGTCTTCTGGGGGTATGGACAAGTAGAATCATAGAATAATAGAGTTGGAAAGGACCTCTTGGGTCATCTAGTCCAACCCCCTGCACTATGCAGGACACTCATATCCCAATCTCTCATCTACTGTAACCTGCCACCCCTTTGCCTTCACAGAATCAGCCTCTCCGTCAGATGGCTATCTAGCTTCTGTTTAAAAATTTTCAAAGATGGAGAACCTACCACCTCCCGAGGAAGCCTGTAGATGGTCCTTGAGATACACAGGACCCAGACCTGTTCTCTAAACTGAAAACTCCTAAACTGTTCAGTGTTTCCTCATAGGGAAAGTGCTCCAACTACTTAATCATCTAAGTTGCCTGCTCACCTCTGTACTTTTTCCAGCTCTGCAATGCGTTTTTTAGATATGGTGACTGGATACGGTGAGTAACTACACAGTATTCCAAATGAGGCTGCACCCTAGATTGATACTGGAGCATTACAATATTGGCCATTTTATTCTCAATCTCTTTCCTAATAATCCCTAACACCATTGCAGCAGACTGGGTTGGAACTTTCATTGAGCTATCCATTATGACCCCAAGATATTTTTCCCTTTTACCCTCAGCAAGTTCTGACCCATTTAACCTGTCCTTGAAGTTGGGATTTTTTTGGGTCCTGATGTACATCACCTTACAAAACTAAGCCTGATCCACACCAGTAAGACAATTACGTACACTGGACCTGATAACCAGGTCTCTTGAGGGGATCCTGTCTGATTTATAACTGCTGTTACTGTGAGTGGTCTTTACACATGTCGGTTATACATATGCCTTGGGTGAATAATAAGCTTACTTTCCACCGTTTTCTACAGCTTGTAGAAGTAGGAACTGCTGGCTTAGGTTTTAACTCCCAACAGGATGCAAGTAAATTGCCCAAACAATCACACTATATTTTAGGAATCATTTTTGACAAAGTAATAGGGTTTCAGTGCAAGGAGGAATGGAAGGAGGAAAAGATTCAGCAGAATAATCAGAGGATGAGTAGTAAGAGTAAGGTATAGTTCTTCTCATGCAGCATCCACCCATGTCTCAAAGAGTAGAAGAGACGGATGCTGTCATTTTTTAGGGGTGGGCATTTGTTATAGCTAATGGGCAAAGATCCTTGTGGACCCCAGACAAAAAACCTGAAGGTTAGCCTTTCAGGAGTGGTTGCTCGGCAAGGGTGCCCAGTAGAGATCCAGTCTTTTTGTGAGGTAGTAAATCAAAGGGATCCATGGAGAAAAAGATTGGGAGTAATTATCTTTGCAAGCTGTGATATACTTGAATATTTCTTTTCCTGTTGCCAATACAAAGCTTGGGTTAAGCCCTAAGTGTTGCCTGAAAAGTAAGAGCCAAAGGGATCTTGGTCTATATGGCCATTAGCCTGTACCTTTGGAAGAGCCGCTGAACCAAGGGCCAGGTCAAGATGTGGCTGCTGTTTTGTTCGGTTTTTTTTTTTTTTAAATAATTTTTAAAAAATTGTCGTGAGCCACTTTGGGGAGAAAAGAGAGGTGCAGATGGTTAAAGAAATGAATAATAGAATCATAGAGTTGGAAGGGACCATACAGGCCATCTAGTCCAACCCCCTGCTCAACGCAGGATCAGCCCTAAGCATCCTAAAGCAGTGGTCCCCAACCTGCGGGCCGCGACCCGGCGCCGGGCCGCAAAGGCCATGGCGCCGGGCCGCAGCTCCCTCTCCTCGCCCCCCCCGCAGTAAAAAACTTCCCAGGCCGCAAGCTTGCAGCCCGGGAAGCTACTTACTGCGGGAGGGCGGGGAGAAGGAATCGGGGCCGGGCTGTGCCCGAGCAGGCCGCGCCCGCGCGGCCCGATCCGCAGGCGCGGCTCGCGGGTGCGGCCTGATCCGCGGGTGTGGCTCGCGGGCACGGCCCGATCTGCGGGAGTGGCTTCCGGGCGCGGCCCGATGCGCGGGCGCGGCCCGCGGGCGCGGCTCGATGCGCAGGCGCAGCCCGCGGGCGCGGCCAGAAGCGTGGGCATGGCCCACGCGGGCCCCGCAGGCACGGCCCGATGCCCTGCCAGTCCCCAGCCTAATAAAGGTTGGGGACCACTGTCCTAAAGCATCCAAGTAAAGTGTGTATCCAACCTTTGCTTGAAGACAGCCAGTGAGGGGGAGCTCACCACCTCCTTAGGCAGCCTATTCCACTGCTGAACTACTCTGACTGTGAAAAATATTTTCCTGATATCTAGCCTATATCGTTGTACTTGAAGTTTAAACCCATTACTGCGTGGCCTCTCCTCTGCAGCCAACAGAAACAGCATCCTGCCCTCCTCCAAGTGACAACCTTTCAAATACTTAAAGAGGGCTATCATGTCCCCTCTCAACCTCCTTTTCTCCAGGCTGAACATTCCCAAGTCCCTCAACCTATCTTCATAGGGTTTGGTCCCTTGGCCCCAGATCATCTTCGTCGCTCTCCTCTGTACCCTTTCAATTTTATCGACGTCCTTCTTGAAGTGAGGCTCCAGAACTACACACAGTACTCCAGGTGTGGTCTGACCAGTGCCGTATACAATGGGACTATGACATCTTGTGATTTTGATGTGATGCCACTGTTGATACAGCCCAAAATGGCATTTGCCTTTTTTACCGCTGCATCACACTGCCTGCTCATGTTTAGTTCACCATCCACAAGTACCCCAAGGTCTCGTTCACACACAGTGTTACCTAGAAGCGTATCCCCCATCCAGTAGGATTGCTTTTCATTTTTTTGACCCAGATGCAGAACTTTACACTTATCTTTATTAAATTGCATCTTGTTCTTATTTGCCCATTTTTCCATTGTGTTCAGATCTCGTTGAACTCTGTCTCTATCTTCCAAAGTATTTGCCAGTCCTCCCAATTTGGTGTCATCTGCAAACTTGATGAGTAGTCCCTCCACCCCCTCATCTAGATCATTAATAAATATGTAAAAAAGTACCGGGCCGAGCACCGAGCCCTGAGGTACCCCGCTACTCACCTCTCTCCAGTCTGATGAAACACCATTGACAACAACTCTTTGAGTGTGGTTCTCTAACCAATTCCCTATCCACCTAACTATTTGAAAATCCAGATTGCAGTCCTTCAACTTATCCATCAGAACATCATGGGGAACCTTGTCAAAAGCTTTACTAAAATCCAAGTAAATGACATCAACTGAATTTCCCCGATCCAGCAAACCTGTTACTTGGTCAAAAAAGGAAACCAGGTTGGTCTGGCAGGACCTGTTGGAGACAAATCCATACTGACTTCCTTGGATCACCAAATTGTCCACCAGATGTTTGCAGATCGCTCTCTTTAATATCTGCTCCATTATCTTCCCCACAACAGAGGTCAGACTCACTGGTCTGTAGTTTCCCGGGTCATCCTTCCTCCCTTTTTTGAAGATCGGAATAACGTTTGCTCTCTTCCAGTCCTCCGGGACATCTGCAGTCCTTAAAGAGGTTTCGAAGATGATGGACAAGGGCTGTGCATGTTCTCTGGAAAGTTCTTTGAGTACTCTCGGGTGCATTTCATCCGGACCAGGGGATTTGAACTCATCCAGTGCAGCTAAATGCTTCTCGACAACCTCTCTATCCATGTTAACCTGCCACCCAGACTCTATCCTTTTGCTACGGCCATCTCTAGATGTGCCTAAACCCTTTGACCTGTGGGAAAAAACAGATGTAAAATAGGCACTAAGCCTTTCTGCTTTCTCTGCATCTTCCGTTAGAGTTTGTCCATCCGCACCCAACAGTGGGCCTATTGCCTCCTTTACTTTACGTTTGCTCCTCACATAACTGAAAAATCTTTTCTTGTTACAATGGGCTTCCCTGGCCAATCTTAGCTCACTCTCAGCTTTGGCCTTTCTGATGATTGATCTTCAGTGCCTAGTAACCTGTAGGTACTCTTCTTTAGAGCTCTGTCCTTCCCTCCATTTCCTGAACATTTTCCTTTTCTTTCTTAGTTCCTCTTGAAGTTTTCTGTTCATCCAAATAGGCTTCTTAGAGCTCCTGCAGTGTTTTCGTCATGACAGTTAGGCAACCCAGGGTACACAGTTGAGGCTCATGTGAGCACGAGTCGGCAAGCCGAGGAGCAGCGATAATTATAAGGATCCAGAGCAAAAGTATGATTTTTGTGCAATTGGATGTATTAACAAAGTAAACCTCTGGATTGGCTCAGAGGAGAAAGACTTGTGGTGGAGAGGATGCATCTTCGGAAGAGGATTTCAAAACCAAATGCCTTCCAAGTAAAGAATGCTGGAATGTGAATTAGAGCACCATTGGCTATAACTTGTCGATCCAGGTTCAGATTTCCAGAGCCTTTTTGTTTGGGACTGGTTACTACTCAGCAACGGGAATAGTACTTTCACTGGATCGAGACTTCTGAACCTGGAGGGAGACCATACTTGATTTTCTTCTGCTTTCTATTTGGTTCTTGTGCCAAGGTTTGATCTTTCGATGCCTGAACCAGCTGACCTTTATGAAACTCAATTATACAGACATGGTCTGCTTCTACATTTCTCCTAGCTAGTCGATCTTCCTTTGTTTTGCTTGTGCACCCTCAAGTTCAGGCTCCTTTAATCCTTTTGGTAAACAATTCTTCCAATACGGGTGGACAAGATGTTTTTTTAAGAGGGCAGGACAAGTGAACTGGTAAAGGCTGAAAGGGAAAAGAGATTGAGGCCACAAGATGGAGGGAGAGTAATAATGGCAGAAATGCTTTAAATTGGCAAAAAGTCAGGAGTATGGTGAAAACTTCTATAGGTTTTTTTTTAAATTTATTTGGCATGAAGCCATCCTAAAGCCAAGAATTGTAGCTTGACACAATTGATCGTGGCACTCATATTCGTTCTCTTTCTGTGCCTTATTTTATTTATTTATTTATTTATTTATTTACTTACTTACTTACTTACTTACTTATTATATTTATATACCGCCCTCCCGGAGGCTCAGGGTGGTTTACATAGAACATAAGAACAATACATGAAACAGTCTATAACATATGAATAACCAAAGAGGAGCAAGACATCCAGCAAGTCTCCGAAGGGCTCGTAGAGCCCAAGGATGCACCTGCGGCTGTGGCATCTGGCGGTTTGAATTCCGTGGCAGCGGAGGAGCAAGAACAGCGCTCCACAACATGCAAACCCGCCAGGGAGCAGCGCCGCCCCACCAAGTCGTCTGCCTCAGCATCTATGGGCGAGGGCTCTGATCCGGGCACCAGTTCTAAGGACACCATGTGAGGAGGTGTTCCTGTGGGCCTCTATCAGGATGCAGACTCACTTCCTGGCGTAGATTTTGGTAAAGTAACTGTGATGACGGGAAAGTTCAACCCTACCCCCAGACTTTCTTCAGCTCCTGCAGAATTCTATGCAGGCTGAAATTGCTAAGTTTTACAAACAACATTTGCCTACATTTCCCAGGGCATCTCGCTCTCGCTCCTCATCTCCTGAGGCTAACACCAGCAGGACAAGGTCCTCTTCTCATCAGGATCATCCCAGGGCTAAATGGCCTACCAAGGCCACCCAAAAATGTCCATACTATTCTCCTAATCAGCTCTCAGATACCTCTGAAGCCTGGAAGCTAGGGAGAGAGAAGGAGGTGAACTTATCACCAATGAGAAGGAGGTGGAGCCTATTCAGGTTCTATAACAGACTGAGAGGTTTTTCAATGCTGAAGACTTTCAATTCCTGTTGAATAAATCCATTTCCATACTTGATTTAAAACAGTCAGGTAATGAGGAACCTCCCACCAAACAAACCAGAAAATTCAATAGTCCTAAGGGTAGCAGGGAATTCTTTCCAAAGCTAGAAACTAATTTGAAGAATTTTCCCATGCCAGAATCCTTCGAAAGGTAGATCAGGGCTGAGTGGGAAAAACGTCTGGTGACTGAGCCTCCAGGGAGGGCAGTATATAAATATAATAATTAAATAAATAAAAAATAAACAGTTTCCTTCATTTATAAAGAAAATGTATGCTCTTCCTGACTATGCCGAGTCATTCTTGCAGGTACCAACCATTGACAAACCAGTTGCAGCTTTACAGACTTCAGGTTTGGTTTCTGAATATTGTGAAGGGTACCCGAGAGACCTAATGGACAGAAAGTCAGAAGCAGCTGTTTGCAAGGCTCATAAGGCTATGGCCATTGCCGTCAGAGTGGCTACTTCTGCTTCCACGGTTGCTAGGGCTTCCGTGGCATGGTGTAAGAAGTTACTGACCCTCATCCCTGAGTCAGAGGGCCGCATTCAGGAAGGCACAAATAGACTCCTTAAGGCTTCGGCATACAATGCAGATGCCTGTAACCATGGCTTCCATTACTGTAGCTCGACACTTATTATGGCTGAGGGCCTAGCAGGCCGATCCACATTCCAAAACAACTGTCACAGCCTATCCCTTTCAGGGGGACAAGCTCTTCAGGACGGCCCAGAATAGGGTGCTCATTGAGACCAGAGACAATTAAAAGGCATTGCTCTGGTGCATTCGCAGAGATGGAAAACCCTTTCCGTCCTCCTACCGTTCTCAAAATTCTGGCTCCAGGTACAGGCTGGAAGGAAAAAGGGGCTCCTGGAGCCAAGGTAGACAGAATTATCAGAGGGGGGGGGATCAGGCTATAAGTAACCAATTCAGACAGGGCGTACAGAGTGCCTAGAAGGCGAAAATAAATCCCCTAGGGCGTGACTACCAATTCCAGTGGGTGGGTGGCTCCTAAAGTTTCAACAGGCCTGGTTAGAAGCCACGGAACTCTTGGGCTCAGGAAGTCGGTTCCCAGGGATACAAAATAGAATTTTGGCAACTTCCCTCAGATTGGTTTTCCTCCTCACCACTATCAAATAATCCAGTAAAAGGAAATAGTACCCTAGAAGCAATTGAGCACCTCCTAAGTATAAGGGCCATAGAACTTGTACCACCTCAGGAACAGGTGAACGCCTGTTTACAGTTCCCAAAAAGAACAGGGACTGGAGATCCATTCTAGATCTCAACACATTTATTCATATAAAGAGGTTTAGCATGGAGACCCTCTGCTCTATCGCAGAAGCACTTCAATAGGGCAAGTTCCTTACGTCTTTGGATCTACAGGAGGCATACCTCCACGTGCCCAGCTTTTAGGCCCAAAGATGTCTCTGAGTTTATTAAAGTTTGCCCTACGAAAATCCAACATCCGCATCTGGCTACAAGCTTCCTTGGCTCCCCATCTCAAAAGGAATTCTATGAGGACACGGTCACTTCCCCCTAGGGTCCCCACCTCCTTCACCTCATCCACCAACTCTTGCCTGTTGGTCAGGTTGGGGACCACTGGTCTAAGTGATGGCATTAACCTCAGATATGCAGATGATACCACTCTAATAGCAGAAAGCGAAGAGGAACTAAAGAGCCTCTTGATGCGGGTGAAGGAGGAGAGTTCAAAAGTTGGCTTGAAACTCAGCAACAAGAAAATGAAGATCATGGCATCCAGCCCTCTCAATTCCGGGCAAATAGATGGGGAAGAAATGGAGGTAGTGTCAGATTTTATTTTCATAGAATCATAGAATCATAGAGTTGGAAGGGGCCATACAGGCCATCTAGTCCAGTATGGCTGAACCTCTTGTGGGTTCATCTACCATTTGATAAATGAAATTGTCAGCTAGGCAGATCAGAAACTTGCATGACTGAGGACGCTTCGCAGAGTTTGTTTCCCAGCACACATCTGGGAAATTGAAGTCACCCATGATGACAAGGTCCTGCCGCTTGGATATTTTCTCAAGCTGCTCACAAAGTGCAGCATCCACGTCCTCTCGTTGGTCAGGCGGTCGGTAGCAGACACCACCACACTGTTTGTTTTCCCCTCGCTTATTTTCACCCAGATGCTTTCCACTGTAGATATGCTCTCCTTCACTAGAATTTCCTGACAGGTAAGCCCTTTCCTCACATACAGTGCCACTCCTCCACCTCTTCGATCTATTCTGTTTTTTCTGAACAGTTCATATCCATCCACCATTACATTCCAGTCATGAGAATCATTCCACCAAGTTTCTGTGATGCCTACTAGATCATACCTTTCCATCAGCATGAGCAGTTCCAGCTCTTCCTTTTTATTGCCCATGCTTCGAGCGTTAGTATAAAGAGTCAGACATGACCCGGTGCTTGCACAGGGGATACCTTTACCTTTTTAGATCATTCTTTATATAGTCAAGGGGATGAATCATGGGGCAGGCAGGCATAGCTTCGTAGACAAAAGGTCTCAGCTGCCATCTCTTGCAATACCAGGACCTTCTCTAAGACAGAGTTTCATAAAACCCTAGGTTTTCTTGATGTCCCTGGAAGGGTTTCCCAAATGGGTGGGAGTTAATTAATTTTTAATATATTTTTAAAATTTGTTAAACATTTTTTCAGGTGATAATACCATATATGGGCATGTCCATCCTCCCGCCCTTCCCAAAACAGTCAATGGAAGGGGAGGGGTCCTGGGTGGGCATGCACATAACTATTCTTCCTAACTTAATTCTGCACAATTGTTCCACTTCCAGGATTTCTTGAAGTCTGAAGAATGGTTAAGGGGTTTCTCAACAGTAAAAAAGTGGGACGAGGCTGCCCTGAGGAGATGTTACACCTGAAGTGCTTGGGTTTGTTTATTTCATTAGTGGAGTGCATTTGGTATAGCTGAGCCCTCAAGGAAAATGACCATTTAGAGTGAGTTTTCCAGTGGTTGTTTTCAGCTATTCTGTCATTCGTATATGGATTGGGTCTGAATTTTGACTATCTGAAATGACCCCAAAAATCCTAAATATTTTTCAGGACTGCTGTATAGCAGGATTACAGTCTTTATAAATAACCTCTGGGTGGAGTTGCTGCTTGCAGAAAGCATTTAAGGAGACAGGGAGCCTTTTAAATACCTTTGGATTGCACTCGTGGCCTGCAAAAGGGTTTTAAAGCGACCACATTTTCTTTAAATGCCTTTCCTTCCTTCCATTAAAAGAAGTGAAGGGTGATAGCACTTTATCTGAGGGCCCATAGAATTGCATCCTGTGATCCAATTTTTTAAAAACTTGGCTGTGCTTCAAATTTGGTGCCTCTACCTTTTTCCATTATATCCTATGGGAACCATTTGTTGTTGTTGTTAGGTGCGAAGTCATGTCCGACCCATCGCAACCCTATGGACAATGATCCTCCAGACCTTCCTGTCTGCTACCACAGTGGTCCCCAACCACCGGGCTGCAGCCCGATGCCGGGCCACAAAGGCCCTGGCACCAGGCCGCGGCTCCCTCTGCTCCCCCCCCCCCACAGTAAGAAACTTCCCAGGCCGCAAGCAAATCAGCTGCAAAAGCGGCCGATTAGCTTGAGGCCCGGCAAGCTTCTTTGGGGGGGTGGGGGGGGAAGCAGGGCCGCGCATGCGCGGCCAGGCGGCCAGGCGATTGCCCTCCCCGCTGCTGCCAGTCCGCAGCCTGTAAAAGGTTGCGGACCACTGCTCTACCATTCCCCGGAGTCCATTTAAGTTTGCACCTAGTGCTTCAGTCACTCCATCCCGCCACCTCATTCTCTGTTGTCCCCTTCTTCTTTTGCCCTCAATCGCTCCCAGCATTAGGCTCTTCTCCAGGGAGTCCTTCCTTCTCATGAGTTGTCCAAAGTATTTGAGTTTCATCTTCAGGATCTGGCCTTCTAAGGAGCAGTCAGTGCTGATCTCCTCTAGGACTGACCAGTTAGTTCGCCTTGCAGTCCAAGGGAATCGCAAGAGTCTTCTCTAGCACCAGAGTTCAAAAGCCTCAATTCTTTGACGCTCAGCCTTCCTTATGGTCCAACTTTCACAGCCATACATTGCAACTGGGAATACCATAGCCTTGACTAAATGCACTTTTGTTGGCAGGGTGATGTCTCTGCTTTTTAGGATGCTGTCTAGATTTGCCATAGCTTTCGTACCCAGGAGCAAGCATCTTTAATTTCTTTGCTGCAGTCCCCATCTGCAGTGGTCTTGGAGCCCAGGAAAATAAAATCTGTCACTACCTCCATTTCTTCCCCATCTATTTGCCAGGAATTGAGAGGGCCAGATGCCATGATCTTTGTTTTCTTGATGTTGAGTTTCAAGCCAACTTTTGCACTCTCATCCTTCACCCGCATCAACAGGCTCTTTAGTTCCTCTTCACTTTCTGCCATTAGAGTGGTATCATCTGCATATCTGAGGTTGTTGATATTTCTCCCTGCAACCTTGATCCCAATTTGTGACTCCTCTAATCCCGCATTTCTCATGATGTGCTCCGCATACAAGTTAAATAGGCAAGGCGACAGTATACTGCCTTGCCAAACTCCTTTCTCAATTTTGAACCAATCAGTGATTCCATATTCAGTTCTCACTGTTGCTTCTTGACTTGCATATAAGTTTCTCAAGAGACAAATAAGATGCTCTAGTATTCCCATCTCTTTAAGAACTTGCCACAATTTGTTGTGCTCCACACAAATAAAGGCTTTAGCATAGTCAATGAAGCAGAAGTAGATGTTCTTCTGGAACTCCCTACTTTCTCCATGATCCAGCGTATATTGGCAATTTGATCTCTAGTTCTTCTGCCTCTTCGAAATCCTGCCTGTACTTCTGGAAATTCTCGGTCCACATATTGCTGGAGCCTAGGTTGTAGGATTTTCAGCATAACTTTGCTAGCATGAGAAATGAGTGCAATGGTGCGGTAGTTTGAACATTCTTTGGCATTGCCCTTCTTTGGGATTGGAATGTAAACTGACCTTTTCCAATCCTATGGCCATTGTTGAGTTTTCCAAATTTGCTGGCATATTGAGTGTAGCACTTTTACTGCATCGTCTTAAGATTTTGAATAGTTCAACTGGAATGCTGTCACCACCAGTAGCTTTATTGTTGCTCAGACTTCCTAAGGCCCATTTGACTTCATATTCCAGGATGTCTGGCTCCAGGTTAGTAACTACCCCGTGGTTATTAGGGATGTTAAGCTCGCTCTTGTATAGTTCCTCTGTATAATTTTGCCACCTTTTAAAAATCTCTTCTGCTTCTGTGAGGTCCTTACCATTTTGGTCCTTTATCATACCCATCTTCCCATGAAACGTTCTCTTCATATCTCCAATTTTCTTGAAAAGATCTTTGGTCCTCCTCATTCTATTGTTTTCTTCTATTTGTTTGCACTGTTCATTTAAGAAGGCATTCTTATCTCTTCTAGCTTTTCTCTGGAATTTTGCATTCAATTGGGTGTATCTTTCTCTTTCTCCCTTGCCTTTCACTTCCCTTCTCTCAGCTATTTGTAAAGCTTCTTCAGACAGCCATTTTGATTTCTTGCATTTCTTTTTCTTTGGGATGGTTTTAGTTGCTACCTCTTGTACAATGTTGCGAACCTCCGTCCATAGTTCTTCAGGCACTCTGCATATCAGATCTAATTCTTTAAATCTATTTGTCACCTCTACTGTATATTCGTCGGGGATATGATTTAGTTCATACCTGAATGGCCTAGTGCTTTCCCCTACTTTCTTCAATTTAAGCCTAAATTTTGCAACAAGAAGCTGATGATCTAAACCACAATCAGCTTCTGGTCTTGTTTTTATTGACTGGATAGAACTTCTCCATCTTTGGCTGCAGAGCACATAGTCAATCTGACTTCTGTGTTGACCGTCTGGTGATGTCCATGTGTAGAGTCGTCTCTTGGATTGTTGGAAAAGAGTGTTTGCTATGATCATTGTATTCTCTTGACAAAATTCTACCAGCCTGTGCCCTGCTTCATTTTGTACTCCAAGGCTAAACTTACCTGTTATCCCGGTTATCTTTTGGCTTCCTACGTTAGCATTCCCATCCCCCATGATGATAAGCACATCATTTTTTGGCATTGTTTCTAGAAGGTGTTGTAGGGCTTCATAGAACTGGTCAACTTCATCCTCTTCAGCAGCAGTGGTTGGGGCATAGACCTGGATTACTGTGATGTTGAATGGTTTGTCTTGGATTCAAACTGAGATAATTCTGTCATTTTGGGGATTGTATCCCAAGACTGCTTTTCCTACTCTCTTACTGATTATGAAGGCTACTCCATTTCTTCTGCGAGATTCTTGTCCACAGTAGTATACCTGATGGTCATCTGAATTAAATTCACCCATTCCTGTCTGAGTTCACTGATTCCTAAAATGTCGATGTTCAGTCTTGTTTGACCATGTCCAGCTTGCCTTGATTCATGGATCTGAGGTTCCAGGAATAAAAATCTTTACAGCATCGGACTGTCGTTTCACCTCCAGTTACTTCCACAACTGAGCGTCCTTTCGGCTTTGGCCCAGTCGCTTCATTCATTCTGGCGCTACTCGTACTAGCCGTCTGCTCATCCCCAGTAGTAGCATATTGGACACCTTCCGACTTGAGGGGCTTATCTTCCGGCGTCATATCATAGAGTTTTCATGGCAAAGATACTGGAATGTCTTGCCATTTTCTTCTCCAGTGGATCACCTTTTGTCAGAGCTCTCTGCTATGATCTGTCAGTCTTGGGTGGCTCTGCATGGCATAGCTCATAAGCTTCACTGAGCTATGCAAGCCCTCTTGCCACGACAAGGCAGTGATCCTTGAAGGGGGATGGGAACCATACCATAAGGTATATTGGAGCTTGGAAAATATGGGATTTCCCCAATATTTACCATTTCTCAATAACATACCGGTAGTGACATTTTGGGCATATCAAGAAATACTGATATTTTTCTGGCTCACTATACCTGAAGAATACTAATTTTGGATTCCTGAATATTTACCATACCTGAATACAATACTGGTGTTAAGATTCAGGAACATTGAGAAATACCGATATTTTTCAGGTTCAATATACCTGAAAAATACTGATGCTGAGTTGTTGGGGTTTTTTTTGTTGTTTTACACACCCCTACTGAGTTCACTGGACAGAAAAGACCCCCCCCCCTCCCCGATGCTGTAATTTTGGCAGCTTTGCGAGCTTAGCTTTGGTTAAAGTAGCTTCCTGCTCCATGCAAAGTACATGCAAAATACATGCAATTCAAGGCAGCTGAATTGCCTTGTTTATCTTACGAGGGTCAGCTGCTAATGGGTGCCAGAAAGATGGTGGGTGGTGCCCTCCCCCCCACCTTACCTGTGTCTGTTGCTGTTGCCAGATCAGCCACCATACTTAGAAGAATGTAAACATTCCCTGTTTGCTTTTGGATTAAAGATTATGCCTGGTTATATAACTGCATATTCATTCTGCAGCTAAAAATAAAATTGGAAACAAAAAAGTTATTCTTACCTTGCTCGGCAGTGGGCACCTCTCCTTTCTTTATTTTGCCTCTGTCATTTTCATGGACTGTGGGTGTAAAGGCCATATAAGCTGCTGATAGCTGGTGGTTAGGAAACTGAGATGTTGGACTCTTTCCTATGACTCTTGAGTTAAAAAAAAGATGATTACAGGGAGACATGCCTGGGTTTTTAAAAAGTATGCTTAGAATGCAGAAAGTGGATAGAGGGAGCTTTCCTTGTACCTGATGAAATGGATGGACATTATGTTTAGGAAGAACTACAGAAATACTGAACAAGTAATTAGATCAGGTTTTCTCAACCAGAGTTTTGTGCATGATCATACTACTTCTGTAGTTTCTTGAAGACTGAAGAATGTTTCAGGGATTTCTTGACAGTAAAAAAGTTGAAAAAGGCTGAATTAGATTGTAGAATTTGCTGCCAGTGGATGTAGTGATAACTCTGAGCATACATGCCTTTAAAAAGGGAATTAGACAGATTCACGGAGGATGGGTCAGTCTATAACACGCTATTTTTATATATATATACACACACACACACACACACACACACATACATACATATATACATACATACATACATATATATATACAGCGTGTTATAGACTGACCCATCCTCTGTGAGTCTGTCTGCCTGCCTGCCTGCCTGCCTACCTACCTACCTATAGTGTTAAACATTTATCGTGTTACAACCATCTATGGTCATGTCATTCCCCCCCCCCTCCAAAAATGGCAACTGAGAGGGGGTAGGAAGAGGAAGGGACGTGTACACAGCTATGCTTCTCTGCATATTCTGCACCATCGTGCCACTCCTGTGGTTTCCGGAAGCCTGAAGAATGTTTCAGGAATTTCTCAATGGTGAAAAAGTTGAGAAAGGCTGGTCTATAGCTGTTAGCCATAGTGACTGAAGGGAACCTCCATATTCAGGAGGCAGTAAAGACATTCGATACCAATGTTTGGAGGCAATATCAGGGAAGGCCTTGGTTCTTCGGGCCTTTCTGTTGGCCTTGTAGGACAGCTGCTCAGGTGATTTGCAAAGCAGGATGCTGTACTAGATAGGCAGCTAATCCGACCCAGCAAGAGTTGTCATTTTTTCTTTAATAAGTTCTCTATTTGAAACTTCCCTCAGCAGCAAGTTCAGTACATACTTGGAGGTAAACCCAAACTCCTCAAATCTACGGATCACTACCCATTTGTGATGGTCCATGTGGGAACGAATGACATGTCCGTGAATACCATCACTCCTGTTAAAACAGACTATCAAGATCTAGGGAGAAAGCTCAAGCAAATGGGGACACAAGTGGTATTCTCTTCAATCTTGCCTGTCAAGGGAAGAGGAATGCGTTGGGAGAGGAAGATAATGGAGGTGAATCAGTGGCTGAGTAGTTGGTGCCGGCAGGAGAGATTTGGTTTCTGGGACCATGGGATAGGCTTTCTTGAGGAAGGTACCTGATGGACTGCACTTATTGAAGTTGGGGAAGAATGTGTTTGGCAGGAACCTGGGGAGATTCATCAGGAGAGCTTTAAACTGAAGCCACAAGGGGAAGGAGACGTTCAACGAGTGTAAGGAAGGAGACCAATCGGGGACAGCCCAACCAGGAAGGCCAGCTCATAGGGAACCAAAAGTAAAAGGATTCAGATGCCTTTATACTAACGCCCGAAGCATGGGCAATAAGAAGGAAGAGCTGGAACTTCTCATGCTGATGTAAAGGTATGATCTAGTAGGCATCACAGAAACTTGGTGAAATGATTCTCATGACTGTAATGTAATAGTGGATGGATATGAACTGTTCAGAAAAAACAGAATAGATCGAAGAGGGGGAGGAGTGGCACTATGTGAGGAAAGGGCTTACCTGTCAGGAAATTCTATTGAAGGAGAGTATATCTACAGTGGAAAGCATCTGGGTGAAAATAAGCGAGGGGAAAACAAACAATGTGGTGGTTGGTGTCTGCTACCAACCGCCTGACCAACGAGAGGAAATATCCAAGCGGCAGGACCTTGTCATCATGGGTGACTTCAATTTCCCAGATGTGTGCTGGGAAACAAACTCTGCAAAGCGTCCTCAGTCATGCAATTTTCTGACCTGCCTGGCTGACAATTTCATTTATCAAACTAGAAATTAAGCCCGCTGTGGAATGAATACAGCGGGCGCTAGAGAACCTGTAAGTATGTGTGGCCACGGGTCCGGCGGTCGCGGCGAGTTCTGGGTCAGTTGGCATCATTCCGAGGCATGCCGAGCCATTCTGAGCCATTCTGAGGCAGCGGTAGGGTGGGTGGGTGTGGGTGGTGAGGGGCGACGGGGCCGAGGGCAGGCATGCGGCGCAGTTGGCGCATGGCTGTTGGTTGGGGGGGCGGAGCGGGGGGGTGGTAGATTTGGAGATGAAGCACACATGCGTGGAGCTCAGGTTCATTTGAGGTTCAGCTCAGGTGAGGAAAGTCTTGCGTCCGGGCGGGTCGGGCAGGCTGTCGGCGGCCATGTGGCTGCACGGTTGAGACGTCGGGGAAACAGGTAGGCTCGCGTACGGCAAAGGGGTGGGCTCTCGAGGGTCCGGTGGGGCGAGGGGAGCGGAGGGTGGGGGTGGTGATTCGCGAGGCGTGGGAATGGGTGTGGGGGGTGGGAGGAGCGGGGGAATCATCATCGTGTGTTCGCGGGTGCGTTTGGTGGGTGAGCTTACTGTGAGGCGGCTGGTGATGGTGTTGGTGGCGCGATCGGGAAGGGCATCCTGCGTAGGAGGGCCGCGGGGAGGCTGCTCAACGGCCCCCGTGCAGCGATGTCGGTCGTTGGTGGAGTGTGTGTTGAAAGGGCGCCGCGGCGAAGAAGCGGCGGCCCTGCTCCTTTGCCACCGCCGAACCATCTGGGCAGCCAGTCCAGCGTGGGCCAAGTGGCAGTCAGAGGGGCCCAATCAGGAGCCGCTTTTTGGGCCCCTCCGAGTTTTTATAGCGGACTGGTCCCGCCCTAACTCTTCCCCGGAAGCCCTTAGCCTTTTATTTAATCCACTCCGCAGGAGCGGTTTAAAGATGGTAGATGAATCCACAAGAGGTTCAGCCATACTGGACTTAATACTGACCAGCAGGCAAGAGTTCCGATTCCCTCTCCCCGCCCTCCCGCAGTAAGAAGCTTCCCGGGCCGCAAGCTTGCGGCCTGGGAAGTTTTTTACTGCGGAGGGGGCGGGGAGAGGGAGCCGCGGCCCGGCGCCATGGCCTTCGCGGCCCGGCACCGGGCCGCAGCCCGCAGGTTGGGGACCACTGTCCTAAAGCATCCAAGAAAAGTGTGTATCCAACCTTTGCTTGAAGACTGCCAGTGAGGGGGAGTTCACCACCTCTTTAGGCAGCCTATTCCACTGCTGAACTACTACTCTGACTGTGATTTTTTTCCCTGATATCTAGCCTATATCGTTGTAGTATAAACCCATTACTGCGTGTCCTCTCCTCTGCAGCCAACGGATACAGCATCCTGCCCTCCTCCACATGACAACCTTTTAAATACTTAAAGAGGGCTATCATGTCCCCTATCAACCTCCTTTTCTCCAGGCTGAACATTCCCAAGTCCCTCAACCTATCTTCATAGGGCTTGGTCCCTTGGCCCCAGATCATCCTTGTCGCTCTCCTCTGTACCCTTTCAATTTTATCTACGTCCTTTTTGAAGTGAGGCCTCCAGAACTGCACACAGTACTCCAGGTGTGGTCAGACCAGTGCCGTATACAATGGGACTATGACATCTTGTGATTTTGATGTGATGCCCCTGTTGATACAGCCCAAAATGGCATTTGCCTTTTTTACCGCTGCATCACACTGCCTGCTCATGTTTAGTTTACAATCCACAAGTACCCCAAGGTCTTGTTCACACACAGTGTTACCTAGAAGCGTATCCCCCATCCAGTAGGCATGCTTTTCATTTTTCTGACCCAGATGCAGAACTTTACACTTATCTTTATTAAATTGCATCTTGTTCTTATTTGCCCATTTTTCCATTGTGTTCAGATCTCATTGACCTCTGTCTCTATCTTCCGGAGTATTTGCCAGTCCTCCCAATTTGGAGTCATCTGCAAACTTGATGAGTAGTCCCTTCACCCCCTCATCTAGATCATTAATAAATATGTTAAAAAGTACCGGGCCGAGCACCGAGCCCTGAGGTACCCCGCTACTCACCTCTCTCCAGTCTGATGAAACACCATTGGCAACAACTCTTTGAGTGCGGTTCTCTAACCAATTCCCTATCCACCTAACTATCTGAAAATTCAGATTGCAGTCCTTCAACCTATCCATCAGAACATCATGGGGAATCTTATCAAAAGCTTTACTAAATCCAAGTAAACTACATCATCCAAATTTCCACGATCCAGCAAACCTGTTACTTGATCAAAAAAGGAAACCATGGTGGTCTGACAGGACCTGTTGGAGACAAATCCATGCTGACTTCCTTGGATCACCAAATTGTCCTCCAGATGTTTGCATATCGCTCCCTTTAATATCTGCTCTATTATCTTCCCCACAACAGAGGTCAGACTCACTGGTCTGTAGTTTCCCGGGTCATCCTTTCTCCCTTTTTTGAAGATCGGAATAACATTTGCTCTCTTCCAGTCCTCCGGGACATCTCCTGTCCTTAAAGAGGTCCGGAAGATGATGGTGCTTGTATTTCTTTTTTATTCTTTTTATACTCTTACTAGAAATTAAGCCCACTGTAGAAGAAAGACAGCGGGCACTAGAGAATGGGGAGGTATTCGCATTGGCCACTTGGCCTTGGAGTGACACTCGGCCCTCTGAGTTTTTATCTCGGACAGTGCCCGACCTTTCTCCTCCCTCTTAGGGCTTACACTTTTATTTATTCCGCTCCGCAGAAGCGGTTAAAGATATATATAGATGGTATATAACACCTAAGGTTGATCATAAGTGGTTTGTTGTTGTTGTTTTGTTTTTCTTATGTGATGAACTATTAGTTAAAATTGTTGAACTATTAAAAAAAGATAAAACTGACAGCTATAGGCACAGAAAAACAATTGAAGAATTCTAAGAACAATGGAATCTTTGGAGTATTTGGCAAAATAAAACTTCACACAAATGTGGACTTTGGGGGAGGGGTAGAGGGAGGAGTGATATTGTAACTATAGATATTCTTTCCTTGTTTCTTTCTGTATCTATCTCTATAAAATATATATTTTAAAAAAACAGCAGTACTTTTGGTGTCTACGGATGTGGAGGTCAAAGACGTGGAACAACCTCCTTGATTGTAGCAAAAGCAGTAACTTTATTTATTATATTTATTTATATACCGCCTTCCCCTGAGGCTCAGGGTGGTTTACATGGAACTGGAATAAAAACAGTACAGATAACATGATAAATTGAACAGTAGTGAAAGAGTCATAACAGGAGAACAGTAACATAATGGAACAAACATAGTGAGAACACCCCATTTATACTGTAACATACTGACAGGCCCATAGGATGGTCGTGTTTGTGGTGGTTCTCATACGAGGGGGGCTCAGGGGAATTCAGGTCAACCTCAACCAAAAGCCTGATGGAAGAGGTATTTTTTGCAGGTCCTACTGAACTGTTTAAGCTCTGCTAGGGCTCTGATCTCCTCTGGAAGGTCATTCCACAAGGTGGGGGCCAGGATGAAGAAGTCTCTGGCCCTGTTTGAGGTCAAGCAAGCTTCCCTGGGGCCAGGGATTACTAGTTAGTTGGTAGTAGTAGAGTGTAAGGCTCTCTGAGGGGTGTAGGCAGAGAGGCGATCCCTTAGGTACACTGGGCAGCTCTGATTGCTCGGTCGAGGTGGCAGCCTGGAGGTATAAAACAAAGAGGTAGCCGATGACCCTGATTGCCAACAAGTTTGATGCTATTGCTGTTGCCATTTGGATTGTTAGACTAGGTTGTGGTCCTTCCTGGACTCAACACAAACAATAAGAACTAGTTTTCCAGAAAGTGAAAGGATTTTTGGCAGCAGTCCATATTAGTGTTGTTCAAACTTACGATTAGAAGGGTGTGTATGGCTTATTTGCTTGCATTTTTCCCTCACTACCTTCTAACGCACATATACAAATATCCCTTATATAGGGTCAGACCACTAGTTTGTCCAGTAGCTGGGGCTCTCCAGGGGCTCAAGAGAAAAAAAAGCTTTCCCTTAGATCTGCTGCTGGAGATGTTGTGGATTTAACTTGGAGGAACTCAGGTTGAGCTGTACAATAAAATAATGTAAAACTTGTTAATTATTTATTATAGTGCACAATTAAAAACAGAATAAAAACTTCATTAAAACTATACAGAACTAACAGCACATAAGACTAAACGCGTTTCGACCCTACTGGGTCTTCCTCAGTGGTCAGAACTGTGATAGTACACTCTATATAGAAAATATCTATATTAAACATGAGATACACTCTCAGCACAGAATTATATAATAGCGAAAAATGGTGACCCTAGGCATATATCATAGGAGGTGGTCTCCAAAAAGGATAAAATTTACATATATTGGTTGGAGCCATAATTTACAGATCCCATTCAACAACTCTGCTACACTTTATAAAGAGTTTAATATAGATATTTTTTTATATAGAGTTATCACAGTTCAGACCACTGAGGAAGACACAGTAGGGTCGAAACGCATTTAGACTTATATGCTGTTAGTTCTGTATAGCCAGTTTGGTGTAGTGGTTAGGAGTGTGGACTTCTAATCTGGCATGCCAGGTTCGATTCTGCGCTCCCCTACATGCAACCAGCTGGGTGACCTTGGACTCGCCACAACACTGATAAAACTGTTCTGACCGGGCAGTGATATCAGCGCTCTCTCAGCCTCACCCATAGAATCATAGAGTTGAAAGGGGCCATACAGGCCATCTAGTCCAACCCCCTGCTCAACGCAGGATTAGCCCTAAGCATCCTAAAGCATCCAAGAAAAGTGTGTATCCAACCTTTGCTAGAAGACTGCCAGTGAGGGGGAGCTCACCACCTCCTTAGGCAGCCTATTCCACTGCTGAACTACTCTGACTGTGAAAAATTTTTTCCTGATATTTAGCCTATATCGTTGTACTTGAAGTTTAAACCCATTACTGCGTGTCCTCTCCTCTGCAGCCAACAGAAACAGCATCCTGCCCTCCTCCAAGTGACAACCTTTCAAATACTTAAAGAGGGCTATCATGTCCCCTCTCAACCTCCTTTTCTCCAGGCTGAACATTCCCAAGTCCCTCAACCTATCTTCATAGGGCTTGGTCCCTTGGCCCCAGATAATCCTCATCGCTCTCCTCTGTACCCTTTCAATTTTATCGACGTCCTTCTTGAAGTGAGGCCTCCAGAACTGCACACAGTACTCCAGGTGTGGTCTGACCAGTGCCGTATACAATGGGACTATGACATCTTGTGATTTTGATGTGATGCCCCTGTTGATACAGCCCAAAATGGCATTCGCCTTTTTTACCGCTGCATCACACTGCCTGCTCATGTTTAGTTTACAATCCACAAGTACCCCAAGGTCTCGTTCACACACAGTGTTACCTAGAAGCGTATCCCCCATCCAGTAGGCATGCTTTTCATTTTTCTGACCCAGATGCAGAACTTTACACTTATCTTTATTAAATTGCATTTTGTTCTCATTTGCCCATTTTTCCATTGTGTTCAGATCTCGTTGAACTCTGTCTCTATCTTCTGGAGTATTTGCCAGTCCTCCCAATTTGGAGTCATCTGCAGTCATCTCTTCCAGTCCTCCGGGACATCTCCAGTCCTTAAAGAGGTTCCGAAGATGATGGATAAGGGCTGTGCAAGTTCTCTGGAAAGTTCTTTGAGTACTCTCGGGTGCATTTCATCCGGACCAGGGGATTTGAACTCATCCAGTGCAGCTAAATGCCTCTCGACAACCTCTCTATCCATGTTAACCTGCCACCCAGACACTGTCCTTTGGCTATGGCCATCTCTAGATGTGCCTAAACACTTTGACCTGTGGGAAAAAACAGATGTAAAATAGGCACTAAGCCTTTCTGCTTTCTCTGCATCTTCCGTTAGAGTTTGTCCATCCGCACCCAACAGTGGGCCTATTGCCTCCTTTACTTTACGTTTGCTCCTCACATAACTGAAAAATCTTTTCCTGTTACAATGGGCTTCCCTGGCCAATCTTAGCTCACTCTCAGCTTTGGCCTTTCTTATGATTGATCTACAGTGCCTAGTAACCTGTTGGTACTCTTCTTTAGAGCTCTGTCCTTCTCTCCATTTCCTGAACATTTTCCTTTTCTTTCTTAGTTCCTCTTGAAGTTCTCTGTTCATCCAAATAGGCTTCTTAGAGCTCCTGCAGTGTTTTCGTCTTTCTGGGATAGTCATTGATTGAGCATGCAATAGCTCCTGTTTGAGTAGCGCCCACCAGGGTGTCTGTTGTGGGGAGAGGAAAGGGAAGGCGACTGTAAGCCGCTTTGAGCCTCCTTCGGGTAGGGAAAAGCGGCATATAAGAACCAACTCTTCTTCTTTTTATGAAGTTTTTATGCTGTTTTTAATTGCGCACTATAATAAATAATTAACAAGTTTTACATTATTTTATTGTACAGCTCAACTTGGGTTGTGTTCCTTTTTTGGTTGTGGATTTAACTTGGGACTTCATTCATGGTAAACTTTCACTTTCACTAGGTGGGCAGGTCTCCCAATTGTGTCTTCAGCATGAGCTTGATTGTTTCTTCTCCTCACAGAATTGGTCCATCTTGATTAATCCTTTCTCTCCCTTTCTCTTTTCCAGTTGCAGCTGCAGAAAACACAGTATTTACAGTTGGGGCAGAGTCGTGGCCAGTACTATGGGGGGTCCCTGCCCAATGTCAATCAGATTGGGAGCAGTGCTATGGACCTACCTTTCCAGGTGAGGCTTGCCTGCTTTTTTGCTTCATATTGTCTGGCTTACATTCCAAGATTTTTAAAAGAATTACAAAGTCTAGACCGGAGTAGCCAAACTGTGACTCTCCAGGTGTCCGTAGGTTACCTTTCTCATAAGCCCCTGCCAATTGGCAATTCTGGCAGGGCTCATGAGAACTATAGTCCACAGACATCTAAAGAGCCACAGTTTGGCCACCCCTGGTAGCCCAAGAGCAACTTTAGTTCTTCCAATTTCTGTAAATGGTTTAATGGTACAGATTGAGCATGTATATCTAATCTCCTTTGTGCATAATTGTGCTTTTTAAAAATTGCATTGAATTACTGCAGAGGGGCAAGAAGCTGTGCACGGCGCACCGTGCCAGTTGCAGGACATTTTTGTATCTTCTAGGCTGAGCTACATAACTTTTTTCCGTGTGAGTCTTCCATTTGAAAACAATCCAGAAAGCCGAGCTGTCCAAAATCCAGATGCTTCCAGTTCGATAGGGAAGGATCATCATCATTTTATGCTACTGTCAAGACAACTCTATTTCCAGATTCACTGCAGTACTTATCTTTAAAGCCTTTTGAAGCTAGGCACTCACATGCTCAAAGGATTGTCTCATATGACAACTCTAGACCAGTTCGATATCTGCAAAGGGTGCCCATACTCAGAGATTGTGCCTGGCTGCATCCCACTCTCTTGCAGCCACTCTGATGCGACAAGCACTTTTAAGGTTGAGTTGGCTTTTTGAAGAGCATGAAAACTTCTGTTTCAGAAGGCATATGTCTGATTGTCAGTTAAATTTGTTTTCTTTTTTAAAAAGAAACATCTGGTCTATTGCTGATGGGTTTTTTGTTTTAGTATGTCAAATAAAGTGTGTTCATGCATTACTGTGAGTTGTCTTGGGGTTTAGAAGGAAAAGGAGGTTACAAATATATTTTTTAACAAGTGTACTTCCCCCCCCCTTTTCCATGAAATATTTATTATTATTATAGAAATCCATATATAACTTCAATTGGTAGCATTTCATGTCTCAGAATACTATAATAGTATAACATATGTTTTTAACATAGTCCAAAACACTTTTACCATGATATAATCCCACCCATCCGTGAATACAACTGCAGTTCCATCAAGATATTAAATTATTACATTAACTGAATTATAACTATTTGGATTCTTAATATCTGCTCTATAACGTTTCTTTTCCCTCAGATTATTTACTAAAGTTACTAGAACTAATCTAACACTCTAGTCCTAATAATTCAATTGTCCCTAATACAAATGAAAATTAAAAATGCTGATAACTAATGATAATAATAGTGTTATCGACACCAGCATATAATCGTCTTCCTGATCAAATCTGCCTTTTCACATTTTCTAATCTATTTGTCTATTTAGATAGTCTGAGAGCCATTTCCACTGTTCTGTAAATCTCTTTCTTCTTGAAAATTTATTAAGATCATTAATCTGGCCATTTTTGCCAATTCAATTAATTTCTCCACCCACATTTCTACAGTGGGGATTTCTTTTAATTTCCATTTTTTGGCTATTCTTGCTGCTGTTGTTGCATGAAAAAATAAGGATTTCATTTGTGGCAGGATATTGTTGGGTGTGAAGCTCAGTAAAAAATATTCTTCTTTCATTCTAAAGTTCAGGCCTAGCAATCTTCTCCAATTCCAGATGGATTTTCTTCCAGAATCTGTGTATATTGGGACATCTCCACCATAAATGAAAGAATGATCCTACTTTTTTCCGGCATTTCCAACATTTATTGCTGTTTTCTTTATTCATTTTAGCAATTGCCTTGGGAGTCATGTACCAGCGGTAGTACATCTTTTACCACTTCTCTTTGATCTGGCTTCTTGTTAGTTTATTCACATTTTTCCATATATTTTCCCAGGCATCTATGGTGATCACCTTTTTGAAGGTTCTCATCCATTTAATTGTGCAATTTTTGACCACTTCCGTTTCAGTCTCGTATTTTAGCAGTATCTTATATATGTTACCTTGTAGATGAGATTTCTGTTGCAGGATTTTGTTGTTGTTATGTGCGAAGTCGTGTCCGACCCATCGCGACCCCATGGACAATGATCCTCCAGGCCTTCCTGTCCTCCACCATTCCCCGGAGTCCATTTATGTTTGCACCTACTGCTTCAGTGACTCCATCCAGCCACCTCATTCTCTGTCGTCCCCTTCTTCTTTTGCCCTCGATCGCTCCCAGCATTAGGCTCTTCTCCAGGGAGTCCTTCCTTCTCATGAGGTGGCCAAAGTATTTGAGTTTCATCTTCAGGATCTGGCCTTCTAAAGAGCAGTCAGGGTTGATCTCCTCTAGGACTGACCGGTTTGTTCGCCTTGCAGTCCAAGGGACTCGCAAGAGTCTTCTCCAGCACCAGAGTTCAAAAGCCTCAATTCTTTGACGCTCGGCCCTCCTTATGGTCCAACTTTCGCAGCCATACATTGCAACTGGGAATACCATAGCCTTGACTAAACGCACTTTTGTTGGCAGGGTGATGTCTCTGCTTTTTAGGATGCTGTCTAGATTTGCCATAGCTTTCCTCCCCAGGAGCAAGCGTCTTTTAATTTCTTTGCTGCAGTCCCCATCTGCAGTGATCTTGGAGCCCAGGAAAATAAAATCTGTCACTATCTCCATTTCTTCCCCATCTATTTGCCATGAATTGAGAGGGCCGGATGCCATGATCTTTGTTTTCTTGATGTTGAGTTTCAAGCCAACTTTTGCACTCTCCTCCTTCACCCGCATCAACAGGCTCTTTAGTTCCTCTTCACTTTCTGCCATTAGAGTGGTATCATCTGCATATCTGAGGTTGTTGATATTTCTCCCTGCAATCTTGATCCCAATTTGTGACTCCTCTAATCCCGCATTTCTCATGATGTGCTCTGCATACAAGTTAAATAGGCAAGGCGACAGTATACAGCCTTGCCGAACTCCTTTCTCAATTTTGAACCAGTCAGTGATTCCATGTTCAGTTCTCACTGTTGCTTCTTGACCTGCATATAAATTTCTCAAGAGACAAATAAGATGCTCTGGTATTCCCATCTCTTTAAGAACTTGCCACAATTTGTTGTGCTCCACACAATCAAAGGCTTTAGCATAGTCAATGAAGCAGAAGTAGACGTTCTTCTGGTACTCCCTAGCTTTCTCCATGATCCAGCGTATGTTGGCAATTTGATCTCTAGTTCCTCTGCCTCTTCGAAATCCTGCCTGTACTTCTGGAAGTTCTCGGTCCACATATTGCTGGAGCCTAGCTTGTAGGATTTTGAGCATAACTTTGCTAGCATGAGAAATTAGTGCAATGGTGCGGTAGTTTGAACATTCTTTGGCATTGCCCTTCTTTGGGATTGGAATGTAAACTGACCTTTTCCAATCCTGTGGCCATTGTTGAGTTTTCCAAATTTGCTGGCATATTGAGTGTAGCACTTTTACTGCATCGTCTTTTAAGATTTTGAATAGTTCAACTGGAATGCTGTCACCACCACTAGCTTTATTGTTGCTCAGACTTCCTAAGGCCCATTTGACTTCACATTCCAGGATGTCTGGCTCCAGGTCAGTAACTACCCCACTGTGGTCATCAGGGATGTTAAGCTCGCTCTTGTATAGTTGTTCTGTATAATTTTGCCACCTTTGTTTAATCTCTTCTGCTTCTGTGAGGTCCCTACCATTTTGGTCCCTTATCATACCCAACTTTGCATGAAACGTTCTCTTCATATCTCCAATTTTCTTGAAAAGATCTCTGGTCCTCCCCATTCTATTGTTTTCTTCTATTTGTTTGCACTGTTCATTTAAGAAGGCATTCTTATCTCATCTAGCTTTTCTCTGGAATTCTGCATTCAATTGGGTGTATCTTTCTCTTTCTCCCTTGCCTTTCACTTCCCTTCTCTCCTTAGCTATTTGTAAAGCTTCCTCAGACAGCCATTTTGATTTCTTGCATTTCTTTTTCTTTGGGATGGTTTTAGTTGCTACCTCTTGTACAATGTTGCGAACCTCAGTCCATAGTTCTTCAGGCACTCTGTCTATCAGATCTAATTCCTTAAATCTATTTGTCACCTCTACTGTGTATTCGTCGGGGATATGATTTAGTTCATACCTGAGTGGCCTAGTGCTTTTCCCTACTTTCTTCAATTTAAGCCTAAATTTTGCAACAAGAAGCTCATGATCTGAACCACAATCAGCTCCTGGTCTTGTTTTTATTGACTGGATAGAACTTTTCCATCTTTGGCTGCAGAGCACATAGTCAATCTGACTTCTGTGGTGATGTTCATGTGTAGAGTCGTCTCTTGGATTGTTGGAAAAGAGTGTTTGCTATGACCATTGTATTCTCTTGACAAAATTCTACCAGCCTGTGTCCTGCTTCATTTTGTACTCCAAGGCCAAACTTGCCTGTTATCCCGGTTATCTTTTGGCTTCCTACTTTAGCATTCCAATCCCCCATGATGATAAGCACATCATTTTTTGGCGTTGCTTCTAGAAGGTGTTGTAGGGCTTCATAGAACTGATCATAGAATCATAGAATCATAGAATCATAGAGTTGGAAGGGGCCATACAGGCCATCTAGTCCAACCCCCTGCTCAACGCAGGATTAGCCCTAAGCATCCTAAAGCATCCAAGAAAAGTGTGTATCCAACCTTTGCTTGAAGACTTCCAGTGAGGGGGCACTCACCACCTCCTTAGGCAGCCTATTCCACTGCTGAACGACTCTGACTGAGAAAAACTTTTTCCTGATATCTAGCCTATATCGTTGTACTTGAAGTTTAAACCCATTACTGCGTGTCCTTTCCTCTGCAGCCAGCAGAAACAGCATCCTGCCCTCCTCCAAGTGACAACCTTTCAAATACTTAAAGAGGGCTATCATGTCCCCTCTCAACCTCCTTTTCTCCAGGCTGAACATTCCCAAGTCCCTCAACCTATCTTCATAGGGCTTGGTCCCTTGGCCCCAGATCATCTTCGTCGCTCTCCTCTGTACCCTTTCAATTTTATCGATGTCCTTCTTGAAGTGAGGCCTCCAGAACTGCACACAGTACTCCAGGTGTGGTCTGACCAGTGCCGTATACAATGGGACTATGACATCTTGTGATTTTGATGTGATGCCTCTGTTGATACAGCCCAAAATGGCATTTGCCTTTTTTACCGCTGCATCACACTGCCTGCTCATGTTTAGTTTACAATCCACAAGTACCCCAAGGTCTCGTTCACACACAGTGCTACCTAGAAGCGTATCCCCCATCCAGTAGGCATGCTTTTCATTTTTCTGACCCAGATGCAGAACTTTACACTTATCTTTATTAAATTGCATCTTGTTCTCATTTGCCCATTTTTCCATTGTGTTCAGATCTCGTTGAACTCTGTCTCTATCTTCCGGAGTATTTGCCAGTCCTCCCAATTTGGTGTCATCTGCAAACTTGATGAGTAGTCCCTCCACCCCCTCATCTAGATCATTAATAAATATGTTAAAAAGTACCGGGCCGAGCACCGAACCCTGAGGTACCCCGCTACTCACCTCTCTCCAGTCTGATGAAACACCATTGACAACAACTCTTTGAGTGCGGTTCTCTAACCAATTCCCTATCCACCTAACGATCTGAAAATCCAGATTGCAGTCCTTCAACTTATCCATCAGAACATCATGGGGAACCTTGTCAAAAGCTTTACTAAAATCCAAGTAAATGACATCAACCGAATTTCCCCGATCCAGCAAACCTGTTACTTGGTCAAAAAAGGAAACTAGGTTGGTCTGGCAGGACCTGTTGGAGACAAATCCATGCTGACTTCCTTGGATCACCAAATTGTCCTCCAGATGTTTGCAGATCGCTCCCTTTAATATCTGCTCCATTATCTTCCCCACAACAGAGGTCAGACTCACTGGTCTGTAGTTTCCCGGGTCATCCTTCCTCCCTTTTTTGAAGATCGGAATAACGTTTGCTCTTTTCCAGTCCTCCGGGACATCTCCAGTCCTTAAAGAGGTTCCGAAGATGATGGACAAGGGCTGTGCAAGTTCTCTGGAAAGTTCTTTGAGTACTCTCGGGTGCATTTCATCTGGACCAGGGGATTTGAACTCATCCAGTGCAGCTAAATGCCTCTCGACCACCTCTCTATCCATGTTAACCTGCCACCCAGACACTATCCTTTGGCTACAGCCATCTCTAGATGTGCCTAAACACTTAGACCTGTGGGAAAAAACAGATGTAAAATAGGCACTAAGCCTTTCTGCTTTCTCTGCATCTTTCGTTAGAGTTTGTCCATCCGCACCCAACAGCGGGCCTATTGCCTCCTTTACTTTACGTTTGCTCCTCACGTAACTGAAAAATCTTTTCTTGTTACAATGGGCTTCCCTGGCCAATCTTAGCTCACTCTCAGCTTTGGCCTTTCTGATGATTGATCTACAGTGCCTAGTAACCTGTAGGTACTCTTCTTTAGAGCTCTGTCCTTCCCTCCATTTCCTGAACATTTTCCTTTTCTTTCTTAGTTCCTCTTGAAGTTCTCTGTTCATCCAAATAGGCTTCTTAGAGCTCCTGCAGTGTTTTCGTCTTTCTGGAATAGTCATTGATTGAGCATGCAATAGCTCTTGTTTGAGTAGCGCCCACCCTTCACATGCTCCCTTCCCTTCCAGCATTCTCGTCCATGGTATGACACTCATCATGTCTCTGAGTTTATTAAAGTTTGCCCTACGAAAATCCAACATCCGCGTCTGGCTACAAGCTTCCTTGGCTCCCCATCTCAAAAGGAATTCTATGAGGACATGGTCACTTCCCCCTAGGGTCCCCACCTCCTTCACCTCATCCACCAACTCTTGCCTGTTGGTCAGTATTAAGTCCAGTATGGCTGAACCTCTTGTGGGTTCATCTACCATTTGATAAATGAAATTGTCAGCCAGGCAGGTCAGAAACTTGCATGACTGAGGACGCTTCGCAGAGTTTGTTTCCCAGCACACATCTGGGAAATTGAAGTCACCCATGATGACAAGGTCCTGCCGTTTGGATATTTTCTCAACTTCATCCTCTTCAGCAGCAGTGGTTGGGGCATAGACCTGGATCACTGTGATGTTGAATGGTTTGCCTTAGATTCGAACTGAGATCATTCTGTCATTTTGGGGATTGTATCCCAAGACTGCTTTTCCTACTCTCTTATTGATTATGAAGGCTACTCCATTTCTTCTGCGAGATTCTTGTCCACAGTAGTATACCTGATGGTCATCTGAATTAAATTCACCCATTCCTGTCCATTTTAGTTCACTGATTCCTAAAATGTCGATGTTCAGTCTTGTCATTTCTTGTTTGACCACGTCCAGCTTGCCTTGATTCATGGATCTGACATTCCAGGTTCCTATGGAATAAAAATCTTTACAGCATCGGACTGTCTTTTTGCCACCAGTTACTTCCACAACTGAGCGTCCTTTCGGCTTTGGCCCAATCGCTTCATTCATTCTGGCGCTACTCGTACTAGCTGTCTGCTCATCCCCAGTAGCATATTGGACACCTTCCGACCTGAGGGGGCTCATCTTCCGGCGTCATATCGTTATGCCTATTGGAACTGTCCATAGGGTTTTCATGGCAAAGATACTGGAGTGGTTTGCCATTTCCTTCTCCAGTGGATCACCTTTTGTCAGAGCTCTCAGCTATGACCTGTCCGTCTTGGGTGGCCCTGCACGGTATAGCTCATAGCTTCACTGAACTACGCAAGCCCCCTTGCCACAACAAGGCAGCGATCCTTGAAGGGGGTGTTGCAGGATAATTTCCTCAAATTCTGCGTGATCCATTTTTATTCTATCCTGCGTTTTAAAATCTGTTTTGAATATGGATTTTAATTGGTTATATTCTAACCATTTATTGAGATTCCTTCTCGGTTTAATGTTTGCAGATCTTTCTTTCTTTTTTTTTGTCTTAGATATGATATCTTGGTATTTTAAACATGTAATCCTGGCTTATTGAAAAGAGGTCGAATATGCCTCAACAGGCAATTTTAACTTAGAGGGGGCAGGGGACAATCTTTCTTTATATCTTTTCCATATTTTGACGGCCCCTTGATTCCACAAGAAGTGTATGTTCTTTGTGTACATCTGTACATCACACCTATGGGGTTTGTGCCAGTTCAGAACTTGGATGTGAAAATTTCTAGAGCTACAAAACTGGTGCAAAATCCCTTCCTCAGTAGAGCAAACATGGCTGTGGGCATGCACCACAGGGAGGAATTGTACCTTACTGGCCAGTTCATCATTATGCCTTCTGTTCAGTCCCACAGGTTCTGTGTGATCGCAGGCCAGCCTCAGAGAAGAGCTTCCAAGTAGGGATGTGCGCTTTGGCTCAGCTTGGCTGTTTCAGCAATCACCGAAGCCTGAGGCGGCACATAGGAGGCCACCCCTCCTCTCCGCACTGTGGCACTGGCCTCCTACGCGCTACCTTGGGTTTCAGTGATCGCTGAGATGGCCAAGCCAAAGTGCACATCCCTACTTCCAAGCTTTTTCAAAGAATTTTCCAGGTTCTGGAGTGCTCTTCCTTCCCTTATGGAGCAAAGGAGGGGCAAAGCCTCCTGCCCTCAGTTCTCTTCTTGCCACCATGAGGAAAGGGTGTGCTTCTAAACTCCTGCTTTGTGGGGCCTCAGGAATAAAACGAGTTTTTCCATGGAGAACTGTGAAGTCTTTCACCTACAAATCAGTAGGATGGCTCTATTTAAGAAGTGTGGAGAGTGCAGAGGGAAAATGGCCCATAATGATGATTATTCCTCATGCCTCCTATGTCTGGGAGAGGGCCACAATACAGCCACCTACCTAGCTTGTAGACACTTTTAAGACACACAAACAGAGAGTGGCAAGAGTTAAAGCTGCACTTTGGGGAAAAGCTCTGGGTCCCATGGATCCTCATGGGGGAAAATAGACCCAAACAGATAAGGGTGTGAGAGTCCATTAGGTAACTTCAGCATTGACATCTTTGTTATCAGAGCCGCAAACTGAAGTCTCTGCTCTGAAATCGACGTCAGGACTGCCTTTGAAAAAGGCTAAAAAGAGAGCCAAACACTCACATTGCAGCCCATTCAGATCACCATTGTGTTGGCACTGTTAGATCTCCCCTCAGAATCAAAATCTTTGTAATCATAGCATGTCCTCTCGAGGTCAACAATTCTCCCCGCCCTGATGACTGGTCTATCCTTGGACCTGAACATTGACACCAATGACCTTCAAATCAGTGCCCCCTGCATCACAGTTTGCCATTGGGCCTTGATGTCCACCCACTCTAATGTTACTATGGGAAAAGATGTCACAGTTTCTTGAGTTGCTGCCTGTTGATAAGCAGAGTGTGGCTAAGGGTCCCCATTAGAGAAGGACAAAAATTAGGGAAACAGCATTCTGCAAGGCATGGAACAGACTGTAATGCCAGGTCAATGGTCTCTGGCTTTGTGCTAATGCTCCTTATCCCTTCTTCTCAAAATAAGAGCCAAAATGGAAGATCTCCTATTTGAAGGTATAGACCAGGCCAATGATCAAATAGATGCAGTTTGGGATCAGATTAGGAAGAACAAGTTGACAGCCAAGTCCTTGGGCATAATGCGTACTTCATGAACATCTTTTAAACAAGGATAGATTCAAGTGGTCTGAAGTGGTCTGAAGCAGCACAACAAACAAAATCAGAGTCCAGTGGCACCTTTAAGACCAACAAAGATTTATTCAAGGTGTGAGCAAGGACCCTTCTTCAGACTTCCCAAGGCATACCCAGAAGTATCCCCAATCAAGATCCTATCATGCACAGGATACCAGGCCCCACCACTCCTCCAGCAGGGCTTCAGGTTTCCTTATACTCAACAATTCCAGCCCAAGAGAAAGGGTACAAAATGGGGAAGAAACCCCTTCCATCCCCTAGGGACCAGCACTCTAGAAGTGCCCCATCTGCCTGACTAGGTTCTGACCAGGGTTTTTTGGATAGATTAGCCAAGTTCTTTTATAAGCGATGTGTAGTTACAGTTGATGATTGGGTGTTATTCATCATAAAGAAAGGTTAATTTCCCTTCCCCCTTTTTAAGGAGGTCTCCTCACTATTAGCATAGGGAGCACTTAGAAAGCTCGTCCCTGAGGAACAATCAGAGGTCTTCTTTTCTAGATATTTCACCATAGACAAAATAGGCAGAGACAAGAAGCCCATTTTAGACCTAAGATCCCTGAATAAATGTTTGAATCTCCCAAAGTTCAGGATGCTACCCATGCAAGAGGTGATATCCTTTATGGCTCTCAGTGTTTGGTTCACTACACTAGATTTAAAGGACATGTACTTCCATATTTTGATACATAGACAGAAGGAAGTACTTGAGGTTCAACTATTCAGAGGCCACCCTTTGCTTCCCTTTGGGATCGCAATGGCACCTAAAGTATTTACCAAGTGTGTTACAGAGGGTTTAGCTCTTTTGAGGTTGGAGGGCTGTACACTGGATGATTAGCTCTTTGTTAATTGCTACCCACAAAGGCTGGTCAAGTGCCTGAGCAAAGGTCCTCTGCACATTATTCAGTCAATCATTTGTTGTTGTTGTTTTGTTTTTTTGTAAACTGGGAGAAATTCCACCTTATTCCCAATCTATTTTCATTAGATTCCCAGAAAAGGAAATAATATTTGTCCCTCCCAACCACCAAGTTTGTTGGTTCTTGTTAAGAAATTTCTGTCCAGCAGGTACCAGTCAATCATATTCGCCCTGCCTGTCATGTGACTTTTGGGGCAAGGAAAAAGGACCTTGATAAACATGAAGAAAAGCATTCCAGAATCATAGAGTTGGAAGGGGCCATACAGGCCATACAGTCCAACCCCCTGCTTAACGCAGGTTCAGCCCAAAGCATCCTAAAGCATCCAAGAAAAGTATGTATCCAACCTTTGCTTGAAGACTGCCAGTGAGGGGGAGCTCACCACCTCCTTAGGCTGCCTATTCCACTGCTGAACTACTCCGACTGTGAAATTTTTTCCCCTGATATCTAGCCTATATCGTTGTTCTTTTACGATACAATACGATAACATTTATTGTATGTAGCCAAAGGCCGTTACAAAACACAATTAAAACAATATGGTACAAATATAAATATATAAAACAATATTTCTCCAATACAATTACATAAAATTGTAAACATGGACTACTAAGTTACAATAAAAGGGATAAAATGGTGTATCAAGGTGGAGGCTCCTGTAAAAATGCATTAGGTCGAATCTTCCTGGCAGCCAGAGCAAAAAGTGCCACCCTATACGAGATATAGGGGTCGACATCTGATAACAGATAGGTGACTTTGTTAAAATCAGAAATAGGGTGTGAGTTTGGTAATAACTTGTACTTGTAGTTTAAACCCATTACTGCGTGTCCTCTCCTCTGCAGCCAACAGAAACAGCATCTTGCCCTCCTCCAAGTGACAACCTTTCAAATGCTTAAAGAGGGCTATCATGTCCCCGCTCAACCTCCTTTTCTCCAGGCTGGACATTCCCAAGTCCCTCAACCTATCTTCATAGGGCTTGGTCCCTTGGCCCCAGATCATCTTCGTCGCTCTCCTCTGTACCCTTTCAATTTTATCTACGTCCTTCTTGAACTGCATACAGTACTCCAGGTGTGGTCTGACCAGTGCCGTATACAATGGGACTATGACATCTTGTGATTTTGATGTGATGCCCCTGTTTGATACAGCCCAATATGGCATTCGCCTTTCTTACCACTTCAGAATCTTCAGAATCTTCTGCAGAAAAGCTTGGAAGCTCTTCTCTTTGGCTGGCCTGCAATAATACAGTCTAACTTGTGCCTGCACAGAAGGTCACTCATTGAACAACAATTACAGATAAGTGCAGCCCTGTTTTCCTTCTGCAGTTTTCCCCCCACCTTTTAATCTTGTATTCACAGTTTATCTGACAGAACCTAACCGTTCTCTTGAAACTCCACTTTCTCCCGTTTCACTTCATGGCTAAGAGAGCATTTGTCAAATACTGCTGTGTGTATCAGGGGGAACTCCCACATGGGCATGATGGGCATGATTGGATAGGAGAAACCATAGACACCAATATAGGATGGGGGAGACTTGTCTTGGCAGCAGCATGTGCGAAACGTATCTAAGAGTCTTAGTAGACCACACAATGAACATGAGTCAGCAGTATGACTGGATTGCTAAAAAGGCAAATGGGATTTTGGGCTGTATCAAACAGAGTATTGCGTCCAGATCACGGGAGGTGATGGTACCTTTTTCCTCTGCTCTGGTTTGGCCTCACTTGGAGTACTGTGTTCAATTTTGCATGCCACAATTGAAGAGGGATGTAGACAAACTGGAACATGTCCAGAAGAGGGCAACAATGATGGTGAGGGGTTTGGAGACCAAGACATAGGAGGAGAGGTTCGGGGAGCTTGGTCTGTTTAGCCTGCAGAGGAGATGACTGAGGATCTCATAGCCCTCTTCAAGTATTTAAAAGGGTGTCCTATAGAGGATGGAGCAGAGTTGCTCTCTCTTGCCCCGGAAGGATGGACCAGATCCAGTGGAATGAAATTAATTCAAAAGAAATTCCGTCTTAACATCCGGAAGAAGTTCATGACAGTCAGAGTGGTTTCTCAGTGGAACAGACTTCCTCGAGAGGTGTTGGGTTCTCCATTTTTGGAAATTTTAAAACAGAGGCTGGATAGCCATCTGATGGAGAGGCTGATTCTGTGTAGGTTCAAGGGGTGTCAGGTTACAGTAGATGAGTGATAGGGTTGTGAGTGTCCTGCATAGTGCAGGGGGTTGGACTAGATGAGGTCCCTTCCAACTCTATGATTCTATGATCATTGTCCTTTGTCCTTTGGCAAAACCCATAACACAAAGACATGACACAATGCTGCTTAAATTATACTTGCCAAGCAGGAAAAAGCAGGTAATCTCAGTGGGTTTTCTCCTTCAGGAACAGGGTTTCTCATTGTTGGAGGAGATGATAGAGCCCTCCTGGATATCAAAAGCATGAGCTGCTCCTGCAGCCATCATTATATCAGCCACTCCCATTCCAGAGGTACTGGATTCATCAAAGAAACTGTTGATCCCTAAAAAGAAGAAGGGTAAATCTCCACTGTTATACCAGAAGGAGTTTAAGACCCATACTGAAGAACGATCATTATGGGTAGCTGCATTAGTGGGTCCATAGCAGTAGAAAAATGTAAGAGTCCAGTAGCACCTTAAAGAATAACAAAATTTGAGGTAGCTTTTGTGAGTCACTGCTCACTTCTTCTGAGGTGACTCATGAAAGCTCCTATCCCCATCATAAATTTCATTAGCCTTTAAGGTGCTGCTGAACTACTTTTTACCTCTAGAAGCTTCGTCATTAAAGGTGGAAATGGGCACAGAGTCCGTCAGCATGGGTGCACAGATGGTCACTTGGAGAACTACTGTTGCAGATAAGCAACCTGTTTCCCCTCTGTCTTAAAAAAAAAAAGAGTCCATGCGAGGCAAAAAAATAATCTTTTGAGAGCATTTGCCTAACTGCAGCTGAGTGGACATGATAAAATTTTAGTTTTCCAGACAAAGTTCTAGGAAAACAATATTTACTCGAAACTGCTTGAGAATTAAGACTTAAGGATCCATTCCCTAAACAACTGCATGTTTTGTTTGCATTAAAGCAGAAGCTGTTTGATTATATTACTAAAATTTCCTATTTACATTTTTGCATCACACAGACTCATCTTTTGTATTCAACTTAACTACTGTGTGACCACAATTCCATGTCCAGGTGATGCCCCCCCCCAGCCTTGCCTTGAGGAGATCTGCCTCCTAACCCCAAAGTGGCAACTGGCATTTCCCTGGGCCTGCAAGAAAGGGCCACAAGAGCCAAGCTCAGACACAATCCCTTCTGCCCACCCACTTAAAATCTGCCTAAGTTCACAGAAACAGCATTTTTGTCCAATGGCTTTCTTGCAGGTCACCTTTGGGCCCTGTAGATTACTTTGGTCAGGGTCCTCTGTTTATCTTCCCCATAACCATGTCAAGTCATGCATCCACTTTGATGTTCTCTTGTTATTTTGTTTGCTTGCTTTCTTTGTAGACTCCATTTCAGTCGTCCGGATTAGATACCAGTAGGACCACTCGGCACCATGGGCTGGTGGACAGAGTGTATCGTGACCGGAATCGCCTGGGCTCACCACACCGCCGCCCACTGTCGGTGGATAAACACGGCAGACAGATATCCTTTGATGTAGCATTGTGGCAAGAGAGTGGAGGTGGAGAGTGGATGTATGACAAAGGTGGCCAAACTGTGGCTCTCCAAAGGTCCATGGACTACAATTCCCATGAGTCCCTGCCACCTGCTATCTGAGGGCAGTGACTCTGAAGGGTCTCCTTGTGCTCCCAAAATGCTCAGGAGATCATATGTTCCTTGTACAGCAAGACAAGGAAGAGATGTAAGGAACTAATTCCACTATTTGAACTTGAAGCAGAGGAATCGGTCATGTTGAAGGCATGAAGGAAGAATGCATTCAGAAATCGGGATAAGTTGTGTTTGGTTTGAACAAGCCCTGTTTAACTGCGATACCTGAATGCAGTCCAGCGAATCAAGATTGTCAGCTTGGGCTTAGAACTGGCTTGTGAACTACTCGTTCATTGTGACATCTGATTTCACAAATCACAATTTCTTGAGTAGTTTCTCATTTTTGAAGCCACCTAGCCACTAAGAGGGCACAATGAGGGAAGATGTCTTCCCTGCTGGGGGGTGGAAGAGAGGAAGAAGTAGACAAACCAGGGACCTTGTTTCCTGCATCTGGAAAGCTTAACTCAAGTTTGTTGTGCAAACCTCTGTTTCAGCAAGCCACGCTATACCTGGTATCTGCATATACAATTTTTTTTTAAATGAAGAGTTGTAAAAGAGAGGTTGCTTTGACGACATTCCTCTTTTAGAACTCTGCCCTCAGGTTGATGTGTTTGGGGTATGGCCTAGAGGTGTAGAAATGGCGGGTCTTGTGCATCAGGGAAGGCTCCTTGTGTCAGAGGAAAGCTCTGCTATTGGCAGAATGGATCTACAGGATATGACTGTGCATGCTCACCTCACTGTTGTGTGATGGGTTGGCAATATCTTGTCAAAGCAGGCTTTCTTTTGTTTCTGATTCAATTGAGTGATTGGAACCTCTTAGAAGACATCTTGCAGAAAGATTTAGTATGACGTTCTTCTCTCTTAACTTCCTGATTCACGTGGACAGTTGTCCGTACGGCACCGTGTATCTGTCACCTCCTTCAGATACTAGCTGGAGAAGGTTTGTGTTCCATCTTCTTTCTGCTGCGTAAAAGCAAGTTCACATTTCAGTTGAGTTTTTAGTTTTATGAGTTTTTTAGTGGTTACAACCTGCTTCAAGGATAAGGCATAACATTGCCAGTCATTCAGGGTTGTTCAAACTCTGCTAATTGCATTTAACCATGGTTGAACATGACATCAATAATGTTATTAACCAGCTGGGACTAACTAGTGTTCCTTCTTCGACCCAGGGGTTCAAATGAAGCAGGAACTTCACCCCAGTTAATTGTGCAGCTTGCGATAAGAAAGATCCTGGTGGAGCAGACCCAGAGTCCACCCAGTCATGCAGTGGCCCAAGCAAGCCCAGTCCTGGCTGATCTCGGAAACTAAGCAGGGTCGGCTAGCAAATAACCAAAAAGGGATCAAAAAACCCAGCCTGACAAGAAAAGTTAGGAACCTAAAGTTTGAGCTGCAAAAATTTTTTGTTGTTTAAAATACAAATATTTATTATTATTACGTGCACATAAGAAAAGTTAAAACATTGATAAAATCTCAGCTATGTACATTGCATAATACAGCAAATACAAAATCAAACATAACACATTATTATTTATTTACTTACTTACTTACTAACTTATTTATTTATTACTAGACTTAAAGCCCATTATATTGAGAAATACAATGGGCGCTAGTAGCCAGGGGGGGACCCTTGGAGCCGGTCTGGTAGGGCCCCCCCTGCCATCCCCGCTCCTTCCCCGATCACCTCGGTACGGTGAAGGGAAAGGAGCAGGGTGCTCCCGGCCACCTCCCTGGCATGCCCAGGACTTCGGGGCCGGCAAAGAGACAGCCCCGGCGCGTTGCGATGCGGCAGGGCTGTCTCTTTGCCGGCCCCAAAGCCCCCCCCCCAGGCCAGCTTCCTGGGCCAGCTTCCTGCCTTCGCGTCCGGGGCATGAGACGGCCCAGCTCAGGCTCCGATCGCGAAGCCCTGTCCCCCCCCCTCGTGGGGCAGCTTCCCGGGGCATCTGGGCCTACCTTGCCTCTTGATGGCCATCACAGGAATGGCCACCTTGCGGTGAAGGTGGCCCATGTTCGGGGGTGGGAGGCTTTGCGCCTCCCAACTGGTCAGCCCTGGGGCAAGGGTCCAATCTTGCTTAACACACGATTGGGCCCTCCACTTGTCAGTCCGGGGCAAGGGCCCAATTGTTGCCCCCCCATCCCGGACAGCACTCACCCCCGAAGCCCTTACTGTTTTATTTACCCCGCTCCCGCAGAGCGGTTTAAAGATTTGATTTGTATGACCGCAGCTCTTGGAAACCAGCTCGTGGCAGTTTACAATATTTCAATACAAATCAATATATTGAAACCATGAAAATTTTCCATTCTCCATTAAAAACATGGAACATATGAGGAATAAAGACCAGGTACGTTTCGACCCTTAAGGGTTCTACTTCAGAGGTCAAATAAGTTACTTGTGCAGTAGAAAAATATAACCTTAGGGATTGCTAGGTGGTAAAAAAAATCTAGAAAGTGTTGATCTAACTAATATGTGTTGTATATAAGAATGTCTGATAAGGAGCCCACAGTTTGAAATATGTTTCGAAGACCACAACACTCCATGTTGCCCGACTCCCATTCAAAGTGCATTTTCATGTGTTAAGCAAGAAAAACAGTTAGTTCTCAGAGTCCCAGGTCTCAGGGTTGGCCCTGGCCAGTACTTGGAAGGGTCACGATGCGGGGGCAGGCAATGGCCAAACCATGTCCAAACTTCTCTTGCCTGGCAGCTGGACCATCTCAGGATCTCCGTGCTATGTGACACATGTGCTACACAATCCTTATCCATTGTTCCTCTTAATATTTGTGAAACAGCCCTGGAGGCGGAGAGTGTCCTGGCTGTCCGAGAAGGAATAGGGCCAATCAGGGTTCGGCCAGCAAAGCTCCAGCTCCTGCCCTCCTTCCCTGGAAGCTAGCCGCTTTGCTCTCAGAGAGCTCTGCCAAACTGCAAATGACCCCTGATTACCTGCTATGCCTCCTACTGCAAGGGAGAGAGAGACAAAGACAAATTGCAAATGAGGCCCAAACTGCAAGTGACCCTTGCTTCCCTGCTAGAAGGAGCCCTGATTACCTCCTATGGCTCCTGCTGAGAGAGAGAGAGAGAGAGAGAGAGATCTGTGCATGCCGGTGTCCCCTGGGTCCTAGTGCCCATTACATTCCTCATTGCAATGGGCTTTCTTGCTAGTAAATAAATAACAGCAGTTGTTAGCCAGCTGCCCTGTGAGGTCTACAAGTGGGATACATAAGTAAATTCTCTCTTTTTGTGAGTCTAGGCAACTGATAATCAGAGTACATAGAGGCTAAGCATCTGCATGCCTTGAATACCAGTTGCTGAGAGCTGTAATGAAAAATTTTTGCCCTCCTTGGGGAATTTCTGCTTCAGAAACAGGGACGGGGTAATACTGTACTGCTTTGTGTTAATCATACTTTGCTTTGAGTAGACACTGGGGTAGAAAGGTGAGATGAGAATGAAGAGAGTATTTTAGGGCAAGGTTGGAAGTGAAAAGGTTTTCCCCCTCCCTATTAAGGGAATGTTATTCTAAATCAGGCTATCTCAACCAGGATTTCATGAAGCCCTGAGGTTTCTTGATGGGGTTTCTCAAATGAGTGGGAGTTAATTTTTTTAAATTTGTTAAACATTTACTGGATGATATCACCATATATGGTCATGTCAACCCCCCCAGTGGCCAATGATGGGCCTGAGGGGTGTGTGAAAGGGAGGGGCCCTGGGTGGGTGTTCCACAGCTCAGCTTCCCAACTGTACAGTACAATTGCACCACTTTTGGGATTTCTCGAAGCCTGAAGAATGTTTTGGGGAGTCTCAACTGCAAAAATATTGAGAAAGGCTGTTTTAAATGCCTCCTTTGTCCTTTTGAGTTGGATCCTTTAATGTTCTCTTTCTACTTTTCTTCTCAGGACCAATTCTGATTCTGCCCTGCACCAGAGTACCATGGCCCCGGCTCAACCTGAGCCTTTCTCAGGGGGGTCACAGGACATGCAACAGAAAAGAGGTGACTTAACAACAACAAGCAGCTCAGAGCTGAATTTGACAATCAGTTGGCTGTGGTTTTGTTTCTTGTGGACTTTGGGGACTTTCCCGCCACCTGTTAACTTTCATCCTTGAACAGGGCTGTTGAAACATACTTAGTTTTGCAGGTGGGATGCACGTGGACGCTGAGATTTCAGAAAGGAAATGATCAAAAGGGAAATATATTCATTTTTATAAAGCTAAACGGCCTGGGGTGGAATCACGAGTTCTAATTTGGGTTAAACAACCAACCTCAATCTTTGGCAACACAGATCTGAAATGTGTTGGGTTTTGTCTCCTAGTCTTACTGTTGACCGTCCCTGGCATGGAGGAAGGCACATCAGAGACTGACAAAAACCTTTCAAAACAAGGATGGGACACTAAGAAGGTACAAATTTTGCTCAGACTTGGCCGCAGAAGGAATAGTTGTGCAGTGGTAACCGCTTTGGGAAGCTGGGACTGCACCTAAGATGTTAGATATGAATGTAGGATTCAGAGACAGTGGATACATTGAGAAAACAAGAAGTTATCTGCATCTGCTTAATTTGTACCATCCTGTCTTTTCTGTTTTCCCCAGGAGCATTGTATGTTTGTACAAATGTGAGATGTCTTGCTTTTCAGACTTCACTAGCTCTGACCTCCAGTGTTCCCTGTAAATTGTACTAGCATGTGCTGACGCACAAATTATAAGCTGCTAGCACACAGGCTTTTGGCCCAGCGCAATTGAGGTGCATACACTCTCTCATTCTGCATCTGTGCTTGGGACCCTGGCCGCATGGTGTGCCCTGAAATTTCACGCGGAGGGAAGCGGCTTCCAGGTCAGGCTCCTTCGATTAAGCATTGAGAGGAACCTTCCTGAAACCCCTCTCTCATCTGAAATGTGGGAAGGGCAGTCCCGCTAGTTGTGCAGCCCCTAAGCAAAGTTACACCTTTTCAAGTGACCTCTTGTGGCGCAGAGTGGTAAGGCAGCAGAAATGCTGTCTGAAGCTGTCTGCCCATGAGGCTGGGAGTTCAATCCCAGCAGCCGGCTCAAGGTTGACTCAGCCTTCCATCCTTCCGAGGTCAGTAAAATGAGTACCCAGCTTGCTGGGGGGTAAACGGTCATGACTGGGGAAGGCACTGGCAAACCACCCCGTATTGAGTCTGCCATGAAAACACTAGAGGGCGTCACCCCAAGGGTCAGACATGACTTGGTGCTTGCACAGGGGATACCTTTACCTTTACCTTTTTAAAGTCTATTCACTGAAAGGATGCAACTCTGTGCTGCTTTCCTAAAAGTCCCCCTCCCTCCCCCCCAAAAAACCCCAACACTTTTCAACTCTGGTTGTGTTGCGTGTATTCATTGTGTTCCCGTGTGTCTAATAAAACTGATATTTCATTAGGCTAGGAACAGCTGAATTCTGACCCACTTGGAACTCTCTGTATTTAGTGTAGCTACTAGGGTTGCGTGCTTTGGCAAGCACCGAAGCCCGAGGCAGCCTTCTGGCTGGTGTGCTGCCGCCATTGCTCCCCTCAGCGCTGCAGCAAACCTAGTTAGTTACTTCTTAGGGTATTAAACTTACACAGAGCTGCTTGGCCTGTTTCATTTCCCCGATCAGCTGAATTTTCTTTTTGTAGCCTTATACCAAAGGTAGGTTTGCTTGTATATCTATGAGCCGAGGGGTGGGTGTTGGGGACTGTGGATGGTAATTAGCACCTTGCAAAGAGGTAGGCTGCAAAGTATTTAGGGGAGGCAGCGTTTAAATAGTGTGTCAATGAATCCTAGTACTTTGGACAGAAGTGTGTTAAAAATAGGCACTGTATCACCCCCAGCTTCTATTTCTTAGGGAAAAGTTAAAAATGCATAGGATAGGATTACTCTGAAAACGGATCCTTGGTGAATCCATAGTGGATTATACCCAACTTGAAAACAAATGCTGGCTACATGGCGGGGAGAGAGAACACACTGGGGGCCAATCCCCCTGTTTGACTGGTATCTCTAAAAGCAAGCAAGTTTTCAAGTTTTATACTCTAATAATCCAGCCTTTCTCAACTTTTTTACCATTGAGAACCCCCTTCAGGCTACGAGAAACTACAGAAGGGGGGGTGATCGGGCAGAATATAGTTGGGGAGCATGCTCACTCAGGGCCCCTTCCCTTCCCACCCCCTCTGGGCCCATCATTGGCCATCTTGGAAGGGGGTGGGTGACTCGATATGATCATATATGGGCATATCATGCAATCAATGTTTAATGAATTTTAAAAATACATTAAAAATTAACTCCCACCCATTCAGAAAGCCTTTTGAGGGCTGTCAAGAAACCCCTGAGTTTCATGAAACCCGACTTGAGAAAGCCTGCTCTAACAGGAAGAGGAAGTGTCTGGTGTGGTGCATGGGTGAGAGGGTTGGGGCCTGATAAGACAGCACACTGGCTGGACGTATTTGTCATTTTGAAGCCGAAGCCACCCTACGTTGGCATAAGTCTGCTCATGGTGTATTCCTGTAGTAATAATAAAATGGATTGGTGTAGTCTTACTTTCCTGAGTCCTTACCACTGCAATGTCTCCCCCCCTCCACCATCTTGTGCTGTTACGATCTGAGTTGACTTCCATTATGCTTGCAGGATGGTGACTAATATCCTTTAAATGCCAGACACATTTTGTAGATTGATTTGTTTCCCTGCCCAGTTGGAATAATATTAATATTGACAGTGTTTACAATTTCTGGAAAACAAAGAAAGACGAGAAGTTAAATTAAAATATTTCTCCATAATGAAATTTGACGATTCTGTTTTCACTTACAATGTTTAAATTGTACTTACAATATAGTTTAAAAGTAGTCATTCTTTTAACAAGGTTATGGGGGATAATTGTCTAAAAAACTAATTTACACGGGAGTCTAATATAGGCTTGCTCATAACTTTAATGCTAGATTGTAAACTAAACATGAACAGGCAGTGTGATGCACGGTAAAAAAGGCAAATGCCATTTTGGGCTGTATCAACAGTGGCATCACATCAAAATCACAAGATGTCATAGTCCCATTGTATACGGCACTGGTCTGACCACACCTGGAGTACTGTGTGCAGTTCTGGAGGACTCACTTCAAAAAGGACGTAGATAAAATTGAAAGGGTACAGAGGAGAGCGACAAGGATGATCTAGGGCCAAGGGACCAAGCCCTATGAAGATAGGTTGAGGGACTTGGGAATGTTCAGCCTGGAGAAAAGGAGGTTGAGAGGGGACATGATAGCCCTCTTTAAGTATTTGAAAGGTTGTCATTTGGAGGAGGGCAGGATGCTGTTCCCATTGGCTGCAAAGGAAAGGAAACTACAAGTACGATATAGTCTAGATATCAGGAAAAACATTTTCACAGTCAGAGTAGTTCAGCTGTGGAATAGGCTGCCTAAGGAGGTGGTGAGCTCCCCCTCACTGGCAGTCTTCAAGCAAAGGTTGGATACACACTTTTCTTGGATGCTTTAAGATGCTTTGGCCTGATCCTGCATTGAGCAGGGAGTTGGACTAGATGGCCTGTATGGCCCCTTCCAACTCTATTTGGAGCCAGTTTGGTGTAGTGGTTAGGAGTGCGGACTTCTAATCTGGCATGCCGGGTTCGATTCTGCACTCCCCCACGTACAGCCAGCTGGGTGACCTTGGGCTCGCCACAGCACTGATAAAACTGTTCAGACCGGGCAGTGATATCAGGGCTCTCTCAGCCTCACCCACCCCACAGGGTGTCTGTTGTGGGGAGAGGAATGGGAAGGCGACTGTAAGCCGCTTTGAGCCTCCTTCGGGTAGGGAAAAGCGGCATATAAGAACCAACTCTTCTTCTTCTTCTTCTATGATTCTATGCCCTTTTGACCCAGGAAGTAGAATTTTTGTTTGCAACACTCCACAGCTTAGAGGGAACATTGTTGCCCTCTACCTTTCAAGCATATCTTACCAGTCATAATGTCTAAAGGTAAAGGTATTTCCTGTGCAAGTATCGAGTAATGTCGGTGCTTGCATTACCGTTGGGGTGATGCCCTCTAGCGGTTTCTTGGCAAACTCAATACAGGGTGCCTTTTTCAACCTTATCACTGTGGGGGACCGTGTGAGAATATTTTTCAGGCTTTGAGGACCCCCAGAAGTAGTGCTATGCCCCTTCAGAGAAGTGGGTGCAGAAGGAAGAGGCAGGAGCCAGTCAATCAATCGATCATTTACCATTTCCATTGTGAGAGTTGGGTGGGAAGGCAGTTTGATCTAATTTTCAAACCCAGCACCTTCTGTTTTATTTTTAAGAGAGTGGCTATGGAGATGGGCCTCAGCAAATCCACATAGCCCAGTGCTTTCCACTCTGAGCAGCGGTGTCCCTCCAGAGACTCAAGCACAGGCTTTCAGGTTTTCGACTGGAAGTGCCAAGCCCCAGAGCTGGGTGGTTGCAAGAGTACTAGCGGGGGAAAGTCAGCTGGCCTTCTTACTGCTACCTTGAAACCAGAGTTGTCCTGAGTTCTGCACCTGCTGCTGGGTGTCTCACATTGGCATTTTCTGCTCTGTTGTCTTTCAGGCGGGATCCTCCAGGCCTAAATCCTGCGAAGTTCCAGGAATCAAGTATGTTTATTGATTTATGCATTCAGATTATATACCGCCCCTCACTGTGATATCTCAGGGTTGTGTAAAAAAAAAAAAGGCTTCACTTGTTTTTTAAAAATAAAAATGTGTCTTAGTCCTAATACCTGAGAAAATGATTAGGATGATGATTTAGAAGAATATACTTCTGAAAAAGATTAGCTTAGCAGGCATCAGAACCCTCTGACAAAAAATTCCTAGATCCCAGTGTCTGCCTCTTTCCACGAGGTGTTTAAAACAATGGCAGAGAGAGAAAGAAAGAGACTGCCCTTTTCACTCAGGCTCAACGCCAGAAGTCCTACCAAACTATGGCTTAATGGTGGTGTAATGCTTTGTCCAGATTAGTTGAGAAACTGGAATTAGATGCCAGCCTGTAAACCACGCTTTGAGACCCCTGCATTTCTAAACCTGGTGTGTGGAGGTGTTTGGTCCAGGAAAGTAGACTAGCAGCTCTGAGTCATAGAATCATAGAATCATAGAGTTGGAAAGGGCCATACAGGCCATCTAGTCCAACCCCCTGCTTAACGCAGGATCAGCCCTAACACAGGATCAATCACAGCTGTCAGGTGTCTGCTTCAAAATCCAAATGATGGTTTTTTTTTGCAGCCTTGGCTTGCTATGGATTTAAGCTGTGGCTCCTACAACATGCAGCAAGCCTAATCAGTTTCCTTTCCCTCCAGTAGAACATAGCAGAGCTCTGCTGGATCAGATCAGTAGTCCATCTAATCCAGCATCTGATCACAATGATCAACCACAATGATCAACCAGTTCCTCTGGAGGGCCACCAGCAGTGCATGGAGGCTGAGGCCATCTCCTGATGTTACCTCCTGGCTCTGAGATTCAAAGGTTTAGTGCCTCTGAATATGGAGGTTCCCCTCAGTCTCCACGGCTAGTAGCCAGTGATAGGCTTATCTTCCATGAATCTACATAATCCCCTTTTAAAGCCATCCATTCCTGTGGCCATCACTATATCCTCTGGCAGCGAATTCCACATTTTAATCACTCTCTGTGAAAGTAATATTTCCTTTTGTCTCTCCCGAACCTACTGCCCATCGGCTTCATTGGATGCCCTCATATTATGGGACAGGGAGACAAAGTAGACTTCTTTTGGAACCATTTTATTTATTTTATATACTAATTTGGCTTTTATACAGTTCCCCAGTAAAAATCCTAGTTTCTCAACATTCATGGGTTACTTTATTTTTTTTTAAATGCCTGTGTTTGGCATTTGTGGCTATTTTAATTGAGTTTTGCAAATACATAAGCACAGAAACTATGATACCAAGTTAGGTTGCTGTTCTATATAGATTACTTGCTTATATATTTAGGAAATGCATATGCGACCTGCCAGTAGAACCTGCTCAGAGCGATGAACAAAGTAAAACACAAAAAAACCATAAAATAGCATAAATTGTTTCAAACTCAGTTTATCAGAAAACCAGCCAGAGCATAAAATATTTAGAAGGTTAAAACCATTATAACGAAACAGCCCTTAGGTTAGAGGCACACTGTTAAAAAGTTGAAAAAGTTGTAAAAAGTTTTACCCTTGCTTTAAAAACCTGGGTGGAAAAAAATGTTTTGGTCTGGTGCCTACAACAGACTAGGTTAGGCACCAGGCAAGGCTCAATGGGAACAAATCCCGTTGGCAAGTTGCCACCACTGGGAATGCCCTGTCTCCAGTCGCTACCTTCCTCACCACTACAGCTGGTGGGCGGGGGGGCATACAGAGAGCTGTGCTTGTGAAGAGGATTGGAGGAGGCTTAATATTCTCACTGAGAGTCATTGGCTCTCTTAGTATCTGCCACCTTAGGCCCTTTTAACTAGAGATGTCAGGGATTGTTCTGAGCCCTGGCTCTTTCAGAGCTCTCTTCACTAGTTTTGGGGGAAAGGGAAATTGCAGTCTGTACCAGAGCCAAGTTTTTAAGCTCCCTTTCCTTCTGCTGACGGCGTTTCCCTCTCAAACACAGCATCTTTCCATCAGCCGATCAGGAAAACACTACCACGCTTATCCCTGCCACTCACAACACGGGCGGCTCCCTGCCGGACCTGACAAACATCCACTTCCCTTCTCCCCTCCCAACACCGCTGGACCCAGAAGAGTCGACCTTCCCTTCCCTGAGCAGCTCCAACAGCACCGGGAACCTCGCAGCCAACCTGACGCACATGGGTATCAGCACGGCCAGTCCAGGTAAGGGAACAGCTGGACAGTCAAGCGGTGCCCCAAGGAGGTTCCAAGTTTGTGGCTCTGATATGCCTTTCCAGTCCCAGCTAGCTGCTTTCTGTGGTGCTGTCTCGGGTGCTTCTGTTGGGCAGGGGGACCAGGCATCAGATCCTGTGCTTTAAGAGGATTTAGATTCAGATGTGTTGATAGAAGAAGAACAAGAAGAAGAAGAAGAAGAAGAGTTGGTTCTTATATGCCGCTTTTCCCTACCCGAAGGAGGCTCAAAGCGGCTTACAGTCGCCTTCCCTTTCCTCTCCCCACAACAGACACCCTGTGAGGTGGGTGAGGCTGAGAGAGCGCTGATATCACTGCCCGGTCAGAACAATTTTATCAGCGCCGTGGCGAGCCCAAGGTCACCCAGCTGGTTGCATGTGGGGGAGTGCAGAATCGAACCCAGCATGCCAGATTAGAAGTCCGCACTCCTAACCACTACACCAAACTGGCTCTCCAAGTCAGGTACATAAGGCTCCAAGTCAGGTACATAAACACTTAAAGAGAGGAGTCAGTGGCCACAGTTTATACTGGCCACAGTTTGTATTACTTTATTCTTATTTCTTTGAATTTCTAGACCACCCTTTCTGCCAAAGCGGATTAGGGCGATGAACAACATAGGTAAAAATGGTACAGTTAAAATCACAAATCAACAATTTCAAAACATTTCTGAAACATTTCTAGAACTTCACCCATAAATGTAATATTCAAACCCAGGGCGGGAGTGCAAATACAGGAGGGACACCAGTATGACGTTGTTGGTAGTTGCTTTACTGGTCTCAACCATAAACCTGGTAGGAAGAGCTCTGTTTTGCAAGCCCAGTTCAGTCATTTCCCAGCCCGGAAACAGAAGGCTGATTCAGACAGTCACGAGCATCATCCCACGGATTTGACTACACTTGACTGCAGTCTTATAGCACCACCTGAGCAGCGAGGCAAGGTCTGGGCAAGCCTTAAACAGGACTGGGGGGGGGGGGAGCTATGGCAGCCTGACACCATGGAATCTGAAAGCTGTTTAGAGCCTTCTCTCCACACCTGCCTGGTGTGACCGTGCTTACTGCTGAATCAGATTCCTGGACTGTCAAGGTTACTATTGCCCACTCTGCTTTTTAGGAGTCTTTTGTATCTCCTGTGACTAGATAATTTTGGGTGGCTAATGACAGGGTATTGAATCGAAGACCTTCTGTACGCCAAACAGATTCTCCGGCATTGTCACAGCCTCTGCCTCTTGCAAACAGAGCACTTAACAGTGGCTGGAAGACATTGGGTAGAGGAGACACTGAAGTGGAATTGATGCCTTTTGGTTGGAAAACCTGTAGCTGCAGCTGCATGGGAGGCTTTGAATACATAGCCTCAACCTTTTGGAGCCTGTGGACATAGCTGGGATTCTGATAGAGCATAGTAGGCGCAGCCATAAAATGGCTGTTACACAAGACAAAGCCAGCCACGCAAAGGAAGCCCAAGTGCAGAGGAGAAGAGGGGTATTTAAAAATAAACTAGGAGCAGGTAATAAAATCAGCGTCAGCTGTCTGTGGCATCAGCTGCAGCTGAAACATTATTACATTAATATGTATAGCCAATCAGATCTTCAGTGGTAAATCAGAAGTCCCATTGGGCAGGACCCTTACTGACCCCACCCACTCCCTAAAACCACTGGGTGCGCACCAAGGAAGATGTTGGTGGGCACTGCATTGGACATCCCTGCCAATCAGTCTTAAATGTCCATGTCTCTTCTTCAGTTGTCTTTGCCATGTTGCTAAGAGAGAACAGGAAGGAAAGGTCTGTTCTTAGTGTAGACTAGCCCTTTTCAACCTTTTTACCATGGAGGAGCCCTTGAAATAATTTTGCAGGTTGGCATACCCCCTGGAAGTGACATGTCACCAGAAGTGACATCATCCTGTATGTTAACAGACAGGCTTGAGAAGGACTGAGGAGGTGGTTTAAGGTGGGAGTAGGCGTGCAGGCCCTGCCCTCTCCCAGGCACAGAAATCAGGAGAGAACTTGCTCATTTTTGGGAGGGTGAAAGGGGAGCAATGGGAGTGCCCAGTTCTCTAGCGTGTTACCGAGTTCATTAAGGCAGGACGGAAAGGGATGAACCCCCCCCCAGCCCCTGGTTGGGAATCCCTGGTATAGATGGCCTCTTGTGTCCCACGTGTTGCGTATAACAGCGTTCCCTTGCAGATGTAAAGAAATTGTGCAGCCCTGCCTAGCTTGCTGACCTGCTTGTTCCTCGTGAGAGAATCCTGACACTTGCCTGAATGGCACCCAGACTCAACTGGCAAGCATCCTCCTTGCAAAAAGGGGAGGGGAGGAGCTCAGATTTGCATCGAGTCACCCTGCACTGTCCAGGGGCCATAGCATGGTGGATGCATTCGGAGTGGTGGCTTGATACTGTACTGGTACTGTTCTTGCAACATCCCCGAGTTCTGGAGATGCTGCTTGGTGCCAGGTATTCACCTGTAACTATTCCCCCAACCCTGTAAAATGCATGCACCATGTGCATGCCTAGTTAATTGTGAATCTATGCACATCCTCAGTCCAGTGCCAGCTTTCCTTTAGCCCCCTCTGCCGGGTACCCTCCTGAATCGCTGTCGTGATTCTTTGCTGTCCCGAGGGTCTAGGAACTTGATGCTGACTTCAGAGAGTTGCAAGTGGAGGCCACTGTGTGGGTCCTAGCTATTCAGGTGTGGGGATGGATTTTTTTTGGGGGGGGGACATGGCTGTGAGACTCAATCCCAACAAAGTCACTTGAGAATTCATTCATTCATTCATTCATTCATTCATTCATTCATTCATTCATTCAACTTATAGCCCGCCACTCCCACAAGGCTTATGGCGGATCACGACAATAAAACCCCCATAAAACCTCTTAATAGAATAAAATCTTCTAAAAAAGCCGAACAACCCAACCTAACCCAACCAATCCAAGCGGCTTCGACATTATACCACCCAGCTCAAAGCACAGGATCTCCGTCTTGACAGGGTTGAGTTTCAAGCGACTCTGCTCGAGCCACCCAGCCACGGCTTCCAAACATCTGGCAAATGGATCCGGGGGGGAGTCCGGGCAGCCGTCCATCAGGAGATACAGCTGGGTGTCATCTGCATATTGATGACAACCCAAACCGTAACTCCTCGCTGGCTGTGCCAGAGGGCACATGAAGATGTTGAAGAGCGTGGGGGAGAGCACCGAGCCCTGCGGAAATCCACAAGGGAGCCCAAACGGACTTGACATCTCATCCCCCAACGCCACCCTCTGGATCCGGTTTAGGAGCGTATCCAGCTTAATGCTGTGCCCCTGATCCCTGTACTGGCGAGGCGGCATGCTAGCAGTTCGTGGTCAACCGCATCAAATGCGGCTGACAGATCTAAAAGAACTTATACAGCCGAACTGCCTCGATCCAGCTGGCGACGGAGATCGTCCGTCAAGGTGACCAATGCCGTCTCCACCCCGTGGCCATGACAGAAATTGTGCTCCAAAAGTTGAAAGAAGCCTTTTTCTGTTGGTGACAGGCATGACGTCAACACAGGCTTCTTCTCAGCAGCACCGGCAGCCAACCGTCAGCCCCCTTTCGTTGAACACAGACTCCAGGAGACCCCAATCCCAGCAGGTCTCACCTACGCTCTCGCCTTTATCACCCATCACTCAGGTAAGTGAAGGGTGAGGACACTCGGGGTGTTACTGTTCATGGACTTCCCTTTGTTGAGCACTTGTTTGGATTCGTGTGTGTGCGCGCAGCACTCTCTAAAAACTGCCAAAGCTGGAGCTTGTTCTGTAAAGTGTGTGTGTGTGTGTGGGGGGGGGGGGGGGGTTACAGTAAAGGGGCAAACTCTAGCAAGCAGTTTTGGGAAGAAGAGATCCTGAACGTGACAACCGGCATTGACCAGAACCTGTTTCTGCCTCTGCCCCCAGCAGGCCTTAGTGAGGAGTAGGGTGGCCAGTGCCTGCCTTGATTTGAGCCCCATGGTGCCTGATGGGTGGAGAGTGATGTGTCTCCAGTAGAGACCTACTCCCTTTCTTTTGGATGAAAGGCTTTTATGCTGGCATAAAAATCCTGTCCCCCAGAACTGCCGATCGTCTGTCCTCACAGCAGGGTTTGTGCCCAGGCAATCTTTTTCTGTCTTTTCCCGTCAAGGCCGTGGCGATGGATGCACTCTCCCTGGAACAGCAGCTTCCGCCATATTCTTTCTTCGCCCAAACGAGTGCGCAGCAGCAGCAGCAGCCACCCCAAGTGGCCAGCTCCCTCCCGCCAAACACTCCGCTGATGCAGTCCTCCGGCTTACAGCGAGGAGTGCAGCTCCCCCCGCTTTCGGTCACTGTCCCCTCCACAATCCCACAGTCTCCACCAGGCAGCCAGACCCAGACTTCAATGGGAATAGACGTCAGCTCGGTAAGCTTGAGAGGGAGGGGGAGCCCAGCACCAAAACAACTCCCGGCACGGGCTGAGATCGTGTAATATTTGAGCCACACGTTGGGTGCAGGAAAGTTCACCAGTTTGAACAGCTGTGGCTGCAAAATGGTACATTGGAAGTGGGCTGAGATTTCTGGGAAAGGAGCTGGGAATCTCTAAGGGCGAACTCCAGTTCCCAAGCGGGCCTTAAGAGAGGGTTGATGTAAACTGTGGTGGCAGGTTTGAGTTCCTGGGAGCCCAAAACAACTGTTCTGTTTACTTCGCTCTCTTTTAATAAAAGGCTTCTTCCCACCCCCCCACCTACCCGCAAGTTGTTTAAAATTAAGGGTCTCATCTCAGAAGTCACTGTCCACAGCTTCCAGCACACATCTTGTGTCGCATCTGGCGACTGCCTACTGTGGAAGAACAGTTGCACCCTAACCTAGGCCTGAAGGGTCTGCTCTCTAGTCTGGTGCCTTGAGGTTACTGGATGACCATGAAGAAGGCAGCTGAGTCTCCTAGTTGTGAGGCTCATATTCACATTTAAACATGAGTCGACCAAAGATTCTTATGGGGTTTTAAAATAGAGGGCTCTGTGTATTCTTGCTGAGACAGACATGAGCCCCAAGGTTGTTAGTCAGGAAAATGTTCATTGAAGCCCACAAATGTGTTGAGTCAATTGATCTGAACTCTTCGCACGTCTTTGCCCATAAACAGAACAGTAGGTCTGTGTTTTGTTATGTGATTTTTTTGTTTTTTTGTTTTGGTGTAATAAGAAGTTATGGCTTTACAGCAGCAAGGGAATAAAAACTTGTTCACAAAAAACACAGAGAGAAAATGTTATTTGACTTTTAAAGGGTATCCAGAAAGGAGTCAAACCCTTTGGCAGGAACATTGCACAGACCTGGGGCTTTTTGTGGATGTCCATCTTGCTTCCATAAGTTGGAAAGTAAAGGAGGACCCCACTGACAGACCTTAAACATTGAGCTTTGTGTGTGTGTGTGCATGAGAAGAGGCATTCCCTTAGGTCATTAGGATCTAGACCTAAAATGGGAATGATTAAAAGGAAAGTGGCTTTCCTTTTAGTTCATGACCTCTCAAGGCATTGTTAATCACACTAGCTTTGCTGGGTTCATTGCGGACATCTCTTCCCGAGTTCCTCCTTCTCCATCTCCTGATCTCTCTCTCTCTCTCTGCTTTCTGCCCCCTCCTCCCAGGGCTATCCATGAAAAAAAAACAGTAATTTTTTTTGTTTATTCTCTTCTTTTCCCTCTCTGCCCCATGGTTTCTAACACTGTGTCCTTCTGTAGGGGTCTCTCCAGCAGTACCGCAGCAATGCCGGCTCCCCGGCCAACCAGTCTCCCACTTCTCCTGTCTCCAATCAAGCCTTTTCTCCTGGCAGCTCTCCCCAAGTAAGGGACTGTGGACTTTTCTTTGGCTTCTTTGCTGCTCATCCTCTTATTTTTCTGCTTCATTCTTCCGCCATTGGATTTTTGAATGTTTTTGGCTCCCTGTTTTCTTTTGTAATGCATGTGTGGGCAGTTCACACAACACATACACATATGTAGACAGCAGGGCCATGCCTCTATTTTAAAAAACACAACCCTAATTTCTGATGCACGATAAAATACGTACAAGCACATACATGGAGCTGCTTTGTACAGAATCAGATCACTGATCCATTGGGTCAGTTTGTCTACTCAAACAGGCAGCAACTCTCTAGGACAAGCTTTCTCAACCAGGGTTTTGTGAAACCCTGAGGTTTTCTTGGTAGCCCTGGAAGGGCTTCCCAAATGGGTGGGAGTTAATTAATTTTTAATATATAAAATTTATTTTGATATAACCATATATGGTCATGTCAACCCACTCTCCCCTTCCAAAATGGCCATTGATGGTCCTTTTGGGGTTTTTTGAAGTATGTTTCCGGGTTTCTCAATGGTAAAAAGTGGAGAAAGGCTGCTCTTGGAGAAATCAAGAATCACTGGAAAAGGCAATCATGCTAGGAAAACTTGAAGGGAGCAGGAAAAGAGGAAGACCCAACATGAGATGGATGGATTCTACAAAGTGGGGGTGGCCAAACTTTGACTCACCATGGACTACAATTCCCATGAGCCCCTGCCAGCATACTCGGGTTTATGTAAATTGTAGCCCATGAACATCTGGAGAGCCACAGTTCGGCCAGCCCTGCTGTAAAGGAAGCCACAGCCATCAATTTACAACTCTATTCACAATAGGTAATTCTGGGAGAACATTACTTCACAGGGTTTGCCATGTTGGAAGCAACTTGATGGCATTCTCTCTCTCTCTCTCTCTCTCTCTCTCTCTCTCTCTCTCTCCCTCACACACACACACGTATCACCTTGTGGATGCTGGTTGGGAAAGGTGACATGAAAATGTTTTTAAATAAATATTTTGAGTTCATGGCTCCTACACATGCATGTCCTTGTCCGTTCTTTTGCTGGTGACAGCCCACCAGTTTTTTCAGAGCTGGGTTGGGCCTGAAGGGCAAGGCGATTTGTCTACTGACCTCCAAGCTCTTTCTAGAGTAACAAAAATAATGAACTGGGAGGGGTGGGTCCCAGTGAAGAAACAAATATAGAAAAATACAGACGTACTGGGAAACCAATATGGCAATAAAATATCCACATTGGACTTATATAGAGTCGTCTCTCTTTAGTAATTCTTTTATTCTTATTTCACAGTCCCGACGCGTTTCGCCTTACAGCTTTTCCAAGGGACGGTTTTTATATTTAAGGACCAACTTCAACTTATTAAAGAATCTCTTGATAGAGTATAAGGTCATACCTTGAAAAAGCTGTAAGGCGAAACGCATCAGAACTTGTGTGAAATAAGAATAAAAGAATTACTGAAGAGAGGCGACTATATAAATCCAATTTATACTTTCTAGAGTAAAGCATTTGTCTGAATTCCCTGGGCAGGTTTGCAGCCATAGTTGCCCCTGCTTGGTTGCTAGCACAAGACAGCAAAACAATTCAAAGAGTGCTGTAACTGTAGTAGAGACCAGCAGGGGAACTGATCTTGGCTTTTGGAGTGCCAAAGAAGCAAAAACAAACAAATAAGAAACCCTTAATATGCTTAGAGAACTTAACTGCTAGAGAATACAATACAATAAAAAAACCCTTAATGGAATCCACAGTACAAAACGATATACAAATCAGTTCTACAGTACAACTGCTAGAGAAGCTATTAAGTGGTGTGAGTGAGTGAGTGAGTAATCTGCAGTTCTACTATGTTCAGACTGCTTACTCTTGTGTGAGGAGTGTTGGTTCAGTGCATATATGTCTGGGAAGCAATGGATCTTCCCCAAGATTGGATGTACCTTTCTGAAATTCAGAGTGACTGGATTTTAGGCTTTTAGAGGTTTTGTACCAGCATTGACAGGGAGAAGAACAGTTTACCTGAGTCCTCAAGCAGCCATTAAATGTTCTCTCAGCACATTTAAGTTTGAGTGTATCGTTACCGGAGGAGGTCGTGGGTGCTGACCGAGCCCTAACGGCTTAAACTTTTCTTTAAACTTTGCTTTGTAGACTTTTATTTGTAGGTTCAGGTGTTGGCTTGGGACGACCCAACTGCGCCTTTGAAATGTAATTATATGCAGCTTTACACCCCTCTTTCTGCCCAACAGGGACCCAAAGTGGCTTTTTGACAACTTTGTCTGCTCCTCCTCCTCCTCCCTTGTCCAGCCCCTCAGCAAGTTTTGTTCCTTGGATGACGCTTCCTCAAACTCTGACACACACTTTGTGCTTTGGCTCCACAGCAGACATCCATCCTGGGGAGTGTCTTTGGTGATTCTTGTTATGATCAGCAGATGACAACCAGGCAGGCAAACGCTTTGTCACATCAGGTGAGCATCATGTACTATAAAGAAAGAAACAGCACCACAAATGGCTGCACCTTGTGCTAATTGCATCTTAGGTTTTGCCACCTGAGAGGGAGGAAAAAATAAAAGTTGAAAGTAGAAGACACACATCTTTAAACCACTCAGGGAGTGGTATACATATTTGGTTACTGTTGATGCTGGATGACCTGACTGTCAAAATGCTGTATTAACGTTTTGTGCCTTTGTTAACTCCCTGATGCCGAGTGTCCTGTTAAAACGCTGTAATAATGTATGTGGTCTGTAGATACTTTGATGCTGGTCAATGACCGTAATAAATAATCATCATATTTGGCTAAGGGCTAAGTGGGCAGAGAGTGGGCGGGGCTTGTCCAGGTGAGGGCCCAATCGGAAGTTGTGAAGCGCCTTCCAATTGGGCCCTCACCAGGACAGACAAGAGTTCTAGTCTGTCGGGAAGGGCTTCGTGCCTTCCGATTGGGCCCTCACCCGGACAGGCCATGGCAACCCAGGAGTTCTAGCCAGTCTACTCCTGACCACCACAAGGAGAGGAGGTCAGTAGGGCTGCCAAGGGGAATGAGAACAGAGGCTTGGACAGGCTGCGCCAGCACTTTTCGCCCCAAGCTGCCCTATCTGTCATGTCCAACTGTAACTTTGCCTCAGAACACTGAGAGAGCTAGCAGGAGGCTGGTGAGTGTGCTCCCTCCCCTGTCCCTTCAGACCTGCTGGAAAGGAGCCTTTAATAGCCCCTGACTGAGGGGAGGGAGGTATTTCCAAGATCATTATACTCTAGATACTATGGTAGGGGCTTGCAGGCTGCAGTTGGCAGTGAGTGGTGCAGGTGTGTCCCTCCTGGGCTATGGGCTATGGCCAGCCCTTACTAGCAACTGTTTGTATCTTGAGGTGCAGACAGACAGGCCAGCATCAGTCCTGCGAGTCTGGAAAGTGCAGGAAGATCTAAATAAGGAATATTTACAGCCTGAAACTGTACATAGTGAACAAGTAAATGGCTGGAGAGACATGGGACCTGAAGTGACTTTTTTCAACTCTGGCTTCTCAAATAAAAAAACCAGTATAAAAAACCTTACTAAGGTCAAGACTGCTGTGCACAGAGAGACTTCCTCTTAGGGTTGCCAGTTTCCATGTGGGGCTCTTTACCTCACCTCCCTCACAGGGAGTCTGCTATGGGGAGAGGAAGGGAAGGCAATTGGAAACTGCTTTGAGACACCTGAGGCCTGCTGGGTCATTGTAACCCATTCCCAGTTCTCTCAGACCCCTCATAGGTTGTTTATTGTGGGGAGACGAACGGAAAAGGTGTTTGTAAACTACTTTGAGACTCCTTTGACTTACTACAGGGTACAGGGTACAAAAATCCAGTTCTTCTTCTAAGGAGCAACCATGAGAGAAGCATGTGGGCACATAACATTTTATCAACAGTGAAAAAATGGAGACAGAAGGAGCAGGGTGGGCACCTGTGTACTGTGACTACCCCATGTGTATTAGGGCAGGGGGACATTTTGGTGCCTGTGGCCTAATTCACACAAGAAGGGAAATGATGCAGAACTGGGAGGAATTGGTTGCCACGTAATCTCCCCCTAAGAGGAGTCTCGAGTCTCATTTTCCCTTCACATATCTAAAGACATGGCTCTGGAAAGCTCATCTGTAACCACTATGCCAAAATTCCCAAGGGTCAGTCCTCTCCCATACTCAACGAACATTACAAACCACAAGTTTGGTTCAGCATCTTCTTGGAAAAGACTGACCAGTGGAGTACTCCAGGCATCTGTCCTGGGGCCTGTGTTGTTCAACATATTTATAAATGATTCCCAGAGGCAGAGCTCAGACAACTGAGAGCATGTGGAGAGAGCTACTGGGGAGAGTTGCTGCTGACCAAGTGTGGCTATTGTGCTGCCTGGGTGAGGTGATTGCTGGGTAATTGTTGGGAGGATTAAAAAGGGCTGCTCCTCGCCAGAGGCAGAGCTCAGCCAACTGAGAGCACGTGGAGAGAGCTACTGGGGAGAGTTGCTGCTGACCAGGTGAGGCTATTGTGCTGCCTGGGTGAGGTGATTGCTGGGTAATTGTTGGGAGGATTAAAAAGGGCTGCTCCTCGCCAGAGGCGCAAGCCGAAGGGCGAGAGACAAAGGGCTCTTGGCCTGTGGCTCTTAGCCTGGGGTTCTTGGCCGAGCAATTAGAATCAGTAGATTATATCAGTAGATTATATTTCCCTAGTACTTGCACTGCCTAGACATTACAATGGACCTCCAGGACACTCATCCCATCATCTGCAGTGAGTGTGACATGATTGCCTTCCTCCCAGAAGACAAGATGGACTACAGCTGCCCCAAGTGTAAGCTGGTAAGACTTTTGGAGTAAAGGATTAGGGAATTAGAAAACAGAATTATTACTCTGACCCAAAGTAAGAAAGGGGAGGAGTTCATAGACCAGAGCCCTGCAACTCGAAATAAAGAGAATACAACCAGTCCTGAAGAGGATAAGGAGATTGACCACAATAGGGAGCCTCTGCAGACAGTTCGGAAAAAGACTCAACGGCGAAGAGCGAGAGAGTTCTCGGGGCCTTTGGAGCTCCAGAATAGATTTCAGGCCCTTGCAGAGGAGGTGCAAGGGTCAACAAGGGAAGAGGTCCCGAAACAAAGTCTAAGACAAAGGGAAGAGGCCACGGGGACAGAAGGAAATGGAGTTGAGAAGAAAAAAAAAAGGAGAGTACTGGTAATTGGAGACTCCCTGCTAAGAGGAATGGATCGCCATGTGGCTGGGCCCGACCCCCTAACCCGAGAGGTGTGTTGCTTGCCAGGGGCGAAAATTAAAAATGTTTCAGAATGGCTGTCCAAACTCCTCAAATCTACGGATCACTACCCATTTGCGATGGTCCATGTGGCAACGAATAACATGTCCCTGAATACCATCGCTCCTATTAAAAAAGACTATCAAGATCTGGGGAGGAAGCTCAAGCAAATGGGGGCTCAAGTGGTATTCTCTTCAATCTTGCCTGTCAAGGGAAGAGGAATGCGTCGGGAGAGGCAGATAATGAAGGTGAATCACTAGCTGCGTAGTTGATGCCGGCAGGAGAGGTTTGGTTTCTGGGACCATGGGATAGGCTTTCTTGAGGAAGGCCTACTAGCACCTGATGGACTGTACTTATCAAAACTGGGGAAGAATGTGTTTGGCAGGAACCTGGGGAGATTTATCAGGAGAGCTTTAAACTGAAGCCACTAGGGGAAGGAGACGATCAACATAGGGAGTGTATGGAAGGAAAACGATCGGGGGCAGCCCAACCGGCAAGGCCAGCTCATAGGGAACCAAAAGTAAAAGGATTCAGATATCTTTATACTAACGACCGAAGCATGGGCAATAAAAAGGAAGAGCTGGAACTTCTCATGCAGATGGAAAGGTATTATCTAGTAGGCATCACAGAAACTTGATGGAATGATTCTCATGACTGGAATGTAATGGTGGATGGATATGAACTGTTCAGAAAAAACAGAATAGATCGAAGAGGTGGAGGAGTGGCACTGTATGTGAGGAAAGGGCTTACCTGTCAGGAAATTCTAGTGAAGGAGAGCATATCTACAGTGAAAAGCATCTGGGTGAAAATAAGCGAGGGGAAAACAAACTGTGTGGTGGTTGGTGTCAGCTACCGACTGCCTGACCAACAAGAGGGTGTGGATGCTGCACTTTGTGAGCAACTTGAGAAAATATCCAAGCGGCAGGACCTTGTCATCATGGGTGACTTCAATTTCCCAGATGTGTGCTGGGAAACAAACTCTGCAAAGCGTCCTCAGTCATGCAAGTTTCTGACCTGCCTGGCTGATAATTTCATTTATCAAATGGTAGATGAACCCACAAGAGGTTCAGCCATACTGGACTTAATACTAACTAACAGACAAGAGTTGGTGGATGAGGTGAAGGAGGTGGGGACCCTAGGGGGAAGTGACCATATCCTCATAGAATTCCTTTTGAGATGGGGAGCCAAGGAAGCTTGTTGACAGACGCGGATGTTGGATTTTCATAGGGAAACTTTAATAAACTCAGAGATATGATGAGTGTCATACCATGGACGAGAATGCTGGAAAGGAAGGGAGCATACGAAGGGTGGGCGCTACTCAAATAAGAGCTATTGCATTCTCAATCAATGACTATGCCAGAAAGACGAAAAAACTGCAGGAGCTCTAAGAAGCCTATTTGGATGAACAGAGAACTTCAAGAGGAACTAAGAAAGAAAAGGAAAATGTTCAGGAAATGGAGGGAAGGACAGAGCTCTAAAGAAGAGTACCTACAGGTTACTAGGCACTGTAGATCAATCATCAGAAAGGCCAAAGCTGAGAGTGAGCTAAGATTGGCCAGGGAAGCCCATTGTAACAAGAAAAGATTTTTCAGTTATGCGAGGAGCAAACGTAAAGTAAAGGAGGCAATAGGCCCACTGTTGGGTGCGGATGGACAAACTCTAACGGAAGATGCAGAGAAAGCAGAAAGGCTTAGTGCCTATTTTACATCTTTTTTCCCACAGGTCAAAGTGTTTAGGCACATCTAGAGATGGCCATAGCCAAAGGATAGTGTCTGGGTGGCAGGTTAACATGGATAGAGAGGTTGTCGAGAGGCATTTAGCTGCACTGGATGAGTTCAAATCCCCTGGTCCGGATGAAATGCACCCGAGAGTACTCAAAGAACTTTCCAGAGAACTTGCACAGCCCTTGTCCATCATCTTCGGAATCTCTTTAAGGACTGGAGATGTCCAGGAGGACTGGAAGAGAGCAAACGTTATTCCAATCTTCAAAAAAGGGAGGAAGGATGACCCGGGAAACTACAGACCAGTGAGTCTGACCTCTGTTGTGGGGAAGATAATGGAGCAGATATTAAAGGGAGCGATCTGCAAACATCTGGAGGACAATTTGGTGATCCAAGGAAGTCAGCATGGATTTGTCTCCAACAGATCCTGCCAGACCAACCTGTTTTCCTTTTTTGACCAAGTAACAGGTTTGCTGGATCGTGGAAATTCGGTTGATGTCATTTACTTGGATTTTAGTAAAGCTTTTGACAAGGTTCCCCGTGATGTTCTGATGGATAAGTTGAAGGACTGCAATCTGAATTTTCAGATAGTTAGGTGGATAGGGAATTGGTTAGAGAACCACACTCAAAGAGTTGTTGTCAATGGTGTTTCATCAGACTGGAGAGGGGGGGGTACCTCAGGGCTCGGTGCTCGGCCCGGTACTTTTTAACATATTTATTAATGATCTAGATGAGGGGGTGGAGGGACTACTCATCAAGTTTGCAGATGACACCAAATTGGGAGGACTGGCAAATACTCTGGAAGATAGAGACAGAGTTCAACGAGATCTGAACACAATGGAAAAATGGGCAAATGAGAACAAGATGCAATTTAATAAAGATAAGTGTAAAGTTCTTCATCTGGGTCAGAAAAATGAAAAGCATGCCTACTGGATGGGGGACACGCTTCTAGGTAACACTGTGTGTGAACGAGACTTGGGGTACTTGTGGATTGTAAACTAAACATGAGCAGGCAGTGCGATGCAGCGGTAAAAAGGCAAATGCCATTTTGGGCTGTATCAACAGAGGCATCACATCAAAATCACAAGATGTCATAGTCCCATTGTATACGGCACTGGTCAGACCACACCTGGAGTACTGTGTGCAGTTCTGGAGGCCTCACTTCAAGAAGGACGTAGATTAAATTGAAAGGGCACAGAGGAGAGCGACGAAGATGATCTGGGGCCAAGGGACCAAGCCCTATGAAGATAGGTTGAGGGACTTGGGAATGTTCAGCCTGGAGAAAAGGAGGTTGAGAGGGGACATGATAGCCCTCTTTAAGTATTTGAAAGGTTGTCACTTGGAGGAGGGCAGGATGTTTCTGTTGGCTGCAGAGGAGAGGACACGCAGTAATGGGTATAAACTTCAAGTACAACGATATAGGTTAGATATCAGGAAAAAAAATTTCACAGTCAGAGTAGTTCAGCAGTGGAATAGGCCGCCTAAGGAGGTGGTGAGCTCCCCCTCACTGGCAGTCTTCAATAAAAGGTTGGATACACACTTTTCTTGGATGCTTTAGGATGCTAGGGCTAATCCTGCGTTGAGCAGGGGGTTGGACTAGATGGCCTGTATGGCCCCTTCCAACTCTATGATTCTATGGATGTGGGTTTAGAGGGGATGCTTATTAAATTTGCAGACTATACTAAACTGGGAGGGGCAGGAAACACAACTGAAGACAGCAGCAGAATACAGGATGATCTTGATAGGCTTGAGAAGTGGGCTAAACTGAATAAAATGAAGTTCAATAGGGACAAAAGTTAGTAGGAATAACCAAATACACCAGTATAAGATGGGGAGACTTGTTTTGGCAGTAGTATGTGCAAAAATGATCTAGGAGTATTAGTAAACCATACATTGAACATGAGTCAGCAGTGTGACTCAGTGGCTAAAAAGGCAAATGGGATTTTGGGCTCAAACTGAGTATCGTGTCCAGATCATGGGAGGTTCGGCCTCACTTGGAGTACTGTGTTCAGTTTTGGGCACCCCAGTTGAAGAGGGATGTTGACAAACTGGAACATGTCCAGAGAGGGCAACAAAAATGGTGAGGGGTCTTGAGACCAAGACATATGAAGAAAGGTTGGGGGAGCTTGGTCTGTTTAGCCTAGAGAAGAGACAACAAAGAGGGGATCTGATAACCATCTTCAAGTATTTAAAAGGGTGCCATATGGAGGATGGAGCAGAATTGTTCTCCTTTGCCCCAGAGGGACAGACCAGAACAAATGGGATGGAATTAATTCAAAAGAAATTCCATCTAAACATCCGGAAGAAGTTCCTGACAGTTAGAGCAGTTTTTCAGTGGAACAGGCTTCCTCGGGAGGTGGTGGGTTCTCCATCTTTGGAAATTTTTAAACAGAGGCTAGATAACCATCTGACGGAGAGGCTGATTCTGTGAAGGCAAAGGGGTGGCAGGTTACAGTAGATGAGCGATTGGGATGTGAGTGTCCTGCATAGTGCAGGGGGTTGGACTAGATCACCCACGAGATCCCTTCCAACTCTATTATTCTATGATTCTAGGTCAGTTTCTTGCATGGAAACAATAAATGTATCCTGGAAAAAATCTGTTTAACGTAATATATTTCTTGTAAAGCCTTGGAGGAGGAGTGTGTCTCAAGGCTTAAGTAAATCCCACTCAGGGCAACTGTCCTGCCCTTGAGTACCTCCTCATCCAACCGGCTTGCCTGTCTGACCAGCAGCCAGCCAGTTGCCTTCCATCTCCCAGCCCTGCCTTCCACTTCCCTCAGAGGCTGTAAATCCCTGCTGTCTGAGAGCTGCCCCTGCTGGTGAGTTCCCTTCCCAAGTCCTGGGGGGAGGGAAAGGCCATCTGCAGAGTTCTTCCACCACAATCCCCAATCTAATGCCCATTGTATTACTGAATGCAATGGGCTTGGCCCCTAGTCTTTAACAGCTTGTGCTGTTACAATAATTGTCAATACAGACTGGTATCCCCATACCTATGTGAGCCTGTGGCTCACTATTACTCACTATACTATTAATATATATAAGGACTTGTCACTGATGAAAGAATCTCACTGAAAACGGACATTACCTGGATTCCATTTTTGACAGAAGTCCTAAAGAATAAAGAAACAAGGAAAACTACATTTTTCTTTCTTTTATAAATATATCATATTGCCAGTGGATAGGTCTGTTTCTCTCTGTTTGGTTTAATTATTAGAACGTCCTTCTTATATTCCTGTTAAAATAATTGAGCAAGAGCTAGTTGGGTGATGAGTGGGCAGGGGCAGGTGTCCCAATTGTCCCAAAGTCCGGACAGTCCCTGCCCCCAACAGGTCTGGCCAAGAGCGCTCTGGCAAACTCACTGCTATTTCACTCCTGGCCACCCCGGTTCAACGGTGCGTGCAGCGGAGAGGGATGGCTGCTCTCCCCCCTGGGCCAGGAAGCTCTCCTGTGGCCTCACAGAGGCCAAGGAAGGGCTTCCCAGCCCAGCGGTAAGTGCAGTGGAGAGGGATAGCTTCCCTTACCCCCTATCTGCCACTGCCTCTCCCAGAAGCCGGAACCGAAAATCCCTGGCCAGCCTTAGAGACACAGTGCCAGCCCTTCCCCACTTCCTCTCTCTTTCCTCCATCTTTCCTTTCTACCTCTTCATACATCTCTCTCTCTCTCTCTCTCTCTCTCTCTCTCTCTCTCTCTCTCTCTCTCTCCCCCTCTCCCTCCCTCCCTCTCCCTTCCTCTTTTTCTATCCCTCTCTTGCCCTTTCTTTCTCATTTTCTATCACTCTTTTACTTTTTCTCTCTATATATATATATGTATTTCTCTCCTTCTACCCCTCTTCCTTTACTTTTCTCCCTCTCTTAATTTCTCTCTCTTTCATTCTCTCTCTTTATCTCTACTTCTCTCTCTGTCTTTTTCTCCTTCTCTTTCTATATTTCTCTCTATCCTGTCTATCTCTCTCTCTTACTTTCTTTCCCACTACGTATATTTCTGGCTAACACTCTCTTTTCCTTCTCTCTTTTTTTTCTCTTTTCCTTCTCTTTTTCTATCCTCTTTCTCTTAATCCCTTTCTACCTCCCTCTCTCTTTGCTATTTTCCCCCTGCCCCCATGTAGCCTCAGCTACAATGGGCTTTAATTCTAGTATATATAGTTATGTCTGTACATGAGTTATCTATAATTCTGCTGTGATCTCAGAGAATGAATCAGAACATCTCCATAGAGAGCCAGCTTGCTGTAGTGTTTAGGAATGGCAGCTTGTAATCCAGAAAGTTGGATTTGATTCCCCCTTCCTCTGCCACATTCAGCCAGCTCAGTAACCTTGGGCCAGTCACCATCTTGTTAGAGCTGTTCTCATAGAACAATCCTGTCAGAACTCTCTCAGTCCCACATACCTCCCAGGGTGTCTGTTGTGGGGGGATGAAGGGAAAGTGATTGTAAGCTGCTTTGAGACACTTTTGGGTAGTGAAAAGCGGGGTATAGAAACCAACTCTACTACTTAATGATTCCAGGTGCAGAAATGAAAGAAATTTCTACAAACGTTAGAAACCCTCACTTACATAAAAATCCCAAAAAATAATGATAATTGGGGGGGGGGAGTTTATGTTGTGCAGTACTTCAGGATATGGTACATTTTTTAAAATTATTATTATCCTTTAATTTATATCCCGCCTCCCCCCAGAGGCTCGAGGCGGGTCACATAAAATCAATCCCCTAAAAACAGTAATAAGAACAATAAAACATAGTACATTAATCACAACAAGGCAAGACAAGAATGGCGGCCAGATTCATGCAACTAACCCAATTTCCATAACCCCACTAAAGGGAAGAAAAAAGGGGGGCTGATGGCACATGCAACCGCCACATTTGGGGGGGGGCAGATCTCCCTTGCTGCCTAGCCTCAACCAAAAGCCTGGCAGAAGAGCTCCGTCTTGCAGGCCCTGCGGAACGCTGAAAGTTCCCGCAGGACCCACAGCTCTTCCGGGAGCTCATTCCACCAGGTCGGAGCCAGGACCAAAAAGGTCCTTGGGGCCGGAATGGCCAATAGGTTAGCCCCTCGCAGAGCGTAAGGCCCTGGGGGGGGGGGGAATAGGGTGATAGGTGGTCCCTCATATATGCTGGGCCCAGACCACGGATGGCCTTGAAGGTCAAAACCAAAACCTTGAACCTGATCCGGAATATAACCGGTAACCAGTGCAGCTGCCTCAGCACTGGCTGGATATGGGCCCTCCAAGGTGTAGCTGTCACTGCTTCCAAACATCTGGTGAATGGTTCCGGGGAAGAGTCCGGGTGGCCATCCATGAGGAGAAAGAGCTGGCTGTCATCAGCATACTGATGGCAACTCAGCCCATAACTCCGCACCAGTTGAGCCACAGGGCGCATAAAGATGTTAAATAATGTGGGGGAGAGCACCGAGCACTGTGGGGAGTGACAAGGCTTTATCCACAAAGTAGCTCGCAAATGCCTCACACCTGATGGCCAATTTCCTACTATTTTGGCGCCCTTCCCCCAGGGCGGTGAGAGATCGAACAACCCTAAATAGTCGAGCTGGGCGAGAGCTAGCAGCTCCCAGATGCAATTTCACTGCCATCTCATACGCCCTCGTAAGCGTGCGATGAGATGTTCTTGTAGCCTCGTCACAAGACTTCCGCCACACTCGCTCTAGTTGTCTCAATTCCCTCTTATTCTCCCGGAGCTCCCCAGTATACCAGGGTGCCCGTTTCAGTCAAGGGCAGAGAGGACGTCTAGGAGCAATTTTGTCTATGGTGGCTGACAGACAGGACTGCCAGTCCTCCACCATGGCCACCAGCGAGATGCTGGGAGGTTTCAGGTCCTGCAGAGCATTCTGGAAACCAATTGGATCCATATCTTGGGGTACTTGTGGATTGTAAGCTAAACTTAAGCAGGCAGTGTGATGCAGCGGTAAAAAAGGCAAATGCCATTTTGGGCTGTATCAACAGGGGCATCACATCAAAATCACAAGATGTCATAGTCCCATTGTATACGGCACTGGTCAGACCACACCTGGAGTACTGTGTGCAGTTCTGGAGGCCTCACTTCAAGAAGGACGTCGATAAAATTGAAAGGATACAGAGGAGAGCAACGAGGATGATCTGGGGCCAAGGTTGAGAGACTTGGAAATGTTCAGCCTGGAGAAAAGGAGGTTGAGAGGGGACATGATAGTCCTCTAAGTATTTGAAAGGTTGTCACTTGAAGGAGGGCAGGATGCTGTTTCCGTTGGCTGCAGAGGAAAGGACGTGCAGTAATGGATTTAAACTACAAGTACAACGATATAGGCTAGATATCAGGGGGGGGAAATTTCACAGTCAGAGTAGTTCAGCTGTGGAATACGCTGCCTAAAGAGGTGGTGAGCTCCCCCGCACTGGCAGTCTTCAAGCAAAGGTTGGATACACTTGGATGCTTTAGGATGCTTTGGGCTGATCCTGCGTTGAACAGGGGGTTGGACTAGATGGCCTGTATGGCCCCTATGATTCTATAAGTCTTCTTGGGCAGGCAAAAATACGCCCGCCGCCCAACTAGGGAGGGGGTGGATTCTTGGTCCGAGACTGCAGGGTGTAGTGGCTGACCATGGTACGGCCAAGGCCGTATCCAGAACCACCTCTATCCCAGCCCCAAAAATCAGGTCAAAGGTGTGGCCGGCCTGATGGATGGGCCCAGGAACAAGTTACGAGAGCCCCATGGACGACACTAGGTCCGAGCCAAGTCCCGGAGACGGCGCCTCCGCATGAACATTGAAGTCCCCCAAGTTTATAAGCCTGGGGAACTGCAAAGCCTAGACGGCCGCCACCTCCAACAGGCTCGGCAGGGCATCTGGTGACGCGTTAGGCGGGCAGTATACCAACCAGATGGCCAAGCTCTCAACCGAGTCCAACCCAATACCGACACACTCCACTCCCCGGATTTCAGGAGCTGGGAGAGCCCTGTAGGAGAAGGCCTCCCAGACCAAGATTTCCCCTTCCCCCCTCCCCTGCTATGGACCCGGGGTTGGTGGAGGACCGCAAAACCTGGGGGGGCAAGTTCTTTTAAGACGACCGTTTCTCCGCCCTGCACCCAGGTCTTAGTGATGCACGCAAGGTCAACTTTTTTACTATTGAGAACCCCCTGAGACATTCTTGGGGCTTTGAGAAACCCCAGAAGTGGCACAATTATGCAGAATACAGTTGGGAAGTATATGCCCACTCAGGGCCCCTCCCCTTCCCATCCCCTCCAGGCCCATCATTAGCCATTTGGGGCAGGTCAGGTCAACATGACTATATGTGGTCATATCACCTGATAAGTATTTAACATTTAAAAAATATTAATTAAGCAACTCCCTTTGAGAAACCCTTTCAGGGCTGTCAAGAAACCACCAGGTTTATGAAACTCTGGTTGAGAAAACTTGGGATATGGTATTGCATTGGCCAGGTAAGCCCACACAACCACACTTCCTGCAGTGCACAAAACACTCATCCTGTTTGCCTCAGGAGTCAGTCCTCCTGATGAACATGCTATTGTGTAAGGCTCCCCCCAGGTCTTGTTGCAGCAAGGCAGGATAAGAAGAGCAAAGGCTGGAGGGCACCCGTGGGGGCAAGAAAAGGAGATGCCAGGTGAGAAGACATTCTTACATGGGCAGTCCAAGACAACCCCCCTCCAAAAATTTCTGAGGAGGAGTAGAACAGCCCCCCATCTCCAGACATCCTCAAGACTGTGAGGGGAGGAGCAGAGCCAGGCCTACAGATGAGGAATAGGTTGCATACACGAGGCAAAAATCAGCACCCTTTGATAGAATCCTTATTCTGGGTATTCTGAAATGATCCTCTCTAGAAGTGCCACAGGCCTGCAGCCCAGCAAGGCCAGAAGCTGATCCTGAGATCAACTTCCAACCCTCCCCATTGGCAAGTCGCAACGAGGGGTGGTTGGTGGGCGAACCGGGCAATGGGGTCACATGCCGCTAACTCTTTGCCTTTGCAGCTCGAGCAGTTCAACATGATTGAGAACGCCATCAGCTCCAACAGCCTGTACAGCCCGTGTTCCACCCTCAACTACTCCCAGGCGGCCATGATGGGGCTCACGGGGAGCCACGGGAGCCTGCAGGACTCCCAGCAGCTCAGCTACGCCAGTCATGGGAACATCCCAAACATCATCCTGACAGGTGAGGCTCATTGGAAGAGGGCAGCTCCCCCCCTTCAGAACTTGACAGGTGCATGGGAGTATATGCATGCTCATCCACAAACCCTGATTTAAAGAAAAAAACCTATGTGTTTTAAATAATGATAATTGTGGATTAAAAAAACCCCCACCAACCAAGATCAATAACGGATAAGTGGAACCCTGTTTCCCTCACTCACCGAACTGGGGTGGGGGCTGTTTAGGCAGAGAAAGGTGGGTTGTGAAGAGATGGGGAGGAGAGGAGAAATCGGGAGGGAGGCACCCCAAGAGTTTTAAATCTGATGAAGTCAATGGGTGACACATCTAGCTGTGTTTGGAGAGTCCAGCATTGGCTGATCTTCAGAACAGAATGGAATATTTGATTTCTATACTGCCTCTCCTCTTATAGGACAGGGGTGGCTGGGTCTCATCGGAATTGTAGTCCACAGGAAAGTCACCGTTTGGCCACCCCTGCCCTATAAGAGTGGTTCACAAGACTGGCTTTTGGTATGTCTGATCCAAGTCTGCTCTCTTCCTGTCTCTTCTCATCTCACCCCCACAGTGACAGGAGAGTCTCCTCCCAGCCTTTCGAAGGACCTGACAAGTTCTTTGGCCGGCGTAGGGGATGTCAGTTTTGACTCAGATTCACAGTTCCCACTGGACGAACTTAAAATCGACCCCTTGACCTTGGACGGGCTGCACATGCTCAACGATCCGGACATGGTCCTTGCCGATCCTGCCACAGAGGACACTTTCCGGATGGATCGGCTGTAGAGGCAGAGGAAGAGAGAGAGAGAGAGAGAGAGAGAAACCAGACGGTATCCCAGAACATCTGTGCCATTCTGGGAGAGAGGGGGGAGGACTGGCCCAACTTGATTTGGAGCAGCAGCAGCAGCATCACCGTGTTCCATTAGCAGAGCTCATTTTGACATGCTGTCCCACTCCCCTCCCCAGTGCTGTGTTTAACCCTTCACACACCCCTCGGGATTGGGAGAGAATGCTTTGCCAAGTCCTCCATATTCCTTTTCCTCCTTCTGCCACCAAAGTTCCACTATCTGGTTTCTTTTTATCCTTTGCACTAAAGGTTCTTTTTTGGGAGGGTCAGAGGAGGTTGGTCTCCCCCCTCCCCCTTTCTTCCAAGGCAGACTGAGTTGTCCAGAAAGTAAATGACTAATATATTGGGGTGGGGTTTTTTGTTATTCTTTGTATTGCCATATGTAAATTACCAAGTCTTTGGTTTCTGTTACAGAAACAGCCATCTCCGCATGGAAGCATGAGTGCTTGCGGGGAAGAAGTGGGGAGCAGTGGCTTAATGAATTTCAGCCTCTCCGCATGAATCCTAAACTCTTGTCAATGTTGCTTTTCCCCTATGGAGGGATAAGGTGGTGGTGGTGGGGGGGTAACCATGGAGTCCTTTTGCTCTGTGACCGTCCACAATTATTTCCCGAAATTCTGCTGTTTAAGTGTGCTTTCCAAGGAGCACAGTGGCTCATGCCTTCCTGTCCCCCTTCTTTTCTGAGTCTGTTTCCTTTCCATTGTCTGGATGCGCAAGCAGCAGCATCATGATGCCTACGGCACCTATGGAAAAAACACTGCTATTCACTGGCCGGGGTTGCAGGCAGGCCAGAGCCTTCTCTTCTGAACTGCAAGCACATGACAACATTCTTTGGTCCAGGGCCAGGATGGGGGTGGGGGGAGGGGCAGTCCTTTTTCAATTGCACTGGTGGCTTCCATCACTTCATTACCTGCAGGAGATGACTCTTTATCTCTTTAAAAACATGCAACCTTTTGCATGGAAAGTGTAATTTTTGTCTGGTATAAACTCTGTATTGTGCATGAAGTTATCTGGCTGGTACATAGAAGCGGAATCCGGTAGGGCTGGACAGGTTTGTAAGGCCCGACCCAGCAAGCCGTGGGGGTTGGGTTCTTCCTTGCCACAGACCAGGGGTCCCCAACATTGTGCCCGCCAAGTGGGCGGGGCTAGGTGGGGCTTTTGCCCAGCAAATTCTGATTGACATTGGGAGACGTGATCGGCTGCGCAGATTTTATTTAAAAATTGCTTTGACAATGGGTGCCACCACACCACAAGCATCTTCACTGTGTGACTGAAGGTGAGCCGTGGCAGCCATTTTGTGGCTGGCTGCACCTCATGCCATGGGGGCAGCCTCATTACAGCTGCACCCACCACACTGTATCAGAATTGCAAAGATGCCTGCAAGCTTAAAAAGGCTGGGAACCCCTGCCCTAGACTTTGGGAGTGCCAGGGCACAACCTGGACACTGTTGGGCCTCCTTAGCTATTTACCCAAAGGAGACCCGAGTCATATGCAATGGAGCAAGGGGAGTTGTAATTGGTTTATTTTCAGTGGAAGAGACAAACTCGTCATCCCCTAACTCCCCAGCATGGATGACAGGTGAGGCTTTAGTGCACTTAATCCAACATGCAGGGTGAATTTTGCCAAGAGATTGGCTTGAGACGATTGGGTGGAATGTTCCATTTTCTCTGCTTTCCATTGTAAGAAGGGGAATCCCTGAGCCAGGTACAAATAGTCCTCTGTGCATGAGGTTGCCATCCTCTAGATAAGTTCTGGAGTTCCCCAGAATGACAGCTGATCTCCAGACGGCAGTTCCTCTGGAGGAAATGGCTGCTTTGGAAGGTGGGATTTTAGACATTGTACCCTATTCAGGACCCTGCCCTCCCCTCCTCCATAAGATCAACTCCCAGATCTCCAGGAATTTCCCTGGCCAAGGTTGGCAACCCTATCTGTGCAGCTTGCACCAAGTCTTCTCTCGTTCATCTGAACTCGCTATGTGAAAGGTGAAATCCTCAGCCCATAATTTAGTGTGTGGTTTCTCTCATCTAGGGGCTCCAGGTGAAATCCTCTCTGAGCAGCCCTACCTAACTCCCCAGTTCATGTGCTACGACCGTTTGGTCGAATGCTGACCTGCTTTTGGCCTGATCAACCGGGTGGGTCCTGGTTCTTGTTCCCGGAGTAGAATTGCTCTAAAATTAGCCGGCTTTGATGCCTTGCATGGAACTCTTCTTAGAAAAAATGTCCCCTCCTTCTTGTGTCAGATGCCTAGGTCTTGCCACCATGCTTGCCAGAGGGGCAGGGAGAGAGTTAAGGTTCAGATGAGGTGGCAGTGGTTGGCTAGTTGTAGGGAGCAGGAGTGGAAATCGCCTTTGATACTTTGATCCCCATAGCCCTCCAAACTAGGGTTAGGGAGTAATACTCAACTCATTCTGCCTAGCCTGTCGGCTCAAGGCAGCTGACCTGACCAGTTTCCTTGCAGTGTCTCCTTTTGACTGAGAGCTAGGCATGCAGAATGTGAGCCCCCTGCAGGTATCCGGTGGGTCCCCAATTCAGGAGATGCTGTGGGTTCAGATCCCGCTATCCTCTCCCCTCCCCTCCCCTCCCCTCCCCTTCTCATAGTGGTAGCTATGTGTCCGTGTACTCCCAGGAGCTGTTTTGTTTCAAGGATCCCTCTCACTGCCCCTTTGGGAGGACACATTTGCCCAACATTTCATCTGTGCCATTTTGTTTTTTGTTTTATATTTTTTTGCACTAAGGAAAAGTGATAATAGATTTGTGTTCTCGTTCATTTTGGTTTTTATTATGTACAGTCTTGTAATTTCTTCTGTGTAACTCTCTTTGATGAGATTCAAAAACCTCCCCCCCTTTCCTTTTTTGGTTCCTGAGACTTTTCATTAAAAAAAATATCAGTATTTTAGCGTGAGCTCTTATGAATGCTCCCAGTGGTCACCTTATTTCAAGTTCTGACTGCGGTTTCCTTTTGTCTGCAGGAAGAACACCTTGATTTGATTTGATTTTAAAAAACCCCAAAATATAAAGCGTAGCACTGGCTGAAGCTACAGCGTTGAGAGGGCACATCTCTTTTTGCGCCTGCCAATACCGAGTTGATTCTTTGGGTTGCTAAAATGCAAAGAGCCGAACCGCTGGCACTCTGCTCTGTTGGGAAACCACAAAATGAAACTCGTCAGTTGGCTTTTTATCTTGGTCCCCCCTCCCCTGCTCCAAGTCTTGTTCTCAAAGCCGTTGGTCAAAATATTTTTTTTGGGGGGGGAGGGCGGGGAACTGAGCTGAAATTAAAGCCAAAATTAAATAACAGATCTTCTAGTTCTGGGGAAGATCTGCAGCTCTGATCACTGCATCAAGGAGGAAACCTTGCTAAGTCGCTCTCCCTCCTTGCCCGTCTCTCATCTTTTCTGCTAAACAAAACCAACCTCCACCTGTACATAGGAAAGCTTTTGTGTATTGATAAACCTGTAAGTAAATATTTTACAAAATGGCCTTAATTTAAAAACATGCGCACCAGGGATGTTTAAAAAGGAAAAAAACCTATTTGGATGCAGTTTGTTGGAATGGGTGGTTGTGGTGGTAATACTGGGATGAGCATTTAGGGACCAGTTGCTTTGGAGAAATATGGGGGGAGGGGAGCAAGAGGCAAAAAGTAAAGAAGGTGGGAGGGCTAGCACAAGGAATTGAAGACTTACGGGGAATGGATCCTCGTGTTCTGTTACAGGGGTGGCCAACCTGGAGAGCCACAATTTAATTCTATTAGTCTCTCTCCAGTTGGTTATATTATTGCTGTGTATATTTAACTTGTTAAGTCTTGAGGAATTGGTTTCAATATAGTTCTAATTTTTTTTTAATTCCTTTTTAAAAAATATCCTTTGGGTTTTAAAACAAAACCAAGGGCATAAAAACCTGGATCCAGAGATTTTCATGCACATCCCTGACCACATATTATAAAGGAATCTTTCCCCTTCCAAACTCAGCTCTACTGGAACTTCCTCCAAAGAGTTTCCCAGCTGGACCCAGCAAGAGCCGTAAGAGACAAGGAGGGGCTTATAAGCCCCTAAATCCCTCCCACTCCTTTTTTTCTGAAGCTGGGGACTAATCTAGTTCCTGCACTGTGATGTCTGAATGTCTGTATCTGACTCCTGTTGGAATGAGATATATACACATATATATATATATATGGTTTATTCAGAATAATTTAGTTCAGAACACAAGAATTCCTTGCAGGTTTACTCAGAATAATTTCCAAGAGGTGGCAGGGCTCTGGTTTTCTTGGCACTGTATTTGCCATGGAATAGATTTTTTTAAACGGAGAACATGCAAAGCACTGGCGTACTCATCGATTAGGGGAAAGTGGGATGTGCCCCAGTCTTTCTCCCACCTAAATTCCAGAACTTTCTCTGCACTGTGGCCATATAGAACATCTCTTCCCAGTCAGGCTTTGACAAGCAGCAGCCAGGGCAGGTTTGTGGAGCTGTAGCAGTGGGGGAGTCGAGGGCCTGTGGGGGCAGTGCAGCAGGGCCAAAAGCAGCGTTCGTTCTTCTTTTGTTATGTGCCAGGGGTGACCAAACTATGGCTCTCTAAATGGCTGTGGACTACAGTTACCCTAGTAGCAGCTCATGGTAATTGTAGTCCCATGGAAATCTAGAGAGCCACAAGGAACAGCCAGTCTGCATTTGATTGCTCCAGTGTTTTTCTTGTTGCAGGTGTTGAAAGAAATACTGCACTTTCAGTCCATGGGGGTTTACATTCCCTGGTCAGCTAAAGTCCCCTCTGGCCTGCCTCATCAGCTTGAGGAGTTTTTGACTCATGGCAGGCCATCGCCTATCCTAGCCCGTGTTCACTTATGCATGCAGACCTGCCATCGTCAATTGTGTATTCTGTTTTTGGATCGATGGATCCTCAACACTCAGAGGCAGTTGACCTCTGAGCACCAGAGGCTGGAGAGAAGCAACAGCCACCAGAGCTTCGTTGCCTTCTCACCCCCATCCTCAGGTTGTGGAGAAGCCGGCCACTATCCTAAGAGAGGGGCACAGGACTAGAGAAGGGCCTTAGGTCTGATCCAGCAGGGCTTTTCTTATCTGGAGGGAGGGACATCAGACATGCATACCCCTCCAAAGGTGAACTTAGGGGTCTGTTCAAAATGTTGCATGTGCAGGCAAGACGCAGGCGGTGTCAACCGCAGCTGCTATTGCTGAGGCTTCCTGCATGCTAGCAAACTACTTGCTCGTGCTTGGCTGAGCTGTTTGAAAAATCCTTCCCTTGTACAGATGGGGCCCATTTTTGTTCTTTTTTTTTTAAAGTTTGCTTTTCGAAGGAAAAAAAGGCCTCAAGACTGAAGTGTCTTCTTTTTCCGTTTTCTGGTTTGTCTTGCTTTTGATGGTCAAACTGTTCCATGCCTGAAGTTGCCAGCAGAAACTTTGAAAACAACCATCTTGGGATCCCTTGCTCAGTGCTTGATTTGTGCCATACTCTTCCCCCCCCCCCCAATCTGCTAAGGCAGCAGTTTTCAAACCATGCACCAGGGAGCCCTGGGGTAGTTTGGACCCTTGGGAGGAAATGCCCCAGCAAGATGACTGGCTTGCCTTAAAATCCGCCCCCCCCCCCCCCCCGCTCTTAAGCAGAATCCTCTGTAAGCTGCCAGGCTTTCTTGGAGGATGGGGGAAAGTGGGGGATTTTGCTTAGCAACCCTCATAATTAGAAGACTTTCTCCTTAGGGGTGGCCAAACTGTGGTTCTCCAGAGGTCCGTGGACTACAATCCCCATGAGCCCATCAGCATGTGCTGGCAGGGGCTTATGGGAATTGTAGTCCATGGTCCTCTGGAGAGCCACAGTTTGGCCACCCCTGCCTTAGGAGAAAGAAACACGGTTTGGAGAAACCTCTTTGGAACGCTCTAATTCCCACTCCCAACCCCACTACTTGTAATGCCGAACGCACTCAGATTGAAGGGTTACGGAGACAATGTGAAACAGCAATTTAATATTTATATATGTGTTCCTTTTTAATTAAATGAACAGGAGAAAGAAATAAGTGGGCACACGTCTGTCACCTATTCTTCAATGGCCACCAGTTTAACACAGTGTATTATAAAGCATTTCTACCTTTTTTAAATTAAAAAGGATCATTTATTTATGTGGCATTTTTATATATTGCAAGCAAATGGTGAGGGGGCAGTATCTGACACTACATTGAGGAACTTGCTGGTCTGTGTTGTGTGTTGTATTTATTTGTCTATGCGGAAGGATGGGGTCGCTTTTAGCTGTAATGTATAATTGCTTTATCTAAGGTGGCATTCCACGAAATCTCTTTGATTCACAGTGTCACCTGTCCCTGAAGCATGGACCTCAGGAGAGCTCCGTGCATTGGCAAATGGGACCTCCACATGCCAGAGGGGGAGACATCATTGCCAGGCAAACAGATCTGTAGGATCTAGCCTGTAAATCTCTATCTATATAAAAATCCATGAGCTCAGCCAATTTTTAACTGATTAAGAAAGGCATACAGAAAGCAAAATATACTCATCTGGTGCATTAAGCCAGAGCACAAAGAGTGATCTTAGGCCAGGCGTTAAATAACAGACCAACTTCTCTTGCCTCTATTCTGTATCCTGTCCAATGTGTTGCATCAGATGCTTTCTGATGTTTTCCACACGGGGTTGTGGAACCCAAAAGCAGATAAAGCAATATATCCAGGATTAATTTCCCCTCAAGATAACAAAGGTTTTTGTAATTACTGCAGTCTAAGTCATCAGCTGGGATGCAACATAGGGTGGTCTTTGGTAGGGATGGGCACAAACCAGCCGACAAGCTGAAGTTTTCCTGTCAAGGACGAACTCTGCAGAAACCTGTGAGTGTAAAATGAGTGAGGCAGAGGAGGAGGGAAGTGGAGTTTATCCCAATGTAATCTTGGCTGTGTGTAGCAGCTTCTCTTTCAGATAGGCGCATATATATATATGGACAATGTTTCACTTTTCCCCCTGTATTTTCAGATTGCGTACCATCCTGTTCTTTACAGATACAATTTTTCCCCCGAACCATAACAACTCGTGGAATGACTTTACTGATATATGCAAATCCTACCATTTGAACTACAGGTTTTCGGGGGGAGGGGGGGGAGGCAGGAGCACAGGAATGCTGGAACCTAGAAGCTATTTAATTAATTAATTGTGGCTTTCTCTCGGCAAAAAAACAAAACCCAGAACCCTGAAGGTGGCTTTGTAAGCGTGTGTGTTTTTTCCTTCTTTTCGCGAACTTTAAGAACATGATGATGTGAAAACAAACAAAAAACAGCGCAATTCTATGTACATTCTTTTTCAATCTCTTTATTTTTTGTTCGTTTTGTTTCCTTATTTTTCTGTGAAAGCTTTTGGTCTTTGTAACTTTGCATTATTTGTACATGAAAAAATGTAATAAAGTTCAACTGTTTTTCTCTCTGGCCGCCTAGCTATGTTTTTCTGAATAAGTGTGGGGTGGGGTGGGGGGGGAGTTTCCTCCATTAAATTTAAAGATCTTTTTGTGGGGTTGCTTTGCTTTATGTGATCTCAAACTACAGAACTTTCTTTCCCAACAGCGTCAGATCTTAAAATACAGGCCATTTTGGTAAACAAAATGGTTAATAACTCTTTCTTTAAAAAATCCTGAAAATGCTGTGTTCATCTTCTTTCTTTTTGTACAACCCCGGCTTCATAATTAGAGTGGCAGGGGTGGGAACTGGTAAATGCAGTCTGATTGAGATTCGTGACTCTTCACATGAGCTATGCAATTCTTGAACTTTCAAAACCTACTGTGCTTTGTTCTGTTTTCCCTTGGGGGAAACAGAATGTAGGCACAACACTATCAAATTTGTATGATTAAGCCTTCCCCTCCCCTAGGTGTGAGAGGAAGTGTTACCAGGAGGCCTGTGTTTCTGAGTGAGCGATGCTTCTTAAGTGTACCGCCTCATCAGAAATCCAGAGCATCGACTCATGCAGAGGTGCAACAGAAAGCCTCACCCAAAGCAGACACAGAACCTAATTTTGGCCATGCAGTGTAGTTTGAAAGAGGCCAGGCCAGAGCAGGAGTTTATGCAGAGACCTGGTCAGCTGACTCTTCTATAGGTGACTAATTCAAGCTGGCAGGAGCATTAATTATTGGGATGGGGGTGCTGCCATGTGCTAGCAGTTCCCTCACAGCTCCCTAAGTGCATGTCCCCCCAGGAAGGTTAGATGCTCTTCCACACTGCAGAACAAACAACTCCCTTTCCAAACCCAGCAAGTTCCTGGAAGGCTTTGAAGAAAGATCTCTGTGGGGGAAATGATAACCTGAGGCACAGTTCACAACTGAATATACCGCAACAAAGCAGCAAATGTAGCAAGAGTCTCTCAGGCGAATCCGAGGGAAGGGAAAGGCCAGAGGCATTAGTAGTCCTGCTGGTTTCGGTACAACTCGTAGTCTTCAGGAATCGTGTCTGGGTGGGAGAAAAAGGGAATTAGAATTCCGTCTGGAGGCAAAACGTGTGTGTGTGGGGGGAGGGGATCTTTCCGACGAAGGAAGAGACCGGTTGGCATGTGGTGCTTGCTGTGTGTATGTATGTGGTGTCTTGTGCTTTGGCAGTTTAGATTCCCCCCCCCCCATATCCATTTGGATTTACAGAGAAGGAATGGCCTCTGGCTGTGTTCAGGGGGTGGATCTGAAACCTGGGTGACAGAGACCACATTCCTCCTGCAGTGCCGAACTATAAGGTAAAGGTAAAGGTATCCCCTGTGCAAGCACCGAGTCATGTCTGACCCTTGGGGTGACGCCCTCCAGCGTTTTCTTGGCAGACTCAATACGGGGTGGTTTGCCAGTGCCGAACTATAAGAGCACATTAATTTAGAGCAGGGGTGGCCAAACTGTGGCTCTCATGATGTCCGTGGACTACAATTCCCATGAGCCCCTTGTAGTCCAGAGACATCTAGAGAGCCACAGTTTGGCCACCCTTGGTTTAGAGCATCACTTAGGGGTAAAGAAAACATCCTAAGAAAGGCACAAAGTGGACTCTTCAGCCATAGCAACCCAGAAGCTGCTTAAAGACCATTTCTGCACAGGGAAAATGGTCGGTAAGCTTCTTTGCCTGCCAAAGGCAGCAGGTGAGGCCTGGTTAGTTCCACTCACCGTTGCAGCGATAACGCAGGTTCGACCAGATGATGTTCTCCTGGGAGAAGCAGAAGACCCCCAGGCGGCCCCCTCTCATCGTCGTGTCAAGGACAACCCCCGTATCGGCAACCATCTCGGAGCCCTCATAAAAGCGAGCCCTGGTGAAGCAGTCCAAAGCAGAGAGGGGATCAAGTATAGTCCTGGCCATGGTGGACTCAAGAACTGGCATGGTGTAACAGGATCAGAGGGACCCAGGTTCAAATCCCCACTTGCCACAGAAGCTGGCTGGATGACCTTGGGTTAGTCACACGCTGTCAGCCTGACCTACCTCACAGTGCTCTTATGAGATAAAGCCTATCAGCGGAGAATGATGTAAGCCACTTTGGGACCTTATTGGGGGGAAAGGAGGGGTCAATAAATAATTTGGAGCTCTGAGGCAAGGATCTGAGGGTCCTCCCAGGCCAGTTTTAAAATGGAACAGAAGATCTACAAAGAGTACACCCCTCGATCTTTGTGCTTTGCAAGTTCCAATTTACTGGGTGTCCCTGGCCCCAGGAAAGTATTATTGGCCTCGACCAGAGCCAGGGCCTTTTTGGCCGGCCTGTTGGAATGAGTTGCCAGCCAAGACTCAGGTCCTATCGTAGCTGACACAGTTTTGAAGGGCCTGCAAGGTGGCACTCTTCCTCCAGGCATATGGTCGAGGCTAAGCTAATGCACAAATTAATATCAGTTGGAGCCCTCCCCCTCCTCCCCACTCTCCTCACTATTGCAAAATGGCTTTAACATCTCTGCCAGATTTGGATTAAAGGAGCATTTGACTGGGTTTTTAACTGGAATGTTTTTATTAATCTGAAATTGTTTTAGATATATTTATATATGTTTTTATTGTTAGACGCCTCAACCCGGTTCCCAGGGAGGGGTAGCCAATAAATCCAAATAACAATTCTGAATCTGTGTCATTCTTTCGTTTCCTTTTTGAAAGATATATAAAAGTTAACCAGTCCTCTGAATCAATCCTAAATGTTTCTTTTCTCTCTCAACCTTACCCACCCTGGCAGGGGCGCAACTTATCATCATGTCCCGGGCCAGGAATCCAGGTGTGACCATTGATGCCTCTCTGACTATGGAGGCACAGGTCAAGTGTTTTTCCACCTTCTCCAGGCTCGACTACTAATGCCCTACCTGTCATCTGAACACCTGGCCACAGTGATCCATGCAACAGTCACCTCCAGAATAGATGACAGTAACTCGCTCTACCCTTGTCCTTGATCCAGAGACTTCAGCTGGTGCAAAATGCAGCTGTCAGGGTCCCCACTGGTTTATCTTGGAGGGCCCGCATCCAGCCTGTGCTGAGGCAGCTGCATTGGCTGCCAATTGCTGTCCGGATCCGGTTCAAGGTTTTGGATTTAACCTTTAAGGTCTTATGCGGGTTGGGACCCACATATCTGAGGGACTGCCTATCATTCTATGCCTCCCACAGGGCCTTACGCTCTGTGGGTGAAAATTTACTGGCCATTCCTGGCCCCAGGGAAAGCATGCCTAGCCTCAACCAGGGCCGGGCCCTTTTTGGTCCTGGCCCCCACCTGATGGAATAAGCTCCTGGGTGAGCTGTGGGCCCTGTGGGAGCTGTCAGCATTCTGCAGGGCCTGTATAATGGAGCTCTTCTGCCAGGTCTGTGATTGAGGCTGGGGCTGGCGAGGTAGATTGACGCTCCCCCCCCCCAGGGTTTGAGTAGTACATCGTTAGACCTCCCTCTCCTCCCCTCTAGTAGTGGGGGTTGGGAGTGGGCTTTCTGCCATGTTTTTCTGATGTCTTTTAATGAGTGTTTTAATGGGGATTTTATAAGACATTGTAACCCGCCACAAACCGGTCAGGGAGTGACGAGGAATAAATCATATAATAACAATAACAGTAACAATAACAACAATAATAATAATTCTGAGGTGGTCTTAAATATCTTTCAGTTTGACTGCCATAACAGGAGGGACTTCTGTCTAGAACTGGTTCATCACACCCAAAAGCGTCACCTCATTTAACCTCCCCTCCTTACCGGATATAGCCCACTTGGGGCCGATGCTGTAAGAACCAGCGGTAGGAAGTCTTGTCCTTCCAGCCAACATTGCGAGGGTCTTTCCACAGCAGCTTGACTTGGTCAGCCGTATCTCCTGTGTGCCACAGTGAATTGCGCAGGTATTCTCCTGGCCCTGTTTTTGACTTCACTGCCTGGGTTCAGTGGGGGGAAGGGAGGAGAGAAAGTCTCATTAGAAATCCAAGGAAGGAAGCAACTGTCTAGATAGATTTGGTGGGACTCCTTTCAGGTTCCTGCTTTCACCTGCAAAGCCCTAAATCAGTGGTCCCCAACCTGCGGGCCGCGGCCCGGTGCCGGGCCGTGAAGGCCATGGCGCCGGGCCGCAGCTCCCTCTCCCCGCCCCCTCGCAGTAAAAAACTTCCCAGGCCGCAAGCTTGCGGCCCGGGAAGCTTCTTACTGCGGGAGGGTGGAGAGAGGGAATCAGGGCCAGGCCGCGCATCGTGCGGGCAGCGCCCGCGGGCGCGGCCGCATGCACAGGAGTGGCCCGATGCACGGGCGCGGCCCGTGGGCGAGGCTCGATGCGCGGCCGTGGCCCGATGCCCTGCCGGTCCCCAGCCTCAGAAAGGTTGGGGACCACTGCCCTAAATGGCTTGGGATCAGTATCTAAGAAACGACCTCCATTCAGCCTTTCACAACCTTTTGACTACGGAGGAGCCCCTGAAGTCGCGTTGCGTGGTTCAGCTGCCTCCGCAAGCACCGAAGCCCAAAGTGGCGCATAGGAGGCCAGCACCCCAGAGAGGAGGGGTGGTGGCATGCCAGCCAGCAGCTGCACGCAGGCATAGAGCTCTGGCTGGCATGTCGCCATCCCTCCTCTCTGCACTGCGCCACTGGCCGCCTCGAGCTTCAGTGATTGCCAAGGCAGCCGAACTGCGCAGAAGCGCACAACCCTTCCCTAAAATAACGGCTCATGCTTCAAGGTGTCAGCTGGCTACACACCTGCGTTAAGAGGCAGGCTCAAGGATGACTGGGGGTGCAGAGCCCTTTCTCAGGCACAGAAACCACGAGAGAACTCATGCTAGGGAGGGGAGCAATGGAAGCAGCTCTCAGAGAGGCTCTCAGACAACAATTTTTTTTCAATTATTATTTATTGAATGTATGGCAAGAAGCACAAGGAACATCTGTGTAAAATGGCTACCATGTAAATTAACAAAATTTAAATTAACAGAAATGTAGAGTCTTCATTGCCTGTTAGGTAAGAGGAAACCTGCTCCCACGGAAATGCAAGATTTTGTGATTTATTTGGCAGCCTCTGTGCACAGCTGCCCTTTGTTTTTCTCGCCCACTGCTGACCCGTGGTGCTTCTTTATATTCAGGGCAGTTTCTGGCATGTTAAAATTCTAATTAAAATATGATAAATCAACAAAATTCCCATGATGCTCCCGTTTCCTGCCACTTGGGAACTGCTCTCTACTTCAAATCCCTTTTCCTGGAGACTAATCAAAGCTTGAGCCACCAATGGACTTTGCAGGGGGTTTACATCTGTCTCTCTCAAATGGTCTATGTGTGATTCTGATCCTCTTCTGCCCCCATCATGAGTTAAGCTATGAGTACGCAATTTTAAGTCTCGATTTCAAATATTTGTATCCTGCCCCCATTGGATTCAAGACCGCTAACAACACACCTGGTTGTGCAAGGACACATAACATCATGAGACCAACCAGAAACAACCTGTCGAATTCTTGGGAGGTTGTGTCTGGTATACCCCTTGTGTGGAGGAGCAGGGAATCAAACCTGGTTCTCCAGATTAGAAGCTGCCACTAGCTTTGAATACTCCACGTCTGTTGTTGCTTGGTTTTTATACCCTGCTTTTCACTACCCAAAGGAGTCTCAAAGCAGCTTATAATTGCCTTGACACCCTGGGGGAGGGGGGGCGGCAGAGAGCTCTGAGAAAACTACTCTCTAAAAATAGCTCTAACAGCACTGTGACAAGTCCATGGACATCCAACTGCCTGCATCAGGAGTAGAGGTGAACTATATCGATCCCTCTTGTGGCGCAGAGTGATAAGGCAGCAGACATGCAGTCTGAAAGCTCTGCCCATGAGGCTGGGAGTTCAATCCCAGCAGCTGGCTCAAGGTTGACTCAGCCTCCCATCCTTCCGAGGTCGGTAAAATGAGTACCCAGCTTGCTGGGAGGTGAAACGGTAAAGACTGGGGAAGGCACTGGCAAACCACCCTGTATTGAGTCTGCCATGAAAACGCTGGAGGGCGTCACCCCAAGGGTCAGACATGACTCGGTGCCTGCACAGGGGATACCTTTTATATTGATTCCACAGCAGCTATTGTCCCCAGCCAAAATTCCCCAGACTAATTAAAAAACTATCGTAATTTGTCCCAAGCAAGTAAAACATCAGCTTTGGCCAAGGAGTGATTTGTAAACAACCCAAAAGGGCAACAAATAGACAGTTTGACAAGACAAATTAGAAACCTAATGGTTGAGCTGCAAAAAAACTGTTTAGTTTAAAATCCAAATATCACAACACCGCCCGCGGCGCTGCGGGCACCGCGGACTAAATAATTCAGTAAGGAGTTCTGGGGCGGGATCTGTCCAGGATGAGGAAGGGTCCGGATTGGACCCTTCATCCGGACAGACAATCGGTGGGACCAATCTGGTCCCTCTGATTCCCAGCCCCAGCAACTGCGAGCCGCGCGCAGCGCGGCTCGCAGTTGTTCCTTTGCCGGCGGCCTGACGCGTCGGAGGCGCAAAGCACCTCCGATGCATCAGGCCGCCCGCAAGGGAGCCCCCGGCAGCTGCGCTCTGCGTGGCTGCCAGGGGCTCCCTGCCCGGCGCCCTGACGTGGCGAGAGGCACAAAGCGCCTCTCGCTGCGTCAGGCTGCCGCTGCCGAAAAACCGCCACCCAGCGGAGGCCCCACCGCGTCAGGCCGCCCATGACGAAAGACCGCCGCATGGGGGAGGCCCCGCCACTCGAGGGAGCCGCCGCCGACAAAAGACCGCCGCCACAAAGCACCCACGATAAAGTAAGTGCGTAGCGCCTGCTGTATTACTCATACAGTGGGCTTTATTACTAGTATTTGTTATAATTCCATGCATATTATTCCTCAAGATTATTCTTCTAGATGGCGGCCGGGACAGTCGTATAACCAGACTGCTCCCACGAAACAACTAGGCCGCCATAAATAACCCACTCAAACCGGCAACTAATTTGGACAACCCCCCCCCCCCAAAAGAAGGAACTCAATATAATAATAACTAGAAAACAAATTAAGCAGCCCCGGTCTCAGAAAGAAACAGACACCACCAATCGCCAACCAGCAAGCAGAACGCAAACGGAAGATAAATGCAAAGAAACCACATAAAAAGAACAGTAAGAAAAGAATAGATTGGAAAGAAAGGTGAGCTCGCATCCCTGGACTGGAAAGAAAGGTGAGCCCCACCTCACCCAAACCAACGGGAGTGAGCCTAACCCCCAAACCCACTGGAGCTCACACTGAGCAACCATCTGGACGGCTGGGGGGGGGGGTTCCTCAAGGTCAGACAACCGGGAGCTGTGCCTGCTATCGCACCGCTTCACCCCAAACTATCGGGGACAAACCATCTTGGGTATGCCGCCACTGCTACACCTGCCCCTGGCCTTTTTGTGCAGTTCGGCCTTGCCATCGCCACTGGGAACGGCCCCTGGATCGCTGGGCTGCTCCTCCTGCCGTGCAGGCCCTCTACAGATCACCCTGGGCCACCCAGCCTCACTATCGCCGCTGGAGGAAATTATCACTCCCGGACTGCCCAACCTAGCCATGGGGCGGAGGGCGCACGGATCACTGCAGAAGACAACCCCCAGGAAGTTGACCTTCCGGCGCAGCAGAGAGAAGCCCTGGCTGACTATTACCAAGACCCATCTGACACCGCGGAGAGCTGGCTCAGCCCCAAGCTGCCGGCCCCTGCCTATGCCTCTCTGAGAACAACCCGAGACCAGCACACGACCCCGCCGTGCGGCTGGAGAGCCCAGAAAGGAAGGACTGACCGGGCTGCTTGGGGGGGGGGGAATTAGCCTGGAACTGACAGTTGGGGGGTGGGTGATGCATAGAGGGGAAATTAGCAATCAATTTATTGCAGAGGATCAGACCGAAATTGCTTGCAGGGGGGAGGGGGGTGGATCAGGGGAAGATCAAACTAAAGCTAAAGCTGATTGTTGACCCAGAAGGACCCGGAAGGACAGGAGGGAATCAACAGGGGGGGGGGAGCAACGGAGAGAGGAGAGAATTACCAATCAATTTATTGGAGAGAAGAATCAGACTGAAACTACTTGCAGGAGAGCGGGGATTGGAGAGGGGGGTATCAAACTAAAACTGATTGTCGATGCAGAAGGGGGGACGGGAGGAGGAAATCACTAAACGGAGCGTAGCATACGGGGAGAAAGAGGGAGAGGAAGAGATCAAGGAACAAGGGGGGAAGAAAACAAACAAACAAACAACTACGGGCAGGAAAATTGTGCGGGGAAACTGTACCAAGAGAAGGGAGGAGGAGGGGAAAAAGGAAAAAGGGAGAAGGAGGGATAGGCGGGAAAATTGCGTGGGGATAGCTGGGCGGGAAAATCTTAGTGGGAAACATTGCATGCACAGGAGAAGGAGGGAAGGGAGGGGGAGGGGGAGAGGGATAAACATGAAACCAGGCAGAAAATAGTAACAGGGAGAAAAAGGTAAGGGATGAAACTTAGGGGGGGGGAAGGGAAATCAGGCATTATCAAATCTCATAGATATCACTCAAATTAATACAAACTAAATTGATCATTCAAATCATGGCCCTCTAATCACCACAAATCATGCCCCTAACACTACAAACCATACCCCAATTAATAACTATAATAACCTGAAATGAAATTCAACCTTTAAAAGTGCCCCTTCCCCCTTCCATCCCACCTGAATAAGATCCAATAGAATGTACACAACACCCTAGTAACAAATTAACTTTAGATTGGGTAGCCCTGAGGTGTCATAATAGATGATCAGGGTCATCCCTCTGGAATCCAACTGAAACAACCAAAACCAATCAACCACCTGAAACAGAAAAAGCTAAAGCATCCAAGCCAAAGCAACCAAAAAAGAAACAAGAACCAGGGCACAACCTTAGAAGTTAAGCAGTTGACAACCCAAGAAGGAACACAAAATCAGACATGGACACCTCTCAATCATCGAGCCCAAATAAGGGAATAATAACAACAAGGGGGGACCCAAGGGGGTCAGGGATCCCAATAATAAGGGGAAGAGGCAGGGACAGCGGTGGGAGGAGGCTGGACAATAGAAGGGGTTTGAGAAATGACCATGCTCGAACTCCTTCTAACCTCCGCCCCATCTCTCGGGCCACTAGGGTGCAGGCAAAGGTGAACAACCCACCTCCGACACTGATGCTGTGCAACACCAGATCCATCAACAACAAAGCCTCCACCCTGCAAGCATATTTTGCAGAGCAGGGGGTAGACCTGGCGTGCCTGACGGAAACCTGGACCAGGGACGGCGAAACAGTCGTCCTTAAAGAGCTAACCCCAGCTGGGTTCTCCGTCCACCATCAGTCACGGACTGTGGGGCGGGGAGGAGGTGTGACAATCCTGATCCGTGACAACATCTCCTTCAGGGCTTTCTCTGCGCCGAAAATTCCAGGAATTGAATGTGTTGGCCTCGGGTGGGGTACAACTGAGAGCGTGGCCATCTGGCTGGTGTACCTCCAGATGCCCTGCCAGCCCTGCTAGAGGTGGCGGCCGCCTGGACATTACAGTCTCCTAGACTATTAATCCTGGGGGACTTTAATGTCCATGCAGAATTGCCACCCTCACAATTTGTTGTTGGCCCTACCCACCAGGCAGGTCACACCCTGGATCTGATTTCTGGTGCAGGGCTGAGCATGGATCCAGTTACAATTATTGCCATGCCATAGTCGGACCACTATGCCCTGAAGGCTTAGGCTGCCACCACCCCCTCACTTGGGCGTCGAGCAAATTTCAGCTCACCCACGGAGATTTATGGATCCGATTGGATTCCTGAATGCTCTGCGGGACCCAATGCCTCCCGGCACTTCTGTAGATGGACTGGTCAGTGACTGGCATGAAAGATTGCTGGCCGCCATTGATGAGATAGCTCCCAGACGTCCTCTCCGTCCCCGTCTCAAGCGGGCCCCGTGGTACACCGAGGAGCTCCGCGAGAAGAAACGGGAACTGAGACAGCTAGAGCGAGTTTGGAGGAAGACCCGTGACGAAGATTCGAGAGCATCTTATAGAATGCAGTTAAGAGCCTATGAGATGGCGGTGAAGTCAGTGAAACGCAACTTTTACTCGACTAGCATCGCGTCTGCGCACTCACGCCCAGCACAACTATTTAGGGTAGTCCGATCTCTCACTGCCCTTGATGAAGGGCGCCAAAACAATAGCCAATTGGACATTAGCTGTGAGGCATTTGCAAGTCACTTCGCAGACAAAATCTCGACTCTCCGCCATGACCTCCCTCCAACTTTGGACACAGAAAGTGAACTGGAGGCTCCTTGGCCGTCTTTGGAGAGAACAATGAGTTACTTCAGACGACTCTCATTAGATGAAGTGGACAGGATGCTAGCAACAACGAGGCCAACCACTTGCCCTCTAGACCCATGTCCATCGTGGCTCCTAAAAACAACAGACCTAAGAATAGGAGCCCCCTCCGGGAAATAATCAACCTCTCCCTTTCAACAGGAGAATTCCTGGAGGGATTAAAAGAGGCAGTGGTACGCCCGTTGCTCAAAAAACCATCCTTGGCTCCACAGGAGCCTGACAACTATCGCCCCGTCTCGCATCTGGCGTTTCTGGGGAAGTTGGTTGAAAGGGCTGCTGCAGGCCAAATATCAGCATTCCTGGAAGAAACTTCAGCCCTTGATCCATTTCAGTCGGGCTTCCAGCCTGGCCATGGGGTGGAGACAGCACTAGTCGCCCTGATGAATGACCTCCGCCGCCAACTGGACCGAGGCGGGTCAGCGCTGCTGATACTATTAGACCTGTCGGCAGCATTTTACACAGTCGATCATGAGCTCCTAGGCGGTGAGCCTTGTTGACGCTGGGATACGGAGGACAGCCCTCAAATGGCTGATCTCCTTCCTCCAGGGTCGCGGACAGAGGGTAGCAATGCGGCCTCTTGCTCAGCCGGTGCGGAGGTTTGGGCTGGGTTGCCACCAATATGCAGATGACACCCAGCTCTTCCTCCTGATGGATGACTGCCCTGACTCCCCCCCCAGAATCCTCAGCCAGATGCCTGGAAGCAGTGACAAAATGGATCAAGCAGAGTCGTCTGAAGCTCAATCCTGCAAAGACGGAGGTCCTGTGTTTGGGTAGGAAGGGACCATGGGAGGAAGCGCGCCTGCCCATCCTGGATGGTGTGTAGCTCCTAGCGACTCACTCCACCAGGAACCTGGGCATGATCCTGGATCCTTCCCTTGCAATGGAAGCCCAGGTCACGAAGGTAGCACGGCTGGCATTTTACCACCTCGGCCAAGCCAAACTACTAGCGCCCTACCTGGAACTAGAGCACCAAGCCACAGTGATCCATGCGATAGTCACCTCCAGACTGGACTTCTGCAAGTCGCTCTATGCAGGCCTACCTTTATCCTTGATCCGGAAACTACAACTGGTGCAGAACACCGTGGCCAGGATTCTCACTAAGACACCATGGAGATCACATATCCGGCCGGTACTTCAAGAACTTGGTTGGCTCCCAGTTGAATTCCGGATTAAGCTTAAGGTTTTGGTAATCACCTTTAAGGCCATATGCGGTCTGGGCCCAGTGTATCTGAGAGACTGCCTCCCTGCCTATACCCCCAGAAGAGCTCTACGCTCCGCCACCTCCAACTGGCTACAGATCCCTGGCCCTAAAGAGGCATGTCGGGCCTCAACAAGGGCCAGAGCCTTCTCGGTCCTGGCCCCCACCTGGTGGAATGAGCTCCCCGAAGAGATCAGGGCCCTGCCGGAACTTCCACAGTTCTGCAGGGCCTGCAAGAGAAAGCTCTTCCACCAGACATTTGGTGGGGCCGACTGAGCCAAAACACCTACAGGTGCCCCCCAGACTGAGGGAATGAACCGACTGAGGGATTATTAAGTTATTGTGAAGTGCCGTTCTAATTGTTCCAGTTGATATTTTGTTGTTATTGTTATATTGTTATATTGACTTTTGATATTAATTTTGATAGTGTTCTATGTGAATGTTCAAAAATGTTTTATGTAAACCGCCCAGAGCCGTAGGGAAGGGCGGTATATAAATATAAATAAATAAATAAAATAAATAAATAATAAATAAATATAAGAAAAGTTTAAAGGATTGATAAAAATCTCAGTTGTATATACTGCATACTACAGAAATAAACATGTGTTTATCACTGTTTATGTCCTCTACAGTAGCGATCCCCAATCTGTGGGCCGCGGACCACATGTGGTCTGTCGACTAATTGGAGGTGGGCCGCGAAGAACGCCTTGTCCCCCCCCCGGCCCTTTATTTCATCCCCCCCCCAGCCCTTTACAACACACTTCGGGTGTCATTGTCTCCCATCACTCCCAGATGGGACTATCTCGTTGCAGAGAAACAAGCTCAGGATTCCCATTGATTTGTCATTGTCATGAGTTAAAATTTCCATGAAAATAAAATGTTCCTTATATTAATTGTTGTGGTGTGTCTGTATCTTATTTTGAAGGGATGTTTAAACATTACCATAGCGATCAGAGAGCGTTAGGGCAGTGGTTGAGAGTAGAGGAGTAAACTACTGAAGGAGAGCATATCTACAGTGGAAAGCATCTGGGTGAAAATAAGCAAGGGGAAAAAAACCACTGTGGTGGTTGGTATCTGCTACCGACCACCTGACCAACGAGAGGATGTGGATGCTGCACTTTGTGAGCAGCTTGAGAAAATATCCAAGCGGCAGGACCTTGTCATCATGGGTGACTTCCCAGATATGTGCTGGGAAACAAACTCTGCGAAGCGTCCTCAGTCATGCAACTTTCTGACCTGCCTGGCTGACAATTTCATTTATCAAATGGTAGATGAACCCACAAGAAGTACAGCCATACTGGACTTAATACTGACCAACAGGCAAGAGTTGGTGGATGAGATAAAGGAGGTGGGGACCCTAGGGGGAAGTGACCATGTCCTCATAGAATTCCTTTTGAGATGGGGAGCCAAGGAAGCTTGTTGACAGACGCGGATGTTGGATTTTCATAGGGAAACTTTAATAAACTCAGAGACATAATGAATGTCATACCATGGACGAGAATGCGGGAAAGGACAAACTCTAACGGAAGATGCAGAAAAAGCAGAAAGGCTTAGCGCCTATTTTACATCTGTTTTTCCCCACAGGTCAAAGGATTTAGACACATCTAGAGATGGCAGTAGCCAAAGGATACTGTCTGGGTGGCAGATTGACATGGATAGAGAGGTTGTCGAGAGGCATTTAGCTGCACTGGATGAGTTCAAATACTCTGGGCCGGATGAAATGCACCCGAGAGTGCTTAAAGAACTTTCTGGAGAACTTGCAGAACCCTTGTCCATCATCTTCGGGACCTCTTCGGGACTGGAGATGTCCCGGAGGACTGGAAGAGAGCAAACGTTATTGCGATCTTCAAAAAAAGGAGGAAGGATGTCCCGGGAAACTACAGACCAGTGAGTCTGACCTCTGTTGTGGAGAAGATAATGGAGCAGATGTTAAAGGGAGCGATCTGCAAACATCTGGAGGACAATTTGGTGATCCAAGGAAGTCAGCATGGATTTGTCTCCAACAGGTCCTGCCAGACCAACCTGGTTTCCTTTTTTGACCAAGTAACAGGTTTGCTGGATCTTGGAAATTCGATTGATATCGTTTACTTGGATTTTAGTAAAGCTTTTGACAAGGTTCCCCATGATGTTCTGATGGATAAGTTGAAGGACTGCAATCTGGATTTTCAGATAGTTAAGTGGATAGGGAATTGGTTAGAGAACCGCACTCAAAGCATTCTTGTCAATGGTGTTTCATCAGACTGGAGAGAGGTGAGTAGCGGGGTACCTCAGGGCTCGGTGCTCGGCCCGGTACTTTTTAACATATTTATTAATGATCTAGATGAGGGGGTGGAGGGACTACTCATCAAGTTTGCAGCTGACACCAAATTGGGAGGACTGTCAAATACTCCAGAATATAAGAGACAGAGTTCAACGAGATCTGAACACAATGGAAAAATGGGCAAATGAGAACAATATGCAATTTAATAAAGTAAAGTTCTGCATCTGGGTCAGAAAAATGAAAAGCATGCCTACTGGATGGGGGACATGCTTCTAGGTAACACTGTGTGTGAACGAGACCTTGGGGTACTTGTGGATTGTAAACTAAACATGAGCAGGCAGTGTGATGCAGCAGTAAAAAAGGTGAATGCCATTTTGGGCTGTATCAACAGGGGCATCACATCAAAATCACAAGATGCCATAGTCCCATTGTATACGGCACTGGTCAGACCACACCTGGAGTACTGTGTGCAGTTCTGGAGGCCTCACTTCAAGAAGGACGTAGATAAAATTGAAAGGGTACAGAGGAGAGCGACGAAGATGATCTGGGGCCAAGGGACCAAGCCCTATGAAGATAGGTTGAGGGACTTGGGAATGTTCAGCCTGGAGAAAAGGAGGTTGAGAGGCTCCCCCTCGGCATGGCACTGCCTAGCTGCTCCTGGCAGCACCCCCCAGCGGGCGGTAGGAGGTCAGGGGCACCGGCGGGAAAGCAAGTGGAGCAGGGGTCCAGGCAGCAACAGTGTCCCTCGGCAAAAGACAACACCCCCACCCACGGGCCTCAGTAAAATTGTCAAGCGTTTACTTGTCCCCGATGATAAAAAGTTGGGGACCACTGTCCTAAAGCATCCGAGAAAACTGTGTATCCAACCTTTGCTTGAAGACTGCCAGTGAGGGGGAGCTCACCACCTCCTAAGGCAGCCTATTCCACTGCTGAACTACTCTGACTGTGAAAATTGTTTTCCTGATATCTAGCCTATATCGTTGTAGTTTAAACCTATTACTGCGTGTCCTCTCCTCTGCAGCCAACAGAAACAGCATCCTGCCCTCCTCCAAATGACAACCTTTCAAATACTTAAATATCTCAACCTCCTTTTCTCCAGGCTGAACATTCCCAAGTCCCTCAACCTATCTTCAGAGGGCTTGGTCCCTTGGCCCCAGATCATCCTCATCGCTCTCCTCTGTACCCTTTCAATTTTATCTACGTCCTTCTTGAAGTGAGGGCTCCAGAACTGCACACAGTACTCCAAGTGTGGTCTGACCAGTGCCGTAAACAATAGGACTATGACATCTTGTGATTTTGATGTGATGCCTCTGTTGATACAGCCCAAAATGGCATTTGCCTTTTTTACCGCTGCATCACACTGCCTGCTCATGTTTAGTTTACAATCCTAAAAAGTACTGGGCCGAGCACCGAGTCCTGAGGTACCCCGCTACTCACCTCCCTCCAGTCTGATGAAACACCATTGACAACAACTCTTTGAGTGCGGTTCTCTAACCAATTCCCTATCCACTTAACTATCTGAAAATCCAGATTGCAGTCCTTCAATTTATCCATCAGAACATCATGGGGAACCTTGTCAAAAGCTTTACTAAAATCCAAGTAAACGACATCAACCGAATTTCCACGATCCAGCAAACCTGTTACTTGGTCAAAAAAGGAAACCAGGGCAGAGTCTGCACTTACTTTCTTTAATCCATTGTCAATCCTGTTGAATTCAGATCGCTTTGAACTTGGATCTTCCTCTTCCCCCCCTCCCCATTGAAACAGGAAAGTCTTCTGCACGTGGTTACGGTCGTTCAATTGGGGGGGGGGGTGAGCCAAGCCTCTTTCTTTCTTTTCTTGAAGGGGGGGGGGAGAGAGGAGCCAGGCAGGGAGCCTCTTTCTTTTCTTGGAGGGGAGGGGGAGAGGATCAAAAAGGGCAGAGGAGGGAGGAAAAATCCAGAACCGACAGAAGTTGAGAGAAACTACGGGCTTCTCCTTTAAGGCAAGTGTGTCACATGACCAGGTGCAGCCTGGTTCTCTACCACGGAGATTTCTTTCCCAATCCAGATATTGAGGATTAAAAGATATCACACAATAAAGGTAGGGTCACTCCGGATCAATCCTTCTTGCTGCAGAAGGAAAATTTAAATCGCTCCAAATCCAAACGGAAATCGCATTCTGTGTAGAGGGCAGGGACTGAATCGATCTGGATAAAAGCTCCGTGCACTTTAAACCCAGGTTGGTCTGACAGGACCTGTTGGAGACAAATCCATGCTGACTTCCTTGGATCACGAAATTGCCCTCCAGATGTTTGCAGATCGCTCCCTTTAATATCTGCTCCATTATCTTCCCCACAACAGAGGTCAGACTCACTGGTCTGTAGTTTCCCAGGTCATCCTTCCTCCCTTTTTTGAAGATCGGAATAACGTTTGCTCTCTTCCAGTCCTCCGGGACATCTCCAGTCCTTAAAGAGGTTCCGAAGATGATGGACAAGGGCTGTGCAAGTTCTCTGGAAAGTTCTTTGAGCACTCTCGGGTGCACTTCATCCGGACCAGGGGATTTGAACTCATCCAGTGCAGCTAAATGCCTCTCGACAACCTCTCTGTCCATGTCAACCTGCCACCTATCTCTTGGCTACTGCCATCTCTAGATGTGATATCCCTATTCTTTTTCTTACTTGAAATATAAGTAAAGAAGCCTTTTTTGCTATGATTAGAACTTCTTGCTAGCCTAAGCTCATATTGAGCTTTAGCTTTTCTAACACTCTCCCTACAAATATTGGTTATTTGTTTATACTCATCCTTGGTAATAAGGCCTTCCTTCCATTTCCTAAATCAGGAGTTCCCAACCCCCTGACCTGCAAACCAGTACCGGTCCGTGGAACCCTTGGTACCGGGCCATGGCGGGGGCCAGGGAGGTGCTGGCGTGCCAGCGTGCACACCTCCCCCCCCCCCCCCACGGCATGGCACTTGCTGCGCCGGGAATGATCAGTGGCTTTGGCGGCCGAACTGCTCAAGTCTAGCCACGAATCAGCCGCTTTGGTGGCTTATTGCTCCCGACACAGCGGGCGAATCGCTGCGGGGGGGAGGGAGGTGCGGGTGCCGGCAGGCCAGCGGGCGCAAACGTGCAGGTGCGGCAGCTTCACGCCTGCGTGTTTGCGTCTGCCGTTGCACCGGTGCCTGCACCTCCCTCTCCCCTCCCCCATGCGCCTAGGCTTGAGCGAATCGGCCGCTTCAGTGGCCAATTGCTCCTGGCGCAGCGAGCGCCACGGTGTGTGGGGGAGGGAGGCGTGGGCACCGGCATGCCGGTGGGCACAAATGCGCACGTGCGGCAGCTCTGCACTGGCGCGTTTCCGGTCCGAAAAAGGTTGGGGACCACTGGTTTAAACTACAAGTACAACGATATAGGCTAGATATCGTTGTATCTAGCCTATTTACAGGAAAAAAATTCACAGTCAGAGTAGTTCAGCAGTGGAATAGGCTGCCTAAGGAGGTGGTGAGCTCCCCCTCACTGGCAGTCTTCAAGCAAAGGTTGGATACACACTTTTCTTGGATGCTTTAGGATGCTTAGGGCTGATCCTGCGTTGAGCAGGGGGTTGGACTAGGTGGCCTGTATGGCCCCTTCCAACTCTAGGATTCTATGAAAAAACCCAGACTCGTTTTGACCCCTGCAGATTCTTCCTCAGTGGTCAACAAACAACAACAACAACTTTTGTTGGCATAAAAATAAGACAGATCAGAATACAGTCGATTAGTTGTTATGTTCATGCAGCTTAATTGCCACTTGTAGGAATTTAGCCACATTATCAATTGTATCTGGATCCTGATTGGAGAGTAGCCAATAGCCAACTAGGAGTAGTCAAATAAGTGGTGCAGTATAGAATGAAGAAGAAGAAGAAGAAGAAGAAGAAGAAGAAGAAGAAGAAGAAGAAGAAGAGTTGGTTCTTATATGCCGCTTACAATCGCCTTCCCTTTCCTCTCCCCACAACAGACACCCCATGGGGTGGGTGAGGCTGAGAGAGCCCTGATATCACTGCTCAGTCAGAACAGCTCTATCAGTGCTGTGGCAAGCCCAAGGTCACCCAGCTGATTGCATGTGGGGGAGCGCAGAATCGAATCTGGCATGCCAGATTAGAAGTCCGCACTCCTAACCACTACACCAAACTGGCTCTCCAAAGATAAAATCACCAAAGATAAAATCCTAGGGCTTGCTAGGTGGTAAGAAAATCTAGGAAGTGCTGCTCCAACTTGGATCAATTTTCTTGAGGTAGATAAAGGGATTTGGGGAAAACTGAATATGCTAATTGAAGAGGGGCTTAGCTATGGAAGACAGAAGATTTCCACCCTTTTCTGAGAATTTGCATTTGACTGACCGCCCTTGTACAGTTCGGGCGAAGGGCTTTGTGACCACCCGGTTACCTTCAGCTGGATGCCAGGCTCCGCCACTGCCCGGAAGGGGTTGGCTTGCCAGTAGGTCTGTTCCATCTGCTTCCACATGACCACATAGAAGCTGGCACTGTCCTGGTAGCCAAAGATGAAGCCGGCGTAGTCATCGTCGGTGGCCGTGTTCACGTGGAAGGTCCCTTCGAAGTCTACTCCGTTGAACGCGGTGTAGCCTTAACAAGAGGGGTGGGGAGAGAGCAAAGATGGCCTTGCAATGTAAATTATGATTTTAGATATATTAGATATATTAATGATATTATGAGTGGATGTTCCCCGCCCTGAGCCTTAACAGAAGGGTTAGAAAAATAATAACAATAATAATTATTATTACATCCCTTGATCATGCTAGGGAAGAAAATATGCCGATTTCCTGAGACCCTTTTAATGGGATATGGTGGAGAAGATTATGCGGGTATAGGACCATAATAAAGTTCTGTTCTGTTCTGCTGTGTATGTTCTCCTTCCTCAAATGAATGTTGTGCTTTGCAGGATTTTAACATCAACACTGATGTCCCCAACATGGTACCTGTGAGCAAAGTGGCACCCGCCAAACGCCTTTAGAAAGTGGGTGGAGCAAGATTGGACTTTTTCCTTTGAGGACTTCCACTGCAGCTCTAACTGGATATGCAGATTTTTTTAAAAAATTGCACTGGCAATCTCTGCCACCACAGCACAAGGATCTTCACGGCGTTTCTCACAGTAAAGCATTGGCAGCGGATTTGTGTCTGGCTCCACTTCCTGCAACAGCCATTTTGTGGCTGGCTCCATCACACTGTATCAGAATTTGAAATGTGGCCACAGGCTCAAAAATTTTGGTGGGGCTCTGCACTGGCAGATTAAATCAATGTGAAAGTTCTTCCTGCTTGTGCATAAACCATTTCACTTCTCAGGGAAAATTCAGTCCTAGCTGTGGTGTGGAGAGGATTGCTTTGAAAGCTTGTGCAAGATGTGGATGAGAAGACAGGAAGAAGCTCTCCTCCATCTTTCCCCTGCCAAAGTGCTATTGAGCCCATCCCCGAGATGTCAAGGACTAAAAACTTGCTTTTTGAGAGGACATGCAAGGAAGCATTCTGAATTCCATTTTGTTGTTGTTGTTATGTGCGAAGTCGTGTCCGACCCATCGCGACCCCATGGACAATGATCCTCCAGGCCTTCCGGTCCTCTACCATTCCCCGGAGTCCATTTAAGTTTGCACCGACTGCTTCAGTGACTCCATCCAGCCAGCTCATTCTCTGTCATCCCCTTCTTCTTTTGCCCTCAATCGCTCCCAGCATTAGGCTCTTCTCCAGGGAGTCCTTCCTTCTCATGAGGTGGCCAAAGTATCTGAGTTTCATCTTCAGGATCTGGCCTTCTAAAGAGCAGTCAGGGCTGATCTCCTCTAGGACTGACCGGTTTGTTCGCCTTGCAGTCCAAGGGACTCACAAGAGTCTTCTCCAGCACCACAGTTCAAAAGCCTCAATTCTTTGACGCTCGGCCTTCCTTATGGTCCAACTGTCACAGCCATACATTGCAACAGGGAAGAACATAGCCTTGACTAAACACACTTTTGTTGGCAGGGTGATGTCTCTGTTTTTTAGGATGCTGCCTAGATTTGCCATAGCTTTCCTCCCCAGGAGCAAGCATCTTTTAATTTCTTTTCTGCAGTCCCCATCTGCAGTGAACTTGGAGCCCAGGAAAATAAAATCTGTCACTATCTCCATTTCTTCCCCATTTATTTGCCAGGAACTGAGAGGGCTGGATGCCATGATCTTTGTTTTCTTAATGTTGAGTTTCAAGCCAACTCTTGCACTCTCTTCCTTCACCCGCATCAACAGGCTCTTTAGTTCCTCTTCACTTTCTGTCATTAGAGTGGTATCATCTGCATATCTGAGGTTGTTGATATTTCTCCCTGCAACCTTGATCCCAATTTGTGACTCCTCTAATCCCGCCTTTCTCATGATGTGCTCCGCATACAAGTAAAATAGGCAAGGCGACAGTATACAGCCTTGCCGAACTCCTTTCTCAATTTTGAACCAATCAGTGATTCCATGTTCAGTTCTCACTGTTGCTTCTTGACCTGCATATAAGTTTCTCAAGAGACAAATAAGATGCTCTGCTATTCCCATCTCTTTAAGAACTTGCCACAATTTGTTGTGCTCCACACAATCAAAGGCTTTAGCATTGTCAATGAAGCAGAAGTAGATGTTCTTCTGGAACTCCCTAGCTTTCTCCATGATCCAGCGTATGTTGGCAATTTGATCTCTAGTTCCTCTGCCTCTTCGAAATCCTGCCTGTACTTCTGGAAGTTCTCGGTCCACATATTGCTGGAGCCTAGCTTGTAGGATTTTGAGCGTAACTTTGCTAGCATGAGAAATGAGTGCAATGGTGCGGTAGTTTGAGCATTCTTTAGAATTGCCCTTCTTTGGGATTGGAATGTAAACTGACCTTTTCCAATCCTGTGGCCATTGTTGAGTTTTCCAAATTTGCTGTCATATTGAGTGTAGCACTTTTACTGCATCGTCTTTTAAGATTTTGAATAGTTCAACTGGAATGTTGTCACCACCACTAGCTTTATTGTTGCTCAGACTTCCTAAGGCCCATTTGACTTCACATTCCAGGATGTCTGGATCCAGGTTAGTAATTACCCCGTTGTGGTTATCAGGGATGTTAAGCTCGCTCTTGTATAATTCTTCTGTATAATTTTGCTACCTCTTAAAAATCTCTTCTGCTTCTGTGAGGTCCCTACCATTTTGGTCCCTTATCATACCCATCTTTGCATGAAACGTTCTCTTCATATCTCCAATTTTCTTGAAAAGATCTCTGGTCCTCCCCATTCTATTTTTTCCTTCTATTTGTCTGCACAGTTCATTTCAGAAGGCAGTCTTATCTCTTCTAGCTTTTCTCTGGAATTCTGCATTCAATTGGGTGTATCTTTCTCTTTCTCCCTTGCCTTTCACTTCCCTTCTCTCCTTAGCTATTTGTAAAGCTTCTTCAGACAGCCATTTTGATTTCTTGCATTTATTTTTCTTTGGGATGGTTTTAGTTGTTACCTCTTGTACAATGTTGCGAACCTCCGTCCATAGTTCTTCAGGCACTCTATTTGTCATCTCTACTGTATATTCGTCGGGGATATGATTTAGTTCGTGCCTGAGTGGCCTAGTGCTTTTCCCTACTTTCTTCAATTTAAGCCTACATTTTGCAACAAGCTCATGATCTGAACTACAATCAGCTCCTGGTCTTGTTTTTACTGACTGTATAGAACTTCTGCATCTTTGGCTGCAGAGCACATAGTCAATCTGATTTCTGTGTTGACAGTCTGGTGATGTCCATGTGTAGAGTCATCTCTTGGGTTGTTGGAAAAGAGTGTTTGCTATGACCATTGTATTCTCTTGACAAAATTCTACCAGCCTGTGCCCTGCTTCATTTTGTAATTGAATTCCATTAACGCCACTTAGTTCTTGTTCTTGGGCATTACTCCCCTTCCCTAGGGCTTCCTGTAAGGAGAGAGTAGAGCAGCCCTTACCCACAGCGAGGCCTGGATCACTGTTCATGGTCTGGACAATTTCCATACCCTGCAAGAAATGGGGAGCAATTTTGTCCATTAGCAGGGGATATCTGATGGTGTGTGCTCATCTGATTCATCGTGTTGACTTAGTTCAGCCCTGACCTAATTCTAGGCTGGCAGGGGCTCATGATATTTGTAGTCCATGGATATCTGGAAAGCCATCATCAACTGACCCTGACTTAGTTCTAGGCAGAACATTCCCTACAAAAAGTTCAAAGCAGCTTGCAGAGTTAAAAGGCTAAACAAGAAGAAGAAGAGTTGGTTCTTATATAAAAGGTTAAACAAAGCAGCAGAATATTAACGCAGAATCTAGTTCTGCAGTAGAGCAGCAGCAAAAGACACCCTGGAGATAACTTGGGTGTCCTGACTTTAGACAGGATCTCTCCCAGCAGGCACAGACACTTGCTTTCAGATGCCAGAGAGGTGGTGACAGGGCCTACTTGATGGTGGTGCCATCGCCCCTACACCCTATTGGTGCAGAGTTGAGATAGCTTCATTTTCCTTCACTCTGAGCTGTGCTGAATTCCAGGACCTGCAGCCTGCAATCTGACCACAGCACTCCCACTCCTCTGGAAGAGGACTTGACAGCTTTAGGTGGGGAAATTCCCGGAGAGGTTTGGAAAGGCAGGGACTAGAGCAGGGCGCAATGCCACCAAGTCCAGCCCCTTCCTCTGAGGAAACTGACCTCTGTTGCCTGGAGATCCATCGTAATGCCACAATATCTCCAGATCCCACCCAGAGGTTGACAACCCTCATACTTTAATCCAATCAAATTCATTTGCGATCATAGACCAAAGATTAAATTATTTAACAATAAAGTCAGTGTACAAAAGAAGAATATTGATATTTGTGGATAAAATATTATCAGAACCAAAATACAATTTAGAAGAATTGGTTCTTATATGCCGCTTTTCTCTACCAGAAGGAGCCTCAAAGTGTCAGGACCCCAAGGTTTCTGCCATGATGTTTGGCAGCTTGCAGTTTAGCTGAAAAGTAGCCATTTCAAAGATTGCTTGAACTTCCATGTAACCCTGAACCTCTGAGCTCATTATGTTATCAACATTGTAGCTGTTGCTGTGCTCTCCAAGGTCTATGCGGAAGCTCCTCTCTGCTTTGGACTGGTTCCCAGAAGGGCACCTGGGATGGGGGGTATTTTGTCTATGGAGGATGTGAACTTGCATTGGCGGGAAAGGTTGGTGGATAAGAACTGTAGCTTGTGTCCTGTTTGTTAGTTTCAGCTTTGTAAGTCCTAGAAGAGCTGCTTCGAATAAACAAACTTTCCTTCCTACAAGAGAAGTGTTTATTTCAAGTATGTCATCCTGGCACAAACCGGCTTCCAAACCTTCCCTTTCCTCTCCCCACAACAGACACCCTGTGAGGGATGTAGGACTGAGAGAGCCCTGAGATCACTGAAGAAGAAGAGTTGGTTCTTATATGCCACTTTTCTCTACCCAAAAGTGTCTCCGAGCAGCTTCCAATCGCCTTCCCTTCGTCACCCCACAACAGATACCCTGTGAGGTAGGGCTGAGATAGCTGTGACAAGATTCCTTTTTGAGAATAGCTCTAACAGGACTGTGACTAGACCAAAGTCACCCAGCTGGCTGCATGAGGAGGAGGAGGGAATCAAACTTAAATTGCCAGATTAGAAGCTGCCTCTTTTAACCAGCACACCACGCTGATGGTTTAGATCAGTGGTCCCCAACCTTTTTATCATCGGGGACCGGTCAACGCTTGACAATTATACTGTAGCCCGGTGGGGGGGGTAGTCTTTTGCTGAGGGATGTCGCTGTCGCTGCCTGAGCCCCTGTTCCACTTGCTTTCCCGCCAGCACCCCTGACTTCCCGCCACCTGCTGGGGGGGGGGCGCTGCCAGCAGCAACTGCGCAGTACCACACCAAGGGGGAGCCCCAGCCATGGCGGCTGCTGGAGAGCACCAAAGGTGAGCCGGTGGCAGAGTGTCAGGGCAGCACCCGAGGCAGCAGCTGGGGAGGAGGACAAGGAGCCGTGGCCCGGTACTGACTTGATCTACGAATTGGTAGCGGTCCCCGGACTGGGGGTTGGGGACCACTGGTTTAGATGATATCCTCATCCATGGTTCCGCTATATATTTATGAAACAGCCTGGGGGGGTGGAATGAGTCCAGCAGTCAAAGTTGGAAGAGGGCCAATCAGGGTGCAGCCAACAACGATGGCTGCATCCTGATTAGCCCTGCCACTGAAGCTCCCGCCCTCCGTCCCTGGACTCTAGCCTCTTTGCTCTCAGATGTGCCTCGGTGCCTGGAGCCAGCAGCGGGTAAGGGGAGAGGGCCCTTGGCAAAGGGGGAGGGCCTGCTAAAAAGGGCCTCTTGCCCTGCTAGGCTGTGCCTGCTAATGAGGGCCTCCCGCACCACTGACTGCCTGCTAAGGAACTCTGTCCTGGGATTGCTAACGAGCTGCCCAGCCCCCACTGGATCCGGCTGCAAGCTGCGGCCCAAAGCCACCTTAAGCTGCCTGGCCAGAGGTCAGGGCAGGGGACCCTTTCAAGGCCGGCTCTTAGGAACGGGCTTTGAAGTTAGTATAGAAATAGAACTAAAAATCAGAAATATATTTAGAAGATCGCAAGTCTTTATAATTAGATAGTTGGGCCCTTACCAGCTATATATATGTGGAGGAACCACACTTTACAGCAGCTCTCAAAATGAGTTCCCATCTACCAAGACATATTCGGTCAGAAAGTCCTGGAAGTTCGTTTGACCTTGGCAAAATAATCCTATGCCACAGCTTGTTGCAGAGAGGGCAGGTTGGCGGTCCTAACTGGATGGTGAGTTTAACATACCCCTCCACCTAGCAAGATCCCTTGCAAAAGTATAGCCATGTTGTTAGCTTGTCCTTTCAGCACTTGCTGCATGCCCTCTTAACAAGTAGCTGCCAGACATTTGAGCGCCTCAGACCAGATCTCAATAGTTGTATTCAGCTGTGGCTTTGGCTAGTGGGGGGATGGAGAAGGTGCTCATGAGCCAGAGAGTAAGGGATGAGAAGTGGTGAAGGAGCCACACTAAATTAAGAGGCATCACTTTATGGATGAGTAACTGGCCGACAGAAGAGCATGTTTTCTTTCTCTCCACTGCCCTGAGAGTGTGCTGTCACCTGCCACTACAGAGGAAGGCAGAGGGACAAGATGTGAAACATTCTCTGACTCCATAAAGCCAGAAGGGCTGCGTCCATGAACACCAGCACTCCCACCATCCTGGCTCACCTGGTTGAGGACAATCCAGTTAGGGTCAATTTGTGCATCACCCTCAGGATCCAGCACCACCGTCTGGAAGGCCCGGAAGTCGGTCAGGGTCACTTCGGCATTCTCAGGACAGACGTCAATCCGGTCGACCACCAAGTCCTTATCAAAATCATCCTCACAGGCGTTCCCAATGCCATCTCCTACAGGGCAGTAGGAAGATGGTCTCAAGCTTTCCACAGGATGAAGAGGATCCCCCCACTGAACCCATATCCCGGTTGCCCCCACTGCTGTGGTCCCTGACCTATCGGAGGATACTTTTTGATTTTCTCACAGAGAGAGAGAGAGACACTCAGCACATCTTTTTGCCCAGAGGTGACAAATGCGTTCAGCACTTGACACATCATGGCCAACCAGTTCCTCTGGAGGACGAACAGCAGGGCATGGAGGCCGAGGCCATCTCCTGAAATTGCCTCCTGCCTATGGCATTCAGAGGATTAGTGCCTGTGAATAAGGAGGTTCTCCTCAGCCCCCATGGCTGTTACATTGACAGACATCTCCTCCATGAATCCCTTAGCAGGGCAGAGAGGCCGAGGCCTTCCTCTGATGTTCCCTCCTGGCTCTGGGATCCAGCGGCTTAATGCCTCTGAGCATGGAGGTTCCCCTCAGTCACCACAGCCAGCGATACACTTGCCCCCCATGAATCTAGCGGATCCCCTTTTCAAGCTGTTTATTCCTGTGGCCATCATGACATCCTAGCAAATCCCGCATTTTCACCAGATGGCCTCAGGTTCTACTATTTGGGAGAGGCAAAAAAAGTTCTCTTTGTCTACTCCCTCATCCCAGGCATCATTGAATACATCCGTCAGCCACCAGCTCCTTATTGAAATCATCCTCGCGGGTCTGGTTTAGTCACTGATGTGAGAAGCAAGGGGTTTCCCCAGGGGCTGCTGGGCTGTTCGCCAACAACTGTCCGCTGTTGGAAAGGGCCACTCACTGTTGGTGTCTTCCTGCCCAGGATTGGGGACCAGGCGGCAGTTGTCAGGGCCCGGGGGCCTCTGGTCCGGGATGCCATCGTTGTCATCATCATCATCGCACTCATCGCCGATTCCATCTCGGTCAGAGTCCAGCTGGGAGCTGTTGGGCACCGAGGGACAGTTGTCCCTGGAGTCTTGATGACCATCTCCATCACTGTCCGAGAGCGGGAGAGAGGGGAAGCAGGGGAACTTAATACAGATGCGGCAAGTGCAAGGGCTGTTAGTGTGCCATGCCTCAAGAATCTACTCTCTTTTTTGTGTCTCTGTATGAGTCTCCGTTCTGATTTGGCCTTTTAATTGGTTTCTGCTGCAGTCTGGCCTCAGCAAGTGTCTAGATTAGGAATTGGGAATTAGATTGGGAATGTTCAGCCTGGAGAAAAGGAGGTTGAGAAGGGACATGATAGCCCTCTTTAAGTATTTGAAGGGTTGTCACTTGGAGGAGGGCAGGATGCTGTTTCTGTTGGCTGCAGAGGAGAGGACACGCAGTAATGGGTTTAAACTTCAAGAACAACAATACAGGCTAGATATCAGGAAGAAAATTTTCACAGTCAGAGTAGTTCAGCAGTGGAATAGGCTGCCTAAGGAGGTGGTGAGCTCCCCCTCACTGGCAGTCTTCAAGCAAAGGTTGGATACACACTTTTCTTGGATGCTTTAGGATCCTTAGGGCTGATCCTGTGTTGAGCAGGGGGTTGGACTAGATGGCCTGTATGGCCCCTTCCAACTCTATGATTCTATGATTCTATGATCCCCCACCCTCAAAAATTGTGGAGTTGCCTGTTGTGTCTCATTGACCCATTATGCACGGGGGGGGGGGGAATAAAGCACATTTGGGGTGGAATGGAGGCGACTAAAATAACCGATAACGCATGGAGCTGGCTGCAATCGGCCGCAGCTTCGGTGCATGCTGCCGAAAAAGCCGCGTCAGCGAAATGTGGAAGAAAGTGCAGCTTCCGGGTGACCGGGGCGCAACCAGAAGCGGCACCAGGATTGCCACGTGCATAATCGGTTACTCTGGGTTTTGCCACCGTCATGCCCCCTCCCGTGCATAACCGCGTCTTCCCCCTCCGCGTTTTCCACGTGACCCGAAATCGCCGTTTCAGCGGCCGTGCATAATGGGCCCTAGTGAATCAGTGTTCTGAGCTGAAGCCTTCCACCCAAGGCACCCGCTGCCATAAAGAACTAAAGGGAATAGGTTACAAATAATAAAGAGCACACTTTTGGGAGTCTAGCAGCAGTTCTTCACACCCATGTCAAGGTCCTCAACATTCCCTACAAGTTGGACAAGGGTGGTATTTCTGTAACTCACCGATCTTGATTGGTGTCACAAGGGTCCCCGACAAGATCGTGATCAGTATCTTTCTAAGCAGTGGAAAGGACAAAGACAAATGGATTTTTGGATCAGGAGGAATACTCTCAGGATATTCACTGCAAGCTCAGACTTGGTATTGCTGGAAGGGGGACTTTGTTCTACTATCCCTCCCTCCTCCTTTGAGGCGTTCCTCCTTGCTAGAAAAATCCAAACTATATAGATCAACTATGGCTCTCCAAGGTGTCCATGGACTGCAATTTCCATGACTGCATGCTGACAGCACTGGTAGGGGCTCATGGGAATTGTAGTCCATGGACATATGGAGAGCCACAGTTTGGCCACTCTGGTATAGAACATCTGAACAAGATTTCGGGGGGGGGGGGTCAAAGAGTGGGGTTTTCAATGACCTGCAGCAATTTTCCCCACAACTTTAAGAACTAAAACTAAACTTAATAATGTATATTATTTAAGCTGCAGAATTCAAATTTGGCTTGGGATTTTTTTTCTGTGTAAATTCTCCAGAGTCGTGCATCTTTTGCAGCCATGGTTTTTCAAGATTTCCATGGCGTCAGTCCAGCTTTCCCTCTTTCTAAAGGGCCCATTCCGCCACATCCCTGGCACTGGCGTCTCCTTCCCGCCCAAGCCGAGTTACCTGGTCTGGATTATGGATCAAGGGGCAGCTATCACAGGCGTCTCCCACGCCATCCCCATCAGTATCCCTCTGGTCGGGATTGGGAATCCTCATGCAGTTGTCCTTGATGTTTTTAATCTCTGTGGGGAGAGGGGGGAGGGGAGAGAGAAATATTGTCAGTGCTGTGAGTTTGTCCTCTGTACTCCGAACCCAGGGGCAAATTCCTTGCCAAGTTACTACCAAACTCATACCCCACTTCTGATTTTGATAAATCTGTTATCAGATGTCGACCCCTATATTTCATATAGGGTGGCACTTTTCACTCTGGCTGCCAGGAAGATCCGAGCCAAAGCTTTTTTACAGGAGTCCCCACCTTGATACACCATATTTTTCTTATTGTAACTCAGTAGCCCTCGTCTACAATTTTGTGTACGCAATACTGGAGAAGTATTGTTTTATTCATATTTGTACCATATTTGTTTTTAATTATGTTTGGTAATGGCCTTTGGCTATATACAATAAATGTTATCGTATCGTATTGTGAATTTGTGACTTGATGAGTACTTAGGCAAGGAAGAGGCTCGGGTGATCTGGCCAAATGAATTTTGGTGAAAGTCAGTGTCAGAGGAGGCTGTTACGCATGTTAAAAAAAACAGCATGGCTCAACAAATCCTGTCAGTGATACGACTTTTTTTGTTACTTCAAGGGATTTTGAGCTCTGCTTGAATTTATTTTGGTTGCGTACGATTAGCATACTACTGAGGAAGTTGACCGAAACTATTTTATATCTAGGTTACTAGTCTTGGTTGTTCTTGGTGGTAACTATACAACTGAGGAAGTGGAATGAAACTAGTTCATATCTAGGTTACTGGTCATGTTTGTTCTTGGGGGTAACGATTAAAGATATTGAAGGCAAGATACTTTTCTTCTTGCTTAATGTTGAAATATAAGACCATATTACTGCCATTGAAAAAAATTCTTCAGAAACTTACAGGATTTATCGAACCACATGGTTTTCTTCTTATTTGCATATATGCTCCTGTGCATATCCTCCTCCTTGCTACCTAGGCTGCTGAGCATAGCATACAACAGTTACCACTTCTGATGGTTTGTGGATGCACTCTGAACAAGATCTTCCTACAAGATTGTGCATAGAGGTGAGAGATCGGGATATGCCAACCAGTTGTTGAGTGATGGAAACATCTGGCTCAAACAGCTGATGAAGCCAGAGACCTCCGAGTTCTGTGATCAGGTGTTCCTCTCAACAGCCACCAGTTGATGATACTTAGTCCAGCTACTGATTTTGCTCATCTTCTCTGGATTGCGCTTTTCCTTTCCTTTCAACTCTAGAAGCTCATCAATGCCTGATCTTGAGCAGCAGAAAAGGTCTAGTTCAGGGGTCCACAACCTGAGGTCCATGGGCCACATGCAGCTCCCAAACATGCAGAAGTCAGGTGGCTTAGCAGAGACAAAGTTTACTCTTTAGAGTTATTGCGGCTACGCTCAGCGGCTACGACATTTTCTAAATACTCTGTGACCTCTTTAAGTGTACCTGGTTTCCAACAAGAGACCCAGTGTCTTATACGAGAAGGAAGAATTGTCAACAACTGTTCCAAGACTACTTCATCTACTATCCTCTGTTCCCCGGGTAAACAACCAGCGAGACGCGAGATCCCTTAACTTGGTCACCAATGTCCTGGCCCGTTCACTGGGTTGATACACCACAGCTCGGAACTTTTGCCTTTGTGTTTCTGGGGTGATTTGGCATCTGTCCAAGATAGCAGCCTTTAAAGCCTCATGGGATGCTGCTTCCTCTCTACCTAACAACACTTCCTCTCTACCTAACCCTACCTGAGCTTCTCCAATTTAGGGTTCCAATATAAAAGGACATTGCTCTTTGGGCCACTTGGCCGCTTCCGTGGTCCTTTCAAAAGCTTCTAGAAAGGCTTCGATATCATCTTCAGCTGACATCTTGGTTAATGCAAAGGCTGGAGGTTTAGGTGACATGGTGGGGTAGGACTACCAGCGCCACCAGCTGAAGGTGCTAATGCCGAGAGAGCCTGATGAAACCACTGCATTAAGGCTCCTCGTGGCTCTTGCTGCTGCCTCGCCATCCTTTCCATCACCTGAGCTTGATGTTCCGCCATCTACTTCCCAAACATCTCAAAATCCATGGCTGGATGAGTTTCAGTAGTTCCTTTTTCCTTTCCCCCCGTTTCCCCCTCCAGCTCTTTACCTCCCGTCTCTTCCCCTTCTTGGGTTTCTATCAGATTCAGAGCTGGGGCTGCATGCTGGGGAGCTTAAAAGATAGCTGGACGTAACAAGGAACTGGCTTCCAACGAGGAACGAGGCGGAATGCATGGGATTACCGGTCCGAGGTGTGGCCGTCCCCCAGGGATCACCGTACGGGCCACCAATTTGTCAGGGTTCGTGGGGTTTTGCTCCTTCTCTGCCACTATGTCGGGATCTAAAGACAAGGTCAGGAACGATGGTTCTTAGGATAGGCAGCATCTCAGAACGGATTCTTGCCGAAATCCCTTTATTCGTGACTCCTCGGTTCAGAATAGTTTCCTCACTATGCTGAACCCCGCCTCCTCACAGACGCCGACTGCCCCATTTATATATCCTTCCTCCCCTCGTCCCACCAATTTTTCCGGGTCTGCTCGTCCCGTGTCATCCGCTCTGCCCTCCCTTTGACCGGGGCTCTACAGGTCTGTCTGCGTTCCTCTTTTCCTTCCCTTTCACCATCTTCTTCCGAGTATGGCTCTGTGGTTTCTGCTCTCTGGCCTCGAAAGACTGTGGTTTTGTCTGAGGTCAGGGGTTTTTTGCATGTAAGTCAGTGCATTCTCAGGGCCCTCTCGGCCTCACCTCCCTCACAGGGTGTCTGTTGTGAGGAGAGGAAAGGAAAGGTGATTGGAAGCTGCTTTGAGACCCGTTCGGGTAGAGAAAAGTGGCATATAAGAACCAACTCTTCTTCTTCAGTGATATCAGGGCTCCCTCAGCCTAACCTCCCTCACAGGGTGTCTGTTGTGAGGAGAGGAAAGGAAAGGTGATTGGAAGCTGCTTTGAGACCCGTTCGGGTAGAGAAAAGTGGCATATAAGAACCAACTCTTCTTCTTCAGTAATATCAGGGCTCCCTCAGCCTAACCTCCCTCACAGGGTGTCTGTTGTGAGGAGAGGAAAGGAAAGGTGATTGGAAGCTGCTTTGAGACCCGTTCGGGTAGAGAAAAGTGGCATATAAGAACCAACTCTTCTTCTTCAGTGATATCAGGGCTCCCTCAGCCTAACCTCCCTCACAGGGTGTCTGTTGTGAGGAGAGGAAAGGAAAGGTGATTGGAAGCTGCTTTGAGACCCGTTCGGGTAGAGAAAAGTGGCATATAAGAACCAACTCTTCTTCTTCAGTAATATCAGGGCTCCCTCAGCCTAACCTCCCTCACAGGGTGTCTGTTGTGAGGAGAGGAAAGGAAAGGTGATTGGAAGCTGCTTTGAGACCCGTTCGGGTAGAGAAAAGTGGCATATAAGAACCAACTCTTCTTCTTCAGTGATATCAGGGCTCCCTCAGCCTAACCTCCCTCACAGGGTGTCTGTTGTGGGGAGAGGAATGGGAAGGCGACTGTAAGCCGCTTTGAGACTCCTTTGGGTAGAGAAAAGTGGCATATAAGGACCAACTCTTCTTCTTCTTCTATTGAAGGTAGCAGACAAGCAGACCACTGTACGATATTTTCCTTATTCCTGCAGGATGAAACAGCAAAAGGAAATCCTTCTTCACCCAAAGAGTCATTAACACACGGAATTCACTGCCACAGGACGGGGTGGTAGCTACAAATACAGACAACTTCAAGAGGGGACTGAATAAACATAAGAGGGGACTGAATAAACATAGCCACAAGATGAGGGTTTCACAACCTTGGATCTGGAAAACTCCCCAGGGGTTCAGGGGGCCGCTGACATCACTAGACGTCACTGGAGCCAACCTCCCCTGTTGTTCTACAGGCTTTCTCTTTCTCCCAAATGGAAATGATGGATCAACTGATTGATTGGCTGGCTCTTGCATCTTTACTTCCACACCCTGTTCTCTGAAGGGGTCGTGGCACCACTTCCAGGGTTACTCAAAGCCTGGAAAATATTACAGGGCTTCCTTCATGGTTAAAGGGTTGAAAAAGACTGGTATAGATGGAGCACTCTGTCTGGGGCAGGGATGCTCTGTCTTCTTGGTGTTGGGGAGCCACAATAGAAATGCTTCCGTACTTCTGGCCCCGCTGGTGGACCTCCTGATGGCCCCTGGGTTTGGGCCACTCTGTATGACACAGAGGGTAGTACTGGAAGGGCCACTGGTCTAGTCCAACATCTCTCTTAAATCCTTACCCCTTCACTTGAGGAAGGTGTGTTAATCCCACTTTCATGACCTTGAAACCTCACTCACTGCGACACAAAACTGCTCCTGCCTCCAGCCATTTATGCTGGTTTCTCTAACTGAAGGAGACTCCTGTCTGTCTCATTTCCCCACCTTTAGCCTTGGTGGCCTAAATCCACCGCTTTCCTTTCTCCATGCGAGCCAAAAACCAAAAATAACTTTTGGGCACGGAGCTTGGAAAACTCTGCGGTTGACGGGACAGGAATTGGCTGTCAGACGTATAGCGTCCCTTCCGGTTGTTAGGGCCAGTGAGCAGGCCAGGGGAGGATCCTTAGGGAGAAGAGGCCAATTCTAATGTAGCTTTAAAGAACCAGTGGGGGGAAGGCAAGGGCATAAGCTTTCAAAGAAATCCTCCCCACATCCCAACTAGGGTGTAGTCTGCACAGGGCTTTTGACCCAGTCCCAGTTTGAATGAATCCCTCCAGTCTACACTGAATTCGATTTCCATTTTGAATTTGGGTGCTTTAAATTTTCCCTCTACAACAAACATGATTAATTCATGGTGACCCTATCTTTCCCCTGCAATATTTTGGAGTGGCTATAAACCTCAATATTTCAAAAACTGCCATGAGTAAATGTGCAGATCTGTGCTCTTTGCAAAATAACTCTGCCCCATGCCTCAAACGCTGTAGCAAGGAAGTCTTTCTTGATTGGCCAGGGCATCAAAGTCTTCCTGGTTCCTAGTTGCAAGGCTTCCTTTAAAGTGACTGCGCTCCAGAAGCCTTAACTTCTGCGCTCAGACAACTGAGAGCACGTGGAGAGAGCTACGGGGGAGAGTTGCTGCTGACCAGGTGAGGCTATTGTGCTGTCTGGGTGAGGTGATTGCTGGGTAATTGTTGGGAGGATTAAAAAGGGCTGCTCCTCGCCAGAGGCAGAGCTCAGACAACTGAGAGCACGTGGAGAGAGCTACTGGGGAGAGTTGCTGCTGACCAGGTGAGGCTATAGTGCTGCCTGGGTGAGGTGATTGCTGGGTAATTGTTGGGAGGATTAAAAAGGGCTGCTCCTCGCCAGAGGCGCGAGCCGAAGGGCGAGAGACAAAGGGCTCTTGGCCTGTGGCTCTTAGCCTGGGGTTCTTGGCCGAGCAATTAGAATCAGTAGATTATATCAGTAGATTATATTTCCCTAGTACTTGCACTGCCTAGACATTACAATAGACCTCCAGGACACTCATCCCATCATCTGCAGTGAGTGTGACATGATTGCCTTCCTCCCAGAAGACAAGATGGACTACAGCTGCCCCAAGTGTAAGCTGGTAAAACTTTTGGAGGAAAAGATTAGGGGATTAGAAAACAGAATTATTACTCTGACCCAAAGTAAGAAAGGGGAGGAGTTCACAGACCAGAGCCCTGCAACTCGGAATAAAGAGAATCCTCTTCAGATTGACCACAATAGGGAGCCTCTGCAGGCAGTTCGGAAAAAGACTGAACGGCGAAGAGCGAGACAGTTCTTGGGGCCTTTGGAGCTCCAGAATAGATTTCAGGCCCTTGCAGAGGAGGTGCAAGGGTCAACAAGGGAAGAGGTCCCAAAACGAAGTCCAAGACAAAGGGAAGAGGCCACGGGGACAGAAGGAAATGGAGTTGAGAAGAAAAAAAAAGGAGAGTACTGGTAATTGGAGTCTCCCTGTCAAGAGGAATGGATCGCCATGTGGCTGGGCCCGACCCCCTAACCCGAGAGGTGTGTTGCTTGCCAGGGGCGAAAATTAAAGATATTTCAGAACGGCTGCCCAAACTCCTCAAATCTACGGATCGCTACCCATTTGTGATGGTCCATGTGGGAACGAATAACACGTCCCTGAATACCATCACTCCTATTAAAAAAGACTATCAAGATCTGGGGAGGAAGCTCAAGCAAATGCGGGCACAAGTGGTATTCTCTTCAATCTTGCCTGTCAAGGGAAGAGGAATGCGTCAGGAGAGGAAGATAATGTAGGTGAATCACTGGCTGCGTAGTTGGTGCCGGCAGGAGAGATTTGGTTTCTGGGACCATGGGATAGGCTTTCTTGAGGAAGGCCTACTAGCACCTGATGGACTGCACTTATCGAAACTGGGGAAGAATGTGTTTGGCAGAAACCTGGGGAGAATCATCAGAAGAGCTTTAAACTAAAGCCACTAGGGGAAGGAGACGATCAACATAGGGAGTGTATGGAAGGAAAACGATCAGAGGCAGCCCAACCGGCAAGGCCAGCTCATAGGGAACCAAAAGTAGAATCATAGAATCATAGAATCATAGAATCATAGAATCATAGAGTTGGAAGGGGCCATACAGGCCATCTAGTCCAACCCCCTGCTCAATGCAGGATTAGCCCAAAGCATCCTAAAGCATCCAAGAAAAGTGTGTATCCAACCTTTGCTTGAAGACTGCCAGTGAGGGGGAGCTCACCACCTCCTTAGGCAGCCTATTCCACTGCTGAACTATGACTGTGAAAAATTTTTTCCTGATATCTAGCCTATATCATTGTACTTGAAGTTTAAACCCATTACTGCGTGTCCTCTCCTCTGCAGCCAACAGAAACAGCATCCTCCAAGTGACAACCTTTCAAATACTTAAAGAGGGCTATTATGTCCCCTCTCAACCTCCTTTTCTCCAGGCTGAACATTCCCAAGTCCCTCAACCTATCTTCATAGGGCTTGGTTCCTTGGCCCCAGATCATCTTCGTCGCTCTCCTCTGTACCCTTTCAATTTTATCGACATCCTTCTTGAAGTGAGGCCTCCAGAACTGCACACAGTACTCCAAGTGTGGTCTGACCAGTGCCATATACAATGGGACTATGACATCTTGTGATTTTGATGTGATGCCCCTGTTGATACAGCCCAAAATGGCATTCGCCTTTTTTACCGCTGCATCACACTGCCTGCTCATGTTTAGTTTACAATCCACAAGTACTCCAACGTCTCGTTCACACACAGTGCTACCTAGAAGCGTATCCCCCATCCAGTAGGCATGCTTTTCATTTTTCTCACCCAGATGCAGAACTTTACACTTATCTTTATTAAATTGCATCTTGTTCTCATTTGCCCATTTTTCCATTGTGTTCAGATCTCGTTGAACTCTGTCTCTATCTTCCAGAGTATTTGCCAGTCCTCCCAATTTGGTGTCATCTGCAAACTTCCCTCCACCCCCTCATCTAGATCATTAATAAATATGTTAAAAAGTACTGGGCCAAGCACCGAGCCCTGAGGTACCCCGCTACTCACCTCTCTCCAGTCTGATGAAACACCATTGACAACAACTCTTTGAGTGCGGTTCTCTAACCAATTCCCTATCCACCTGACTAACTGAAAATCCAGATTGCAGTCCTTCAATTTATCCATCAGAACATCATGGGGAACCTTGTCAAAAGCTTTACTAAAATCCAAGTAAATGACATCAACCGGTTGGTCTGGCAGGACCTGTTGGAGACAAATCCATGCTGACTTCCTTGGATCACCAAGTTGTCCTCCAGATGTTTGCAGATCGCTCCCTTTAATATATGCTCCATTAGCTTCCCCACAATAGAGGTCAGACTCACTGGTCTGTAGTTTCCCAGGTCATCCTTCCTCCCTTTTTTGAAGATCGGAATAACATTTACTCTCTTCCAGTCCTCCGGGACATCTCCGGTCCTTAAAGAGGTTCTGAAGATGATGGACAAGGGCTGTGCAAGTTCTCTGGAAAGTTCTTTGAGTACTCTCGGGTGCATTTCATCCAGACCAGGGGATTTGAACTCATCCAGTGCAGCTAAATGCCTCTCGACAACCTCTCTATCCATATTAACCTGCCACCCAGACACTGTCCTTTGGCTACGGCCATCTCTAGATGTGCCTAAACACTTTGACTTGTGGGAAAAAACAGATGTAAATTAGGCACTAAGCCTTTCTGCTTTCTCTGCATCTTCCGTTAGTGTTTGTCCATCCGCACCCAACAGTGGGCCTATTGCCTCCTTTACTTTATGTTTGCTCCTCACGTAACTGAAAAATCTTTTCTTGTTACAATGGGTTTCCCTGGCCAATCTTAGCTCACTCTCAGCTTTGGCCTTTCTGATGATTGATCTACAGTGCCTAGTAACCTGTAGGTACTCTTCTTTAGAGCTCTGTCCTTCCCTCCATTTCCTGAACATTTTCCTTTTCTTTCTTAGTTCCTCTTGAAGTTCTCTGTTCATCGAAATAGGCTTCTTAGAGCTCCTGCAGTGTTTTCGTCTTTTTGGGATAGTCATTGATTGAGCATGCAATAGCTCTTGTTTGAGTAGCACCCACCCTTCACATGCTCCCTTCCCGTCCAGCATTCTCGTCCATGGTATGACGCTCATCATATCTCTGAGTTTATTAAAGTTTGCCCTACGAAAATCCAACATCCGCGTCTGGCTACAAGCTTCCTTGGCTCCCCATCTCAAAAGGAATTCTATGAGGACTATATGGTCACTTGGAGGAGAGCAGGATGCTGTTTCTGTTGGCTGCAGAGGAGAGGACATGCAGTAATGGGTTTAAACTTCAAGTACAATGATATAGGCTAGATATCAGGAAAAGATTTTTCACAGTCAGAGTAGTTCAGCAGTGGAATAGGCTGCCTAAGGAGGTGGTGAGCTCCCCCTCACTGGCAGTTTTCAAGCAAAGGTTGGATACACACTTTTCTTGGATGCTTTAGGATGCTTAGGGCTGATCCTGCGTTGAGCAGGGGGTTGGACTAGATGGCCTGTATGGCCCCTTCCAACTCTATGATTCTATGATTCTATGATTCTCTAAGCTTGAGATTTGCCTCTTGGTTTCTTTCCCCCTCCTGTGCTGTCTCCAATCCTCTCCCCCCCTTCAATAAAAGAGACTCCTGGGTGCTTGCCCCCCCCCCTTCTGAGCTTCCACAGTCGCGTGCAGAACACTTTCTGTTTCAATTGAGGGAGGAATAGAGGAACCTGGAGTTCAAATCGATTTGAATTCAGCAGGATCCACAACGGAATAAAAAAGTAAGTGCAGAATCAACCTAGGACTGAATTTGTACTGAGGAGTTAGTCTTGGCTAACAACATGGACCCCAAGAGCCTGCTTGTCCAAAGGCAGTCTACCTTTCAATAGCTGGTAGTCCCTGGCCTGAAACAAATGCACCTTTTGTCCACCAGGGCCAGGGCCTTTTCAGCACTGGCCTCAAACTGGCCTACTCTGCCGGCAGAAATCTGGGACCTGTGGGACTTCTGCAGGGCCTGTAAAACTGAGTTCTGCTGGACTTATGGTTGAACCGGCACCTTCCCTCTTTGACCTCAAGGTCTATCCCCTCCTGCTCCTCAACTGATCTACCCATGGTAAGAGGGTTTGCCTTTTAAATCAAAGACATCATTAGTTCTAACAATATTACATTATATATATTCTTCTGGTTACTGTAAGCCGCCCTCAGCTCATTGCAGGATGGGTGGCATATAGACTGAATTTATATATAAACAATGGCAAATGGACAGCAATGTGTTTTCCAGGGTTTTATACCCCACTTTTCAATTCCCAAAGATGTCTCAGTCCCCTTCCTCTCCCACAAGAGACACCTGGGCAGAGTCTGCACTTACTTTCTTTATTCCATTGTCAATCCTGTTGAATTCAGATTGCTTTGAACTCTGGTCTTCCTCTCCCCCCTCCTCCCCATTGAAACAGGAAAGTCTTCTGCACGTGGTTAGGTCTGCACGTGGTCTTTCTTTCTTTTCTTGAAGGGGGGGGGGGGAGAGAGGAGCCAGGCAGGGAGCCTCTTTCTTTTCTTGGAGGGGTGGGGGAGAGGATCGAAAAAGGCAGAGGAGGGAGGAAAAATCCAGGACCAACAGAAGTTGAGAGAAATTAGGGGCTTCTCCTTTAAGGCAAGCGTGTCACATGACCAGGTGTAGCCTATCAGAGGAGCTTTCTTTCCCAATCCAGATATTGAGGATTAAGAGCACTCTGAGATATCGCACAATAAAGGTAGGGTCACTCCGGATCAATCCTTCTTGCTGCAGAAGGAAAATTTAAATCGCCCCAAATCCAAACGGAAATTGCATTCTGTGTAGAGGGCAGGGACTTAATCGATCTGGGGTTGAAATAAAAGCTCCGTGCAGTTTACACCCTGATGAGGCAGGTGAGGCTGAGAGAACACTGAGGCAACTCTGACTGGCTCAAGGTCACCTAGTAGGCCTCATATGCCTCAAAGCGACTTGCAATTGTTTATCCCTCTTCCCACAACAGACACCCTGTGAGGTAGAAGAGGCTGAGAGAGTTCAGAGAGAACTGTGACTGGCTCAAGATCACTGAGCAGGCCTTGTATGTCTCTAAGTGACTTACAATTGTCTATCCCTCTCTCAGCGAGCTGCACATGGAGGTGAAGTGGGGAATCAAACCTGGTTCTCCAGATTAGAGGCTGCTGCTGTTAACCACAACACAAAGCTGCCTCTGTTTAGGAATACTTTTAAAAGGGGCTGCAAAACTCAACGTTTCCCACCCCATCAATGGCCACCCCCAGCATTTAGGCAACCCACCTGCAAAATCGCTCCGGTTTAGGGAAGACACCAGGGGTGCCTGCAGTTCACCATGAGGGCCAGCATCACTATATGCTTTAAGAGAGCTGAGGAAGTCCTGCTGGGTTTTTTTTAAGGGGATAAACTGAAAGGCCCATCTACTGCTCCCTGAATGTTCCTGAGACCCCTGGACACTCACGGTCTCCATCCATGTCATCGTCGCACAGGTCTCCCTGGCCATCTCTGTCGCTGTCCCTCTGGCCATTGTTCTTCACTTGGGGGCAGTTGTCACAGGCATCCCCATAATTGTCCTGGTCTGTATTGCGTTGGTCTGCATTGCGCACGAACATGCAGTTGTCCTGCAGATGGATTGGTGGCTGTCAGGAAGGCCATGTGCCAGAAATTAAGATCTTCAAGGCCAGACCTGAAGGCACAGCCTTGTCAGCAAATGCTTCAGAGGAGCACTCACAATTTAGACAGGATTGAGACAGCTATCCCCATATGTTCCCTCTGCTATTTGTTTCTTGAAGGTAGATTAGCACTAGTAGATTAGCATTATTAGAAGTTCAGTTGATCTGTCATGGCTTTCTAGCAGTTACTGTAGAGGGCAAATCTGTCTAAATCATGGGTGATCAAATTGTGGTTCTTCAGATGTCCACGGACACTGGCTCATGGAAGTTGTAGTCCATGAACATATAGAGAGCCACCCCTTGTCTAAATGAATGTATTGTGCGAGGAAACACACAATGCAACAATTGGAGGTTGCCTTCTCCAGTTTCTTACTTCTTGAACATACAAATACTGGCATTTCCTGTGCCACTCTTCACTATCCCCATGTTCTTTGTGATCAAATATATTAAAAGTCTGAGCATGCAGTTTCCCAGTTGAAAAATCCACCCCGACCTCCTCACATTCGAAGGAGGCTTCTCCCTTGGTCCCATTTCCACCTCTTCAGATCCCTGGGAAACAGGGGGATCCCCTCCCACTGCAGCCAAGATATCACCAGAGAGTCCTGATGCTCGGAGGGGGGGGGGGAGCCCAGCCTCCAGGACCCCCTTCCCTTGATCCCTCCTGAACTCCACGGGGTGGCGCCTCCTGCTGCTAGCAGGTATCATTGCTGTCTCAGGGAAGCAAGTTACCGACCCGGGCTTTGGCCCATGTACATTTTCTCTAGCAAGTAAATTGGGACTTATGAGGCCAGAAAGCAGGCCTCATACCTGCATGTCAATAGGCTGCCTGGGAGGCAGGGCAGGGCAGGGCGCGGTAGGAGACGGGCTGTCTGCTTTTGCCTTCAAGTCTTTTGGGCTGAAGTGTCCTTCCAGGTTTTCAACTGCATTTTTCACACAGACAGCATAAACGGGTCTGGGGAATCACAGCCCTAAAAGCTGCAGCAGACGGTGAGTAGGATGTTCTGCAGCCAGAGGAGAGAGGAAACTCTGGCATCAAAGGGGAAACCTGGGAATACGTTTTGAGTGAACAGTGCCTTCCAGAGACGAATGTTCAGACCTCAGTGTTTATTATCCCGTCTCCATCAGCGTCGTCATCGCAAGCGTCCCCAATGCCGTCTCTGTCTGCATCCTCTTGCCCGGAGTTTGGAACTGTCACGCAGTTGTCCTGAAACAGGAGATGACGGTGGAATTTGAGCTCCCTTTGCCAATGTGTGAGCCCAAGTGTGCCAATAATCACAACCAAATAACCACCCAAGCCACTAGTTTGGTTTCATGTTTTTTACCACTCCAGCAATGTAATTCCTACACCACCGTCTTTGGAAGTTTTTAAGCGGAGGCTGGATAGCCATCTGACAGCAATGGTGATTCTTTGATTGTGGGTGGGTGGGCAGAAGGGATTCTGCTAGTGCTTGTCTCTTGTGGCCTTTTCTTGCATGCTGATCATCACTTTTCACTCAGGAGGTGAATGTCCTTCATGCCAGACTGGCCAGGAATTCTGGGTTTTTTTGGGGGGGAGGGGGATTATCTGGGCATTAATTGGGGTCACTATGGGTGCACAGGAAGAAGAAGAGTTCTTCTGCTTTTCACTGTCCAAAGGTGGCTTCCTCTCTCCACAACAGACACCCTGTGAGGGAACTGAGGCTGAGAGAGCTCTGATAGGACTGCTCTGTGAGAACAGCTCTAACAGGGCTGTGACTGGCCCAAGATCAGTCAACTGGCTACCTGCGAAGGAGGGATGGGGAATCAAACCTGGCTCTCCAGATTAGAAGCTGTTGCTCTTAATCACTACACCCTGCTGACTCTGGTTGTGAGTTTCCTTCATTGTTCAGGGAGTTGGAGTAGATGACCCTGGAAGTCTCTTCCAACTCCAGGATTCTACGGAAATTATTTGAGAGCCAAAGTAGAAAACGGTGTGTACGTTTTGAGTGAAAGATATATTCAACAGACCATCGGACAGAACTTTGTGCCTCAGGGGCGAGGAGAACAATTTCTGCCACCCTGGGCAGACTTGGGAATGTTCAGCCTGGAGAAAAAGAGGTTGAGAGGGGACATGATAGCCCTCTTTAAGTATTTGAAAGGTTGTCACTTGGAGGAGGGCAGGATGCTGTTTCCATTGGCTGCAGAGGAAAGGACATGCAGTAATGGGTTTAAACTACAAGTACAGTAATGGGTTTAAACTACAAGTATAGGCTAGATATCAGGAAAACGTTTTTCACAGTCAGAGTAGTTCAGCAGTGGAATAGGCTGCCTAAGGAGGTGGTGAGCTCCCCCTCACTGGCAGTCTTCAAGCAAAGGTTGGATACACACTTTTCTTGGATGCTTTAGGATGCTTTGGGGTGATCCTGCGTTGAGCAGGGGGTTGGACTAGATGGCCTGTATGGCCCCTTCCAACTCTATGATTCTATGATGCTATGATTCTATAAATAGGCAAGGCGACAGTATACAGCCTTGCCGAACTCCTTTCTCAATTTTGAACCAATCAGTGATTCCATGCCCGGTTCTCACTGTTGCTTCTTGACCTGCATATAGATTTCTCAAGAGACAGATAAGATGCTCTGGTATTCCCATCTCTTTAAGAACTTGCCACAATTTGTTGTGCTCCACACAATCAAAGGCTTTAGCATCGTCAATGAAGCAGAAGTAGATGTTCTTCTGGAATTCCCTAGCTTTCTCCATGATCCAGTGTATGTTGCCAATTTGTTCTCTAGTTCCGACTGCAATTTGACCCTTTTTTTCTTTTAAGATATGATACTGTCCATTGTGCCCTGATTCCACCTAAGCCTGATCTAATCTGACCTGGTTTGTACCAGGATGGGAGACCACCCAGGAAGTCCAGGTTTACTACACAGAGGGCAGGCCATGGAAAGCCACCTCTGTCCATCTCTTCCCTTTTTGAGTCCAGGGGCACCTTTAAGCTTGAATAAAACTTTGTTGGTCTTCAAGGTGCCCCTGGTGTTCAGCTGCTTCAGACCAACACTTAACTCCGCCTGGGGGTTGTGATCAGCCGGTGGTGACTAGCTGGCCCTTCCCTTCACTGGCGTTGTCCACTGCATGGCAGAATTGTAGGCCTAACTCAGGCACCCCCATTGGCCTAAGAACCCAGCAGGCACCGTGGACAGATACTGAAAGGACAGGATAGGGGAGGTGACATTACTTTGCGGCATTTCTTATCGCTGCAGCGTAGCTTCTCATCGGGAAATCCGTCAATGTCCGTGTCTCTCCCACAAATGTAGCCGTTTCCAGCCCATCCAACAATGCACTGTGAGAGAAGAAGAGATGGTTTTTATAACCCACTATTCTCTATCCCAAGGAGTCTCAGGGTGGCTTAGAATTGCCTTCCCTTTGTCCCCCACAACAGACCTCCAAAGCTGGGTGGGGCTGAGAGAGCTCTACAAGAACTGCCATTGGCCCAAGGTTACCCAGAAGGCTTCAGGTGGAGGAGGAGTGGGGAATCCAACCCAGTTCTCCAGATCAGGGGCTCCCACTCTTCACCATTATATTGCTTGTCTGCTGGGTTCCTGGGGGCCCAGAGAGAGAGATCCAGACCCGCCTGTCCTTGCAACATTTTCTTTGGGGGCCTCAAAATGACTGGAATGAACTCAGATTGTTTCACCACGTTCCTCCTTCACCCTCCTTGTCAAATTTTAGATTATGGTTGTTTCCTCATTCACTCTTCAAACCCCAAATGCTCTGTTGACAAATAATAATCTTTTATCGCCTTTGGGAAGCTGATAAGAGGCAAACGAAAGCAGACAGAACCCAAATATTCCACAAACTTCCAACTGTGAGTTTCAATCAGATGCAGATTCTAAAACTTTGGGTTTGAGAGGTGGGAGCATTAAAGGGAAAGAATTCTAGCCCCAAGAACTGAGATCAGGGCAGTTTAACATCCCGGGGGCCTACTGCCTCTCCTCTCCAAGTCTCTCCTCTCCCTTTGTTGGCCATATGTTCCAGCCAATAGCCAATCTGTAGGCCAGATGGAACATGGTTGGCGGGGTGGAATTTAGGGTTGGGAGTTTTCACTGTAGGGTGTTTTAAAATCTGATTATAAATGTTTAAATCATGTTGTAAACCACTCTGAGCCCAATTGCAGAGGGGGTGGTCTATATATACATAATAATTCCTATCTCTATGCCAGGGGTATGCAACTGTGGCTCTTCAAATGTTCGTAGACTACAATTCCCATGAACCCCTGCCAATAGGCCATGCTGGCAGGGGCTCCTGAGAACTGTAGTCCAGGGACATCTGGAGAGCCACAGTTTGGCTACTGTGTCCCATGTATGGATGATCAATGAAGAAAATAATTTACTGTGTTTTATTATATATTATCGTGTTATAATTTTAAATGTTCAGTTTATTGTTATAGACCACCCTGAGTCTGTTTGTGGGGAGAGGAAGTCTAGAAATTAAATTAAAAAATAATATTTCTATTGCCCCCCTAATCAGCATTAAGGTTAGTAAACATGCAGAAGATTCAGGACAGGCCAAAGTATTTCCCCTCATACTGTATGCCATTGATCTGCAGAGCTCTCTGCCGTGACATGAGGTCTTGCTACCTCTGTTGGCTTTAAAGGAGCCTCCATGCTCAGAGGCAGTCTATCTCTGACTGCCAATGGCCAGGGAGTAACAACTGGGAGAGATCTTAGCCTTCATGCCTCTCCTTGTGGGCTTCCTGGGAGTATTTGGTTAGTCAGGATAGGAAACAGGATGTTGGACTGGTCTGATCCTACACCCCGGCTGCTATTATGTCAAAGGAAGGAGTAAATCTAACCTAAAGGACCACCTATCTCCTTATGCCCCTAGCAGAGCATTATGCTCTGCAAATCTGAACAGGCTAATGGTCCCTGGCCTTTTCAGTCCTGGCCCCAACCTGGTGGAATGAGCTGAGGGCCCTAAATGAGCTCTTGCAGTTCTGCAAGGCCTATGGGACAGAGCTCTTCCACAAGGCATTCAGTTGAGGCCGGGTGGCAGAACATCGCCCGAGTCCCCCCCTCAAAGCACCCCACCTTATGGTGGGAGGTAGTTTCCAACTACTGCATGGCAGAGGGCAGGGTGGGGTGAGTTTACTCTGGGTTCAAATTGTATTTTTATCTACTGTGAACCGCCTTGAGCTGGCTGGCCAGGAGAGGTGCATATATGTATGTATGTATGTATGTATGTATGTATGTATGTATGTATGTATGTATGTATGTATGTATGTATGTATGTATGTATGTGTCGGTATCGGTATAGGCATAGGCATAGGTATAGGCATAGGTATAGGCATAGGTATCCCCTGTGCAAGCACCGAGTCATGTCTGACCCTTGGGGTGACGCCCTCTAGCGTTTTCTTGGCAGACTCAATGCAGGGTGGTTTGCCATTCCCTTTCCCAGTCATTACCGTTTACCCCCCAGCAAGCAAGCTGGGTACTCATTTTACTGACCTCGGAAGGATGGAAGGCTGAGTCAACCTTGAGCTGGCTGCTCAAAGCCTGTTCCTAAGAAAGGGTCCTCTCCCCTGGCCCCCGGCCATGCAGCTGAAGGTGGCTTTGGGCCACAGCTCGCAGCCAGATCAAGTGGGGCGGGTGGGGGCTGGGCAGCTCGTTAGCAGGACTAATACAGAACTCCTTAGCAGGCAGTCAGCAGGCCAGGAGGCCCTCGTTAGCAGACCTAGCCTAGCAGGCCGGGAGGCCCTCGTTAGCAGGCCCAGCCTAGGAGGCCAAGAGACCCTCTTTAGCAGGCCCTGTTTAGCAGGCCGCCCTCGTTAGCAGGCCCTCCACCACCACCCTTTGCCCAGGGCACTCTCCCCTTACTGCTGCTGGCTCCAGGCACTGAGGCACATCTGAGAGCAAAGAGGCTAGAGTCCAGGGATGGAGGGCGGGAGCTGCAGCAGCAGGGGCAATGAGGATGCAGCCATCTTTGCTGGCTGCACCCTGATTGGCCTTATTCCGACTTGGACAGCTGGACACGTCCCACCCCCCAGGCTGTTTCACAAATATATAGAGGAACCATGGATAAGGATTATAACAAGTTATAAATAAAACAAAATGTTTTTTATAGCCACTAGGGGAAAGGAGCCCTGACCTGGAGTGCCCAGGCTAGCCGGATCAGGTCAGATCTCAGAAGCTAAGCAAGGTCAGAACTTGAATGGGAGATACAGATGCCAACCTCCTAGGTGGCTATATAGAAGGAAAAAATCCACTGTGTAAAGACAACACAATGAGTATTAGTACAATATGGAGAAAAGCTTTCACTATCTGAAAGTCGGGATGCGTGCCTAAGCGGCTGAAGTGTGCCAAAGTGCGCAACCCTACCCGAAAGAGTCTCCGATCGGCCTTGCCTTCCTCTCCCCACAACAGTCATCCTGTGAGGGAGGTGGGGCTGAGAGAGCTCTTGCAGAACTGCTTTGTGAGAACAACTCTGTGACTGGCCCAAGGTCCCCCAGCTGGCTGCATGTAGAGGAGGAGGGGGGAATCAAACCCGGCTTGTCAGATTAGAAGCCGCTGCTCTTAAACCCTACTCCAATTAGGAAAATAAAACACAAATAATAAATTTAATGTTTTAATTTTAATAGTTTATATTTATTATGTCTATCACTGTACCACTATCAAAAAATCCCATGGACACGATTGCCCTCCAAATGCCAACTTTGCAGGCCCTCTGGGAACTAAACAAATCCAGCAAGGCATGAGCGTTATCCAAGAGTGCGTTCCACAGGGTGGGGGCCACAACTGAGAAGCCCCTTCCCCTGTCAAACCATCAAGGGGCCAGGCACCTGCAAGATGATGACTGAAAGAAGTATGGGTGATTGTTAAGTGACAGGCAGCCCCATAGGTATTAGTATTCTGGACTATTAAGAACCCAATACTGCTTTAGGGGACCAGCATGAAATGAGATGGCCTTCTACTCACCTTACAGCCCAGCGTCCCATCACGCTCTATGATGCACTCGGCTTTCTCGTGGCATGGGCTCAGTTGTCCGTTGGGGCACCACCTCTCCGTCTTGCTCCGGCAGCCCACTGTCTGGTCCCCCGTGAAGCCAGCTTTGCAGGATCCACACTTATAGGAGCCCTGGCAGAAGAAATAAGTTTGTTCTGGGCGTTAGTAAGGGACAGTCATGTAGGGGTTTCTCCCCCCAGAGCAGGAGGCATCTTACGGATTTGCCAAACCGGCTCATTTGTTTCTGTTGACTTTTCCTTTCCCCATGATCTCAGATACCCACCGAAATTTGGCAGTGTCTCATATATCAGCTTTGGGCTGAACCTGCGTTGAGCAGGGGGTTGGACTAGATGGCCTGTGTGACCCCTTCCAACTCTTATGTTTCTATGATTCTGTGATTCTATGATATCGTGGGATGAACAGTCAATGGTTTTCCAGATGTGCTTCCCAATGCACATGTTGCCCCCTGCTTTTCTAAGGTGATGTGCTTCCTCGTTCTTAAGTTTTCCGCCATCTTAAGCAGGACTTTGCACACTCACTTGGCGTAGAATCGGAGAGGTGGCAGATTCTTGCATGGCTTGCATGGACCGGAAGGACTATGATCCCTCATTTGGGGGTGTGGCACTGAATGGAGAGAGGTGGTTGGCCTCCTCCAAGGCTGTCGGAAATACGCACCCGGGTATTGATGCAGATGGAGTTGGGGACGCAGGCTCTGGCAAGACCCATCTCACATTCATTGATGTCATTGCAGACCTGTTTGTCAGAGAGACAGCATGAGAGGGTGCTCATGTCCCTTGGTGGCACCCCTTGGTACCCATGCAGAACGCAGAGAGAAATGGGACACCACCTACAGCTGGATTGAGGGATGTGTGTCTCGGCTTGAAAGCCTTGGCAATCTCCAAAACCTGAGGTAGCTCATAAGAGGCCAGCACCACAGGATGGAGAGCAGAGGCGGCTCCTTGCTCTGACGCTGGCCTCCTACACCCTGCTCCCACCTTCAGGGCCTACGTGTTCAGTCTGGGATAGAACAAATACTCTGTGGGCAGAAAAGGCAGCTTTTTTCAACCTTGTGACTGTGGAGGAGGCCTTAAAATATATTTTTATTTTTTGAGGACCCCAGAAGTGACATCAGCTGACCACGCCTCTCTGCCCTGCACCCTAGACGTGACATGTCACCAGAAGGGGTATCACCACTAATTCCCTTTGTGCTCTTCTTGCTCCTGCCTCCTGCTTTTACTGCTTTTACTGCTACCTCCTGTTGGCTTGGAAGAATGGCAGGAGCTAAGAAAATGGCCCAATGACCAAGAGGCAGCCAGTTCTCTAGTTTGTGGCCAAGTCCATTAAGGTCGGAGAGGAAAGGCTGCAGACCACCTCCAGAGTTCCCATGCCCCTCCCCCCCCGGTTGGGAATCCCTACCTTAAGGACCTGAACGGACCAAGGAGACCTTGGATGGAGCGCTGTGGACTGGCCCACCATATGAATGCTAGCCCAATGAGCCTTCTGGTTGGCCACCATGGGAACCCTTTGGGAGAGCCAGCTTGGTGTAGTGGTTAGGAGTGCGGACTTCTAATCTGGCGAGCCAGGTTTGATTCCCCACTCCTCCTCCACATGCAGCCAGCTGGGTGACCTTGGGCTTGTCACAGCACTGATAAAGCTGTTCTGACCAAGCAGGAATATCAGGGCTCTCTCAGCCTCACCCACCCCACAGGGTGTCTGTTGTGGGGAGAAGAAAGGGAAGGCGACTGTAAGCCCCTTTGAGACTCCTTCGGGTAGAGAAAAGCGGCATATAAGGACCAACTCTTCTTCTTCTTGAGTAATCTCAGGGCTCCCTCAGCCTAACCTCCCTCACAGGGTGTGTTGTGGGGAGAGGAAGAGAAGGCGACTGTAAGCCGCTTTGAGACTCCTTCGGGTAGAGAAAAGTGGCATATAAGAACCAACTCTTCTTCTTCAGTAATATCAGGGCTCCCTCAGCCTAACCTCCCTCACAGGGTGTCTGTTGTGAGGAGAGGAAGAGAAGGTGAATGTAAGCCCTTTGAGACTCCTTCGAGTAGAGAAAAGCAGCATATAAGAACCACTTCTTCTTCTGAGGATGTTGTATGCTCTAACTTGGGGAAATAACCACTATGGTCTTGGCAATCTCGTCAGGAGAGTTAATAACTATATTCATCCCTCAGTTTTTTTTTTTCTTTGGGGGGGTTAGCTGAACCAAAGCAAGGTGCATTGAAGTGCATTGTGCTGAACAGTGAAAGCCTACTGATGCTTACTTTTTTGGGAAGAAGAGCTCTGCTTAAAGGAATACACCACCACACCCAACTAAGGTTGCCAGCTCTGGGTTGGGAAATACCTGAAGACTTTGCGGGTAGAACCAAGAGTGGGAAGGGTCTGGGGCGGGGAGGGACCTTGATGGAATCCAATGCCATGGAGCCCGCCCTGCAAAGCAGCCCTTTTCTCCAGGGGAACTGATCTCTGTCACCTGGAGATGAGCTGTAAAACCGGGGGATGCCTAGCATCTGACCAGGATCCAGCAGATCTGAGTTTGAATTCCCATGAAGCCGCGGCAGCTCACCGGGCCAGTCACACACGCTCAGCCTCAGCTACCTCACAGGGGTGTCACTACAGATAATGATGTCAGCTGCTTTGGGTCCCTGACTGGGAAGAAGGACAGGGTATAAGTGCCCTGAGTTGGGAAATACCTGGAGACTTTGGAGGTGGAGCCAGGAGTCGGCGGGATTTGGGGGGAGGAACCTCGGTAGACTATAATGCTAATATGGAGGCCTCCTTCCAAAGCAGCCCTTTTCTCCAGGGGGACTGATGTCTGTCAACTGGAGATGAGTTGTAATTCCAGGGGATCCCACAGGTCCCACCTGGAGGCTGGCATCCCTACACCCACCCTAAAAAAAACAATGTTATTCTTGACCCTGCTATTCAAACGTGATAGAAAAGGGCAAGAGTCCAGGAGCACCTTAAAAACTAACAAAATATGTGGGAAACGAGTAGCTTTCATGAGTCACTGCTCACTTCTTCAGATCTGTATGTTGATTCTGTAAATTTATGCAGATTGTGAGAGGGTGGGCAGAAGAGATTGTGTCAGTGCTTGACTCTTGTGGTCTTTTCGTGCACGCCCAGGGAAAAGCTGATCACCACTTTACGATCAGGGGTTGAATTTCTCCCAGGCCAGAGTGGCCAGGGATTATCAGTTAAGGGGATGGGGTGGCATTATCTGGGCATGGAATTGGGGTTACTGAGGATGGGCAGGTAGTTGTGAGTGTCCTGCATTGTGCAGGAGGTTAGACTAGATGACCCTGGAGGTACCTTCCAACTCTAAGATTCTATGATTCTATCTGGAGAAATTTCTCACTTCTTCTGATCTTCTGACCTCCCATAAATCTGGTTATTCCTGGACTCTTGCTATTCTCTACTGCTGCAGACAGGCTAACCTGGCTACCCATCTTGGTCTTTCAATGGGGAGTCTCTCTCTGTCTCTGTCTCTTGTCTCTGTCTCTCTGTGTCTCTCTGTCTCTGTGATATGCCTTCCTGCCCTACCTGGAGGAGAACTAGTCCTTCTAGGAGTTACCTGCTTGTTGGCCCTGGCGTAGGCTAAACCAATTCCTTCAAGCACCGGCCCCGTGTAGCCAGGAGGGCAGGGCTCACAACGGAAGCCGGGAGCTGTATTGATGCACTGGACTCTGGGGAAGCAGGAATTGGCAGCACACTGCAAACAGAAAAGTCAGTTATTTTGTGTGGATTACCTTGAACATGGCCGGGAATGCAAGCCATAAACTACTAAGTTGTTGAGACAAACAGGTTAGAACTGGGGGACGCCCTCTTCTGGGGGTGTACATAACAGTTTGGAGACAGAACCAAGAACCCTAAGTCTGCAGTTCAAATTCTGCCTTGGCAGTGTCCTCAAGTAAACTACGGATTTGGTAATCCTCAGCAGCAACACAGGGCTGAAACTGATTGCATAGGGCTGTTGCGTGAGGTTCACTGACACGTCTAGGTTTTCAAAGGCCTCTAAGAAAAGCCTGAAAGCTTATCAAGCTTATCATGTCCTCTTTTTCTTGTCATGGGTGTTCCTGTTCCTTCGGAGCTGCCCTCGCCCCTATTCTGTGCTGGTCTATTAGACACTGGTTTCTGGAAAATCTGCTTCTAAAACGCATTATCCATCATGTGCGGAATGGGAGTAACTTATTTCCCTGCAGATTTTTATACCAGGCATGAAGTGCAGCAAAACAAGTGGGGAAGGGGGGGGGCAAGAGAACCATACAAGCGAAGGAAAGTAGAATTGTAGAGATTAAAGTCATTCCAGCATGAGGTTTACTGGGGGACCAACAAATATAGTGAAATGTTTACCTTTTGAAGACGCCATAATTTTGGCATTTTGTATGATGTCGCCAGCCTTCCGTGTCCATCCAGCAAACCTCAACCAACAGCCTCCATTTTAAAGCGGTAGTTGGGGAATCGTATAAAGTAGATTCCTCAACCTATGTAGTGCAAGCTAAGGAAGAGCAACCAGCAAGCCACACGCTAAGGAAATGTGTGGAGACAAAATAGCGCTATCTCCACCTCCAATGTCCCACACTCGCACCTGCCTCCCTCTCCCTTCTCCCGGGAATGATTTTTTATTTGTTTTTTAAAGCAAACTGCCTGGAGCAACAAATAGGTATTAAACCATGCAGAAAGCAAAAAAAAAAAAAAAAAAATTCCCCAAAGTTGTCACACAAAGCATGCCTCTCTAAAGCCCCCCCCCAAAAAAAATCAGGAACAAGATTAATTTTTAAAATATTTCAGACTTGTGATTCCATAAAGGGTGACTTTATAAAAAGCACTATGAATCTATGATTAGATGCATAGGCGTTTCAATGGAGAAGTTTTACTTTTAAAAAACGTTAGCTTGCACCGCAGCACCTTTAAAGCATGTGGAAAGGGGATTGGCTGCCTAGCTTGATTGACAGGTTGAGGAGAGTCATGTGAAAAGCGTGTTGCTCTCTTCTCCCATTTCAAGCAGGCATGCGGAGTTTAAGGAGCATAAGAAGGCAGCAGACAAAAGCGAGAGAGCCAGGAGGTGAGGAGTGGCCAGAGGCGCAATCATTTTTAGCACTACGCTATTTTAAAAAATGTGTGGAATTGCCCAGAAAATTTGTTTTCAAAAGGCGTTCTATGAAAAGCCTGGACAAAGGTTTCTCAGAAAGTTCTGGCAAGTTTTTACTAAGTCACGTCTCTTTCCCACACTCAGATCCATGACACAGAGGGCCATTCCGCACTCATTCAAAATTGCACAATGGTTGCAAATTGAAATAGCTGTTTTGCTGTTATGCACAACGTAGTTGACAATCTGCAACACTCCTGAAACCGATCCGCAAAAAGCGCTTCGTTGTAGTGCTTTCAGGGAAATCCCAAAAAGTGGATTGACCCTCACTACACTCTTGCAACCAATCTGCAACACTAGCGGGAAAGTTCTGTGCGTTACCATTGTTGCGGTTTCTGCAAAGTCCCTCCCCTTAGCTCTCTCCTCTGATCTTCCAGCAAAGCGATCGCCATTTTATTTTTCTCGGAGCGGGCGGAGATCAACGCAACGGCGAGCCTTCGTTTACCCAGCGAGGTTTCCCTGGCTGCAGTCCCTCCCCAGAGCTGTTTTAAATCACCAAGCACGAAGCAACACACAGCCCCATCTGCTGGTTTATTTTCCCTTTATTTTTCACTGTATTTTCGACCAAAAATCGCGCCCGTGCGGGGGTGGGGGTGGGGTTATTCTTTTTGTCACTCGGGGGGAGCGTGGCAACGATGAAACGGCAGCTCAAACACCACCTGCTAGCTAGATGGGTCTCTCCGTTGCAACGAATCAACACAGATTCGTTGCAACGTGTTTTTTTAAAAACCTTCTTTAAAGGGAAAGGGGCTTTTTGGGAGCATGATAACAGCCGCCCACTGGCTGCTTGACGGCCAGGGGCGGGACAAAGCTCGGCAATATCGCTTCCTGGTTAGCAATATTTGCCGAGACCGGAAACCAGTGGGAAACGATAGAAACGCAACTGGATTCCACTACATTGTGACATGATTTCCTTCCTCCCAGAAGACAAGATGGACTACAGTTGCCCCAAGTGTAAGCTGGTAAGACTTTTGGAGGAAAATATTAGGGGATTAGAAAACAGAATTATTACTCTGACCCAAATTAAGAAAGGGGAGGAGTTCATAGTCCAGAGCTCTGCAACTTGGAATAAAGAGAATACAACTAGTCCTGAAGAGGATAAGGAGATTGACCACAATAGGGAGCCTCTGCAGACAGTTCGGAAAAAGACTGAACGGTGAAGAGCGAGACAGTTCTCGGGGACTTTGGAGCTCCAGAATAGATTTCAGGCCCTTGCAGAGGAGGTGCAAGGGTCAACAAGGGAAGAGGTCCCATAACAAAGTCTAAGACAAAGGAAAGAGGCCATGGGGACAGAAGGAAATGGAGTTTAGAAGAGAAAAAAAAGGAGAGTACTGGTAATTGGAGACTCCCTGCTAAGAGGAATGGATCGCCATGTGGCTGGGCCCGACCCCCTAACCCGAGAGGTGTGTTGCTTGCCAGGGGCGAAAATTAAAGATGTTTCAGAACGGCTGCCCAAACTCCTCAAATCTACAGATCGCTACCCATTTGTGATGGTCCATGTGGGAACGAATGACATGTCCCTGAATACCATCGCTCCTATTAAAAAAGACTATCAAGATCTGTGGAGGAAGCTCAAGCAAATGGGGGCACAAGTGGTATTCTCTTCAATCTTGCCTGTCAAGGGAAGAGGAATGCGTCGGGAGAAGAAGATAATGGAGGTGAATCACTGGCTGCGTAGTAGGTGCCGGCAGGAGAGATTTGTTTTCTGGGACCATGGGATAGGCTTTCTTGAGGAAGGCCTACTAGCACCTGATGGACTGCACTTATCCAAGTTGGGGAAGAATGTGTTTGGCAGGAACCTGGGGAGATTCATCAGGAGAGGTTTAAACTAAAGCCACTAGGGGAAGGAGACGATCAACATAGGGAGTGTATGGAAGGAAAACGATCGGAGGCAGCCCATCCAGCAAGGCCAGCTCATAGGGAACCAAAAGTAAAAGGATTCAGATGTCTTTATACTAACGCCCGAAGCATGGGCAATAAAAAGGAAGAGCTGGAACTTCTCATGCTGATGGAAAGGTATGATCTAGTAGGCATCACAGAAACTTGGTGGAATGATTCTCATGACTGGAATGTAATGGTGGATGGATATGAACTGTTCAGAAAAAAACAGAATAGATCGAAGAGGTGGAGGAGTGGCACTGTATGTGAGGAAAGGGCTTACCTGTCAGGAAATTCTAGTGAAGGAGAGCATATATGCAGTGGAAAGCATCTGGGTGAAAATAAGCGAGGGGAAAACAAACAGTGTGGTGGTTGGTGTCTGCTACCGACCGCCTGACCAACGAGAGGATGTGGATGCTGCAGTTTGTGAGCAGCTTGAGAAAATATCCAAGCGGCAGGACCTTGGCATCATGGGTGACTTCAATTTCCCAGATGTGTGCTGGGAAATAAACTCTGCGAAGCGTCCTCAGTCATGCAACTTTCTGACCTGCCTGGCTGACAATTTCATTTATCAATTGGTAGATGAACCCATAAGAGGTTCACCCATACTGGACTTAATACTGACCAACAGGCAAGAGTTGGTGGATGAGGTGAAGGAGGTGGGGACCCTAGGGGGAAGTGACCATGTCCTCATAGAATTCCTTTTGAGATGGGGAGCCAAGGAAGCTTGTAGCCAGACATGGATGTTGGATTTTCGTAGGGCAAACTTTAATAAACTCAGAGACATGATGAGTGTCATACCATGGACGAGAATGCTGGAAGGGAAGGGAGCATGTGAAGGGTGGGCGCTACTCAAACAAGAGCTATTGCATGCTCAATCAATGACTATTCCAGAAAGACGAAAAAACTGCAGGAGCTCTAAGAAGCCTATTTGGATGAACAGAGAACTTCAAGAGGAATTAAGAAAGAAAAGGAAAATGTTCAGGAAATGGAGGGAAGGACAGAGCTCTAAAGAAGAGTACCTACAGGTTACTAGGCACTGTAGATCAATCATCAGAAAGGCCAAAGCTGAGAGTGAGCTAAGATTGGCCAGGGAAGCCCATTGTAACAAGAAAAGATTTTTCAGTTATGTGAGGAGCAAATGTAAAGTAAAGGAGGCAATAGGCCCACTGTTGGGTGCGGATGGACAAACTCTAACGGAATATGCAGAGAAAGCAGAAAGGCTTAGTGCCTATTTTACATCTGTTTTTTCCCACAGGTCACAGTGTTTAGGCACATCTAGAGATGGCCGTAGCGAAAGGATAGTGTCTGGGTGGCAGGTTAACATGGATAGAGAGGTTGTCGAGAGGCATTTAGCTGCACTGGATGAGTTCAAATCCCCTGGTCCGGATGAAGTGCACCCAAGAGTGCTCAAAGAACTTTCCAGAGAACTTGCACAGCCCTTGTCCATCATCTTCGGGACCTCTTTAAGGACTGGAGATGTCCCGGAGGACTGGAAAAGAGCAAACGTTATTCCAATCTTCAAAAAAGGGAGGAAGGAGGACCCGGGAAACTACAGACCAGTGAGTCTGACCTCTGTTGTGGGGAAGATAATGGAGCAGATATTAAAGGGAGCGATCTACAAACATCTGGAGGACAATTTGGTGATCCAAGGAAGTCAGTATGGATTTGTCTACAACAGGTCCTGCCAGATCAACCTAGTTTCCTTTTTTGACCAAGTAACAGGTTTGCTGGATCGGGGAAATTCGGTTGATGTCATTTACTTGGATTTTAGTAAAGCTTTTGACAAGGTTCCCCATGATGTTCTGATGGATAAGTTGAAGGACTGCAATCTGGATTTTCAGATAGTTAGGTGGATAGGGAATTGGTTAGAGAACCGCACTCAAAGAGTAGTTGTCAATGGTGTTTCATCAGACTGGAGAGAGGGGGGTACCTCAAGGCTTGGTGCTCGGCCCGGTACTTTTTAACATATTTATTAATGATCTAGATGAGGGGGTGGAGGGACTACTCATCAAGTTTGCAGCTGACACCAAATTGGGAGGACTGGCAAATACTCCGGAAGATAGAGACAGAGTTGAACGAAATCTGAACACAATGGAAAAATGGGCAAATGAGAACAAGATGCAATTTAATAAAGATAAGTGTAAAGTTCTGCATCTGGGTCAGAAAAATGAAAAGCATGCCTACTGGATGGGGGATACGCTTCTAGGTAACACTGTGTGTGAGCAAGACCTTGGGGGACTTGTGGATTGTAAACTAAACATGAGCAGGCAGTGTGATGCAGCGGTAAAAAAGGCAAATGCCATTTTGGGCTGTATCAACAGAGGCATCACATCAAAATCACAAGATGTCATAGTCCCATTGTATAGGGCACTGGACAGACCACACCTGGAGTACTGTGTGTAGTTCTGGAGGCGTCACTTCAAGAAGGACGTAGATTAAATTGAAAGGGTATAGAGGAGAGCGACGAAGATGATCTGGGGCCAAGGGACCAAGCCCTATGAAAATAGGTTGAGGGACTTGGGAATGTTCAGCCTGGAGAAAAGGAGGTTGAGAGGGGACATGATAGCCCTCTTTAAGTATTTGAAAGGTTGTCACTTGGAGGAGGGCAGGAGGCTGCAGAGGAGAGGACACGCAGTAATGGGTTTAACCTTCAAGTACAACGATATAGGCTAGATATCAGGAAAAAAATTTTCACAGTCAGAGTAGTTCAGCAGAGGAATAGGCTGCCTAAGGAGGTGGTGAGCTCCCCCTCACTGGCAGTCTTCAAGCAAAGGTTGGATACACACTTTTCTTGGATGCTTTAGGATGCTTAGGGCTGATCCTGTGTTGAGCAGGGGGTTGGACTAGATGGCCTTTATGGCCCCTTCCAACTCTATGATTCTATGATTCTATACAAAGCCAGGTATGCATAACGACGAATTCCACTATTTAAAATGGCGTTTTTTCGTTCCCCAACCAATTTGCTACATAGATCCTGGTGCGGAATGGCCCAGAGTATCCCCATTCCCCCAAGAAGCAAAGGGCGGCGTCAGCCCTACAAGTCCACACTGACCTCATTGATATCTGCGCAGTGGGTCCCGTTGCCCGTGTAGCCCAGGGGGCAGGAGCCGCAGCGGAAGCCAGTGGGGGTGTTGGTGCAGGTGACCCCAGGGAAGCAAGGGTTTGGGTAGCACCTGTTGAAGGCTGTGACACTTATCCCAGGGCCAATCGCTCCCGTGTTCATCCCTGCAAGACAAGAAAGAGTGAAGTCCTTCACTTTTCTACAAAGTATTCCATTCCAATAGTTGGCCATTCTGGGTGGGAAATACCTGGACATTTTGAGGGAGGAGTCTGGGGTGGGCAGGGTTTGGGGAGGGGAGGAGCCTGCCGGATGTATAGTGCCATAGAGCCCACCCTCCAAAGCAGTCATTTTCACCTGAGGATCAGTTGCAAGAGTGCAGAGGCTCATGGGAACTGTAGTCCATGAACATCTGGAGAGGCACTGTTTGGCCACAGTGGCAGCAGCTGGAGATTGGCAACCCTGTTCATTCATCTGCTCCTCCTCTGCTATGATACATGGCTGCCAACTAACAATGCCTTTTTGCACAGAGGTGTCTACGCAAAATAATGTGCCTAAAAAGCCCTCAAGTTGCAGGCAGTTTAAGGCTGGGCTAGCCTGGGCCATTGTGCAAAAGACCAGACAGAAAAGACCAGACAAGGGTGACCAAAAGGTAGATCATGAGATACTGGGAACTGGGGGGCTGCTGCAACCCATAGAAGACCTGCTCTAATCAAGCAGACATTTTTGCATTGTCCCTTTGTGTCCTGAGATCCAGTTTGGTGTACTGGTTAATGTGGAGAGTTGGGTTTGATTCCCTCCTCTTCCTCATGCAGCCAGCTGGGTGATCCTGGGCCAGTCACAGTTCTCTCAGAGCTCTCTCAGGCCCACCTACTTCACAGGATGTCTGTTGTGCGGAAAGTGGCGTATAAAAACCAACTCTTTTTCTTTCACCTTTTGACTGAGATGTAAATACTCAGAGATCATCAATCCTGCTTGTATTTGACAAAGGGAGTTAGAAGCTCGGAGCCCCAAGATCTGGTCAAAGAAAAGATGTGAGGTAGTGGTTGGGAGACCCAGGTTTGAATCTCACACATGTAAGCTCACTGTGACTTTGGGCCCATCACACACTCTCAGCCTAACCTGCCTCACAGGGTTGTTGTGAGGGTAAAATGCAGAGGATGATGCAAGCGGTCTTGGGTTCCCTCCCCTACTGGGGAGAAAGGAGGGAGTATAAATTCATTCTTAAAATGAAAGGAGGGGTTTAAACTAGTTTGGCAAAGCTAGGAGGGCTTGTTCATTGCTGGTTGCAGCCATGCCGTTTGATATAGTCTGCATTTGAGCTTTGCCAAGCGTGCTGTCATGGTTGAAAGCGGCGGCCTCTAATCTGGAGAACTAGATTTGAATCTCCACTCCTCCTCCACATGCAGCCAGCAGGGTGACCTTGGGCTAGTTACAGTTCTCTCAGAGCTTTCTAAGCCCCACCTGCTTTACAGGGTATCTGTTGCAGGGAGAGGAAGGGAAGGTGACGGTCAGCCATTTAAACACTCCTTAAAGTAGAGGAAAACGGAGTATAAAAGCACACCTTTTACGGAATATTGGCCATTTCTATCGTCCCCATTTATGTAATTATTGAGCTCCTTGCATCATTCTGTCAGCCTCCCCTGTTTTTTTGTCCACTGACAATGCAGGCCCTCAACCCACAGTTGATGCTTTGCCAGAAATGGCTGCCCCCCCCCCCTGGGAGAGCTGCCCTGGCAGAGACTGGGGAGTTTCTGAAAGGCAGAAGGAGTTGGGGGTGGGGTGGGCTGAGTTCCAAAATGATTACGCACTGCACAGCCATCTGGGGCTGCATGCCTCAGCCAGGTGGCAACCGTGGGCACGCCCGATCAGGCTTGGCTGGGCAATTGTAACCCACACCTTGTTGAGGGGGCGTCATCCGGAGCTTCTTTCAGGCTCTTACAGCTGGCTGGATCCACCTGTTCAGGGCAGCTGCCCGGCAGATCTGAACGAGTCCCGTTATGTCAGTGGTGTTTCATCAGATTGGAGGGAGGTGAGTAGCGGGGTACCTCAGGGCTCGGTGCTCCGCCAGATACTTTTTAACATATTTATTAATGATCTAGAGGAGGGGGTGGAGGGACTACTCATCAAGTTTGCAGATGACACCAAATTGGGAGGACTGGCAAATACTCCGGAAGATAGAGACAGAGTTCAACAAGATCTGAACACAATGGAAAATGGGCAAATGAGAACAAGATGCAATTTAATTAAAAAATTTTCACAGTCAGAGTAGTTCAGCAATGGAATAGGCTGCCTAAGGAGGTGGTGAGCTCCCCCACACTGGCAGTCTTCAAGCAAAGGTTGGATATGCTTTAGGATGCTTTTCCAACAACCCAAGAGACGACTCTACACAAAGACATCACCAGATGGTCAACACAGAAATCAGATTGACTATGTACTCTGCAGCCAAAGATGGAGAAGTTCTATGTTGTTGTTAGGTGCGAAGTCGTGTCCGACCCATCATGACCCCATGGACAATGATCCTCCAGGCCTTCCTGTCCTCTACCATTGCCCGGAGTCCATTTAAGTTTGCACCTACTGCTTTAGTGACTCCATCCAGCCACCTCATTCTCTGTCGTCCCCTTCTTCTTTTGCCCTCGATCGCTCCCAGCATTAGGCTTTTCTCCAGGGAGTCCTTCCTTCTTATGAGGTGGCCAAAGTATTTGAGTTTCATCTTCAGGATCTGGCCTTCAAAGGAGTAGGCAGGGCTGATCTCCTGTAGGACTGACCGGTTTGTTCGCCTTGCAGTCCAAGGGACTCACAAGAGTCTTCTCCAGCACCAGAGTTCAAAAGCCTCAATTCTTTGACGCTCGGCCTTCCTTATGGTCCAACTTTCGCAGCCATACATTGCAACTGGGAATACCATAGCCTGGACTAAACACACTTTTGTTGGCAGGGTGATGTCTCTGCTTTTTAGGATGCTGTCTAGATTTGCCTCCACAGGAGCAAGCGTCTTTTAATTTCTTTGTATAGAACTTTTCCATCTTTGGCTGCAGAGCACATAGTCAATCTGATTTCTATGTTGACTGTCTGGTGATGTCCATGTGTAGAGTCGTCTCTTGGGTTGTTGGAAAAGAGTGTTTGCTATGACCATTGTATTCTCTTGACAAAATTCTACCAGCCTGTGCCCTGCTTCATTTTGTACTCCAAGGCTAAACTTACCTGTTATCCCGGTTATCTTTAGGCTTCCTACGTTAGCATTCCCATCCCCCATGATGATAAGCACATCATTTTTTGGCGTTGCTTCTATAAGGTGTTGTAGGGCTACATAGAACTGGTCAACTTCATCCTCTTCAGCAGCAGTGGTTGGGGCATAGACCTGGATTACTGTGATGTCGAAAGGTTTGCCTTGGATTCGAACTGAGATCATCCTGTCATTTTGGGTATTGTATCCCAAAACTGCTTTTCCTATTCTCTTATTGATTATGAAGGCTACTTCTCTATACAGTCAGTAAAAACAAGACCAGGAGCTGATTGTGGTTCAGATCATCAGCTTCTTGTTGCAAAATTTAGGTTTAAATTGAAGAAAGTAGGGAAAAACACTAGGCCACTCAGGTATGTACTAAATCATATCCCGGACGAATATACAGTAGAGGTGACAAATAGATTTAAGGAATTAGATCTAATAGACAGAGTGCCTATGGACGGAGATTCGCAACATTGTACAAGAGGTAGCAACTAAAACCATCCCAAAGAAAAAGAAATGCAAGAAATCAAAATGGTTGTCTGAGGAAGCTTTACAAATAGCTAAGGAGAGAAGTGAAAGGCAAGGGAGAAAGAGAATACACCCAATTGAATTCCAATTGAATTCCAGAGAAAAGCTAGAAGAGATTAGAATGCCTTCTTAAATGAACAGTGCAAACAAATAGAAGAAAACAATAGAATGGGGAGGACCAGAGATCTTTTCAAGAAAATTGGAGATATGAAGAGAACGTTTCATGCAAAGATGGGTATGATAAAGGACCAAAATGGTAGGGACCTCACAGAAGAAAAAGAGATTTAAAAAAGGTGGCAAAATTATACAGAAGAACTATACAGGAGCGAGCTTAACATCCCTGATAAGCACAATGGGGTAGTTACTGACCTGGAGCCAGACATCCTGGAATGTGAAGTCAAATGGGCCATAGGAAGTCTGAGCAACAATAAAGCTAGTGGTGGTGACAGCATTCCAGTTGAACTATTCAAAATCTTAAAAGACGATGCAGTAAAAGTGCTACACTCAATATGCCAGCAAATTTGGAAAACTCAACAATGGCCACAGGATTGGAAAAGGTCAGTTTACATTCCAATCCCAAAGAAGGGCAATGCTAAAGAATGTTCAAACTACCGCACAATTGGGCTCATTTCTCATGCTAGCAAAGTTATGCTCAAAATTTTACAAGCTAGGCTCCAGCAGTATGTGGACCGAGAACTTCCAGAATTACAGGCAAGATTTCGAAGAGGCAGAAGAACTAGAGATCAAATTGCCAACATACGCTGGATCATGGAGAAAGTAGGGAGTTCCAGAAGAACATCTACTTCTGCTTCATTGACTATGCTAAAGCCTTTATTTGTGTGGAGCACAACAAATTGTGGCAAGTTCTTAAAGAGATGGGAATAGCAGAGCATCTTATTTGTCTCTTGAGAAACTTATATGCAGGTCAAGAAGCAACAGTGAGAACTGAATATGGAATCACTGATTGGTTCAAAATTGAGAAAGGAGTTCGGCAAGGCTGTATAGTGTCACCTTGCCTATTTAACTTGTATGCGGAGCACATAATGAGAAAGGAGGGATTAGAGGAGTCACAAAGCTGGTAAAACTTTTGGAGGAAAGGATTAGGGGATTAGAAGAGAGGATTATTACTCTGACCCAAATTAAGAAAGGGGAGGAGTTCATAGACCGGAGCTGTGCAACTCTGAATAAAGAGGATACAACCAGTCTTGAAGAGGATAAGAGGATAAGCAATCTGCAAACATCTGCAGGACAATTTGGTGATCCAAGGAAGTCAGCATGGATTTGTCTCCAACAGGTCCTGCCAGACCAACCTAGTTTCCTTTTTTGACCAAGTAACAGGTTTGCTGGACCGGGGAAATTTGGTTGATGTCATTTACTTGGATTTTAGTAAAGCTTTTGATAAGGTTCCCCATGATGTTCTGATGGATAAGTTGAAGGACTGCAATCTGGATTTTCAGATAGTTAGGTGGATAGGGAATTGGTTAGAGAACCGCACTCAATGAGTGGTTGTCGATGGTGTTTCATCAGATTGGAGAGAGGTGAGTAGCTGGGTACCTCAGGGCTTGGTGCTCGGCCCGGTACTTTTTAACATATTTATTAATGATCTAGATGAGGGGGTGGAGGGACTACTCATCGTTTGCAGATGACACCAAATTGGGAGGACTGGCAAATACACCATGAGGTAGAGACAGAGTTCAACGAAATCTGAACACAATGGAAAAATGGGCAAATGAGAACAAGATGCAATTTAACAAAGTTAAGTGTAAAGTTCTGCATCTGGGTCAGAAATATGAGAAGCATGCCTACTGGATGGGGGATACGCTTATAGGTAACACTGTGTGTGAACAAGACCTTGGGGTAATTGTGGATTGTAAACTGTAAGATGCCTAAGGAGGTGGTGAGCTCCCCCTCACTGGCAAGCAAAAGTTGGATACACACTTTTCTTGGATGCTTTAGGATGCTTAGGGCTGATCCTGCGTTGAGCAGGGGGTTGGACTAGATGGCCTGTATGACCCCTTCCAACTCTATGATTCTATGAATGTATGGCTGCGAAAGTTGGACCATAAGGAAGGCCGAGCGTCAAAGAATTGAGGCTTTTGAACTGTGGTGCTGGAGAAGGCTCTTGCGAGTCCCTTGGACTGCAAGGCGAACAAACCGGTCAGTCCTAGAGGAGATCAGCCCTGACTGCTCTTTAGAAGGCCAGATCCTGAAGATGAAACTCAAATACTTTGGCCACCTCATGGGAAGGAAGGACTCCCTGGAGAAGAGCCTAATGCTGGGAGCGATCGAGGGCAAAAGAAGAAGGGGATGACAGAGAATGAGGTGGCTGGATGGAGTCACTGAAGCAGTCGGTGCAAACTTAAATGGACTCTGGGGAATGGTAGAGGACAGGAAGGCCTGGAGGATCATTGTCCATGGGGTCGCGATGGGTCGGACATGACTTCGCACCTAACAACAACAATAATGTCACTAGCGGTCAAGTCCACTATGCCCAAATGGGTCTGTGTGATCATTCAAGTAGGGGGTGAGTATCTTTGATGATGATGCCGTCTATTCAGTTGTGGTTGATCCTCGGCGATTCCATAGGAAACTCTTCACCTCTGACCGCTTCTTTCAGTTGGTTCATAGTCATCCCTGTGTCGGCTCCTCTGGCAACCACATTTCCTTTTGCCACTGACCATGCTGAGCATGAATACGTAAAGTGAGCTTTAGCCGCAATATCTTGGCCTTCTAATGACACAGGTGGCCTGCTCCTCTCTAAAACTTATTGGTAACTTTGGCTGTCCAGGGTATCTGCAGCGTTCATCTCCAACACCATAATTCGAAAGCATCTATTCTCCTTCTGTCTTCATTCTTCAGGGTCCAGCATTTACATCCATTGGTTGTTAAGGGGAAGACAATGGCATTGACTAATTGACACTTTATATTAAGGCTGATACCCTCACTCTTCCATATTCAGTTCATGCCTAACATTGCATTCCAACCCAGTGTTATACGCCGTTTGATTTCATGGCTGCACTTTGATTGATCATAGAGCCAATCAATCAAAGTCAATCGTGACTTTGGTGCTATTGCCAGTAGCTGTCATGATCTTGGTGTTTTTGATATTTAGGTATAGTCGATCTTTTCATGTTCTTCTTATAGTCTCTTTATCAGGGTCTTCAGATCATGCTCTGATCCAGCAAGGAGTGTTGTATCATCCGCATAGCAGAGATTATTGATGTTACAACCTGCAATGTTAACTCCAATCATAGATTTTTCCAGATTAAGCTTCCGCATAACTACCTCTGCATAAAGGTTAAAAAGAAAGGGTGATTACACCCTTGTCTCACTCCTTGGCTGACCTTGAACCAATCAGTGTCTCCATATATTGTTCATACTGTGGCCTCCTATTTGGCGTACAATGAACTGATGAGGTGGGTTAAGTGGGACGACACTCCCAATTCACGAAAGGCATCCCATAGTGTATCTTTGAGGTGCCATTAAACCAAAGACTACTATGAATGGGAAAAGATTCCTTTTGGATGGAATCACAAACTCTCCAATCCTTTTCTGATTCCTCTGAGTATTCCTCTACAAGCAATCAATTTCCTTTTTGAAAGAAGTGCAAGACAGTTTTTGTCTGTAAATAATCTTCTATTGTAAACATATCTACTGATTTTGCCCATGGCACAGTTTATTTCTGTTATAAAACAGGCACGCACTTGTCCCTCACCCCTTCAGTTCTCTTCTCTCCCCTGTCCCTGCTGGGTGGGGGGATGCAGGACAGGACACCCCTTGAAAGGACCCAGAAGTCCACTGCTAACATTTTAAAATTCTACCTCCTCCATCTCCAGTCTCCCGGCAACAGCTCCCAATGCTATCTGAATGTCTCTACCTTCTAACTCTGTTATTCTATGATTCTACATGGGCCTCCATTTTCTAATATGGGCCTCCATTTTCTTCTGAATTCTTATGTTGATTTGTGATGTAGCAAATGCATAAGTTTTTCCACTGTTCCATATTCTGCCCGTTTATTTAACCACCCTGTAACATCTGCTGATTCTTTTTTCCATCCTGATGCATAAAGGATCCTGGCAGCAGAAGCCATTTATTTTGCAAGCTCATTATACATTTTGATATTCTTTGGTAACATATTTAATAGCATATACTTTGGATCCAACACAAATTTAATTTTCATCTCATTAACTTTTGCATCTCATTGTATATCATAACCCAGTATTTCCTGGCTTTCTAGCAGGTCCACCACATACGGTATCTGAAATGTGAAAAATTCGAAGTTGCCAACAGGACTAAGGCAACAGGCGAAAGAGACAGCATAAAGAACCCTTGCTGGAAGAAGAAGAACAAGAAGGCTCAACTGAGTCAAAATGGACTCCTGGCAATGCCATCAACAGGGCGTTCCTGGCAAGAGACATTCAGAGGTCCCGTGCCTTTGCCTGCCTCTGTGTCCTGCCTGGACATCCTCGGCAGTCTCCCATCCAGGTATGAACCAGGGAAACCTACTTAGCTTCCAAGATACAACATATTTAGGCTGCAGAAAGAAACCAATGTCAAATGCAGGGACCAGATTTCACCCAGCAGCCTCCCAAGGCTTCCTCCAAGTACAAAAAGAAAAAAGCTGTCTTGGTGTTACTATGTAGATACATCTTAACGTAACAAGTGAGGGTTTAAAAGAAATAATAATAACATGAACTCTATGGGGTGGAGAGGGAAGGCGATTGATAGCACAGAATGCTTGACTGAAGCGGCACAATTAAAACAAAGGTACAACCAGGCGCTATTTTCCCTAAGCTGTCATTGAAACTGCATTGCTCCTGAGAAGACGGGGTGGGATGAGCCACACCGCATATGGACACCATTATTTTTTTGTGCATGCTTGGATTCGTTTATTTTTAATGGAAGAGAGGCAAGGCGGGTGGCAGGAATTCTGGCTCTGCCAACAGAAGTATAAAATGCAAGCTGCAAATTGACTCCTGGATGGCGCCGGAAACAGAATGCCAGGCGTAAAATTGGGTTGAGCTTGGGTTTAACAACCAGAAGTCAAGGGCATGTGAGAACATGTCAGACTTTTGGACTCTTTTCTGCTGATGCAGAGGTATCTGAACAAGTGAGCAGTGACTCATGAAAGCTCCTCCTTTACCATGAATTTTGTTAGTCTTTCAGGTGCTCCTGGACTCTTGCTGTTTTCTGCTGCTACAGAGAAACATGGCTACCCATCTAGACATAAGGAAGTCTGACTCACCGCAAGCGTCACACTCCATCACTGTGTTCTTCAGGAATGTGATTTCTTTGATCTAGGAAATGTTAAATGGAAGGAAGAAGTTATATTCTCTAGTGATTGTGAACCAAAGATTTTTGAAAAACCTAAACAACAAAAACTATAAACCTTATGAACAAGCAAGTAGAAATTCTTTGGCTCAAGAAGATTGCTGCCCCATGTCTCTGCACGAATCAGTATTTGGGCTGTGGCTGCTTACTGGAGTGATCTAAGGCCAGAACACTACATCATGCAAAGATGCAACAGGCATCCTTCTACAAGGGCAGGCCCCACTGCCCTGTCTCCTGGCGTATAAGAGGTCCTAACTTCCATCTCAGTGTTCACTGCTGAGGATCATAGAGGAGCTTCTGCCTGGAAAGATCAAGCTAGACTGCAAGCTAGAGGTCAAACTCTGTAGAAGATTCATGGTCCTCCCCGCTCTCCCCCAGCTTGGCTCACTAGTATTTCCCAAGAAGAGAGAATGGTGGGTTTAAAACCCACCTGGCAATGCCACCTGGGTTTTAAACCACCTCTTTTTCTGGACTTGGAAATGCTGTAGGGAAACGCCAAGGAAAGACATCCAATGAAACTGATGGGCAGTAGTTCAGAACAGACAACAGGATACAATGCTTAACACCGTGATAAAAAGGTGGATTTTGCTGCCAGGGGATATAACAATAAAGAGCTTTAGAATGAGAAATACAGATTTAAGGAGGATCGAGCCATGGTAATTGAAGGGAACCTCCAAATCCAGAAGCACTAATCCTCTGTATCTCAGAGCCAGGAGGCAACATCAGGTGGAGGCCTTGGACTCTCTGCCCTGTGGCTGGCCCTCCAGAGGAACTGGTTGGCATCTGTGTGAGACAGGAGGCTGGACTAGAGGGACCCCTGGCCTAACCCCGCAGGGCTCTTCTGAGGGTCTTCTCAGGGGAAGGCCTTGGCCTCTCTGCCCTGTTGCTGGCCCTGCAGAGGAACTGCTTGATCCCTGTGTGAGACAGGAGGCTGGACCAGATGGCCTGATCCAGCAGAGCCCTTATTATGTTCCTCTTAGGGAAGGCCACTAAGTGAGGCAGGATGCTAGACTGGATGGGCCACTGGTCTGATCAAGACAACTGGAGAGCTAGGAGAGGGAGCCAACAGGCACTTTCCAGTGTGAGAGTCAACAACTGTGTTTCTGAGAGCTTTAATCTACTCCAGACCTTGCTGCAAAGACCTGAACGGAGCAGGGCAGGGATGGAGCCACAGTGATACTTTATCTGCTGCCAGAATCGAGGAAGGAAGGAGGCCTCATGCGTGTCAGCCCAACCCCAGCTCTTTGCTTGCTAATGTAGAGACGCGAGGAGAGTTTGTCAGAAGGAAAAGTGCTGCAGGCTGAAGGGAGGAAAGAAGGGGGTTGGGAATACCCCCTCTGCATCTGACACTTGCTCTCTCAAGTCCAGCACCCTGTAGCCAGGAAAGCTTCCCTGGCATCTGGCATGCAGAGGTATAATTCTCTTTCCTGCACTTATATCCTGTCCTTCCCTGTTGGGGACCCAACCTGGCTGCTGTTAACTCTCCATGGCCACATCCTTCCAGTGACCACCCTAGGAGGTAGCTGAGGCTGAGCATGCATGACCGGCCCAATGAGCCTCCACAACTGTGTGTGGATTTGAACTGGAGTCTGCTGGATCCTTGTCGGATGTTAGGGATCTCTCTGTTTTACAGCTCGTCTCCAGTCTAAAAGAGATCAGCTCCCCTGGAGAAAACAGCTGCTTTGGAGGGTGGGTTCCTTAGGATTAGACCCCCTGCCCCAAATCCTGCCCCCTCCCGGCTCCACCCCCAAAACCTCCAGGTACTTCCTAACTGAGAGGTGACATGCCTATCTGACGCACCAAGTGCCCTGCCACGCTGACACACAAAGGAACAGAGTGGCTCCATTGAGCAGGTCTGCCCCATTATGTCTGTGGGCCACTGATGCAAATGAGGGCTTCTGCCAACCAAAGAACTAACCAATCAAAGGAACCTGATCGCTCTGCTTACAGCCAATCCAATTGCTCTGCTTAGCGCCAATCAGAGGCAGCAGCTGACTTCCTGAAAGGTATAAAAGCACATGAGTTTGCCTGTTTTTTTCTGTTCACTAGTTGTAGTCTGTTGCTGGAGTTGCTAAATAAAAAATGCTGTTTTGAAGACTTGGAGTCTGTGAACACTGAACCCGCACACTTAATACTGGCGACGAAGGCAGGATTGCTGTCCTAGACAGCCTGCCCTGGGAAGCGACAGTCCAGCCCAGGGGTAGTCAAACTGCGGCCCTCCAGATGTCCATGGACTACAATTCCCAGGAGCCCTTGCCAGCATTCGCCAGCGAATGCTGGCAAGGGCTCCTGGGAATTGTAGTCCATGGACATCTGGAGGGCCGCAGTTTGACTACCCCTGGTCCAGCCGAAGCCACCAGTGGACCTACCGTCGCCTGGGACCTGCGTGCCCAGTCAAACCCAGAGGGGCCCCATACAAGACAATTGTCAAGAAGCTCCAAGAGCATTTCAACCCTCAGCAGGCAGAGATCACTCGCCGTGATGCCTTCTACCGCCAAAGCCAGCTTGAGGGTCTATCTGTGACCATGTTTGTGGCCACAATGCGACTGGCCACGCACCACGGTACATTTGAGAATGTGGAGCAGATGCTGAGAGATCGTCTTGTGTGTGGCCTGCGAGATGAGCAGACTCAAAGTCGCCTGTTCTCACAGCGGGACCCGACATTCCAGAAAGCCCTCGGTGAGGCTCTTGCAGCCGCAGCCGGCACCAAGGCTGTTCGCCAGGCTCACACATCTGCCGGGCTCCACCTGAGAACTCCCCCAGTCCACACCACCGACTCCAACAGTGAGGCCACCACATCCGAAGAGGAGATCAAAGAGGTTCGACCCTCCTTGTTTGGGAGATGTTGGGACTGGAAACAACAGCCAACTGCCTGCGCCAGCTGTCATGGCCCGCACCCGAGGAAGACGTGCCGTTTCTGAGAGGTACAGTGCAAGCTCGGTGGCAAACGTGGCCACATCGCCAGGGCCTGCCGGTCCAACCTAGCGGGTTTGGAACACCCAAGAGACGACCGGTTCCAGGGCCACCAAGGGCAAGCACCATAGCAACAAAAGAAAATGTCTAACTGCACCAAGTTCCAGTGCAACGACTGGTGCCTCGGCTCAGACTCAGATTTGAATGCTATTTACCAATAATCGTGACCCACCACAATCCAATCAACTGACAGTATGCAACAGAAGATCCGTGTGACAGTCAAAATAGAAGGAGCTCCCCGTAGTATGGAAGTGGACTCCGGGTCTTCCTTCTCCATCATTTCGAAGGAGACGATAAGCTCCGTCTCCGGCGAGTCCCATGCCTGCAACCCCTCGGACTGCGACTGACTGATTTCCAGCGGAACCGCATCCCTGTCATTGCCATCGGCACCTTCCAGGTGCAACACAAGTCCATCACCAAGGCCTTACGTCTGGTGATCGCCGAGGGCCGCCGCACCAGCCTGCTGGGTCTTGAGTGGTTCACCCCGCTGGGCCTCGTCATCTCCGGCATCCATCACCTACAGCCCTCACCACTTGAGGCTGCCTGCGCGGAGTTCGGGGCCGTATCTGACAGCACACTTGGCTGCTACACGGGCCTGCCAATCTCCTTTGATCTGGACCCAGAAGTCAAGCCGATTCGTCTGAAGGCACGCTGAGTGCCCTTTGCTCTCAAGCCGCGCATAGATGAGGAATTGTATTGTCTAATTAACCAAGAGGACAGGAAGGCCTGGAGGATCATTGCCCACGGGGTCGGCCACGACTTCGCACCTAACAACAACAAAATAGCCAAGGCGTCCTGGAACCAGTGCCGCATGCCAAATGGGAAACTCCCATCGTGATGCCGTTGAAGGCTGACGGGAGCATCCGCATCTGCGCAGATTACAAATGCACCATCAACAAGGCTCTACAACAACATGCGTACCCGGTTCTGTAGTCAGCCACCTGCTGGCATCGCTCGCAAGAGGCAAGGTCTTCGCAAAGCTTGACGCACCGCTTGCCGCAGACGCACAAACTATTGTGACTCATGGGGGTGCATTCGGGGTCAAGCGGTTACAATTCAGGGTCAGCACAGCCCCCAGGATCTTCCAGAACTTGATGGAGGACCTCCTGAGAGGGCTGCCTGGGGTGGATCCATATTTTGATGACATGCTGATCTGCGGGTCGTCAGAAGAAGAGCTAGCTTCCCGGCTCCGATCCGTCCTGTCCAAGTTCCATGGTGGAGGTCTTCAAGTCAAGAAGGAGAAATGTCAATTGGGTGTTCCTGCAATTGAATTCCTGGGGTTCCTCGTGGACGCATCAGGTATCCACCCCACACCGTCCAAGGTCCAGGCAATCAAGCAAGCCCCTGCGCCTCATTCATGGATTGAGCTACAAGCTTTCCTCGGCCTACTGAACTTTTATTATACGTTCCTGCTGAACAAGGCATCCGTGGCAGAAGCACTGCACAGTTTGCTGGACAAAAACAAGCCGTAGTCCTGGACCAGACAACACCAAGGTGTGTTCGAGGCTGTCAAACACCTGCTATCATCAGACAGTGTCTTGGTGCACTATTCTGAGGCCCTGACACCGAATTTGGCATGCAATGGCATCGGAGCCACCCTGAGTCATCGGTACCCTGACAGCTGGGAAGCATCCATCGCCTTCTATTCCCGCACATTATCGGCTCCTGAGCACAACTATGCGCAGATTGACAAGGAGGCCCTGGCCATCATGGCCAGGGTGAAAAAAATTTCATGATTTTTTGTTTGGCAGGCTGTTCCTTGTCTTTACGGACCATAAGCCGCTACCCGGGCTCTTCATGCCAGATAAGCAGATGCTTCAAATCCTGTCGCCTAAGATGCTGAGGTGGTCTATCTTCTTGAATGCATACCAGTTCATGTTGCAGCACCATCTGGGCAAGTCCATCAGCCATGCAGATGCCCTCAGTTGCCTGCCACTCCCAGGGATTGAAGCTGACTCGTCACCTGCGCATTGCATCCTGCTGCTGGAGGAGTTACCAGATCCTCCCCTTCATGCCTCTGACATCACTGACGTCCCTCATCTGTCTGGGACAAGATTGTCAGCCGTGTCTTGAACTGGGTGTGGAGGGAGTGCCCGAAAGACAAGCCTTCGGCTATTTTTGAACCATTCACCATAAGGCAGCATGAACTGTCTGCCCACAAGGGCTGCCTACTGTGGGGCAATCGCGTAGTGGTGCCCCCTAAGCTGCAATCTCGAGTGTTGGCAGCTTTGTACGTCAGCCACCCTGGAATTGTCCACATGAAGGCTCTGGCATGAAGCTACGTGTGGTGGCTGGGGACAGAGAGAAGGGACAAGGACAGAGAGAACTGGATCAAGCGCTGCGGCACATGCCAGGAAAATTTCCCAGAGCTGCCACAGGATCCAATACAGACATAGGACTCAACTAGAACCCCATGATCATGGGTTCACCTGGATTTTGCCAGCCCTTTCCAGGGTTAAATGTTCCTGTTAGTCGTGGACTCATATTCAAAGTAGCTTAAAGTGGCTCCCATGTCCTCAATGATTTCCAAGACTGTCACCAACGTCCTGAGGTCACTTTTTGCAACACATGGACTGCCAGACACACTGGTCTCAGACAAAGGGGAACAGTTGGTCTCTCAGTTTGCCTTCACCACAAGCCTGCTGATCCTGCATGTTACCTCTGTCCCATTTCATCCGTCCACCAATGGTCAGGCTGAACGGATGGTGCAATCAACAAAGTGCGTGGAGGCCGGCATCAGAGACTAGCAGAATGGCTGTTCCACCAGCACAGCACCCCATCGTCAGCCACTGGCCAAAGTTCAGCTGAACTCCTAACGGGATGTTGCCTTACTCCTATCCTTAACTATTTGAACCCAGACCTCACCATGACCCGGCCTTCTGGGCGAGAGGTCCATCAGACCCCACGCTCCTTTGCAAGTGGAGCCGAAGTCTATGTCCGCAACTATGTGGGGGGTCTGCACTGGATTCCGGCTACGATTCTATGGAAAAACGGACCAGCGTCATATGAATTACAGACCAAGGGTGGAATCCTGCTACATCAACACAGCTGCAGGACCACCTGCCTGCCCTCAACATGGACACACCTAAACTCACCAACACGCCGGCCAAGCCTGATGACAGCAAGCTAGATGACAGCCCCAAGGGAGCAACCCGGAACCAGCACCAGAGGTGCAGACATCCCAGGAGGCGCCAGAGACACCGGCCACACCACCTCCAACATCACCACAATAATAGAATAATAGAATCATTGAGTTGGAAGGGGCCATACAGCATTCTCGTCCATGGTATGACACTCATCATGGCTTTGAGTTTATTAAAGTTTGCTCTACGAAAATCCAACATCCACGTCTGGCTACAAGCTTCCTTGGCTCCCCATCTCAAAAGGAATTCTATGAGGACATGGTCACTTCCCCCTAGGGTCCCCACCTCCTTCACCTCATCCACCAACTCTTGCCTGTTGGGCAGTATTAAGTCCAGTATGGCTGAACCTCTTGTGGGTTCATCTACCATTTGATAAATGAAATTGTCAGCCAGGCAGGTCAGAAAGTTGCATGACTGAGGACGCTTTGCAGAGTTTGTTTCCCAGCACACATCTGGGAAATTGAAGTCACCCATGATGACAAGGTCCTGCCGCTTGGATATTTTCTCAAGCTGCTCACAAAGTGCAGCATCCACATCCTCTCGTTGGTCAGGCGGTCGGTAGCAGACACCAACCACCACACTGTTTGTTTTCCCCTCACTTATTTTCACCCAGATGCTTTCCACTGTAGATATACTCTCCTTCACTAGAATTTCCTGACAGATAAGCCCTTTCCTCACAGAAGAGAGGGATCTGATGCCTCCCCCAGCCGCTCCTGAACTAGGCAATGTACTGCACCCAAATACATGGGGGACTTTGTCTGTAACTTGGTGGGTGCCTATCTTAGGGGGAAGGGGTATTATGTCTGTGGGCATTTGGCCACTGATGCAAATGAGGGCTTCTGCCAGCCAAGGAACTAACCAATCAAAGGAACCTGATCGCTCTGCTTAGAGCCAATCCGATTGCTCTGCTTGGGGCCAATCAGAGGCAGCAGCTGGCTGCCTGAAAGGTATAAAAGTGCATGAGTTTGCTTGTTTTTCTCTGTTCACTAGTTGTAGTCTGTTGCTCGAGTTGCTAAATAAAAAGAGCTTTTCTGAAGACTTGGAGTCTGTGATCACTGAACCTGCAGACATAATATGCCCCATCTGAGTCTTGGTGGAGATCAAAAGCCCTGCCCTGTCCATCATTCCTTTCCTGGCAATGACACGCCCAAGAAGAAACAGCAGCCCAGGAATCCCCCCTCCCCTGGGACCATCTGACCCTTGTGGATGGGAGCGGGGGCAGAGAGGGACCAAGCTGAACGGACCAGGCAGGACATTCCCTCTGCACTCTGCTTCTTCTGGCACAGGGAGGACTGTGTTTGCTTTTCCAGATTGCTGGACGGGAGAGGAGACAGCTTTGGGGGCGGAGGAGGGGGAAACGGAGCCGGATAAAAGGCAGCTGGATCAAAACTATGCCAGGAGGCCATGTGTGACACACACACACACACACACACACACACACACACACACTCACTCACTCACTCACTCACACACACACACACAGCTTGGTCCAGAATGCAGGCTTGCCAGTCTACAGGTGGGGTCTGGAGATCTCCCAGCATTACAACAGATCTCCAGACAACAAAGATCTGTTCCCTTGGAGGAACTGGGTGCTTTGATGGGTAGACTCTGGCATGGTGAGCATGGGGTCGTAGTTAAGAGCAGCGGCTTCTCATCTGGAGAGCTGGGCTTGATTCTCCACTCTTCTGCATGCCGCCAACAGAGTGACCTTGGGCTACTCCCAGTACTATTAAAACTGTTCTCACAGAGCAGTTCTCTCAGAGCTCTCTCAGTCCCACCTGAGAAAGGAAGGTAAGCCGCTTTGATGGTATAAAAAACAAGCGTGGTATAAAAAACATTTTCTTATTCCCTGCTGACATTCGTTCCGTCTAAGCCCATCTCCCAGAATTCCCCAATCCAAAAGGCCTGGGAAGGGGGGTTGTGAGATCCATTCCCAAACTGCAGCAGGGTCAGGGTCTCTGGGAAGCTCCCGAGCTGAGAACTGTACCCTGTTGTTTGGCTCCAGCATTTGATATGCAGAATGCCTCCGAGCAAAACACAGAGGTTCTCTTTGGACACTAGGAAGTTGGGGAGCCCCCAACCGCTTTTTTCAGATTTGGGATCCTTTTGCATCTTGCGACACAATGGAGCTTCTGCCACTGCCCCCCATTCCATTCCTCTGACAGCCTAGACCGTATGGAATACACCCATGTATGGCATTAAGAAGTTAAGATAAGCCATGTGGGCCAGGCCAGTGGCCCATCCTGATCAGCACTCTGAGTCTCACAGAGGCCATCAGGAGGTCCACCAGTGGGGCCAGGACTCCAGAAGCCTTCCCATTGTTGCTCTCCCAAGCACCAAGAAGACAGAGGACCCCTCCCCCAGACAAAGCGCTCCATCTATACCTTGTGGCTAAGAGCCATGGATGGACCTCTGTTCCAGATGTTTATCCAGTTTTCTAGGAATTACTTGTGAGCCTCAAGTTGGGCTCTGGGGCTTTCTGAGAGGTCTCCCTAGTTTCCTTTTCTTCTGTTTTGAGTCCTCATGGTTGGGCGGCAAAGCTAAGGAAACCATAACTAGAGGCTACATGGGAGAAGATCCTCAAACCGGGGCCGGATATAACTCACGCTAAAAGAACGTAAATTGCTTCACTGGAAGATGAAGGCTCCAACCTAAATAAGGACTGACTGGCTTTTTCCCCCTGTTGGGTATGTTGATTCAGTGAGTGCCATATTTACATTGCCTTTGTAGAACTTGTACGGAACAGAATATGGTTTGCAGAGGAGGTTCAGATATTGGTTCGCCTGCTGTGGCATTTTAACTGGTGGCTTTCTGATGAAAAGAATTATGGAAGTTACAGATTGACTAGAACACACATGAAGCTGCCTTGTACTGAATCCAATCAGGTCCAGATTGTCTATTCAAGCTGGCAGCAGCTCTCCAAGGTCTCCAGCGGCTCCCTGGGGTCTCAGGCTGAGGTATTTCCCATTGTTACTGCCTGGTCCTTTTTAACTGAAGATGCTGGAGATCGAACCTAGGACTTTCCCTCCCCTGACAAAATCCTTCTGCTCTTACCTGCTGCTTCAGCAGCTCTGTGATTTCTCTTAGCACCTGGTTTGTTTCTCTCATCTCCAACAGCATCTGGGGTGAAACATCTCCTCCTGCAACGACAAACGGACAGGGTTTTCCAAAGATGCAGCCGTGAATATTGGTGCATGATTATTATTATTATTAACATTTGTCTCGAAGGAGTTCCTGGCTCCTGTCAAGTCAGCGAACGCTGCTTTGCTATTGAACCAGCAAATCAGTCGAGCAGAAAACTGTCATTTGCACTGAAAATATATGCAAAGGTTTTGTTTTTGGCCAAACTCTCAAAGTTGATGCCATATGGCAAGATGGAATATATATAAACTGATTTGAAAATAGAAAACTCTAGTTAAACTTCCTTCTCTTATTCTTCATGACAGGATCACAGACCAAATATATATCCTTATGCATGGTTTCCTATATATAAAATGGAAACTGGCCCTGGGGTGGAGCCAGTCTGGCTGTCTCAGATGGAATAGGGCCAATCAGGTTGATTGGTCCACCCCGGACAGCGCCCACTCGAGCAGATGCAGTGAGAGGCCTTTCCGGGCCCAGGGGCAGCTCTCTGCCAAGCCAGCAGGTGGGGGAGGGTGGCTCTCACCTGCCCCCGGCCCCGGGAAGGGGTCTCACTGCGTCGCAGACGTGGCAAGAGCTGTTCCTCTCCACCAGCGTGGGGCCTCTCTGCTGTACCTGTGCCACAGGTAAGTGACCGCTGCGGGGGGGGAGGGGGGCGAGGATGGTTTGCCCGTGCCCTATCAAACGCCGCTACTGCCTCAAAGAGATGGATAGAAATTTTATTACGGTTTGCACCAGACATATAACAGGAGAAATTATACAATGAATCCCAGATAAAACATGATGTTAATATAAACGGTAATAAAATGTATAGTGGATTTCTAAAATTAGAGCAGAAATAGCTTTGAGCCTGAAACAGGATCCTCATATTTCATTTTACCAGCTCCATGGATTCTACATACTACTGAACAAAATTTAGCAACAAGTTTAGTGGTTTGGGGGGATTCATCAGACAGTAATTTATTGATAATGTCTGTGGGGCCACCAGTGGGGAGGGGGGCTGCGCTTGGCAGCCCACAGCCACACCACGGAGTCGCCGGGGGAGGGTACTGGGATGGGCTTCCCTGTGCGCCGCCAAACATTCCCCGCATGCCCCCAAGCACACCCGCCGCCCCTTTAAGGCTGCGGGTATGCTTGGTGGCCCACGGGCAAGCCGCGGAGGGGAGGGGCATAGGTCGCTTCACCCGCAGCTGGCGCGCCATGGCAGCAGCAGCTTGGGGAAACCCTTTCAAAGCCCGTTCTTAGGAACGGGCTTTGCAGCTAGTTATATATATAGGTATAGGTAAAGGTATCCCCTGTGCAAGCACCGGGTCATGTCTGACCCTTGGGGTGACGCCCTCCAGCGTTTCATTGCAGACTCAGTATGGGGTAGTTTGCCAGTGCCTCCCCCAGTCATGACCGTTTACCCCCCAGCAAGCTGGGTACTCGTTTTACTGACCTCAGAAGGATGGAAGGATGGAAGCCGGCCGCTGGGATCGAACTCCCAGCCTCATGGGAGTTCAGCTTTCAGACTGCATATCTGCTGCCTTACCACTCTGTGCCATAAGAGACTCTTGGAATGTATATAAATATATATATTTATCCTTATCCATTGTTCCTCTTAATCTTTTTGAAACAGCCTGCAGGGTGGAATGTGTCTGGAGTTGGAATAGGGCCAATCAGGGTGCGACCAGCTTCCCGCACCTGATTGGCCCTGCGGCTGCTGCCCTCCGTTCCTGAATGCACTTTGCTCTCAGACGCGCCACACTAGTGGAGCCAGCAACAGATCAGGGGAGAGGCGGCGGAGGCGGCAAGCCCTCCAGGCCACTAACGGCTGCTACCAAGCTCTGCCTGGGGGCTGCTAATAACTGCTTTAAAGCTCCCCTAAGTCACCAAGCACAACACAGCCCCGTTTGCAAGTTCATTTTATTTTTGGCTGAAAATCGTGCCTGTGCATGAGGGGGGGATTTTTTTTTCATTCGGGGGAGCGTGGTAACGATGACTGACCAGCTCACACGCCAGCTAGATGGGTCTCTACGTTAGGAGGAATCAAGGCATATTTGTTGCAACGTGTGTTTTTCTTTTTTTAAAAAAACCTTGTTCTTAAAGGGAAAGGGGCTTTTCGGGAGCATGATAACAGCCGCCCATTGGATGTTCGTTTGATTGATGGCCAGGGGCAGGACAAAGCACAGAAAAAATGGCTTACTGGATAGTGATTTTTGCCGAGAGCGGAAACCTGTGGGAAACTATTGAAACGCTACTGGTTTCCACTAACCCGAGAGGTGTGTTGCTTGCCAGGGGCGAAAATTAAAGATGTTTCAGAATGGCTGCCCAAACTCCTCAAATCTACGGATCGCTACCCATTTGTGATGGTCCATGTGGGAACGAATGACATGTCCCTGAATACCATTGCTCCCATTAAAAAAGACTTTCAAGATCTGGGGAGGAAGCTCAAGCAAATGCGGGCACAGGTGGTATTCTCTTCAATCTTGCCTGTCAAGGGAAGAGGAATGCGTCGGGAGAGGAAGATAATAGAGGTGAATCAGTGGCTGCGTAGTTGGTGCCGGCAGGAGAGATTTGGTTTCTGGGACCATGGGATAAGCTTTCTTGAGGAAGGCCTACTAGCACCTGATGGACTGCACTTATCGAAACTGGGGAAGAATGTGTTTGGCAGGAACCTGGGGAGATTCATCAGGAGAGCTTTAAACTAAAGCCACTAGGGGAAGGAGACGATTAACATAGGGAGTCTATGGAAGGAAAACGATCGGGGGCAGCCCAACCGGCAAGGCCAGCTCATAGGGAACCAAAAGTAAAAGGATTCAGATGCCTTTATACTAATGCCCGAAGCATGGAAGAGCTGGAACTTATCATGCTGATGGAAAGGTATGATCTAGTAGGCATCACAGAAACTTGGTGGAATGATTCTCATGACTGGAATGTAATGGTGGATGGATATGAACTGTTCAGAAAAAACAGAATAGATCGAAGAGGTGGAGGAGTGGCACTGTATGTGAGGAAAGGGCTTACCTGTCAGGAAATTCTAGTGAAGGAGAGCATATCTACAGTGGAAAGCATCTGGGTGAAAATAAGCGAGGGGAAAACAAACAGTGTGGTGGTTGGTGTCTGCTACCGACCGCCTGACCAACGAGAGGATGTGGATGCTGCACTTTGTGAGCAGCTTGAGAAAATATCCAAGCGGCAGGACCTTGGCATCATGGGTGACTTCAATTTCCCAGATGTGTGCTGGGAAACAAACTCTGCAAAGCGTCCTCAGTCATGCAAGTTTCTGACCTGCCTGGCTGACAATTTCATTTATCAAATGGTAGATGAACCCACCCCCCTTCAAGGATCGCTACCTTGTTGTGGCACGGGGGCTTGCGTAGTTCAGTGAAGCTATGAGCTATGCCGTGCAGGGTTACCCAAGACGGACAGGTCATAGCTGAGAGCTCTGACAAAAGTGATCCACTGGAGAAGGAAATGGCAAACCACCCCAGTATCTTTGCCATGAAAACTCTATGGACAGTTCCAATAGGCATAACGATATGACGCCGGAAGATGAGCCCCTCAGGTCGGAAGGTGTCCAATATGCTACTGGGGATGAGCAGACGGCTAGTACGAGTAGCGCCAGAATGAATGAAGCGACTGGGCCAAAGCCGAAAGGACGCTCAGTTGTGGAAGTAACTGGTGGCGAAAAGACAGTCCGATGCTGTAAAGATTTTTATTCCATAGGAACCTGGAATGTCAGATCCATGAATCAAGGCAAGCTGGACGTGGTCAAACAAGAAATGACAAGACTGAACATCGACATTTTAGGAATCAGTGAACTAAAATGGACAGGAATGGGTGAATTTAATTCAGATGACCATCAGGTATACTACTGTGGACAAGAATCTCGCAGAAGAAATGGAGTAGCCTTCATAATCAATAAGAGAGTAGGAAAAGCAGTCTTGGGATACAATACCCAAAATGACAGAATGATCTCAGTTCGAATCCAAGGCAAACCATTCAACATCACAGTGATCCAGGTCTATGCCCCAACCACTGCTGCTGAAGAGGATGAAGTTGATCAGTTCTATGAAGCCCTACAACACCTTCTAGAAGCAACGCCAAAAAATGATGTGCTTATCATCATGGGGGATTGGAATGCTAAAGTAGGAAGCCAAAAGATAACCGGGATAACAGGCAAGTTTGGCCTTGGAGTACAAAATGAAGCAGGGCACAGGCTGGTAGAATTTTGTCAAGAGAATACAATGGTCATAGCAAACACTCTTTTCCAACAACCCAAGAGACGACTCTACACATGGACATCACCAGACGGTCAACACAGAAATCAGATTGACTATATGCTCTGCAGCCAAAGATGGAAAAGTTCTATCCAGTCAATAAAAACAAGACCAGGAGCTGATTGTGGTTCAGATCATGAGCTTCTTGTTGCAAAATTTAGGCTTAAATTGAAGAAAGTAGGGAAAAGCACTAGGCCACTCAGGTATGAACTAAATCATATCCCCGACGAATACACAGTAGAGGTGACAAATAGATTTAAGGAATTAGATCTGATAGACAGAGTGCCTGAAGAACTATGGACGGAGGTTCGCAACACTGTACAAGAGGTAGCAACTAAAACCATCCCAAAGAAAAAGAAATGCAAGAAATCAAAATGGCTGTCTGAGGAAGCTTTACAAATAGCTAAGGAGAGAAGGGAAGTGAAAGGCAAGGGAGAAAGAGAAAGATACACCCAATTGAATGCAGAATTCCAGAGAAAAGCTAGAAGAGATAAGAATGCCTTCTTAAATTAACAGTGCAAACAAATAGAAGAAAACAATAGAATGGGGAGGACCAGAGATCTTTTCAAGAAAATTGGAGATGTGAAGAGAACATAGGTTGAGGGACTTGGGAATGTTCAGCCTGGAGAAAAGGAGGTTGAGAGGGGACATGATAGCCCTCTTTAAGTATTTGAAAGGTTGTCACTTGGAGGAGGGCAGGATGCTGTTTCTGCTGGCTGCAGAGGAGAGGACACACAGTAATGGGTTTAAACTTCAAGTACAACGATATAGGCTAGATATCAGGAAAAAGTTTTTCACAGAGTAGTTCAGCAGTGGAATAGGCTGCCTAAGGAGGTGGTGAGCTCCCCCTCACTGGAAGTCTTCAAGCAAAGGTTGGATACACACTTTTCTTGGATGCTTTAGGATGCCTTGGGCTGATCCTGCGTTGAGCAGGGGGTTGGACTAGATGGCCTGTATGGCCCATTCCAACTCTATGATTCTATGATTCTACAAAGGCAGGTATGCGTAACGTCGAGATTGCACTATTAAAAATAGCGTTTCCGCTTTCAGGGATCAATTGGCAACATTGGTCCTTGTGCGGTATGCACCCTGGAGACTGTGGGAGGGGGTGATATTTGGGGCAGGGAGGGACCTCAGCCATTTCGCCCTTAGCCCTATGCTTGAGTCACTCCCATTAGCTGGCCTCAGTTAGGCTGCTTTGATCCACCCACCCTGGAAGGCCAATGGGGAATTCCTTTCACAAGTCTGCTCCTGCCCCCGGATCATAGCCTTCTGCTCCTAAAAGCAGGCTGGTGGGCTGGGGAAGCAACGCAGTGAGAAAAATCTAGGAACTGCCCATTTAAGTCTCATCCTTGGTCCCCTGCAGGCCTGTCTTTGGGATAATATGAGGAAAATACACCAAACATTTCTCCCAAGGCATTGTCATCTATGCACACCTTTTTATTTATTTCTGTGGGGGCTCACAACATATTTATTAAAATATACAATAAAATCCAAACATTAAAAACAATCACAAATTAACCCAACACCATCATCCCAAAGAAATATAATTATTGTACCATTATCATAACTCACCATTAGTTCCAGCTGTGATCTTTTAACAGCACGTGGCACCAAGGTTTTGAGGAGGGCCCCGAGATGGAATGCATCACTGTCCTAGCCTCAACCAAGCACCTGGCGAAAGAGCTCCATCTTACAGGCTCTGCGGAACTGCTTTAGCTACATCAGGGCTCTCAGCTCTTCCGGGAGCTCATTCCACCAGGTACGGGCCAGGACTGAAAAGGCCCCGTCCTGGACAAGGCCAGGCAAACTTCTCGGGCCGCAGACAATCAACTTATTGGTGTTCGAAGAGTGGAAAGCTCTCCAGGGGGGATAGGCAGACAGGCGGTCCTTCAGATACTCTGGACCCAGACTACGTATGGCCTTAAAGGTCAAAACCAGTACCTTGAAATGGAATTCAACTGGCAACCAATGCACCTACCTCAGCACCAGCTGGATGTGGGCAGACACATTTTGCACCATTTGCAGTTTCTGGGTCAGAGACAAGGGTAGGCCTATGTAGAGTGAGTTACAGAAGTCTAACCCAGAGGTGACTGTCACATGGCCAGGTGCTCCGGGGCTTGATGTTCCGGGGCCTGATAGGGTTCGCCTGGCGGAGGTGAAAAAACGCCTAAACTAATAACCTGCACGTCTATAGAAAGGGTTCCCTCTGCTGGTTAGTTGCTTAAAAAGTCTACATCAGACTCAGATGCCTGCTGAAGTGGTCTCTTCCTTCCTCTGTCCTTCAAGCCTGCAATTCCCGACGGCAAAGTAGACTCTTAGGATCCCAGAGACACTATTTCTTTGGCAAAGTTTAATTTCAGTCACCACCCCAAGGAAGAATAGAAGAGGATGGGGGAGGGGTTACTACTTCTGAATTCACTCCCTGCCCCTCGTATAAAAGAGAGAAACGTTTCCCTGTAAGTAGAGAGCTAGCTCATCAGGGGAGAAGGGTTCTAGCCAGCAAAGGCCTAGAGCAGGTTTTCTGTTTGCAGAGAGGGGAGCATTAAAAAACAAAGTGATTCCCACCCCCCTTCTCTCTGTGTGTAAAGTGCCTTCAAGTCACAACTGACATGCAAAGGGCTTTCAAGACAAGTGAGCAGGAGATGTGTCTTGCCATGGCCTCCCTTGATGTTCTCCCTTCCGTGTACTGAGCCTGCTTAGCTTTTGAGATCTGATGAGACTGGCCTGCCTTCCCTTCTCCTCCCTTCAACCACCTTATTTTCCATAACATCATTTAAACAGTGCAAGGGCATGGTCTCAGCTAACTGCTGTCAGCCACTGATTATATACTGGCTCATTACTCTCCTAATGTGGACGTCTTTATTGTGCACCAATCTCAAGTGAAGGCAAACAAATCCAAATTGCCGGTCCCCCCCCCCCCCATTTCTCTCTGGGATTCGCTGACCATTTTCATTAAGCTGCATGTAAATTTACCCTCACACGGTGTCTATAAGGATGACCTGATTACTTCCGTTCCATGACACTGTCTCTGAGGAAGTGTGCCTGAACACCAAAGCTCACACCTGGAATCCAACTTGGTTGGCCTTACAGGTGCCACCGGACTCAAGATTTGTTCTGCTGCTTCAGACCAACACGGCTTCCTACTTGGAATTATTTAAAAGGGTATCTGATCCCTCAGCAATATAATCAGGATTTTTTTAGTCCTCAGGGTGCCCTGCCTAAAGTTTTAAAATCAGGAAAGGGAGTGGGGGAATGCCGATAAGAATCATTTCTTTCTCTCCCAGTTCAATAAAGCAAGACAGAAAGAGAAACTGGAGAGGAAAAAAAGGAGCGGGTTGCTAGCTTCCTCCCCAACAAGGCTCCTGTGCCTTCAAAAATTTCTGCAGGGGTGCAGTTTTTGCAGACAAGACAACCTTGTCAGTGCTAAAAAGTGCTTAACCTGCTGAATTTCTGCTTTTCAGGATCCATGTAGTGGTTAAAAGCAGCAGCCTCTACTCTGGAGAGCTGAGTTTGATTCCCTGCTCCTCCACTTGCAGCCAGCTGGGTGACCCTGGGCTAGTCACAGTTCTCTCTGAGTTCTCTCAGCACCAACTGCCTCACAAGAGGAAAGGCAATTGTAAGTTGCTTTGAAACTCCTTTGGGTAGTGGAAGTGAGGTATAAAACCCAGCTCTTCCCCTTCTTCATGTGAGGAAAAGCAGCTGGTGGTTCTACCAGAACTGTACACAGTCCATCACCGCCAGTTCCTCTGAATCAATGGAGGCGAAACAGAAAAGTGTTCAGCTACCTCCAGAAAAACTTCCTTCATCAGCAAAGAGCAAAGAGCAAAAACAGCAGAAATGAGACTGGATGAAACCAAAGGTCCATCCAGTCCAGAATTTACTTTCCCAGTTCATCCAGTCTGAGTCTAGTATTCCAGAGTGCACTGCCTCTAAGCATGGAAGCTGTATCTTGCTCTTATACCCACTGATACTCCTATCCTGCAGGACTTTTTAAAATCATCTGGTCAGCACTGCATTGCACTGCAATGCGCACTGCACTGCACTGCACTATACAGCAGTGAGTTCCATAGGTGTCGTGGTTCGGTCCTTGGTGGCTTGGGAACCGGACCGAACCCCGCCATCAGAGGCGCCCGCGATCACGGAGGTAGGGCATGGTGATCATAGGCAAGCCGGCAGCTGGGCGCCCCACCCGATCGTTGAGGTGGCAATGGCCGCTAAAGAACCTCAATGTCCCCCTCCACCTTTTGACAAGGGCCCGGAGATGGCCCTTTGTTCCAGGAAAATGGGCCATCAGGAACCCCGGAAAACCTCGCATATGTGCATGAGTCATGATTGTATCAGCATGTTCCCTCCGCAAGTACTGGGTGGGGCAATACAGCCTAAGGAGGTGGGTTTTGTATAAAAGGGAGCTTCCACCTGGAGTTCGGTGGAAGCTCTTACTCCATACCAGCGGACTCCACGTTGCTGAAATAAAGCTTGTTCCTGTTGTATCGTTCACCAGGCCTGGCGTGACGTTTTCTTCAAAAGGGGCACCCTGTTTTTTCAGTTAGCAAGCGGGTCCCCGACATCGTAAGAGCTTCCCACCGAACTCCAGGGTCGGCATCGCATCCGAGCGCTTATCGGGACGGATCCAGAGATGGCGTTTTCAAGCAACGGGGCGGTCTCGACCCCCACGAACCCCGGGAACATGAGTTTAATGTCCCCGGGAGATTTCCTCCGAAAATCGGGGGGCCAGGAGCAGCTGTCCGGGACCCCGAGACCCTCGGCAGCGGCGGCCAAGGGAAGGCGCCGGGCCATGGGGTTCCCAAGCACGGCGGGGAGCGCGCCGAGGTCTGGGGGGTTGGCCCCAACCTGGGACACCCAGCTGAGGCAGGCGCTTCGCCCGGTAGGACCTGAGGAATCCCTAGAGGACCTGCGGCGGGCCATGGCGGACTTGGCCAGGCGCTTGCAGGCAGCTGAAGCCCGTGAGCAAGCTCGGGCCGGGCCCGGAGGGACTGGTAATACAACGGCGGAGGGGATCGCGTCGAGTGAGGACGTCTCCAGCGACGAGGACGAGCCCGGCACTGGTGAGCGGGCCCCGGACCCCGACCCGGAGCAGTTTTCAGTCCCGAGTGGGCGAGACGGCCAGCGGAGAGGCGAGACAGCAGAGGATCTCGGGGGAGCGGGTGAGCCGACGGGGCGGCGAGAGCCGGACCAACGCAGGAGCGACGTGCAAGGCAGGGAGCGGCACGGCGTCGTTGGGCAAGTTGGTAGCCGGTGGAGCGGAGCAGGACGAGACGGCGGACGCCGAGAATCCCGGATCCGGAGGGGGTCGGACTACTCTCCAAAACGTTCCCCCCCAGAGCTTAAGGCGCGTTTCGACGGGACGCCGGACGACCTCCCGCAGTTCCTCCTCCACGCGCTGACGCATGCCCGGAGGTATGGAGACCGGTATGAGGACTCCGAGGACTTGGTCTGGGGGGTGGCCTCGTGTCTCCAGGGCAAGGCGGGTCAGTGGTACCTAGGGTTGGCCGAGCGCGGCGACCCGGCAACTCGGGACCTGCAGGACTTCGTGGTCGCGCTCCGCCGACGATTCCAGGACCCCCAGGCTGAGGACAAGGCAAAGAGTCGGATCAAGGGACTTCGACAGGGTACTAGGGGGGTTATGGACTATATAGACATTTTCCGGAGGGAAGCAGGCAAGGTGTTCTCCTGGAACGAGGAGACCCAAATCGAGTACTTCCGGGAGGGCCTTAACCCGAAGCTCAGGGAATGGGCCGTGATCAAGGGGACGGAAGAAGATCTGTCTACACTGGAGGGGTGGTGTTTTGTGGTCGCCAAGCTGGAAGCCAGCCTGGGTTGGGCCGCCGCACCCCCCCGGGAGGCCAAAGGCGGGTCAGCCGAGGCGCCGAGACCGGGCCCCGACAACTCTCGCCCCAAACGACCCCCGAACCCCGAGCGGGAAAGGAGACGCCGGGAAGGTCTGTGCCTGAAATGCGGGGGGTCAGGACATTTCGCAGCAGCGTGCCAACGGCAAGGGGGGGAGGACCGCGGGCTCTCCCAGGGGGGAGGTGCGACACGCCCCCAGCAGGCACGCCGGGCGGAGGACCTCCGCAACGAACCGGGAAGCGCCCAGGCGACGGGAAACGGCCAGGACCTGCTGTAGACGGCGCCGGGCAGCAGGTCCCGCGGTGCGAGGGAAAACCCCTACAGCATGAGGCGCGACCTCCGAACGTGGTAATTTTAGAGCTCCGGAACCCGGAGAACGGACTAAGTTGGGTGGGGGAGGCTCTTTTGGACTCTGGATGCGACCACAGCATGGTCCACCCCCAGATAGCCCGGGCTTTGGGGCTACCGAAGCGCATTCGGAAGGTTCCCCTGGTTTTCGTCCAGATGGACGGCAGCCCGATTCAGGGGGGACCTTTCGGGGAGGAGGTGGGTCCTATCGCCATCCACATAGGGGACCACCAAGAGCTGCGGTGGCTGATCCAGGTCCCCGTAGCGGGATATCGGGCGGTGTTGGGCCTGGATTGGCTGAAGGAACACAACCCCGTGGTGGACTGGCGGGCGGGGACCCTGAAGTTCGACTTGACGGTGGGTGCACGGCATCGGGTCCCCCACGAGAATTCCAGCCACAAGAGGACGGCGGCGCGTCCCAGGGGAGCGGCGGCGGCGCAGCAGGAGATACCAGAGCCCGAGGTCCCGCCAGAGTACCGAGACCTCGCAGCCGTTTTCAGCGAGCGGGAAGCGGACGAGCTACCCCCACACCGCCGCACGGACTGCGCTATCAACATCCCAGAGGGGGCGGTACTACCCAAAGGGCGCATCTACAAGATGAGTGAGGGTGAGCTCAAGGACCTCCGGGAGTTTTTGGGTAAAAATCTGGCCCGAGGTTTCATCCGGCCCGCTTCCAGTCCCATGGGAGCTCCAGTCTTGTTCGTCCGGAAAAAGGATGGGTCCCGACGGCTGTGCCAGGACTACCGGGGCCTCAACGCCATCGCAGCGGGGAACGCTTACCCCCTCCCGCTGATCCCGGATTTGCTGGCCCGGCTGGGCAAAGGGACTCTGTTTACTAAGCTGGACCTAAGGGAGGCGTACTACCGGGTACGCATCCGGGAGGGGGATGAGTGGAAAACAGCGTTTAACTGTCAATTGGGACAATTCGAATTTAAAGTGATGCCGTTCGGTTTAAGCGGGGCACCTGGGGTTTTCATGAGTCTAATTAATGAGGTGTTGCAGGACCTTCTGTTTCAGGGGGTGGTTGTTTATTTGGATGACGTCCTGATCTACAGCCAAGATCCCCAAGAGCACGTGACCCTGGTGAGGGAGGTGTTAAAGCGCCTGCTGGCAAACCACCTATACGTGAAGCTGGCTAAGTGCGAATTCCACCGTCCCTCCCTGGACTATTTGGGCTACCGCATCTCAGCCCAGGGCATAGCTATGGACCCCGAGAAGGTGCAGGCGGTGCTGGCCTGGGAAAGGCCCCGCACCCGGAAACAGCTACAAAGCTTCCTGGGGTTTGCTAACTTTTTTAGAGGCTTCATCCCCAGATACTCCTCCGTAGTGGCTCCCCTCACGGACTTGCTAGGTACCAAGGGGAGAGGTCCTCGCGCCACGCGGCCCAGCGCAGCGCTCGGCTGGAATGAGAAATCGGAGGCAGCGTTCCTGGCCCTCAAGCAAGCTTTCGCGTCTGAGCCCACGCTACTGCACGTCGACCCAACCCAGCCGATGGTGGTACAAGTCGACGCCAGCGACGCAGCAGCCGGGGCGGTTCTCCTGCAGCGAGACAAGGCGGGACAGCTGAGGCCGGCGGCCTACCTCTCACGAAAATTCGCCGAAACGGAGCGGAACTGGTCTACCTGGGAGAAGGAGGCGTTTGCGATTAAGTTCGCCCTCATCGAATGGCGGCATTGGCTGGAGGAAACAGAGGAGCCGTTCGAGGTCTGGACAGATCACAAGAATCTGGAGGCGCTCCGGCAACCGCGATCCCTGAACGCCAAGCAGATGAGGTGGGCGGAGTTCTTTTCGCGGTACAATTTCAAGCTTGGTCACATCCCCGGCAAAGAGAATTTCCTCGCGGACGCCCTCTCCCGTCTGCCGCATTATGGGGAGGGGTACGCTCCCTGCACCAGGTCCGTGTTTGGTGAGGAGCAGCTGGGACGGGGGGTCGTCACTAGGCGTCGGGCCAGGGAGGAATGGGAGCCCGACCCGGCGACCGCCCCGCTCCGAGACCGCCTAGTGGCAGCCTACGGGACAGACGAGGAGCTGGCTGAGCTCCGGGACTCTTTGATTTTGGACTCCGGTCTCTGGCGGAGGGGGGAGGCTGTCTACGTCCCGGAAGGGCTACGACGGGAAGCCCTCAGCCTCTGCCACGATGCTAAGACCGCCGGGCACTTCGGTTTCGTAAAATCCTGGAAGTTGGCCCGGCGGCGGTTTTGGTGGCCCAGTCTGCGGCGGGACACAAAAGCTTACGTCAGTGGTTGTCCTGTCTGCCTGACCTGCAAGCCGGGGGTTGGCAAACCGAAAGGTCTGCTGCACCCGCTCGAGGTCCCGACCCGGCCGTGGTCAGTGATCTCCATGGACTTTATAACAGACTTGCCTCCCAGCAAGGGGAAAACGGTGATCTGGGTGGTGGTAGATCTATTTTCCAAACAGGCCCATTTCATTCCTTGCGCCAGTGTCCCCAGTGCTTCACAGTTGGCTCGGATGTTCCTGGATCACGTGTTCCGACTGCACGGGCTGCCGGACAAGGTGATTTCCGATCGGGGCTCACAATTCGTGTCCCGGTTCTGGCAAGCTTTCCTGCGCCTGTTAGACATCGAGCAAGGGCTGAGCTCCGCTTACCACCCCCAGACGGACGGGCAGACCGAGCGGGTTAATCAAGTACTGGAGCAGTACTTGCGGTGTTTCGGTTCCTATCATCAAGACACCTGGGTGCCCCTGCTCCCCCTGGCCGAGTTCGCGTACAACAACGCAGACCACAGCAGCACGGAGATGTCGCCTTTTGCCGTCGTCTACGGGACAGACCTGAGACACTTCCCGGAGCTTGGAGAGGTCCCCGCCCGGGAATCGGCCGACCTTCGCGAGTGGGGGAAGCGTGCCGGGAGCTGCTGGAAGTCGCTGCAGGAGCAGCTCCACAAAGTCAAGGCAGCGCAGAAAGAGGACGCCGACCGGAAGAGACGACCAGCTGAGGAGATCCGACCGGGGGATCGAGTTTACCTTTCCACCCGGAACCTACGGTTGAATTTGCCCAGCAAGAAGCTAGGCCCTCGGTTTTTGGGGCCTTTCGAGGTCTTGGCCCCGATCAACGAAGTTTCGGTCAAGCTCAAGCTCCCCAAGAACCTCCGGCACATCCATCCCGTCTTTCACGTGAGCCTTCTAAAAAAAACTCCGGACGGTGACGTTTGGCACCCCGTGTTTTCCCCGCCAGCGCCCGAGGTCCTGCCGGGGGGGGAGCACCACGAGGTGGCGGATATCCTGGACTCTAGACTCCACAGGGGGAAGTTGCAGTACCTCGTGGAATGGAAGGACTTCGCTTTGGGGGACCGGGAATGGGTCTGGGCAGCGGACGTCCTTGCGCCCCGACTCACTGAACGTTTCCACAAGCGGTATCCTGGCCGTCCCGGGGGGTTGGAGAATGGACCTTTGGGGGGGCAGAATGTCGTGGTTCGGTCCTTGGTGGCTTGGGAACCGGACCGAACCCCGCCATCAGAGGCGCCCGCGATCACGGAGGTAGGGCATGGTGATCATAGGCAAGCCGGCAGCTGGGCGCCCCACCCGATCGTTGAGGTGGCAATGGCCGCTAAAGAACCTCAATGTCCCCCTCCACCTTTTGACAAGGGCCCGGAGATGGCCCTTTGTTCCAGGAAAATGGGCCATCAGGAACCCCGGAAAACCTCGCATATGTGCATGAGTCATGATTGTATCAGCATGTTCCCTCCGCAAGTACTGGGTGGGGCAATACAGCCTAAGGAGGTGGGTTTTGTATAAAAGGGAGCTTCCACCTGGAGTTCGGTGGAAGCTCTTACTCCATACCAGCGGACTCCACGTTGCTGAAATAAAGCTTGTTCCTGTTGTATCGTTCACCAGGCCTGGCGTGACGTTTTCTTCAAAAGGGGCACCCTGTTTTTTCAGTTAGCAAGCGGGTCCCCGACAATAGGTCTGGGTCTGGGTGGGGGAGCTGGGAGCTTCCTTGCTACCAATCACTTTGTTTTAAACAAATGAGCCAGCTTGGTGTAGGAGTTAACTGTGGTGGTTTCTAACTTGGAGAATTGGATATGGCTCCCACTTCTCCTCCACTTGCAGCCAGCTGGGTGACCTTGAGCCAGTCACAGCCCTGTTAGAGTTGTTCTCATAGACCAGTTCTGTCAGAGCTCTCTCAGCCCCACCTACCTCACCGGATAGTGGGGAGAGGAAGAGGAAGACGATTGCCAGCCACTTTGAGACGCCTTCAAGTAGTGAAAAGCGGAGAATTAAAAACCAACTTGAAGAAGTTCATGCCTCCCATCTAATCCAGGTATCACAAGAGAAGTCCCTCTTTATTCTCTCATGTCATTAATATTATTATTATATTATTGTTGTTGTTGTTTGATTTTTAGCCACCACTCTTGGACACACTGGGTTGTGGCGGGTTACATACAAAATTCAATACAATAATATAATCCCCAATTTATATATTTACTAGAAAGTAATTCCGCTGTGGGATAAATGGCGGCAGGGCAATGGCGGCGGCAAGAAGGCAAGTTGGGGCTCGGGGGTGCCAGCAGCGAGGTGAGGAGTTTCTGCGGGCGTCTGCGCGCATCGGTGGTGGGGTCGTTGTGTCGGTGGCCATCTTGGGGCCGCGCGGTGAGGCATCCATGGGGTGTTGGCGGCGGAGCGGGTGGGCGGCGGCCTGCCAGTGCTCGGCGGCATCCTGGAGCTTGGCGGCAGCGGCAGCAGCAATAATCGTGGCACGGCTTCGAAGCAGGGAGGCGGCCCCAGGAGCTCGGGGTGTTGGCGCGGCGGCAACGGCAAACTCCATGGAGAGGCGGCGAAGCGGCAAGTGTCAAGTGGGGGGGGGAAGGTCGCAGGCGGCTCCGGGCGGAGACGGACATTTGGGGTGGGGGTGGGAAGCTTGGGGATGGGTGCGTCCGGGGAGGCCTCATAGGTAGGAGTGTTGTTGTTGTGAAAGGGCGGTCGCTGGGTGGCGGGGAAGCAGTTTCCCCCAGCTCCAGCAGCGTGGGGCGAGCCTCCTCCCTGGCGGCCATCCGGCGAGGATGGCGGCTCGGGAGGAGTGGAGAGTTGGAGACGCGGCGTTCAGGAGACAGGTCAAGTGTCCAACAGGGAGGCGCGCGACACTTGGGTGCCACTCGGAGGAGTTTTTATCCTGGACAGAGCCTGCCCACCAGCCCTTACTGTTTTATTTAGTCCGCGGTGCCCCGTGCCGCAGGACGTTTAAAGATATATCAATATTACCAACCTTTGAGCATTTCTCCCCTTCCCGTTTGGCTCTTTGCAAGCTGCAAGATTAGGATGGCATGTCCCTGCATCTCAGGAGCTAACCAGGTTTGGTTCTGGTTAGTATTTGGAAGGCAGACCTCTGGCCACCCACTGCCTTGAAACCCCTATAGGGCGGGAGTGGCCAGACTGTAGCTCTCCAAATGGCAGGGACTCATGGGAATTGTAGTCCATGGACATCTGGCGAACCAGTTTGGCCACCGCTGCTCTATAGGGTTGCTATTATTTGGCTGAGACTTGATGCTACTGTCCAGGAGAAGAAAACGAAACTCGGAAAGGCACAGTTATCAATAGGAAGCAACACACACACACAGACACACATGCACAAGATCTACCTACCTCTTCCCCCTGGCATCTGGCTTGCTGCGAAGCAACACACGCTCAAGAGGAGGATGCAGCCTGGGAGGGCGCTCATGGTCGGACTCCTTGCCAGAGTCTCTTCTCACCTGCGAGGTCCGCCTGCCTCTGCTCAAGGCTGCTTGTGAGCCTGCATTCCTTCCTCTGAAGATCTTATTCCCTCGGATGCAGCACGTCATTGTTGGCTCTCAGTGCGGGGAGGTGGGAATTAAGTTACAAAAATAAACTGTATGAGAAAGCCATAAGGAGATGCTGACGATAGGGCAGGGGCTCGTTTTATGGCTTACCAAGAAATGCCAGAATGAGCATCCTTTCCAAATGCTCCTTTTAAAAGCTGCTACATTTTGCTACGATGCTTTCCCCAGCACCCTTGGTCACACCCCTGCTCATATTGCTTATCACGGAGAAAGACTGAAAGGTGAGACTGGCAGCCGGCAGATGGTGGGATGGCCACAGGAATAAACAGCTTGTAAAGGGGAAGAGAGATCATGAAGGGGAAGTCTGTCAGTGGAACCGCCACATTCAGAGGCAGCTTCTGAAGCACAGAGCCAAGAGGTAATATCAGGAGAAGGATTTGGCCCCTGTGCCTTGCTGTTTACTCTCCAGGGGAACCGACTGGCTGCTGTGTGAGACAAGATGCTGGTCTAGATGGACTACTGACCTGCTCTGATCCAGCAGGGCTCTTCTGACACTCTTATCAGAGAAGCCCTCTGCCTCTATGCCCTGTTGCTGGCTGTCCAGAAGAACGGGTTGGCCCATGTTAGAGACAGGATGCTGGACAAGAGGAACCACAGGCCTGGTGTGATCCAGCAGGGCTCTTCTGATGTTCTTAGCTGGGAAAGGCTTTGGCCTCTCTGCCCTGTTGTTGGCCCTCCAGAGGCCACTGTGTGAGGCAAGATGCTGAACTAGAGGGACCCTTGGTCTGATCCAGCAGGGCTCTTTTGATGTTCTAAAAAGGAGAGTTATCAGTGTGCAGCAGTAACCACAAACAATAACCCAGTGTGGATGTTAACAGCTAACAAGAAGAAGAAGAAGGGGCTTTCCGCACCGGGATCCTTGTAGCAAATTGTTTGCTGAATGAAAAATCGCCATTTAAAATAGTGGAATTCGTCGTTATGCATACCTGCCTTTGTAGTGGAATCCAGTTGCGTTTCCATCGTTTCCCACAAGCTTCCGGTCTCAGCAAAAATCGCTAGAAAGGAAGCGCTATTGCTGAGCTCGTCCCGCCCCTGGCCGTCAAGCAGCCAATGGGCAGCCGTTAGCATGCTCCCAAACAGCCCCTTTCCCTTTAAAAAAGTTTAAAAAAAACACACACACACACACGTTGCAACGAATATGCGTTGATTCGTTGCAACGGAGAGACCCATCCAGCTGGCAGGTGTGTTTGAGCTGCCGTTTCATCGTTGCCACGCTCCCCCTGAGTGAAAAAAAAAATCCCCCCCCCTCACGGGCGCGATTTTCGGCCGAAAACAGTGTGAAAAATAAAGGGAAAATACATCAGCAAACGGGCTTCTCTGTTGTTTGTGCTTAGTGACTAAACAGCTCTGGGGAGGGACTGAAGCCGGGGAAGCCTCTAAACGGAGGCTCGCCGGTGCGTTGATCTCTGCTCGCTCGGAGAAAAAAAATGGCGATCGTTTCGCCGGAAGATCAGAGGAGAGAGCTAGGGGGAGGGACTTTGTAGAAACCACAACAATGGTAACGCACAGAACTTTCCCGCTAGTGTTGCAGATTGGTTGCAGGAGTGTAGCGCTTTCCGGAGGGTGAATCCACTTTTGGGGATTTCCCTGAAAGCGCTACAAGGAAGCGCTTTTTGCGGATCGGTTTCAGGTGTGTGGCAGATTGTCAACAACGTTGTGCATAATGGCAAAACTGTAGCGTTTTCAATTGGCAACCATTGTGCGATTTTGAAGGAGTGCGGAAAGCCCCGAAGAGTTGGTTTTTATATGCCACTTTTCCCTACCTGCTCAAAGCGGCTTACAGTTGCCTTCCCTTTCCTCTCCCCACAACAGACACCCTGTGGGGTGGGTGAGGCTGAGAGAGCCCTGATATCACTGCTCTGTCAGAACAGTTTTATCAGTGCTGTGACTAGCCCAAGGTCACCCAGCTGGCTGCATGTGGGGGAGTGCAGAATCGAACCTGGCATGCCAGATTAGAAGTCCGCACTCCTAGCCACTACACCAAACTGGTGTAGTTTGGAATGGAAGGGTTTGGAATGGAAGCCGAAACAACTCATTAGAAGGCAGGGGCGAGTCTCTCTAGCCCAACATTCTGAGTCCCTCTGTAGTCAACCAGATGCTCTGGGAAGCCCACCAAAGTCAAAGCTCTTTTCATAATGTTTCCTCACCTGCAATTGGAACTCAAAGCTGACTGCCTCTGAATATGGAGGCTCAATTTAGCCATTTTGATCATCAGCTGTTGATGGACCTAACCTTCAGGAATTCATCTCCTCCCTCTGGCCAGCTACCATAGTCAAAGGGTGGAACTTGACTTAGGTTGGCCCTGCTGTGTGAGTGGCCTTCACTGTTTCCAATGGCAAGGAGTTCCACAGGTTAATCATGTCATGCACAAAGGAGAAGGGAGCATGGATTCTGGAGGATTCCCCCAGGATCCTTCTGAGAGTGCCAAACTGAGCTTTTCTATTCTGCCCAAATCATAGTACTGTCTTTGTCGATTCAAACGACACTGTGGAACAAATTCCCGCTGGGCTAGGTTCTCCTGAAAGAGGCATCGCTTCAAAAGAAACCTTCTTTTATCCTTAAAGCTGTTTGTTTTGAGGCTGGCAGAGAGTGGGGGTTCCACAAGAGGCAACGAGTAATAACCCTGGAATGAAGGCACAAGAACACAGAAAGCTCTCTTGTTGGATCATCCCAACATGAATTCACATTACGAGCCCAGCCTGGTCCTTTGGAAGACAGAGCCTGCAGCAGGATGTATTGGATAAACCAAAAGCCCAATCTTAACTGGAGAAAAAAGAAATGATATCTCATTTGTCCATCCCAAATCCAACAAATGTCCATCCCAAATCCAATTAAACCACAGTGGAATGGAAAGCATGTTTCTCTCTCTCTCTCTCTCTCTCTCTCTCTCTCTCCATCCAAGCAAGGTATTCCTTGTCCATTTGGGGAGGGGGAGAGATCTGTCTTAAGTCCCACAGGGCATTCCGCCAGGACTGAAGAAGGCCTGGTCCTGGTTGAGGTCAATTTGATTTTTCTGAGGCCAGGGATCTTGATCAGATTTTGTCTGCTTGCTTGTAAACTTATTAGAGAAGGTCATCCTCCAGCTACGAAGGTCCCTGACCATTTTAGGGCCTTAAAGTTAAGCACTAGAACCTTGAATCTGATTCAGTTTTCAATCTGGAGCCAGTGCAGCTGGGACAGCACGGGTTGAATATGCACTCTCCACCTGGTTCCTGTAAGAAACTGGGCAGCTATATTTTTGTACCTCTCCAAAAACATAATGCTTGGCTTGCTTCCATGACAGACCTCTCACTCTACCTCTTGTTCTACTTGGCCTCCCAAACAACAGGGGGGGGGGGAGTTCCACAAGTTATTGATGTCAGATTGCCCCCTTTCACGGTTGAAGAAGCATCTAATACATCGACTGGTCTATTTATGGACCATTTTGACATTTTCCATGCTGGGTGTTGACAGGACCCTGGACCAGTTGAAGTCCCCAATTGTGCCCTGGATCCTTTCCATCTTGGCTACTAAAATTATGAGACAACATTAATTAGCCCTTGTTGTCCATCTCTAGCTCAGGTCATTGCCCTCAGGCACTCAAAGGGGTGGTTATTCATCTGCTATTTTTTAAAATAAAACCACAACCCTACAGAAACATGATTAATTAATTAATTATATTTGTATACCGCCCTCCCTGAAGGCTCAGGGTGGTTCACATAAAACAGAACAGAAATAATACGGATAACTTAGATTAACAATCATGAATGAAATGAAACGCATGAAGGATGTGACAGAATGGCTGGCCAGGCTCATCAAGCCCACGGATCATTACCCCTTCCTACTCATCCATGCAGGAACAAAGAATACTGCCCAGCAGAGCATGGAACATATTAAGAAAGACTCTGTGGATCTGGGGGGAAAGGTAAAGGACCTGGGAGCACAGGTTGTGTTTTCATCAGTCCTTCCTGTAAGAGGCCGTGGCTTAGAAAGAGAGCTGGCTAGCTACATCAATGGTGTCCTCGAGAAAGGTTTGGATTTCTGGATCATGGTCTAAGATGTCACTATGAGGGGCTACTAACAGGAGATGGGGGGCACCTCACAAGGGACGGAAAAAGTATTTTGGGGAGAACCCTTGCAAACCTGGTGAAGAGGGCTTTAAACTAGACACAAAGGGGGACATAAATTCAGAACTTGGTGATGGCAAGAACTCAAGATGAGAAGACTGCAAATCTACAGGGAATGTTACAAAAGCAGGGAACTACTAGATTACAAGGAAGTTCAAAAACCAATACCATGGGGCACACAAGGAATGGATTACGATGTCTCTACACCAATGCACAGAGTATGGGAAACAAGCAGGAGGAACTAGTAGTCGTAATAGAGGAAGGGGGCTATGACCTAATAGGAATCACAGAAACTTGGTGGGATAATACTCACAATTGGAATACTAAAATCGAGGGGTATAATCTATTCAAAAGGGAAAGACAAGAAAAGAAGGGGGGAGGTGTAGCAATATTTTACTTGGATTTTAGTAAAGCTTTTGACAAGGTTCCCCATGATGTTCTGATGGATAAGTTGAAGGACTGCAATCTGGATTTTCAGATAGTTAGGTGGATAGGGAATTGGTTAGGGAACCGCACTCAAAGGGTTGTTGTCAATGGTGTTTCATCAGACTGGAGAGAGGTGAGTAGCGGGGTACCTCAGGGCTCGGTGCTCGGCCCGGTACTTTTTAACATATTTATTAATGATCTAGATGAGGGGGTGGAGGGACTACTCATCAAGTTTGCAGCTGACACCAAATTGGGAGGACTGGCAAATACTCCGGAAGATAGAGACAGAGTTCAACGAGATCTGAACACAATGGAAAAATGGGCAAATGAGAACAAGATGCAATTTAATAAAGATAAGTGTAAAGTTCTGCATCTGGGTCAGAAAAATGAAAAACATGCCTACTGGATGGGGGATACGCTTCTAGGTAACACTGTATGTGAACGAGACCTTGGGGTACTTGTGGATTGTAAACTAAACATGAGCAGGCAGTGTGATGCAGCGGTAAAAAAGGCGAATGCCATTTTGGGCTGTATCAACAGGGGCATCACATCAAAATCACAAGATGTCATAGTCCCATTGTATACGGCACTAGTCAGACCACACCTGGAGTACTGTGTGCAGTTCTGGAGCCTCACTTCAAGAAGGACGTAGATAAAATTGAAAGGGTACAGAGGAGAGCGACGAAGATGATCTGGGGCCAAGGGACCAAGCCCTATGAAGATAGGTTGAGGGACTTGGGAATGTTCAGCCTGGAGAAAAGGAGGTTGAGAGGGGACATGATAGCCCTCTTTAAGTATTTGAAAGGTTGTCACTTGGAGGAGGGCAGGATGCTGTTTCTGCTGGCTGCAGAGGAGAGGACACACAGTAATGGGTTTAAACTTCAAGTACAACGATATAGGCTAGATATCAAGAAAAAGTTTTTCACAGTCAGAGTAGTTCAGCAGTGGAATAGGCTGCCTAAGGAGGTGGTGAGCTCCCCCGCACTGGAAGTCTTCAAGCAAAGGTTGGATACACACTTTTCTTGGATGCTTTAGGATGCTTAGGGCTAATCCTGCATTGAGCAGGGGGTTGGACTAGATGGCCTGTATGGCCCCTTCCAACTCTTTGATTCTATGATTCTATGATTCTATGATATATGTTAGGAATCTTTATACTTGTGAAGAAATACAGGTACCCGAGCATGAAAGTTCAGTTGAGTGGATTTGGGTAAATATAAAAGGAAATGAGAGTGGTATTATTGTGGGGGTCTGCCAGTCAGAGGACTTGAATGAGATACTGCTAGACCAAATTTTCAAAGAGGGGGGAAACAGTGGTGATGGTTGACTTCAAGGCCCATTCCGCACAAACTTAAAAGTGGCTACTTGGTTGCCGTTTCTGAAATCACTACTTAAAGTAGCAAAAATGGTAAGTTACGCACAGCTGCAGTTTTTGCGGAATTTGTCACTTTCACTTTGCGGTATTTTCGTAACCCACAGGTTTCCGGTCTCGGTCTTCTCGCCACGAAGGAGGTCCCTTTTTAGCACTTCTGGCTTCCCGTGGCCGTCAATCAAACAGCCGGGACACCTTTGACCTCCACCCACAAGCCGCAATCGGGGGGGGGAGGGTTCCCTTTAAAAAAAAAAACCCGGAAAACATGTAGCAACGAACCACCATCATTGGTGCATTGGACAGGGTTTACAATGTTTCCTATGAAAAAATGTTTCATAGTACACGCTCACAGTACATGCCCACAGATTACCTGCCTATGAGTACCTAGGCAAACACGTGGTCGGCCTCACTCTTTGTTCTCCTAGCCTTGTGGCCACCGCACAACTAAACGTAGCAATGGAGAGGATTATTCTTGTGTTGCTGGCTCAGATGCTAGCAATAGCCCAGCGTGTCCGTGCCGCCGTGTCACGGATGAGGTCTACTTTTTGGGATTCCAGACTACGTGTAGACAAAAGGAGGGCCATCACTAGAAGCAAATTTCTTAGGGCACGCGTGGTGGCTGGGAAACGCTGGCAAGCTCTATCAGAGGTCTGGTTCCCCAGACAGTTCTGGGTGGACGAAAGATTCACTGACTGGTGGGAAGATTTTGTGATGTCTCGCTGGGATGATGACCACTGGATTGAATGCTGGCAGGGGCTCATGGGAATTGTAGTTCATGGACATCTGGAGGGCCACAGTTTGACTCCCTCTGCTCTTGGGCATAGCAGCAGCAAGAAAGATGCACGTGGAGCCTCTGGATGGAAAGACAGCATTTCCTCATGGAGGAATGAAGGAAGAAGTCTACCTGGAACAACCACCTGGATTTGAAAGGCACAGAGACAGGTTAGTGCTTCTGGCTCCCCGTGGCCGTCTGGGATGATGACCACAGGATTGCAAACTTCAGAATGTCAAGGGGAACGTTTGTTGAAATTGTGGAAGCTCTCCATGGCCGCATGGAGAGGCAAGTAACTGGCATGCGGTGCCCTATTCCGGTGGGGAAAAGGGTGGCAGCCGCCTTGTGGTACTTGTCCACCCCACAGTACTTCCGGACAGTTGCCCAGCAATTCGGATTAGGAGTCTCCACGGTCAGCGAGATCCTGCTGGAGTTCTGCTTCGCCATGGAGGCAGAATTGTACAGCAAAGTGGTGTGCCTCGGAGACCGGCTTGGAGCGGTGGGTGTCCTTATATCCCCTTTGCCCTTTAATTTTTTTTTTACTTTTGACAGGTGAGCAACGAATACTCGATGCGCCCCACGTTAACTTTGATCCCTATTCTTTTCTTTTTCTTTCCTTAGAGTATGGACGGATTCGCCCGGCTGGGGTTCCCACATTGTTTCACCGTGGTCGATGGTACCCACATCCTGATCCGAGCACCTGAGGGAAGCATAAAGGAGTATAGGAACAGGAAGGACTTTTGTCCTGTTCTCCTTCAAGAACCATGGACTTCTCCGGACGGTTTATAGATTTTGAGGTGGGGTGGAGTGGGAGGAGGCATGATGCCCTTGTGTTCCGTGAATTAAATCTCAGGGCAACCATGGATGAAGGGGTCTTTGTCCCTGGCAACCCCACCGCCACCATAGAGTGTTCCGGCTTGGTGCTCGGAGATGGAGCCTACCCCATACATCACTGGCTCATGACTCCCTATAAGCGGCCAAGGACAAATGTGCAGAGCTACTACAACCTCAGGCACTCCTGGGCAAGGAATGTTGTGGAGCGTGCCTTTGGCCGTTTGAAGGCTCGGTTCTGTTGCTTGATGTCCAGAATGCATGTGCATATAGACAATGTGACACCATTGATCATCGCATGTGTCATCTTGCACAACATCTGCGAGGACAAGGGACATCACATCCCCTTCTCCGAGGCTGAACCAGACCCTGTAGTCCTTGAGGATGCAGCAGCCATCCCTCAAGCCAGGAAAAAAAGGATCTATGCGGAGGGGTGCAAGGTTCGGGACGCTATAGCCAGTTACCTTTACAGAAATAGGAGACGGTTTTGATTGTGATGCTAATATGTGTTCCTAATGCAGGTATATGGCTTATGATGTGTTTTGCATCCATTTGCTGGGCAGGCAGTGGTGGCATACCTCAGAGGGGAACTCATTGCTGAACGTCACCACAAGGAGGAGGATACAAGTAGGTTCAGCACACCCACTACCCCCCCCCCGCCACACTGCACACTGTGGCTAAGTTCCCTACAAATGATCCTAAAGTCTAAAAACTGTCTGTGGCATTAATGTTTCTTTGTTTTTCCTCCCCCCACAGTGAAAAAGAAGGAAGAGGAGAGACAGGAAGAGGAGAAGTGGAAGAAGAGGGCTCGGGGGACAATGTCCCAGCTTGGCCGCCAGCTGAGGGAGATCAAGGAGGGGGGAGAAAAAAGTCCCTCAGAGTCAAAGCCAGGAAAAATGAGGGCAAAAAATGTAAGGGGAAACGGGGATGGGTACCCAAAACAAAGAAGGTGGTGCTGGAGAGGGGACTAGTGGCAGAGTTATGGTTTTTGTTGGGGAGGGGGTGGGGGGGCTCCAAGTTAAATTCCCTGTGTTCCACTGTTTGTCTTCTATTATATAAAAATAAAGAGTTTGTTATACTGTTTTAAAAAAGGCTCCGGTGTGACTCCTTAAACTCACACCCCTTTCACCCCACACCCACACAACACAACAGTTTAAACACATTCACCAAAAAGGCCACTTTTGGCCTGCCTAATTCTACAGTAAGGTACACTGAGACATAAGCAAAAATATAAACTTTATTTGTTAAACAAAACCCAACAGATAACACATTCAAAAACGGAATTTATTTAAGCTAAGAGGGAGAGTACTTGTCCACTGGGCGAACTTTCCTCTTCCCCAGAATTGTCCTCCTACGCGTCTGGGTACCAGCGTCCTGAGAGGGGGTTGGTGGAGTAGGTGGGGGGGGGAGGTCATGGTGACGTTGATTTGTGGAGGGTTTGCGCTCTCCCGGTCCTCTCTTGCCTCCATGACCACAACCGCCCTCTCTACTAGTTGCCTGATGAGGCGCATTTCCTGCATGCCTTCACGGAGGGTTTTGTTTGTCTTGCGGAAGACTTCCCTCATGCGCCTTCCCTCATGGAGCTCGAGATCCATCATGGATTGCTCGAAAGTGGCAGAACGGTGCATGTCCTGCTCGCACTGCTCCAGTAGGCGCTGGCCAACATTCTTCAGATGGGGGACACACCTCTGCCTCGTGCGCTCCCTCTGCAGCCTCTCCTCCACTGGCAGTGCCCCTCTAGGGACATCCGGGGGGGGGGGACTGGCAGGAGCCAGGGGGGCTTCCTCCTCCTCTGAAAGAACCTCTTTGGGGAAAAACAGAATTTGAACCATTAGTGTCAATAATAATACTCCCCAAAAGTCCTAGTGAACACATGGTTAGTGGTTTTTTCCTATTAGTTACAACAATACTCCCAAAAAGGCCTAGTGAGCACATGGTTACAGGTTTGTATCATTGTCCTGCTGTTAAGGCTAGACAAGAACAGTTCTCAGTCATGCATGCTCACCCTCTTGAATCTCTTGGAGCCTGCGATGGGCAGGAGGTCCATGCACCCTACGCTCTTTCTGTGTGCCTGGTATGAAATCTGTAAAAACAAAAAGAGAAATGGTTTTAGAAACAAAGGGTAGTACAGTTAGCTTCCACACTCACCACCAGCAACATAGAGGTACCTTCTTTTTCCTCACAGAGAAACAGCCTCCTGCACAAACAGCAAAGCAGAAAGCAGTTTACACAGACCCCCCCCATTGTTCTCAGAAATACTAACCAAGGTTAGTGGATGCTCCCGAATTGCTATCGAGGTCACCAATAGCTGTGGATTCTCAGGGCTCTGTGGCTGGAAGCTGAGTTTCTGTGGACAACAGCAGACAATAGTGAAAAAGGAGCAAGCACACAACCCACACCAGACAGCATGCTATCAAAGTAGTACCCAGAAGAAGTACCGCAGGCCTATAGGTGAGGCATGCTATACATCTTCCGGGTTATTTACACCAGTGGTCCCCAACCCGCGGGCCGCTGCCCAGTGCCGGGCCGCAGCCCAGTGCCGGGCCGTGGCTCCCTCTCCCAGCCCCCCCCGCAGTAAAAAGCTTCCCAGGCCGCAAGCTTGCGGCCCGGGAAGCTTCTTACTGCGGGAGGGGAGGAGAGGGAATCAGGGCCGCGCCCTTTTCGGAGGCTGAATCCACTTTTTGGGATTTCCCTAGAAGCGCTTCAACAAATCACTTTTAGCGGGACTGTTTCAGGAGTGTGGCAGATTGTGTATGACGTCGTGCATAACTGCATATTAGTAGCGATTACAATTTGCAACCCTTCTGCTACATTAAACTTGTGCAGAATGGACCCAATATCTGTTGGAAGACCAAGTCTGCTAAAAAAACAAACTCCATTAAATTCTTAATTTGTCTCGCCGACAGCTTAATTTCCCAGAAAGTAGAGAGGGGAGCCAGGGGCTCTGCTATTTTAGACTTGATTCTCATCAGTAGGGAAGAACTGGTAGATGAGGTGATCTTGATAGGCTCGAGAAGTGGGCTAAACTGAATAAAATGAAGTTCAATAGGGACAAATGGAAAGTTCTGCATTTAGGGAGGAAAAACCAAATACACCAAGATAGGATGGGGGAGACTTGTCTTGGCAGTAGCATGTGCGAAAAGGACCTAGGAGTCTTAGTAGACCATACATTAAACATGAGTGTGACTTGGTGGCTTAAAAGGCAAATGAGATTTTGGGCTGTATCAAACCGAGTATCGTGTCCAGATCACGGGAGGTGATGGTACCGTTTTACTCTGCTCTGGTTCGGCCTCACTTGGAGTACTGTGTTCAGTTTTGGTCACCCCAGTTGAAGAGTGATGTTGACAAACTGGAACGTGTCCAAAGATGGTGAGGGGTCTGGACACCAAGACGTATGAAGAAAGGTTGGGGGAGCTTGGTCTGTTTAGCCTGGAGAGGAGATGACTGAGAGGGGATCTGATAACCATCTTCAAGTATTTAAAAGGGTGCCGTATGGAGGATGGAGCTGAATTGTTCTCTCTTGCCCCAGAGGAACAGACCAGAACAAATGGGAAGAAATTAATTCAAAAGAAATTCCATCTAAACATCCGGAAGAAGTTCCTGACAGTTAGAGCGGGTCTCAGTGGAACAGGCTTACTTGGGAGGTGGTGGGTTCTCCATCTCTGGAAATTTTCAGACAGAGAGGCTGATTCTGTGAAGGCAAAAGGGTGGCAGGTTATAGCAGATGAGCAATTGGGATGTGAGTGTCTGCATAGTGCAGGGGGTTGGACTAGATGACCCATGAGTTCCCTTCCAACTCTATTATTCTATGACTAGGGTTAAAGCCCGTTTATAATAAATGGGCTTTGCAAGTCCCCCCCTGACCCCCCCCCACAGCTGGAGCTGTTCCTGGGAGGCTGGCAAGCATTGATGCTGGCTTTTCGAGGCAGTGTCTGCATTTGCCAGGCCCCCGGGAATGGCTGGCTCTCCCCCCCTGCAGCTCAGTCCCCCGCTCCGGAAAGCCTCCGCAGGCTTTCCCCGCCATTCGCCAGGCTTACCCATGCGTCCAGCAGGGTGTGGGTGGGTTGGGAGGTGTACGATTGGCTCCTTGGTCCTGGACTGACAATTGGAGGGGCTCAGTCCGGGGCCAAGTGCCAATGGGCTCTGTTCCCCATCCTGGACTCTGCCCACCCCCTTGCCCTTAGCCTTTTATTAATACTCTGTGGTTACAGATTCTATGATTCTAACTGCATTCCACATTGGTCAGACCTGAAGTACTATGTGTAGTTCTGGAGGCCTCACTTCAAAAAGGACATGAACAAAATGGAGAGGGATCAGAGGAGAGTGAGGAGGATGATCCAGGGCCTGATGACCAAGCCCTATGGGGAAAGGCTGAGGGACTCAGGAATGTTCGGCCTGGAGAAGAGGAGCCTGAGAGGGGACAGGATTGTCTGTAAACCTTTGAAACATTGTCCTTTGGAGGAGGGCAGGGAAAGGTTCCTGTTGGCAGCAGAGGAGAGGACCCACAATAATGGATTTAAACTCAGAGTAGAATGATATCGGCTAGGTACCGGGAGGGGGGGATCACAGTCATAGACAATGTTTATTCCATTGTCAATCCTGTTGAATTCAGATCCCTTTGAACTCGGATCTTCCTCTTCCCCCCCTCCCCATTGAAACAGGATAATGTTCTGCACGTGGTTAGGGTAATTCAGAAGGTGGGGGGAAGCCAAGCCTCTTTCTTTCTTTTCTTGAAGGGGGGGGGAGAGGAGCCAGGCAGGGAGCCTCTTTCTTTTCTTGGAGGAGTGGGGGAGAGGATCGAAAAAGGCAGAGGAGGGAGGAAAAATCCAGGACCGACAGAAGTTGAGAGAAATTAGGGGCTTCTCCTTTAAGGCAAGCGTGTCACATGACCAGAGGTTCTCTACCACGGAGCTTTCTTTCCCAATCTGGATATTGAGGATTAAAAGCACTCTAAAGGTAAAGATAAAGGTATCCCCTGTGCAAGCACCGAGTCATGTCTGACCCTTGGGGTGACGCCCTCTAGCGTTTTCTTGGCAGACTCAATACGGGGTGGTTTGCCAGTGCCTTCCCCAGTCATTACCGCTTACCCCCCAGCAAGCTGGGTCCTCATTTTACCCACCTCGGAAGGATGGAAGGCTGAGTCAACCTTGAGCCGGCTGCTGGGATCGAACTCCCAGCCTCATGGGCAAAGCTTTCAGACGGCTGCCTTACCACTCTGCGCCACAAGAGGCTCTTTAAAAGCACTCTAAGATATCGCAAAATAAAGGTAGGGTCACTCCGGATCAATCCTTCTTGCTGCAGAAAGAAAATTTAAATCGCCCCAAATCCAAACGGAAATCGCATTCTGTGTAGACGGGAGGGAATGAATCGATCTGGGGTTGGAATAAAAGCTCCGTGCAGTTTACACTTAGTTCAGCAGTGGAATGGGCTGCCCAAGGAGGTTGGGAGCTCCTCCTCACTGGGAGTCTTCAAGCAGCAGCTGGACAGATATTTTTCCTAGATGCTTGAGGCTGATCCTGCATCGAGCAGGAGGTTGGACTAGATGGCCTGGATGGCCCCTTCCCACTCTGGGATTCTATTATGTTGTTTTAAACTTCATGGCCAATCTACTTTTTAAATTAATTGTCCCCTTTCTAACTCCCTTTCTGTTGTCTCATGTCTCGGACTGGGAAGCCAAGCAAAGAGGGACCTGATCTGTGAAGTAAGAATCCACCCAGAAATGCTTCTTTTCTGCTCATTCTGGTGAAAATAGCTGAAGAGTTCTGAAATTGCACCTCAAAAAAGGAGAAAAGGAGGAAGCTTCTCAACTTCAGATCAAGCTCTGAAGGAAAAAAGCAGGACAGGGAACGTGAGGTGAAGTTCTGCAGAAAGGTTTTTGGTAAGAGGAGGCAACTTCTCCATCCTCTGAGGAGAATCTGGAAGTTATTTTCCTCCTGCCTGCGGAAGGAGCATCAGCAGGAGGCTGGACTCAGCAGCCAACAGATGGCCCTTGTGGATCATTTTTTGGGAGCACACAGCGTCCCAACAGGGTGAGATCACTCGCTTCCTTGTATTTTCCTTGGAAAAGGAACCTGCAGTGTTCTTTGGCTGGGTCAGGGATCTTGAAATCTTCTCCTAAGCCACAGCTGTAAGGCAGAGCCTGAGACGGACAGAAACAGAAGGAGTAAGCAGAGAGCCAGCTTAGTGTAGCGGTTAAGAGCTGCAATCTCTGATCTGGCAAGCCAAGTTTGATTCCCCGCTTCTCCTCCACATGCTAGGAAGAAGCATGATCTAGGAGGAAGGGGGCAGAAGCACATCTCCCCAGCTTGACCAGGGTGCCAGCCTGGACAGTGTGAAACTTAAGATCTCGCCTGTGGCCAGGAATCTGGGGGTGACCTCTGACGCTTCCGTCTCAAGTTTGGTGTAGTGGTTAGGAGTGTGGACTTCTAATCTGGCGAGCCGGGTTCGATTCTGTGCTCCCCCACATGCAGCCGGCTGGGTGACCTTGGGCTCGCCATGGCAGTGATAAAACTGTTCTGACCGAGCAGTGATATCAGGGGTCTCTCAGTCTCACCCACCTCACAGGGTGTCTGTGGTGAGGAGAGGAAAGGGAAGGCGATTGTAAGCTGTTCTGAGATTTCTTTGGGTAGAGAAAAGCGGCATATAAAAACCAAATCTTCTTCTTCTTCTTCTTCTTCTTCTTCTTCTTCTTCTTCTTCTTCTTCTTCTTCTTCTTCTTCAGCCTTCCTTTGTACTTGACCCGGAAATTACAGCTGGTTCAGAACACAACTGCTAGTGTCCTCACAGGAACATCTTTGAGGGCTCATATTCAGTCAGTTCGGAGGCTGCCATGGTGTACCAGATAAAGTTCAAGGTTCTCATATTGACCTTCAAGGTCATCCGCAGTCTGGGCCCCATATATCTGAGGCATGTGGCCTATTGCCTTATTGTTTGTTTGTTTAGATTTTTATCCTGCCCTTCCCTACGGCTCTGGGCAGTTTACAGAAAACATTTCAGAACATTTGTGCCCCCCACAGGGCTCTTCACTCTATAGGTGCAAATCTGTGGGGATCCCTGGCCCACGAGAAGTGCAGCTGGCCTTGACCAGGGCCAGGGCCTTTTTGGTCCTGGCCGCAACCTGGTGGAATAAACTCCTGAAAGAGTTGAGGGCCCTGTTGGAGCTTGGAGATGCGAGACAGAGGTCTTCCAGGCCAGAGTTGAAAAGAGCCGTGGCCCCCTCCTTGGCATAGCCAGTCCACTACACTAATCCTTTATTAACATTTTCCCCTAGGCACAACTCGGGAATCTCAGCAAGATGATGCGAAGGGAAAGAGGCTGAAAATTTTAGTTATTTTTGCTACTGGGGGGATTGTAAGGGTGGATTTTTAACTAGGGTTTTATTTTGAGGTTTTATCCTATAACCCACCACAAGCCAGGCAGCCTGGGAGTGGTGAGAAACAAATCCTATTACTATTACTATTACTATTATTATTATTATCATTGTAATCAACAACAATAATAGTTAGAGCTGTTCTTGCTGAGTAGTTCTGTCAGAACTTTCTCAGCCCTACCTACCTCATGGTTTGACACCAAAATGAGCATTCCACAAAAATGTCATTAAAGATCTGCTATTGCAGAAAATGGCAGCCACAGGAAAAATGGCAGCAATGGTTTTTTTTAATGACTGCTGATTTTCATCAAACTTTGCATGAGTCAGATTTATACAATCTCCCACATTTCTGCTCCAAAGAAAATCTAAATTTTAGATTCCAGGAGCAATAGATGGGAGAGGGACAAGAGTTTGGAAGGGAACGCCAGATTTTCAGCACAACCTAGAATCATAGAATCATAGAGTTGGAAGGGACCTCATGGGTCATCTAGTCCAACCCCCTGCACTATGCAAGACACTCATAACCATTTCTCTCATCTACTGTAACCTACTTTCAGATGTTGTAAAACAAAATTCCTATGAAAGAGTAAGGATACTTGGATGTACAGTTGTTGGCTGCTTCTGTCAACAGAATAGCTCTGATATTACCAGACTTGTGAAGACCCAGGAAAGAAACAGAAATTCTGGAGGAAAAGAACCTTGACTTCTCCAACAAATTAGATTTGGAGAATTCTGAAAAATTCCTGTGAAATATTTCCCCTCTTTTTGGGATCAGTGAAATACTTCTTTCAGGCAAGGTTTTCGGACAGCACTCCTGGGAGTGAGCCCCATTAAATAAAATGGGACTTCTGAGTAGATCTCCATGGGATTATTTCCATTATTCACTCAGAATACATGGCATGGAAAGCTGTAAAACAGGTTACAGCATTCAATAATGATGATCCCTATGTGTATTGTAGACTAGGGTCACTGACCTTTTTGAGCCTGTGGGAACCTCTGGAATTTTGACACAGCACGCTGGGTGCAGCGACAAAATGGCTGCTGCAGGAAGTTGAGCAGGCCACAAAATGACAGCCACAGGAGGTGGAGCAGACCACAAAATGGCCACCGCAGGAGGTAGAGCAGATCACAAAATGATGATCACAGGAGGTGGAGCAGGACACAAAATGGCTGCCACTGGAGGTAATGCAGGCCACAAAATGGCTGCACTATGCTGCACTATGCTGGCAGCTGCTGCCAGGAGTGGCTTAAGAATTTGTGAGGCCTTAGCAGAGTACAATTGCGATGGGAATAGTGGACCCCTCATTGTGGTAAGGGGTATCAGTCTGAGTGTCCCTAAAGAGCAAAAAGAGAGGAGGAGAGAGGCTACAGTCTAGATCCATGGGATCAGGGGCCCCTGGAAGCACAAGGTCTGTAGCACATGCACCGGCCCTGGCTACTGTCGAAACAATGTTTTGATTTTAATTTGTACAGCCAATCAGATCTCAAGTGGCCAATCAGAAGTCTTGCTGGGCAAAAATCCCGCCTGGTCCCATGTGTTTTCTAAAATCACTTGGCGAGTGACAGGAAAGTTGTTGAATGGCACCATGGCGCCCATAGGCAGCACACTGGAGCTAGGGTTGTGCGCTTTGGCTTGGTTCTTCTGCCTTGGTGATCGCTGAAGCCTGAAGTTGTAGAGATTGGGTTACGTAAGTGTTATTGTTATTATTATTATTATTATTATTATTAGATTTATATCCTGCCACTCCCTTGCGGCTCGTGGCGGGTTAGCAAACCACGCTACGTAGGTGTTGGCAAACCACACCCCCATGATCTGCCTTTGCCTCTAGCCCTCCCTAGACTACACCTGTGCACCAAACTTCTTCCAATCACCTCACTGTACTGGCTAACGAGGAGATATAAAATAAAGAAGTGCCTTCTGATCTTCAGGCTTCTTTCACTCCCGCCTTGTGTCGTTCATCATACCGCCTCCCGAGAAGTGGTGACCCTCATCGACATGATTCGTTGACCCATTGCTTACTACGACCAGAGGAAAAAAGATCATAGTGCACATTCAGCCAAGGCTCCCTAGTAGGTAAGTATGGAAGATTCACTGTCGAGCGAACAAATAAAGCATGCTTATAAATTACAACAGGCGGTAGAGCAATGTGCAAGGGAGGTAGTCTCCGTGAAAGACCTCAATGAATTATTGAAGGAGATTGATTGTCAGTGTCCGTGGTATCCCATACAGGGAACCATTAAGTTAGAGGATTGGGGAAAAATAGGGAAAGAGCTCAGAGCTGAACCTCGAGCTCCAATGTCAATCTTGTTAACGTGGCAGAAAGTTAACAGGGCTCTTAGTATCATGGATGGGGGCCGTGATAACTTATTGTTGAAAGAAGCACCCCCACCCTATCCAGCCATCCTCCCAGTGGTCACAGTTTCGGCCGCTCCCCATGCTCCGCGCCCCTTAAGGGACAGGGGCAGATCGCAGGCAGATGGAAACGTTCCTATACAGCGGGCTCCACTGCCGTACTCAGTGCTAAAGGAACCGAATAAGGCAACTAAAGAGAACAGGCTGCAATCTACATATTTTCAAGGAATGATAGAGGGAATAGCCAATGGCTACAGTATGTTACCTAGAGATTGGAAAGATATGATGAGAATGATATTAAGTCCAGCACAATTTGTTATTTGGGACAATGAATATAAGTCAGCAGCTCTTTTGGGGACAACAGCTAATATCACAGCAGATCAGATTTATGGTTTTGGAGATTTTAACACCCTTGAGAATCAAGCACAACTTCTTGATGAGCATTTAGCAGCAGTGGCTCTTTGTATAAAAAGGGCTTTAAAAAGAGTGCCAGGAATAGGCACGCCATTAAAATCTTTTGTTGTTATGAAACAGGGAAACTCTGAGGGGCTTTCCGCATTCGTCCAAAATAGCACAATGGTTACTAATTGAAATCACTACAGTTTTGCCGTTATGCACAACGTCGTTGACAATCTGCAATACTCTTGAAACCGATCCGCAAAAAACGCTTCGTTGTAGCGCTTTCAGGGAAATCCAAAAAAGTGGATTCACCCTCCGGAAAGCGCTACACTCCTGCAACCAATCTGCAACACTAGCGGGAAAGTTCTGTGCGTTACCATTGTTGCGGTTTCTGCAAAGTCCCTCCCCCTGGCTCTCTCCTCTGATCTTCCGGCGAGCGGAGATCAACGCACCGGCAAGCCTTTGTTTACCCAGTGAGGCTTCCCTGGCTGCAGTCCCTCTGTTTAAAGTCACCAAGCACAAGCCCGTTTGCTGGTTTATTTTCACTTTATTTTCACTTTATTTTCACACTGTTTTCGGCCGAAAATTGTGCCCGTGAGGGGGGGGGTTTCACTCGGGGGGAGCGTGGCAACGATGAAACGGCAGCTCAAACATCACCTGCTAGCTGGATGGGTCTCTCCGTATCAACGCATATTCGTTGCAACGTGTGTGTGTGTGTTTTTTTTAACAAACCTTCCTTAAAGGGAAAGGGGCTGTTTGGGAGCATGATAACGGCCGCCCATTGACTGCTTGACGGCCAGGGGCAGGACACAGCTCAGCAATAGCGCTTCCTTTCTAGCGATTTTTGCCGAGACCGGAACCCTGTGGGAAACGATAGAAATGCAACTGGATTCCACTACAAAGGCAGGTATGCATAACGACGAATTCCACTATTTAAAATGGCGATTTTTTGTTCAGCAAACAATTTGCTACATGGATCCTGGTGCGGAATGGCCCTGAATCTTACACTGAATTTATAGATTGTTTAAAAGGTGCAATCTATAAGCAATTGGACAATCCAGAAGCGCAGGCAGAACTGTTGTTAAAATTGGGCTTTGAGAATGCTAACACGGAATGTCAGCAAAGTCTTAGCAGACTTCCATTTGGATGAAAGCAATCCATTTTATTTTGCACGTGAATTTTTTAAGTGACTCTCCATTATAAGTACATCTATTTTTGTATTTTAATTTTTTAATTTGGCTGCAATTGATGGAGCTTCCAGCTGCAGCAGCAGGAGTGTTGTTTAACAATTTGGAATCAGACTTTCTCTTTTTAGCTCCTATGCTAGGAACTCAGAAATCTAAACAGCCTGGTGAGTTATGTTTTGTTTTCTGACCTATCACCCGTTAATCTATATAATTAAAAGGATTTCCACAGCACAGGAATGATCTTTTGTTTCAGGCCCAGGAATAGTTTTTTTTGTTTGTTTCCTAACCCCCACCTCAAGGAGGAGAGGGGGGAGATTTTGTTTTAAAACTTTTTGGTTGGCAGCTTGGAAGTGAGCTCACTGAAAAACTGCTATGCCTTAATAAAGCTTTATCAGTTAGAGTTGTCTAGCTGTGTAATATTTGTAGGTTGGGAAAATGCCTGGCTGGAGAGATATGTCTATTTGTTTTGGTAGTAAAAAATTTTCTTTTATGTTTGTGTTGTTTTAAGACAAACTCTAAAACACAAGGCATAGATCCTCTTTGGGAAATGTGTCCACAGTTTTTTTTTTCTGTTATATTATCAGCCTTTTTTACGTGTAATTAGCAGATAGAATATTTTCTTTTTGTCAGTTTTCTTTGGTTTGTCTGTTTAAAGGTGAATTGACAAATTTTGTTTTTTGATTCAGGCATCTCAGCCTAATTTATATCAGCTAGCCCCCACTCCTTCACAAGTCAATTGTTTTGTTTTATCACTAGAATGCATGGAAACCAGATCAAAGTAAGTATAACTTTCTTTTTAACTCTCCTTGCGTTTTTTTTTTTCTCTTGGAGCTTCTGCTCTAGCCACTCCCCATCAACAAGAAATACAAGCTGCCAATCTTGGAGTCCCCCTCCTTCTTTCTTTGAATTTATTTTGTCAAATGTTTGAGCACTATGAAAGCTCTAAGCCTCCAGGTTTCCTTCCAAATGTGTTTGTTCTATCCTGTTTCTAACGTTTTCAGATGTCATTTTCTTTGAAAAGGGTTATTACTGATGTCCCAGTAGACGGCCTAATGGTGTTTACCGATGGATCTCCCTCACAAGGAGTCTTAACCTGGCAACAACCAGATGGTATATGGTACAGTAAGTTTACAGGTTTGCAAAAATCAGCTCAGCGGTCGGAGTTGGCAGCAGCTGTCTTGGCCCTGGACCTTTTTGAGTCTCACCCATTTAATTTGATTTCTGGTAGTTTGTATCTTTGTAATCTTTTATCTGCAATTGAATATTCATATTTGTCTCCAGCATGTGATGAACAACTATTAAGTTTGTTTTTAGCTGTACAAAAATCACTGTAACAGTGAACAGCTCCATTGTATGTAGCTCATGTGAGGAGCCATCAGCCTTTTCCTGGTTTTCTCACTGAAGGAAATGCTTGAGCTGATTCTCTTGTTTCATTTGTTGTTCAGTCTCCAATTGAGAGCCATGCTTTTCATCACCAAAATGCTAAAGCTCTGGCCGAAGAATTTCACTTGCCATTGGCAGATGCTCAAGCTATTGTCAGACAATGTCCACAATGTGCCCATCAAGCCTCCTACCCTGCCACTGGGGTAAATCCCCGTGGTTTTGGAGCCAATCAAATCTGGCAAATGGATGTGACTCACTTTTCGCCCTTTTCTCCCTGGAAATATCTTCATGTCACAATTGACACCTATTCTGGATACATTTTTGCCACATTACAGAAAGGGGAAAAAGAAAAACATGTTTGAGCACCCTGTTAAGGTCTTTTTCTGTTATGGGAGTCCCCACCACTTTGAAAACAGACAATGGTCCCGCTTATTGTTCCACAGCATTTGCTCAATTTTGTAGTCAATGGAACATTCAACATGTTTTTGGAATACCTTATAATTCCACTGGACAAGCCATTGTTGAACGTGCAAATGGCACCTTAAAGCGAATGCTTGAAAAATTAAAACACAAAGGGGGAGTGGGTATCTCCCTTGGATAAGGAATCCCTGCTCTCATCTGCTTTATTTACTATTAATCATCTCAACCTTATTTCTTTTAATTCTCAATTTTTAACCAGGTCTCAGCGTCACTTTCAGGTAGACACACCCCTTCCTCGGGCGCAAGTCCATTACCGTCGTTTACCTGATCCACAGTCCCTTTGATCACCTGGGGCCGAGGCTACGCTGTTGCTGCTCTTCCCTCTGGTGCATTGTGGGTTCCTGCTCGTTGTGTTCGTCCAGCGCTTGATGGCGTGGCACCAGGGCCTCAACAACCCAATCCCAAACTTCAACATTCACCTTCACGAGACCAAGCCAATGGCTCAGCGCAAGAGGGGAAGGGATAAATCTAATCCTCCAGTGACATGGGGGGCACTGAAAGGGCTGTCCAATCCAGCTCAGCAGCAGTAGCAGGCTCAAGGCCTACCTGAAACTCCTGAGAATTTTTTAGCTGCTGTAATAACTGCTTTACACTTTAACTCTGTCCTGATCATTATGTGTTGCTTATTCTGTCTGCCCATTGGGTGGTTCATGACATATCAGCACCTAATACATGGGTGCGCCATGCTGTGTATATGTTTGCTTTTCATGGGAAGAATGTATCTTTGATTTATGAACCTCCTCTTTTAGCAGCCTCTATGTCCTTCATTCCCACACCTTTTAATTCCCCAGAATTAATTTTAGCTGAATTGTAGAATGTAGATAAATCTAAGTTGTTTGCTGGTATAGTCTAGCCCTCCTTAGACTATACCTGTGCACCAAACTTCTTCCAATCACCTCACAGTTTTCTTAGATTGGCCATATGTGGCACAGCAGCTAGAAATTCCAATCCCGTTAGAACACAGGGGCTTGCAAGTGTTTTTCTTTGTCCGTACTGGCTAACGAGGAGATATGAAATAAAGAAGTGCCTTCTGATCTCCAGGCTTCTTTCACCAGATTCCTGCCTTGTGTCGTTCATCATACCGCCTCCCGAGATGAAGTGGTGGGTAGGAGGCCAGCGGTGCAGAGGGGAGGGGTGGTGACATCAGTGATCGCCAAGGCAGCTGAACCGAGCCGAAGTGCACACCCGTACTGGACCTCTGTTGTAGGCACATGCAACATATTTTCCAGGATATATATTATTATTGTTTGTTGAAGGCTTATGGTGATCTCAAAGCAAGAGCTGTTCAGAGGCCTGCCTCCGTGTCACAACCCTGCTCTTCCCCGGCAGTCTCCCATCCAAATACTCAGCTGGGCCAAGACTGAGACCTGACAAGATCAGGATAACCTGAGCGAGCAAGTCTGATAACAGCGTGTTATATGTTGGATGGTAGCATTGGGATTTTGGCTTAATACAGCACACATTGCCAAGTCATAGACGCATGATCTTGAGTGCAGTAAATAAATTTCCCAAGATGTATATTGCAAAAAAAAGGTAAATCCTCTGGATTTTCAAAGGTGCTAGGTGTTCTACTGCAGATCAACACAGGTGCCATCTGAAATCAACATCTGGAATGGGGTACCATGATCCGAGTTAGTGCTAACAGAAAGCTGATGCTTTGAGGTTCTTTGTCAGATCTCCCCAAACCCCGCCCCCCAGTCCCATAGGCATATAGCACACTTTTCCAATGTAGTTTGTAAGGGCAGAAGAGCTGAGCTAGAACTCAGGGTTACAATCCAGTCCTATTGCCTGCCAATCTGACTTGCCTGCAAAAACATCGGGCCTCAAAGAGGGGAAAGTGGCCTCAATCTGGGCTGGGCCTCTTTTGTCCTGGGGAAATGCTCTGCTAATTGAGACCAGGGTCCTGAGGGATCTCAGTCGGTTCTGCACAGCCTGTAAGAGAGAGCTCTTGCGCCAGGCCTATGGTGGAGTCCCGGAATACAACTTCCAATAACATGAAATCGTCTGGCCTTCCGGGGGAAGCATCTGATAGAATATAAAGAACTGATCCATCCCCCAAAGAAAGAAACCCTCAAAAGTTATATCAACTGTTTTTAATTTAATGCATCAAGCGTTTTAAATTAGGGTTTCAATGAAACCCTGGGGTTTCTTGACAGCCCTGGAAGGGTTTTCCGAACAGGTGGAATTAGTTAATTTTTAATGTATTTTTAAAATTTAGTTAAACATTTATTGGGTGATATAGAATCATTCATAGAGTTGGAATGGGCCACACAGGCCATCTAGTCCAACCCCCTGCTCAACACAGGATCAGCCCTAAGCATCCTAAAGCATCCAAGAAAAGTGTGCATCCAACCTTTGCTTGAAGACTGCCAGTGAGGGGGAGTTCACCACCTTCTTAGGCAGCCTAATTTTTTCCTGATATCTAGCCTATATCGTTGTACTTGAAGTTTAAACCCATTACTGCATGTCCTCTCCTCTGCAGCCAACAGAAACAGCATCGTGCCCTCCTCCAAGTGACAACCTTTCAAATACTTAAAGAGGGCTATCATGTCCCCTCTCAACCTCCTTTTCTCCAGGCTGAACATTCCCAGGTCCCTCAACCTATCTTCATAGGGCTTGGTCCCTTGGCCCCAGATCATCTTCATCGCTCTCCTCTGTACCCTTTCAATTTTATCTACGTCCTTCTTGAAATGAGGCCTCCAGAACTGCACACAGTACTCCAGGTGTGGTCTGACCAGTGCCGTATACAATGGGACTATGACATCTTGTGATTTTGATCTGATGCCCCTGTTGATACAGCCCAAAATGGCATTCGCCTTTTTTACCGCTGCATCACACTGCCTGCTCATGTTTAGTTTACAAACCACAAGTACCCCAAGGTCTCGTTCACACACAGTGTTACCTAGAAGCGTATCCCCCATCCAGTAGGCATGTGTTTCATTTTTCTGACCCAGATGCAGAACTTCACACTTATCTTTATTAAATTGCATCATGTTCTCATTTGCCCATTTTTCCATTGTGTTCAGATCTCGTTGAACTCTGTCCCTATCTCCGGAGTATTTGCCAGTATGGCTGAACTTTTTGTGGATTCATCTACTATTTGATAAATGAAATTGTCAGCCAGGCAGGTCAAAAAGTTGCATGACTGAGGACGCTTCGCAGAGTTTGTTTCCCAGCACACATCTGGGAAATTGAAGTCACCCATGATGACAAGGTCTTGCCGCTTGGATATATTCTCAAGGTGCTCACAAAGTGCAGCATCCACGTCCTCTCGTTGGTCAAGCGGTCGGTAGCAGACACCAAAAACCACACTGTTTGTTTTCCCCTCACTTATTTTCACCCAGATGCTTTCCACTGTAGATATGCTCTTCTTCACTAGAATTTCCTGACAGGTAAGCCCTTTCCTCACATACAGTGCCACTCTTCCACCTCTTCGATCTATTCTGTTTTTTCTGAACAATTTTTATCCATCCACTATTACATTCCAGTCATGAGAATCATTCCACCAAGTTTCTGTGATGCCTACTAGATCATACTTTTCCATCAGCATGAGAAGTTCCAGCTCTTCCTTCTTATTGCCCATGCTTCGGGCGTTAGTATAAAGACATCTGAATCCTTTTACTTTTGGTTCCCTATGAGCTGACCTTCCTGGTTGGGCCGCCCCCGATTGGTCTTCTTCCTTACACTCCCTATGTTGATCGTCTCCTTCCCCTTGTGGCTTCAGTTTAAAGCTCTCCTGATGAATCTCCCCAGGTTCCTGCCAAACACATTCTTCCCCAGCTTCGATAAGTACAGTCCAATAGGTGCTAGTAGGCCTTCCTCAAGAAAGCCTATCCCATGGTCCCAGAAACAAAATCTCTCCTGCCGGCACCAACTACGCAGCCACTGATTCACCTCCATTATCTTCCTCTCCTGACGCATTCCTCTTCCCTTGACAGGCAAGATTGAAGAGAATACCACTTGTGCCCCCATTTGCTTGAGCTTCCTCCCTAGATCTTGATAGTCTTTTTTAATAGGAGCGATGGTATTCACGGACATATCATTGGTTCCCACGTGGACCATCACAAATGGGTAGCGATCTGTAGATTTGAGGAGTTTGGGCAGCCGTTCTGAAACATCTTTAATTTTCGCCCCTGGCAAGCAACACACCTCTCGGGTTAGGGGGTCGGGCCCAGCCACATGGCGATCCATTCCTCTTAGCAGGGAGTCTCCAATTACCAGTACTCTCCTTTTTCCCCCCTTCTCAACTGCATTTCCTTCTGTCCCCGTGGCCTCTTCCCTTTGTCTTGGACTTTGTTTTGGGACCTCTTCCCTCGTTGACCCTTGCACCTCCTCTGCAAGGGCCTGAAATTTATTCTGGAGCTCCAAAGGCCCCGAGAACCGTCTCGCTCTTCGCCGTTGAGTCTTTTTCGAACTGTCTGCAGAGGCCACCCTCCCCTCCCAAAAAAGCCAATGATAGGCCTGGAGGTGGCTAGGCACACCCAAAGCTCTGCTTCCCAACCACATTCTGCAACAAGGTGCCATTTCTTGGGCTTCTCAAAGCTTGAAGAATGTTTAGGAGGTTTCTTAACAAACAAACAAAAGTTGAGAAAGGGTATAATAGAAGACAAGGGCAAACCACCTCTGTGCGCCCTCTGGAACTCCCTGTGGATGGAACTGCTGTTAAGTCGGTCGTGACTTAGAATCAGGAAGCCATAGATTTGGAATGGGCCATCCAGGCCAACCCCCTACTCAATGCAGGATCAATCTAAACTAGCATCCGGGATAAGTACCTGTCCAGCCACTGCTTGATAACTGCTAGTGAAGGGAAGCTCACCACCTCCTGAGGCAGCCCATGCCATTGCTGAACTACTCTGTTACTACTACTACTCTGCAGCTACTACTGTGGAACGACTCTGACATGAAATTCCCCCCATGATATCTAGCCAGTACCATTAACCATGTAGTTTAAACTAGCGTTCCCCAACCTGTGGTCTGCGGACCACATGTGGTCCTTCGACTAATTGGAGGTGGGCCGCAAAGGATGCCTTCCCCCCCCCCCGGCCCTTTACTTCATCCCGCCCAGACCACTTTGGGTGTCATTGTCTCCCATCACTCCCAGATGGGACTATCTCGTTGCAGAGAAACAAGCTCAGGGTTCCCATTGATTTGTCATTGTCATGATTTAAAATTTCCATGAAAATAAAATGTTCCTTATGTTCATTGTTGTGGCGTGTCTGTATCTTATTTTGAAGGGATGTTTAAACATTACCATAGCAATCAGAGAGCGTTAGGGCAGTGGTTGAGAGTAGAGGAGTAAACTACCCCCCTCCACACCGGGCCTCAGTAAAATTGTCAAGCGTTGAGTGGTCCCCGGTGATAAAAAGGTTGGGGACCACTGGTTTAAACCATTCCTGCAGCTCCTCTCCTCTGTTGCCTACAGGAACCTTTCTCTGCCCTCCTCCAAGTGACAACCTTTCAAATCTTTCAAGAGAGCCATCCTGTCCCCTCAACCTCCTCTTCTGCAGGCTGAACATTCCCAAATCCCTCAGCCTACATAGAGCATCAGGGCAGGTTTGTTTCTGGTCAGAGCCCTCCCTGATCCTGACGTCTGCCCTGTTTCTGACCCCCTGAGACATGCTGCCAAGGCATCCGACAGCTCATGCCTTTTCTTCAGAAGCTCACTCCCCAATGCCAGCCAGTATTGAGAGCTCAGGATTGTGGGCGCGGGAGGGAGAACTGAGTCAGACAGAAGCCGGCCAGAACTCCAAAGTCCCATAGGCATGTGGAAAGCTGTGTTATTGTCATAAGGCTGACTTCTGGTAAAGGTTAGCATCCAGCAGAGCTATCCGGTGCCAAAATGTGTTTTTACAAAACCTTCAGATTTGGTCAGAGGATAAACACAGGGCGTGGGGGCAGCTGGCCACTGACCCCTACGTCCTCCATGCCGTAGCTTGCCCAGGCCAAGTTGATACCCGATTGCATTGCTGCTGGCTTTTCCATTTAATCCCCTTGCCCCATAGAATGCTCTGCTCCCCCCCCGGCCCCCCCGGTTCCTCAGCGTCTGAATCCGGTGTTTGAAGAAGGGATTGTCTTTTAATTGAAAGTGACATGAGCAGAGAAGGAAAGTATGTCTGATGTTTCCTGCCAGGCCCTTTTAACAGCTCTCCTGAGCGAGGGATTACGCCATGCGCTTTGCTGGGTGGTGGTCGGGGAGGCGGGTTCTGGTGGGAGCCAGCCAGGCCGTCTGCAAACCTCATTACAATGAGCCGTTTCGTAAGGGGGAAGCCAGGAACCAACCTCCAGCCTTTGCTGTGGTCAAAGGAAAACAGGCCGCTGGAAGAGAAAGAGGAGCAGTCCAAGGCGGCGGAGCAAAGGAATGTCAGAATGGAGCCCTGTCCACTGGTTTGCTGGCTTGCAAGACACCTTCCTGCCTACAATTGGTCGCCTGGACAATTTTGGTGTTGCAACCACCGCCGCTTTGCCATAGGTTCAAGTATGTTCTTTTGATACAGAACGCATGAAGCTGCCTTATCCCGAATTAGACCCTTCTTCCAGCAAGGTCAATGTTGTCTGCTCAGACTGTCAGTTGCTCTCCAGTTGAAGTCTCTCACATCACTTCCTGCCTGGGTCCCTTTGACTGGAGATGCCGGGGATTGAACCAGGGACCTGCTGTATGCCAAGCGGATGCACCACCACTCATCCTCCGCCCCTCTCCAACAGGCAGCAGGTCTGGAAACAAGAAACTTCTGCCCTCTCATGAACCACTGCTATTAGCATGGATGGTACCAGGTCAGAAGGACTACTACAGCTCCTATCCAGTATGGCTTTGTTTCTACACACACTTACTTTGGAATAAGCGTCAGTGATCTCAGGAGGGATTCCGTAGATCCTATAGTCCTAATCGTGCATGGAGCAGGGGGTTCGACTAGACTGCCTGTACGGCCCCTCCCAACTCTATGAGTCTAAATGAACACACATAATGTCTGTGTCAGGTTGGCCACTGGTTCCTGCCATGATTTGCTTGACCAAAGTCCGAGAACTGACCTAGAATCTTAACACAGCCCGCGGCACCACAGGCACCGCAGGCACCGCAGACTAAATAAAGCCGTAAGGGCTTAGTGGGAGGAGTTAGGGCGGGCTCTGTCTGGGATGAGGAAGGGTGCCGATTGGCCCCTTCCTCCAGACAGACCATCGGCCGGGCCAATCGGCGAAGCGCCTCTCGCCGCGTCAGGCCGCCGGCCAAGGGAGCCCGCGCCAGCCCCGCTCCGCGCGGCTTCCAGGGGCTCCCTGCGGGGAAAGGCTAGCGCCCATTGTATTTCGACATACAATGGGCTTTGCCTCTAGTCATAGAATAATAGAGTTGGAAGGGACCTCATGGGTGATCTAGTCCAACCCCCTGCACTATGCAGGACACTCACACCCCAATCGCTCATCTAATGTAACCTGCCACCCCCTTGAGCCTTCACAGAATCAGCCTCTCCATTGGGGTCTGCATTAAACCAGAATACTGTGTAAGTAGAAAAGAGCACGACCTAAAGGTCATAACCAATGGAGCCCCCGGGAGCCCCTGGGATTGGACCCCTTGGTCCAATCTTCTTGAAACTTTCAGGGGAGTCAGGGAAGACCATCCCTGAGCTCTCCAAGAAGTTTCAGGGGTGCAACGTACACCCCTCCCCCCAGCCCCCGGGAAAGGTGGGGGAAGGATTTTCAATGCAAGTCAATGGAGACATTGACTTGCATTGGCTCCAAACAGAGCAGGCCAGGAAGGGACTCTCTCTCCCAGGTGCAGGGGAACCTGTGGCTGGCAGCCTAAGCAGCCTTCAGGTGAGAACAGCAGAACCAATAAGGTCCACTGAGTTCTCACCTGGGTTCTCCTGCAGAGAGGGGGAGCCTGCACTGGCCTGTGGGGGGGGGATATCCCTGCACCACTAGGAACACTAGTGGCTCAGGGATGTCAACCTCCAGGGGAGACCTGGAGATCCCCCCAGAAACCCCCAGTGAAGCTGTAAAGCTTCACGGCGCCTACGCACTAACCCAGGAGAGCCTCAGAAAGCAAATGGAGGAGCTCAGAGGCGAATCTGGATGCTCCATCCATGCTGTGGACTCATCACTGGCTCTCCCATCCAGCCTCCCCCCTCTAACAAATACAAAGCAAGAGGAAGACTTGCTTTTCACAACCCAAAGGTGTATCAAAGCAGCTTCCAGTCACCTTTCCCTTCCTACACTTGGGCCACCGCCCTCAAACGGCATAAATCCAACCGCTCTACTCAGGCCACACCCTGAGAGGGCCCTGACAGAGGTGTTCTGGGAGAACAGCCCTGGCAGCAGCAGAAAAACACATCCCCCCCCCCAGATGTCCACACACGGGGCAGTAAACACTGGTGGGGAATCCAACAACCTAACAGCAACAGGCCACCGCCTTAAACCACCTCTAATCCAACTGCTCTACTCAGGCCACATCCTGAGAGAGCCCTGAAAGAGCTGTTCTGGGAGAACAGCCCTTGCAGCAGCAGAAAGACAAATTAGCGCGCACACAACAACAAACTCTTCCTGGGCACCCTCTGAGAAATGCTCAGTTATTCTTGGGTTTAATATGAGCTCTAAGGCTCACTTTGGGACTGGGAAAAGTTTTCCAAATCGGTGGGATGACTGAGGGACCCAGATTTAGTCTCTGGCCCTCTGGTGATTGCAGAATTTCTGTGTGTGGGGTGGGGGGGGGGCAATTTAGATTGGCCAGGGCACTAGTCCTGTCTGAATTTTTACCTTGGGTGAGCGTTTTTCATCCCCGCCACCCAGAACAGACTCAGAGAGGATGCAGTCACAGCAATTCTGTGCTCACCTCAGTCCTCCTCCAAGAATAGTTCTGGATGGCCAAGAGCCGGCAAGTTGACCTTGAGGAAGACCAATTGCTGGACTCTTTCGGGCGCCAGGCGGGAGCGATACTCGCAGACGGTGCTGCTAGCATGAGAAAATGCCCGCTCGCTCTGGACGCTCGTTGGTGGGCACGAAAGGTCGACACGGGCCAGGCGGGAGAGGGCCGGCCAGACCGCCTCCATCCTGGCCCAGTATCTCAAGGGACAGGCGTTCTCGGACTCCTGGGGCTCACCGAGGTAAGCCCTCACCATCCCAGACGCACTGTCCTCCCTCGGGCACCCGCTGCCCTCAAGAGAAGGAGTGGGCTGGAGGAACCCCAGCAAGAAGTTGCCCTGCTCAGCCTTCTCGCTAGGGTGGCCCGCAGTGGCTGATGTGCCAGCAGAGGCTGGGGGGGAAGGAGCAGCGGAAATGCTGGCTCCTTCCTCCCCTGCCTGGCCTGACACCTCAGCCTCCTTGGACTTCCACCAGGCAAGCCTCTGAATGAGCAGCTCGCGCCATTCAGGAAGGCTCCTCTCCCTCTCTGCTAAGCTGCCCTTGATGCGCGGATCACACATGGTGGTGAGCCTGTATGTCACAGACTTGCAGAGGGGTTCGAAGCGGCTCTCAAGCCCTCTCAGAAGCCTCCTCGCAAGCGCGCGCATGGCTGGAACAGCGTCTGCACTTCCTAGAGCCGGGGCCAGGAAGGGGGCCAGCACCACACGGGCCTTGTGGACCATGGGCACGACCAGACCCAAACTCGCCGTGTCAGACGAGAGCATCTCCGTGGAAGTCTTGAAGGGCCCAAGCACTTCCACGGTCTGAGAAATGATCTCCCACTCTCGGTGGGTGAGCCACTCCCCAGGCATAAACATCCTCGTCTCCTGGACAAGGGCGTCTAAGGCTCTCCTCTGCTCCACCAAGCGCTCAAGCATGGCACGGGTGGAGTTCCAGCGCGTGCTGACGTCTCTGATAAGGCAGTGCTGCGGCACGCCCATCAGGACCTGCTTTCTCTCCAGCCTCGAGACGTCGTACGAGCTGTGAGAGAAATGCGCCACGATCTTCCGGCACTTCTCGATGAGATGCCGGAAGTCAATGGCTTCGGCGGATGAACCGGTTCCCTTGGAGCCGATCCCAAGGGCATCCTTAACCACGAGGTGGAGAAGGTGGGCCACACGGGAGATGTGCTTCAGGCCCATGCCCTTGACCGCCTTGGTCATGTTGAGGGCACCATCTGTCACCAAGAAGCCCTTGGTGACCCCCGTCCCACTGCCTACCCACCCATCTACCATTCTACGGATGGTGCCCTCGATGTTGTCTGCCGTGTGCCGCACATCGAAGGGCTCAAGGCATGGGGATAGCCTGCCCGGCAGCCCTCACCCTGCCTAACAGGGTCAACCCCACCCAGCACATCCCGTATGTCCCACCAATGCGCAGTCAGCGAGATGTACGCATCCTGCGCATGACATGACGTCCATATGTCCAACGTGAAGGGTACGGTCCCTGAAGCTCGGGATATCTCTACCTCCACGCGGCACCTGGCTGCCCTATAAAGAGAGGGCAACACTGACCTGCTGATCATGGTACGACTAGGAGGTGTGTACCAGGTAGATATGCGACGGCATAGTCGGTGGAAGTACATGTCATCGGCCAGACGAAAGGGGTACCCACCCACGGCCATGAGCGCAGCTAGGTCATGGTTCGCGGCCCTACACCCTGCCTCAAACCCCCCTTTTGGCATGCCACTGCCAGCCCGGGCAAGCATCTCCACCATGGTCGCTTGCCTCCCTCTAACTCCACCCGCCCCCTGAGCAGAACTCTTAGGGAGAGCTCTCGAGGTGGAGGTCCCAGGGAGACTCTCCAGCCCCGTGCTGGTAGGTTGTGCCTGCGCAGGCACCCCACTGCCAGCCTGTCTCTCCCCCTGAAGCAGGACAGCCTGGTGGTGCCTCTTCAGGTGGTTCACCAGGAAAGCTCGCCTTCAATAAGGCACAGCCCCTGCTGGTTTAAAGTTTTTTAAACTACTAAGAAAGTTTTTTTTAGCCTAGATTCCAAATCACTTTTATCTTATAAAAATGCAATCCTATCTAGCTACTTAGGAAAGAAACTATCTATTCTAAAAAATTAGTAGCATTTAAAATTTTTTCCTGAAACTATGGATTTTACTGCCTATTTAAAGGGTCACTAATTGGGCACTCCAAGAAGAACGCAGCAATTTCTCCCAAGAAGGAAACAATCTCTAAAGCACCAACCAGCTGCCAGCCACCCAGGGCACTCCCCCAAAGGTGGCAACCGGGAAAAAGTGGCCATGCAAGGCCCAAACTGCCAAACCAAACAAGCTAACTCTACCAAGGCCAACCAAAGAAACAGCTTAAACAAACAAACAACCAGCAGCCACCCAGGGCACTCCCCCAAAGGTGGCTACCAAGAAAAACCTGCCCTGCAAGGCCCTAATGGCTAACCAAACAAGCTAACTCTACCTAGGCTAACCAAAGAAACAGCTTCAACAAACAAACAATGTTACCAGCAGCCACCCAGGGGACTCCCCCAAAGGTGGCTGGCAATCCAGAAAAACTGGCCCTGCAAGGCCCTAACAGCTAAACCAACCAGAAAACAAACACAACCCCGCCCCCAAACTGAAACTAGCCCCCCACCAAAAAACACCTACAACTAGTAAACAACCAGCAGCCACCCAGGGCACGAAGCCCAAAGGTGGCAACTGAGAAAACCTGGGGTTACAAAAACAAAGCAACCAGTAACAGTACAACTTAATACAAGCCCCAACCCCCACCCCCAAAATACTTTTAAAGAAAAACAGCAAACAACACAAGTTTAATAAAACAGCAAACACAATTCCCCAATCCCCCCCCCCAGGCCCCCACCCACAGAAACCCAAAGGCAAAAAACTTTGGAAAAGAAAAGGGAGAGAAAGGGAGAAGAGGGAGGGAAAAAAGAGAAAAATAGGAAAGAAGAGAGAGAAAAACCCTAAAACAAACTATAGAATCATAGAATCATAGAATCATAGAGTTGGAAGGGGCCATACAGGCCATCTAGTCCAACCCCCTGCTCAATGCAGAATCATAGAATCACAGAATCATAGAATCATAGAGTGGGAAGGGGCCATAGAGGCCATCTAGTCCAGCCCCCTGCTCAACGCAGGATCAGCCCTAAGCATCCTAAAGCATCCAAGAAAAGTGTGTATCCAACCTTTGCTTGAAGACTTCCAGTGACATCCACTAGACATCCACTATTGGATGTCTTCTCCAGTGATGTCCAGTTGTCCACAGGCCAGGTCCAGGAGTCCAGGAGTCCAGGAGGCAGGCAGGCAGGCAGGCAGGCAGGCCGCTCTACCAGGCAGGGAGCTTGGCAGCAGCACGGCCAGCCAGCTAGCCTGAGAGCTCAAGTGAGCTCCAGCAAGCAGCCCCTTGCTTTAAGTAGCCTCCTCCTGGGTAGGCTACAAAGCAAGGGGATTTAAAAAATAAAAAGTCTTCTGTGAGTGGCCAGAATGCCTCAGCTGGAAAGCTACAGGCATTCTAGTTGGCCACTCACTCCCCCTCCCCCCGCCGCCATTTTCGGCAGGGGGGGAAGGGGCAGCCAGAAGTTTCAGGCAACGGCTATCTGGCCTCTGACTCGGCCGAATCGATTCGGATCCAAATCGTTTTGGTCGTCCAAATCAGTGGTCCGCAACCTTTGTCAAGCTGCAGACTGCTGCGCCAGGGTGCGGGGAGAGGGCGATTTGGGGCCCCGCGCATGCGCGGCAGCCCCGGCACAAACGCGCATGCGCGGACTTGCCGTGCGTGCGTATTTGCGCCCCCGCCGGACGCAAACGCGCACTCGCGGCAAGTCTGCGCGTGCGCGTTTGCGCCGCCTGCATGCCGGCAGCCGCGGCTTCCTCTCCCCGCCCCTCCAGGCCGCAAGGAAATCGGCCGCCGAAGCAGCCGATTAGCTTGTGGCTCCGCAAGCTTCTCTTCCCACCCCCTCCCAAAGCAAGAAGCAGCTGTGGGGGGGGGCAGGAAGAGGGAGCCGCAACCCAGCACCGAGGCCTTCACAGCCCTCCTGTATTAGGTGCTCCTGATTTTGTTTTGATAGATTTCCCTCCTCCTACAGTGTAATCAATCATTTCTCTAATCCCTGGAAATTCTCCTCCAGCAGGGCCACTAATTTGCACTTGCTGCATTTGTAAAAATTGTCCCCCTGAGGTAAAAAGACAAACATTCCGCAGATGGTACATGTCACTAGGCAACCTTCTTCAGTCTTCATGCCACTTTGAGTCATCTGAACTGCTCCACAAACAGTCCTACACTTCAGAGAAACCTTCGGCTTGATCCTCAGGCGAAAAGCCAACAGCCAAGAGTCCTTTAGGTCGTGCTCTTTTCTACTTACACAGTATTCTGGTTTAATGCAGACCCCAAGAGTCCTTTGGGTTTTATTAGTATTGCACGCACCAAAGGCCTCTGGCAAGCAAGAGCCTTTTATAGGACAAAGGCCTTCTCAGCACAGGGCGGAGCTACCAGGGAATTGACCTGAAGTTGCCTGCCCCTCCCTTCTGTTCCCCCTCCCTTCTGTTGTGGCTGCTTCTCACCTGGAGATGTCAACTGTAAACTGTATTTGTAAACTGTAAACTTTGATGATAAGAACAAAACTGAATTGTTTGCAGAAGGGGATTTTGCTTCTATAATTGCTCTACGTTTTTGCTTGCCTTTGTCTTCGGCATCACAGGAGTCTTGTGAATAAACTACTAAGTTTCTACATAGAAGAAGAAGAAGAAGAAGAAGAGTTGGTTCTTATATGCCGCTTTTCTCTACCCGAAGGAGGCTCAAAGCGGAGGCTTACAGTCACCTTCCCTTTCCTCTCCCCACAACAGACATCCTGTGAGGTGGGTGAGGCTGAGAGAGCCCTGATATTCCTGCTCGGTCAGAATAGTTTTATCAGTGCCATGGCGAGCCCAAGGTCACCCAGCTGGTTGCATGGTCACCAAACTGGCTAGAACTTTTGGGTTTGCCTGCTTTGGGGAGATTTGACCTGGAAGTCTGGTTGTACAAAGAGAAATATACTGAGCAATGGACACAATCAGTAGATATGCTTACAAAAAAAATTATTTATAAACAAAAACTGTCTTGTGATCATTAAAGTCATTGGTGATCACTCAGAACCATTTGGATATAGTGGGTTGAGTCATGGTGATATTAAACACACCAAACTTGAAGGTCTGATTTCTTACTGAGGTTCTATTGAACCACAAAAACCTTATCACACCATATTTGAGGGTGTGAGTATCTTTGATGTTTCATTGAACCACAGACTACGAATTGAAAAAGATCCAGTTGGAGTTAAAATGTTTTCCTTTGTGAATGCTACAATCCTTTTCTGATTCCTTTGAGAATTCCTCTACAAGCAATACATTTCCTTTTTGAAAAAAAAAGTAAGATAGTTTTCATCTGTAAATAATTTTTTCTTGTAAGCATATCTACTAATTTTGCGTATGGCACAGTATATTTGTTTGCAGTTTCTTCAACTGTGTAATCCCTTTGTCTATTTCTAGTCTGTTTGTACAAGCACTTAGGATCACAGCTTCCTAAGCCAACCTATGCATTTTGCCTCTGGATTTAAGTGGTCTGAAGCAGCAGAACAAATATTGAGGATTTATATTTGTGGACAGTCTACTTACTTGTGTTTTTTTCCCTGTGCACACAAAAGCTCATAATCTGAATGGAAATTTGTTGGTTTTAACATATATTTGGCCTCCATATTTATTTTGTCTATGCGGAGCTGCCATTGAAGCTGGTCCAGGATGCAACAGCCTCAGTACTAACCGGGAGGAGCAGGGGAATCAAATCAAATACATTTATTTCGGTCAGCGACCAGTACAAAATACAAAACAGTAAAACACAATATAAGATTGGTTAAAAGTTCCAAAATACTTCAATAGATCAATCCTAACCCTTGTACATATTTAACCAGGCACTTCTACATTTAATTGCTAATCTTGCATATTTGGCAACAATAATAGGATAAATTCTTATTTTTATCTGGAAGGAGTTCCTTTAATTTAGCTTGTCTAGAAGTAGCTTGGAATGCTAAACTGAATTCTTATTTGGTTGAAATGTTTAAAAGGAGTGATATGCAAAACAAACTTAAGACATTTTTGTCTGCTGAGACCCCAGATTTGTGTTATGAAGGTTATAAATTGTGGCTTAAAGAAATTCAAGATGTCCTGGAGAGCGCAACTAATTCTCAAAATAGAATGTTAAGATATAGAAGCAGTCATTCCAAATCATGGTTTGACACCGACTGTGGGGTTGCAAGCATGCCAACTGCAAACAAGCATTGTTAGACTTGAAAGCAAATAAGCAACAATATAAATCAACCATCTTCTTTAACCGCTCCTGCGGTTAAATAAAGCCCTAGGGGCTATTGGGGAGGAGTTAGGGCGGGCTCTGTCCGTGATAAAAACTCAGAGGGGCGAATCAAGAGCTGCGAAGTGGCTCCTGATTTGCCCCTTCAAGTGCCACTCAAGGGCCAAGCGGCCAATGGGGAGGCGCGCGAAGTGCCTTCCCATTGGCCCCTCACCAGGACAGACCAAAATTCCATTCACCCAGCCCAGTCTGGCTGCCAGTCTGCTCCTGACCACCGCAGGGGCTGCCAAGGGGGTCATTAGGGCTGCCAAGGGGGATGAGAACAGAGGCTGCGCCAGCCCTTTTTGCCCCAAGGCGGTTCTAACTGTCAAGTCCAACTTGTAAGTAAATTCGCTCAGAACCCTGACAGAGCTGGCAGGAGGTCCCCCCTCCCCTTCAGGAATGCTGCGAAGGAGCCTCTGACAGCCCCTGACTGAGGGGAGGGAGGCATTTCCAAGAGCAATGCAGGGGAGCCTGAGGGCATTCCTTTTGAGGGGGGGGACTTTCCCTTTCTGCCAAACAGTTGGCTGACAGGGAGGCCACAGAAAAGCCCCTTCTCATTTAAAATACTGCTCTGGCCGGGGGTTAGACACAGCCAAGCCATGTGTCTTTCTTATTTGCAACTCTCTGCAGATTTGAGGCCACTGCACAGCATTATTCTGCAGAAGAAACTGGCTCTTTTGTCTCCTGTTTTAACTGCACAACAACCCTGTGCAGTAGGCCTCAAGTTTTTCAATTTAACAACAACCTGTGTGGGAGGCCTTAAATGTTTCTTCTCTACCACAACCCTCTCCAAAGTAGCTCTTTCTGCCTGGGGAGCTGATCTTTATACTCTGCAGATGAGCTGTAATTCCAGGAGCTCTCCAGGCCCCACCTGGAGGTTGGCTACCCCTGGGATGGAAATATTCCTGGAAGTTTGGAGGTGGGACTTCAAAATTGTACAGTGGCTCAGAGTCCAGCCTTCAAAGGAGCCATTTTTGCCTGCAGTTGGTAGGGAGTGGTGCAGGTGTGTCCCTCCTGGGCTATGGCCAGCCCTTACCAGCAACTGTTTGTATTCCGGGGTGCAGACAGGCAGACCAGCATCAGTCCTGTGAGTCTGGAAGGTGCAGGAAGATCTAAATAAATATTTACAGCCTGAAACTGTAAATAGAGAACAAGTAAATGTCTGGAGACACATAGTAACTGAAATGACTTATTAGCCTGGCAAATAACCTTGGCCTGGCAAATAAAAAAACAGTATAAAAAACCTTACTAAGGTCAAGACTGCTGTGCACAGGGAGTCTTCCTCTTAGGGTTGCCAGCTTCCCTGTGAGGCTCTCTACCCCACCTCCCTCATGGGGAGTCTGCTATGGGGAAAGGGAAGACGATTGGAAAATGCTTTGAGACACCTGAGGCCTGCTGGGTCAATGCGGCCCATTCCCAGTTCTCTCAGTTCTCTCACAACCCCACATCCCTCACAGGTTGACTATTGTGGAGAGATGAATGGAAAAGGTATTTGTAAACCGCTTTGAGACTCCTTTGGGTAGTAAGCAATAGGGTACAAAAATCTGTTCTTTTAAGGAGCAACCATGAAAGAAGCATGTGGGCACATAACATTTTATCAACAGTGAAAAAATGGAAAAGAAGGAACAGGATGGACACCTGTGTACTGTGACTACCCCATGTGTATTAGGGCAGAGGGGCATTTCAGTTAATGTGGCCTAATTCACACAAGAAGGGAAATGACGCAGAACTGGGAGGAATTGGTTGCCATGTAATCTTCCCCTAAGAAGAGTCTCCAGTCTGATTTTCCCTTCACATATCTGAGGACATGGCTCTGGAAAGCTCATCTGTAACCAGTATGCCACAACTCCCAAAGGTCAATCCTCTCCCACACTCAACGAACATTCCACACCACAGGTTCCTGACACCCATATCTCCACACCCATGCCCTTATTTGCCACCATGCCACCACAACCTCCCACACAACACACACATTCAACCCCATGCCCTTACAGACGGGACAACTCCTCCCCTTCCTCTTCCCACTGCCAAGCTCTAGCGCCCATTGTATTCTTGGATACAACGGGCTTTGCCCCTAGTTCTTCATAAAAAGGAGGGATCAGCTTAGGCAGAGTCTGCACTTACTTTGTTTATTCCATTGTCAATCCTGTTGAATTCAGATCGATTTGAACTCGGGTCTTCTTCTCCCCCCCCATTGAAACAGAAAAATATTCTGCACATGGTTAGGGTAGTTGAGAAGGGGGAGAGCCAAGCTTCTTTCTTTTCTTGAAGGGTGGGGGGAGAGGAGCCAAGCAGGGAGCCTCTTCCTTTTCTTGGAGGGGGGGGGGAGAGGATCGAAGAAGGCAGAGGAGGGAGAAAAAATCTAAGGCTGGCAGAAGTTGAGAGAAATTAGGGACTTCTCCTTTAAGGCAAGCTTGTCACATGAGCTGATTTGGCCAATCAGGGATTCTCTACCATGGAGCAAACCCAGATTCAAAACAGCCCACTTTCTCAATCCGAATTTTTAAATATTGAGGTTTAAAAGCACTCTAAGATATTGCACAATAAAGGTAGGGTCACTCCAGATCAATCCTTCTTGCTGCAGAAGGAAAATTTAAATCACCTAAAATCAAAATGGAAATCGCATTCTGTGTAGATGGCAAGGACTGAATCGACCTGGGATTGGAATAAAAGTTCCATGCAGTCCATGCAATCGTTTCCCACAGGTTTCCAGTCTTGCCAAAAATTGCTAGAAAGGAAGCAATTTTTTTTGTGCTTTGTCCCGTCCCTGGCCGTCACTCAAATGAACAGCCAATGGGCAGCCATTATCATGCTCCCGAAAAGCCCCATTCCCTTTAAGACAGGTTTAAAAAAAATATACACGTTGCAACAAATCTGCGTTGATTCGTTACAATGGAGAGATCCATCTAGCTGGCAGGTGGTGTATGAGCTGGCGATTCATCGTTGCCACACTCCTCCGAGTGAAAAAAAATCCCCCTCCCATGCATGGGCGCGATTTTTGGCCAAAAATAAAGGGAACTTGCAAACGGGGCTGTATTGTGCTTGGTGACTTAAAGCAGCTCTGTGGAGGGACTGCAGCCGGAGAAGCCTCGCTGGGTGAATGAAGGCTCACCAGTCCGTTGCTCTTCGCTCACTCCGAGAAAAAAAAATGGCGATCGCTTCGCCGGCAGTTCAGAGGAGAGAGCCAGGGGGAGGGACTTTGGTGAAACCGCAACAATGGGAACGCACAGGTCTTTTTCGGAACTGTTGAAGATTGCTTGCAAGCGCTTTTTGGAGGGTGCTTGTAGCGCTTTTTGGAGGGTGAATCCACTTTTTGGGATTTCCCTTTAAGCTATACAACAAAGCGCTTTTTGCTGATCGTTTTCAGAAGCGTGGCAGATTGTGTGCGACGTCATGCATAACTGCAAATTAGTAGCGATTACAATTTGCCACACTCCTGCTACATTAAACCTGTGCGGAATGGACCTCAGTTTTGGAGGCTGGTTTCTGGCTGTACAAAAAGATTTCACTCCTATTCAACCATCCTTCCAGTAATATGGGGAAAACATTTTAATCCCCCTTATCTTAACACCGCCCGTGGCGCCGCGGGCACCACGGACTAAATAAAAGGGTAAGGCGTTCTGAGGCGGGATGTGTCCATGATGAGGAAGGGTACGGATTGGACGCTTCCTCCGGACAGACAATCGGAGGGGCTAATCGGCAGGCGCGCAGCGCCTGCCAATTGGTCCCTCCGATTCCCAGCCCCGAGATGGATGATGATGGATCTACAGTGCCTAGTAACCTGTAGGTACTCTTCTTTAGAGCTCTGTCCTTCCCTCCATTTCCTGAACATTTCCCTTTTCTTTCTTAGTTCCTCTTGAAGTTCTCTGTTCATTCAAATAGGCTTCTTAGAGCTCCTGCAGTGTTTTCGTCTTTCTGGGATAGTCATGGATTGAGCATGCAATAGTTTGAGTAACGCCCACCCTTCACATGCTCCCTTCCCTTGCCTCCCCATCTCAAAAGCAATTCTATGAGGACATGGTCACGTCCCCCTAGGGTCCCCACCTCCTTCACCTCATCCACAAACTCTTGCCTATTGGTCAGTATTAAGTCCAGTATGGCTGAACCTCTTGTGGGTTCAAATGAAATTGTCAGCCAGGCAGGTCAGAAAGTTGCATGACTGAGGACGCTTCGCAGAGTTTGTCGCACACATCTGGGAAATTGAAGTCGCCCATGATGACAAAGTCCTGCCGCTTGAATATTTTCTCAAGCTGCTCACAAAGTGCAGCATCCACATCCTCTCGTTGGTCAGGTGGTTGGTAGCAGATACCAACCACCACACTGTTTGTTTTCCCCTTGCTTATTTTCACCCAGATGCTTTCCACTGTAGATATACTCTCCTTCACTAGAATTTCCTGACAGGTAAGCCCTTTCCTCACATACAGTGCCACTCTTCCACCTCTTCGATCTATTCTGTTTTTTCTGAACAATTTATATCCATCCACTATTACATTCCAGTCATGAGAATCATTCCACCAAGTTTCTGTGATGCCTACTAGATCATACCTTTCCATCAGCATGAGAAGTTCCAGCTCTTCCTTCTTATTGCCCATGCTTCAGGCGTTAGTATAACGGCATCTGAATCCTTTTACTTTTGGTTCCCTATGAGCTGACCTTCCTGGTTGGGCCGCCCCCGATTGGTCTTCTTCCTTACACTCCCTATGCTGAACATCTCCTTCCCTTGTGGTTTCAGTTTAAAGCTCTCCTGATGAATCTCCCCAGGTTCCTGCCAAACACATTCTTCCCCAACTTGGATAAGTGCAGTCCATCAGGTGCTAGTAGGCCTTCCTCAAGAAAGCCTATCCCATGGTCCCAGAAACCAAATCTCTCCTGCCGGCACCAACTACGCAACCACTGGTTCACCTCCATTATCTTCCTCTCCCGACGCATTCCTCTTCCCTTGACAGGCAAGACTGAAGAGAATACCACTTGTGCCCCCATTTGCTTGAGCTTCCTCCCTACATCTTGATAGTCTTTTTTAATAGGAGCATTCATTTAATAGGAGTATTCATGGACATGTCATTCGTACCCACATGGACCATCACAAATGGGTAGCAATCCATAGATTTGAGGAGTTTGGGCAGCCATTCTGAAACATCTTTAATTTTCGCCCCTGGCAAGCAACACACCTCTCTGGTTAGGGGGTGGGGCCCAGCCACATAAGGATCCATTCCTCTTAGTAGGGAGCTGTTTTTTATATCCCACTTTACATTTCCCCGAAGAATCCTAATGCCTTTCCCCTTCCTCTCCCCACTACAGACGACGGGGGGGGGGGGTAGGTGGGGTTGAGAAAGAGCTCCAAAAACTGCTCTGCAAGAACAGCTCTCAGAGAACTATGACTAGCCTGAAGTCAGCCAGGGCCAGGCACAGAATGCTCCATTCTCTTCTTCCTGAGCAAGGACTCGGGCAGGTGCACACGTGAAACTCGTCCCAAAGGCAGCTTTTTGATCAAGCTCTGAACTGTTCCTTACAAAGATCAGGCTGCTGGAGATTGAATGCAAGAGCTCTTTATTCAGTTTCTTTCTTTTAAATTTGATGACAAACAGATTTTAAAAAACAAACCGAGACGGAAAGGAATTTGGGGGGACAGGGGAGAGAAAAAAGGTTCAGCAGTGCGCTAGCATTGATGTTTGGGTAGGGCTTATATAACAGAACAGCGACCCTGGGCAGTGGGGTGGGGAACAAAACCATCAGCCGGCACAAAGCAGAGGCAAGAGCTGCAATCCAGTGGAAGATGGGTGGGGCGGACAAGATCTAGGAAGGCAATGGAATAAGAAGGGGGTAGGGTGTGGAACGACGCACTATATTACTCAATGGATTTTGCATTGCGCCAAGAGGGTTCAAATGCTCAAAAAGCTAGCTGAGAGATCTATGCTGCAAACAAAATCAAAGCAGCCCTCGGACAACCTGGATAAATGAAGAATCCATCACTCCAGCAGGAAGGGTGGCCAGGTGTGTGCTTCCCTCCACACGACGGAAGTCCAAACTCTTGTCTCAGTTGGTGAGCACACGATCCCATCGCCCTGCCCTTGTATTCTTGTATCCTGTGAAGACGGCCCCACCCACGCCAGCCAATGGGATGATGAGCCAATGGGGGGGGGGAAGAGTCCAGGTGCTTGCAGAATTCTTCTGCATTTTGTCAGGGTGGGTAGGTGAGAGAGAAAGGAATGGGACGGACAAGACTTCCAAATCCCTAAAAGAAATGGGGGGGGGGCATTCATCTCTAAGTACATTCCATGTAGGCTACCAAGAGTTCCTCAATGCGCACGCAACACAAAAGTTAACAGATGCTTACAGCCCTTTGATCAAAAAGCGAATTTAATTCAGAAGGTTTAAAAATACCACTTCTAGGAAGTCGGTCAAACTACTGCCTCAGCCAATGGGGGGAGGGAAGGGGAGATAAAAAGATGTTAAGCCTACCCCCCCCCCTTGGGCCTCAGTAAAATTGTCAAGCGTTGAGTGGTCCCCGGTGATAAAAAGGTTGGGGTCCACTGCTCTAAGGGACAGCTTTTCAAATACTTAACAAGTGCAATACTTAACCCTCAGCCCCCTCTTCTCCAGACTTAACTTTCCCATGTCTCCCAGCCTTCCCCCCTGGGTTCTTTCAAGTACGTTCCAGCGAGGCTATCTATTGGGTGCACTTTGTATCCTGCCTTCCAGTAAGTAGGCCTTACACCAGCCCTGTGGATAGATTGAGCTGAGAGAGTGTCTAGCCCCAGGGTAATGCAGTGAGAATAATAACAACAACAACAACAACAATAATAGCGCGGTGTGGTGGTTAAGAGTGGCAGCCTGTAATCTGAATAATGGAATTTGATTCCCTGCTCTTCCACATGCAGCCAGCTGGGTGACCTTGGGCCAGTCACTGTCTTGTTGTCAGAGCTCTCTCAGCCTTACCCACCTCACAGAGTGTCTGTTGTAGGGAGAGGAAGGGAAGGCGATTATAAGCCACTTTGAGACTCCTTCAGGTAGTGAAAAGCAGGGTATAAAATCCAACTCTTCTTCTTATAATAAGTCGGGTCAGGGCAGGTACTATCAGGGTTTATAAACATACCATTTCAATAAATTGGCAATATACAATAAAAAGGAATTAAAATAATATTAAAAGCCACCTCCTCCGCATAATTAAAATCTTACAGGGGCTTAGTTGGAGTTTGGGTGCATTTTCTTCTGGAAGATATTTTTCAGGAAAGGGAGGCCAGCATCTTGTTGATGTTAGTTTCCTGGTCTCAGCCTGGCAGAACAGCTCCGTCTTGCAGGCCCTCCAGAATTGTTTGATATCCCGGAGGACCTTGATTTCACCAGGCAGAGCACTCCACCAGGAAAAGCCCAGTTTTACTTCTTTGGGCCTGGGAACTCTGAGCGGATTTGATCTTAATCCTCTTGAGGGAGGGCGTCATGGAAGAGGCAGTCCTGTGGATATGGCAGCATGGGGATTCAAAACCGGGGGTCCTCTAGTCTAGCGATCCCCAACCTGTGGGCTGCAAAATTCATTCCCCCCCTTGCAAAAATTAGTGCTTGCTCTTTTATTCACTGGACCGCTCAGGAGCAAAGAGGTTTTTGTATCTCTCTGCGGCTCCAATTAATGCTTTCCTTTGGTTCTCGTAAATCTGCCTTTGTTAATTCATCACTTCCAAATTCATCCACTGATTCTGTGATGGCATTTGGTGGTGTCTCTTTTCTTGCCAGACTCTTTGATGGCCACTACAGATGGGAGTCCCCTGCACAAGGATTCCCTTTGTGATGCAGGCAGGCCGTCTGCAGCGAGATGGAAGCGGCCCAGATTTCCTTTCCATTTCCCCATGCCTCTTGACTTCCAGAGTCCCTGGGTACAATTTGGAGCTCAAGGTAAAACGGCAAAGCTGACTGCAACAGAGCTGCCTACCTCTTTCCCACCATGCCTTGCCTGTTTGCTCCACAGACCTGGGACCAAATACCCAGCGAGAATCATGTACAGTGCAGATAGCTGGAATGCAGAGCTGCCCTCTACAATAGCCAGCATGGTGTAGTGGTTAAGAGTGGCAGCTTCTAATCTGGAGAGCCAGGTTTGATACCCCACTCCTCAACATGCAGCCCGCTGGGTGACCCATGGCTTGTCACTGTCCTGTTAGAGCTGTTCTCACACAGCAGTTCTCCCAGAGCTCTCTCACCCCCACCTACCCTACAGGCTGATGTGGGGAGAGGAAGGGAAAGTAATTGTAAGCTGCTTTGAGACCCCTTCAGGTAATGAAAAACTGAGTATAAAAATCAACTCTTCTACCTCTTCTTGGGTGCTCCAGACTAAAAGAAGAATCATGGCAGGATCGGAGAGAACTTGGATCTTCCTGTCGCAAAGGAATGAAAACAAATGACAAGCAAAACTGGGAGGCAGGCAGGGGTGGCAGATTCTCTACAAGGGATACAAACTCTGGGCCGGGAACTTCCAGGAGAGTTGGAGGGGAAGCCTAAAATAGCTAGGACTTCTTTTTTTTTTTGGGGGGGGGGGTGGCATTCAGCAAAGATGTGGTGCCACAGAGCAAACACATCCAGCATATCCAGCCTGCCAGCAACATTATCTGTCAGGCAAGAGCATCTGTGCTGCGCTTCTGTGTATCAAGCAAAGGCTGGTGAGTTAGGTGCTGAGGAGGGCTGTGGGACATGGACAGGGGCAAAATATCTCCGGTACCCGGCATAAAATGTCAAGGCACAGATGGCCTGGCCCAAGAATATCTAGATCAGATCCAGCTCTCATAATCTGAGGCTTCTGCCATGGTGCCACCTTGCACAGTTGTCCTTTCCTCCAGGCTGACCTGATCTCTGAGGCCCAGACAGCAGCTGTGATTCTACAATGCCAGGCCATGAGGAAAGGGGTCTTAGGACCTCACTTTTCTCTACCTGAAGGAATGGGGCTTACTGTCGCCTTCCCTTCCTCGCCTCACAACAGACCCCCTGTGTATCAGGTGGGCCTGAGAGAGCTTCTGACAGGACTGCTCTGTGAGAACAGCTCTAACAGGACAGTGACTAGCCCAAGGTCACCTAGCTGGCTGCATGTGGAGGAATGTGTAATCAAACCTGGTTCCCCAGATTAGAAGCTGCCACTAGCTTTGAATGCTCCCTGTCAGTTGTCGCTTGGCAGCACCCCCCTCTTTCTCTTCCTTTTTCTGCCACGCAGTCATGAGGAATACCGTCATTCCATTTGGATGCTATCCAGCTGCTGGCAAACGAAGCCACAAGACCCGCTCTGAAAATTAAGCAGGGGTAATTACAGAGAACAGTAGACAGACCAGCCCCTTTCTCATGGTCACAGACCCCCTTGCCTCTCAGCATCATAAAATGCTTATTGAAACGACAAGGTCACGTGGGAGGGGCCGTCTGGCTGCAGTGGGAAAAGCTTATGCCAGAGCGCTGCCAATACTAAGAGTGTTCCAATGAGCTACGGTAAGAGGTGGGCAGAACGACGGTTGCTTTTCTTGCTGGGATGAAGTGAGATTCAAGTGGCTTTGTCTTCTGGGGCTTGGGGGAGAAAACCAGTTCCCACTGCCCAGGACTGACTGGAATTGCAAGATGGTGGTGGGGGGGGAGAATCTGCGGTGGATTACAGACTGCTTTCCACCCTCTCTGTCAGGATCTGCGTTTCTGGCTCCCTGGGTCGGCAGTGGGAGGAAACAGGAGCTGGCGGGAAAGGATCTAAAAATCTCCTGTCTGGATGCCCATTGCCGGCCCTGGCGGGAGTCCCTTCCCATCCCTCTCCACAGTGAGCACACATCCTCTTACACCCTCTAGTGGCAGGAAAGGGACAGGCACCTTCTCCCAGGCTCTCTCCCGCCTCGTAGAGCTGCAGTCTTCAAAAGGTGTGTGAAGTCCCGCGGTCCTTCTCTCCCAGAACTGTCTGCTTTTGACAGCAACAGCTCTCTCCCATCCCCAGTCAAAAAGGCTTTCTGGGAGCTTGGCTAGAAAGCCAGTTGCTTCCAGGCTAAAATTTGCTCCACACCAAGTGTTGCTGCTCTAGCTTGACTTGTTGCTTGCGAGTTGAAAGAAGACACCTGATGTTGCCCTCAGCTCCTCTAGGCCTGTCTTTTCCTGTATGATGGCTCTCCAGTGTCCGGCATGAAGAAAGGTCTCTCCCAGCAGCTGCTGCTATCTCCTAGGGACTGAACTTGGTGGCTTCCTCAGACAGATCTACCACTGCACTGATGCCCAGTGCACATTGACAGGTCATGACTAAGGGTGTGCTCTTCAGCTCGGTTCGGCCACCTTGGCAATCATCAAAGCCCACGGCAGCCAGCAACATGGTGCAATGTGGTGCAGCCAGCAACGTGGTGGCGTTAGTGTGCCAGCTGGCAGCCACACACAGGCACAGAGCTCTGTGCCTGTGTACAGCGCCACCCCTCCTCTCTGCAGCACTGGCCTCCTACGCGCTGCTTCAGGCATTGGTGATCGCCGAGGCAGCCAAACCAAGCCACAGTGCACAACCTCACGACCCCAGCTAGCTCAGCATCAATCATCAGAAAGGCCAAAGCTGAGAGTGAGCTAGGATTGGCCAGGGAAGCCCATTGTAACAAGAAAAGATTTTTCAATTATGTGAGCAGCAAACGTAAAGTAAAGGAGGCAATGGGCCCACTGTTGGGTGCGGATGGACACTCTAACGGAGGATGCAGAGAAAGCAGAAAGGCTTAGTGCCTATTTTACATCTGTTTTTTCCCACAGGTCAAAGGGTTGAGGCACATCTAGAGATGGCCGTAGCCAAAGGATAGTGTCTGGGTGGCAGGTTAACATGGATAGAGAGGTTGTCAAGAGGCATTTAGCTGCACTGGATGAGTTCAAATCCCCTGGTCCGGATGAAATGCACCCGAGAGTACTCAAAGAACGTTCCAGAGAACCTGCACAGCCCTTGTCCATCATCTTCGGAACCTCTTTAAGGACTGGAGATGTCCCAGAGGACTGGAAGAGAGCAAACGTTATTCCGATCTTCAAAAAAGGGAGGAAGGATGACCCGGGAAACTACAGACCAGTGAGTCTGACCTCTGTTGTGGGGAAGATAATGGAGCAGATATTAAAGGGAGCGATCTACAAACATCTGGAGGACAATTTGGTGATCCAAGGAAGTCAGCATGGATTTGTCTCCAACAGGTCCTGCCAGACCAACCTGATTTCCTTTTTTGGCCAAGTAACAGGTTTGCTGGATCAGGGAAATTCAGTTGATGTCATTTACTTGGATTTTAGTAAAGCTTTTGACAAGGTTCCCCATGATGTTCTGATGGATAAATTGACGGACTGCAATCTGGATTTTCAGATAGTTAAGTGGATAAGGAATTGGTTAGAGAACCGCACTCAAAGAGTTGTTGTCAATGGTGTTTCATCAGACTGGAGAGAGGTGAGTAGCGGGGTACCTCAGGGCTCGGTGCTTGGCCCGGTACTTTTTAACATATTTATTAATGATCTAGATGAGGGGGTGGAGGGACTACTCATCAAGTTTGCAGATGACACCAAATTGGGAAAACTGGCAAATACTCCAGAAGAAAGAGACAGAGATCTGAACACAATGGAAAAATGGGCAAATGAGAACAAGATGCAATTTAATAAAGATAAGTGTAAAGTTCTGCATCTGGGTCAGAAAAATGAAAAGCATGCCTACTGGATGGGGGATACGCTTCTAGGTAACACTGTGTGTGAACGAGACGTTGGAGTACTTGTGGATTGTAAACTAAACATGAGCAGGCAGTGTGATGCAGCGGTAAAAAAAGGCAAATGCCATTTTGGGCTGTATCAACAGGGGCATCACATCAAAATCACAAGATGTCATAGTCCCATTGTATATGGCACTGGTCAGACCACACCTGGAGTACTGTGTGTAGTTCTGGAGGCCTCACTTCAAGAAGGATGTAGATAAAATTGAAAGGGTACAGAGGAGAGCGACGAAGATGATCTGGGGCCAAGGGACCAAGCCCTATGAAGATAGGTTGAGGGACATGGGAATGTTCAGCCTGGAGAAAAGGAGGTTGAGAGGGGACATAATAGCCCTCTTTAAGTATTTGAAAGGTTGTCACTTGGAGGAGGGCAGGATACTGTTTCCGTTGGCTGCAGAGGAGAGGACACGCAGTAATGGATTTAAACTTCAAGTACAACGATATAGGCTAGATATCAGGAAAAAGTTTTTCACAGTCAGAGTCGTTCAGCAGTGGAATAGGCTGCCTAAGGAGGTGGTGAGCTCCCCCTCACTGGCAGTCTTCAAGCAAAGGTTGGATACACACTTTTCTTGGATGCTTTAGGATGCTTAGGGCTAATCCTGCGTTGAGCAGGGGGTTGGACTAGATGGCCTGTATGGGCCCTTCCAACTCTATGATTCTATGATTCTATGATTCTATCTTCCATGAAAGGCATCAGGCACAGAAGTCTTCTCCATCCATTATGTGAGATGCCCAGTACGTAGAGCATGGGTCCTTCTGCAGGCAAAACATGTACTCTAAGCAGTAAAGTCCTCTGGGAAATAAAAAGCAGGGTACAAAAAGCCAGCTCTTCTTCTTCCCATTCCCTGATCCAGGACCAGAGTACTATATCTTGCAGAGAGAAGGTTTTCTGGTCAAGGCCTACCCTATAGCTGGGTGAGGGACAGCAGCTGCAGACCTATCCTCCTCCATGGATTTCTGCTAGAGCACCAGGAGGAAGGAAGCCCCCTGGTTGTAAATGATTACCACAGACAAAAGCGTCTTCAGCAAACTGTTGTCCAAGACCTCCCCTTTGAAGTCAATGCTAAATGTCTCCAAAAAAGTGTGTGATTGCTAAGGGCTGTAGCTAGGCATCCCAGCACAAACACACAACACTGCATAGTACATATTTCATTGTAACAGGCTAGAAGAGTAGAGGGACCTGGGCATTTGGAAGCCACAAAAATCTTCTGCATTTCCTTTCTGTAGAGGATGACAATAGCCAAGGGTACTTGGCACAGCTTTTAAATGAATGGCTACACAGCAGTGGGCAATGGGATTGCCCTAGTAGTGTTTGTAGCTTTAACCACAGACCTGGATATACTTCTGTTACATTATAACAAAGGGTACTAAATTTCTCAACCCCTATAGCTGTTCTGGGAGAAAAGACTCACTTGCTTTTTTATTGGCCCTGAGCCCAAGATAGCTTTTTCACAAGCTGCTGAATATCCAAGCTTCTGAATAACCCATGGCAAACAAAGTAATAATTAAACAGAAGTGAGGTTTATTCAGGAATGTCGAACATAGAGTTCAGCATGTAAACAAATTGAAAGAAAGACCAAACAGCATTCCAGTACCTTGTCCTAGCTTGGATCAACCATCTTGTGGTACTCATCTAATTGATTATGGCTAAACACAATGAAAGCACCTAGACCTCTGGAATACATCCTGACTTTGATGCTGAAGATAGAAGGCAAATGAAGGACCTGCCATACTGTCTCAGCGAAATGTCAAGCAGAATTACACTTCCCTAAGTCTGTTGAAAGAGCCTCTTGTGGCGCAGGGTGGTAAGGCAGCAGAAATGCTGTCTGAAGCTTTCTGTCCATGAGGCTGGGAGTTCGATCCCAGCAGCCGGCTCAAGGTTGACTCAGCCTTCCACCCTTCCAAGGTTGGTAAAATGAGTACCCAGCTTGCTGGGGGGTAAATAGTAATGACTGGGGAAAGCACTGGCAAACCACCCCATATTGAGTCTGCCATGAAAATGCTAGAGGGAGTCACCCCAAGGGTCAGGCATGACCCGGTGCTTGCACCGGGGATACCTTTACCTTTACCTTAAGTCTGTTGAAGTCTTAGGATGGTGAAACTCTACTATACACAGAATAGCACTGTGAGTGTTGACATGCACTCTAACCTAGATTCACTCTGTGAGCATCAAACACAGCAATACATCTAACACAGGAGCTGACTTTTCTAAGGCAGAACCACTGCAGTGTGGGATGATGCATTCATTTGCTTTCCTTGGTGGTGTGATACGGAGATAACACAGTTCCACAGAGCAGCAAAATGGAGCTCTTCCACCAAACACTTAGTTGAGGCCAGTGAAAACAACAACATCTATCGGGGCTTTCGGAACCCCCCATCCGATCTAACCAATCTGCAAGGTAAGGGCCAAAATGTTAATAGCTATATAGCAAAGAATTAAATATTAATTAACTATCAGCGTATCACATTTAGAGGTCCATGCTTCATTCAATTTCCTTTTGCTTTCAGATTTCTATAGTACAACCCCCAATGCATTGCTCATTGGACATCCCATCCTGTTCCCTGAACTAGACTTGTGTAGCACAATATAACTTGAGTTTTGGTGTATTTCTGATAAGCCGCTTGAACTATAAAACCAGAGTTGTTTTATTGGACATACCCAGTGCCTGCTCTTACTGGCTATGTTGATAGTGGCTTGCTATTACCAGAGCAACAAAGGAAAGCAAGTTGGTTCAGCCTTGGAAAGGGATGGCCCCACTGGCTTTTAGCACCTTGGACAGCAGCCCGATTCACTTACCAAAGCACAGAGGAAATGCAGTGCAACAGCCCCAGCTTGGGCTCTCGGAGAAGGAGATGGGTAGAAATAAGCCTGTTGCATTGAAGCTTGTGAAAGCTTATTTTTAGCAGGCTGATCCCTCTAAACTCCTCCACTTTTTCCTCCCCCTCTGTGGCTTCCCTGCCCAGTTAACAACTCCAGTGCTCCTTGGGAAGAGGAGCAGTTCACCATTCCCCTTATGTTTGTACTTCGGTACTGCTTTATCAACAAGAATGGAAGTGAGTAAAAGGCAGGTGTGAACACATCCTGCTCTTACCAGGTGACCACAGGCACAGCTGCCCTCAGGTGCACGTGCTCCAACTGATCATTTATTTATTTATTTTCTTTAATTTCTCATAAGGCTCAGGGTAGTTTACATAAAACATTGTGGGCAATACATCACAATCACAACACAAACACATCAACAGCAATCACAACAGCAGTTCCAAGATTAACAGAATATTACAACAGATTCATTTGAACAACAACTTTAACAAGAACCCCCTACGGAGGTCAGTTTGGTTCAGGTCATGGAGGGGGAGTGGGACCAGCAGATGGAGTTGGGTCGGTCAGCCTCAACCAAATGCCTGGCGGAGGAGCTCCCTTTTGCAGGCCCTGCGGAATTGTGGGAGTTCAGGCAGGACCCTGATCTCCTCTGGGAGCTCGTTCTACCAGGTGGGGGCCAGGACAGAAAAAGCTCTGGCCTTTCTTTCTTTCTTTCTTTCTTTCTTTCTTTCTTTCTTTCTTTCTTTCTTTCTTTCTTTCTTTCTTTCTTTCTTTCTTTCTTTCTTTCTTTCTTTCTTTCTGTCAAACGTACAGAAAACTCACAACAGGCTTCTTAATGAAAGTAAGCTTTATTGGAAAGTACTATACGCTAGGGACTGAAAAGTCAAATCTGACCAGAGTTCAGATTTGCCTCTGCTTATCAATACAAGTCTCCCGCCCAAAACTTGACAGTTCCCAAGGGAGGGGAGACAAGAGAAAAGACATATGTGTAAAGAAAACAGGAATTCATTCTCACAACCTTGAGGAGGTGACAACATTCCCGAGAGCCCACAACAAGATAAGGTTAACATAACAAAACTATTCACTTTTATAGCTAGCAAGACTACAGGGCCTGGAGCAAGCAGGCGCCAAGCGATATAAAACAATATAACTGACATGGAGGAACTCAAGCTAATTTATGACAGAGATTCTACAATCCTGACATCCCTCCACACAAAAAGGGCCCCCCCCCCTAGCCTGCATCGACAGGGCGAGGGCAATCGGGGAATGCTCGGTGGAAAGCCCGGAGAAGGCGGGGTGCTTTCACATTTTCAGCCTCTACCCACTCCTTGTCCCCTGAGGGGAAATCCTTCCAATCAACCAAATATTGGAGACGACCCTTGTGCACACGAGAGTCCAGAACCTGGTTGACTTCATAGTGGGTGTCCTTATCGATGTAAATTGGCACCAGCGTAGATGGTGGGGGGTGCCACACATCCGGAGCAGGGGCTCTCCGCAGCAGGCTGGAATGAAAAACCGGATGCACATTCCTGTAAGTCTTTGGCAAAGATAATTCTACAGTTACAGCATTGATAAGTTTCATAATAGGAAAGGGCACCACATATTTGGGACCAAGTTTCTTGGACTTTTGTTGGCAACGTAGGTTCTTTCTGGACAAATAAGCCAAGTCTCCCACTTTCCACGCAGGCGCAGGTGCCCGTTTCTTGTCTGCCTGGGTTTTATAAGCCTGTTTGGCGTCTTTGAGGCTTGAAACGATTACTGGCCACCCGGCACTAATAGTCTCTGCCCATTTGGTGACTTCTGGGACCTCGGACGAACTTAGCTCCCATGTGGGGGCAGCCACCAAATCAGTCCCATACACCACTTTAAAAGGTGACACACCCGTGGAGGCATGGGCCCCGTTGTTATAGGCAAACTCAGCTAGTGGCAGCAGGGCAACCCAGTCATTTTGCTGATGGTTGATAAAACAGCGCAAGTATTGTTCAAGGATTTGGTTCACCCTTTCAGTCTGGCCATTCGATTCCGGATGGTAGCCCGATGTCAAAGCTTGCTCCACCCCCAACAGTCTCAGGAGCTCCCGCCAGAACTTGGCAACGAACTGGGGGCCCCGATCCGTGAGCACGCGCCTCGGGATCCCATGTAGGCGTATTATGTGGGTCACAAACATTGAGGCTAATTTGGCCGCTGATGGCAGGCCAGCACAAGGGATAAAATGGGCTTGCTTGGAAAATGCATCCACTACTACCCAAATGACAGTTTTCCCCTGGCTGGGAGGTAAGTCCGTGATAAAATCCATGGTGACATCGGTCCACGGGCGGGAGGGAGTGGGCAGGGGCTGCAGCAATCCCTTTTTCTTCCCACCAGCAAGTTTGGAGACGATGCAAGTGGGGCAACCCTGCACGTACTTTTCCACATCAGAGCGCAAAGTTGGCCACCAATAATGTCTCCTGACCAGGTGCAGAGTTTTTACAAACCCAAAATGTCCAGCGGTTTTTGCATCGTGGCAGAGTTTCAAAACGTCTCCGCGCGCCGCCGCCGGGACATAGAGACGCTCCCCCTTGAAAAATAGACCCCCCTTCTCAGTTAGGTCGGGGCGGAGGGAACTGAATTCAGAGTCCTGTAACACCCCCTTCTGGACCCACCCTCCCAGGATTGAAGTTCCCTGCTTTGTTTGGCTGCGCGTCACTGCGGCCATTCCCAGTTGGGCGGGGGTAAAAACTGTGTCCACCAATGGGTCGCGCTTGCTATTGTACTGGGGCAAGCGAGAAAGAGCGTCCGTCAAAAAGTTCATTTTGCCCGGCAGATGCTTGAGAGAGAAGTTGAAACGAGAGAAAAACTCCGCCCACCGCATTTGTTTTGCTGAGAGCGAGCGGGGCTGCTTGAGCGCCTGAAGATTTTTATGGTCCGTCCACACTACAAAGGGAACCGTGGACCCTTCCAACCAATGTCTCCAGGTGGCTAAGGCCAATTTTACTGCGGCCGCCTCCTTTTCCCAAATCGCCCAGTTTCTTTCTGCCCCGGAAAATTTTTTAGACAAATAGGCCAACGGGTGCAATTTCCCATCCTCCCCCTCTTGTAGGATCACGGCCCCCATTGCCACATCCGAAGAATCTACTTGCACGGTGAATTGCTTAGTGGGGTCGGCATGGGCCAGCACCGGCTCAGAGGTAAACAACAGTTTCAGACTCTCAAAAGCCTCCTGACACTGGGGGGTCCACTGGAGTGGGGCGCCGGGGCGGCTTGCTGTCTTTCCCCCCTTTTTTGTTTTTAACAAGTCAGTGAGAGGCAGCGCCACTTTGGCAAAACTGGGGATGAACGTTCTGTAAAAGTTTGCAAATCCTAAGAAACTTTGCAACTGTCTCCGCGTGCGGGGAGGTTCCCAAGACAGCAAATCCCGCACTTTGCCTGGGTCCATCTCAATCCCTGCTTGGGAGACCCGGAAACCCAGAAATTCCACCGCATCCCGGTGAAACTCACACTTTGAAAGTTTAGCAAACAACTGATGCTTCCGCAGGCGGCGGAGCACCTCGCGGACCAATTCAGTGTGCTTGCCCACATCCTCTGAATACACCAAAATATCATCAATTTACACCAACACCCCCTGATACAATAAATCATGCATAATTTCATTTATCATGTTCATGAACACGCCCGGAGCGCCGGCGAGGCCGAACGGCATGACGGTGTACTCAAATTGGCCCAAGGGGGTGTTAAAAGTAGTCAAATATTCATGCCCCTTTTTTATCCGGACCCGGTAGTAAGCTTCCCTCAAGTCTAGTTTTGTAAAAATCCGTGCCTTCCCCAAGTGACCAAGCAAGTCTTTTATCAAAGGCAACGGGTAGGCATTGCAAGTAGAAACAGCATTCAGCCCTCGGTAGTCCGTGCAGAGGCGCAAAGACCCGTTTTTCTTTTTCACGAAAAGAACCGGGGCCGCCAGGGGTGAAGTGGCGGGTCTGATGAACCCCCGGGCTAAGTTTTTGTCCAAAAACTCCCTGAGTTCAGCCATTTCCCTCGGGCTCATTGAATAAAGTTTGGCTTTAGGGAGGGGCTCCCCTTTCTTTAACTCAATGGCACAGTCAGTTTTACGGTGGGGGGGAAGTTGGTTACACTCAGCTTCCGCAAACACATCTGCAAAGTTCCGGTACTCTGGTGGGAGAGTCGCTTCCCCTGTGGACCCCACCGCGGCCACGACCCGATCGTTGAGGGAGGGTTGGGGCCGAACGTGCTGCTTGCAACCAGGAGAGGAAAACTCCACGGTTCCTGTTTTCCATTTCACCGTGGGATCATGCTCCCTCAACCAATCCAGCCCCAGGACACATGGGAATGCTGAGTGGGGTGCTACAAGGGGTTGAATCTGCTCCCAATGCTTCTTAACGTCCAAGTCCATCAGGCGCGTCTTTACGGTAGCTTCCCCCCCGGGAGCGCATTTCCCATCCAGCTGGGTGATAGGTAGGGGCTCATCCAAAGGCACTCTGCCCACCCCCAGAGTCTCGGCTAGTGTTGGGCTTACTAGAGTCTGGGTGCACCCTGAGTCCACAATGCAGCGGACCCCCACTGTCTTCCCGGACTTGGGGTTGGAGAGGGTTGCGGGCAGGAGTATCAGGGGAGGATCACTCACCACGCGGTTGCCCCTGTCGGAGGCCTGCTGGCGGGGCGCCTTTACAGCAGACCGTCTTCGTTTCCCGACTGCTCCTCTGCTTGCTCTTCGCCATCCTGGCCATTCCCCTCCTCCGAGTCATCCACAATTGTCGCGGCACCGGCCGGTACCAGCAGAGACTTGGCACTTTTCTTCGGGACCGTTTTCTTGGCAGGTGAAGCTTTTGGAGGAGTGCTGCCCGTTGCCTTGGCGCCGGTCGCTGTCTTCGAGGGGCATTGCGCGAGGAAGTGGCCAGCCTGGCCACAACCCAAGCACAACCCCTTCTCCATGCGCCGGGTGCGCTCGGTCGGCTCCAGCTTCGCTTTCGGCTTGGCCTTCACTGGCGTAGAGGTTTTTGCTCCTGCCTTCCCAGCAATTCCTTGGAACACCGCGGCCCTTTCCAGGCGATTCTCCATCTCCCCAGCCAGCTGGACCCTTCCGGCCACAGTGAGGGGGTCATCCAAAAGGAGGCACTTGCTGGACAAGTCCCCAGAGAGACCCCCCACGAATGCGTGCACACGTTGGGGCTCGGTCCAGTCCGGCACCGCTGAGGAAAGCTCTTTGAATTCCCTGGCATATTCGGCCACCGACAGTTTCCCTTGCTTCAGGGCCTTGAGTTTCTTCTCCGCCGTTTCTTTTTCGAACGGCTCCACGTACATCTGGCGCATGGTTCTCAGGAAATGGTTGTAGTTGCGGATGGCTCTTGGGTTGTAACGGTACAAGTCCATGAACCATTTTGCTGCCTTTCCCTCCAGGGCCTCTCCCACGAAGCGCACGCGCTTGGCATCATCCTGAAAGGTGAACCCCATGTCCATCATGTAGGCTTGGAGGTGCACCAGGAACGAAGGAAAAGTTGCGGGGTCCCCCGAAAATTTGGCCTTGAATTTGTAGGTGCTCCGCATTTCCACTCCTCGGAGGTGGGGAGGCAGTCGACCCTGGCCCCAATCCGCCGGGGCCCTCGCACCACGGCCGATGCCTCGACCCACTCCTGCCGCCGCCCTCGCCTCTGCCGCGGCCGGCGCCGCCTCCGCGGCGCGCGCGGCTCCTGCCGCCGCCTCTCGCACCGCCGCTGCCGCCGCCACCTCCGCTCCCGCAACGTCCGCTGCTACCGCGGCCGCTCCGTCCGCTGCTCCAGCGCCTTCGGCTGCTCCGGCTCCTTCAGCCGCACCCGCACCACCTGCGCCCTCGAGACCGCCGTCTTCTTCCTCCCTTTGCGCTCTCGCCAAGGCTGCGGCCTCGGCCTCCGCTGCCGCCTGCATCGCTGCGTCCTTGCGTTCTCGCAGGGTGGGCAGACCTCCTGATCTCCGACCACTGGGTACGTGGACACCTCCGTGCACCTCCCGCAGCAGGCGTCGCGTCTCGCGTTGCTCCTCTGGATCCAGCCGACCCGAGAGGTCCTGTAGCCAATTGGTCACCTTGTCCAGCTTGTGCTGCAGGTCACGCGTCTCACCGGCGGGCTCCAGCCCGTAGCTAGGCGTTCCTAGCTGATCCGGCCACTGCTCATCCCCCTTCAGGCGGTCATACTTCGATAAACGCCTGCACTCGGTGATGTGCCTTTCCAAAAAGTCGGCAGGCCCAGGAGTCGCTCCCTCCACGGCTCTGAGCATGGCCGAGCTGTACGGACCCACACCGGCTCCGTCGCTCTGGGAGAGGTCCCAATCCAGGCCCTCTCCTTGTTCTGTATAGGTGTTTCCTTCGCCCTGCATGTTGGCAGGTGAAAGGAGTTGTGAGATTTGACTTAATGTCAAACGTACAGAAAACTCACAACAGGCTTCTTAATGAAAGTAAGCTTTATTGGAAAGTACTATACGCTAGGGACTGAAAAGTCAAATCTGACCAGAGTTCAGATTTGCCTCTGCTTATCAATACAAGTCTCCCGCCCAAAACTTGACAGTTCCCAAGGGAGGGGAGACAAGAGAAAAGACATATGTGTAAAGAAAACAGGAATTCATTCTCACAACCTTGAGGAGGTGACAACATTCCCGAGAGCCCACAACAAGATAAGGTTAACATAACAAAACTATTCACTTTTATAGCTAGCAAGACTACAGGGCCTGGAGCAAGCAGGCGCCAAGCGATATAAAACAATATAACTGACATGGAGGAACTCAAGCTAATTTATGACAGAGATTCTACAATCCTGACTCTTTCTTTCTTTCTTTCTTTCTTTCTTTCTTTCTTTCTTTCTTTCTTTCTTTCTTTCTTTCTTTCTTTCTTTCTTTCTTTCTTTCATATACCGCCCTCCCCAGGGGCTCAGGGCGGTTTACATGGAACTTATGAACGATACATAAAACAATAACACATGAATAACCATACAATATTAATAACAGGTAGTTGTAATAATAAACAGTGTAAACAATGATACAATAAACAGTGCAAACAGGTCCAGAGTGCTCTGGTAGAGTTCTGGGAGGAAGGGGGGACCGGGGGGGACCGGGGGGGACCGGGGGCCCTTCATTCGCTGTTGGTTGTGCCTGGTCTCAACCAAATGCCTGGCGGAAGAGCTCCCTTTTGCAGGCCCTGCAGAACTGTTTAAGCTCTGTCAGGGCCCTGATCTCCTCCGGGAACTCATTCCACCAGGTGGGGGCCAGAAAAGAGAATGTTCTGGTCGAGGCCAGACGGACTTCTTTTGGGCCAGGGAGGAGGCGGAGGAGTGTAGGGCTCTTTTGGGGGCATAGGTGGGGAGGCGGTCCCTCAGGTACACTGGGCCCTGACCGCGTATAGCCTTGAAGGTAATTACTAGGACCTTTAGTCTGATCTAGAATTCAACTGGCAACTACAGCAGTTGGTGGAGAATGGGCTGGATGTGAGATCCCTACTGTGTATTTGTGAGGATCCTAGCCACAGCATTCTGAACCAGTTGCAGTTTCCAGATCAAGGATAAGGGTGTAGAGCGAGTTGCAGAAGTCTAGTCTAGAGGTGACCGTCGCATGGATCACTGTGGCTAGGTGTTCTGGAGCCAAGTAGGGCGCTAGTAGCTTGGCTTGGCATAGGTGGTAGAAGGTCTGCCACATTACTCTTGTGACCTGTGCCTCCAGGGAAAGGGAGCCATCAAGGATCACCCCCAGGTTTTTGGCAGAATGAGCTACTGATAGTTGCACTCCAGCTGGGCTGGATAAGTGCGCTTCCTTGCTTGTTCCATTCCTACCCAGCCACAGGACCTCCATTTTTGAAGGGCTGAGCTTCAGATGACTCTGCTTAAGCCACCTCATCACTGCTTCCAGGCATCTGGCTGAGGATTCTGGGGAAGAATCAGGGCAGTCCATCAGGAGGAAGAGTTGGATGCCATCTGTGTATTGGTGGCAACCCAGCCCAAACCTGCGCACCAGCTGAGCAAGAGGGCGCATGAAGATGTTAAATGAGATGGGAGAGAGGACTGCTCCCTGTGGGACTCCACAAGTGAGCTGATGTTGGCTAGATGCTCTCACCTAATGCTATCCTCTGTCCCCACCCCCAGAGAAAGGAAATCATCAATTTGAGGGCTGTCCCCTGTATCCCGACATTGGCGAGGCAGTGAGATAAAATGATAGATTATGTCAAATGCTGCTGAGAGGTCTAGCTCACTTTCTGTATCTAAGGCCGGAGGGAGATCAGGGCGGAGAGAAAAGATTTTGTCTGCAAAGTGACTCGCAAATGCCTCACAGCTGGTACCCAATTGGCTATTATTTTGTCACCCTTCATCAATGGCAGTGAGAGATTGAACTATCCTGAATAATTGCGCCGGATGTGAGTCCACAGACGTGATGGTAGTCGAGTAAAATTTACATTTTACTGACTTCACTGCCATCTCATCGGCTTTCATCTGCACTCTATAGGATGTTCTCGATTATTTGTGAGTCTTCCTCCAAACCTGCTCTGGTCATCTCAGTTCCCGTTTCTTCTTGCAAAGCACCTCAGTATACCAGGAGGCCTACTTGAGAGAGGGGTGGAGGGATATTGGGGAGCTGTCTCATTGGTGGCAGCCAGCATTCTGTCGTGCCAGTAGCAGACCAGTCCATTTAGAAAAGTCTCCGTGGGATAGCTGAAATCTGCTTGGTGCCCAACAGAGGGGGAGGTGGTCTTCATAGTGGTCCGACCATGGCATGGCGTTAGCCATGATTGTATCCACATTCAACCCTGCACCGAAAATGAGGTCCAGGGCATGACCTGCTTGGTGGATAGGGCCAACAACAAATTGTGAGAGCCATAGTATTGCCATGGCTGATACTACTAGATCCAGCCCATTTCCAGAGGACAGCTCTGTATGGACCTTAAAGTCCTCCAGAATTAATAGTCTGTGGAACTACAGCAGGACAGGCAGGGCATCTGGAGGTACACTGGGTGCTCGGTACACCAGCCAGATGGCCACACTCCCAACCGTGCCCCACCCAAGGCCAACACATTTAATTCCTGGAAATGACAGCACAAGGAGAGCTCTGAAGGAGAGATTCTCATGGATTAGGATTGCCACTCCCCCTCCCTGCCCCACAGTCCGCAACTGATGGCGGACAGAGAACCCGGCAGGGGCTAGATCTTTAAGGGAAACTGTTTGCCTTCCCTGGTCCTGGTTTCCATCATGCCAGGTGCCCCCCCCCCACTCTGCAAAAGAGGCTTGCAGAGTGGAGGCTTTGCTGTTGCTGGAGTCCCCTGCCAGAAATGTGGAAGGGCCTTTTATTTATTTTATTTATTATTTATTAATTATATTTCTGTACCGCCCTCCCTGGAGGCTCAGGGTGGTTTACATCAAACATATAAATAATACATGGAACAGTCTTCATTAATACTCATACATAATAATAACAACAGTGGTTGTAACAGAAAACAGTATAGTGAACAGTATAATATAACAGTATAACAGTGCAGAGCCTCTTGTGGTGCAGAGTGGTAAGGCAGCCGCCTGAAAGCTTTGCCCATGAGGTTGGGAGTTCAATCCCAGCAGCTGGCTCAAGGTCGACTCAGCCTTCCATCCTTCCGAGGTCGGTAAAATGAGTGCCCAGCTTGCTGGGGGGTAAACGGTCATGACTGGGGAAGGGAATGGCAAACCACCCCGTATTGAGTCTGCCAAGAAAACCCTGGAGGGCGTCACCCCAAGGGTCAGACATGACTCGGTGTTTGCACAGGGGATACCTTTACCTTTACCTTTATAACAGTGCAACCGTGCAAATGGCACAACAGGTCCAGAGCACTCTGGTGGAGTTCTGGGAGGAAGGGGGGGGAGAGCGGAGGCCCTTCGTTCGTTGTTGGTTGTGCCTGGTCTCAACCAAATGCCTGGCGGAAGCGCTCCTTTTTGCAGGCCCTGCAGAACTGTTTAAGCTCCGTCAGGGCCCTAATCTCTTCTTTTCCCCTTCATTTTGACCTCTCGTAAAGACCAGATAACTTATAGGTGAGTTTTTCTGGGTGTAATTTGGCTATTTCTGCCTTGGGGACAGGTTTTTTTTTTAAATGTTGCTGAGGTCTAACAGCTTGTGTCTTGTATTTTATACCCTTTCAAAAAAGAATTGGAAGCTGCCTTGAGTAGGACTCTGAAGAGGAAATAGCCGAAAGAAGTAAATACATTTCCAGGCAGAATGCAAAATACAGATTCCCACCTGGGAACTGGGGATTACTCCTCCTTGGATGAGTAGTTAATTAATTAATTTTATTTATTATATTTATTGCTTCATACTTGTGCTGCCAACCCCCAAGTGAGGGCTGGAGACCTTCTGGAATAACAGCAGATCTCCAGACTACAGAGATCAGCTTTCCTGGAGAAAATGACTGCTTTGGAGGCTGGACTTCAAGGCATTGACTCCGCAATTAAGTCCATCCCCTCCTCAGGATACAGCTCAAATCTCCATGAATTTCCCAACCCAGAATTGGCAAACTTCTGAGTTTCCCTCAGGATGCAAATCCAGAGAATTCTGCAGCCAGGATTTCCATGGGAAGTTTCACAATGGCCTGAAGACAGCTGCAGCAAAACGCACCAGGCTTCTACTGGCTCAAGGAAGGGAGGTGTTGTGGCTCAGTGGTAGAGCTTCTGCCAGGCATCCCCGGTATCACCAGTTACCTGGCAAGCAGGGGATGGAAGAAACCTCAGTCTGGGTGGGCAGTCCTAACCTTAAGGGACCAAGGAAGCTTTATGTGTGTTCAGTTACTCACATAAGCAAGAGAAGTGTCACTTTAGGGCAGGGGTAGTCAACCTGTGGTCCTCCATGGAATACAATTCCCATGATACAATTTGTCCTGCCAGCAAACGCTGAGAATTGTAATCCATGGACATCTGGAGGACCACAGGTTGACTACCCCTGTTTTAGGGCACTGAGGCCAATTTACTCTGATACTTCTCTTCCACCATAGAGCACACTGAGTGGCCATGCTGTTAGATGTCCAGTCTATGCTCAGTTTCTTTCCCTTCAGGACAGGAAGTCAAATCAATGGCCTGTCCAGCACAAAACTAGACACCATAGACTTCCAAGCCTGGGTGAGTGCTGTGGCACCATATTTGTACTCATACTTTATATCCCGCCTTGCTTCTAGCAGTGCCAGTCTCCAGGTGGGGCCTGGGGATCCAGCCCTGTGAGGTAGGCTAGGGCAGAGAACATGTAACTATGGCAGCAGGTACTGGAACCCAGACCCTTGCCGCGGCTTTAACCAATACACCTCCCGACGGAGCTAGGCTAATGGGAGGGGAAAGGACAGTGGCCGGCCCCGGCGCAACTTAATAAATTGCTACGCAGCACTTTCACACGATTCAACCCCTCCATTGCAGATTTTCCGGCGCGCATGCGGATTACCCTGCTTTTATTCCTCTTTTCCCGCCTGTATCCACCATCTTCGCTCTGATTGGATAGCCAAACATTTTCCTCCATTATGATTGGCTCATATCCCTCCTCTTTTTCCCCCGCCCCCGTCAATTCTGACTTCTCAGAACTCACCCACGTTGCTGTTCAACGCTTCACAGAGAATGCGCATGCGCTCCGTTATGATTGGTTACCTTTCTTTCATTCGCCTCTAAATTCATACCTCCTCCTCCTCTCTTTGAGCAGCTATTGATTCAACCGCCCCCCCCCGCCTCTTTCCTCCGTAAGTTCCACTCTGATTCGCTTGAGTCCGATTAAAGTCCCGCCCCCGACATTCTGATTGGTTTAAATGGAACGGGACTGTTTTCACTATCACCACCACATCCTTCTGTTCTTGAGCCACAGAGTTGTTTCGCGCGCGTGCGCACTCTCAGCAGAGTCCGCCGCGTATGTTGTCCTCCTCCCCGCAGTTGAGAGGAGCGACCTGGCGGGCGGACGCGCTTCGATACGCGTGCGCACCGCAGCGTCCTCGCGCCACCTTCATCGCCATCAGGCCGCGGTCTGATTGGACTAGAGGAGGCGGAAGGGGGCGGGAGCAGCTGGTTCGTTAAAGCCCGTCTGGCCGGCGGTTGCGCCCGTGTCTGCCCCCCTCGGACCCCGCGCAGTCGCAGTAGCTGCGCGCGGCCTAGTCGTCGTTGTCGTCGTCGAGGCCGTACGCGTTGCGGTGTTTCCGTGAGGGGGAGAAAGAGCGGGAGAAAGACCGAGGGAGCGACCCGGAAGCCGCCGCCATCATGAGCGTGGAGGCTTACGGGCCCAGCTCCCAGACGCTGACCTTCCTGGACACCGAGGAGGCCGAGCTGCTGGGCGCCGACACGCAGGGCTCCGAGTTCGAATTCACCGACTTCACTTTGCCTAGTCAGACCCAGACGCCGCCCGGGGGAGGAGGCGGCGGAGGCGCCGTCACCCAGGGAAACCCCGGGGCGCCGGGAGGTGGAGGGGGGCCGCCCTCAGCCGTCGCTGCCGGGCAGCTCGAAGCCCAGGTGAGGGAAGGGGGGGGGAGCCCTGCGCTCGCTGCCTGTTAACGCAAGCCCGTTCGTGTCTGCGTGTGAGCGCATGTTTTGCACGGGCCTGAGTTCTTGTCTTGACAGCTGGTGCCATGTTTGTGCGTGCCTGGAGCAGGGCTTCAGTGAGGTGAGGTGGGGCAGGGAATGGGGGCCCCTATTCGACACTCTGGGTGTGCAGAATCATAAGGGTGGCAGGGCCCCTAGAGGCTCCGTGCTGGATACGGGATCAGCCAAAAGCAAAGGTGACCAAACTGGGCTCTCCAGGTATCCATGGACTATAGTTACCATGAGCTGCTGCTATTGGCCGGGGCTCATGATATTTGTAGTCTGTGGACACTTGGGGAGCTCTGGTTTAGCCACCCGTGGCGTAAAGCACTCGTGATAAGCATCTCTCCGACTGCTGCTTGAAGACTACCAGTGAGGGGGAGCTCACTGTCTAGCTAGGTAGTCTATCCCACTGTGACTGTGAAATCCCCCCCCAAAAAATCTAGCCAGTACCATTCTACATGTCATTTCAGCCCATTAATGTGGGTCCTGTACCCCGCTTGCTAACAGCTGCTCTCAGCCCTCCCCCAAGTGACAACCTTTCACATGCTTAAAGAGAGCAATAGTGTCCCCTCTCAACTAACTTAGTCAACTAGCTGAGTCTGAGGTGCACAACTTCTGGTGGTAGTGGAGGTTGGTATGTCCTTACATCTTTTGCTTATATGTATGCATCTTTCCAGCTGCCTTTATTTTGTCCTGCCTCCCCAAGTGCTCACAGTGGCCGATGTAGTTTCCCCCTCCTTGATTTTGCATTTGCAACAGCCCTGTGAGGGAGCTCAGGATTACCTCAGGGGGTTTAATAGCTGAATGTTGGTACAAACCCAAGCCTGGTTAAACTTTGTAAGTAGTATGCCATACTGTGATTTATCTGAATGAAGTTTGAGTCCAGTAGTGCCTTTAAGACAAAGTTTAATTCAAGGTGTGCACATACACTTCTTCCAATACACTGAAATGGAAGTTCAGTCCAGACATGTAATGTATGTGAATGTTTGTGAATGTATAGTGGAAAGAGCAGTCTCTTCGGAGGGGAGTTCTCTGTCTAAGACTAATTGTTCCTTAAGGAGCAATTGCAATTAAGGCTTTTAAACTCAGGTCGTCCGCATTTTAGCTTATACGTGAACCATGTGGCACGAGATTCATGCTGATCTGTGTTAGGTATGACTTCCTTTACAGCTGTTTGCAATTAAAGTGGGTGAGGAAGAGAAGTAATTTTTGGAGGTTAGTCTTTGTGTATTTCTGGCAGAATAAAAATAAAAGGTGTTCTTTAATCACAACTACCTTTAGTTGAAACGGGCAGTGTGTAACATTTGTAGCTGAGGCAGTTGGGCAAGGAGGGGAAAGGAGATGGAGAGTGCATTTTGTAGTTTCAGAATTTCATAGTCTTTTGATGGTGAGCATGCATCTGATGAAGCGGGGCTGTAGTCCATTGAAACTTCTGCTAGAGTACAAAGTTGCTATTCTTTAAGTACTGCGAGACTTTGTTTTGCTGTGGCCAGCTAATAAAGCCACCCTTTTGAAACTGTAATTGTTTTGTACCATGAATATATAGACATAGGCTATAAAAATGAGGGTCTTTTAAACAGGCATGTAATGTGAAGAAATATTGGCAAAACTGTTTGGTGAGTGGGAGAAGTATTGGGGAAGTAAAGCTGTATGTATTAAAATGAGAGGTATTTCAGTCACAGCTGCATTCAGCTGAGCAGGGGTCAACATGTAAAATCTATTTTCAGTGAAACTCCCCTTGTACAAAGAAGAGGAGGAAATTGGGGAGTCTTGGATAAAAACCCCTGAAATTAGGGGAAGATGAAAATATAGGGTTTGGGGGTTGAGAATAAGAACAATTGTCTCACTTCTGGTGTGTAAATTAGTGTTGGGAAGTGTGTATAGATATAACATGAGTAATTTACTAAGGCATCCCTGCCTGCTCCCCTGTGATGGCCCTTACAATAATGGGCAACTCCATTCCACTAGTCATTAACATCCCTAGGATGTGATTTTATTTATTTTGTAGTTAAAATTGTGCTTTAGAGACCAGGCAAAGGAATACTTGTATGTGTCTTTCAGTAGTATGGGGGAGAGGTAATGAGACATACCAAAGAAATATAACATAGTATTTTGCAAGCCTGTGCCTAAAGCAGTCTCCTGAAGAAGTTGAATGAAGATTGTATAAAATGTGTGTATGAAGGCACTTCCTGAATCAGGTAACTAAGGAAACCATTTCCTGCCTAGCTACGGAAGTGCTGTTTGGCTGTTGAGGGATTCAGTAGCTATTTCTGCATCCAGTAGTTTACTTTCTGACTGTTGCTGGAGACAGTGGTGTACATGCATGAGGAAGGCTACTTCAACTCCCAAGTTCTTGAATATGAAGAGGAAACATGGTCTGTTTTATGGAATTGCCTCACAGCAAGAAAGGTCACTGTCTTTCCCTTCCACATGCTGAGAAGTTGAATCAGTGCTCACTATGAAGATAAGTGACAACAAGCCGTGCCTGGAGTTGTGAACTCTGCCAGAAGTGTGTCATTTAAGGCCTTTGCCCAGGTGTGGGTTTTCTCATGATAACAGCAGTATTCCCCCTGGTTACCTTGTTTATCAGCCTTGCTGTGGTTAAGTTTTGCTTTTGGTTATGATGGTAGCATGCCAACACATTGCCTATTATGAGCTTCATGCTTTTGTACCCTTGTGATGCTTCATCTTCCTTACCCACTGGTCACAAAACCGGCTTTTGTGTGTGTTGTCGCTACATGAGGTTTTAATACATATTGTTTTAATACAGAAACCCTGGACTGTATCACTTGATACCTTCCTTTTGTTCGTTATGCCACCTCTTTAAATATATATATATCTTTCTGGAAGACATGTATGCTCTTGCCTTGTTCTTATTGTCACAAGCAACCCTGTTTCTATATGTTAGCAATTCTTCCTTGGGGCTTGAAAGTATCATGTTGGGAAATGCAGTGTTGTCCATCTGCAGGAGCAGCCTCCCAAGGGCTCCCATCAGAGGTAACATTTTCTAAAATGCTGCCAAATCTACAGGGGTAGAAGGTGCCTATTTCAGAGTGGGACTTTGTTCCAGACCTCAGTAGGAAGACTTAATTCAAGTCACCTGCTGCTTCTCCCCTTTACAAAACTCCTGGCTAGTATGTGGGTTTGTGTATCCTTTCTTTAGTTCTGTGGAGCAGAAAATGCGACCACCTGGTTGCCGAGCCCCCCTAAGATTGCTGAATTCCAAAGTGAGCTCCAGTCCTCTCTTGAGCTTGAACAAGTCTTGGAATATGCAGCTAGAGAAATTCAACAGCCTTGATTGCAAGTTCCCTTGCAAAATCAGCCATGAAACTGCGTTGCTCTAGGCAGCATATACAGTAGCACAATTTGCCCTCATTATCCTGCTCTTACTCAGCCTATGTACTGTTGCCCCTTTTGTGGGGGGAAATCTGACAAGTATTAAATTTAATTAAAATATTTATGTGCCCAAGGCCACTTACATCATTAATTATTAAAATAAATATATTCAAACATTAAAATGATAGTTTAAAACCAGAATAGTTTGTGATTGTAAGAGAAGCCCCCATCTCTGCTATATCGATAGCTCAGCTGCATTACTTCAGATATTAAATCTTGCCATCCAGACACAGGCAAAGGAACATTTTATTAGGGTTGGCCATGATTGTATTATGTTCCTTCACTTAGCGATCCCCATATGTTTGGGAATGTTGCAGATGGGATTGTTGGCTTGCAGGCTTCTCTGTTCCCTGTGATCTTGCAAAGGGAAGCACCCAGTCCTGCTTGTGGAGACACTAAAGGTTTTTGCTGTATTGGTGATATTAAAAAGTACTTACCTTGGACTTACCTAGCAACAAGAAGTCCCCGTCCATCCAAGATGGTAGTCTCCTTTGCTGTCTTTAGAGTAATTGTTTTGTGAATTGTGCAGCTGAACAGGTGCAAATGGCTTTGTTTGCAATGACTGCATATATATATTACCTTGAAATATACATATATTGGAAGTTCAGGCAAAAGGCCTCTTTGTGTATTAGGCAAATTCTCCAAGAGATAAGCTTTCATGGATGCTTTCCTTTTTAGCCAGCATTGTTGACTCAAGTGATGGTGTTAAGGTGGCGCTTAAGCTGCTTTTGGATTGTCTAGCTAGCCTTGATGACTTGGCATGATGAAGACCAACAGAAGCATGGAGAGCACCATGCAGCCTGTTCCAGGGCCAGTCCGCTGGACAAGCAGCCAAAGTGCCTTCTTTGGCTGGCCTTAACCATCCTGGGATACGTGACAGAAGGCTGGTGATTGTACTAAAAGATCTGGTTGGAAACGGGTGGGCAGAGTAAGCGATAGGTAATGGGCTATGGTGACAAGAATGCCAAGAGGCAGATGAAAAGACACCCTTCCAACAACTCTCTCCTGCCAGTAGATGGTGTCTAAGGATCCATGCTGGTGTTTCTTGGCCGTTGCAGTCATGAAATGAAAGTTATGGGTGCATGCTGGTGAACTGCCTGTGGTACAAAAAGACTGTCTTCAGGTGACTGAGCAAGAAACCTTGATGAGAATCAGTGGAGTATTTAGGCCATAAATAATTAACCTGAGCCTCTTGTGGCAGAGAGTGGTAAGGCAGCAGACATGCAGTCTGAAAGCTCTGCCCATGAGGCTGGGTGTTCAATCCCAGCAGCCAGCTCAAGGTTGACTCAGCCTTCCATCTGAGGTCAGTAAAATGGGTACCCAGCTTGCTGGGAGGTAAACAGTAATGACTGGGGAAGGCACTGGCAAGGCCACCCCTTATTGAGTCTGCCAAGAAAATGCTAGAGGGCGTCACCCCAAGGGTCAGACATGACCTGGTGCTTGCACAGGGGATACCTTTACCTGAGAGCCAGTTTGGTGTAGTGGTTAGGAGTGCGGACTTCTAATCTGGCATGCCAGGTTCGATTCTGCACTCCCCCACATGCAGCCAGCTGGGTGACCTTGGGCTCACCATGGCACTGATAAAACTGTTCTGACCGAGCAGGAATATCAGGGCTCTCTCAGCCTCCCCTCCCTCACAGGGTGTCTGTTGTGGGGAGAGGAAAGGGACGGTGACTGTAAGCCGCTTTGAGCCTCCATCAAGTAGAGAAAAGCGGGATATAAGAACCAACTCTTCTTCTTTCTTCTCCTTCTCCTGGTCATACAGGCCAGGAGACCATTTCTTTGCTGCATGGATGGTCCCATGGCCACCCTTGCCAGGTTACCTTCGTCAGTGTACCATCAAAAAGAACTGTACATTCTTTTCACAGCAGCTATATTATATGGATTGCGTCAGTGCCTGTTTTAACAGCCCAGTGTGATAAAAGGGCACAAATTCTGGTCTGTCTGTTGCTAGTTGTATCTGTAAAGAGCACCTCTTTAATTGTGCATCCCAGACAGACAAAAATTCTGTCCTGTTCTTAGGTCAATGGTCCTGATGGCATTCTCCAGAATGGCGCTGTGGATGATAACGTGGTGAAGACCAGCCAGCTCTTGGCAGAGCTCAATTTTGAGGAAGATGAGGAAGACACATATTATACCAAAGACCTTCCTGTGCATGCTTGCAGGTGAGTTGGCACAGATACCACTGGACGCTTGATATGGGGTAAACCTCAAGCTGGATCTCTCTCTGTGTGATCGATTAGCTGTTTTCGGCAGCACCTCTTGTCATTTTGAATTGGCTTTCACTACCAGTATCTTACTGACAACATGTGGGCTGTTAATTTGGTCCCTTTGAGCAGGGGCCTGTTGTCCCTATGAAGTTCATCTTTTCATACAGAGGTGTCTGACTGGAAAGGGCTGTTTGCCACTCCTATATTATTTATACTGTTACATTGTTATACGGTTATTATTGTAAAGTTATTCACATGTTTATAGTTGCTGTGGCTGTTTCTTCCCACCTGAAGGTGTCAATTGTACTACCCTGTGATAAGAACTGTTCTGTGTGAAACTGAATTATGTACAGAAGGGAGGAATTTTGCTTCTATAATTGCTCTACATTTTGCATTCCTTTGTCTTCAGCAATACAGGAGTCTTGTGATGCCATTTATATTCTGTTGAATAAACTACTAAGGTTCTAGCCTGAATTTTGAGTTTTGACTTCTTTTGGGAGATTTGCCATGGAACATGACACTTGGGGCATTAAAGCCTATATCATGTCTCAGACGATACGGGCAGAATGAAGAATGCAAAGCAACAGCACCACACTTTTTCTGAAGTGGTTTGGCTCTGAGCATGCCCTGGCTTGGCTCTCATCTGAAGTAATGCATTGCCTGTTACTCTCTGTGTTCTCTTCCTTAGCTACTGTGGCATCCACGACCCAGCTTGTGTGGTCTACTGCAACACCAGCAAGAAGTGGTTCTGTAATGGTCGCGGGAATACCTCTGGCAGGTAAACAACTGTGGGCACTTTAAATGGTTAGGGTCCTCGATGCTTGTGAATACATAAAAGTAAGAAGTAGCCTGGATCTTTTTGAGCCCTATAATGTGTTTTTTTTTTTTTTTGGTTTATTTTTAATGGGATGCCTGCAACACTTTGCAGGTTTTTGTACGGGAAAGGAAATGAGCCAAAACAAGTGTTGCTGTTCAAACAAGTAGTTATCTTTCTATGTTGTGTCTCAGCCACATCGTGAATCATCTTGTGAGGGCCAAATGCAAGGAGGTGACACTTCACAAAGATGGGCCCCTGGGGGAGACGGTCTTGGAATGCTACAACTGTGGTTGCCGAAATGTGTTCCTCCTCGGCTTCATCCCAGCCAAAGCCGACTCAGTAGTGGTCTTGCTGTGCAGGTGAGAGAATGTCCTCCTTTGAAGTGGGTCCATTGCTGGGTCTGAGTGAAACTGAGTCCCCATGGAAAAAATTTAGAATGCTTTGAAAGTAGTGTCTGCAAAGTGTCCTTTTGGGCTTGTCTAACAGAACTCTTCTCCAATATCTTGGCTGTGCAGGCAGCCTTGTGCCAGTCAGAGCAGCTTAAAAGACATCAACTGGGACAGTTCACAGTGGCAGCCTCTGATCCAAGATCGCTGCTTCCTCTCCTGGCTGGTCAAGATTCCTTCTGAGCAAGAACAGCTGAGAGCTCGACAGATCACAGCTCAGCAGATTAACAAGCTGGAGGAGCTCTGGAAGGTGGGTGCAAAACGGAAGGGGGCTGGCAAAGCTGTGAATAGAGCCATGAGAGCAAATTAGGTGGGGCTCTGTCTGCATCTGGTCCAGAGTGAGGATGCTGTCTTTCCACATCCTGTATTCTTTGCTTTACCAATTCTTTGGCATGGTCAAAACCCAAAGAGAGCAGAAATTGTTTGGGTAAACCATAAAGTCCTAACTTTCAGTTAATGGCCTGTACCCAAGGAGCAGTAAATGTGTCAAATAATATTAGGCAGGATGGACCACTGGGAAAGATCAGCCTTAGCCAATACTGTCTGGTACTCTATTTAGTAGCACACATTTTGGATCCATCATTAATCTGAATCCTGTCAAGTCCACCATGTATGATAAAATGATGTACTTATTTCATAACATTTCCTGTTCTAACTCCTATTGGTTTTTTCTATATCTTTTGGGGTAATATACCATCTGTAAAACCATTTATGCCAATGTTCTTTTAACATTTAACATTCAGTAAACTTCAGTTCATTGACCCAGAATGCCTTCCATTGTTCCATAGTTATATTTTCCAAAATTTTGAACCCATCTTGTCATACAACTAGTCCAGCACTCTTAAACCACTTCAATACACTGGCCACTACTTACTGGCCAACTTTTACTTCACTTGATTTTCTGTTAGAGGGTTCTCATCATTCCTCCCCCACTCATCCCAACTTAGGAAGACCTGATATGATAACTGTGCTTAATTATGTAGACACTAGCCTTTAAGCCCGTCTACAATGGGTACTAGCGGTGCCCCCCCCCCCCCCCGTTGAGGGTGAACTCGGCACTCAGGCAGACTGTCCAGAGGCGGCTGGGGTGAAGGGGCAGGAGGTGGCTCGCATGATGTCACGGGTGGGTAGCGGGGGAGTCGCAAGCAGCTCGTGGCCAGGCAAACCGCTAGCGGGCGATGCAGCCGCCATGAGATCTCCTGTCCTCGCTGGCTGCTGGGCTTGGGCATGCAGCTGCATGGGCTCACGAGCATCTGGCGAGGTAGGAGGCATGCTGACGGGGCAGGGTGCTTGTGGCCCCCGATGGTGGCGGACGAGTCCCTGTTTCGGCAGGCTGGTGGGTGGAGGGCATCACAGCGGGAGGCATGGTGGGTGGGCGCGCAGCTCATGGCTGCTGATGCTGCCAGGCAATCTGGTTTGCCAGGCTGCTGGGTGGACGGTGTCACGGCCATTTGGGCTTGGGAGTGATGGAAGGCATGCTCTGTCCTTGACGGCCAGGCAGGGTCTGCACACAAGGCTGCAAGAGTGCCTTGCAGGCAGCTGCTGGAGGTGGGTGCTCCAGGGGCTGGCCCAGTCTGGTCGCCCCGGATTGGCCCACGTAGGCCAGACAGCGGATCTTGTCCCGGGCAGCACTCCTCCTACAGACGCTTTTCACAAATATTCAGGAGAACATGGTAAGGATGTTGAATGGGGGACCAGCTTGCTTACTGCAGGTTTAGAGACCAGGACTAGGAGCAAAGGGTTCAAATGATGGGAAAGGAGGTTTCGCTTCAGTATTAGGAAGCATTTTCTGATCTTGAGGGTAGTTTGTAGATGGAATATGCTGCCTCAGAGGGTGGTGGAGTCTCCTTCATCGGACGCTTTTAGGAGGAGCTTGGCAGAGCATCTGTCAGGAGGGTATGTTTTTAAGTCCCCACTGGATGTGGTTTCTTCCAGCTCTCAGTGATTTTGACAGAAAGCTGCGGAGTGACTGTTCAGCCTACTTTTTCAATTTTAGGAAAACCCGTCTGCCACCCTTGAGGACCTGGAGAAACCTGGGGTTGACGAGGAGCCCCAGCATGTCCTGCTTCGATACGAGGATGCCTACCAGTACCAGAACATCTTTGGGCCTCTGGTCAAGCTTGAGGCAGACTACGACAAGAAGCTGAAGGAGTCCCAGGCAAGGGTCTACGGGAGGGAAGGGGAGCGCCATTTCTGAACACTGGACCTTGGCAGCAACTGTGCTTCCAGGCCAATGGAACGTTTTCTTGGATGTTACTAGCCATCTCTGAGCAGGTGGGATGGAGTCCCACACGAGCAAAGCACAACTGTCAGCAAAGTGGTTAGTTTCTGTAAGCTCCTCAGCACATCCTTTGCCCTTGGAGGTGCTCTGGAAGCACCACACTTCTGTGGTTTTGCTAGCATCTTTTTCCCTTTGGGTGCTACTGCATTCCTCGCCACCTCTTGTTCTGCAGGTAGTCCTAAGTGTGCGATGCCTACACTTTTCAGTGCATTCTTAGTAAGGTTTGTTAAGGCAAGAAGGGGGTCAGCACAGCCTTGCCTGTTGTGTGGTGCAGACTTTTCATGCCGGCATGTAATCCACATGAAAATCTGGACCTGCTCTTAAAATTTCAGCACCCTGCAAGGTTTCCTTACAGGCAGGGAGGGGGGTCTAGCACCTCTTCCTCCAGCATGCCCTCTTCCTTGCTCCTGCAGCCCCAAGACTGCTCACTCTTGCAGCATCCTTTTTTAGAGATGAGGAGGAAGCAGCACTCTTCCTGCAACATTTGGTCTTGTGACCAGTGGCAATGGCCAGCCTGTTTGCTTCTCTCAGGGAAGACTGCTGCATGGGGATGGGCTTAACATTGGCCCTCGCTCTCTGGTCTTTTTATTCTTCCACCATATGAACACACTCAATAGTAATAAAGCCATATATATTTATTTAGCCCCAGGCCTCTAGGAGTGAGCATGAGCAGCGCCTCCTGTGCTTGCTCAAGCACCTTGTAAAGTGAACAGGAAGCAGAAGGCCAGATCTGCTCTTGATGGCTCCTTTCCACCATAAAGTAGAATATTCGTCTCTTTGTCATTTAGACCCAAGATAACATCACCGTGCGATGGGACCTGGGCTTGAACAAGAAAAGAATTGCGTACTTCACCTTGCCAAAGACCGACTCAGGTCAGATCCGTCATTGACCAAGCGGGGTGGGTGGGGCTTAATGGCCTCAGCATTGAACATGTAGAACTTGTCCTAGCTGGCCCTTGTGCTGGCCAAGGAAGAGCAGTGGTTTGGAAACAATTGTCTCTTGATTTTAAGAGGACTCTGTAGTTAAATCAATACAGGTGTTAGTCTGTCTGCAGCAGTAGAAAAGGGCAAGAGTGAAGACAGCAACAGAATACAGGATGATCTTGATAGGCTCAAGAAGTGGGCTAAACTGAATAAAATGAAGTTCAATAGGGACAAATGTAAAATTCTGCATTTAGGTAGGAAAAACCAAATACACCAATATAAGATCGGGAAAACTTGTCTTGGCAAAAAGGATCTAGGAGTCCTAGTAGACCATACATTGAACATGAGTCAGCAGTGTGACTCAGTGGCTAAAAAGGCAAATGGGATTTTGGGCTGTATCAAACGGAGTATCGTGTCCAGATCACGCTTTACTCTGCTCTGGTTTGGCCTCCCTTGGAGTACAGTGTTCAGTTTGGGGCACCCCAATTGAAGAGGGATGTTGACAAACTGGAACGTGTCCAGAGGAGGGCAACAAAAATGGTGAGGGGTTTGGAGATCAAGACATATGAAGAAAGGTTGGGGGAGCTTGGTCTTTTTAGCCTAGAGAGGAGATGACTGAGAGGGGATCTGATAACCATCTTCAAGTATTTAAAAGGGTGCCATATGGAGGATGGAGCAGAATTGTTCTCTCTTGATCTGGAGGAAAAGACCAGAATGAATGGGATGAAATTAATTCAAAAGAAATTCCATCTAAACCAGTGGTCCCCAACCTTTTTCAGGCTGGGGACCGGCGGCAGCAGGGAGGGCAATCGCCCAGCAGGGAGGGCAATCGCCCAGCTGCGCATGCTGCACATGCGCCATGTGTGGCCAAAAACATGCATGCGCAGCTCTTTTGTGCATGTGCGAAAGTGCCGCATGTGCACGTTTTCTGCCGCACATGGAGCATGCGTGGCCTGGCCGCACATGCGCAGCCCTGCTTCCCTCTACCCCCTCCCACAGTAAGAAGCTTGCCGGGCTGCAAGCTTGCGGCCTGGGAAGCTTCTTACTGCAGGGGTGCGGGGAGAGGGAGCTGCGGCCCGGTGCCAGGGCCTTCGCAGCCCGGCACCAGGCCGTGGCCCGGTGGTTGGGGGCCACCGATCTAAACATCCAGAAGAAGTTCCTGACAGAGCGGTTTCTCAGTGGAACAGGCTTCCTCAGGAGGTGGTGGGTTCTCCATATTTGGAGAGGCTAGATAGCCATCTGACGGAGGCTGATTCTGTGAAGGTTCAAGGGGGTGGCAGGTTACAGTAGATGATTGGGATGTGTCCTGCATAGTGCAGGGGGTTGGAATAGATGACCCAGGAGGTTCCTTCCAATTCTAGTAGCACCTTGAAAGACTAACCAGATTGGTTGCAGCCGATGACTCATGAAAGTTCCTCCCTCCCACAAATCTGGCTAGTCTTTCAGGTGCTCCTGGACTCTAACTCGTTTCTGCTTCTACAGAGGTATCTGAGCAAGTGAGCAGTGACTCACGTGACTTTGTTAGTATTCAAACAGTTTGGTTTCTTTATTACCAGAGATCTTTAGTTGCTTTTACATATCCTCCAAACAGCTGAGTGTGTCGAGTACCTGAAGCCATCTGACTAAGGGAGCTTTGACTCATGGAAGCTCATTCCATAAAAATCGTGTTGGACTTCCAAGGTGCAACTGGACTAGAATCTAGCTGTTCTGTTGCAGACCAAGATGACTACTCTCTGAACATATCCTCAAAACATAGCCGGCTTATGGCACAGAGGGCTGTGGGCCCTTGGATCGGTCTCCTTTGTAATGCTCATGGCTCAGTCGCCTGAAGAGTTGGCTTGTACTCGTATCGAGTTCATTTAAAGAATGAGGCGGGTGTTTTATCAATGATCTGCATGAACGGGTGGGGGGACTGTGTATTAAATTAATAATTAAATATTAAACACCACATTGGGAGGAGTAGCAAACACCCCAGAAGATAAGAGTTCAAAAACATCTCAGCGTGTTGGAAAAGGGGGCCAATGAAAACAAGATGCAGTTCAATAAGAATAAGTGCAGAGTTCTACATCTGGCTCACAAAAATGAGAAGCAGGCATATTGGATAGGAGATACAAAGAACTTTAGGGTAGTATTGTGTGCCAACAGGATCTTGGGGTACTTGTGGACTGTAAGCTAGATATGAGCAAACAGTGTGATGTGGCGGTAAAAGCATCATGCGGTTGTGGACCGTATCAAAATTGCAAGATGTCATAGTCCTGCTGTGTACTGTATTGGCTAGGCTGCACCTAGAGCCCTGTGGGCAGTTCAGGAGGCCTCACTTCAAAAAGGACATAGACAAAATTGAGAGGGTATAGAGTGGGATGATTCAGGCCCTATGATGAAAAGCTGAGAGACCCGGGATTGTTCAGCCTTGAGAAGAGGAGGTTGAGAGGGGACGTGATGGCTCTCTTTAAGTATTTGAAAGCTTGTAACTTTGGCAATGCCAAAGAATGTTCAAACTATCTCATCATTGCACTCATTGCTCATGCTAGCAAAGTTATGCTCAAAATCCTACAAGCTAGGCTCCAGCAATATGCGGACCGAGAACTTCCAGAAGTACAGGCAGGATTTCGAAGAGGCAGAGGAACTAGAGATCAAATTGCCAACATACGCTGGATCATGGAGAAAGCTAGGGAGTTCCAGAAGAACATCTACTTCTGCTTCATTGACTATGCTAAAGCCTTTGATTGTGTGGAGCACAACAAATTGTGGCAAGTTCTTAAAGAGATGGAAATACCAGAGCATCTTATTTGTCTCTTGAGAAACTTATATGCAGGTCAAGAAGCAACAGTGAGAACTGAACATGGAATCACTGATTGGTTCAAAATTGAGAAAGGAGTTTGGCAAGGCTGTATACTGTCGCCTTGCCAATTTAACTTGTATCAACAACCTCAGATATGCAGATGATACCACTCTAATGACAAAGTGAAGAGGAACTAAAGAGCCTGTTGATGCGGGTGAAGGAGGAGAGTGCAAAAGTTGGCTTGAAACTCAACATCAAGAAAACAAAGGTCATGGCATCCGGCCCTTTCAATTCCTGGCAAATAGATGGGGAAGAAATGGAGATAGTGACAGATTTTATTTTCCTGGGCTCCAAGATCACTGCAGATGGTGACTGCAGCAAAGAAATTAAAAGATGCTTGCTCCTGGGGAGGAAAGCTATGGCAAATCTAGACAGCATCCTAAAAAGCAGAGACATCACCCTGCCAACAAAAGTGTGTTTAGTCAAGGCTATGGTATTCCCAGTTGCAATGTATGGCTGCGAAAGTTGGACCATAAGGAAGGCCGAGCGTCAAAGAATTGAGGCTTTTGAACTGTGGTGCTGGAGAAGGCTCTTGCGAGTCCCTTGGACTGCAAGGCGAACAAACCGGTCAGTCCTAGAGGAGATCAGCCCGGACTGGTCCTTAGAAGGCCAGATCTTGAAGATGAAACTCAAATACTTTGGCCACCTCATGAGAAGGAAGGACTCCCTTGAGAAGAGCCTAATGCTGGGAGCGATCGAGGGCAAAAGAAGAAGGGGACGACAGAGAATGAGGTGGCTGGATGGAGTCACTGAAGCAGTAGGTGCAAACTTAAATGGACTCCGGGGAATGGTAGAGGACAGGAAGGCCTGGAGGATCATTGTCCATGGGGTCGCGATGGGGGAATTTCACAGTCCAGTAGTTCAGTAGTGGAATTGGCTAGCTAAGGAGGTGGTGAGCTTCCCTTCACCAGCACTCTTCAAGCAGCACTGGACAGATGCTTACTATGGATGCTCTAGGCCAGTGGTCCCCCAACCTTTTTGAGGCCAGGGACCGGCGGCAGCAAGGAGGGCGATTGCCCTGCTGTGCATGCCGCGCATGCACCATGTGCGGCCAAAAACATGCATTTTCGGCCGCGCATGCGCAGCCCTGCTTCCCTCCCCCCCCCTCCCACAGTAAGAAGTTTGCTGGGCCGCAAGCTTGCGGCCTGGTAAGTTTCTTACTGCGGGAGGGCGGGGGCGGGGAGAGGGAGCCGTGGCCCAGTGCCAGGGCCTTCGCGGCCCGGCACCGGGCCATGGCCCGGTCTTTGGGGACCACCGCTCTAGGCTGATCCTGCCTTAAGCAAGGGGTTGGACTTGGATGGCCTGTCTTCCTCCTTCCAACTCTGTGATTCTACAATTATACAGTAAATTTTTAGTTTTACTAGGCCTGCCTGCCCAGGCCATTAAAGGATGTTGTGTGACTGCTGACCAGAAATGCTTAATGGTTTCATATTGTCTTCCCAGATATGCGTCTAATGCAGGGAGATGAAATCTGCTTGAGGTACAAGGGAGACTTGGCCCCACTGTGGAAAGGAATTGGCCATGTGATTAAAGTTCCGGATAGTATCCTTTTTACTTTTAAGAGTACGAAGGATATGGATTGGCATCCTGGGTGAACTCCATAGGAAGTCCAGGTGCTCTGTGCTGAGATTCAAGAGTTTGCCTACCCAATCAGGAGAGGTGATCTCTTCCCCCCCTCCCCTTGTGTCACAAAACTGAAGGAATGCCCATGGTCTCCATTATACTAGTCTTCCCTTCCATCCAGGGGTCTCAGAGGTTGCATAAAGATTCTTGGGCAGTCTCTCTTTTGCACAGTTTATCCTTCAACAGGATAGCGTAAGCATAGCCCTGCTGCATTAGACCAATAGTCTTTTTTGCCCATCATCCTATTTCACACAGAGGCCAACCTAATTACGCTCGAGGGCCAGCAGCAGGACATAGAGGAAAAGGCCTTCCCTGATATGAACATCAGAAGAGCCCTACTGGATCAGACCAGGGGTCCATCTAGTCCATCATCCTGTCACACAGTGGCTAACCAGGTCCTCTGGAGTGCCAACAACGGGGCATTGAGGCTGAGGCCTTCACTAACTCCTGATAAGAAAATCAGAAGAACCCTGCTGGAATCAGATGAGGGGTCCATCTAGTCTCTTACACTGTGGCCAGCCAGTTCTTCTGGAGGGCCAGCAACATAGAGGCCTTCCCCTGATGTTGCCTCCTGGCACTGGTATTCAGAAGCTCGCTGATGTGTCCTCCATGATCATGAAGCATCTTGTGAACCTTTAGGCTGAGTTTTTTGCTGAACAATGATGCAACTAGCAATGGGATGGGGAAAGAGCAGGGCCCTTTTCTAAAGCATTTGCAGCTTTTTGTGCATATTGCTACTTAATAAGGTTTTGAAGATTATGGTGATGAGATTGCGATTGAGCTGAGAAGCAGCGTCGGTGCTCCTGTGGAGGTGACCCACAACTTCCAGGTGGATTTTGTGTGGAAGTCTACCTCCTTTGACAGGTGGGTGAGAGACTCATTGAGGTCACTCCTGAGTGAGAGAAGCAAGAGGAGGACTCCTGCGGAAGGGCATGTGCCAAACGACCTCTCCCTTTTTCAGGATGCAGAGTGCCCTCAAAACCTTTGCCGTGGATGAAACTTCGGTGTCCGGCTACATCTACCACAAGCTGCTTGGCCACGAAGTGGAAGATGTCATTATCAAATGTCAGCTGCCGAAACGTTTCACGGCCCAGGGGCTCCCTGACCTCAATCACTCTCAGGTAGCCCTAATCCTGTGCCATGGGTAGCACAACGTAAGAGAGATGTTCCATTGCCCATGGGTGTCATTCACGATATTCCTCTCCCCAGGTATATGCTGTGAAGACTGTTTTGCAGCGTCCATTGAGCCTTATCCAGGGGCCTCCAGGGACTGGCAAAACTGTGACATCTGCCACCATTGTTTACCATCTGGCAAGGCAAGGAAATGGGTAAGAACCAGAGCAGAGGGCGCAGAATCCTGATAGTTAAAGGGGAATGCAATTGACAATTGACTCATGTACCCCTGCTTCTAGGGCAGCTGCACCAATTGCCCACTTGTTTGTGAATTCAGTGGCAAATGCCAGGATTATAGTCTAGGACAGAGGTGGCCAGACTGACTCTCCAGAGGCCCATCGGCTACAATTCCCATGAGTCCTTGCCAATGTGTGCCAGTTCAGCTCCTGCCAGCTAGGGATTCTTTTGATGACATATTTCAGTTGGATTGAATCAAAGAGCGTGCCAGGCAGATAGCTCTGGAATACCTCCTAGAGCAGTGGTTCTCAACCTGGGTGTCGAAATGATATTTTCTCAGGGGTTGTGGCAGGGCAAGCAGCTTGGCCGGGAGGGGGGTGGCACCATCCACCCAACAGCCTTGCGGGGTAGATCAAGATAGAATGTTCGTCTGTCTGGGGTAGTGGAAAAGAGCGAGATCGGCATGGGTGGGACAGAACTGAACTGAGAAACCCCGGGAAAAACAATTTATATACAATCACGAACGATGGATCTTCACACCATGGGTCAGTTTCTGTTTAATTTCTGTAAACGAGCACTTGCATAATTTTATGGTTGGGGGTCACCACAACACGAACTATATTAAAGGGTCACAGCATTAGGAAGGTTGAGAACCACTGTCCTAGAGGAAGTTGTGGGGAGCAGCTTGTGAACCTGCATGCTTAGGACTCTCTTTCTGGTTTCCCCCATCCCCACCCCCTTTGTTTGCTAGAATCTTCTCAACTTCTGCAGATGGATGCTGCAGTTTTTTTCTCAACACAAGCCAAAAGCGTTACTCACACCTCTGAGTCTAGTTCACTGTTGGCAATATTACTTACCAATATTAGCAATATTACTTACAATATAAAACTTACCAAGTACTTGAAAGAAAGCAGCCGCATCTCTGCTGTCTTTGCAGTCGTGTCTTGGTTTTGGGTAGCTGAGAAGTAGGAAGAAATAAATTTAATACTGAATGAGTGTTGTGATGAAGCTTATTTAGTCAGAAGTAAGTCACAGACTGTGACAGCATCAATTGAGACTGGTCAAATGTTATAAGGTTGAGAACACAGAACTATTTGTACCCGTATTAGCTGACTGTGAAGGAAACTAGTCTCATTTACATTAAGTTTGGAAATACGTTAGTACCTGTCTGCAGAACAGAGGAGTAATCTTTAATCCTGCTGATTGGCTTGCATGAAAGTTTAATATGGCACATTTTAAAGCAAGTTTACACCTAAATGGTTAGAATTGGTCCAAAACAGAACCTTTCACTGCTTCTTACTGCTCCTCAAAATCTCTTCAAAAGGAAAGTTGGGAAAAACATTAAGGGGTAGCTTCCTCCATTCCCCCCCCCCCCCATATATGTATCTGTCCTATTTAGTATTCTGGCTCCCTGCCCCCATCACCTGCTAACCACATTGATGAGCACCTTTCTGCTGAATGGCACCCAAGCTTTTGTTATTCACCTGCTGACAGCTTGACTTTTACATGCTGGCAAGACAGTTTTGTTCCCGTGCCCATTTGGGTTATTCCCCACCCTCCACTGTCCTCGATGCAGTTTTGACTGCTGGTATATGACAGTACTCTAAGCCAGGGGTAGTCAACCTGTGGTCCTCCAGATGTTCATTGACTACAATTCTCATGAGCCCCTGCCAGCAAATGCTGGCAGGGCCCTCATGGGAGTTGTAGTCCATGGACATCCGGAATACCATAGGTTGACTACCCCTGTTCTAAGCTCTGGGGCTGCTCTTTAAAATGCCGTGACATGGTTTATTGCTTGACTTGACCCTCCCTCCTGTCTCTCCACTCCTCTTAGGCCCGTACTGGTTTGTGCCCCAAGTAACATAGCTGTGGACCAGCTGACGGAGAAGATACACCAGACTGGACTGAAAGTGGTGCGTTTGTGTGCCAAGAGCAGGGAGGCGATTGACTCCCCGGTTTCTTTCTTGGCCCTACACAATCAGATCAGGAACATGGACAGGTGAGAGGGCTGTTTGAAAAAGGGGGGGGGGGCTGCCTGTTCCTTGGATTTAGTTCAGGCATTGAGTGTTCTGGTTCTTAGATTTGCCATGCCTTGCTGGGTGGCCCCTCTAGACCAGTAAGTTGATTAGCCATGCTTTAGTCCTTTCCGTTCTTCCTGGCTTAACTTGTAATGCCCTGCTGGCCCCATCGTCATATTGTTGCAACGTGTTCAGGTGATGTTTAAGTAGTAGGACATTGCCAGGAAGATGACTAAGGGCCAGCTTGGTGTTATGGTTAAAGAATGGTGGCCTCTAATCCGGAGATCGGCTCTACACGTAGCCCACTAGGTGACCTTGGGCCAGTAACAGTTCTCCCGGAGCACTCTCAGCCTCGCCTGCCTCACGGGGGCCAGTTGTGGGGATAGGAAGGGTAGGCAATTGTAAGATGCTTTGAGGCTCCCTCAGGCAGTGAAAAGTGGCGTACAAAAACCAGCTGTTCTTAAACTGCTACTGCAGCCGGGCATCTGCTGAAAAAAATTCAGGGCAGCAATACAGCGCCAGTGATCTCTGTTTGCTTCTCAGCATGCCTGAGCTCCAGAAACTTCAGCAGCTGAAAGATGAGACCGGAGAATTGTCCTCTGCAGATGAAAAGCGCTACCGGGCCCTGAAGCGGACGGCTGAGCGGGAATTGCTGATGGTAACAGTTTTCCCCATTGAGGCGGTCCAACCGGGCAAGTTGCCCGCCCACAGTCTGACGGGTGCCATGGTGGAAACCTGAGGGGAAAGCATCTGTGTCTTTGGTGTAATTTGAAGCCCGGGGGGGGGTTGCTGCTGGGGGCTGCTCTTCAGAAGCACTTGTCCTTTTCAGAACGCAGATGTCATCTGCTGCACGTGTGTGGGTGCTGGAGACCCAAGGCTGGCCAAGATGCAGTTCCGCTCTATTTTGATTGATGAAAGCACCCAGGCCACGGAGCCAGAATGTATGGTGCCAGTCGTCCTTGGGGCAAAGCAGGTAGGCTCTGGCTCCTGAAGCAGAGAAGCCAGGGGCACTTGGGCCTGCTTGTGGCAGCTTGCTTCAGCCACCTTTTTTGGGGAACGTTTTTCTTTGTGTTGTTGGTTTGCCCTCCGAATGTCGGGAAGGAAAATCCACGTCATGCCCACGTTTGAAAGAGAGGGTCACAAGAAAAGGGCGCCTTCTAGTTTGGGTGATTAGATGGCTATGTCTCAGCAAGCCGACTCAAAATGCACTAGCCCACCACAGATTTCTAGATCTTTGGGGTTTTCGGGGAGGGAGGGGGTTGGCCTTTTGTTCAGCTGATTGTGACCTTCCCTGGCCTGTGTTCTCAGTTGATCCTGGTTGGCGACCATTGCCAGCTCGGCCCTGTCGTGATGTGCAAGAAGGCAGCCAAAGCAGGCCTGTCCCAATCACTCTTCGAGCGGCTGGTAGTCCTGGGGATCCGGCCTATCCGCCTGCAAGTGCAGTATCGCATGCACCCTGCCCTGAGCGCGTTTCCTTCCAATATCTTTTATGAGGGGTCTCTCCAGAACGGCGTCACGGCAGGTACAAGAGCTGGGGGAGGGAAGAGGGCTGGCAGGGAGGTGGGCTCATGGCTTATATCCAAGCAGCATGGCATCTTCCATAATCATGCTCACCAGGTGCCAGTATCTACATCCTGCCCCTTGGCTGTCCTGTCTTCAGTGGAAGATGTTGGGCATATTTAGAGTTATGTCCGTGCCTGCATATCACTGTCTCCTGTTCCTCCACAGCGGACCGTGTGAAAAAGGGATTTGACTTCCAGTGGCCTCAACCAGATAAGCCTATGTTTTTCTATGTGACCCAAGGGCAAGAGGAAATTGCAAGCTCTGGTACATCTTACCTGAACAGGTAAATAATGGGGGAGAAGTTAACTGTTTCAATCATTTTAATGTTTATTGTTATTATTCTGGGGCTGTGATCCCACAATATGTTTGCCTCAGTTTCCTTGAGCGACAGGGGCTTGCAGTTGCTGGATCCCTGGGAGGGTTCATCTCCAAGAGATTCATGTGCAGTTTCATGAGTGGGAGGAAGATGGGCACTCAATTGGGAAAAGATGCTAAATGCAGTACCTCTAGTACCACCCCCACCCCCAAAAAGGAAAACCTTCTTAGGTTCACTTAAAGCATGTTGGAAGAAGTATCCAGTTCAACAAAGTTTATGACTTTAATGGCTTGCCTGGGTGAAATGGAAGCAGCCTGGTGAAAAGCAGGGTATAAAAACCAACTCTTCTTCTCTGGCTTCAGTGTGTCTAAATAAACCATAAGCAGGATGAGCTAACTCTTCTCCCCCTACCCCCAGGACGGAGGCTGCAAACGTGGAGAAGATCACCACCAAGCTGCTGAAAGCTGGCGCGAAACCGGATCAGATCGGCATCATCACCCCCTACGAGGGGCAGCGCTCCTACCTGGTGCAGTACATGCAGTTCAGTGGCTCCCTTCACACCAAGCTTTACCAGGTACAGTGCACCCAAAGCTGAAGCAGGAGTTCCCCTGGCCTACTGTGGTGTAAAAGATTCTCTCCTCACCCCCTTATTTAGAGGGTTGTATTCAGCAGGCCCATGGATGATGGGTGGAGGGGGCTTTTGTATAGTCCTCAGCCTTTCTCAACTTTTTAACGATTTTACGACTTTACTTTTTTACATTCTTCAGGCTTCAAGAAATGCCAGAAGTTGCATTATTATGCAGAAATATGGTTTGGAAGCATACACACAGACCTCCTCCTGATCCATCATTGGCAACTGTGGGGGGAGGTCAACATGCTGATATATACTCATAACACCCAATAAATGTTTAACGAACTTTACAATATATACCCAAAATTAACTCCCACCCATTCAGGAAACTGTTCCTGGGCAGTCAAGAAAGCCTGCTTTATCCTGTGCCATTTTTCTCCCCACAACTGAATCACTACCTCGAAGCTGTTTTTTTTTATCTGGGGGGCAGGAGGTATTTGGGATGCGGGCAATGGGTGGGAGCTGGGGATGAGTGAAAAAGCTCCTGTCCCGTGACCAGCCTTCACCTGCTAATAATCATTATCTTAATTTTTATATCTCACCTTTCCTGGCTAGCTCAGGGTGGATTACAGTATAAGTTTAAAACAGTGCATTTCTTTAAAACCTGTTCTTAAAAATTAAAACATCTATATATTTACATCAATCCTATTCGGTAAACTAGGGAGAGGCAGGTCATCCTTCTAATTTCAGCAGAGGTCAGATCTTCTTGATGTCCTGCCTGGCAGAAGGGCTCTGTCTTGTAGACCCTACGGAACTCGTGAAGGTCCCTGGTTAAGTACTTGAGGGGACATGGGCTTCTGTTGTGATGCAAAAATGATGCAGTGGGAAATGCGTGATTGCTTGTAAGCAAGTATCTCTCTCTCTCTTTCTCTCTCTCTCTCTCTCTCTCCTCCCCCTCCCTCCTGTCAGGAGGTGGAAATAGCCAGTGTTGATGCCTTCCAAGGACGGGAGAAGGACTTCATCATCCTGTCTTGTGTCAGAGCCAATGAACATCAAGGGATCGGTTTCCTGAACGATCCCCGGCGCCTGAATGTGGCTCTCACCAGAGCAAGGTACCGAACCCTCCCCGGATGCATTCCTGAACCTCTCAGGGTTTTTGGATTTCTTTTTCAACAGGGGTTCTGAACATCTTGCAGTTTTATTCCAGTGTGCTACTCAATGCATTTTAAACAGCCCAACCAAAATGTTGTGCAGCAACATAAGTTTTCCTGCAGTTAAGCCATATAAGGTTTTAAAAGAAAGAAATAGAAGTATAAAAAGCAGAAAATTATTTATTACATTTATACCCTGAGAGCCAATTTGGTGTAGTGGTTAGGAGTGTGGACTTCTAATCTGGCATGCCAGGTTTGATTCTGTGCTCCCCCACATGCAACCAGCTGGGGTGACCTTGGGCTCGCCACGGCACTGATAAAACTGTTCTGACCAGGCAGTGATATCAGGGCTCTCTCAGCCTCACCCACCTCACAGGGTGTCTGTTGTGGGGAGAGGAATGGGAAGGCGACTGTAAGCCGCTTTGAGCCTCCTTCGGGTAGGGAAAAGCGGCATATAAGAACCAACTCTTCTTCTTTTCTTCCCTGCATGCTCAGAGAGGCTTAAAAGGTAAAGGTATCCCCTGTGCAAGCACCGAATCATGTCTGACCCTTGGGGTGACGCTCGCTAGCGTTTTCATGGCAGACTCAATACGGGGTAGTTTGCCAGTGTCTTGCCCAGTCATTACCATTTACCCCCCAACAAGCTGGGTACTAATTTTACCGACCTCGGAAGGATGGAAGGTTGAGTCAACCTTGAGCCGGCTGCTGGGATTGAGCTCCCAGCCTCATGGGCAAAGCTTCAGACTACATGTCTGCTGCCTTACCACTCTCTGCCACAAGAGGGTTAAAATAGATAAATAACACATTAAATATTGGGATGTTGTTGTTGTTATTATTAGTGTTATTTAAAATAGTTACCACCTCTTTCCCTAAGTGAAGAAGAGGGAGGTATAAGAAATTTATTCAGATGACATTTTGTTGGATTGGTCTTAGACAGGGAGGCCAGCAAATATAAGTTGTTTCTTGGCCTCAACCAGCTCTGTATTCCAGGCCCTGCAGGGCCCTGGTCTCATTTGGCAGAGCGTTCCACCAAGCCAAGACCGGGGCTGATAAAGCCATGGTTGAGATTAATTTTACTTCCTTGGGGATTTGGACCCTAAGCAGATTTTGTTTGCTATAAAATGTAATATTCTTTGAGGGACAAAATGGAAAAGGCAGTCCCATAGATGTGAAGGTTCCAGACCGATTGGGGTATCCTGTTTCAGTTTTCGTAACATATGTCTGATGGCACAGATTATTTGACTAGCCAAAGGCATTTTGTTGACTCACATTGTGCTCAGTGGCCTATATCCTCCAACAGTGGCCTATATCCTCCAACTCCACTCATCCAAGCTTGAAGCCTTTCTCCGGCCTTCTCTGCTAGAGATAACCCCCCTTGGGACAGAGGAAGGCTGAGCAAAAAGGAAAGGGTAACACAGACTTTGAATAGCCTTGCAACTGCAGCACAGCAGTACAAAACCCATGCAGGCCAATTTGAGTTACCCCTTCCATTAAACATGAGGTGACCAGATTTCCAGCCTTTGGCAGGACAGTCCTGCCTTTGGGGGCATTTCCCCCATGTCCCACGGCATTTTCAAGATGTCCCATGGTGTTCTCCATTAAAATTTTTTTTTATATATGTTGTTAGGTGCGAAGTAGTGTCTGACCCATCACGACCCCATGGACAATGATCCTCCAGGCCTTCCTGTCCTCTACCATTCCCCAGAGTCCATTTAAGCTTGCACCTACTGCTTCAGTGACTCCATCCAGCCAGCTCATTCTCTGTCGTCCCCTTCTTCTTTTGCCCTCGATCGCTCCCAGCATTAGGCTCTTCTCCAGGGAGTCCTTCCTTCTCATGAGGTGGCCAAAGTATTTGAGTTTCATCTTCAGGATCTGGCCTTCTAAAGAGCAGTCAGGGCTGATCTCCTCTAGGACTGACCGGTTTGTTCACCTTGCAGTCCAAGGGACTCGCAAGAGTCTTCTCCAGCACCAGAGTTCAAAAGTCTCAATTCTTTGATGCTCAGCCTTCCTTATGGTCCAACTTTCGCAGCCATACATTGCAACTGGGACGACCATAGCTTTGACTAAATGCACTTTTGTTGGCAGGGTGACGTCTCTGCTTTTTAGGATGCTGTCTAGATTTGCCATAGCTTTCCTTCCCAGGAGCAAGCGTCTTTTAATTTCTGCCATTAGAGTGGTATCATCTGCATATCTGAGGTTGTTGATATTTCTCCCTGCAATCTTGATCCTGATTTGTGACTCCTCTAATCCCGCCTTTCTCATGATGTGCTCCGCATACAAGTTAAATAAGCAAGGCGACAGTATACAGCCTTGCCAAACTCCTTTCTCAATTTTGAACCAATCAGTGATTCCATGTTCAGTTCTCACTGTTGCTTCTTGACCTGCATATAAGTTTCTCAAGAGACAAATAAGATGCTCTGGTATTCCCATCTCTTTAAGAACTTGCCACAATTTGTTGTGCTCCACACAGTCAAAGGCTTTAGCATAGTCAATGAAGCAGAAGTAGATGTTCTTCTGGAACTCCCTAGCTTTCTCCATGATCCAGCGTATGTTGGCAATTTGATCTTTAGTTCCTCTGCCTCTTCAAAATCCTGCCTGTACTTCTGGAAGTTCTCGGTCCACATATTGCTGGAGCCTAGCTTGTAGGATTTTGAGCATAACTTTGCTAGCATGAGAAATGAGTGCAATGGTGCGGTAGTTTGAACATTCTTTGGCATTGCCTTTCTTTGGAATTGGAATGTAAATTGACCTTTTCCAATCCTGTGGCCATTGTTGAGTTTTCCAAATTTGCTGGCATATTGAGTGTAGCACTTTTACTGCATCATCCTTTAAGATTTTGAATAGTCCAACTGGAATGCTGTCACCACCACTAGCTTTATTGTTGCTCAGACTTCCTAAGGCCCATTTGACTTCACATTCCAGGATGTCTGGCTCCAGGTCAGTAACTACCCCATTGTGGTCATCAGGGATGTTAAGCTCACTCTTGTATAGTTCTTATAATTTTGCCACCTTTGTGTAATCTCATCTACTTCTGTGAGGTCCCTACCATTTTGGTACCTTATCATACCCATCTTTGCATGAAATGTTCTCTTCATATCCCCAATTTTCTTGAAAAGATCTCTGGTCCTCCCCATTCAATTGTTTTCTTCTATTTGTTCGCACTGTTCATTTAAGAAGGCATTCTTATCTCTAGCTTTTCTCTGGAATTCTGCATTCAATTGGGTATATCTTTCTCTTTCTCCCTTGCCTTTCACTTCCCTTCTCTCCTTAGCTATTTGTAAAGCTTCCTCAGACAGCCATTTTGATTTCTTGCATTTCTTTTTCTTTGGGATGGTTTTAGTTGCTACCTCTTGTACATTGTCGCGAACCTCCGTCCATAATTCTTCAGGCACTCTGTCTATCAGATCTAATTCCTTAAATCTATTTGTCACCTCTTTTTGTCACCTGTACAAAATCTATTTGTCACCTGTACATGAGCCTCTTGTGGCGCAGAGTGGTAAGGCAGGCATCTGAAAGCTTTGCCCATGAGGCTGGGAATTCAATCCCAGCAGCCGGCTCAAGGTTGACTCAGCCTTCCATCCTTCCGAGGTCGGTAAAATGAGTACCCAGCTTGCTGCTGGGGGGTAAACGGTAATGACTGGGGAAGGCACTGGCAAACCACCCCGTATTGAGTCTGCCATGAAAACGCTAGAGGGCGTCACCCCAAGGGTCAGACATGACTCGGTGCTTGCACAGGGGATACCTTTACCTTTACCTTACTGTATATTGGTCGGGGATATGATTTAGTTCATACCTGAGTGGCCTAGTGCTTTTCCCTACTTTCTTCAATTTAAGCCTAAATTTTGCAACAAGAAGCTCATGATCTGAACCACAATCAGCTCCTGGTCTTGTTTTTGACTGCATAGAACTTTTCCATCTTTGGCTGCAGAGCACATAGTCAATCTGATTTCTGTGTTGACCGTCTGGTGATGTCCACGTGTAGAGTCGTCTCTTGGGTTGTTGGAAAAGAGTGTTTGCTATGACCATTGTATTCTCTTGACAAAATTCTACCAGCCTGTGCCCTGCTTCATTTTGTACTCCAAGGCCAAACTTGCCTGTTATCCCGGTTATCTTTTGGCTTCCTACTTTAGCATTCCAATCCCCCATGATGATAAGCACATCATTTTCTGGTGTTGCTTCTAGAAGGTGTTGTAGGGCTTCATAGAACTGATCAACTTCATCCTCTTCAGCAGCAGTGGTTGGGGCATAGACCTGGATCACTGTGATGTTGAATGGTTTGCCTTGGATTCGAACTGAGATCATTCTGTCATTTTGGGGATTGTATCCCAAGACTGCTTTTCCTACTCTCTTATTGATTATGAAGGCTACTCCATTTCTTCTGCGAGATTCTTGTCCACAGTAGTATACCTGATGGTCATCTGAATTAAATTCACCCATTCCTGTCCATTTTAGTTCACTGATTCCTAAAATGTCGATGTTCAGTCTTGTCATTTCTTGTTTAACCACGTCCAGCTTGCCTTGATTCATGGATCTGACATTCCAGGTTCCTATGGAATAAAAATCTTTACAGCATCGGACAGTCTTTTCGCCACCAGTTACTACCACAACTGAGCGTCCTTTCGGCTTTGGCCCAGCCGCTTCATTCATTCTGGCGCTACTCATACTAGCTGTCTGATCATCCCCAGTAGCATATTGGACACCTTCTGACCTGAGGGGCTCATCTTCTGGCGTCATATCGTTTTGCCTTTTGGAACTGTCCATAGAGTTTTCATGGCAAAGATACTGGAGTGGTTTGCCATTTCCCTCTCCAGTGGATCACCTTTTGTCAGGGCTCTCAGCTATGACCTGTCCGTCTTGGGTGGCCCTGCACGGCATAGCTCATAGCTTCACTGAACTATGCAAGCCCCCTTGCCACAACAAGGCAGCGACAGCCTAGCTCAGACAGGCTGGGCTCAGGAGGCCCCCACGCAGGCCCGGGCTCCAGGGCGTGGCTAGCGTGGCACCGCCATTCCCACCGGATGGCGGCGGCCGCAGGGCCCTGGAGTGTAGCGGCAACGCCTCGTGCAGTGCAAGCCCTGCCCTGGAGCCCGAGCGCCTCCTGAGCTCGCTCCGCTCTGCTCTCGTGCTACCTCCACTGCAGTTTTTTCTGACTTCCTTCTGACTTCTTGAGAGCCAGTTTGGTGTAGTGGTTAGGAATGCGGACTGGCATGCCGGGTTCAATTCTGCACTCCCCCACATGCAGCCAGCTGGGTGACCTTGGGCTTACCATGGCACTGATAAAACTGTTCTGACCGAGCAGTGATATCAGGGCTCCCTCAGCCTCATCTACCCCACAGGGGAGAGGAAAGGGAAGGCGACTGTAAGCCACTTTGAGGCTCCTTTGGGTAGGGAAAAGTAGCATATAAGAACCAACTCTTCTTTTTGTGGTGGGAGAGCCCGCCTGCTGCCGCTGTTGACACCGCCGTCTCCCCGCTGCCACCCTTCTGAGGCCAGTCGGGGGAGGGGTGAGGGCCCGACTACTGCCGCCACCGCGAGCAACCAGCTTGCTCTCACTCTTCTTGCTCCGGCGGCGTCTCGGTGGCGCTGTAAGTCGGGGAGGGAGGAGGGAGAGAGTCCGCCTGCTGCCGCCGCCCCGCTGCTACCCTTCAGAGGCCAGTCGGGGGGGAGGGTCTGAGTGCTGTGGTGGCAGTGCGTCCCACTGTTTGTCCCCGGAAATCTGGTCACACTAATTAAACAGAGCGGGTCCATATTTCCTTTTCACCCCTATTCTGCTCAGTTCTTCATAAGAGCTGCATCCCAGCTACCTGTCAGCTTACATTTTCCCATTAGGCAGTTGGTCCCTTCCAGCTCTTTTTGCAGGCCTCTTAGCCTGCCTTTTCCAGCTGTCCTGTTTCTTTCCTCTGTTAGAAGAGCAGCCTACTGCAGACAACAGGTCTCTCCAACAATTTCAAGGATTCTTTGCGCTTCGTTCTTATTTGCTAGCACGGGCTCATGGGAATTGTAGTCCATGGACATCTGGAGGACCACAGGTTGACTACCCCTGTTCTAGAGGATACCTTTTGGGCTCCCAGACAGAGATCAGGCCCTGGGCTGCATTCAAAAAGCTTTGCAGATTGAACTAGGCAGGCTAGTAGCTTGTCAGACCTCTGTTGAATTCTCAGTAAGCAGACTCGCTGTTGAAGAAAATCTCTTTATTGAAGAAAGTAGCAAATAAACCACAAGATGTTTCCTTGCTAAAGCTAAAGGGCACGATTACAAGCATAATTTTTTATGTTTTTCCTGAGACTCCTCCCTCCAATTTGAAAATAGGAGCACTAAACAAAATCCCAGGCACTAATATTTCCCTAGCAAGGTTTCACATTTGGGAGTGTGCACTGGAGTTTTAGACAACATAACGCATTCCTAATTTATGCATATTCAAGGACAGCGATAAAACCCGCTTTGTGGAAAAAGCGACCTCCCCCCCCCCCCCCCGGTGTCTATGGAATAATACTGGGCAATGAAAGCATGCTATCAAGGAACCAGGGGAACAAGTAACACATGAATGGGATATTGACATAGCCAGGGCCTCCAGACAAACTGAAGGGCTGCCTGCCCCACTGACACTTCAGATTGGGCTCTGGGCCTTGCTCCAGACAGCAGGCTTAATGATAGGGTGGTTCCCCAGGACAGGGAGTAACACTGTGGGTTTGAGGCAACTCCTTGGAGTACAGCTTCCATTCTTGGCAAAAGAGAGACTAAACTATGTGCAGACTTCAAAGGAATAAGAACTCACCAAGTTCTTGTCACAAAGGGGAAAGTGTGGTCACCACAAATGGAATGGGAAGTCAGCTCTTTAGTTGTGCATGGAGTGAGGAATCTCATTGTTCAAAAATAAAACACAGTCCAGTGGCACTTTTAAGAGCAATGCAATTTTCATCCCAGGTAGAAACTTTTGAATGCATTCCTGGAATTAAACTTTGTTGGTCTTAAAGGCGCTACTGAACTCATACTGTGTTCTGTTGCTTCAGACCAACATAGCAACCCACCTGAATCTTTACTCTTAAATCGAAGTTAGAGAAGAAAGAGGCCCTGATATCCGAATAACATTGGGAAGAGGTCCAGTTATTTCCCCATTCTTTCAAGGGACCTCAGTTTCCCTTGTTCCCTTTATTTCCACCACCCCTCCTCCTCCCACCCAATTGCTTTTCCCTTTTTTCTTGTGTTCTTTGGGTTTTCCGGGGCGGGGGGGGGATCTGCTGCCTGGCTCAAGCCAGGGTCAGCTGGCTTGACCACAGGGGTGGGTCTGGATGCCTGGAAGTGCATCCAGTGAGGAATGGTTTGTGGGCTCCGCCACCTCCTTAGCTATTGCTTCTGTTTGTGGCCATTTTGGGGCTGGGCGGGGGCAGTGAGCAGTGAAACGAGGGCCAGCTCTCAGTCTTGCTCTTGATTTTGCAGATACGGTGTGATCATTGTTGGCAACCCTAAGGCCCTGTCCAAGCAACCTCTCTGGAACCACTTGCTGAACTACTACAAGGAGCAGAAGGTGCTGGTGGAAGGGCCACTGAACAACCTCCGTGAGAGCCTCATGCAGTTCAGCAAGCCCCGGAAGCTTGTGAACACCATCAATCCAGTGAGTGCCAGATTGGTAGCCTGCCTTGGAGGGAAGGGAGTTGCCAGAAAACTGGGCCATCCTGCAGAGAAGGAAGGACCAAGAGTGAGGTCTCAGTTGCTCCCACCGCTCCTAAATGAGTTCTCAATACTCTCTGTGAGAACATGAGTGAGGACATGTTGGCCCATCCAGTCCTAATGCTCCATGCCACACAGCAGCCTCCTCTTATTGCCGGACGGGCTTCCTCGGCAACATTTGATGCTGTCACTTATGGTGCAAAACCTCTGGTTGCCTCCTTGGGCTGGTAGGGAGCCTCGTGACCAGCCTTTTCCAACCTTTTCACCATGGAGGAACCCCTGAAATATTCAGGATTTGAGGAATCCCGGAAGTGGTGACATGCCCGTTTGGAGAAGTGGGAATGGAAGTAAGATGCGGGAGCCAAGCAATCAATTGACGCATCGTTCACCGTTATTCCATTGTGGAGAAAGAGACTAGGCCCGTAGAGCCACAGGGGAAGTGGGCTCCAGTGACCTCTAGTGATGTCAGCTGTCATTCAAACTTCTGGAACAGGCTGTGTCACCGCTCTCACCTAACTCGAGGTTTCCCTGGAGCCCTGGTTTGGGAATCCCTGATCCAAACCTTCCAGCCCATATGGTACGAGCTGGGTAGGGGAGAGAGAAAGCTTAGGATTCCACGGGGGGCTGGGACTCCTTCAGCCCACATCCTCCGTGATGATTCTGCAGAATGTTCAAAGTGTTTTATTTAAAACGCTAGAATTAAAGCCCATTGTAGTTGATACAACGGGTGCTAGCATGTGTGGAGGGGGGAAATAGTGAAGAGAGAGAGGTAGAAAGAAAGAGTGATTAAGAAAGAGAAAGGATAGAAAAAGAAAGTAAGAAAGAGATAAGAAACGAGAGCGAAAAGGGAGTGATAACAAGAAATGTAGCTAGAAGGAAAGAGATAGAAAGAGAGACAAATATAGAGAGAAAGAGGGGGAGAGAAACAGAGAATTACAGAGAAAGAAGGAAAGATATAGTAGTAGAGATGTAGAAAGTGGGGAATGGATGCCATGGCATCTCCCAGCCGAGGCTTCTCCAGGCTGCGCAGCTTTCTTAGTATGTGAGGGAGGGGGGGGGCAAAGACGGTGCCCCCCCATGGGATTAGGCTGGCATGGCCCAGCAAAGGCCCAGCAGGCCGTGCCAGCCAGCCCCCCCTTTCCCTGGGATACAAAAATGGCTGCATGGCCTGGAGAAGCCTTGGCTGACCAGCAAACTGGAAGGGCGAGGCTGCCCCAGTCCCCACAGCCATTTTAGTATGCAAAGGGAGGGGGGGAGGGGGGGAGTAGGACAGCAACCTCCTGCTCTCTCCTTCCCCCCCCCCCCCAATAGGATTGGGCTGGCAGCCAGCTCCCCCACCCCCGGCCTTTCCCCGGATACTAAAATGGCTGAGTGGTCTGGAGAAGCCTCGGGCGACTGGAGAAGCAGCCATTTCAGTATCCGAGGGGGCGGGGGCTAAGCATGGCACCCTCCCTACCCCCAACCGGCAAGGGCCTTCCGTGGCCCAGGGGAAGCCTCAGGGGCCGACCGGCAAGAGCCACTTAACATGGGCCAATTTTTAAATGTGTATTGGTTAATGTAGCCGTATGTGTGTCATATCAACCCACCCATCCCTTCCAAAATAGTCATTGATGGGCCTGGAGGGGGGATGTGGGGAGGGGAGGGGCCCCTGGTAGGCATGTACCCAGCTATGCTTCCCATTCATGCCAGTTCTGGGGTTTCTCGAGGCTTGAATAATGTTTCTCAATGGAAAAAACATTGTGGAAGACTCTGCTAGTCAGTATTCCTGAAGGCATGCTGGAGGGTCTTGTGTTAGACTGCATCAGTAGTGCCCACAATGTATGTGCCTGTTTATTTTTTCTGTGTTCCCCTCACCTCTAGGGAGCCCGGTTCATGACGACTGCCATGTATGATGCCCGTGAAGCAATTATCCCTGGATCAGTCTATGACCGTAGTGGCCAAGGTAGGGTGGAGCTACCAGAGCCAAGAACAAAGCTGACTTGCTTCACTATTTTGGGTGCAAACTGGGTGGCAGCTCCTTGTCTGCAGGTGCTTTTTTAATCTACCATTATCACAATTAGGCAATACAAGGATAGGAGGGGGGGACCCAGTGAAATATACAGAACAATAAACAAATCAGAAGACACTGGGATACCTATATAATAACACAAGATCGCTGAGTCCAGCATAGCAAGTAGACACACAAGGAATTTTCAGTCTTCAAAACACCATTTCTTTAATGATTCCCAACGCATTTAGCTAAACAGTGCTTTATCACAGGTTTCCAAAATCTTAAAAATGAAGAAATACACTACAGCAGTGGTCCCCAACCATTTTCCGTCTGGGGACCGGCGGGGCAACTGCCCCGTCCGCGCAGCGCACATGAGCAGCGCGGCCCTGATTCCCGCAAGCTTGCGGCCCGGGGAAGTTTTTTACTGCGGGGGGGTGGGGAGAGGGAACCGCGGCCCGACACCAGGCCGCAGACCGCAGGTTGGGGACCACCCCCTATCTAGTGCCCATTGTATTCCTGAATGCAACAGGCTTGGCCCCTAGTTAAGTATAAAACAGTATTGACAAAATTATTTTAAAATGTCATGAACACATACGGAAAAAAACATTTCAACATTTCAACAACAATTCAAGAAAATCACTTTCTTAATAGAGAAGCTTAGACAACATAAATAAAATAATGAATAAAGCCTGCAGTACGTAAGTTCATGCCTTATTAATAATATATATATACAAAAGGTCTGCCTGATACATATTAGTCTCCATCCTAGACTATTTCAGCAACCAAATACTGTAAAAACAAATCCGTTGGGAAGAACTGCAAAATTAAAGAGGCTACAAAATCATAACATCCAATCAAGTTCTAATAGAGACTGAGAAGGTGGCTTAATTCACTCGTTTTATATCTTCTGACTGTTGGGGTAGAATGGTGTGGAAAGTATCTTGGGTTTGCGTCCTCTCAGGGCTCTCTTCCGCACTCTGCTCTCAGGCCGCCCTTCCAGCATGTATTTCCAAACTCATGATCAGATCGGGGTGATCAGCACTGGGCCGAGCCACGTCACTGCTATGAACATTCCTATCCCGTTCAATCTGGTGATGCCTCCAATGCCTCCACCTGGGTACTTCGGGCAGGCCAACGGGCCAGCGGCTGGTAGGGTGCCCCACAGGGATTTATTGCTCCCTTTCTGTGCTCTCTCTCTCTCTCTCTCTCTCTCTCTCTCTCTCTCTCTCTCTCTCTCTCTCTCTCTCTCTCTCTCTCTCAGTGTGTTTTTTTCATTGCCCTCAATCATAGGCCTGATAGAAGAGTGCTGCCTTGCAAAAGTGTAATAGCTCTGTCAGGGCCCAAGTTTCAGGCAGCAGCTCCAGGTGGGAGCCGGGGCTGAAAACGCCCTGATTCTGGTCAAGACCAGGCGGGTATCTTTGGGGCCAGGGACTACCGATAAGTTTTCACTAGAGGAGCAAAGTACTCTCTGGGGGGGGGGACATAGTGGGAGAGGTGGTCCCTTAGATAACAGATCCCCTAGGGCGCTAAAGGGCAATACATCCCTATGAGTTTAAACCTGAAAAAGAAGCCTGATTCCCAGTTGCTCCTTCCAAGCTTAAAATATGAACTTGGCTTTCCCTTCAGTTTGGGCAACTAGGCTCTTCCATAGGGGGCAAAGGTGCCTGTGATTCCTGGCCATCTGAAGGGGCCGCTACTTCCCCTGCAAACCTGGTCGGTAGCTCCTGTCTGATCTGTCTCCAGTATCCCTCGTCTGCCTTCGGGGTGACTCTCCAAGATGGAGAACTGGTTTGAAAACACAATTGCTGTGTTCTGCCAATGGTGAGATGTGGATGTTGCAGGACGCGGGAACGCAAAAGGCAAGACCAGCCGTGGCGGACGCCAGAAGAACCGTTTCGGGATGCCAGGAACTAGCCAGTCCAACCTCCCCAACAGCCAGGCCAGTCAAGATGTCGTATCGCAGCCCTTTTCTCAGGGCCCCTTGACTCAGGGCTACATCTCCATGAGTCAGCCGTCGCAGATGAGCCAGCCAGGCCTCTCACAGCCTGAACTGTCGCAGGTAACACTGCCGGAGCTGTGCTTAGCATGTCTGGGAGGGGCCCAGTGGGTTCCCATCTCTCCCACCAGATAATCAATAGCTTCCCCTTCTTTCTCCCCTCCCACCTCCCTTCTCCAGGACAGTTACCTTGGTGACGAGTTTAAATCTCAGATCGACGTGGCCCTGTCACAGGATTCTACCTACCAGGGGGAACGCGCATATCAACATGGAGTGACGGGACTGTCACAGTATTAGAGTGTAAGGTGTTGGAGGGGATTGGGGGGGGGGGCATGAGGGGCTTCAAGCCCAAAACCATCTTTGCTCAACCTGGGCCACAGGCCTAGCGGCAAAAGCCAGCTTCTCTTGGTCAATCCTGTGCTTCCCAGCAGAGCCTTCAATCGATACACAAAGTTTGTTGGTAAAGTTGCAACAAACTGGCCGAGGGGCTCTGAGGACAGACTTGAATGTGTGAAGCAGCCTTTCTCAGCTTTTTTGCCATGAGAAACCTCTGAAACATTCTTCAGGCTTTGAGAAACCTCAGAAGTGGCACAATCGTGAAGATGATGGTGGGCAAGCATAGCTGTGGACATTGGCCACTGGGGGAGGGGCAGGTCAGCATGACCATATATAGTCACATCACCCAATAAATGTTTAACAATTTTTGAATATATATAAAAAATTAACTCCCACCCCTTCAGGAAACACCTCCAGGTCTGTCAATAAACATCAGGGCTGCACAGAACCCTGGTTGAGAAAGCCTGCAGGAGATGCAGGCTTCCTGGGACTGGTGTGGGGTTGTCATACATGAAAATGTCTGGCTGTCCCAGAGAGCTTGCGTAATTTTTTTAAATTGCAGAGCCCAGCAATTCAAGGTAGAATTGTGCGCTTCGACTCGGTTTGGCCCCCTTGTCTACCACCGAAGGCCAAAGTGGTGTGGCAAGGAGGGGTGGCGGCAGCAGCATGCCAGCCGCATGCAGACGCAGAGCTCTGCCTGTGTGCAGCTGCCAGCTGAAGCTCCACTGCCTCTCCGCGCCACTGGCTGCCTCAGGCTTTGGTGACTGCCGAGGCGGCCGAGACGAAGTGCTCACCCCTAATCAAGGTTCAGAAAGCCTTCTTGGCATCCTTGGGTCTTGCCCTCCACAGATAATAATGACCCCTTCCTCCTTGCAGGTTGAAGAAGAGGAGCTAAGCTTGTGCAGAGCTTAGTTCGCCAGCATTTTATTCTGGGTAATAAAAAAAAATAAAATGGATACCTGTTTTCCACTGCTAAAACTGAAGCAACTCTGTGAGAGCAACAGGAGAGAGAGAGAGAGAGAGCGATACCAGCGGAGAGGAGAGACGAGTGCACGCGAGAGAGAGCCAGAGAGCCCACTGCTAAGCTCGCTGAGACGAGGAGACTGACCAGAGGTGGGAGAGAGCGCCGGGGGACCGACCGGCATCTCGCTGGGGGGGAAGCCTACCTGCCCTGCAAGAACCAAGTGGTCAGCGGAGTCCCCTGTTCCCCCCCTTAGCTCCACCCCCCATCTACACACACTGAGAAGGAGAGCGCAAGGCCTTAGGAGCACGTCCCATTTCATTCCGTTCTTCTGACGAGCTGGGCGTCACATCGGTTTCAGAGCAGGGGAGGCGTGAGGGGGAAAAAACCCATCTCAGAGTTGCGTGTGTGTTGGTTTTGTTTTTGTTTTCTCCCCCTTCACCCCTCCCAGAAAGGCAGTATCCCTTGACCTTTTTTTCAGGAGCAAGCACATCCAAGAGAGGAGGTCCTCGTGCCCATGGGGGAGCCAGCTGGCTGGTGTCTGACTCTGAGACGGGTAGTGATGGTGGGGGTTTGGTCCCGAATTCAGCTTTGAAACTCGTGTGCGATTGTCACCCAAGTTCCACGCAGGCTTCTTTTGTGATGAGATGGGGTTCTTGTGTTCGTGTTGTTTTTTTCTTTTTAAGATGAGAGATTCTTTCAAAGCAGCACTGGATTTTTTTTTAGAAGTTTTTGTCTCTGAAACAGTAGTGGGTCTGTGGGCAGGGGAAACCCTTGTCTGGGGAGCCTTAAGAAAATATAATCATTTTCTGCTTATAGAACAAAAGTAGAGCTCTGGTCTTTTAAGGTTTTTCTTTTCCTTCAGTGTGACTTTGGTAGATCGGCCTCTTCTGGATGGCAGATAGCAATTAGTGGGGTATGGCAGTGAATTTGAGGGTTCACAAGCATTTATCTGTTGCCATTGGCTCCTCTCGGGACTCTGCTCTGGGAAACTGACTCATTTGTCCCTGCCCCCCCCATATGATATCACTTGCTTCACAAGAAAAAGGGGGCTTTGGTTTATCTGTGCCCTCTGGTCTCAGAGGAGAAAGGACGCCGGGAGATGCCTGCTTTTATTCACCCCCACCAAGGTGGGATGTAGAAGTGGAACCTGGGGATTATATTGGGCTTGAAGTTACAGACTCTACAAAGGAGAGGGGAGGGAAAAGCAGGCGGCTCAGGTCAGCTGGCAGTAGGTAGGTGGTGTTGGGGCATTTGCCGGAAGGAATAGGTTGTCAGGCAGGCAGTTCTACACAGCAAAGGGGGCGTGCCATGGAAGTTTAAAGAAATCGGGAGCTTTCCCAATGGGGAGCAAGCCCCCTGGGCTGTTTCCCGAGGGCCCACCAGGCCCACCCGAACAGGGGTGGGGGGGGGGCACTCTCCCAAAGTCGCCTTGGCAGAAGCATCTTTATCTGCATCTCGAGCTTTCTAGAAAAAATCCGCTGCAGAAGTTAAAATTCCCTGATTAAGTTTGCTCTGGTGTTCTTTGTTTTTTGAAATGGGCAAAACAATAAAGTAGGCTTAACATCTTTTTATCTCCCCTTCCCTCCCCCCATTGGCTGAGGCAGTAGTTTGACCGACTTCCTAGAAGTGGTATTTTTAAACCTTCTGAATTAAATTCGCTTTTTGATCAAAGGGCTGTAAGCATCTGTTAACTTTTGTGTTGCGTGCGCATTGAGGAACTCTTGGTAGCCTACATGGAATGTACTTAGAGAAGAATGCCCCCCCCCCATTTCTTTTAGGGATTTGGAAGTCTTGTCCGTCCCATTCCTTTCTCTCTCACCTACCCACCCTGACAAAATGCAGAAGAATTCTGCAAGCACCTGGACTCTTTCTCCCCCCCCCCTTGGCTCATCATCCCATTGGCTGGCGTGGGTGGGGCCGTCTTCACAGGATACAAGAATACAAGGGCAGGGCGATGGGATCGTGTGCTCACCAACTGAGACAAGAGTTTGGACTTCCGTCGTGTGGGGGGAAGCACACACCTGGCCACCCTTCCTGCTGGAGTGATGGATTCTTCATTTATCCAGGTTGTCCGAGGGCTGCTTTGATTTTGTTTGCAGCATAGATTTCTCAGCTAGCTTTTTGAGCATTTGAACCCTCTTGGCGCAATGCAAAATCCATTGAGTAATATAGTGCGTCGTTCCACACCCTACCCCCTTCTTATTCCATTGCCTTCCTAGATCTTGTCCGCCCCACCCATCTTCCACTGGATTGCAGCTCTTGCCTCTGCTTTGTGCCGGCTGATGGTTTTGTTCCCCACCCCACTGCCCAGGGTCGCTGTTCTGTTATATAAGCCCTACCCAAACATCAATGCTAGCGCACTGCTGAACCTTTTTTCTCTCCCCTGTCCCCCCAAATTCCTTTCCGTCTCGGTTTGTTTTTTAAAATCTGTTTGTCATCAAATTTAAAAGAAAGAAACTGAATAAAGAGCTCTTGCATTCAATCTCCAGCAGCCTGATCTTTGTAAGGAACAGTTCAGAGCTTGATCAAAAAGCTGCCTTTGGGACGAGTTTCACGTGTGCACCTGCCCGAGTCCTTGCTCAGGAAGAAGAGAATGGAGCATTCTGTGCCTGGCCCTGGCTGACTTCAGGCTAGTCATAGTTCTCTGAGAGCTGTTCTTGCAGAGCAGTTTTCGGAGCTCTTTCTCAACCCCACCTACCCCCCCCCCCCCGTCGTCTGTAGTGGGGAGAGGAAGGGGAAAGGCATTAGGATTCTTCGGGGAAATGTAAAGTGGGATATAAAAAACAGCTCTTCATCCAGTCTTCAACCCTGATTAAGAAAGAGATCCTGTAGCCAAATGTTTGCTTCCTTTTTTAATTTTAACACAAGATTCCACTGAAATACCCTCCACTAAAAAAAAAAAGACAAAATACTTAAGAATGTTAAAGCATTAATGTTCCTTTGTCTTATTTCTTGGCCTGAGAGCACACAGGGCCAAACTCTCCAGTTTTCATTGTAGAAAACTAAATAACTTTCATGTCTGGATAGGGAAAAAGTGAATATCGGATGGAAGAGAACACAAAAAGGCCCTTTTGCTGATGCACCAAGGATGAATCCCACCGAACCACTGTCGGCAGCAGAGTCTGTGTCCTCTAGTTCTGTACCTCCTGACTCCTCCCCAGGGCATTACAGCCACCGAACTGTCATCCACACAGGGATCCCAAACCCGCTTTAGTGTGAACGGCCGTACAAGCTGAACGAGTGGCGTGGGTGGGGGCGGGGCAGGGAGAAGCCTGCCTCCCTCAGCGACACCCACATTCGTCCACCACCATGTCTTCATAATGGCGCAAAACCACATTGTCATCGTTGTCATAGTACAAGATGGAGATGGGGGAGAGGCGGACCGGGACGCAGCAGGGCTGCGGGGTCCCTTCAGGGTCCAGGGAGTGGACCATGGTTTGCAAGATGGCATGATTGGTGCTGTTGAGCTCCTCGGTCAAGGGGAAGGGGCACTCCCCCAGGCAGTAGTTCGCCAAGTAGCCCTGTGGGGCGATTATCCAGTTCTCCCAGCCAATGTCGCCAAAGCTGACATACAACCGGCGGGGCTTGCAAATGTTGCTGACACCGGCCGGCACATAGTGGGAGCTTCGCTTGGCCCTGCCCCCTTTACAATGTTTAGGGGCAAGGGTGATCACCAGCAGGGAAACATCCAGGAAGGAATCCAGGCGAGAGCAAAGCACACCTGCCCGGGGCGAGGCAATTTCCAAGATCAAGCCCAGGTTCCGGCCGCTATCCCGCCAACTCTTTGCTACCTCAGTCAGGTTAAAGAGGAAAGACTTGTGCAGGTGCAGGAAGGACTGTTCCACCAGCAGATTCCGGCTATACGCATGGGTAGACATGCCCCGCAAGGCCATCTGGGAGGCTTTGTAGAGGCTCAGCTCAAAGGGCGGCCCCAATCCAGGAGCCTGGTAGGAACTGTGACTGAATCGGATCTGGAGTTGGGCCATTGTCAGTTCTTCTGCGTCCTCCAGGGCAGAGAAGTTGAAATATAACCGCTTCTGGAGACACACCCAACTCTCTGGTTCCTCTCTGTGAATGAAGCCCCCTAGATGGCAAAGAAAAACGAGTCATATTTTTTATATTCCATTTTTACTTTTCAGTTTGAAATGAAAAGCTAACCAGTTGCTTCTTCAGAGGCTCAGTGTGGGCAACAGACTAGGCAAACATGCTGGGCTTTCTTTTGGCATGTGTTTTGCTCCCCCTAGTGGTCAGTTTGATATCGTATCTCAGTATAGCTGGCATAACAACCTGTGGATATGCCAGACTTAAACCAGGGAGCAAAGCATATGCAGAAAAAGGGGGGGAATCAAAGCAATATGCCTGAACAAGTGCAGAAGATCAAAAGAACATTCAGTCATCCAATGAAGGAGGATGGGGCAGGGGAAATCACACATTATTATAGAATCATAGAGTTGGAAGGGGCCATACAGGCCATCTAGTCCAACCCCCTGCTCAACGCAGGATCAGCCCTAAGCATCCTAAAACATCCAAGAAAAGTGTGCATCCAACCTTTGCTTGAAGACTGCCAGTGAGGGGGAGCTCACCACCTCCTTATTCCACTGCTGAACTACTCTGACTGTGAAATTTTTCCCCTGATATCTAGCCTATATCGTTGTACTTGTAGTTTAAACCCATTACTGCGTGTCCTCTCCTCTGCAGCCAACAGAAACAGCATACTGCCCTCCTCCAAGTGACAACCTTTCAAATACTTAAAGAGGGCTATCATGTCCCCTCTCAACCTCCTTTTCTCCAGGCCGAACATTCCCAAGTCCCTCAACCTATCTTCATAGGGCTTGGTCCCTTGGCCCGAAACCATCCTCGTCGCTCTCCTCTGTACCCTTTCAATTTTATCTACGTCCTTCTTGAAGTGAGGCCTCCAGAACTGCACACAGTTCTCCAGGTGTGGTCTGACCAGTGGTCTGACCAGTGCCGTATACAATGGGACTATGACATCTTGTGATTTTGATGTGATGCCCCTGTTGATACAGCCCAAAATGGCATTTGCCTTTTTTACCGCTGCATCACACTGCCTGCTCATGTTTAGTTTACAATCCAAAACAAAGTCTAAGACAAAGTGAAGAGGCCACGAGGACAGAAGGAAATGGTGTTGAGAAGAAGAAAAAAAAGGAGAGTACTGGTAATTGGAGACTCCCTACTAAGAGGAATGGATCGTCATGTGGCTGGGCCCCACCCCCTAACCAGAGAGGTGTGTTGCTTGCCAGGGGTGAAAATTAAAGACATTTCAGAACGGCTGCCCAAACTCCTCAAATCTACGGATTGCTACCCATTTGTGATGGTCCACGTGGGAACAAATGAAATGCCTGTACCATCGCTCCTATTAAAACAAACTATCAAGATCTAGGGAGGAAGCTCAAGCAGATGGGGGCACATGGTATTCTCTTCAGTCTTGCCTGTCAAGGGAAGAGGAATGCGTCGGGAGAGGAAGATAATGGAGGTGAATCAGTGGCTGCATAGTTGGTGCTGGCAGGAGAGATTTGGTTTCTGGGGCCATGGGATAGGCTTTCTTGAGGAAGGCCTACTAGCACCTGATGGACTGCACTTATCGAAGTTGGGGAAGAATGTATTTGGCAGGAACCTGGGGAGATTCATCAGGAGAGCTTTAAACTGAAGCCACAAGGGGAAGGAGACGTTCAACATAGGGAGTGTAAGGAAGGAGACCGATCGGGGGCAGCCCAACCGGCAAGGCCAGCTCATAGGGAACCAAAAGTAAAATGATTCAGATGTCTTTATACTAATGCCCGAAGCATGGGCAATAAGAAGGAAGAGCTGGAACTTCTCATGCTGATGGAAAGGTATGATCTAGTAGGCATAACAGAAACTTGGTGAAATGATTCTCATGACTGGAATGTAATAGTGGATGGATATGAACTGTTCAGAAAAAACAGAATAGATCGAAGAGGTGGAAGAGTGGCACTGTACGTGAGGAAAGGGCTTACCTGTCAGGAAATTCTAGTGAAGGAGAATATATCTACAGTGGAAAGCATCTGGGTGAAAATACGAGGGGAAAACAGTGTGGTGGTTGGTGTCTGCTACCGACCGCCTGACCAACGAGAGGATGTGGATGCTGCACTTTGTGAGCAGCTTGAGAATATATCCAAGCGGCAGGACCTTGTCATCATGGGCGACTTCAATTTCCCAGATGTGTGCTGGGAAACTAACTCTGCGAAGCGTCCTCAGTCATGCAAATTTCTGACCTGCCTGGCTGACAATTTCATTTATCAAATGGTAGATGAACCCACAAGAGGTTCAGCCATACTGGACTTAATACTGACATACAGGCAAGAATTGGTGGATGAGGTGAAGGAGGTGGGGACCCTAGGGGAAAGTGATCATGTCCTCATAGAATTGCTTTTGAGATGGGGAGGCAAGGAAGCTTGTAGCCAGACATGGATTTTCGTAGGGCAAACTTTAATAAACTCAGAGACATGATGAGTGTCATACCATGGACGAGAATGCTGGAAGGGAAGGGAGCATGTGAAGGGTGGGTGCTACTCAAACAAGACCTATTGCATGCTCAATCAATGACTATCCCAGAAAGACGAAAACACTGCAGGAGCTCTAAGAAGCCTATTTGGATGAAGAGAAAACTTCAAGAGGAACTAAGAAAGAAAAGGAAAATGTTCAGGAAATGGAGGGAAGGACCGAGCTCTAAAGAAGTGTACCTACAGGTTACTAGGCACTGTAGTTAAATCATCAGAAAAGGCCAAAGCTGAGAGTGAGCTTAGATTGGCCAGGGAAGCCCACTATAACAAGAAAAGATTTTTCAGTTATGTGAGGGGCAAACGTAAATTAAAGGAGGCAATAGGCCTACTGTTGGGTGCAGATGGACAAACTCTAACGGAGGATGCAGAGAAAGCAGAAAGGCTCAGCGCCTATTTTACATCTGTTTTTTCCCACAGGTGAAAGGGTTTTGGCACATCTAGAGATGACAGTAGCCAAGGGATACTGTTAGGGTGGCAGGTTGACATGGACAGATAAGTAGTCGAGAGGCTTTTAGCTGCACTGGATGAATTCAAATCTCCTGGGCCGGATGAAATGCACTCCGAGAGTGCTCAAAATCTTTCTAGAGAACTTGCACAACCCATGTCCATAATCTTCGGGACCTCTTTAAGGAGTTGAGATGTCCCGGAGGACTGGAAGAGAGCAAACGTTATTCTGATCTTCAAAAAAGGGAGGAAGGATCACCCGTGAAACTACAGACCAGTGAGTCTGACCTCTGTTGTGGGGAAGATAATGGAGCAGATATTAAAGGGAGCAAACATCTGGAGGGCAATTTCGTGATCCAAGGAAGTCAGCATCGATTTGTCTCCAACAGGTCCTGTCAGACCAACCTGGTTTCCTTTTTTGACCAAGTGACAGGTTTGCTGGATCGTGGAAATTCGGTTGATGTCGTTTACTTGGATTTTAGTAAAGCTTTTGATAAGGTTCCCCATGATGTTCTGATGGATAAATTGAAGGACTGCAATCTGGATTTTCAGATAGTTAGGTAGATAGGGAATTGGTTAGAGAACCGCACTCAAAGAGTTGTTGTCAATGGTGTTTTATTAGACTGGAGAGAGGTGAGTAGCGGGGTACCTCAGGGCTCGGTGCTTGGCCCGGTACTTTTTAACATATTTATTAATGATCTAGATGAGGGGGTGGAGGGACTACTCATCAAGTTTGCAGATGACACCAAATTGGGAAAACTGGCAAATACTCCAGAAGAAAGAGACAGAGATCTGAACACAATGGAAAAATGGGCAAATGAGAACAAGATGCAATTTAATAAAGATAAGTGTAAAGTTCTGCATCTGGGTCAGAAAAATGAAAAGCATGCCTAATGGATGGGGGATACGCTTCTAGGTAACACTGTGTGTGAACGAGACCTTGGGGTACTTGTTGATTGTAAGCTAAACATGAGCAGGCAGTGTCATGCAGCGGTAAAAAAGGAAAATGCCATTTTGGGCTGTATCAACAGAGGCATCACATCAAAATCACAAGATGTCATAGTCCCATTGTATACGGCACTAGTCAGACCACTCCTGGAGTACTGTGTGCAGTTCTGGAGGCCTCACTTCAAGAAGGACATGATTTTCTTCAAGAAGGACATGATCTAGGGCCAAGGGACCAAGCCCTATGAAGATGACAGTGCAGTTTCTCAGTGAAACAGGCTTCCTCGGGAGGTAGTGGGTTGAAGAAGAGTTAGAATCACCAACCCAGTCTCCCCCATCCCCCCATTACCTTGGTGGCTGCGGTTTGTTGTGAGGATGATCCAGGATAAGTGAAGCACTCCCTGGGAGGGAGGGCCACCAGGCTGAGCGCCAAACCCTCCTGCTCCCCCGCAGCAACAACGAGGAGCACCTGAGGCCCCTGCTGGTCCCCCTCAGGCTATCCTGGGAAGGGGGTGGGGGGGTGCAGCGGCAGCCTGCCAGAAGCACAGATGGACCCTGTGTCTCCTTGCGCAGCACAGAGGAAACAAGCCAGCTCCCCTCCCTGCCATGTGACTCACCTGGGAAGATTTAGGCAGACAGGCAGGCAACCTGCAGGGGGGTGGAGCCACATAAGGGCCTGGGGAATCCGCCCTCGCATGGGTTCCCTTCGCACTTCTCTCTGCACCTCGCATATAAAGACAGGATCTTCCGCCGAAGCCTTGGGGATCTCGTATTACAACGAAAGGTCTGGCGTGTTTGCAATGAAGACTCTTCAACACCCCCCCCCCTCTTCCACACACCCTTTGCCGGGGAGCGCTCTTCTCGGCGGGACTTTTGAATACCGTGGTGGGACATGGGACAATTCTTGTGATAGTTCCGCCAGAATTGGGATGGATGGGTAGCTTAATTTTGAAGTCTCACCTCCAAACTTCCAGGAATATTCCCCACCCGATTCTACATTCCCCCACATGCAGCCAGCTGGGTGACCTTGGGCTTGCCACAGCACTGATAAAAGTGTTCTGACTGAGCAGTGATATCAGGGCTCTCTCAGCCTCACCCACCCCACAGGGTGTCTGTTGTGGGGAGGGAAGGCCGCTTTGAGCCTCCTTCGGGTACAGAAAAGCAGCATATAAGAACCAACTCTTCTTCTTCTAATGCACAGGGCTATGGTGCAGATTAAACAGGAGACAAAAGACCTCCGCAACAGCATCCAGTTTCATCTGCACAACCTCCCTGTGTGTAGGCCTCAAATCTACACAGAGTTCCTTGGCTGCCTCTTCCCTCCAGCAGGCCAGAGCAGTATTTTACGTGAGAAAGGGCTTTTAGAATCATAGAGTTGGAAGGGGCCATACAGGCCATCTAGTCCAACCCCCTGCTCAACGCAGGATCAGCCAAAAGCACCCTAAAGCATCCAAGAAAAGTGTGTATCCAACCTTTGCTTGAATGCCAGTCAGGGGGAGCTCACCACCTCCTTAGGCAGCCTGTTCCACTGCTGAACTACTTTGAATGTGAAAATTTTGTTCCTGATATCTAGCCTATACCGTTATACTTGTAGTTTAAACCCATTACGGCGTGTCCTTTCCTCTGCAGCCAATGGGAACAGCATCCTGCCCTCCTCCAAATGACAACCTTTCAGATACTTAAAGACGGCTATCAGGTCCCCTCTCGACCTCCTTTTCTCCAGCTGAACATTCCCAAGTTCCTCAACCTATCTTCATAGGGCTTGGTCCCTTGGCCCCAGATCATCCTCGTCGCTCTCCTCTGTACCCTTTCAATTTTATCTACGTCCTTCTTGAAGTGAGGCCTCCAGAACTGCACACAGTACTCCAGGTGTGGTCTGACTTTCATCCGGCCCAGGGGATTTGAACTCATCCAGTGCAGCTAAATGCCTCTCAACAACCTCTCTGTCCATGTTAACCTGCCACCCAGACACTATCTCTTGGCTACTGCCATCTCTAGATGTGCCTAAACCCTTTGACCTGTGAGAAAAAACAGATGTAAAATAGGCTGAGCCTTTCTGCTTTCTCTGCTTCCTCCGTTAAGAGTTTGTCCATCCGCACCCAACAGTGGGCCTATTGCCTCCTTTACTTTACGTTTGCTCCTCACATAACTGAAAAATCTTTTCTTGTTACAGTGGGCTTCCCTGGCCAATCTTAGCTCACTCTCAGCTTTGGCCTTTCTGATGATTGATCTACAGTGCCTAGTAACCTGTAGGTACACTTCTTTAGAGCTCGGTCCTTCCCTCCATTTCCTGAACATTTTCCTTTTCTTTCTTAGTTCCTCTTGAAGTTTTCTCTTCATCCAAATAGGCTTCTTAGAGCTCCTGCAGTGTTTTCGTCTTTCTGGGATAGTCATTGATTGAGCATGCAATAGGTCTTGTTTGAGTAGCACCCACCCTTCACATGCTCCCTTCCCTTCCAGCATTCTTGTCCATGGTATGACACTCATGTCTCTGAGTTTATTAAAGTTTGACCTACGAAAATCCAACATCCGCGTCTGGCTACAAGCTTCCTTGGCTCCCCATCTTAAAAGGAATTCTATGAGGACATGGTCACTTCCCCCTAGGGTCCCCACCTCCTTCACCTCATCCACCAACTCTTGCCTGTTTGTCAGTATTAAGTCCAGTATGGCTGAACCTCTTGTGGGTTCATCTACCATTTGATAAATGAAATTGTCAGCCAGGCAGGTCAGAAAGTTGCATGACTGAGGACGCTTCGCAGAGTTTGTTTCCCAGCACACATCTGGGAAATTGAAGTCACCCATGATGACAAGGTCCTGACGCTTGGATATTTTCTCAAGCTGCTCACAAAATGCAGCATCCACATCCTCTTGTTGGTCAGGCGGTCGGTAGCAGACAGCAACCACCACACTGTTTGTTTTCCCCTCGCTTATTTTCACCCAGATGCTTTCCACTGTAGATATACTCTCCTTCACTAGAATTTCCTGACAGGTAAGCCCTTTCCTCACATACAATGCCACTACTCCACCTCTTCGATCTATTCTGTTTTTTCTGAACAGTTCATATCCATCCACTATTACATTCCAGTCATAAGAATCATTTCACCAAGTTTCTGTGATGCCTACTAGATCATACCTTTCCATCAGCATGAGAAGTTCCAGCTCTTCCTTCTTATTGCCCATGCTTCGGGCATTAGTATAAAGACATCTGAAACATTTTACTTTTGGTTCCCTGTGAGCTAGCCTTGCCGGTTGGGCTGCCCTCGATCGGTCTCCTTCCTTACACTCCCTATGGTGAACGTCTCCTTCCCCTTGTGGCTTCAGTTTAAAGCTCTCCTGATGAATCTCCCCAGGTTCCTGCCAAACACATTCTTCCCCAGTTTCGATAAGTGCAGTCCATCAGGTGCTAGTAGGCCTTCCTCAAGAAAGCCTATCCCATGGTCCCAGAAACCAAATCTCTCCTGCCAGCACCAACTACACAGCCACTGATTCACCTCCATTATCTTCCTCTCCTGACGCATTCCTCTTCCCTTGACAGGCAAGATTGAAGAGAACACCACTTGTGCCCCCATTTGCTTGAGCTTCCTCCCCAGATCTTGATAGTCTGTTTTAATAGGAGCAATGGTATTTGCGGACATGTTATTCGTTCCCACATGGACCATCACAAATGGGTAGCGATCCATAGATTTGAGGAGTTTGGGCAGCCGCTCTGAAACATCTTTAATTTTTGCTCCTAGCAAGCAACACACCTCTCGGGTTAGGGGGTTGGGCCCAGCCACATGGCGATCCATTCCTCATAGCAGGGAGTCTCCAATTACCAGTACTCTCCTTTTTCTTTTCTTCTCAACACCATTTCCTTCTATCCCCGTGGCCTCTTCATTTTGTCTTAGACTTTGTTTTGGGACCCCTTCCCTCATTGACACTTGCACCACCTCTGCAAGGGCCTGAAATGTATTTTGGAGCTCCAAAGGTCCCGAGAACCGTCTCGCTCTACGCCGTTGAATCTTTTTCCTGTCTGCAGAGGTTCCGTAATGAGGTATATCCCCTTATCCTCTTCAAGACTGGTTGCATCCTCTTTATTCCGAGTTGCACAGCTCCGGTCTATGAACTCCTCCCCTTTCTTAATTTGGGTCAGGGTAATAATCCTCTCTTCTAAGCCCCTAATCCTTACCTCCAAAAGTCTTACCAGCTTACACTTGGGGCAGATGTAGTCCATCCTGTCTTCAGGGAGGAAGGCAATCATGTCACACTCACTGCAGATGATGGGATGGGTGTCCTGGAGGTCCATTGAAAGCCTATCCCATGTTCCCAGAAACCAAATCTCTCCTGCCGGCACCAATTTATACATTGGTTCTTATAAGCCACTTTTCCCTACCCGAAGGAGGCTCAAAAGCGGCTCACAGTTGCCTTCCCTTTCCTCTCCCCCAACAGACACCCTGTGGGGTGGGTGAGGCTGAGAGAGCCCTGATATTCCTGCTCGGTCAGAACATCTTTATCAGTGCCGTGGAGAGCCCAGGGTCACCCAGCTGGTTGCATGTGGGGAGCGCAGAATCGAACCTGGCATGCCAGATTAGAAGTCTGCACTCCTAACCACGACACCAAACTGGCTCTCCATCTTTGGAAATTTTTAAACAGATGGAGAGGCTGATTCTGTGAAGGGGGTGCCAGGTTACAGTGGATGTGTGATAGGGTTGAGAGTGCCAATATCGCTTTTTTCAGCTGCTCCAGACAGACAAATGCTCAATCGAGATCCACTCAGGCCAAGCTGTTCACCCTGCTACAACCCCACTGAAAGGGTCATTCAACCCCTAAAGGGGTCCTGGCCCCCAGGTTGAGAACCACTGACTTAGAGACACCTGAGGCCTGCTGGGTTCTCTCAGACCTTTTGCAGCCCCACATCCCTCACAGGTTGTCTATGGTGGGGAGACAAAGGGAAAAGGTGTTTGTAAATTGCTTTGAGACTCCTTTGGTTAGTAAACAGCAGGGTACAAAAATCCGTTCTTCTAAGGAGCAACCATGAAAGAAGCATGTGGGCACATAACATTTTATCAACTGTAAAAAAAATGGAGACAGAAGGACACCTGTGTACTGTGAGTATCCCATGTGTAGGGGGAGATTTTGGTGTCTGTGGCCTAATTCACACAATAAAGGAAATGAGGTTGAACACAGAACTGGGAGGAATTGGTTGCCATGGAATCTCCCCCTAAGAAGAGTCTCCAGTCTGATTTCCCCTTCACATATCTGAAGACATGGCTCCAGAAAGCTCATCTGTAACCACTATGCTACAATTCCCAAAGGTCAGTCCTCTCCCACACTCAATGAACATCCCAAACCACAAGTTCTTGACTCCCATCTCTCCACACCATGCCCTCATTTGTCACCACACCACCACAACCTCCCTAATGCTGTGAATTTAAACTTGCAAGCATAATTGCTCATCTGTACTTTGGGACCATTAAGCAGATCAGGTTGAAGGTATTTGGTGCTGACCTTGAAGGCCATCTGCGGCTTAGGCCCAGCCTACCTGAGGGACTACCTGCCTCCTTATACCACCTGAAGGCTTCTCTGCTCTGTGGGTGTTGACTTACTGGAGATCCTGGCCTTGACCCAAGGCCCTTTTGGTCCTGGCTGACCAGGGGGAATAAGCTTGCAGGTGAGCTGAGGGTCCTGACACAGCGATCAGTATTCTGCAGGAGCTGTAAAACGCAGCTCTTCCATAGAATCAGAGTTGGAAGGGATCTCCTGGGTACCATCTAGTCCAACCCCCTGCACTTTGCAGGACACTCACAACCCTCTCGCTCATCCACTGTCACCTGCCACTGACTTGAATCTTCACAGCCCCAAATCCCATTTGCCTTTTTAGCCACTGAGTCACACTGCTGACTCATGTTCAATGTAGGGTCTACTAGGTCCTTTTCACACGTACTACTGCCAAGACAAGTCTCCCCCATCCTATATTGGGGTATATGGTTTTTCCTACCTAAATGCAGAACTTTACCTTTGTCCCTATGGAACTTCATTTTATTCTGTCAGATCTGTCAGGGCCCCTCCTCAGGCTACGTGGCCCCACCTACTATATCCCACCTGGGGGTGGATGGCTATGGGAAATGGGGTGGGGGTTACGCTGCCAATCTTGGTTCAGTCTGCTTTTAATGTCCTGTTGGCATTGTTATGGGAGTAGATAGATGGGGTTTTATATTGTAACCTGCCATGAATCGCTGGAAGAGGGGAAGGTGATTGGAAGCTGCTTTAAGACTCCTTTGGGTGTAAAAAAGCACAGTATACAAACCAACTCTTCTTCTGCCTGGTCCTTTCAACTGGAGATACTGGGGACTGAACCAGGCATATGAGCCACAGCCCCTCCCCTTCATCAGGGAGCAATTCAGCCAACGCAAAAGCAATTTAAGAAAAAGCACTAAGCAAAAGTGGGGCACCTAAATCTTGAAAAAATTAGGTGCTGGGGAAGGGAGAGCATCTCACATTGCCAAGCCAACCTGGTCTCCGGTCACCACCCAGCCAGTTTCAGAAAGTGGGGGTACCAAGGACAGAGCATTGAAAGGCCAGGTTCATTGGGGAGGGATATTTCTCCCTCCCTCTCTTCCACCAGGCCTGCTGCCAATGAAGATGGCCTTCTGCAGAGGCCCATTGGCAATACACCTCTAGGGCAGGGATTCCCAACCAGGGTCCTGGGGGTGCTCCAGAGGGGGTCTGTGGCCTTTCCACTCCTGCCTTGGTGGACTTGGCCACCCCTGTGCAGCATGAGGGAGCGAGTTCTCTGGTGCGCCAGGAGGGGGCAGAGCCTGCAAGCGAACTCCCACCTTCCTCCACCTCCTGCCTCTCCTCAGTCATCAGCCAACCTGTTAAGTGATGTCACTTCTGGGGGCGTGGCCTGGAGAAGTATTTCAGGGCCTCCTCCATGGTCAAAAGGTTGCTCGAGTGCTAGGACCACGCCAGATTACTTGGGGCCAGTTCTCTACATGAGGGAGGAAGGAAGACCCAAAGTGCTGTCTAGTGCTGGGTGGCCCAACCAGCCTGGAGCGAGAGGAGCTCCACAAACTCTCCTGCAGTCTATCCCCACCACCTGCCTTCTAAAATCCTGTTACTAAACCACAACGATTAGCAAGTAAAGAAAGCCTATAAGGATGTTCATTTTTAATAATAATGCAGTCACTTTAATGAATGAAATATTAAGGCTTAGAGGATTCATCTTACAGCCTTGTTTACAATTTAGCATGCTGGGGTTTTAGTGGTTCGAAAATATTCAGTGTGTCCGGTTTGCAAGAGTGAAAAATCTTGCAACACCAGCTAGGGATGCCAGCTTCCAGGCGGGACCTGGGGATCCCCTGGCATGACAGCTCATCTCCAGATGACAGATCAGTTCCCCTGGAGAAAAGGGCTGCTGTGGAGGGTGAGCTCTATGGCAGGGGTAGTCAACCTGTGGACCTCCAGATGTTCATGGACTACAATTCCCCTGAGTCCATGCCAGAAAATGCTGTGTGTCCATGCCAGAAAATGACTCCCCCTGCTCTATGGCATTGAACCCCAGGGCCCTCGTCCCCAAATCTCCAGTCGTTTCCCATCCTGGATCTGGCCACCCAACCCCCCACAGTGGCCAGGGCGGGACCTGCAGCCCTAAGATCCACACAGGAAGGGGGGGCGGGCGGCATCTGCACTTAACTGCAGGGACTGCCCCAGGGGATGTTGCTTCCGGCAGGCCCGGCTGGCGCTCAGGTGTGTATTCCGCCTTGCCCCAGACAGCTGGGAAGAGGTGATCAAGATGGGGCTGTTTGCTTCTAGCTCCAGCCATATTCAGCTAATTCAGGGAAGAGACAAGAGGGAGGGATCCTCTTCCCCCTCGCAATATCAGAGGAAAGCAAGGGGCAAAAGAAGAGTGGTTTTTTGCTCCCTGCTTTTTACTATTCAAAGGAGCCCTGAAGTGGCTTCCAGTCGCCTTCCCTTCCTCTCCCCACAATAGACACCCTAGGAGGGAGGTGGGGCTGAGAGAGCTCAGACAGGACTGGACTGGCCCAAGTTCACCCAGCATGCCACTTAATGAATTTCAACGTGGCTTACTCAAAGCAGGCCGCTCCTGAGCGTATAAGAGTCACGGCTTCTAATCTGAAGAACTGTGTTTGAATCCTCACTCCTCCACAAGATGCCTGCTGTGGGTGACCTTGGGCCAGTCACAGTTCTCTCAGAGCTCCATCAATCCTGTCTACCAGGCAGGGTAACTGTTGTGAGGAGGGGAAGGGTAGATAATCGTAAGCCACACCTTTGGGTTGAAACTCCTTTGGGTAGAAACAAAGTGGGGTACCACCTCTGCCAGCTTGTCTAAATTTGTCACCCAGTTTTATTATATGCCTTTTAATGGTGAGTTGTGGTGACAAAAGGCAGGCTAAAAAGGAAATTTAAAAAAAAGCACCCAGCAAAACAAAAGCAAGCATAGAATGAAAGCCACAAACACCAGCATCTGGTATTCCCAGATAGATTGCCTCTGAACATGAAGGTTCCACTTAACCATCTCTGCCAGTTGCCATCAATAGACCTCCCCTTCATTAACTGCCTAAATCCCCTTTTGGGGTCAGCAGTGAGTGGTCTGCTTGCCCCGTCATGTGGCTGAGAATTCCACATGTTCTCTCATGGCGCAAAGCAGGGTTTTGTGAAGCTCTGGGGCTTCTTAAGGGCCCCGGAAGGGTTTCCCGAATGGGTGGGAGTTAATTAATTGTTATAGATATATTTTAAATTTCTTTTCTTGGGTGATATGACCACATATGGTCATGTCAACCGATTCTCTCCTCCCAAAGTGGCCAATGGTAGGCCTGGAGGGGGGAAGGGCCCAGGGGGGCGTGTCCACAGCTCTGCTTCCCAACCCTATTCTGCATGATGGTGCCTCTTCTAGGGTTTCTCGAAGCCTGGAGAATATTTCAGGGGTTTCTCAGTAGTAAAATACCAGATTAGGGAAATTTCAAGAAGGCCAACCAAAAAAAAATGGCCAGTTGGATTTAGCAGAGCCCTTTGCCAAAAAAAGAGCCCTCTGACATCCATACAGTGGCACCAGAACGCCTGTTTGCTCCGTTCAGCCCTGGAGGACGATGGGAGATCATGTTGGGTAGTGACCCAAGTGGCTGGGAAGAATCTCTACCCAGTCCCAAAATTCAGCAGTGGGTCCAGAGCCAATCACTGTCTCTCAGCCTAATCTACATCACAGGGTTGCTGAAAGTTAGTTGCAGTGGGCGGGGTCTGATGCATGGCCCTTTCATCTGCCTAGAGGAAAGGCAGGATAAAAATAGGGCACAAAGGAAAAGAGATAAAAAGGAAACTCCTTCTATCACCTCGCCCCTTTACCACTTGCCAGTCATTGTTGGCAACAGGGTGCAGGGACATGGTTGGGCGGGCTTCCCCAAAGTCTAGAGAAGGCCCCAAGCGTTCCATCTCTAGGGCAGAACTGTGGGGCTCAAATCCCCCTTGAAAAGTAACCTTGCATCTCACCTTTCAAAAGGCGTTGGGGGGGGGGGAAGCTGCACAAGGTGCTTTTGACTTAATCCCAGATCTGATATTCCGGCCGCCACTGAAGTCCCAGGGAGCACGGGGGTCTTCGATTTGTTCTCGTTCAACTGCTTAGGTCTTCCCCCCTCCCCTCCTCCTTGCGGGCAGGGGCTTCTCTGTTTCCAGTGCATGGAGCTTCCTGGAGCTCCGCATCCCGTCCTTTGCCGGCACCCAAGGGCATGGTCTCCAAAGAAGGAAAGAGCCCTCCCCAGCTCCCGCGGCGTACCTTGATCGGGGAAGACTCGGATGATGTTCCCGGGGACGCTGAATTCGTCTACCCAGCAGGCGTCCGCGGGCTTCTTCTCGGCTGCCAACGGGAAGGTTCTGCGGCGAAACATCTTCCAGAGCAGAGGGGGCACCGGCGCCGGCGCCCTGGGGCTGGGCTTGGCGCGGAGGCCCAGCGACTTGAGCAGCAGGCTTTCCTGCACCTTGAAGTCCTGCCCCGCGACCCCCAGCGCCCCAAGGAGCCCGGCCGCCAGCAGCAGAAGCCACATCCTCGACGGGGAGAGCGGCGTGCGCGCCGCGAGGCCGGGCAAAGCGGGAAGGACGCCGGCGAGCCGAAGGGCGAGGGGGAAGCGGGCAGGGCAAGACCGTCCCCCGCAGCGAGGGCCACCGCTCTTTAACCCTTCCCCGCCCAAAGAAAGACGCTCGGGAGGTGAGGAAGCGCCCCCAGTGGGCACGGCACAAAAAGGAGTCTGCCCGTTGCCCCCCTGATTGGGAGAAGAGCTGAGGGGGGCGTGTCTGTATGCTCCGCTTTTCGCTGACCGAAGGAGTCCCAAAGCGGCTTACGGACGCCTGCCGCTTCCTCTCCCGGCAGCCGACGGGAGAGGGTCACGTGGGGCTGAGAGAGCTCGGAGAGAACTGCACTGTCAGGACAGTCGGGTTGGGAAGTACCTGAAGATTTAGGGGTGGAGCCTGGGGAGGGCGGGGTTTGGGGGAGAGGAGGGGTCTCGACAGGTTCTGATGCCGCCGGATAACCCCCACCCCCACCCCAGCAACCATTTTGTTCCAGGGGAACTTCGTGGGCGTCTCCAGGGCAATTTGTAATGGAAGAAGAGTTGGTTCTTATATGCCGCTTTTCCCTACCCGAAGGAGTCTCAAAGCAGCTTCCAATCGCCTTCCTTTCCTCCCCCCACAACAGACACCCTGTGGGGTGGGTGAGGCTGAGAGACCCCTGATATCACTGCTCGGTCAGAACAGCTCTATCGGTGCTAGTTGCCTGTGGGGGAATCAAACCCAGGTCGCCGGATTAGAAATCCCCATCCCCGGCCACTGCACCTCTTGGTAGGACTTCAGGGGCGCCCTGGGGGTTGACTGCCTTATGCCCCTGCACTGGTGTTCTCATTGGAGACCCAGGCCCAGTTCCTCTCCAGACGGCCGCAGTCAGGAGCCCTGGAGACAAGAGCTGCTTTGGAGGGTGGACTCTGGGGCGTTACACCCCGCTGAACCCCCTCTCCTCCCCAGACTTGGCCCATTCCGGGTTCACTCCAAATTTCCAGGAAATGTCTCACTCTGGAATCAGCATCTCCAGGGGAAATGTGGGGGGGGGGGGAGGGGTGGCTATTGTAGCTCAGCAAGCAAGAGGATCTGGGAGGGAAAGGGTTAAGAGACTTCTCTCAGTGGGCAGCTGGCTGCACCTTGATGGGTTTAGCCCAGTGGTAGTCAAACGGTGGCCCTCCAGATGTCCATGGACTACAATTCCCCGGAGCCCCTGCCAGCGAATGCTGGCAGGGGCTCCTGGGAATTGTAGTCCATGGACATCTGGAGGGCCGCCGTTTGACTACCCCTGGTTTAGCCTCTTTGGCCCTTGGTTGCCTTTTGGGTGTTCCTCTTCTCTCTTTTCTTGCTCATCTGGGTGTGGGGCTTTTCTGAAGGCAATCTCTTCAGAGTGTTCAGTGTCCCTACCTGAATATGTCATGTAAGCTGTGCTTCCCTTTTTGGAGGTAAAATTTCTTTCTCTTGTTACTCCTGGAGTCCGATCCTCTTTGTAATCTGTTTGAACGACATTCTCCCTGTAACCGGACACTTGGGCGGATCAAGGATACTACATAAAGCTTCTGTGCTTCCAAGAAGAAATAATAATTTTTAATAAATATTTAACCCATTCAGCTCTGGGATGGGTGAAAACCACAGTAAGTCGGGATGAGTGGGAAGTGGCTCACTTAGGGTTCTCAACCTCCTGCTGGTGCCTGGAGATCTCATGGAACAACAACTAACACATGACAGGTCCCTGGGGAGACAGACTCTCTGGCTCCACATCTCTGCTGAATTCCCTTCCTAAACATCACCCTCCTGGGCTCTGCCCTCCACACCTTCAGTAATTTCCTGTAAACTACAGCAGGGGGAAAACATGATAAAATGGCAGGGGGTGAAGGGATGAAGTTTCTTATATTAAGGTGATCAGATTGTCCCACTTTTGGAGGGACATCTGGGGGTAACTGGCAAATTGTACTTATGTTGAAATTAAATATATATATATATATATTACAATACTATTTTGGTGTTCTATGAAACTTTTTGTTGCTCCATATAGACCAAATTTTAAAACAAGAACCCCCCTGGTCAATGGTGTCCCACTTTACCAATGTTAAAATCTGGTCACCTTATCTTATAGGCCGCTTTTCTCTACCCCAAGAAGTCTCAAAGTGGCTTACAATCATAGAATCAGAGTTGGAAGGCCATCTAGTCCAACCCCCTGCTCAATGCAGGATCAGCCCTAAGTATCCTAAAGCATCCAAGAAAAGTGTGTATCCAACTTTTGCTTGAAGACTGCCAGTGAGGGGGAGCTCACCACCTCCTTAGGCAGCCTATTCCACTGCTGAACTACTCTGACTGTGAAAATCTTTTCCTGATATCTAGCCTATATCGTTGTACTTGTAGTTTAAAGTTTAAACCCATTACTGCGTGTCCTTTCCTCTGCAGCCAGTGGGAACAGCATCCTGCCCTCCTCCAAGTGACAACCTTTCAAATACTTAAAGAGGGCTATCATGTCCCCTCTCAACCTCCTTTTCTCCAGGCTGAACATTCCCAAGTCCCTCAACCTATCTTCATAGGGCTTGGTCCCTTGGCCCCAGATCATCTTCGTCGCTCTCCTCTGTACCCTTTCAATTTTATCTACGTCCTTCTTGAAGTGAGGCCTCCAGAACTGCACACAGTACTCCAGGTGTGGTCTGACCAGTGCCGTATACAATGGGACTATGACATCTTGTGATTTTGGTGTGATGCCCCTGTTGATACAGCCCAAAATGGCATTTGCCTTTTTTACCGCTGCATCACACTGCCTGCTCATGTTCATGTTTAGTTTACAATCTCCTTCCCTTTCCTCCCCCCACAACAGACCCCCTGAGAGGGAGGTGAGGCTGAGAATTCTGACAGTTTTACTCTGTGAAGAGAGTTCTAACAGGACTGTGACCAGCCCAAGGTCACCCAGCTGGCTGCATAGGGAGGACTGGGGAGTCAAACCCAGCTGCCCAGATTAGGGGCCACTGGTCTTAACCACTACACCAAGTTGACTCCCCTCCATCTTAAATTCACTTGTATATTTGGGTGTGTGAATTGGTGGAGGGTGAACAAGAAATAATAAGGGGGCGGTGAGGGGGGATAGTGGAGCGATGGGGAAATCAGCTCCATGAAAGCTGTGCTAGGAATGGCCAGGGCTGCTTGGGGACGAAGGGCCTCAGTATCAGTCTAGAGCAGGGGTAGTCAAACTGCGGCCCTCCAGATGTCCATGGACTACAATTCCCAGAAGCCCCCTGCCAGCGAATGCTGGCAGGGGGCTCCTGGGAATTGTAGTCCATGGACATCTGGAGGGCCGCAGTTTGACTACCCCTGGTCTAGAGTCCTGCAAGCAGGTCTGGCAGAACAGCTGGAAACGATACAGAGAAGAGCAACCAAGATGATGAAGGCACTGAAGCAACCTTTGGGAAAGAGGAAAGTGGGGAACTTTGGTGCGCACTGGGAGGGGCATGGCGGGGCCATCGAACCTTACGTCTGGCGTGGAGAGGACTGTCCCTCCTCCTCCTCCCCACGATCCTGAGCTCGGGCTCACCCAGTGAGGTCAGCGGGGCGGGGTGAGGGCAGCAGGTTTGGATTCAGGGCCGCCCAGGCCAAGTCCTTTGGAGACCACAACCCCCGACTTGTGGAACTCGTTGCAGCAGGAACAATGCGGTGAACTTTGGGATGGTTTTGAAGGGGAGTTAAGGTTAAACCCACAGGAAGGAGAAGTCCACTCCTGAGTACTAGCCGTAATGACTAAAAGGAAACCTCCATGCTCAGAGGCAGCATACCTCAACACCAATTTTAAAATCCTTATTTTGTGCTGCTGACTGCACTCTCTGCTGCAGCTACTGAAAAGCTCTCTGATCTCCATGGGCTCTCATGCCTGGTCCCCTCCGCTCAGAAAAGCACAGCTGCCAAAACCGTCCTATTTAAAATATCTTATATAGCAGGAATTGAGAAGGTCATGAAAACCCAGACCAGCTGCCAGTCAGAGCTGGCAATACTGAACTGCCAGACGGTCCGGTTCTTCATAAGGCAGTTTTGCAAATATGCGGGGAATGACATTCGGAACCCAATCAGCAGCTCAGGCCACTGCTGGGAGATCCAGTGCAACGTCTTTCATGAAAGAATACCCACAAAGACACCTTTCTCCATCATGTTCCCTCATCACATTCTCAATGGTGGGATTCTCTCTGCCCGAGTTGTAAGCATTTGGAATTCGTTCCCTTTCCTGAATTGTGACAAAAGATACCCTCTCCCCACCTCCCAGATACAACTCCCTGAGCCTAGACCCCGCAACAAAGCTTCCAACACGGAGACAAGCGTGGCTTTAATGAGGCTTCCCCACCCCCACCCCCTCCCTAGCCAACATTCAGTTACAACAAATTGGTGTTTATTAAACATTTCCTTTGCTCGTTCATGTAAACACCCACTGGAAGTGCAAATGGGTGCAAAAATTATGCTGAAATTGGGTAAAAGGAGGAATCTCGGTCACAGCTCAAAAACTGTTTGGCTAATGATGTTCATACAGTCACGGGAAGAGGCAAGGCTGGTGTGTCGATGGGATGTTATTCACCCCTTTGAAAAAAACCACCTCAATACTTAGAAATCATCAGGTTTTTCACGTCAAAAAAGGCCTGTAATGTTTTGCAAACGGTAACACTGCCGCATCTCCTGCTTAGAACAGTCAATTCCTGCCTGTTATTGGTAGGGCTTTCTTCTGAGGCACGATCAAAGAGAGAAATGCCCCCAAATTACCATCCCTCCATAATGGGATTTCCCTGTCTCAATTCCTTGCCTTTTCCAACAAGAACTGGTTTCAGAAGTCTGCAGCTAATGAAGAACCTTTGCTGACTCCCAAAGCCGGCGCATTTTAAACAAACAGAAGTCAGTTTGATTTTTACATTCTGTTATTCTTCATTTCTTGCTGGAGACAAACCCCCAACGAGATCCAAGCAGATAAAAAAAAATAATACATGTTTCTCTTCATTTTCCAAAACTCACAAATAACCAGTAAACTTTGTGTCTTTTCTGGCACAAAGGGAGGGACCGAAATTATCCGGATGGAGCTGCAGCTCCTGGCAACATTCGCCAGGCAGAGAATCTCAGCTGTGGTTATGGAAAAGGGGGACTGCGGCTGCTTGTCTGCCCAAGGACTCTTGAAACCATTCTGACGAAGTGAAAAGATGAACTAGGCCAGACAGGTTCTTAAAAATTGACCCTCAAAGTGTTTAAAGACATCAGACAGTAAAAAGGAATTAGAGGAGACCCTTGACCACTCGTGGTGGGGTGAGATGAAGAGGGTGAGGGGTCTGGAGACCAAGATATATGTGCTTTCTGTTGCCCCAGAGGGTCAGACCAATGGGATGAAATTAATGCAAAAGAAATTCTGTCTAAACATCCGGAAGAAGTTCCTGTCAGTTAGAGCGGTTCCTCAGTGGAACAGGCTTCCTCAGGAGGTGGTGGGTTCTCCTTCCTTGGAAGTTTTTAAGCAGAGGCTGGAGAGCCATTGGACAGAAATGCCGAGTCTGTGAACTTAGGCAGATGGTGAGTGGGTGAGCTGGGAAGGTGCTTGGTTCTTGTGGCCCTTGCTTCTTCCTGGGTTTTTTTTCTTGGGGGGGGGGGTCATCTGGGCATGGAATTGAAGTCATTGTGGGTGGGCAGGTAGTTGTGAGTTCCTGCACTGTGCAGGGAGTTGGACAAGATGACCCTGGAGGCTCCTTCCAACTCCAAGATTGTAATCTGTCCCCAGGATCTCTTAGGGAGACAAATAGACACCTACATGTCTCCTCCATTTCCCCAGAGGCATGGAGTCTGGCAGGAGAGGGTTTCTTGAGGTGGGTGTCGTTCTTGGGGGGTTATTGTTGCAGCCATGTAGGGGTTTGTTGCACTTTTACAATGAATGTTTTATTACATTTTAACATTTTAACCCACCATGAGCCGGCTAGTTTGGGGGTGGTGGCAAACAAATCAAATTAATAATAATCATAATAAAGTACTGTTCCTGCAAAATTTAACAAGGTAAAGATCTTGACGGGGGCTGGGTGGGAGGGAAAACATGCAAACAGCCTGCGGATGTGGTGGGACTGGAAGTCAGGAAAATTGCCAGTTTGCAAGTGGTGATGTTCTGCATTCGGAGATTCATGGCAAACAGGTCCTTCCACAATTGGAGGCACACTTGCTTCTCTTTGATCTGCACATTTCAACAATCTTAATTGATTAGCTGACCACAGCTCGAAACTGCAGGTCAAATTAGAAAAGCAGAAGGTTTCTTGTTCTCATGGACAAGGATCCTGGAAAGGCGGGGCCAGGGCAGGACTCTGGACCCTCCCTGTGATCCAATCATGGGGATTATGCAAAAGTTGCCTGATTTGCATTAATGTGTGCAGGTCACAGAGTCCCTCTGTGATGCCCCTTCTTTTGCTGGTCGGGAAAGCATTTCTGGACCCTGAGCAAGAAAGAGGGCAGCGGCAAAATCGGGAGGTGGAACCAGCCCAGGGCTTGCATGTTGAATCAAAAAGCAGGGCCCCACGTTTCACGTCCCTGTGCTCATTCCATTCCAGCCAAGGTACATATTAAGGCTTTGCCAGTCAGTGGGCCATGCAAATGCAGAGGTTTGCATAGGGGTGAGATCAAAGGGCTCCTTCATCCTGCAAATGCCTCCCCCCCCCCCCGCACACACACACCGTCTGTGCCCTGTCAGTAGCCCAAGTAGCCCAAGGGGGGAAAAGAGTCCTTGGGAAGTAAGTCCTCTTGACCTGGGGCTTACAAACGTCTTGCCAGGGAACTACCAAGTGGGTCTTTGGGACTTCTGCCTCCCAGGAGAGAATCTCTGACTCCAGTGCAAAGCAAACAGTTCTAGGCTCCTGCCAGATCTGCCAGCTCCTCTTTTGTTATCCCCAAGACCCAGCAGTTCTTAGAGCAGGGCTAGGCCCGAAGAAGAAGAGTTGGTTTTTATACCCCACTTTACACTGCTTGAAGGAGTCTCAAAGCAGCTTCCAATCCCCTTCCTCTCCCCACAACAGACACCTTGTGAGGTCAGTGGGGCTGAGCGCTCTGACAGAACTGCTCTGTGAGAACAGCTCTAACAGGACTCTGACTAGCCAAAGGTCATCCAGCTGGTTGCATGTGGAGGAGGAGCGGGGAATCAAACCAAATTGTCAGATTAGATGCCACTGCTCTTAACCACTACACTGAGCTGGCTCTGGAAGCAGCTCTTCCACAAAGTGAAGGGAAGGAAGTACAGCTATAAAACTTCTGCATCGCTTTCTGCCAAAGACATTTTGTGGCTGGAGAGACAGAGAACCCAAATGGTGCCCCTCCCTCCTCTCTTTGCAGTATTTTGAACAGCACTCCCAAATTTGGTCTCCAAAGGTAGGGCCAGCCCTGAACTCAGCTGCGGGGTTAACGCTCCCTGGTGGGAATGCTTCCTGTCTCTTCTGGCTCAACTACTAGTCCACATGAGGTCCTGGGACCCGACAATTCATGACGACAAGGTTGCGTCACATCCACAGCCCCAAAAGAAGATAACAGTAGTAACTTGCTGCTTAATTTTCCAGGCAGGGAAGAGAGCACAGCAGTTTCTGGATTTGGGCAGGTGTGATTTGTGGCCTAAGGTGATCACAGAAGCTGATGTTTTGGACTTGGGGCAGACCGTTTGAAGGTATCAGATTGTCCCACTTGGGTTCATGCCCACTTCATGGAACTGACAGTAGGCAGGATGATGCCTGAAAGGTACAGCTGTTTTTGTACTACGGATGGATGGGCGCTCCCAGCAAGGAACGACCTGCCACTTTGCAGGAAGACTGTCACTGCCCGGGGAGTGTCGGGTAGCCAGGGAGGGGTAGCCAGCCTCGGTGAACGCTTTGCTGAAACAGGACATGGGGAGTACCCTTTTTGTTCCACGTGAGTTGAGCACAAGTATTTACAGATCACAGACAAAATTCACAGCAGTGGATATCCTCCCCTCTCCCCCCCCCCCCGATAATCAGTTCACTTCTGGTAGCCGAAACACACACACACACACACACACACACACACCATTTGTTTTAAAGCAGATTTCCTGAATAAGTCTTCAACTTCTCTGGACGGCTGCTCTGTTCTCCAATTCTCATTCATTCCTGTGCCTTCCAAAAAGGGATGGGGGAGGCAGACCTCACCTCTCCAAGCAAGGCTCTGGCAGAAGACATGAAGAGGCAGAGAAAGAGGCAGGCAGAGGCATGACGCAGGGCATATCCTCTTCAGCCACAGGCGACAGGACCAAAACGTCATTGATTCTCCACAGCAATTGGTTTCCTGGGGTGACAGCAGCCCTCCCTCTCATTTATCTCAGCCAATCAGGACTCCATAGGTAACAGCAGAGGGGAAACCCCCTTGCTGCCTTGCCTTGTGCCCGTCCTTAAGCAAAGGATACAGGGGAGGGGGGAAGCAGAGTTGGACTTTGCAACGCCATCCTGTGTGCATGAGGGAGGGGAGGAGGAGACGGTGGACTCCCTGCCTTCTCCTGCCTGTGAACAGAAGCACCCACCAGGCCAGTGCAAAGAAAGTGTCCCTGGCAGCTCACTCCTGTCCATGGAGGCCACCTCTTCCAGCTCTCCAGTTTAAACAAGGGGCAGGACCATGCTGGAAGCTCTCCAATCTGGCCAGGGTTTGAGCCACGAAGTGGGGCCAACATGCCACATGGTAGACCTGGGGTTTGAGCAAAGGAAGTGGGAGCAGGGGCAGCAGGGTTGGGCAGGCCCTTCCCCGGCGCAGCGGTTCCTCTTTCAAGGGCGCTTGTCCTTCACGATCCCGTTCATGAGGGGTTTCCTGCAAAGGACAAGAGCAGCATCTGAACCTAAGGTGCTTCAGACCAAAGCGGAGAAGGGTGGGGCAATGCAGTTTGGGGCTGCATCAACAGAGGCATCACATCAGAATTGCGAGATGTTCTAGTCCTGCTGTCTACGGCATTGGTCAGACCCCACCTGGAGTAATGTGTGCAGTTCTGGAGGCCCCACTTTGAAAAGGACGTGGACCAAATTGGAAGGGTGCAGAGGAGAGCGATGAGGAAGATCCAGGGCCTGGGGACCAAGCCCTGTGAGGAAAGGTGGAGGGACTTGGGAATGTTCAGCCTGGAGATGGGGAGGTTGAGGAGGGGACAGGAGGGCTCTCTTGAGGTATCTGGAAGGTTGTCCCTTGTAAGAGAGCAGGGAGAAGTTCCTGTCAGCAGCAGAGGATAGGACCCACAGTAATGGATTTAAATTACGATTTAACGATATTGGCTAGATATCAGGAAAAAATTTTCCACAGTCAGAGTAGTTCAGTAGTGGAATCAACTGCCTAAGGAGGCAGGAAGCTCCCCCTCACTGGGAGTCTTCAAGCAGCAGCTGGACAGATTCTTATCTTGGATGCTTTGGGCTGATCCTGCGTTGAGCAGGGGGTTGAGCTACATAGATTGTCTGGCCCCTTCCAAATCTAAGACTCTATGATTCTATGAAGTGGAAGAATGGAACAGGCTAGGACTGGTAAAGGGCAATAGAAGCTGCTCATGCTGAAGGAATGCTGTGCATGAACATCTGGGCAGAAGGATGAGGCCCTCTTTTGCCTGCAGTGCAGGCCCCAGTTGCGAATTAAAAGGCACCCTTCTCTTTGCCCAGGTTCTTGCCAACCTCCAGGTAGGTCTGAAAGGGCTGACCTTTCAGATGGCGCAAAGCAGCAGTATATAGTCCAAACAAAAACTCAACACTTAGCTGCATAGTTAATAGTACAAATACTTTTTTCTTTAATTTCCTTTCTAGAATAATTTTCCAAAATCTTATCACAACATGTACTGGTTGAACCTTGTTTTTGCCACCGTTTCTTCAGCAACAAGACTATAAAAACCAAACCATATGTATTGGTACAAATTTAAATTATAGATCTTATTATTCAAACATGAATCTGTATGTTGTTTACTTACTTTGTAAATTATCTTTTAAACAAACAACAAATCCTGAATGCTTTTTGTGGAGATTCACACTTCTCTGTGGGGAAGGTTGGAGGAGATCTTAGTTTATTTTCTTCTTCCTATTCCTATTATTTGAATTGTAGAGCAGTCTATGTTGAAGTGTAAGGTATCCCCTGAGAAGTGTAAGGTATCCCCTGTGCAAGCACCGGGTCATGTCTGACCCTTGGGGTGACGCCCTCCAGCGTTTTCATGGCAGACTCAATACGGGGTGGTTTGCCAGTGCCTTCCCCAGTCATTACCATTTACCCCCCAGCAAGCTGGGTACTCATTTTACTGACCTCGGAAGGATGGAAGGCTGAGTCAACCTTGAGCCGGCTGCTGGGATCGAACTCCCGGCCTCATGGGCAGAGCTTCAGACAGCATGTCGGCTGCTTTACCACCCTGCGCCACAAGAGGCTCTTATGGGAAGTGTAACTCTCCACAAAAAAAGACAGCATTTGCAGTTTGTATTAATACATATGGTTTAAGTTTTGATGGTCTTGATACTGAAGAAACAGTGGTGAAAACGAGGTTCAACTGGTGCATGTTTTTGACAAGATTTGAGACATTTATTCTGGAAAAAAAATTTATTCTGGAAAAGAAAAGAAAAGTATTAGTAGTATTAACTGCGTAACTAAGTGTCCGGTTTTAGACTTTATATTGCTGCCAACCTCCAAGTAGGGTCTGGAGAGCTCCTGGAATTGCAATTCACCAAGATCACTTCCCCTGGAGAACAGGGTAGCTTTTGAGGGTGAATTCTATGGAATCAAACCCGCTGAGGCCCCTCCCCTCTGAAACCCCATCTTCCCCAGACTCCACCCCCTCCCAAATGTCCAGGAATGTCCAAAACTGGAGCTGGCAACCCTAATCAAATCCCAGCATTTTAACAGAAGGGGCAAAACAGGCCTGGAAGAGCTGCTGCTGGCCAGAGAAGGCAAGACAGAACTGGGGGGAAATGTCTGTAGGCCTAGTGGGGGTGCACCATAGAGTTTCTAAAATAGGATGAAGTTATAAAAATGCCAGTATTTATTAATAATACAATTTAAATACGAAACACCCAAAGGCTTTACACGGCTTAAGATAAAATCCGATCCTATGAACATACCAACATCTCAGTGCCACTGACCAAGTGTGTTTCGATGTTGCTGCCTTTACCCGTGGCCTGCCTGCCCACAAGTGCAGCACACAAGAAATACACAATGGATTTTGTAATATATTAGCTCCTTTACATACACCGACCATCAACAGACATAGACAATGGACACCGTGTTAGTAACATATTGGAAGGGACCTCCAGGGTCATCTAGTCCAGGGGTAGTCAAACTGCGGCCCTCCAGATGTCCATGGACTACAATTCCCAGGAGCCCCTGCAGTGAATGCTGGCAGGGGCTCCTGGGAATTGTAGTCCATGGACATCTGGAGGGCCGCAGTTTGACTACCCCTGATCTAGTCCAACCCCTTGCAGACTGTGAGAAATTCACAACTACCTGCCTACCCACAGGGACCCCAATTCCATGCCCAGATCACCCCCCCCCCAAAAAAAAAACATCCCAAGACAACCCAGAATTCCTGGCCAGTCTGGCCTTGAAGAAATTTGCCTCCCAACCCCAAAGTGGTGACTGGCATTTCCCTGGGCATGCCAGAAAGGGCCACAAGGGCCAAGCACCCACACAGTCCCTTCTGCCCACCCACTCACCATCTGCCTGAATTCACAGAATCAGCCTTTCTGTCCAATGGCTATCAAGCCTCTGCTTAAAAGTTTGCAAAGAAGGGGAAACCACCACTTCCTGAGGTGGACCAACAAGCCAGATAAAATAAATGGAGCCTTCTGTATTCTCAAACACAGGCAGGCATTAACCGTGTCCCAGTCTGCAGTTTCTGTGTCTACATCAGTGTCCTTCGAAGACACGGAAAACAGATGTTTGGTCTGTGATGCCAAGACATTAGTATGTTCATAGGATTGGATTTTACCTCCAGGCTATGTGGGAAGCCTTTGGGTGTTATTTATGTCAACTGTATTATTAATAAATACTAGTATTTTTATGAATTTTAGAAACTTTAGGGTACACCCCCATTAAGCCTAAAGATATTTCCCTTTTTGTCAACCTCTTTTTGTTCCTGGACTCCTGTTTGGGTTACGATTTTTCTCTTTTTTGTTTTGGAATCAGACACCTTCCTAAGTTCTTACAGGGAGTGGGGAGAAATCTGCAGCACAAAGAGGCCTGGTCCATGTGAGAAGGACTGTAACCCAAGGATTAGAGTCCCCACCTTGCAGACAGAATAGCCTGCATCAAATCCCTGAGGTCTCCAAGGGGTTAGAAGAAGCCTTTTTCCTGTCCAAGGGCACCGTTCTGACCCAGGCAGATCAGACTCTGCTCCAGGCAGCTTCCGACACGCCCGATTGCCTGGACAGGCCAACAAGCTCCCTCCGTCCCGGTTTTAGATACCTTTCCTTCCAGTAACTGGCATTGTTCCGCTTCCCATCATTTGTCTGGAAAGTTGCCACTTTCCTCCTGGTGTCGATGTCGTATTCACGCACGTCATTCACTTCCCGTACCTGCCCCATCAGGACCTTGACTACAAAGAGGACGATGTACTGTGGAGAAGGGGGGGGGGGAGACCTTGTCAACCTGAGTCCCATGACACTGACCATCAGCTAATTCGAAGCAGACAAAATGGAAGAACCCTCCATGGAACACTTGTTGGACTCACGGCCACCAGACGTACCGGCCTAAAAGCAGACTGGTGGATTCCATGGAGGGTAGTTTGTTTGCTGGCTCTTAGCCTTGGGAGCTGAATGGGAGTGCTTTGCCCCAGGGCGGGACAACCACGAAAAGGTGACTGGTGGGAAGTTGTCAGCAAAAAAGGGCTGCTGACAACAGGGCCCATTTGTGGGCTGCACCATGGAATTGGATTAGTCCCTGGTTGGGCTGAAAGGTGGGGTGTAAATGAGGTAGGCAGACCAGTAAGCTGGACAAGATGAGCTAGAATAGCAGCCTGCTCATTTTGTGCTGCCAAGTGTAATGTTAATATTTATTTATTGTATGGCCTGCGTGGTGTGGCCAGGAGTTGGCAGCCAGGCAAGCGGCATTCGGGGGGGGGGGGGTTGCCATTGCCAGCCTCCATGTCACGACCCTGAGTGTTCTTTGGAGCAGTGGTCCCCAACCCCCGGGCTGTGGCCCGGTGCTGGGCCGCGAAGGTGTTGGCACCAGGCCGCAGAGGCCTTGGCGCCGGGCTGCGGCTCCCTCATCCCACCCTCCCCCGCGCAGCGAGAAGCTCACCGAGCAAATCGGCCGCCAAAGCGATCAATGAGCTTGTGGCCCGGCTAGCTTCTTGCTTCAGCGGCCGATATGGAGGGGCGGGGAGAGGGAGCTGTGGCTGCTGGCATGCCGGCTGCACAAACGCACATGTGCGGACTTGCAGTGCATGCACGTTTGCGTCCGGCGGGGGTGCAAACACGCACGCGCACGAGCAGCGTCCGTGCATGTGCGCATGCACAGCGCTGCCGTGCGTGCACGTTTGTGCCCCCGCCGGACGCAAAGGCACATGTGCGGCAAGTCTGCGCATGCACGTTTGCGCCAGGGCTGCCGTGTGTGCGTGGTGCCCCGGGTCGCCCTCTCCCCCCACCCCGGCACAGCAGTCTGCGGCCACTGAAAGGTTGCGGACCGCTGTTTTGGAGGAACTCCATCCAAATCCTTGAAGGCCTCCCCCCAAAAAACTAGTTAGGGTTGGCTCAATGTAGCTTACATGATTTTCCGCTCCTCTGCTTTGTTCTCATGACCCCCTGAAGCAATTTAGGCAGTGTGATTGGCCCCAGGTCACCTAGCATGTTCCCATGGCAGAGCAAGGATTTGAATCTGCATCTCCCGGAACTTAGCATGACTCTCTAGCCCACAGGTGGCTCTCCAGATATCCAAGGACTGCAATTCCCATGAGCCCTTGCCAACAGGGAATTGTAATCCATGGACATCTGGGGAGCCACAGATAAGCCATTCCTGCTCTAGCCGCTATGACACAATGGCTCCCACAGCACTGTTGGCTACTCACCATGAACCAGTAGACATTCATCAGAGTAAGGATGAAGAGCAAAGTGTTGAAGAAGAAGTAGAAAGGGATTTGGGGCACACAACGGAGGCTGGAGTGGCAGGTGACGTACAGCACCTTGAGGGGGAACCAGTAGAGGCGGAACCAGAACCTGCCAGGGAAAGAGAGGAGGGGCCAGTAAGGAGACGGTCGTGGCCGTCACAGGGATGATTGGTTGATGGCTTCAGACGGCTCTTGTTAACTGAAGTGGACAGATTCCTAAGCACAGTGAAGGCGACCACTTGCCCCTTAGATCCTTGTCCATCCTGGTTGCTTAAATCAGGCAACCAGCAGATAGGAGGTCCCTTGAGGGAGATTATCAACCTCTCCTTAGCACCAGGAGAGTTCCCCCGAAGGATTTAAGGAGGCAGTGGTCCGCCCTTTACTGAAGAAACCATCGCTAGACCCGCATCTTGCATTTCTGGGTAAGGTGATAGAGCGGGCAGCGGCAGACCAACTACTAGCATTTCTGGAGGAAACTTCGGCCCTAGATCCATACCAGTCTAGCTTCCGTCCTGGCCACAGGGTGGAGACTGTGCTGGTCGCCCTGACGGATGATATCCGGCGCCAGCTGGACCAGGACGGCTCTGCCATACTCGTGTTGTTAGATCTGTCGGCTGCATTTGATGTAATTCACCACGAGATATTGGCTCACCACCTCGCCAGAACTGGAGTTAGAGGGACTGCGCTGCAACGGCTGGTCTCCTTCCTCCGGAACCGATTGCAGAGGGATGCAGTGGGGGATGAGTTGTCAGACCCCTGTGGGCTCCCTTGCGGGGTCCTACAGGAGGCAATACTCTCCCCCACGCTTTTTAACATCTATATGCGCCCTCTAGCCCAGCTGGTCCGGGGCTACGGGCTGGGATGTCACCAATATGCGGATGACACTCAGCTCTACCTCCTAATGGACAGCCGGCCGGACTCCCCCCGGATACATTTGCCAGCTGTTTGGAAGTGGTGGCTGGATGGCTCAGGCAGAGTCATCTGAAACTCCTCCAAGATGGAGGTCCTGTGGCTGGGCAGAAGAGGGCAGGACCAGGAAGCGCGCCTCCCATGCCTGTACCGGTTGCCAGGAATTTGGGGGTGACTTTTGATGCCTTCCTTTTAATGGAGGCTCAGGTCACGAAAGTAGCCAGGACGGCTTTTTTCCATCTTCGCCAAGCCCGGCTACTAGGGCCCTACCTGTCCTCAGAACACCTGGCCACTGTGATCCATGCAACGGTCACTTCCAGATTAGACTACTGTAACTTGCTCTATGCCGGCCTACCCTTGTCCTTAATCCAAAAGTTACAGCTGGTACAAAATGGGGCTGCCTCACTGGGACATCTTGGAGGACCCATATCCAGCCGGTGGTTCGTCAACTGCACTGGTTACTTGTCTGTTTCCGGATCAAGGTATTGGTATTAACCTTTAAGGCCATGCGGTCTGGGTCCTGCCTATCTGCGGGACCACGTGCTAGCTTATGCCCCCCACAGGGCCCTTTGCTCTGCGGGTATGAATTTACTGGTTGTCCCGGGCCTCCGGGACGTACACCTGGCCTCGACCATGGCCAGGGCTTTTTTCGGTTCTGGCCCCAACCTGGTGGAAGAGCTGAGGGCTCTGCCGGAGTTACCAGCTTTCCGCAGGGCCTGTAAGACAGAGCTCTGAGGCCAGGGCGGAGTCCCGGGGGAGGGGTTTTCCACCTGGTTCATCTCGGCCCCAGCTCTCATTGCATTAGATTAACATCAGATTAATATTAGATTGAGATCAGTGCCCCACCCTGAACAAGGAGGGATTATTAGAGATTATGGTCGCCATTGCATAGTTGGTTAGTACGTGATTGTTATTTTAAAGGGGATTCTATTGGGGTTTTGTAAACCGCCGCGAGGCTACGGTATAGAAATCTAATAATTAAGAAAGAAAGAAAGAAAGAAAGAAAGAAAGAAAGAAAGAAAGAAAGAAAGAAAGAAAGAAGACAGTGTGGGGGGGCAGGACAGCAGGCACCAGACCTGGCCCCATCCCAGTCACACACATTAGGGGCAGAGATACCCTGGTGTACGAGGGCTCTGAGCAAAGATTGGCAAAACAATCTCCGCCATGCTGTTCAAAACACCAGCCAAATTTATGTCAGAATTCGAAATCTAGACCTAGATCAATTTCCCACCATAAGAAGCAGGCGGTTGTGGGATTAATGAAGGGTTCTGTTATGGATGTTCATGTTACAATGTTTTATTGAATTATTTTATGGTTTAAAAAGTGGTGTTACCAGCCCTGAGCCCCTGGGGAAGGGCGGGCTATAAACTATTATTGTTATAAAGATCACTATATTATGCTTGCCAAGCAGGAAAGGGGGGTAGTGCTTCAAAGAAGCGGTCCAAGTCAGCATAGGTGAGGTATCTGTCAAGGAACTTCTTCATTCCCTTCTGTGGTTTCTTCCGCTTGCTAACCCCAAATCTCATAAACCCTTTTGCTGGAATATTCCTATGCCTCCCCCCACCCCCACCCCACCTTGCATTTCAAAGGTGGTTTAGGCTGGTTGTTCTCACTCCTTGGTGAGAGATGTGATTTTCACTCTTGCTTTGAAGATGAGCCCTTCCCTGTGTGAACTTGAAGACTTGCATATTTACTTTCTAGGGCAGGGGGAGGGCATTTCTTACAGGGGTGGCCAAACTGTAGCTCTCCAGTTGTCCATGAACTACAGTTCCCATGAGCCCCTGCCAGCAAGAGTTGTTTATGGTATTTGTAGTACATGGACATCTGGAGAGCTACAGTTTGGCCACCCCTGCTCTAGACCAGGGGTAGTCAACCTGTGGTCCTCTAGATGTTCATGGTCTACAATTCCCATGAGCCCCTGCCAGCATTTGCTCATGGGAATTGTAGTCCATGAACATCTGGAGGACCACAGATTGACTACCCCTGCTCTAGACTGATCCCGCATTGAGCAGGGGGCTGGATTCAAGGGTCTCTCCAGATGCTCCCAACCTTATGATTTTGTATACTCAGAGCATTCTGGCAGGGGAATTAACAATTCATGGGAGAGAGTTTGAGAGAACTTCTCTACAAGAGCAGCTCTAAGAGGACTGGCCCAAGGTCACCCAGTTCTCCAGATTAAAAGTCACTGCTCCTAAACACTACCCCACACAGGAGAACATAAGAGAGAGAACAATAGCTGTAAAACTTTCTGGTCAATAGTAGTTTACCTGTACAGAGAAATCTTAAGACTACTTTGATTCCAAACATGTTACCTGTAATAATAATTTGTGATGTTTCCAACACCTATTTCTTGGGCAGTAGCTTTTAAAAAAATATCCTATTCATTTTTCATTTTCATTACACAGAACATTAATCAGAAGACAATCAGCAATAAATAGCAGCATATATAAGAAGAGATTCAAAATTATAAAAATATGACACAGTTATCGCAATGCCCTGTGGGTTACAATGGCTGGGTCCAGAATTTCTAGGAAGATGGTTTCCCCAGTGTCCGATTTGAAGAATCTGAGGACTTATCTGAAGACATGAGCCAAGACTCACTGCCAACAAATTGATTAGTCTTTCAGATGCTCCTGGATTTTTTTCTGCTGCTGCAGAGGCATCTGAAGACATGAGCAGGGACTCACACCCCACCACAAATTTTGTTGGCACCCAGTTGCTCTAACTGCTGGGGTCTCAGTAACCCCATGTAACAATGGCTAGTCATGGGACCTGGGAGGGGGAGCTGAACTCACCAGCTGATGCTGAAGGAGATACAACCGATATTTGAGATGAAGTCGTTCAAGGGGTGATAGACTCCTCCGCGATACTTGAAGTAAACATTGAGCTTGGTGAACTCCAACTGAACGTCAGTGATGTCATGAAGGAAGAGCACAAGGATGCCCACGTTGTGGTACCTGCCGAGTGGGCAGAAGAGGAAGAGAGGACCTGTTTGGTGGCCAACTTCAGAACCAGGAAGCCCCCACTCCATCCTGAATCACCCCTGCCATGTACATCCAGGTGCGCTTGGATAAGTAATTCCACCATTGGCATTATGGTGCTGATCTAATTGCGTAAGGTCATCCTAAAGATTGCAAATTAAGATGGAACATTATCATTGAAATGCCCAACCATTTTGAGTCTGCAGGCACCCCTGGAATTCTGACCCAGTGTGGTGGACATAACGACAAAATGGCTGATGCAGGAGGAGCCAATCATAAAATGGCTGCCAAAGGGGGAGGCTGGAGCCCACCACAAAAACTGAGGGATCGAGGATATGCTTCTCGGCCAGTACACTGTCAATATTTATAGAATTATAGAATCATAGAGTTGGAAGGGGCCATAAAGGCCATCTAGTCCAACCCCCTGCTCAACACAGGATCAGCCCTAAGCATCCTAAAGCATCCAAGAAAAGTGTGTATCCAACCTTTGCTTGAAGACTTCCAGTGAGGGGGAGCTCACCACATCCCTAGGCAGCCTATTCCACTGCTGAACTACTCTGACTGTGAAAAACTTTTTCCTGATATCTAGCCTATATCGTTGTACTTGAAGTTTAAACCCATTACTGTGTGTCCTCTCCTCTGCAGCCAACGGGAGCAGCATCCTGCCCTCCTCCAAGTAACAACCTTTCAAATACTTAAAGAGGGCTATCATGTCCCCTCTCAACCTCCTTTTCTCCAGGCTGAACATTCCCAAGTCCCTCAACCTATCTTCATAGGGATTGGTCCCTTGGCCACAGATCATCTTCATCGCTCTCCTCTGTACCCTTTCAATTTTATCTACGTCCTTCTTGAAGTGAGGCCTCCAGAACTGCACACAGTACTCCAGGTGTGGTCTGACCAGTGCCGTATACAATGGGACTATGACATCTTGTGATTTTGATGTGATGCCTCTGTTGATGCAGCCCAAAATGGCATTCGCCTTTTTTACCGCTGCATCACACTGCCTGCTCATGTTTAGTTTACAATCCACAAGTACCCCAAGGTCTCGTTCACACACAGTGTTACCTAGAAGCGTATCCCCCATCCAGTAGGCATGCTTTTCATTTTTCTGACCCAGATGCAGAACTTTACACTTATCTTTATTAAATTGCATCTTGTTCTCATTTGCCCATTTTCCCATTGTTTTCCATTTTTCCATTATTTCAGGCGAAAGCTTAACATGATGCCTTTTAAACCCTTATGTAAATCCAAGTTAAGTATGTATACTGTGATTGGTAGCGCAGGGGTGGCCAAACTGTGGTTCTCCAGATGTCCATGGACTACAATTCCCATGAGCCTCAGGAGCTCATGGGAATTGTAGTCCATGGACATCTGGAGCGCCATAGTTTGGCCACTCCTGACCTAAAGCATTGACATTTTTTCATCTACTGGGTTCTACTGCTTTAGGATGCTTAGGGCTAATCCTGCATAGAGCAGGGGGTTGGACTAGATGGCCTGTATGGCCCCTTCCAACTCTATGACTCTATAATTCTATGGTTTTAGCTACTTTATTGCTGGCGGGTAAGCTATTGCTAAATAAGTTTTGGTTTTTTTGCCATGTCATGTTTTTGTCTTCAATTTGAACTCTTTGGTTTTTTTTCTTTCTTTCCAGGTATAATCTCATTTCTCATTATAGCCTCTGAGAATTGTACCATTGTTATGACATTACTACAGAGAAGCAGAAGGGGAGGCATGCTTTTTGTAGGAATGCAGGGGCCTGGGAAGCTTTCGATGTCTGGCATACTAATTATCAAGCCAAGAATTGACTTACAGTGAGGGACTGTAAGGGTTTCATACAGGTGTGCTAGCTGAGGTGCAAATCAGTTTCAGCAAAGGAAATCTTTGTTCCTGTTCATTATTAACATCCAATAAAGAGCTTTCCTGTTTACCAAGAGGCTACTTATTGAGAATTCGACGGGGCTCTGAGAAGAGGGGAATTGTTAAGTGTGGACTTTGATACATAAAGTAAAACCAGCTCTTAAGTTAAGTAAATATACCTTAAGGGAAGTTTGATTTCCCTTTCTCTGGACAGAGTACTTCAGCAGGTTCCTGGCTGCTTATTTCTCTCATACAGAGCACCTTTCCATAGAACCTACATGCACCCCTTATGAATGATGGACCCTTAACTGGATATTTATTTGTCACACTAAAATAAGCTTCCTTCCTTCAGCTGATGCCCCAAACTCTAACTCAGGCTTCCTCATCTAGGGTTTTGTGAAACCCTTGGATATCTTGATGGGCCTGGAAGAGTTTACTGAATGGGTGGGAATTAATTAATTTTAATGTATTTTTTTATTTTGTTAAACATTTGCCAGGTGGCATATATGGTCATGTCAGCCCCCCCCCCCAAATGGCCAATGATGAGCCTGGAGGGGGTGATAAGGGGAGGGGCCTCTGAGTGGGCGTGTCCACAGCTCTGCTTCCCAACCCTATTCTGCACAATTGTGCCCCTTCTGTGGTTTCTCAAAGCCTGAAGAATGCTTCAGGGGTTTCTCAATGGTAAAAAGGTTGAGAACTATCAGTTATTGGTATTAAAGTTACAGTTCGTTGTATGTTATGGATTGTTTCTTGTATTGTTTATAAGTTTTATGTAAACTGTCCTGAGCCTTTGGGGAGGGCAGTATATAAATATATTAAATAAACAAACAAACCAATAAATAAACAAACAAACAAACAAACCAATAAATAAATGCTATCCTAACTAAGTGCCGAATAAATTTCCAGGCTAAAGTGACACTCACGTCCCTGTTGGAGGGTGCTCCCCTCCCCTTCTTAAAGCCCCCCATCCAGTGGAATTCCATGGGCTGGCAGACTGGCTTAGATTTGCATGAGGGCCCAAATCACAAGAATTGGTTTGGAGCCCTGGAGGGGAGGTGATTTGATTTATAAGACTGGCCTCGGGGTGATTTGCATCATGCATCTACCTTTGTAACCCACTTTCTGTACAGTGCCTTAGTTGTGACACTACTTAGCTGTAGTGGCGAGCCAGGTTTGATTCCCCGCTCCTCCACATGCAGCCAGCTGGGTGACCTTGGGCTGGTCACAGTCCTGATAGTGCTATTCTGACCTAGCAGTGATATCAGGGTTCTCTCAGCCTCACCTCCTGCACAGGGTGTCTGTGGTGGGGAAAGTAAAGGGAAGGCGATGGGAAGCCAATTGAGACTCCTGGTAGATAAAATCCAACTCTTCTTCTTCACATATGACCTTTCCTTTTCTTAAGGATGATAGTCACATCAGGATGGTTGCATGACTTTTGGCACTGCAACACTGCCCTCTTCATGTAGGATGTTTGTGAAAATTCTGTTGCGCTGCACCAGCGCAGAGGGAGGGCTGGAGGGGCCGGAGAAGCAGAGGATGAGGTCATGAGGCGGGCAGGTGAATGGGGCCCAGGACTCACCTGAAGACATAGGAGAGGGCAATGAGGACAAGGGTGACCACGTGGTGGATGAGCATCACCACCGAGTCCTTCCGCCAGGCATCCATGTAGAGGGAGGCGTAGACTGAGTGGCAATAGAAACTGCACTGCAGCAGATAGGCCAGGGCGATGTCTGTCGGTACTTCCATGCCCTTCCTCCAATCTGGGCAGAAAGGAGGGTGACAAAGCAAGGTCAAGCCAGCAGCAGAAAAATGGATCAGGGATAGCGATCCAGCTCAACACCCCCCATGACTCCCTCATGGCCATGCAGTGAAAAACAGGGTGCTGATTTCATCCACCCAGAAGCATAAACGGTGGACTTCAAGAACTGAGCTATTCCACACTGTGACGACTAAGAGATGCTGCTGCAAAACACCATACAGACTAGGCGGAGGAGGGACGACCCATGAAGCTTCCTTATACAGAATCTTGGTCCCCCCAGGTCAGTCGAGTCAGACGGGCAGCTGTTCTCCAGGGTCTCAAGTACGGATCTTTCACTCCACCTACAGTTGGAGATTCTTTTTTAAACACTGAGGGAGGACAGATCTAGCTTGGAAAATGCCCGGAGATTTGGGAGGATGGAGCCTGGAGAAAGCAGGATTTGGAGAGTCTATTGCCATGGATCCCACCCACCAAAGCAGCCATCTTCTCCAGAGGAACTGATCTCTGTTGCCTGGAAAACAATTTTAATACTGGGAGAGCTCCAGGCCTCACCTGGAGCTTGGAAACTCTACCGCTGCACTGTGGCAACTCCCAGAAGCCTCATCTGCTCAAAAGAAAAATGTCTCCAAAAACAAGACACTTTCTAATAAAATGCCAGTCTTCAATGGCATGAATCATTTTAATTTTCGACGTCTGCAGCACCCATCACTAATGGGCACCCCTTTCCTTGTTATTTTCTGTGGCAGGGGTGGGCAGGGGTGGGCAGGGGTGGGACACGCCATCAAGTTGCAGACAATTTATGGCAATCCCAAGGGATTTTCTGGGCAGGAGCAAATCAGAGATGGTTTGCCACTGCCAACTTCTGCGTAGCAACCCTGGGTGTTCTTGGTGGGCCCCCATCCAAATACTGACCTGGTCCGACCCTGCTTTTCCCCGGGTTGATGAAATTGGGCTAACCTGAGCCAGCTGTATCAGGGTGGTATTTTCTATATAAATATACAGTTTGCAAGCTTAAAAGGACTGCTTTAAAAGACTGCAGGGAAACTGAGTATAGTCTGCATTGACATTTTTCCACTGAAAATCTGGTTGATTTGAGCCCGTAACTACAGCCTTCCTTTTTCCTGATTTTAAACACATCGCCCTTCTGCATCTGCCCCAATTTCCAGTCTCCTTCCTGCTTGATTGGGGGTAGGGGTCGGGTGAAGCTCCAGCTGGCAATGGAACACAAGGCTGGAGAGTGCTTTATTTCCTGCAGCCAGAGCAAGCCGGGGCAAGTGGAGCACAAGGCTCCTTGTTTATTTATTTTTGTTAATTTATTTATTATTTAATGTATAGCTTACCGCCTCTTGTGGCGCAGAGTGGTAAGGCAGCCATATGAAAGCTTTGCCCATGAGGCTGGGAGTTCGATCCCAGCAGCCGGCTCAAGGTTGACTCCGCCTTCCATGCTTCCGAGGTCGGTAAAATGAGTACCCAGCTTGCTGGGGGGTAAACGGTAATGACTGGGGAAGGCACTGGCAAACCACCCCATACTGAGTCTGCCATGAAAATGCTGGAGGGCGTCACCCCAAGGGTCAGACATGACTCGGTGCTTGCACAGGGGATACCTTTACCTTACCGCTCCCAGCAAGCTGTCTTACTGCAGGTTACAGATAAAACCCCGATAAAACAAACATCTTTCTTTACCTCCATGAGTAGGTGGGGAAGAGGGAAGGCAGGAGCCTCACAGAGAACGAGGATGGGACAGTAAACCCAAGAGGCAAACCACTGCTCATAGAAGTATGGGCTTTTGGAGTGCAGTCACTTTACAACAGATCCCATGAGGGCAAAAATAAGTCTTACGAGGAAATGGCAACCGGAACCAGGCAGTCTTTGAACTGACGCCCTGACCAATTAGCAACAGACTGCTTCACTGCGTCAGCATTGGAGGCACCAGGGAGGAAGTTAATCTGGCAAAATGCAGAGATCCACACTTAATAGGCTCTCAGAGCGGATTCCTCAAATACAGTGAGCTATATCTGCTCCTAGATATTGCAGGGGAAAGGTACGTTGCCATGGATTAATTCTTAGATGTTTCAGAGGGAAAATTTAAAGTGCTAAATATCAAAATGGTAATCAAATAATGTGAAAATGAGTTTTTTTGATTTGGTGTCGCCAGGTATAAAAAGCCCAGTGCAGATTCTATCCTGGTTCCCGGTCACCATTCCCACACAAGTTTTATTTTTGCCCTCATTTTTTGGATCTGTTTTCAAGTGACTGCACTCCAAAACCCCACTCTTCTACGTAAAGACATTTGCCTTTTGGATTTTCTCCCCCCCCCCACACACACACACAAATTCATCCTGAGGCTGTCGCCTCCACTCCCCCCACCCCCACTTACTCAGGAAGCAGTAATAGAAAAATAAAGAAGCTGCCTCTTGCTCTACTTCTCCGGTTTGCTCTGGCTGTAGAGTCAGGAAACAAAAGCAGGAAATAAAGCCCTCTCCAGCCTTGTGCTCCTTCAATGCCAGCTGGTGCTTCATGCGACTCCCGCTTCTCTCCCCCTACACTCAAGCTTTCCCCATTAAGTGGGAAGGAGAGAAGGGACTGACAATTGGAACAATTCAAGTGCAGAAAGCACTGTCGTAGTGAGACCTGTTTTGAGTCAGGAAAAAGGAAGGTTGCAGATCCGTTGATCAGAAATCAGCAGGATCGACAGCAGAAAAAAAATGTAAGTGCACATTCAGCCCAGGTTTCAAGTCAGCTCAAAATTCCATTCCAGGTGAAGTTGGGAGTTATGAGGAAGCTGCTTACCATAGAAGACAGAGGGTGGGTCGTAGAAAAAGGGGTAGCCGGCGAAGAAGAGCAGGTAAGTACTGTAGGACCAAGAGAACAGGTAGTAGAGGAGCTTCCAAATGCTCTCTGGAACCTTTGCAGCGTCCTTGGGTTCCAGCTGACACCATTTTGCAAACGGCTGCAGCAGAAAAAAAGGGGGTTGAATTGGAAAGAGCCCTGTACCACATAAATGCCTCCCGCATAGAGAAATTCTGCACAGGAGGGAGTGGGGAGAGAAGACAGACACAGTTCCTGACTGAGCGGTTCCTCATTCGAACAGGCTTCCTCAGGAGGTGGTGGGTTCTCCATCTTTGGAGATTTCTAAACAGAGGCTGGATAGCCATATGATGGAGAGGCTGATTCTGTGAAGGCTCAAGGGGGTGGCAGGTGACAGTGGATGAGTGATAGGGTTGTGGGTGTCCTGCACAGTGCAGGGGGTTGGACTAGATGACCCATGAGGTCCCTTCCAACACTATTATTCTATGATTCTATGATTTTAGTTAAGGAATGATTTTTAAAACCTGCCCCCTTGCCTGAGACGGTAAACATTAAAAATTTTTTTTAATGATTGGATAGATCGCCTGGAGTGGAAGCTGGTAAATGGGGTTGCCCAGGGTGAGCAATGAGCTTTTCCCGGAAACCAAATAGGGGGAAACACCTGGTGCTTATTGGAAGATGGCAAATGCTTTTTGCAGAGTCAGATCTGTGGACCACCAAGCAAGGTATTATGGCGCTCGAGCAGACAAAAATCTTTCACGAGGGTTGTCAATTATGGGGGGGGGGGAGCTCCCGCTCCCTGGATTCCTCAGGGGGGACACAGTTGCTTAAGGGTTAAACTGTGCAGTCTCATCCTGCACTCTCTGCTTTCTTCTCTAGGACTGCGGGACATTTTTGTTTGCCACATCAAAGGACCCCTACACTGCTAAGCTTATTTCCCCCCTAGAATCTCTGGAGTTTCAGCCTAAATCTCCAATTCTCAACCTGTGGAACAGACTTTCTCTACTTTTTTACCATTGAAACCCCCCTGAAACATTCTTCATTCTTCATGAAACCCCAGAAGTGGTATAATCATGCAGAATATGGTTGGGAAGCAAAGCTGTGGACACGCCCACCCAGGGCCCCTCCCCTTCCCACCCCCTCCAGGCCCATCATTGGCCATTTTGGGAGGGGGTGAGGGGGTCAACATGGCCATATCTCATCATATCAAACAATAAATGTTTAACACATTCAGGAAACCCTTCCAGGGCCTTCAAGAAACCCCACGGTTTCACAAAACCCTGGTTGAGAAAGCCTGCTATGGTTCATCAAAATTGACAAGGAACTGGAAGTTAAAGACATTTTGGTATCTTGGGGTTTGTAGCTTTAAAGAAAAAGAAATGGAGGACATTTATATACCCTCCCCTGTTGCTCAGGACAGTTTACAGAGAATGTTAGATGGGTAACAGGGTACAAGTAAATTTGGTGATTGTCAACAGTTTTAACATCAATTTTAGCAGCAATTCTAACAACTGACATAACATAATTAGGCAAAGTTCAGTGACTACATCTACAATCATAGTGTCAACAACAGCAGTATACAATATACATGCTTCAGGTATGTTTCTTCTTCTGCAGTCCCATAGAGCAGTGGTCCCCAACCTTTTTATCACCGGGGACCGGTCAATGCTTGACAATTTTACTGAGGCCTGGGGGGGGGGTGTCTTTTGCCAAGGGACGTCGCCACTGCCACCTGAGCCCCTGCTCCACTTGCTTTCCCGCCGGCGCCCCTGACTTTCCCCTGCCCACTGGGGGGCACTGCCAACAGCAGCTGTGCAGTGCCACACCGAGGGGGAGCCCCCACCATGGCGGCCGCTGGAGAGCACCAAAGGTCAGCCGATGGCAGAGTGGCAGGGCAGCCCCCGAAGGCAGCAGCCGGGGAGGAGGACGAGGAGGAGCCGTGGCCCGGTACTGACTGATCAACGGACCAGTACCAGTCCATAGGTTGGGGACTACTGCCATAGAGTGTGCTCGTCTGGATAGGAGAGTGGGGTGGGGCTCAACAGATGTTATTGTTGGTCTCAACCAAATGCTTGGTGGAAGAGCTCTCTCTCGCAGGCCCTGCAGAACTGTGATAGCTCGGACAGGGCTCAGATCTTGACTGGGATCTCGTTCCACCAGGTGGGGGCCAGGACAGAGAAAGTTCTGGCCCTGGTTGAGGCCCAACATGTTTCCTTGGGGCCAGGGATCACTAGCCAGTTTGTATTGGCTGAGTATAGCGCTCTTTGTGGGGTATAGGCAGACAGACAGTCTCTCAAGTACACTGGACCCAAACCACGTATGGCCTTAAAGGAGATTACCAAAATGGGCCGGTTGTGGGTTCCCCAGGGCCACTGGATTCTGGACCAGTTGTAGTTTCTGGATCAGGGTTAAGAGTGAGTTGCAGTATATACCTTGAATACATATCTTGAATAAAACTTTAAGAGGAACAGTGGTGTCTCTGGACACAAACACTGTTGAGAAGCCATCATTTACTGTGGATTTGCTGAGGATTCTGATATGTATTTGGAGATTCATGCTGGGTATCTATTATGTGAGTGATGTTAGAGAAGGCTTTCTCAAAATCCCAGGGTTTCATGCAGGCCCTGGAAAGGTTTCCCAAACGGGTGGGAGTAAATTTTATATGAATATGAATATGAATAATTTATTAGACATGTATCAGGTGATATGACCATGTGGACCTGCTCCCTCCTCCCCAAATGGCCAATAATGGGCCCGGAGGGGGTGACCATGCAGAACGAGCTCCTGGAGGAGGTGTGGGCCTTGTGGGAGCTTACAGCATTCCGCAGGGCCTGTAAAACGGAGCTCTTCCGCCAGCTCTGCTTTCCATCACCCATCACCCCTCTAGAACGGGTTATCTGGGGTAACTTTTATAGATATTACTGGAGTTTTTGCAGCTTATTATTTTATTTTGTGTATTACTGTGCATTGGGGTTTTATGGATTTTGTTGTATGGTTTTATTGGGGGTTTTATGCTGTAACTCGCCTTGAGCCTCCGGGGAGAGGCGAGCAACAAGTCTAATAAATAATAATAAATAATAATAATAATATGGTTGGGTGATCATGCAGAATATGGTTGGGAAGCAGAGCTGTGGACATGCCCATCCGGAGTGGGTGGCCATGTGCACAGCACTTCTTCCCAACCATATTCTGCACAATTGTGCCACTTCTGGGGTTTCTCAAAACTTGAAGAATGTTTCAGGGTAATTAATTGGTAAAAAAGTTGAGGCAGGCTGTGCTAGAGCGTTCGTACAGGACAAGAGTTCAATTCCCCACTTAGACCCCGTGCACACCTTTCCCCAGACATACACACACAACCTATGATGTGAGGGAAAGGGGGGGAATTTCTTTTCATGCAGAAAGGAAATATTTACTCAAATTGTCTTTCTGAAGGAGTTCATGACATCTTTCTTTGCCTGAGATTTAGACGTTTATGAGGGAAAATATTTGTAAAACCACAGGGTTAATTGTTGATGGCATGTGGGTTTTGGAAATATAATAAATTTAATATCTAAATAATTTAACATAGATTACTAAGTGTGGGGTCAGGTTCAGTGCATGTGAAGTATAAGCCCTTGAATTTCACAGCATCCAAGATCCTTGTAACTAGATAGGCCAGGGATTTCATGCATTCATTTGTTTGTTTGTTCATTCGTTCTTACCCCACCCATCCCACCTAAAGGCAGGTTCAAGGTAGCGTAAAGGTAAAGGTAAAGTTATCCCCTGTGCAAGCACCGGGTCATGTCTGACCCTTGGGGTGATGCCCTCCAGCATTTTCATGGCAGACTCAATACCGGGTGGTTTGCCAGTGCCTTCCCCAGTCATTACCGTTTACCCCCCAGCAAGCTGAGTACTCATTTTACCGACCTCGGAAGGATGGAAGGCTGAGTCAACCTTGAGCCGGCTGCTGGGATTGAACTCCCAGCCTCATGGGCAGACAGCTTCAGACAGCATTTCTGCTGCCTTACCATCCTGCGCCACAAGAGGCTCTTCAAGGTAGCTTACAAAGAACTTAAAAAACAAAGAACTTAAAAAAACATAAATACAATAAATAATAATAAAAGCATTAAAACCCATTTCTATCCAGCCTACCCAATAGGGTGACCACTGGAAAGAAACAAAGCATCAGAATCTTTAACCGAATGGTTGGAGAACCAGGAAGAGATAAAAGCTGACAAGGTCCTCATCCTTGGAATGCGGGACACAAGAGGAGAAGTTTGCAGGCCTTGTAGAACTACAAAAGAGACTGCAGGCCCCCAACTTCCACTGGAAGGGCATTCCAGTGGACGATCATGACTATTTGGGGCAAATAATCTTCAGCCGTTTGGACCCCTAGGAGCATCATGCTCTCCATGCGCTATATGGGAATTCTCACCAGTATGTTGGCCCTACACGTGTAAGGCCTTAAAGGTCACAGCCAAAACCTTGAGTGCACTCTGGTACTCCACTGGTAGCCAGTGCAAGTGGTGGAACACTGGTAAGGACCTGAGCCACTGCATTCTGGATCAGCTGTAATTTCTGGGCCCCTTTCACAGACCAAGGCTACTCTCTCCAGTCGACAAAGAAACTGAGATGGTCTTCTTACAAGCTTCACCCAGGAAAAAGTCTATTGCTAAGAACAACTAGCCAGTCTGTACTAGACTGGATAAAGGCATCACCTAACCTCCACCTGCATTTCAAACTCCTGCCGTTTACACTTCCCACAGCAGAAAGGTTTTTATCTTCAAAGACCAGTCCAAACAAAACGGAAGTTACAGTTTTCACACCTAGTAGCCAAAAGGTGCTCAGGCCTAAGCTTTAAAAACGAAACATGCAAAGTACAGATAACATCACAAAGGACACTTTGCACTTCCTGGGAACAGGCTCCGTGCTGGCCGGGAACCCAGCAGGAGGGGGAACACTGAGGGTGGGAAACAGGAGAGGCACGAAGGCTCTTGCAACTCCGGCTCACTTATGGCTCCAGCACATGGCATGGAGGGGGAGCGACAGGGCAGCCCCTAACAAGAAGGAACCCTGGGACCATCTCGTTCCATCTCGTCTACTTTGGCTGACAGCGGATCTCCCCTAGAAAGGCTGTTCTGAATGCCTGAGATCCTCTAAAGCAGGGGTAGTCTGCTGGCAGGGGCTCATGGGAAATGTAGTCCATGGATATCTGGAGGACCACAGGTTGACTACCCCCACTCTAAAGGGAGCTCCTAAAGCTCCCTAAAGCTGGTGCTCTACCACAGCAGTCCGCAACCTTTTTCATGTTGCGGACCACAGCCAAGGGGTGGGGGGAGAGGCCGACTTGGGGCCCACGCAAACACACGTGCGTGGACTCGCCGCGCATGCGCGTTTGCGCTCGCGTGGAGTGAAAATGCGCATCACGCAGTGACTCTGCGCATGCGTGAATGCGTGGAACTGCAGCAGGCGCGTTTGCATCCCCATCGGGTGCGTGCGCGCATGCACAACAGAACCGTGCATGTGTGTTTGCACCACCGGCATGCCGATGGCCGCGCTTCCCTCTCCCCCCCCCCATTCCACAGCAAGACGCTTGCCAGGCCGCAAACTAATTGGCTGTTTTGGCGCCCGATTTGGCGCCCGATTTGCTCGCGGCCTGGCAAGCCTCTTGTTGCGGGTGAGACGGGGAGAGGGAGGGGCGGGGAGAGGGAGTCGTGGCCTGCCACCGAGGCTCTTGCAGCATTGAGGTTATCTAACCAACACATGCTTAGGACCCCCATCTCAATAGAGCTGAGGTGGGCCTCAAGCAGGGCCTTTTTGGCCTTGGCCCCCACCTGCTGGAATGCTTTGCCAAAAGAGACCGGGGCTTTGTGGGGTCTAAGTCAGTTCTGCAGGGCTTGCAAGAATGATCTGGTACCACAAACAGAGCTGGCATTCCTCCAAGTTTTATTAAAATGAGGTTGAATGTAAATACAGATGTTTTAATATTAACATTTATGTTGGTTTGTAAGAATGAAAGGGTAACCCACCCTGAAATATCAGGAAGAGCATGTTACAAGAAAAAAATATATCATTCTGATGATTAAAGCACAGTAGTGTTTCCAGCCTCCACCTACCTACCTACCTACCTTCCTTCCTTCCTTCCTTCCTTCCTTCCTTCCTTCCTTCCTTCCTTCCTTCCTTCCTTCCTTCCTTCCTTCCTTCCTTCCTTCCTTCCTTCCTTCCTTCCTTCCTTCCTTCCTTCCTTCCTTCCTTCCTTCCTTCCTTCTTTCCTTCCTTCCTTCCTTCCTTCCTTCTTCCTTCCTTCTTTCCTTCCTTCCTTCCTTCCTTCCTTCTTCCTTCCTTCCTTCCTTCCTTCCTTCTTCCTTCCTTCCTTCCTTCTTTCCTTCCTTCCTTCCTTCCTTCCTTCTTCCTTCCTTCCTTCCTTCCTTCCTTCTTTCCTTCCTTCCTTCTTTCCTTCCTTCCTTCCTTCCTTCCTTCTTCCTTCCTTCCTTCCTTCCTTCCTTCTTCCTTCCTTCCATATTCTGATGGATAAGTTGAAGGACTGCAATCTGGATTTCCAGATAGTTAAGTGGATAGGGAATTGGTTAGAGAACCGCACTCAAAGCGTTCTTGTCAATGGTGTTTCATCAGACTGGAGAGAGGTGAGTAGCGGGGTACCTCAGGGTTCGGTGCTTGGCCCGGTACTTTTTAACATATTTATTAATGATCTAGATGAGGGGGTGGAGGGACTACTCATCAAGTTTGCAGATGACACCAAATTGGGAGGACTGGCAAATACTCCGGAAGATAGAGACAGAGTTCAACGAGATCTGAACACAATGGAAAAATGGGCAAATGAGAACAAGATGCAATTTAATAAAGATGCCCTGCCCCACCTGCTGAAGGCGGCGGCCGCCTGGGCGTTGCAGTTCCCCAGGCTTCTAATCCTGGGTGACTTCAATGTCCACGCGGACGCGCCCTCTTCAGGACTTGGCGGGGACCTGGTGTCATCCATGGCGACACTGGGGCTCTCGCAATTTGTTGCTGGGCCCACCCATCACGCCGGCCACACGCTCGACTTGATCTTTGGCGCCGGGATAGAGGTGGATCTGGATGCAGCTTTGGCTGTGCCGTGGTCAGACCACTATGCCCTGCGGGCCCGACTCGAAATACCACCCCCTCCCCAGTTGGGCGGCGGGCGTATTTTTGCCCACCCGCAGAGACTCATGGATCCGCTCAGTTTCCAGAATGCTCCTCGGGACCCGATGCCTCACTTGCGGCCTTGGTGGGGGACTGGCAGTCCCGCCTGATGGCCGCCATAGATAAGATCTCCCCTAAACGTCCTCTCTGCCCTCGACTCAAATGGGCCCCAGGTACATGGGGGTGCTCCGGGAGAAGAAGAGGGAAGTGAGACGACTGGAGCGAGTGTGGCGGAAGACTCGTGACGAGGTTACAAGAACATCTTATCGCACGCTTAGGAGGGCGTATGAGATGGCGGTGAAAGTGGCTAAACGACTTTTTTGCCACGGAAATCGCGTCCGCAAGCTCTCGCCTGGCCCAATTATTCAGGGTAGTTAGATCACTCACCGCCCTTGAGGGGCGCCAAAATACTAGACAATTGGCACTCGGCTGCGAGGCATTTGCGAGCTATTTTGCGGATAAAGTCTTGTCACTCCGTCGCGACCTTCCCGCCACAATTAATACAGTGAATGATCTGGAGACCTGTTGGCCGCCTTTGGTAGTGAGGTTTGATGGCTTCAGGCGGTTCTCTTCTTCTGAAGTGGACAAGTTGCTAGGTTCGGTCAGGGCGACCACCTGCCCCCTCGACCCCTGTCCTTCTTGGCTCCTCAAGGGAGGTGGCCAGAAGATAGGAGGCCAGCTCAGAGACATCATCAACTCCTGCCTGAGGTCGGGAGAGTTTCCTCACTGGCCCAAGGAGGCGGTGGTTCACCCTCTCCCGAAGAAACCATCGCTGGACCCGCTGGACCCTGCTAACTACCGCCCGGTGTCGCACTTAGCGTTCCTGGGCATGGTGGTGGAGAGGGCGGCAGCGGACCAGCTCCTGGCATTCTTGGAGGAAACTTCGGCACTCGATCCATATCAGTCTGGCTTCCGCCCTGGCCATGGGGTGGTCGCCCTGCTGGATGACCTCTGTCGCCAGCTGGATAGAGGCAGGTCAGCCTTGTTGGTCCTTTTAGACCTATCAGCGGTCTTTGACATTGTGGACCACGAACTGTTGGTCCATCGCCTGGCCGGTACGGTCCATCGCCTTGTGCTGGATATGTACCTTCCTCCAGAACCGGTTCCAGAGGATTGCTGTGGGGGAAGAGTTCTCGTGGCCCTATAGACTCCCTTGCGGGGTCACTCAGGATGCAGTCCTCTCCCCCACATTGTTTAACATCTTTATGCGCCCTCTGGCCCAGCTGGTATGGAACTTTGGGCTGGGTTGCCATCAGTACGCTCCTAATGGATGGCCACCTGGACTCTCCCCTGGAACCATTTGCCAGATGTTTGGAGGCAGTGTCTGATTGGTTTGAGCAGAGTCGCCTGAAACTCAACCCCTCCAAGACAGAGGTCCTGTGGCTGGGGGAAAGGGGGCTGGAACAGGAAGCACGTCTACCCACCCTAGCAGGGGTGCAACTTACCATTGTGCCCCAAGCTAGGAATTTTGGTGTGACCATTGATACCTCCCTGACTATGGAGGCTCAGGTCAAGAGAGTAGCGGGCCAGGCATTTTTCTATCTTCGCCAGGCCCAGCTACTAGCGCCCTACCTGTCCCCTGACCACTTGGCCACAGTGATCCGTGCGACAGTCACCTCCAGAATAGATTTCTGTAACTCGCTCTACGCAGGCCTACCCTTGTCCCTGACCCGGAAACTACAGCTGGTGCAAAATGCAGCTGCCAGGGTCCTCACTGGAACTTCTTGGAGGGCCCACATCCAGCCAGTGCTGAGGCAGCTGCATTGGTTGCCAATTGCTGCCCGGATCCGGTTCAAAGTTCTGGTTTTAACCTTCAAGGCTTTACGCGAGTTGGGACCCACATACCTGAGGGACCGCCTTTTGCCCTATGTACCCCGCAGGGCTTTACGCTCTGCGGGTGAGAACCTGTTGGTTGTCCCCGGCCCGAAGGAAGTGCTCCTAGCCTCGACCAGGGCCAGGGCCTTTTCAATCCTGGCCACTACCTGGTGGAATGAGCTCCCTGGTGATCTGCGGGCCCTGTGGGATTTGTCAGCTTTCCGCAGGGCCTGTAAAACGGAGCTCTTCCACCAGGTCTATGGTTGAGGCTGGGGTCAGTGAATCAGGGACATCGCTCCCCCCCCCCACCAGCAGTTGGAGTGTACCTTACTCCCCCATCCTTTCCTCTTCACCTCTTTGATAATAGGAGGAGGGGTGGGATTTTTAGCCATCATGTTAGTAATTGATGTTTTAATGGGAATTTTAATGGGTTTAGTTGTTGTGACCCACCTCGAGCCTGTCGGGAGAGGCGGGAAATAAATCTAATAATAATAATAATAATAATAATAATAATAATAATAATAATAATAATAATAATAATAAGTGTAAAGTTCTGCATCTGGGTCAGAAAAATGAAAAGCATGCCTACTGGATGGGGGATACGCTTCTAGGTAACACTGTGTGTGAACGAGACCTTGGGGTACTTGTGGACTGTAAACTAAACATGAGCAGGCAGTGTGATGTAGCGGTAAAAAAGGCAAATGCCATTTTGGGCTGTATCAACAGGGGCATCACATCAAAATCACAAGATGTCATAGTCGCATTGTATACAGCACTGGTCAGACCACACCTGGAGTACTGTGTGCAGTTCTGGAGGCCTCGCTTTAAGAAGGACGTAGATAAAATTGAAAGGGTACAGAGGAGAGCGACGAGGATGATCTGGGGCCAAGGGACCAAGCCCTATGAAGATAGGTTGAGGGACTTGGGAATGTTCAGCCTGGAGAAAAGGAGGTTGAGAGGGGACATGATAGCCCTCTTTAAGTATTTGAAAGGTTGTCACTTGGAGGAGGGCAGGATGCTGTTTCCGTTGGCTGCAGAGGAGAGGACAAGTGGTAATGGGTTTAAACTACAACGATATAGGCTAGATATCAGGAAAACAATTTTCACAGTCAGAGTAGTTCAGCAGTGGAATAGGCTGCCTAAGGAGGTGGTGAGCTCCCCCTCACTGGCAGTCTTCAAGCAAAGGTTGGATACACACTTTTCTTGGATGCCTTAGGATGCTTAAGGCTGATCCTGCGTTGAGCAGGGGGTTGGACTAGATGGCCTGTATGGCCCCTTCCAACTCTATGATTCTATTATTCTAATTCTATGATTCTACGATTCCTTCCTTCCTCCCTTCCTCCCTCCTCCCACCCACCCATCCACCCACCCATCATCCATCCATCCATCCATCCGTCTGAGGGCTCAGGATGGCTTACAACATCCATAAAGCAGATTTAAAACATTTGCTCATTAAAATTTAAAAACAAACTTTAAACATTAAAATTTAATATTAAGAAGAGTTGTTTTCACTACTCAATAGCAAAGCAGCTTACAATTGCCTTCCCTTCCTCTCCCCTGTGAGGTAGGTGGGGCCGAGAGAGTTCTAAGAGAACTGATATGTGAGAACAGCCTTACTAGGACTGTGACTAGTCCAAGGCCACTCAGCTGGCTGCATGTGGAGGAGCAGGGAATCAAACCCAGCTTGCAAGATTAGAATCTGTTGCTACCCTACCCTAAAACAAAGCTCAGTTGTATTCTTTGTTACAAGTCCCCACCCTCTGCTTATTTGAGAGGGAAATTTCAGTTGAAGAGCGCACCTGTATTTGCAATGAAGGCCAAATCAGACTATTTGAGTGCAAATTATAAAGCCATATTTGTACAGGCGTATTAGTATCAATGCTTACGAAATATCCTCAAGGCCTAAGAAACCAACGCCTTCAACTATTATTGTCAGAAACAAACAGAGACCTCACAAACAAAATTACTAGATTTGCTGGGCTAGCTGCTGGAATTAGGAAGAACTGGACTATTAATCTTTAATTGTAACTGGGGTTCTACATGATGGCATGAGCATGCTTTTCAGAAATGCCACTGTTAACTGTGCATTGTAGGTAGGATTAAGGCATCATCAACTGTTCATCCTCTCATTTCTTATTAACACCTTTTATGATGTATGTTAATTTTATGCCCTATCTGGATACCTGTGGATTGCATGATCAGTGCCACCTCTATCTGTATTGATGTCTTACGGTCCAGGACCATGAATAAACTACTGATGGACGGAGGGACCTGATGCAGCAGTGCCCAGCTCTCGCTCTTTCCCCAGCGAGGGATAAAATAGCACTGTGTTTTCTAACGGGGCTGCCGCCACCGAGCCATCTCCATTCACTCTCCCGCCCTCCAGCTTCTGCAGGCCGTTGCCAAAAGAAGGACAGGAAACCCGAGACATTACGACGTTGCGAGGCTGAAACGAAAAACGGCCAGTGTGTAGGCAAAGAGGTCACCGGGGTCCGGTTTGGCTCCCATTTGGGATGCTATTTTAAGGCCCCAGCTGCTCCTCCTACCATGGAGTGGTTCGCAGTCCGGCTGCAGCAGTTTCCCTCTACCCAGGAGCCTCGCCTGCCAAACTGCAGGCCACAACATGGCTTAAAGGTGTGTCTGGGAGAGCAGGTCTCGAGGTAGAAGCGAAGCGAATCCATAATTAAAGGCTCCCGTTGTCTCTGCGGACAGGCAGTTCTCTTTCATCTCCATACAGGGAGGGCTCCAAATGGGCCAGCCACACCTGACGCCCTGGGATCGCTTGTTGCATCTCTGTGTGAGTTGCTCTTCTGGCCTCACTCCTCTCCTTCTTACTCTCCAGTGCCCTTTTGGAGGCATGGTGACTAGAACTGTACCCAGTACTCCCAGCACGGCTGCACCATAGATCTGTACAGGGGCATTATAATATTGGCCATGTGATTTTCAATCCCCTTCCTAATCACAGAGTATGCCTTTTTCACTGCTGCAGCAGACTAATTTGACACTGCTGTGGGGCTGTCCACTACATCCCTAAGGTCTCTTCCCCCCTCCGTCTAAGCATGTTCGGACCCCGAACAGAGCGTAGTAACAGGCTCTTTTAAAATTATTCTCAGGTTCCATAACTGGACATGCATCTGTTCATTAATCTAGTGCATTGTAATCATGAGCTCCATGATTCCAAGCTGATTCCCACAATATGAATAATAAAAACAAAGAATCCTAGAGTTGGAAGGGGCCACAAAGGCCATCTAGTCCTACCCCCTGCTCAAGGTAGGATCAACCTCAAGCATCCAGGAGAAGAATCTGTCCAGCTGCTGCTCAAAGAAACTCATTTGGTGGGTACATGAGTAATGACCGTTGGAACACCTTCCCAGCGTGGGTACCTGGCCACCTTGATTTTCAGAAGGCAACTGACAACAGTTTTATTTAGGACTGCATTTGATTAAGCTACTAGCAGTGAATGTGATTTGAAATTTGGGCTTTATGTATTTGACATTATCATCATTAATTATTTATTCAATTAGTTAGCTGACTCAAGCTCCAGAAAGAAGGCAACTAATAAAATATTTTAAATAAATAAGTGGAAGGCAGCACACCAACACATAAAGATGCCTTATACCGAATCAGACCAACAAAAATAGAGTCCAGTAGCACCTTTAAGACAAACAAAGTTTTATTCAAGGCGTGAGCTTTCAAGTCAAGCTCATGCCCTGAATAAATCCTTGTTGCTACTTTTTTGTGCTACTTCAGACCAACACGGCAACCCACTTGACTGAATCAAACCAGCAGTCCATCGAGAGGTGTGGCTAAAGATGTCGTCCTGAGGGGATTGCAGTGCACTCACTGGAGCCTGACAGGGGCCAATTGTGGAAGCAATTGGCAGAAAAGAGGAGGGGTACGCAAACCCCACCTCACCTTTCTACCCAGGAAGTCCTAGTGAACGCTTGGGGCCGTCTCCAATCCTTTAGGGGGTTTATCTCCCTGGATTACAGGCTTTCACCATTTCAGGTCAAGAGGACGACCACCATATTCTATCTTGGACTACTTTTCTTTCTTTCTCTCTCAAAAGAAACTGCTTTAACCCTCCTCTATGATTTATTTACTGCAAGTGAACGCTGCAAGTGACTGAGTGGAGGACAGCATCTGGCAGCCTCAACGAAAGCCATTAATCAACATTTCAATAAATTACAGCAAGTATTCTCTCTGTCCGAGACTCTGACTCTCGCCTCTCTCTTTCCCTCACCCTCGTTCTGCCTGAGTAGCCACCTCGATTCGGGGCAGGCTAATTTTCTTAAGTAGAAGAAGAGGACTTAGATTAACTAGCAATAGCTTTTATTGCAATTGTTTTGGTTTCCGGAGATAAGTGACTGGGAGCCGTGACTGGGAAGATCCAACGAGAACTCTGCTCCAGGATGAGGCTATTGGCTTCACTGACTTCAAAACGCCATCTACTAGTGCCAGGAAATCTTGATGTGTGACCAGCTCTTAAAGGACACCTTGTATGGCTATACTAAATTCAACTTGCTGAAAGTGCCTTAGTTCTGAATTGCTCTGTTTTTAATTTCCGTGCTGTTTTTTGGTCTTCTGTTGTTTCTTTTTTTGTTTGTTTTTTTTTCATCCTACACTGAAGAACGTCGGAGAAATAAACAGACTTTCGCTTTCGCCTAGGACTGTATAGGACCTCTACTGGCTATTTGCAAAATTGTCTGAGATTGGTTGCTGACTTATAAGCCTAAAACATGTCTATGTTAAAAAGAATGGCCCATTTAATAGAGAAACAAACCCAAGATTTGAAAGCATTTACAGAAGGTTTGCTTAAGAATATTTTCAAGGAGATCCAAGACGGCAAGGAAGAAGTCTCTAACAGGAATGATGGATCAATAACAGTGGCTGATGATAGCTCTAAACAAGGTGGAAAACCATCATCAGAAGAGAAATTTGAAATTTTGGAGATGGAAAAGGGGATGTCAGAGTCCTGCAGCCTAGATAAGGACACCCTTCTTAAAAAGGCATATAGCCATTTCAAAGTAACGGTACACAAGAATCAACCAAAAGATTCATGGATCTGTTTTGAAAGTAATCGATTTAAAGGAGCTTCTCAGGAAAAAAATTGTATTGATATCAGAGTCCAGGAGGTGCAACTGCCTTAAGATTCATCAGTGAATATTCTGCGGAAAAGAGTACAACTGTACCTTCAACTGTACCTTCTAAGTCTAACTGGACAGAATATAAGGCTATGGGAACAAGAAGATGCAGCAAGCCTCGATATGAAACCCCCTTAAGAAGACTGCGGAAGGGAAAGGAGAAGCAATGTTTGAAATCTTTTTTTATTCTTCTTCTGTACACTTTTAAGGCAATATAATTGTAAGTGCTGGAAATGTCATGATAAAGTGGGGTTTCCCCCCTTTTTTTCTTCTTTATTAGTGTATTGTTATAGGGCCAAAGTTCATACTGTTCTACAAGAAATGTTCAATGTTAAGCATTTAATTCAAATCTGAAAATATGGTGTTGAATATCTGTCAGGATGGCTCTTAGACTGTGTCTATAAAATGTTTTAAAGGTTGTATGTGACACCAAAAGTGACTGTTTGGAAATGTGGTAACTAAGTAGGCCTCTTTTCCTAAATGTGGTGGAAATGTGTAAAAGCTTATAAGTTTTGGGCAAAAGTTCATACCATTGTGTAGTTAACGTGAGGTCTTAGATTTCCTATGTAAGCTGAATCTGTATTATTAAATATATCTCCGCAGAGCCTCCCAGCCTAAACTCAAAGCTTAACTAAAAGGAGGCACTTAATGGAGGGGGTGTAACAGATGAAGACTATATTTTACTGTTCTTTGTATTAACAACTTATACTGTCTCATTTCTATATTTCTATCTTTATGAAAACAATCCCCCCCCCATTTCCCCCTGCCAGCCTGTCAAGCAGAGGCTAGGAACAGGGGGCCCCAGCCAGAAGACCTCCCCTATAGTAGGAGACCTGGTCTCCCCGAGTTCTCACCAAGTCAATTTGCCCTACATCTGATGTTGTTCGGAAGTGGGTTTTACTTACTTAGTTACTTCCATGTACCACCTGAGTTATCCTCAATCTGTGATCTTTCCCAAACCTGTTATGGTGCAATTTTGTTTGGGAGGGATCACAGCAAAGCTGGGCTGATTGCCATTTGGGGTAGGAACCGTTGGATTTTCCTGGTCCTGCCCACACACTAGACATTTTCCTTGTCATTCTTTTCCACCACCATATACAGCCAGCTGGGTGACCTTGAGCCAGTCACAGTTCTCTCAGAACTCTCTCAGCCCCACGTACCTCATAAGGTATTTTTTATAGAGAGAGGAAGAGTAGATGTTGAATAGCCTTTGGGTAGAAAAAAACATAAGGTGCTTTGAGGCTCCTTCAGGAAGATTTTTGGGATTTTATTGTTAGTAAACAGTTGAACTATTGAGGTAATGGCATATCATCAGTATGCACATAAAAAGCTCCCTCCTGGTTGTGCAGCAAAGGGGAATGGCCACCATGGGGTCAGGGAAAAGTGTCACCTGGAAGACCCATTCGCACTGCCTTGCATCATCAGTGCCGCCAAGGCTTCTATAAGAAAGCGTTACAATGTGGGAAAGGCCTACATTTTGTTTGCAGGGTAGTCTCCAAGGTAATTCCACCAGTCTTATGTCTGCCTAGCTCCATCAGTTCCACAGCATTAGGTCCCAGAGATCCCACATTAAAATTCCCACTATGCACTTGGATCTTACAGATATCTAACTAACACACCGGAGATATGTGGTAAGCTGTCACTTGATAAATGGCCATCTGTATTCACCTGTCAGTGACACATATATTATCTGGTCTGCTGTTCTCAAGAAGTGTATCCGTTTTTCTTTTTAAAAGGGCTTCCAAATTTTCTGGCATCCTGACATCCTTTTACCTTGACAGGTTCTACTTGGAGCAATGCAGGGGTCCCCACAGGATGTAAATAGTCATGCAAAGATGAGAAAAATCTGCACACTAGTCCCATCAGACATGGGCAATGCATATTAGCATTCTCAGAGGTCTGAAGCTAACGGCAGCAATAACTCCCAATGTAAGCTTTAAAACCTCTCAGAAATACTCCAAGGGTCTAATTTCATAGAGGACAGATCAATAAAATGAATTTGAAGTTAAAAAAAAAACCAGCAGTCCATTTAAGGACTTTCTGTCCAATACTATCTATTCAGACTGGCAGCAGCTCTCCAGGGTCTTCTGCATCACCTGCAACCTGATCTCCAACTGAAGATGCTGGGGATTGAACCCGGCACCTTCCGCATCCCAAGCAGAACCGCAGCTCCTCCCCAGAGAGTGTATTTCCTTTAAGTGACCTGCACATCCCAGGTGATCAACTGAGCACGGATACTAAGGGCCATTCCGCACTCGTTCAAAATTGCACAATGGTTGCAAATTGAAATTGCTACTGTTTTGCTGTTATGCACAACGTCGTTGACAATCTGCAACACTCCTGAAACCGATCCACAAAAAGCGCTTCGTTGTAGCGCTTTCAGGGAAATCCCAAAAAGTGAATTCACCCTCCGGAAAGCACTACACTCTTGCAACCAATCTGCAACACTAGCAGGAAAGTTCTGTGCGTTACCATTGTTGCAGTTTCTGCGAAGTCCCTCCCCTTAGCTCTCTCCTCTGATCCGGTGAAGCGATCGCCATTTTTTTTTCTCGGAGTGAGCGGAGATCAACGCACCGGCGAGCCTTCGTTTACCCAGCGAGGCTTCCCTGGCTGCAGTCCCTCCCCAGAGCTGTTTTAAGTCACCAAGCACCAAGCAACACACAGTCCCGTTTGCTGGTTTATTTTCCCTTTATTTTTCACTCTATTTTTTGCCGAAAATCACACCCGTGCGGGGGGGAGAGGGTATTTTTTTTTCACTTGAGGGGAGCATGGCAATGATGAGACGGCAGCTCAAACACCACCTGCTAGCTAGATGGGTCTCTCCATTGCAACGAATCAACGCAGATTCGTTGCAACGTGTGGTTTGTTTTTTTTTTTTTTAAACCTTCCTTAAAGGGAAAGGGGCTTTTTGGGAGCATGATAACGGTCGCTCATTGGTTGCTTGACGGCCAGGGGCGGGACAAAGCTCGGCAATATCGCTTCCTGGCTAGCGATTTTTGCCGAGACCGGAAACCTGTGGGAAATGATAGAAACGCAACTGGATTCCACTACAAAGCCAGGTATGCATAACGACAAATTCCACTATTTTAAATGGCGTTTTTTCATTCTGCAACCAATTTGCTACATAGATCCTGGTGCGGAATGGCCCTAAAAGGTGGAAGCAGCTATGACTTCTTCACTTCTCTCCCGAGCAAAAGGAACACAACACCCATCTCTCCTGGCACAAAAGACCTTGAGAAAGCTCTGTTGTTCTTTCCCCTTTTTAAAACTGTCAACAGGCCAAGTCCTGAAGTGGCACAAGAGACCTGAATCCAATTGCTGTTTCCAAATATTGTGGCTGATTGTGTTCCCAAAAGGGGAGATTAAGAGCCACAAATGTGCCTCCAATGGGTTTCAAATAAGACTCCCCTGGTCAGAGAGAGAGGTTCTGATGTGTTTTACACAAGGCTGAATTAGGGTTGCCAGCTCTGGGCTGGGAAATACGTGGAGATTTTGGGGGTGGTAGGATTTGAGGAGAGAACTCTTCAGTGGGGTACAACGCAAGGTACAGTGAATTAGCAATAGAATTGTGAGTGTCCTGCACAGTGCAGGGGGGTTGGACTAGATGACCCATGAGGTACCTTCCAACTCTTCCTATGATTCTATGAACGCCACAGAGGCCACCTTCCAGCGTGGCCATTTTCTCCAGGTGAATTGTTCTCTATCACCTGGAAATCAGTTCTAATAGCAGAAGGTTGGCGAGCTTAGGCTGGATCATGTCAGAAAGGCTTCCATTTTAAGGACTGATGCTTACTCCCTACACCTCCCCACAGAAGGATCTTACAGCTTGAAGCTGGGTTTTTATACCCTGCTTTTTACAACCCAAAGGAGTCTCAAAGTTTCTTACAAACATCTTTCCCTTCCCCCCTCCACAAAAGACACCCTGTGAGGTAAGTAGGGCTGAGAGAGCTCGGACAGAACTTCTCTGTGAGAACAGCTCTGACTAGGCCAAGGGCACCTAGCTTGGCTGCATGTGAAGGAGTGGAGAATCAAATCCAGTTCTCCAGATTAGAGGTTGCCACTCTTAACCACCACACATCACACGAAGCTGGAGAAGCAATCTGATTTGGTCTTCTTGTGGCCTTGCTAAAACAGGGACTCAGGGGGTCAATTCCCCTCTCAGATTTGAAATCCTGCTCCTCTCCCTGCCAAATTTCACAGTCTTGAAAGAGCAAGGTCAAACATTTGTGGGACTTCCTCGGCAACACTGAAGCATCCCTTCCTAAAATCCCACCGCTGGTTCACGAAGCTGGGGCATCCACAAGCAGCCTCACCCTATGCAGCCAGGGTTGCCCGTAGCAACAGAGACATTTCTGTGCTGTTGCTATGGCAACAGCTGCTGGTCAAGGACGAAGGGTACCCTTCCCGTGTCTCTTTCCATTTCATGCAACTCTACTTTAGGAAAGGGAGGAGCAGGGAGTGGGGAATCTTCCCTGGGAAGGCCAAGTGTGGGTTTGTTTACCACAATAACATTCACAGTCATTTGGGCATGCAGGCACCCTATCCAGACAGAGCTTCTTTAGGTCAATTATAGTCTTACTGGGTTTTTTTTAATCGCCTTTAGTCTGCTGATATAGAGAGAGCCCACAGGTCATTCCTCCCCCTCCCAACCCCCTGCTAATTTGTGGATTTATTTGCAAGGCCCCACCCCAATCCTTGCAGCTATGCCCCCAACCCCCCAACCCCAGGACTGCACTGTTAAGCGTCTTTTAATTCTGCTTTCACAAACAGGACAGTGCTCAGAGGTGACCCTTCAGTTCTCAGAGGCAGCACTAAAAAAGGGAAAAAAAGCAATAGTTTGAATCACAACTGAAACCTGGCAAAAGATTTTTGAATCTACAGCAGTTTTTAAAATTAACAGTAGGAAGAAGGATTCTTTCTTTTTACAAAATAATACACTCAAACACAAATGCCTTATCCAGGGGTCGTCACAGTGTGGCTCTCCAGATGGACATGGACATGGGTGGTAAAGCACCACACTGGCAGGGACTCCTGGGAATCCATGAACAACTGGAGAGCCACAGTCTGGCCACCCCTGCCTCACGCTGAATCGGACATTCTGTATTTTGCTCAGCAATGGCTCTCCAGCAGAGAGGACTGGCTCTAGAGGGGCAGGCTACAAATAAGAAAGAATAAATATATAAATATATAAAGTATGTTATTACCTACAGCCAGGCTTTCTCAGGAAACCCTGGGGTTTCTTGATGGCCCTGGAATGGTTTTCTGAATGGGTGGGAGTTGATTAATCTTAAACCGCTCCTGCGGAGTGGATTAAATAAAGCAGTAAGGGCCCCGAGGGCGGGCCCTGTCCGGGATGAGGAAGGGTGCCGATAGGCCCCTTCCTCCAGACTGGGCAGTCCAATTGTCAGTCCGCCGGCAATGGACCAATTGCGAGCCGTGCTCCCTTGCCGCCAGACTGACGCAAAGCGCCTCCCGATCCGCCCCCCTCCGACGTCAGCCGCATGCGGGCCATCGCCACCAGTTGCTGCCTCGGCACTGCGAGGGAAGGTCGGCGCCCGCCCGCAAACCCCACAGGAGCCACGAGCAATGCGGCCACGGCCTGTGGCCGTCGCCAAAACCAAGATGCCTCACTGCCGCCCCACAAAGGATGGAGGGCCCGGTGGCGGCACCCGACGGCACCCGGCGCGGACACACAAGGCGGCGGAGGCTGCGCTGCCCCCAACAAACACCGCTCACCCGCCGCCCCACACAGCAAGGAGCAGCTGGCCTGGTCAGCTGCGGGAGCCGCACCGGCAGCCGCCTCAGTGACGAGACATCGCCTGCCGCCCCACGCGGCCATGATGCTGCAGGAGCGGCTGCAGGAGCGCCAGAGCCGGCACCGGAGCCGCCACAACACTGATGCCCTCGACTTCCTTGCCGGTAGGCTCTGGGACCGGGGGGGGGGGGAAGGAGGAGGCGGTGGCGGCTCACAGGCTGCCCTACGGCACGACTCGATGGCGGGCCCGGGAGACGGAGAGGTCCCCCCCCCCCGAACTCACAAGGCCCACTAGCGCCTGCTGTATTTGGACTACAGCCGGCTTAGTTTCTAGTTTTTATATATATTTTTTAAAAATTGTGAAACATTTACTGGATGATATGACCATGTATCGGTGATGGCAAAGTGCCCAAACTGCAACCCAAAACCTATTTATTTATCACAAAGTTCCAACACGGCAATTCAACCTGAATACTGAAGTTTTGGTTTAGAAAAAACAATTCACACATTAACATCTTTAAAAGAAAAGCACAATAACAGAGCCCTTTGTTGTTGGGCCGTTGGGCCTCCCCCCCCCTTTTGCATTTTTCCCTTCCCTCCCTTCCTCCATCAACAGTCCCGTCACAAGCTGGGTATCAAAGTAATTATTCCGTAATTGCAGTCCTGTACCACAGAATACAGGAAACTCCCTTAAAAAAAAAATAGACAGCCTTCTCCTTGGAGAGTTAGTTTCCTAGGTGCAAGGATCAACCCCCCCCCCCCTGTTTTACATACAATTAAAATTATTGTATTGTATTACCTGCCCTTTCACTTTGGATTCAGGACATAAAAACATATGGAATAATAAAATATATAAATTCATACAATAGTTAAAATAAAGCCTCCAAAAACAATTTACTCCAGAATTGCCTATTCTGACTTTCAGGGGCAGGATGGAGTGAAGGAGCAGAGAAATTTCATCAGCCCCAGACAATGTGCAGGGAGCTTGGATAGGGAGACCAGCTTAACTCAGCAACTGTCAGGGTCTCAACCATAGGGGGTCCTAGAATCACAGTCTTGCGAAGAGCTGAAAGCCCACAAAACCAACCCCTCCCGCCCTGTACAAGACCATCCCCATGTCCAAACCACAGTCAGAGTGTCAACACTGGTCCTGCAGAGGATTAGTGTGACTAAACCAAAGCGATGTGGCCTGTTCACACTCTGTCCTGCAATACAGCTCAACTGGGGGGGACCCCTCTCCCCACACCTCTTGTTTTGTAGCCCTGGCTAGCAACCTCGCTGTCAAGCTCTTCACACATCTGAAGAAGTGAGCGGGAAGAGCGAGGAAGCCTGACATGGCATCTCATTCGGAACACGCTCCAAGACTCTTTGCCTCTCGTTCCTGGCAGTCCCCCACAAAGTAAGGTGACCAGATTGTGAGGAAGCTGAAGCGGTACACCGGGGGGGGGGCAGGGGGCGGCGAATGCTGCTTGGCGGTGGCGGCAGCAGCGGCAAAGGCTGGGGGGAGGCGGCTCTTGTTCGGCGGCAGCTCTTTTCCTGGCCCCTCTACCCCAGCTTGCCCACCTGCTTCGTCTTTCCAGTCGGCTGTGAGAGAGGAACTCAGGGAGCGAGCCGTTTCGGCTCCAGCTGCACCTGCCTCGTTTGCCTGCAGGCTGGCGTGCCTTTACCTCCTCTCTGGCCAGCCGGCTGGCCAGCCAGTGCAAAACGGGGAGCGGGACGGAGGCAGCCGCCTGACCACCCGCATCGTCCCCGCTGGCCCTGGAAGACGGGGGCGGGGCGGAGGCAGCCGCCTGTCCACCTGCCCCATCCCCACTTGCCTGCTTCGCGGCTCCGCCACCGCCTCCAGCTCCCTAGGGCTGGCTGCTTTTCCTCGCCCGGCACTGCCTCGCCTTGCCTCGCACTGCCTGTGCCGCCTGGCCACGCGATGAGCAGAGTGCCGTCGCGAAACATCTGCAGAACATGGCGGGACGCGGGCAAGTGGCCTGAAGGTGGGGAAGTCACGCTAGAAGCGGGATGGATGGGCACTTTACCCCAAAGGGCCTCAATCCAGGCCCTGTTGCAACACACGGTTTCTCACTTTCCTTTTTGTTGCTCTCGAAATCCCAAGGAACCTTCTCCACCATTATCAGAACAGCACTTTATGCAAGACACCAGAGTCAAGTTTCAATCTGGAAGCCACCCTTTACTGACAGAACAGGATGCTTCGGGAAGTTTAGCAAGAAGAAGGTGGCCGATTCCAGAAACACAACAAAGGGAAGAAAGAATCTGTCCAATGACTTAATTAAAGATCACAAGTTTAAGAGTCTCTGCTATCTCTCTTATTTACACTAGGACTCTTCCAGAACGGTCTCTAGATTGTTTTCCGTTTTCAGTGCTTTCAGTTCTTGTTAATCACTTGAAAATATAATTAGGCTAATGCAGTTCTGGTGTTGAGAGTCAACGCAATAACAGGGCTACCTGTCCTGTATTTAATTAATTAATTAATTAATTTTTTAACCGCTACTCCTGGAACCAGCTGGCTTGTGGCAGTTTATCGTAAAACCCCAATAATAAATCAGTATAACACTGTACAATAACCCTGGCGGCATAAACCCCAATTGGGGGGTTCGGAGTCTGAAGCAGCTGGTCTCTCCTGGCGCAGCCAGCATCACCAGACCAGTGTGACTCCGCACAACACACCACCTATAAAACCTCAGTGGCGGCTCATGGTGCCGGTCTTGGATGTTCCAAGCTTTCTGAGGAGGGACCCAGATCTTCCTCAGCCTGACCTCAACCATATGCTTGGCGGAAGAGCTCAGTCTTGCAGGCCCTGCAGAACAGTGTCAGGGTCCTCAGCTCTTCCGGGAGCTCATTCCACAAGGGTGGGGCCTGGAATCAAAAAGGATCCCATGGAGCGCTCACATGTGACCTGTTCTCCAGCAGCTGCACTGGTTGAAGTTCCAGATCAGGTTTTAACCTTATGGACTTATGCAGTCTGGGACCTGCATACCCGAGGGACTGTCTCCCCCCCCCCGCCCCGAGGTTCACTCTATGAATATCAACATGTTGGTTGTCCCTGGCCCCAGAAAAGTGTGTCTGGCCCTTTGACCAAAAGAATATGGTCATTGAATATAATACAATTTAAAACATATAAAATAAATTATGCTACTTAGAGCATTGGATTTTTATGGCGGCGGCACAAAACTTAGCCAGCTGAGTTGTCACCTGGGGGGACTCATCACTTGGCAGCCTCTTTGCTCGCTCTACATCATGATGTTCTGGCAACTTTTTAAGGAGTGGTTCAATCAAGCTGCTACGAATAAGCAGAGCAGTCGAACAATATATGCTCTCTTGTATCGATTTTGCCACTCCCACAAAAACATTGTCTCAGTGTAAGGGGAATGTTCTTATAGCGACCCTCTACAAGAGCTGGAGGCAAGACAGAGCATCTTGCAAGGGTAAATGCCCTTCTTTGTTTACTTATTACTAGCTGAGACAGATAAGTGGCAGGGGCCAGAACATATCTTGTTTTAACTGGGGCCAAAAAAGTTGGAGCTTTACTCAGGTCCACTTGATGTCGATTGTCTTGTATCTGCTGCTTAATTAATGATGCAGCTCGATCATGAACTAATTTGGATAAGTGTATGGAGAAACCTAGACTTTGGATTCCTCTGTGAACAACGTTAGTCCAAGAACATTGGAAGTTGTCATTCAGGGTTAAAGAAACTATACCCTGTGGGTTATGTATTAATTTCAGCCACATTCCTATAGCTGACAGGCAAATTTTGTCTTGGACCATTAACATTCCTGTTTCCAGACACCATGGAGTTGGTTAAACAGCATGGAAGTTGGAGAAGAGCCCAAAGGAATTTAGACTGGACCCTTTCAAGCTTGATAGTATCTGATATCGGAGCACCCAAAAATGCACCATAAGTGAGTGGGGCTAGAGATTTAGCAGAGTATAGTTTCAGGACTGCTGGTATAAAGAATCTGCTCTTTGTTTGATATAATTTCAATATATTATTTGCTGATCTTTGCCCTAGTTGTGATGTAGATGAATAATGGATGCTCTTTGCTCCAGAGGCTTGAATATATACACCTAAATATTTAAATTTGGCTACTTGTTCAATTTTGTGCCCATTTAGCATCCATGTTCTAGATTTTGGACGTTTGCCAAATGCCTTGGTCTTCTGGTAGTTAATTTCAAGGTGTTCTTTTTCACAATGTTGGGCAAGTATTTTGAGCATTCGCCTAATCCCTGAACATAAATCTATTTTCTTTGTACATTTCTCTGAGATGATTATTGGCTTACAAATCAATTTGTTCCATCTTTTAAAAGTTACTTGCATCTTCTGGTGCTACGTCCAATGTATTCTGAAACATGTTATTTCCTTTCCAACCTTATGGCAAGCAGTGAATCCGTTCTGGGATTCTACCTGCAGTAGCTTCAATGCTTTGATGTGTCTGACTTGTAAATTCCTGTCCTTCTCAAATTTTAGTCCATTGCTGCATGAGAAGTTTGAAAAGTTCCCTTTCCTAACGTGCTTCACAAAAATGTTTAGTTTTGCTTTTTTTCAATTCAGAATTCATGTAATAGAAACGTTTTCCTTTACCTTGGATTCAATGTGTTCAGATGCTCTGGGACATCAGGTAAGAAAGCCAAATCAAAAATCCATCCAGGGCAGAAAGAATCACCGAATCATAGAGTTCTTGACCTTTTCCTTTCTCTTTGAGAAAGACATCCACTTCACAATGGAGACTAGAAAACTTTTGAGGACCTTGCCTAAGCCACCTGACTCCAGCATGGTTCAATACATCTCCATATTCTGCATCTGTCTCTGGGAGAAGATTTTTGACACTGACGATGAGCAAGGCCATAATTCCTGATTAATTAATACTGGATACAGCAATATGCATCACGCTTTCCCACTGAAGAATCTTACTACACAAGGCTGGCTGATGGACAATGCAGTGAAGAGCCCCCAGAAGCCCCCCCTGCCACCAACTGAACCCAATCAGTTCCAGCACAGGGCAACTCCCAAGCTGGTCACACGCTCTGTAAAGGTTGCACTTACAACTGTGCAGTTAATACTTCTAAGGTTTTAATGTTGCAATATTTGAAATGTTATGAGTGCATAATTGTTAATGCTTCCTCGTGCCAGCGTCACAATGATTTATGAACTGTGAACTCTTACTATAAACTGCCCTGAGACGCAAGGAAGGTTGGTATTAAAACGTAATAAAATAAACATTAAAAAAATTAAGAAATTGCCGAGTTCATCGACCCTGTTTTTCAGTTTGCTAGAAACATTTCTTTGATTTTGAAAAGGGAATTGACATCTTCAGTTGTGACAGCTCTCAAAGCTAAGGTACACTTGCAGCTACTATATGCAGCAGCAATCTGGGTCCGCTAGATAAACAAGAGGATTGATTGCCTGCTAATACAATTCTTGCGTCAGATCTGTGGGACCCTGAAATAGGTAGTAAAGGTAAAGGTATCCCCTGTGCAAGCACCGAGTCATGTCTGACCCTTGGGGTGACGCCCTCTAGCGTTTTCATGGCAGACTCAATACGGGGTGGTTTGCCAGTGCCTTCCCCAGTCATTACCGTTTACCCCCCAGCAAGCTGGGTATGCATTTTACCGACCTCGGAAGGATGGAAGGCTGAGTCAACCTGAAATAGGTAGCTGGTACTAAAATCTGGTCACTATTCAGTTGAATCTAGTGCTTGGATACTGGCATTACATCTGAAATCCAAAATAGTGTCCGCTGAGGATAACAGCTTGTTATACTGTATGAAACAGGATCATTTTTCCAGTCCAGGGAATCAGGCTATAATAGAAACATTGAATACTTTATTAGAATGTCCTTGAATTAAAGAGGCTGGAGAGAAATCCATCAAGACACTTGTGTCCTGGCAAAATAAACATTTTAGTTGCTAAAATTTTAACAGCTTGTAGGACAGCAAATATACTTGTTTTAGCTAAATTCCTTGTTCATAAGAGCTTGGGCAGCTAATGACAAGACACCTTCTGTAATGCAGTACTAGCTTCTCCTCTTTGGCTTCAAGTCTTCCTTCCTTTTTATTTGCAGCTGTGATAGAGCAATATTTCTCAAGACCCTGAGACCCTCTGGAGAGGGGCAGCCTATAAATGCAAAAATAAATAAATGCAATAAATAAATAAATCTAGGTCAGAGGAGTAAAGGAAGGAAGGAAGGAAGGAAGGAAGGAAGGAAGGAAGGAAGGAAGGAAGGAAGGAAGGCAGGCAGGAAGGAAGGAAGGAAGGCAGGAAGGATGGAAGGCAGGAAGGAAGGAAGGAAGGAAGGAAGGAGGGAGGGAGGGAGGGAGGGAGGGAGGGACAGTTTGTTTGTCTCTCTGAGTTACTTTCTTTGTTTCTTGTCAGTTCAAACGGCAAGAGGTTATGAACCATTTACTCTTACTCTTTTGTTTGTCAAGCTGGTGGGATGCTATCCCTGGAGAGATCATGGCCATGCAGGTCCTGTAAAACAAAGCTGTTCCACGAAGCCTATAGTTGAAGCTAGAAATGACACTGAAATTCTGGCTTGCCCAAAACATCTGCCTACCTGCCCACCTGCCCGTCCATCCATCCATCCATCCATTTAATTTATAGTCCGCTACTCCCAGCAAACTGGCTCTGGCCGGTGAACAATGAAAAATTCCCACAATAAAAACAAAAACATAATAAAACAATTATCCCTCCCTGGTAGACAAAAAACTCCTCAGTTCCCACTCGGTCAATGGGCTACCAATACCTCATGCCTCAGGGGACAGATGGAAAGAGAGTAGGAAGATGGTTCTTGCCACTTCGGAGGGGCCCTAGATCTTCCGAGGCCAGGCCTCAATCAAAGACCTGGCAGAAGAGCTCTATCTTGCAGGCCCTGCTGAACTGGGAAAGCTTTGGCAGGGCCTTCAGCTCTTCCAGGGGCTCACTCCACCAGATCTTGCCCAATTTTGGCATCCCTACATCCAGAGGGAAAACCTTGCCCCTCCCCAGGGAAAAAATACCACTTCCAGGTAGCTAAATGCTCCTGCTTGGAGAGAAAAGCACACCCGCCCTGCACACCTGGACAGGGCAGCATCACCCACAGAATGCAACTCAAGAAGGGCGGATTGTAGCACAACTACAACACCCAGTCACTGGCCCTTATCACACCTTTAACCGCAAGGCCTGGCAAAATGCTGACTATCAAGTGTTTTTTTCCATGTGCCTCGTGATCGGATCCCTCTCCGTAATGACAAGGATGCTTGCTAAGGTCAGCTTGCAAACAGAGAACAATTCCACGTTTCAAAACAGCTGCATCAAAGGGAGACTGTGACAAGTCATGACAAAGACCTAATGCCAATAAAATTCAAATTAATAAGTACACTGAAATACAATTGCATGCGTGGGTCAGGATGCTCATCTACTGCACTCTGTCTTGAATAGTGTATGGCGGAAGTCGACTGCATGGTTTCCCGAACACCTGGTACTCAGAAGTAGACTGCCTCTGAGTTCAATTTGTAGCTCATGTGACAAACTAGATCCTTACATTCATGACAGCCACTAAATCAAATGGCTTTATGATTGGCTTAATGAGGCTACTTCCCCATGGCCATGCCATTTAAAGATTCATGGGGACTGTAGCACCAGAGCCAGTTTAAGGAACTGCTGGGCCCTAGCAGAAAAAGAAAAAGAAAAAGAAAAAGAAAAAGAAAAAGAAAAAGAAAAAGAAAAAGAAAAAGAAAAAGAAAAAGAAAAAGAAAAAGAAAAAGAAAAAGAAAAAGAAAAAGAAAAAGAAAAAGAAAAAGAAAAAGAAAAAGAAAAAGAAAAAGAAAAAGAAAAAGAAAAAGAAAAAGAAAAAGAAAAAGAAAAAGAAAAAGAAAAAGAAAAAGAAATCAAAATGGCTGTCTGAGGAAGCTTTACAAATAGCTAAGGAGAGAAGGGAAGTGAAAGGCAAGGGAGAAAGAGAAAGATACAACCAATGTTGGAATGCAGAATTCCAGAGAAAAGCTAGAAGAGATAAGAATTCCTTCTTAAATGAACAGTGCAAACAAATAGAAGAAAACAATAGAATGGGGAGGACCAGAGATCTTTTCAAGAAAATTGGAGATATGAAGAGAACGTTTCATGCAAAGATGGGTATGATAAAGGACCAAAATGATAGGGACCTCACAGAAGCAGAAGTGATTTAAAAAAGGTGGCAAAATTATACAGAGGAGCTATACAAGAGCGAGCTTAACATCCCTGATAACCATGATGGGGTAGTCACTGACCTGGCACCAGACATCCTGGAATGTGAAGTCAAATGGGCTTTAGGTAGTCTGAGAAACAATAAAGCTAGTGGTAGTGACAGCATTCCAGTTGAACTATTCAAAATCTTAAAAGACGATGCAGTAAACGTGCTACATTAAATATACCAGCAAATTTGGAAAACTCAGCCATGGCCACAGGATTGGAAAAGGTCAGTTTACATTCCAATCCCAAAGAAGGGCAATGTCAAAGAATGTTCAAACTACTGCACCATTGCACTTATTTCTCATGCTAGCAAAGTTATGCTGAAAATCCTACAAGCTAGGCTCCAGCAATATGTGGACCGAGAACTTCCAGAAGTACAGGTAGGATTTCAAAGAGGCAGAGGAACTAGAGATCAAATTGCCAATATACGCTGGATCATGGAGAAAGCTAGAGTTCCAGAAGAATGTCTACTTCTGCTTCATTGACTATGCTAAAGCCTTTGATGGTGTGGAGCACAACAAATTGTGGCAAGTTCTTAAAGAGATGGGAATACCAGAGCATCTTATTTGTCTCTTGAGAAACCTATATGTAGGTCAAGAAGCAACAGTGAGAACCGGGCATGGAATCACTGATTGGTTCAAAATTGAGAAAGGAGTTCGGCAAGGCTGTATACTGTCGCCTTGCCTATTTAACTTGTATGCGGAGCACATCATGAGAAATGCGGGATTAGAGGAGTCACAAATTGGGATCAAGATTGCAGGGAGAAACAATCTTAAACTGTTCTGCAGTTTAAGAGCTGTTCTACAGCTCTTCCGCCAGGCATTCGGCTGAGACCAGACGTAATCAACAGTGACCGAAGGGCCCCTGCTCCTCCCTCCTCAGAATTCCACCAATAAGCCCTGGACCTGTTTATACTATTACATTGTTGTATTGTTGTATTGTTATATGGTACTGTTACACTGTTATCTGGTTACAACTATTAGTTATTATTATAAGGTTATTCACATGTTTTTATAGACTGTTATATGTATTGTTCCTTGTTATTATGTAAACCGTCCTGAGCCTCCGGAGAGGGCGGTATATAAGTATGATAAATAAAATATGATAAATAAACCTCAGATATGCAGATGATACCCAGTTTGCTGGGGGGTAAACGGTAATGACTGGGGAAGGGAATGGCAAACCACCCCGTATTAAGTCTGCCATGAAAACGCTGGAGGGCGTCACCCCGAGGGTCAGACATGACTCAGTGCTTGCACAGGGGAAACCTTTACCTTTACCTTTTACCACTCTAATGGCAGAAAGTGAAGAGGAACTAAAGAGCCTCTTGATGCGGGTGAAGGAGGAGAGTGCAAAGGTTGGCTTGAAACTCAACATCAAGAAAACAAAGATCATGGCATCCGGCCCTCTCAATTCCTGGCAAATAGATGGGGAAGAAATGGAGGTAGTGACAGATTTTATTTTCCTGGGCTCCAAGATCACTGCAGATGGGGACTGCAGCAAAGAAATTAAAAGACGCTTGTTCCTGGGGAGGAAAGCTATGGCAAATCTAGACAGCATCCTAAAAAGCAGAGACATCACCCTGCCAACAAAAGTGCATTTAGTCAAGGCTATGGTATTCCCACCTGCATCTCTATCTTGCTTGATATCCTTGGCTGAAAAGGGCTCAGTGCCTATTGCAGGGGCTGAGTGCGAGCTCTTCCCCCTCGGACTGCTTCTGAGTTTGACACCATCAGCCCTGTCAGGCTTGCCAGCTTAAAGATGATAAGCATCAGGTGTTGATAACGGCTGTCGCCAATTGGCCTGCCATGAGTACCTAGAGCTGAGGAAGTGAGACTGACAGGCAAACTTCCTGAATGCGCTCTCTGGCTTTAGGTATTCAGGTCAGTTATCTGTTTTGGTGCCAGGCCGCCATGGCAAGCACCAAAAACTGTGGTGGAAGCTGTTATTGCCATGGCCATAGCTTTGTGGGTCTTACGTAATGCTGCGTCATGTCCTGTCTGATATGAGCCTGAGGTATCCTTCTCCATCCTCAGAACAATCCAGAAGACTGAAGAGCAGGCACTGGCCCATCGCTGGCTGGCACCTGGAACACAGACTCAGCATAGTGAGAGAGTGTAAAGGAGGGGAATTGCTTTATCACAAGGTCTTTCCCATTCAGCTCCATCTTTCCCTTCAGAAGGCTCAGGCATGGGGAAAATGTGTTGTTATTGTTGATTTTTATATTTTTATTTTATTATTAATAATGTGTTTATTTATTTATTACATTTAAAAAAGGAGTTTCCCCAGATCCTTTAAGGCCATAATACTTCCTTGTCTCCCTGGCAGGGAGTTCCTCAGAACCTGAATGCCTTAATTCCAAATATAGAGAGATCTATTCTAAAATGAACCAAATGTCCTCAGCATTGAAAGAATGTGGTAAATGTGAACAAGTTCTACCTGCTTCTCATCAGTAAAAAAGAACTCGCCCTTCTCTCTTTATGTTCCCCACTACCTCTTCAGAGGTAGTATCATAATGTGCTGGCCTTTAGGTTGCCTTAGTAAGCCACCTTTGCCCTTGGATTGCCCTTGGGGGATTGTCCCCCAGTGCCCCTGGGACCTGTTGCAGGAGAGAAGGTTCAAGAATGATATTAAGTGTGTCTGCTAAACAAGGGCATGTGCTGAGTGCAAAACTTTGCTGTTATAGCTTGCATAGAAGTTTGCCTAAGTACAAAGAATTGGCAAATCAAACTGTCCCAAGATGGGACAGAAGACATCCACTGCTCATCCTCCAACAAGTTGTTGTTCACCCTGCTTGCTGCCATTTCAGGCTGTGTCAGTGCTCTGGTGCGCCACATGGCCCTTTGCCCCTGTGCCGCTCAATCAGAGCACAGCCAAAACTGAGTGGCAGAAATGGGAGGCGGGGGGAGCAGGAAGACCAATGAGTTAGAATAAATGAGAAAATAAGTAAAATTAGAAATAGAAACAGAAAGTAAAGAACAGCAAGAGATGCCTAGTCAGAGCTGCTCTCCCTCTTGAGGCAGGAAGAAGACTGGAGAAGGAGGGCATTCCCCACTGGGAGACAGGAAGTTCAATTTAGTCCTGCCTCCCTCAAGAAGAGATGGGAAACACCCACCAAGCTGTCCTCCCGACCTAGAGGGAGAACATTATAGTGCTATAGCAATCTAGGCTTGACTGTTTTAAAGGTAAAGGTAAAGGTATCCCCTGTGCAAGCACCGGGTCATGTCTGACCCTTGGGGTGACGCCCTCTAGCGTTTTCATGGCAGACTCAATACGGGGTGGTTTGCCAGTGCCTTCCCCAGTCATGACCATTTACCCCCCAGCAAGCTGGGTACTCATTTTACCGACCTCGGAAGGATGGAAGGCTGAGTCAACCTTGAGCCGGCTGCTGGGATCGAACTCCCAGCCTCATGGGCAAAGTTTTCAGACTGCATATCTGCTGCCTTACCACTCTGCGCCACAAGAGGCACTGTTTTATATATATACTAAAAATTAAGCCCGCTGTAGAAAAAATACAGCGGGTGCTAGCAGATGGGGAGGCAGACTGTAGGAAAGGAAGGAAGAAGAGGAAAGGAGGTATGGGAGGGAGAAAGGAGGGCAAGGGGTGGTGGAAGGGATGGGTAGAAGGGAGAAAGAAAGGAAGTGAAGGAGAGAGACAGGAAGCAAGTGAGAGGGGGAGACAGAAAGACAGGAAGGAGATGGAGAAATGGAGGAAGTCAGGAAGTAAGAAGGAAGAAAGGAAGAGAGGTAGGTGAAAGGGGAGCAGACAGGGTGTGTGTGAACGGGGGGGAATCACGAGGGGGGAGAGAATCGGGAGGGGGAGGTAGCAAGGGAAGAGGGGGGTAAAGAGGAGTGTGTGCATGGATGTGTGGGGTGGGGGAAGGGGTGGCAGAGCGCGGTGGGTGGGTGGTTGTGTGTGTGTGTGTCTCTGGACGCGGGGAGGCGGGGCGAGCGTGGGGGGGCCAGGGGGGTTTGGCTGGTGAGCCTGTGTTTGTGTGTGAGCGTGTCTGTGGGCACGGGAAAGTGGCGGCGGGGCGAGGAGGGGCGGCCAGGGGGGTTTGGGTGGTGAGGCTAGTCATTTCCTAAATGACTCTTTTTTTATTCCTCAGATCATTTGACAACTGCTTATGGAGCCATTTTGGTTTCCTTGGGCTCCTTCCATCTTCTTAAGGGAATTGTTTGGGATTGACCCTTTGGCATTTCATTTTTAAGAAACTCCTAGCCTTCTTGGACTCCCACCTCTTTAAGTCTTTCTGACCACGGGACTCTACCCAACATGCCTTTAAGTCTGTTAAAATCTACTTTCCTGAATTCAAGTCTATACATTCGACTATGTAAAGGTTTTCTCTTTCCCACAATTGAAAATTCCAAAAGCACATGGTCACTGCTACCTAGTGTGCCCACTACCTCCACCTCATTTACCAGTACTTCCCTACTGATGAGAATCAAGTCTAAAATAGCAGAGCCCCTGGTTCCTCTCTCTACTTTCTGGGAAATGAAGCTGTCAGCAAGGCAAGTTAAGAAATTAACAACAAACCTTTTGGTTCCTAAGTCTTTGAGGTGCTACCGGACTTGCTCTTTTCTACTGCTGCAGAGGTACCTGAAGAAGAGACTGGGATGACCAGTTCAATAAGGGTAGTCTATAAATGTAAATGATAACTAAATTTTGAAAATAATAAAGACCAGCGACTCACAAAATCACCTACCCTGCCACCGCTATGATTAGCCTTGCTCTTCTGCTAAAGACAGACCAACATGGCTACCCATCTGGTTGCCTCTTTAACCAATCACATTTCAGGCTTAAATCAACTGCCTTCTCCTCCTCCCATCTCTGCATCCATAAGGACTAGGAATCTGCCCAGCCCTGCACCTCACCCCCTGTGAACAAAGGCTGAGACTTTGACAGCAGGAGAGATCCTGCACAAACACTTTTTTTAATGGAGATGTATCCATGCTTATTTAGCCAAGGCAGCTAAAATGGAACCTCCAGATCCTGGAGCAGTTACTGGGCTTTGTTCCCAAATGCCTTCCAGAGATGGAAATTGCCTGGCCCCTTTTGGAGAGATGCTGGACTCAGTGCTCGGATTGTGACCCAGCAAAATGTTTCAAGGCGAGCTCAGCTTCCCTGCCAAAAAGCCCCCCTGCATCTTTGAGGTTCCTGTCACTCTGGGGAGCAGGCCTGTTTCTGCAAAGCTTCCCTCCCCCCATTCTACAAGAGTCTGGGCTCCGACTCACAACCTCCGTGTCCTTGTGGCAGGGCAGAAGCCTCCTCTGCAACCCACGCACATGTTTTTCATGCTAACAATTATCTATTATTTATTGCAAGGGGGTGGGGGTGGAGAAGCAGAGACGCAGCCTTGCTCAGGAGACAGAAAGAATCAGGTTTTGTTTCTAAGCATCTCTTTTTTTCACAAGCAGAGGAAGTTGTTTTGGACGAAACTGCACGCGACCCCAGGCATACGTGATGGTGGGGGCTTCTCACGTCTCATCAAGGGAGTGGAGAAAGGTTGCTTTTCCCCTTGCAGTAGAGCTACGACTGGCCAAAAGAAGCCGTTTCTCCGTGCAACCTATAATTAGCCTGTGGAACTCAGTGCTGCAGCATGCAGGGATGACAGCAGGGCAGGAGGTTTTTGAAAATATTAGATGCTTTAGATCAGGGGTAGTCAAACTGCGGCCCTCCAGATGTCCATGGACTACAATTCCCAGGAACCCTTGCCAGCATTCGCCAGCGAATGCTGGCAAGGGCTCCTGGGAATTGTAGTCCATGGACATCTGGAGGGCCGCAGTTTGACTACCCCTGCTTTAGATGAATTAAACTGTCCCTGAGCAGGGAGGCTCTGTTTAGCTCTCAGAAACTCCATGCTCAGGGACAGGTGAATGGCAGCTGCAGAGAAGACTGGAATGGAGGGGGAGGGAGTTTTGTTCTCTATCCTCCTGCTTGCGAACCTGCAGGTGTGGCTGAATGATGGCTCTCCAGATGTCCAGGGGCTCATGGGAACTGCAGTCCTGGAGAGCCACGGTTTGGCCACCCCTGTGCTAGGGCATCTAGGGAAAACTGGAGTAACAGGTCCTCAGTCTGACCCTGCAGAATTCTGTATTTATTGATCGTATGGTGGGTGTCGTGTGGCCAAGAGATCTGAGCATTGTCCGGCAGCCAGACAAGGGAAGTCTGGAGGTGGTTTGCAATTTCCTGCCTTGGCCTCATGACCCCTGGTGGTCCCTGAAGGAACTACCACTCAAGTCCTGGGCGGTCTCCCATCCAAAAACTAACCAGAGTCAGCCCTGCTTAGCTTCCACAATCTTACCATCTCAGGGTTGCCTGGGATACTCAAGCAATTTACTTTGCAAATGAGTAGACATAGAGGGCTCTTCCCTAACTCCAGGACTATGGGAGGGTGCTCCGCCTTCAAAATCGTACCAAAAGTGGCAAATTCCATTTGAGTGTGCTACACTCTCAGTGTAGCAAAGAAGATCCAAACTTTCCCCAGCATCTCTGGTAAATCCCACAATGTTCCCACTGCAAGCTGCAAATATTTCAAAACACAGCAAGGGAGGACTCTGTTCTCTCCAAAACTGCAGCCGCCTGGCTAAGATTGATTTCAATTGGCTTTCTAGGATGACGTCCATTCCACCTTGCAGAGGAACTCCAGGGACCTGGCCAACTGAAAAGCTATTTATATAAGCTATGATGATTTTAAAAGGACTGCCACCTTTTCAAATAAATGTTCTCTTCCGTGTGTGAAATTCTGAATCATTCACCTGGAAAAAAGGAAAAATAGAGCTCCTCTCTATGAAGGTATGGAAACAAGAACTTGAAGATCATGCAGGAGACAAATGATATTGGGGGGGGGGGTATTCCCAATGTTAGAATCCGGGTGAATGAGCATCTGTGACCCAAGGGAATTGTTTTTACAAGACAGAAGACAAGATCCAGCACCTAAAGGACAGATTTGGGAAATGCAGGCTGTTGCCAAAATTTCTAGAGTTTTGAAGGATGCAAAATCACTGTGTGCAATTATAACCTCCAAACCACTGGTTATTTTAGAAGAAGAAATGATATGTATATGCTGCTTTTCACTATCCAAAGGAGTTCCAAAGCAGCTTACTATCGCCTTTCCTTCCTCTCCTCACAACACACACCCTGTGAGGTCAGTGAGGCTGCGAGAACCCTGACAGAACTGCTCCGTGAGAACAGCTCTAACAGGACTGTGACCAGCGAAGGTCACCCAGCAGAGGAATGGAGGATCAAACCTAATTCTCCAGATTAGAAGCTGTCACTGTTAACCACAACACCACAGTGTCCCTCTCCTAAACCAACGTACCTAAATACTGCAGAGAGATTACCAAGAATGCTATCAAATTTTGGGGCAGCAACAGCTCCACTTGAAAATCCAGTTATCTGGTTTCTTCATATCTGAGAAGGTACCAAGATCACCCTTTTGCCCCAGACCACAATAATGAATCTCAACAGAAATACAGGATTGGAACTCATAATTCTATCCCATTGTGGTTTCCTTCAACATCAGGAACTTCTCTCAAAACTGCCTTGCCCTAGAGAAAAGCACCATTACGAATGAAATGGATGTGCAGGATCCAAGCCACTGTCTTTAAAATGTAAACCATTGGGGGAGGGGCATAAAACAAACAAAGCCATCAAATCTGTCTAAGAATACCGGTGAGATGTTAACAGACTTTCCTAACGCTGTAAAAATTATACATGTGCATGCAGGTGTTTATCCCTAGGTATTCTCCTGTGCAAATATTTGTTGCAATATATTTGCACAGCAGCCTCCAGATCAGGATATCCCAATCACAGTACTACAGTACTGTGAAGACCACTTGGGGGGGGGGGGGTGTTTGCGACTGGTAGCTGTGGAAAGCCCTCCTTCCCTGTGCCTGCTGAGCAAAGTGCGGGGGGGGGGGGAGTTTTTAAAATGTTGATTTTATTTTGTCATCGTCATCTTAATTAAGGTATATTGTGACTATTGTTGTTTTTAATGGGGTTTTATGGGATGTATTGTTTTTATGGTTTTATTCTGCAAGCCGCCTCGAGGCAACTTATGTCGCTAGAGGCGGGATATAAATCTACTAATGAATAAAATAAATATATTTTTTAAATTCCACCTTTATTTGGGCAGTTGACCCACCTGCTTCCCAAAGTGGCCATTGATGGGCCTGAAGGGGGGCAGGGAGGGGCCCCAGCTGTTTAAGCCAGGGGTAGTCAAACTGCGGCCCTCCAGATATCCATGGACTACAATTCCCAGGAGAATAATGCTGGCAGGGGGGCTCCTGGGAATTCTAGTCTATGGACATCTGGAGGGCCGCAGTTTGACTACCCCTGGCTTAAGCCTTTGCCGGCCGAGGTTCTGCTCGCTTCCAGGGGCGTGGCAGGGAGGCGTGGCCAGCAGGCATCACTTCCTGGTACCACGAAGCCCAAACAATATTTCAGCGGTTCCTCCGACCTTCAAAGATGCAACATTCCTGATGTGCTTTTGAAAACCTATAGGATGGTCTGCCTCTCTGGACTTCCTTGGTGGCCATCTACGCAAGTATCAAGCATAGCTTCTGAGATCCAGTTGTGCATTTTGTGTGCCGCCGAAGCACACAACCCTCCGACCATTTGTTTCTTTTGAAACATACAAAGCAATAAGGTGATGAACGCAAACAAAAATGAGAGAAAAGAGAGGCGGGTGACAGACAACAATAGGGAAAAGATTTTCTAAAATATAACCACTGCCAAAGAGAACAAAGGCACCATTCTAAATTAATGTACAGCCAATAAGCCCAAACACAAACAAATCTTACAGGGAGAGCAGGAGGACAAAACAAGTACAGGTAAGGTAAAGGTATCCCCTGTGCAAGCACCGAGTCATGTCTGACCCTTGGGGTGACGCCCTCTAGTGTTTTCATGGCAGACTCAATACGGGGTGGTTTGCCAGTGCCTTCCCCAGTCATGACCGTTTACCCCCCAGCAAGCAAGCTGGGTACTCATTTTACCGACCTCGGAAGGATGGAAGGCTGAGTCAACCTTGAGCCGGCTGCTGGGACTGAACTCCCAGCCTCATGGGCAGACCTTTCAGACTGCATGTCTGCTGCCTTACCACTCTGCGCCACAAGAGGCTCTGAAATACAGGTACAGTACACCAAGAAAAGCCCAAGGTCCGTGGGGGGGAGCGGAGGGGGGGCTATGGAGAGTATTCCATCAGGGAGGCCAAAACAGAGGAGGCCCTGCAGCAGCCCTACAGGAATGAGAAGTAACCTGTGATGCTTGACCAGCTCTTCCTTTCTTTGCTTATTTGCCCCCTTCCCTTCTTTTCCATTCCCTCTGTATTCCATAGGAAGCACACACACCCCGTATTGAGAGTACATCTTCGTTTCTGGTGTTTGGGATATTCATGGCAACAATGGGGAGGGGGAGAGAGCGAATCCTGCATTATTATTTTTTCTTAAAGAGATTCTGGCCTTGATCTTTATAGGGAAGTGCAAGCAAGCAATCCTTCTTTGGGTATGATCCCCCCCCCCCCCACACACACACCAAGGTGAAAGGGTCATCAAATTCCCCTCACCTGTGGAGGGGGAATCCTACCTGGATTGGATAAGGGGAAATGGGTCAGCCGGGAAGAAAGAAAAGGATCCAGGCGCAGAAGTAATCAGAAGCTCGGGGGGGGGGGGCACAGCCTCTACTGACCCACCCTGTACCATTTTCATCCCTGCAACTTTGCAAGTAAAGTGTAATTATATACTTAAATTATTTATTTAGATTTCTATTCTGCCCTTTCCCAAAGGCTTACAATAAATAATACTATGCCTTCTGGAAATGTAGGGGACAAGGCATGATTGGAGTAACCCAGTGGATGGGAACTGAGTTCAAATCCCAGGCAGCTGTGGGAAAGCCACTCTGCCCCTGCCATAATCATTTCTTCTACCTTCCCAAATATTCCCAGTTTTTCCCCTCCCACATCACACCCCGTCCAGACAACCACATCTCACCCTCGCCGCCCTCAAATACTCTGCCAGCCCCCCTCAACCGCAACGTTTACCCACAATGCAATGCTAGATTTGACACTGCAAAAGGCGTCTGTGGTGGTTCTCCCCTTACAGGGTCATTCTAGACCAGGCACGCTGACTCCCCCCCACAAAACCTTCGTCTTCTATCAGAAAGGAGGATTTCAACACCTCCCCCCCCCCGGCAATACAAGATCCACGCCAGGTAGACGCCCCCCCCCCCGCGACATCCAATGACAAATGTCATCCCCATCCGTCCGTCCGTCCCCTCGCGACGCTGCAAGAAACACGGGCGCACCACCGTGGGCAAAGGGAAGCCGAAGCATCTGCAAAATCCCCCCCCCCCAATATCCCCCTCTCCCAAATCCCCGCAACGAAGCACTCCCTGGAAGCAATGTCGCCGTGCAAAAGCGACAAGCGACAGCGCCCCACGGAATACAGACGCAAGAAAAACGGATTTCTACGCCCCCCGCTGCCCCCTAAGGCCACGCCAGGCCAGGCCAGGCCACCGTCCCGCTCCTCGCCCGCCCGTGCCACGCAGGGGCCGCAGCGACGCCCTCTCGCCCCCCGGTCTCGGCGCCCTGACCCGAAAGAGGCACCGGGAGGCCGCCTGGCGCGCCACGGTCCAGCCGACGGCGCAGAGCAGACAGAGCAGGGGCTCGCTCCAGGCCAGCCGCGCGTTCTCGGCCCACGTCCGGCGGGACAGCTCCCAGCCGCAGTCGGTGCAGCTCCGCAGCGCCGTGGCCAGGCTCCGGTAGATGCGCCGCACCAGCTCCTCGTAGCCCGGCACGGGCTCCGGCGCCTCCATGCCCAGCCCGGCCGCCCGCTCACGGCTCCAGGACGCCGCCAGCGCCGCACCAGCCCAGCCGCGCGCGCCGGTCCCGCGCCAGCTGTTCGCCGCTGGAGGAGCAGGTGGGCCGCTGCGCAAGCGCGCGCCGGGCGGGGGGGGGACAGGCGAGGCGGCGGCCGCTGTCCGGCCGCGAGGGGGCGCACCGGAGCACGGGCAGCCTCGCTCGGCAAGGGGGGCGCGGGAGGCAGCCGGTCCGGCGTTTGGACGAAGGCGAGCTGCGGTTCGGGCTGCTCTGTTGGGACAGAGACCAGTTCCCGTGGAGAAACCGCAGGCCTTGGAGGGTGGACTCCGCAGCATTAGACTCCGCTGAGGTCCTTCCCTGCCCCAAATCCTGCCCATCCCCGGCTCCACCCCCAAAGTCTCCAGGCATTTCCCAAAACCAAGATCAGAACCCTAACTGGGGCCCTGGTGACAGACAGAGACCCCAATCCTGGATGAAGGATATTCAGAAGAACAAGAGCGGTTTTTATACCCCGCTTTTCTCCACCCGAAGGAGTCTCAGAACGACTTCCAGTCATCTACCCTTCCATTGCCTACAACAGACACCCTGTGAGGGAGGTGGGTCTGAGAAAGCTCTGACAGAACTGCTCTCACAGGACTGTGACTGGCCCAAGGTCCTCCAGCTGGTGGCATGGGGAGCAATGAGCAAACCCAACTCGCCAAATTATAGGCCTCCGCTCTTACCCATTACTCCACGCTGGATCTGGCAGCCAGCATGGTGGAGGGTGGGGTTGGAATTCAAATCTCCACCTGTGCTCACTGGGTGACCTTGCATCAGTCGCACTACCTCACAGGACCGTTGCAAGGAGAAAATGGAGGAGAGGGGACATAAACCACTTGGGGAGAAGGGTGAAGGCGAGGCACAAACGAATTAGACAAGCATTCAAAAGTAACCAGTCTGATCCCAATAAGGCTTATACTTGCATGACTGATTATAGGACCGGGAGCTCACCAAAGGAAGCAACACCCATTCATTTGAAATCAGAGTCCAGTAGCACCTTTAAGACTAACAAAGCTCACTCGAAAGCTCTCGCCTTTGTTGGTCTTAAAGGTGCTACTGGACTCTGATTTTGTTGTGCTGCTTCAAACAAACACAGTGACCCACTTGAATCCATTCATTTGAGTGAGATTTCACTTTCAAGCCCATCTAGACCAAGGAGTGCATTTACTCAGAAGTAAGCCCCCTCAGCACTCTACGGGTCCCGTAATTACAACCTCACAGCTTCTGTTAGCATTGCCTCTGGAAGCCAGGTGTCTGCAAACTTTTGTTTAACAACTGAAGATCCATCAGCAGTAATTAAGCAGAAGAAAAAAGTCTCAAGTTGCAGAGAGTGAAATGATTTATTCCAATTTTCAGAACAATTTCAAAATGGATTCCCAGGTATCATCTGTTTTCGATATCTTCCCAAATTGGTCACATAGTACCCAAATTTGTAGGGGTCTACTAAGATAAATAGAGCCTCTTGTGGCGCAGAGTGGTAAGGCAGCCGTCTGAAAGCTCTGCCCATGAGGCTGGGGGTTCAATCCCAGCAGCCGGCTCAGCCTTCCATCCTTCCGAGGTCGGTAAAATGAGTACCCAGCTTGCTGGGGGGTAAACGGTCATGACTGGGGAAGGCACTGGCAAACCACCCCGTATTGAGTCTGCCATGAAAACGCTGGAGGGCGTCACCGCAAGGGTCAGACATGACTCAGTGCTTGCACAGGGGATACCTTTACCTTTACCTTTACCTTTACCTTTACCAAGATAAATATCACAATGTGTAATTACTCTACAGCCATTTGAGACTGAACTACATAAACCAAGACATTATCAGAGACTATAATTTCACCACCCATAAAAATGCAATTAGTGAAGATTGAGTTATTAACAATATTGAGAACATCACCGATGAAGATATCAAAAACAGACCATACCTGGGAATCCATTTAAATTGTGTTGAACATTGGAATAAATCATTTTGCCATCTTGAGACTTTTTCTTCTGCTGCAATTTTGTTCAAGGCAAGGAGCTCAAATAGGTTTACTCCAAGGTGACATTCGTGCGTTGAAATGGCATTGAAAGGCTACGTAGCAGGCCTGGGCACAGAATTTTTAAAGGGGGCTTGGTTGTGAAACTTCTTAATTAATCTTCACACTTTTTCTTGAACGTTTAAACTCCTTTTCTATTATTTTTCCTATCTTGTACCATTGGTAATAGGTTTTCATTGATTCAACAAGCATTTTTTTTGTATTATTTCTTTTATTTAATCTTTTGGGGGGGTTAAACCCTCTTACCCCCCCTCCTTGTGCACAGCTTTGCTGTGAAGGATCATGGCCTTAAGCACTTGAGAACTCAGAAGAACTTTCCAGGGAGTAACTTCAGGGAAAGAAAGTCCCTTGTGCGAATTGTTCACACTTAGCCCAAGCTACCACGGAGCAGGAATAGCAGAGGAGCAGCTGATTAAGACTGGAGAGACGCACTCTGGCCATGGAAGCTTGCTAGGTGACCTGCGATGCTTTTTCAGCCTGACCGACCATGCAGGGTTGTTGTGAGTACAGCATAGTGGGGGTTGGACAAGATGACCCTGGAGGTCCCTTCCAACTCCGATTCTAGGAGAATGATGTAAACAGCTTCGTATCCCCTTTCAGGCAGATTACAAACCGCTAAATTACTTTGGGCTGGGCCAGGGTGGCAGCCCAAGGCAAGTTTTATTCATTCATTCATTCATTCATTCATTCATTCATTCATTCATTCATTCATATTTTTATACCACCCTCCCCGAAGGCTCAGAGCGGTTTACATATAACTGAAACTATACATGAAACCATACATATAATAACATTAATATTATTAATTGTTAAACCGGGTGACAGTATAACATGACAGTATATCATGACATAAACAGTGGTCACTCAAACAGGGCCAGGAGTCTTAGTGGGTTTCTGGGGGGAGGGGGGGCGGGGGCCCTGCAGATGTTGGTTGGTTGGCCTGGCCTCGGCCAAATGCCTGGTGGAAAAGCTCCCTTTTGCAGGCCCTGCGGAACTGTTTTAGTCCCGTCAGTGCATCCAAACCGTGTGTACACCTGTCTTCCTGAGGGTTGCCAACCTCCAGGTGGGCCCTGGAGATCACTTCCCCCAAAGAAAGTGGCTGCTGTGGGCACTGGCTGCTGTGGCACTATACCCTACTTTCCCCAGGCATTTCCCAACAGTGTTGCCCCCCCCCCCCCCCCGCTTGTATTCCTGTATAGTTCTACTTTCTGCTCTGCCTTGGGTTACGTCCCATTTCTGCTGCCCGGAGGGCTGGAAACCTTGGCCCAGGGAGACCCTGCAGAGGAGAGATTCCCAGGAAGCAGAAGGCTGGCTGTCCTGCCCACCGGGATTGTAACATAAGGCAGGGAAGAGGCAGCCTCCACAAAGACCCCTTCTTTGAACCCAGCAGATTTAAGTGGGGGGGGGGGAATGAGGAATAACCAGCCGAGGGCGTCGCGGCCTCGCTCTCGTTGTCTGGGTCTTTCGACATCCATTCATGGCACCCCTCATCAGGGGTGGGGACTGGAGGCGCCAAGGCACACAACCCCCCTTTTCAGGTCTCCCACTGGCCAGAGGACAAAGGGGGCTTTCATGCCCAAGTCGGACCTGCCAGGAACTCTGGGAACACCCCCCCCCCATCACCTCCAAAGAAGCCAAGGCCAGCTGACAATAGTACCATTCAGAAATTGTAGCAAGGGAGCATTAGAACAGGCCGCTTTAAGCCCCCCCCCCCCCAATCCATCCCTACTTCTGGCCAATCTTGCTTTTCCGGCCTAGTTCCCACGCCTCCCCCTCCCCACTCAAAAAAACATTTCAGATAAGCCGCAGGGGGGTGGGAGGGGGACTGTATTAATTTTCTTCCTTGGCGATGTAGATCCAGGACGCCTGCCCCAGCCCCAAGCCCCAGCCCCATGCCCTAGCTTCAGTTTGCATTAGAAATGGGTGGGTAAAGAGGAAGACAGTCCCGCCTCCCCCCCCCCACACACACACGCTGCTAGCTGGCCCATCTACTCTGCTCCTCTCCAAAGAGTTTTTAGTCTCCTGATGCATACTGTATTCCTCCCTTACACATGGAAACATCAGGCACACCAATTTTTATATGTGCAGCCAAATAGATTGCTGTAGATCCCTCCCCCTGTACAAATAGCCCCGTTTTTTGAAAACCTCACTCATTTTTGTTACATCTTGAAAAGCCAGGAGAAACACTCTGCTTGAATGCACCTGCCCTAGGAGGAAGGTCTGGGGTTTTTTAGTTCACTAAAGAAACGATTGGAAGGGGTGGGGGAGACACACAATTGAGGTTTATGCAGGGGGTGAAAAAGCCAAGAGTTGACAAAGTGAAATCTGTCTCTAAGAATACTAGAATCTGAGCGCATCCCATGAAGTTGATGGGTAGTAGGTTCAGGATAGACAAAAGAAGAGCTGGGCTTTTGCACCCTGCTTTTTACTACCCGGAGTCTCAAAGCAGTTCCCAGTTGCCTTTCCTTCTTCTCCCCACAACAACCTGTGAGGAAGGTGGGGCTGAGGGAACCGCTTTGCAGGGACAGCTCTAACAGGACTGTGCCTAGCCCAAGGTCACCCAAGCTGGCTGCATGTAGGGGACAGAGTCAAACCTGGTTCTCGGGATTATAAGGTACCGCTTTCAATGACACCCGGCTGCCTCTTCTTGCCAGAAAGCGATTAAAATGTGGAATTTGCTGCCAGAGGATGTCATGATGGCCACAGGAATAAACAGCTTGAAAAGGGGATTAGATAGATTTGTGGAGGACAAGTGTATCAGTGGCTGCTGGCTGTGGTGGCTGAGGGGACCCTCCACCTCCAGAAACCCCAGTCCTCTGAATTCCAGAGCTAGAAGACAATGTCAGGGGAAGGTTCTAAGCCAGCGGTTCTCAACCACTCTGATGCCGTGACCCCAACTGCAGCAGTGGAGTCGGTGGTGGCAGGCGCATGCATGCTGGCAGCGTGCACATGTGAGCATGTGCACACGTGCGTGCAGGCGCACAACAGCTGGGGCGGCGTGGAGGCGGCCATTGCAATGGCTCTGCTGCCGCTACCCGATACCACCTGCAGCAAACAACCTGGGGACCCCACAGAAGGGGACTGGTGACCCCAAATGGGGTCGGGACCCCTAGGTTGAGAACAGCTGTTCTATGCCGTCTTGTTGGCAGTGCAGAGGAACTGGCTGGCCACTGTGTGAGACAGGATACTGGACTGGATAGACCATTGGTCTGATCCAGCAGGGCTCTTCTGATGTTCTTATCAGGGGGAGGCCTTGTCCCCAGGCCCTGTTTGGGCTGTCCACACCAGAGGAAGTGGTTGGCCTCCATGTGAGGCAGCATGCGGGACTAGATGGACCACCAATCTGATCCAGAAGGGCTTTTTGTCATGTTCTTATTTAGGTATGTTAAGACATCAAGAAAAGTCTGAAAGTTTCTTTGCAGTTAGTCGCCAGGGAGAGACTGACAAACCTGGCGCCCTACAATGACCCCTCTGTTAACAGGGTTTCCTGGATTCCCTAGGGAGGGGGAATGACTTCAACCCCTGAATCAGAGCAGCAAGGTCAGCGTGATGAACTACGACTGGCGGTGCCTCTCCAGGGTCTCTGGCAGAGGTCTTTCGTATCACTTCCATATCCAGAGCTTGTAACTGGAGGTGACAATGATTAGGCCAGGGACCTTCCGCCTGCCAAGCAGGGGCCCCCCACTGACCCCTCCCCCCTTTCGGCTTTCCCCCTAGGCACAGGCTCAAGAACATCATAGCTGGGGTCCGCATTGCGCTTGAACACCATGGAGTCCCCCTTTGTTTCTTTATTGAGGGGAGAAGGGGGGGAGAGTCTGTTTCCAAGCGGAAGAATAAATCCAAGCGCAATCTGAACCCCTGCACGAGTCGGAAAAGCCCTTCAGAGCAGCCTTGCTCAGCTTCTTTGCCACTGAGAAACTCTTGAAGCATCCTTCAGGTTCCGAGAAACCCCGGAAGTGGCGCAACTGTGCAGAAGAGGGTTGGGAAGCAGAGCTGTGGACACGCCCCCCCCGGGGCCCCTCCCCTCCCCACCCCCTCCAGGCCCAGCATTGGCCATTTTGGGGGGCAGGAGCGGCATGATCATATATGGTCATATCACCCAATAAACATCTGTACACCGCCCGTGGTGCCGCGGGCGCCACGGACTAAATAAAACAGTAAGGGGTTCTGGGGCGGGATGTGTCCGGGATGAGGAAGGGTCCGGATTGGACCCTTCCTCATGACAGACAACCGGAGGGACCAAACGGCAGGCGCGAAGCGCCTGCCGATTGGTCCCTCCGATTCCCAGCCCCAGCAACTGCGAGCCGCGCTCAGCGCGGCTCGCAGTTGCTCCCGGCCTGACGCGGTGAGAGGCGCAAAGCGTCTCTCACCGCGTCAGGCCGGCCCCAAGGAAGCCCCCGCCGCAAACACAACACAAGACTCCAGCCGCCGAGAAGCTGCAGAAAAAAAAGAAACACCCCCGGAGGAGCCTTTCGCCGCTAGCGCGACGAGAGGCAGCAGGAAAAAAAACCCCTGTAGGAGCTCCAAGCCGCCGCGCCGACGAGAGGCAGCAGAAAAAAATTAACCCTGTAGGAGCCTTTCGCAGCTCCACGCAGCAGAAAACAAAACCCTGAAGGAGCCTTTCCCAGCTCCAAGCAGCAGAAAAAAAAACCCCTGTAGGAGCTCCAAGCCCACGAGAGCTAGCAGAAAAAAAAAACCCTGCAGGAGCCTTTCACAGCTCCAAGCAGCAGAAAAAAAAACCCTGTAGGAGCCTTTCGCAGATCCAAGCAGCAGAAAACAAAACCCTGAAGGAGCCTTTCCCAGCTCCAAGCAGCAGGAAAAAAAACCCCTGTAGGAGCTCCAAGCCCACGAGAGCTAGCAGAAAAAAAAAACCCCTGCAGGAGCCTTTCACAGCTCCAAGCAGCAGAAAAAAAAACCCTGTAGGAGCCTTGCGCAGATCCAAGCAGCAGAAAACAAAACCCTGTAGGAGCCTTTCCCAGCTCCAAGCAGCAGAAAAAAAAAACCCTGTAGGAGCCTTTCCCAGCTCCAAGCAGCAGGAAAAAAAACCCCTGTAGGAGCTCCAAGCCCACGAGAGCTAGCAGAAAAAAAAAACCCTGCAGGAGCCTTTCACAGCTCCAAGCAGCAGAAAAAAAAACCCTGTAGGAGCCTTGCGCAGATCCAAGCAGCAGAAAACAAAACCCTGTAGGAGCCTTTCCCAGCTCCAAGCAGCAGAAAAAAAAAACCCTGTAGGAGCCTTTCACAGCTCCACGCAGCAGAAAAAAAAAGCACCTCCTGGTGTCCCCTGGGTCCTAGCGCCCATTGCATTCCTGGTTGCAATGGGCTTTCTTGCTAGTTTAACATATTTGAAGAAGTTATAAAAAAATAATTAACTTCCATCCATTCTGGAAACTCTTCCAGTGCTGTCAAGAAACCCCAGGGTTTTATGAAACCCTGGATGAGAAAGCCTGCATTAGATGGTTACTCCTGATGAAAATGGGCGGTGAGGAGGCTGGATTCGGTACCGGAGCCCCTGTCTTGTGAGCTGAAGGTCCTGGGCTCCATCTCTTGCCCTTCTGGCTAAAGGATGTCACAGGAACCGGTCCAGCCAAGACTGCTTCTGGATACCCCTCAGGGCCTCGCAGAGACAGGCAGCCTCCCACCTCCGCACAGAAAGGCCACAGAGGTCAACTCAAGGGAAGCTTTATTGTGAATGTTGAAGAGAGATCCCGCATGGATGCTTTCGTCCTGCACTGCACCCTGATGGAACAGAAATGCAAAATGGACTGGAGTTGTCTGAACCTGTGGCGGGGCTCCCTTCCAGGGTATGGGGACACAGTCCTGGTTTGCCAGTCCGTCTCCCCCCCCCCCCATTTAAATTCCAATTACTGGATCCTCCTCTCCTGGTTTTTTCCTGTCCCACAGGCCTCACGCACTCGGGGCATACTGCAAAGCCAGGCGGTCAAAATCGTTCTCCTGCAAACCAAACACAAACAAGGGATTAGGGTGGTCATTGCTGTTTTTTTACTGTTGCTGAGAAGCTGAGTTGGACTCACAGGTCATCCTACTGCCCTGGTCGGGACTGGACTTACTGTTCCCTAAGCCGCAAAAATCACTGGCCCTCTGAGGAGGGTGCCCACCACTTTCCTTTTTGAGTTACTGCTCTAGACTTGGCTGTGTAGGTACTAGGACATAAACAAAAGGAGAGGGCTGCTGTGACCCAACATGTGAAGAAACTCTTTGGATGGGTGAGTTTCGAAGCACCAGTACTAGGAGCATCTAAACCCCCAGAGACCCAGGGAAGCCTTACTATGTTTGCAGCCATTCCCTCACTTCCTGCTCCAGCACAACTGCTTCCTGCCAGCCAGCCAGGAAATAGGGAGAAAGTAGCAGAGCAAATGTTACCTTGGCCTGGAACTCTTTGATGAAGGGGTGGTTCCTGTGGGCATCTCTCAGCTGCGACAAGTAGCGGTTAGTAACCTGGGGCGCAGGGGAAGGGGGGAAATGGAGGCTGTCAGCAGAAACAGCACAATGGCAGGAGAAAATATCAGACCCCTACTTTTCCTTCACAAAACCCTGCAAGAAAGGATAGGCTAGATGTTCCACCAGGGAGGGCTGGGTCTGCTATTCTAGTCCCTATACAACACTGCACAAACTACAGGAAGGATGACAGAAAACTATTTCAGGAGAAGACCATGTTTTCTTTTAAAACCTCTCCTTTAGTGGTCGGCTCATTTGACGTAATCGTCAGGCGGCCCCAAAGTATTTCTCATTAGGTCTGAGAGAGCTCTGAGAGAACTGCTTTGTGAGAACAGTGTGACTAGCCCAAGGTCGCCCAGTTGGCTGCATGTGGAAGAGCAGGAAATCAAACCCAGCATATCGGATTAGAAGCCACCACTGCTACACCAGGCTGGCTTCTGTCGTGAGAAGCATGCCCACCTTCAAGGGACCCTGAATTTCCACTGCCCTTTGCTAGCATGGCTCCCCACCCCCCCAGACATTCTGCAGAAGCCCAAAAGAGAATAGCCCTTAATGGCAGGCACCATCAACCCCATGACCAGTCTCAGGCCCAGATGGATGCCAGGAAGTCACATGGACCAACATTTGGGAACAGCCACCCAGGAAAACAAAGTCTACCCAGGACAGGGGGAAGCAAAGCCTCCTCCCAAGTGACTGGGGGGAAGGGCCTGGTGGGGAAGACCACTAGCACAGCATAGAATCCTAGAGTGGGAAGGGGCCATGCAGGCCATCCAGTCCCACCCCCTACTCAAGGCAGGATCAGCCTCAGGCGTCCAGAAGAATGATCTGTCCAGCCGCTGCTTGAAGACAGCCAGTGAGGGGGAGCTCCCCACCTCCTGAGGCAGCCCACTCCACTGCTGAACTACTCAGACTATGAGAAATTTTTTCCTGATATCTAGACAGTATTGTTCTAAAAGCAGTTTAAATCCATTCCTGCGGGCCCTCTCCTCTGCTGCCAATGGGAGCCTTTCCCTGCCCTCCTCCAAGTGACAACCAATGAAATACTTCAAGAGCGCAATCCTGCTCCCTCTCAGCCTCCTCCAAGCTGAACATTCCCATGTCCCTCAGCCTTTCTGCAGAGGGGAGCAGGATTGGCCCAAGGTCACCCAGCTGGCTGCATGTGGAGGCATTCGCTGGCAGGGGGCTCCTGGGAATTGTAGTCCATGGACATCTGGAGGGCCGCAGATTGACTACCCCTGTTCTACAGTGTATAGGAGCTTTCCTGCATTGTTTTCCTTATTTGTATGTTTCCATCTCCTGGGGCTGTTCCATATGTATTTTTCTCCCTCTAGTGGTAACTTCGATATTATATTACTTGATGATGTCGGCCAGAGTGGCGCTGTGGTGAAGAGCGGCAGACTCCAACCTGGAGAGCCGGGCTTGATTCCCCGCTCCTCCTCCACATGCAGCCAGCTGGGTGACCTTGGGCCAATCACAGTTCCGTTAGGGCTCTTCTCACACAGCAGTTCTGTTGGAGCACTCTCAGCCACACCTACCTCACAGCCTGTTGTGGGGAAAGGAAGGGAAGATGATTGTGAACTGCTTTGAGACTCCTTTGGGTAGTAAAAAGCAGGGAATAAAAACCAACTTTTCTTTTTTCTCCCTTTAGATTTGCAGGAGTTATGCTTTCCCCCTTGCAGAAATGGGTCAGAGGGTCTGGGGGGGGGGAAGAGTACCCAGTTCTGCATGATCTAACTTGGATTCTGTCTGGCAAATCCAGGGTGGACCCATTCTGGACCCAGGGTGGACTCCAGCTCTTTAACTGATTAGGGATGGAATGGGCCTCATGGTGGTGAACTCTGCTGTTATGGAGGAAAGAGTCACAGATCTGGGGGAACAGATTTGTTCTGTTTGTCCCACCCTGCCTCTCCTGAAATGGAATTATGGCTCACCTCTGGCGGCTTCCCCAAATGTTGCGAGAGGACGACAAAGTTGATCAGTGTCTCGGGGTGGCTGCTGTCCTATACAGGGAGGGAAAAACTTCCTAAATTCACAGATTAAAGCATCAACAAAGAACCTGCCATTAAAGAGATAAATGAGGCAAGTATGGAGGGGTGACATGAGAGAGGTTTACAACATCATGCATGGAAGAGAAAAAGCAGTGAAAGTACTTGTGTTTGGTGTAGTGGTTAGGAGTGTGAAATTTTAATCTGATATGCGGTTCAATTCTGCACTCCCCCACATGCAGCCAGCTGGGTGACCTTGGGCTCGCCACAGTACTGATAGAGCTGTTCTGACCGAGCAGTGATATCAGGGCTCTCTCAGCCTCACCCACCCCACAGGGTGTCTGTTGTGGGGAGAGGAATGGGAAGGCGCTTTGAGCCTCCTTCGGGTAGAGAAAAGCGGCATATAAGAACCAACTCTTCTTTTTCTTCTTCTTTTCTCCCAATACAAGAACTGGTGGGCATGCAGTGAAATTAACAAAAAGTGAACTGGACAGCTGTGTACCTTCTTATTATGTATCCTATTTTGTATTACTATGTTTTAAGATGTTTTAATTCCTGGTTTTAATGGATGTTTTGCATCATCTTGTGCTGGTCTATGACTGTAATAAAACTAAACTAAAACTAAACAAAAAATAGGCTTAAGGGAAAAATAGGATCAAGGGAAGTCCTTCTTCACGTTAACACATGGAACTTACTGCTGCAGAAAGTAGCAGTGGCTACAAGCAAAGACTGCTTCAAAAACATAATGGAATAGAGGTCCATCAATGGGTATTAGCCACAAGATATGGCTAGGGGCAGCTAAACTGTCGCTCACCATGCTGCCGGGGGCTGATGGTAACTAATCCATGGACATCTGGAAAGCCACAGTTTGGCCACCCTTGGTCTGGACAGAACACTAAGCATGGGTCAGTGATGCTCTGTATTCTTGGTGCTTGGAGAGCAACAGTAGGAGGGCTTGTGGAGTTCTGGTTGATCTCTTGTTGGCATCAGCTGCCTTCAAACCTGAAAACAGGTATTGGGCCATTTAGACTTCCAGACCTGTGTTGCAAAGGATCCTAGCTAGCCCTTTTCCAAGGCAATCAAGCCAGGAGGAAGAGTGGAGGGACACGTTTACCCAAGGGACCAAGAAAGTTTGGGTGTGCCCAGAGGTGCAACATTTAGCCCAGGCCTTCAGCAGAGCTGGCATACAAGTCCAGGACACTCCATGATGTCGAATGCCGTGGAGCTGCTGTGGGTAGAAAGCTGGCATATGGGAAAGTTCTGGGCTGAAATGCTGGTTTTCTAGATGCAGGGCGTAGCTGAACTCTGAAGAGTGCTTTGTTGGGCACTGGGATGAACCCGCATGCCCAGTGATCATTTGTTATGACCAGTGGCAGAACCAGTTGTCAGGTTCCTGTCGAGGCCCCAATAAGCAGACTTATTGCAGAAAAAGACTCTCTTTATTGCAAAAGGCAAACAAACAGAAAGAAAGGCTTTTCTTTGCTAGAATCGAAAAACAAACCTACAAATGTACTTTCATGTTACCCTCGCAACCCTTCCCTACAATTTGAAACTTGACATGCTCAATACCCTTCTTCTGAGGCTGAGTTTTCCCAGGCTGAAATGCACATGAGTTTCTAATCACTACACACATTCCAAAGCGCAGTCCAGCAAAGACTCAACAATAAAACACCTGCCAGCAAAAAAGCAGTGAGAAAACACTGCACAATTAAAATATAGTTAAAAACAGATCAAGGGGAGCATTACACAGCTAAAGTACAGAATCCAAAATAATAAAACATTACAATAAAACAGGCCAAGAAAGCATTACACCGCAAAATCATGACAACATGTACAAAGAAAAGTGTGCTTTGCTGGATATCAATAAAGAAGCAAAACGTCTTGCTTTTTAGGCTTTTTTTGTATGTATTTTGCTTGAAGTATACACAAAACATTTGGGTGTGGACTCAGCCTTCCTCAGTTCTGTTCACTTGAAAGCATATCAATGGGCAATGGAAACACTACATGTAAACTTCTAGCTCAAAAGCAGTAGCCCAAAGATACACTTATTATATTCTTTCGAGTGAACTGAACTGAGGAAGGCTGAGTCCACACCAAAATGTTTTGCGTTTACTTCAAGCAAAACAAATACAAAAGATTTACTACAAGCAAGAAATTTTGCCTCTTTATTGAAAGATCCAGCCAGACATTTCTTTGTACATTATGGTTTATTTCATAAGTGTCTCCCAGTTATTTTGTGACAATATCCTGCCAAGAGGCACATAGGCTCTTGGCACCAGCACACCTGGCCAAACTCACCTTGTCAAGGGCTTCTTGGAGCACAGCTTCTGCATCTTCCCACTTGCCTTGGGCCATGTAGCAGGCCGCCTGGCCGTTCAGTAGCAGCAGGGTGGAGGACCACTTGTCGGCCATCTCCTGGAAGATGTAGTAGGCATCCTGCAGTTTCTCACCGCCCTGGGAGGAAAAAAGGAACCGGGGGAATCAGAAACTGTTCCTTCACCGGATGCGACTGAGCGTGCCGTGACCTACCCTGAATGCCCCCACCCCACCCCCAGAGCACAAGTCCTGCAGCACCAGAAGCTCAGGATGGGGCAAAATATAAATGGTCCAGGCAGCATGGATTGGACTTCCTCCACTGTGATACCGAAACACGGGGCCTCTCTGCAACAGTGGCTGGCAGTTGTCCCTTTGAGAAGATGTCATGGGTACAGGGATTGGTGTAGTGGTTAGGAGTGCAGACTTCTAATCTGGCATGCTGGGTTCGATTCTGCACTCCCCCACATGCAGCCAGCTGGGTGACCTTGGGCTCGTCACAGCACTGATAAAACTCTTCTGACCGAGCAGTGATATTAGGGCTCTCTCTGGCCCACCTCCCTCATAGGGTGTCTGTTGTGGGGAGAGGAATGGGAAGGCGACTGCAAGCCGCTTTGAGCCCCCTTTGGGTAGGGAAAAGCCTCATATAAGAACCAACTCTTCTTCTTCTTCTTCTTCCAACAAAAGCAATGATGTGGATTTTACTTATTTTCTCTCTAACTTTTACTGTATTCTTCTCCAAAAAGCCTGGTTGGTTGACATCCCCGATTTTAAAGATTTTACTGTCTACCATTTTCCTGCTAGATTAGCCTTAGGATCCTGTTTCCTGATCACCAGAGCTATTTTATTATTTACCCTTGATGGCGACTGAGGGTGAACTGAATAATTGGTCTAGGCTTCCAGAATTTACTCTATCAATTCAAGGGCAATTTCCTACAGCCCACTTCATTGTCAAAAGACTTTAATGCTTGTATAGGTATCCCTAATCTAGATTTGGCCTCCCCCCTGGGGTTTGACACTGATAATCATATCCCTTTTCAGTTTGCTTTTAAACACTCATCCAAGAAAGTAATACTAAACCAGGCAGGACTCAAACTGGTTGAATATTCCCTGGCACATAATTGCCGTGTTTTAAATGGTCTCAATCAATTTCCTGGTTCAAATGCTTTTATGCAGGGAACTAACTGAGCACCAAACCCAGCAATATAGAAATGCTGGAACAATTTCAGACTGGATCATTAAGGTATAATATTTCAATGTATTTTATCATCAGCTACTATAAATGAAAAAATGATTAATTGTATTTTATAATTTTTTATCTGTTTTACACTTTTCCTTGTTATTTCTAATTTCTTTCTCTTTATTACTGTTGCTCCTTTATCATCAAAAACTTGCAATAAAAAGTTATCTGGAGAAAAGGAGGGTGGAGCTGCCGGCTGCTGTTGGCCACCACACCCGGAGATCATGTTCTTCTGCCACACCCCATCCTCTAGAGCAGGGGTAGTCAAACTGCGGCCCTCCAGATGTCCGTGGACTACAATTCCCAGGAGCCCCTGCCAGCATTCGCTGGCAGGGGCTCCTGGGAATTGTAGTCCACGGACATCTGGAGGGCCGCAGTTTGACTACCCCTGCTCTAGAGGGACAGGCCAAGAGGGAGGGAGGGAAGACAACATGTTGCCTTCTTGTTGTCACGAACCTGGGATGAGCTTCCAAAGGACACAAAATAAGCTGAGGCATTTCTTGCAAAAAATCCAAAAGTCCACAGAGAGCACTACAGGCCACTTCGCGATAGCAAAGCACAGCTAAGAACAGGTTGCCAGGGTTTCATGAGACCCTGGGGTTTCTTGGAGGCCCTGGAGGGGTTTTCTGAATGGGTGAGTTAATTAATTTTTGATATGTTTTTTAAATTTTGTTCAACATTTACTGGGTGATATGACCACCTCCCAAGAGGGCCAATGATGGGCCTGGCTGGGCTGGGCCCTGGGTGGGCATGTCTAAAGCTCTGCTTCCCAACCATATTCTGCACAACTATGCCACTTATGGGGTTTCTCGAAGCCTGAAAAATATTGCATGGGTTTCTTCATGATAAAAAGGTTGAGAAAGGCTGATATAGATAATCCCCCCCTCCACTGGTACATTTTGCATGCCAAAATTCTTTCCCACAAAACACAGTTCCAAAGAGTTGACCCTCCAGTGTCAGTGAGCTGGTATGACCATTTGGCCTTCAGTCCAAACAGAAAAGCGCAAACCAATAACAAGGCAAGGAGCAGAACCAAAACTGGGGCAGGGAAGGGATGGCGGCTGAAAGTCACTGGAAAACCAAAGTAAAGGTTCTCAGAAGAAGCAGGCATGTAGCCCAGGACCCCATACAATAGGCTAATGCTGACAAATGGGATGAAACCCCCTGCATGGCTCGTTGAGAAAAGAACCCAGCCTTCTTCCTTGAAATCGTGACTCTGCAGCAAACAAGCTTTTGGATCAGGGAGGCAGCTCTTCACAGGCTGGCACCCAAAGTACAGGGGACTGTGGGATGAAGCACCTACCATGGCCAAGTTCACCCAAGCGATCGCAAGCTGGGTCAGGGTGGCATCCTCATCCTGTTCCTGCATCTTCTTCAGCTCTTTCCTGGAGGGAAAATGGGCAGAGAACTCCCTTGATTTTGAAGGGAAGACAGATGTGGCCCTCAGGTGAGCAAACAGTGAGCTTTCCTTGTCAAATGGAGACGGCTTTTACAGACACACACTAGCTCACATACCACTGGGCACAGCTGGGGTGACTCAGGATCCAGAAGTAAAGAGCACCTTAAAGATTAACCAAATTTGTCATGGGATATGAATTTTCACCAGTGAGCAGTGACCCATGAAAGTTCGTACCCTGCCACAAATTTGGTTAGTCTTTCAGGTGCTACCAGACTCTTGCTCTTTTCTATTCTTACAGAGATTAACGTGGCTACCCATCTTTATCTATCAAGATCCAGCGTTTCATGTTCAACACACATACCCTGCCATCACCATACCCTCTCCAGACACCGCCCTTAAGCAACTCCTGCAGGAGAATCCTTATTGTGAACAAGATGCAAGCATCATCGTGGCCTGCAACAAGCCCAGCCGTTTCCCGCATTCTGAACAGCCCCGTGGCTCTTCACAAGCCCATCATGAATCCCTTAAAACAGTGGTCACCAACCACCGGGCTGCAGCTCCCTCTCCCCGCCCCCCTCCCCCCGCAGCGAGAAACAAAGCAGCCGATTAGCTTGTGGCCTGGCAAGCTTCTTTCTGCGCGGGGGGGGAGCACGGCCAGCAGTGCAAATGGACATGCGCGGCAGGTCCGCGCATGCGCGTTTGCGCCCGGTGTGGCCGCAAGCAGGCATGCACGGCAGGTCAGCGCATGCATGCATGCGCGAAACTGCCATGCATGCGCATTTGTGGCCCCACCGGGTGCAAACGCACATGCGCAACTTGCCGCGCATGTCTGTTTGCGCAGGGGCTGCCGCGCATGCGTGGCCCCCGGATTGCCCTCCTCCCCCTACCGGTCCTCAACCCGAAAAAGGTTGCGGACCACTGCCTTAAAACATAGCGAACATCTGTTTCCTTCCACAACCCCCGCTGTCTCATCCAATACCTCAATCTTGATGGATTTTGCAGGGGGAAGGGGCTGGAGCACAGAGAGAGGGCACAGGAAGTAAGGCCTCAACCATAGTGCAAGTGGAAGAGTGCCATATTGTGAGCCCTGTGGAACTATGTTAACTCCGTCAGAGCCTGGATCTCTGCTGCCAACTCATTCTACCAGGCCGAAGCCAAGGCCAAAAGGGCCCTGATCCTGGTCGAAGCTAGTCGCACTTCCCTGGGGCTGGGGATCACCCACCGGTTGGTATCTGCAGGGTGCTAAGCTCTTCAGCTGTACTGGGAGAGGCAGTTCCACAGATATCCAGGGTCCAGACTGCTGAGGGTCTTCAAGGCTAGCTCCAACAACTTGTACTTGATCTGGAATTCTACTGGAAGCCAGTGAAGCTGGTGGGGGACAGGTTGAACAGGAGTCCTACAAGGGGGCCTCGTGAGGACACAGACAACCACATTTTGTACAAGCTGTAGCTTCTAGATCAAACTCAAGGGTAGGCCCACATAAGATAAGTTACTAAAATCAAACTTGGAGGCGACTGTTGCATGGGAATCAGTCCTATAAGCAGCCCAGGTGGTAGGAGAACCTATTGACAGGGGAGTCTTCTGACCAGATTCAAGAACAGCCCCCCACAGAGCCTTGCGCTCAGCAGGGTGGTCCCCAGCCCATAAGAAGTATGCCTGGCCTTGGCCAGGGCCTTTTTGGTCCTGGCCCCAACCTGATGGAACGAGCTCCCGGAAGCAATGAGGGCCCTGATGAAGCTTGTGCATTTCCGCAGAGCCGCAAGATGGAGCTCTTTCACCAGGCATTTGGTTGCGGCCAGGTGGCAATATGATCGAGGGCCCCTCAGTTCGGCCTAGATATCAGGCTCTCCTCCCATTGCATCTTTCCCCTCTGGTGTCAGGCGTTCTCAAACAGAGGGGTGGGGAGAGGATTAATTGGTCATCAGATTTAGAATCATTTTAGTTGAGGATCGTTATATTTCATTATGAGCTTTTTAATGTTATAACGCAGTGCGAGCTATCTTACTGGGAGCAGCGGGTAATCCTTATCCATGGCTCCTCTATATATTTGTGAAACAGCCTTGGGGGTGGAACATGTCCGGCTGTCCAAGTTGGAATAGGTTGCACCCTGATTGGCCCTGCCCCTGCAGCTCCCACTGTCTATCTCTGGACTCTAGCTTCTTTGCTCTGATTCAGCTCAGTGCCTGGAGCCAGCAGCAGGTAAGGGGAAAGGGCCCTGGGCAAAGGGTGGTGGTGGAGGGCCTGCTAACTAGGGCCTCTTGGCCTGCTAAGCAGAGCCTGCTAACAAAGTCCTCCTGGCCTGCTAGGCTGGGCCTGCTAATGAGGGCCTCCCGGTCTGCTAGGCTGGGCCTGCTAACAAGGGCCTCTTGGCCTGCTAAGCAGGGCCTGTTAACGAGGGCCTTTTGGCCTGCTAGGTTGGGCCTGCTATCGAGGGTCTCATGGCTTGCGTACTGCCTGCTAAGGAGCTCTGTCCCGGGCCTGCTAACGAGCTGGCCAGCCCCTGCCCGCCCCACTTGATCCGGCTGTGAGCTGTGGCCCAAAGCCACCTTAACCTGCCTGGCTGGGGGTCAGGGGAGGGGACCCTTTCAAGGCCCATTCTTAGAAACAGGCTTTGAAGATAGAAAATCCAAATAATAATAATAATAATAATAATAATAATAATAATAATAATAATAATAATAATAATAATAATAATAAACAGCAGAGACATGAGAGGAAGGGGAACATGCAAGTGGTAACGTGGACAGCACCAGCATCTGCAGAACTGCCATGAGGGCAAAGGGGACTTACCGGGCCAGATCAAGGCGGTCCAGTCTCAGTAGGATCTGGATGGTCATGGCCATGCTAGAAGGGAAAAGAGCAAAGGCACTTGCAAGGAGCTTGTTCTGCACACCCTCTGCCTATCCACCTCAGTGTTCTGGCTTATGCAGTCAGTCTGCTGGCTCAGTTTCCAAAGCCAAAGTATACTTGAAAAACACTTCATCAGATATATTCAGGAACTATCCTCTGTCATGTTCCAGTCGGGCTCCCCAAGAAGTCGATTCTTGGCAGGACAAATCTCTATTGAAGGGTTAACGAAACTGTATATGAAACCCTTTGCTGAAACTAACGTTTTTCAGAGGTCCGCCTAACTATAAGGCTACTCCCAGTAGGACCCTAACCGAGCCAAAAGGAAGAATTCTCCCCACAGGATCAGCTCTGTTCAGCAGCTTGGTTTAGACCTAACTGAGGCATCAGGTACTTGGCACTCTTCTGGCAGTGTGGCTTCAAGGGGCAGCTCAAAAGAACATCAGCTGAGCCGCCTCTCCACTGATGTTAGCAGTTTTGCCACCACTTTTTTTGCTCAGTGTTTTTCAGGTTGGGTCTATTGGACCTGGGGGGGAGGGGGGGAGAAATTATTTCTCAAAAATCCCAGATCTGCATACTTTATCTGGGATCCAGATTTTTTGGGTCCAGTAGACCTGAACCAAAATATGCTGAGAAAAAAAAATTGCATGCCCCTAATCCATGACTCACAAAGTTCTGAAAAGATATCAGCCCATCCCTAAAGTCCATTAGCACAAAAGCACACCAGTCCAGGACTGGAAAGGCAGGCCAAGAGGGAGTCTCAGGAACAGTCCCCCTACCTTTGAATTCTCTCCTTCCCTGGAGACTAACTGGAGCACTTTCCAGAACTGGCACAAGAGGATTCAAACTGGATTTGAGCAGAGCCAGGGACAGACCAAAACAAATAGTCCATTCCCTCAAGTTCTTGGCATGGGCCGCAATTTAAAAAAAAAAACCTCTGTGTATCTGCAGTTCACAGCAGAGCCAGCAGACTGACTGCAGCATGTCAAAGGCTACGTTTTCTCTTTGCCCTGCTTCCAAGGAACCGTCTTCTCAACAACCCCAGGGGATAAGTTCAAGAAAGCGGCCATCTCATGAGTTTGACAACTGAATGGGGATTTGACCCCGGACCTCCCCAGTCCTAACTGGGCACTCTCCCCATGCTCTCTCTGAGAAGCACACCCTGAAACCACTCACCCTTCCAAGCTGTCTCCCTGGTGCAGGGCCCTTAGCGCCGCATCTGGGTTTTGTTCGTGGAAATACACAGATGCCGCCATCAGCAGGAACGTTCTGTTGGAGATGTCCATGCTCTTGGCCATTTTCTTGTCCAACTCGGCCACAATCGCATCCCTGTTGAGGAAATAAGGAGTCAGAGGGAGTGATCATCGATACATACAACGCTGTTCTCAGGGTTTAAAAATAAGCCCAAGAGAGAAACACTGGGGTCCTCTGGGCCCAGACTCACCTCTGGTTCTCATTTGAAAGGTACTCAGCAAACAGCCGCACGGCTTGGAGCTCTGGACACGAACTGGGCTTGATTTCGTCTAGCACCACGCCATATTTTTTCTGTCAAAACAGTGGGGGAGGGAGAATAAGAGAAGGAAGACCCCATTTCTACAGCGTGCAAAACTGAAACAGCTACCGCCAACCTCTCATCATTTGACATCAAACAGATATTAGCTCCAGCATTAGCAAGATGTTGGGCCATGCCCACAGCACTTCTGGAGGACAGAACAAGCTTACCTACCAATTTTTGCAAGGGAGGTCACACCAAACAGAGAAGTGGATTGGGCCAAAGAGCTCATGGGTGACAAGTGAAAATTTGTGCCTACACTTCAAGCCTTCCAGAAGGAAACAAAACACCTCTAATTTTTTTTAATAACAAGGCCAATTTTATTTTCTACACTCCCCACCCAACATATTTTAAAATCTTAAGGTTTTACCATGTCTAATTTTTTATGGTCTGTGATTATACAAATAAATAAATGAAACAGCTGCCACAGCAGCCGGAAAGGATGTGATGGCTGCTGCTTCTGACAGCTGCCAGATGCTGTTTGCCTGCCAAGCCACAAGCGGCTCAAAAACACACTCACGCATTAAAACTTCAATGGGGCCATGCTAGTGAGAAGCAGCCCAGGCAGCTCTTCCAGTGCCCAGGGACTCACCTGGGCAATGTAGGCCCGATACAGGAAGATGTCCCTCTCCACTTCTTTTTCAGGGCCTGATGGCTGAAGAGACAAGAAAGGTCCGTCACTTCCAACTCAGTCATGGGATGTCACAATGAACGGTGGTTCTTTTAAAACAATGTTTGTATCAGACATAAGTAACAAAAAAACAGGCTTGCATGTAAAAACTGGCATCTCCGCTTCTTGCCTCTTTTCTGCCTGTTAGCAGAAAAGAGACCTCTCTATCCTGTTGTCTCTGTGGCCGAGGAGTTGTAAGAGAAATGCTCGCTCAACAACCCTTGGTTTGGAAACTCAACTGATGGCTAGGGTGCAGATCAAATGGCATCAGGAGGGGCACAGGAAACTGCCCGGTGGCAGGAGCGGAGGTCTCACTATCTCATAACCACTCACTTTTTAATGAGAAATGACAGTAAGAAAAGGCACAACTTGCAGATTACTCATATACTGAGACTCTGTTCAGATTTATTTACTTTATATTCTGATTTTGTCACAGAAACTCAAAGCGGGTCATGGAACCAAATTCAACACAACAGATAAGACAATACAGTGGAAAGCATCTGGGTGAAAATAAGCGAGGGGAAAACAAACAGTGTGGTGGTTGGTGTTTGCTACCGACCGCCTGACCAACGAGAGGATGTGGATGCTGCACTTTGTGAGCAGCTTGAGAAAATATCCAAGCGGCAGGACCTTGTCATCATGGTGACTTCAATTGCCCAGATGTGTGCTGGAAAAAAACTCTGCGAAGCGTCCTCAGTCATGCAACTTTCTGACCTGCCTGGCTGACAATTTCATTTATCAAATGGTAGATGAACCCACAAGAGGTTCAGCCATACTGGACTTAATACTGACCAACAGGCAAGAGTTGGTGGATGAGGTGAAGGAGGTGGGGACCCTAGGGGGAAGTGACCATGTCCTCATAGAATTCCTTTTGAGATGGGGAGCCAAGGAAGCTTGTAGCCAGACGCGGATGTTGGATTTTCGTAGGGCAAACCCACCTCGGTCCAACTGGCGACGGAGGTATGACACTCATCATGTCTCTGAGTTTATTAAACTCAGAGACATGATGAGTGTCATACCTCCGTCGCCAGTTGGACCGAGGCGGGTCGGCACTGCTGATATTACTAGACCTCTCAGCAGCATTCAACACAGTCGATCATGAGCTTCTAGCTCGCCGCCTCATCGATGCCGGAATACAAGAGACAGCCGTCCAATGGCTGATCTCCTTCCTCCGGGATCGTGGACAGAGGGTTGCAATAGGAGACAAAACATCGGACCGTCATCAACTTACTTGTGGAGTCCCACAAGGAGCGGTCCTCTCTCCTATCCTATTCAACATCTTCATGCGCCCTCTTGCACAACTGGTACGGAGGTTTGGGCTGGGTTGTCATCAATATGCCGATGACACCCAGCTCTTCCTCCTGATGGATGGCCACCCTGACTCTCCCCCAAAAGCATTAGCCAGCTGCCTGGAAGCAGTGACGAGATGGCTCAAGCAGAGTCGCCTGAAGCTCAATCCTTCAAAGACGGAGGTCCTGTGGCTGGGTAGGAAGGGCCCATGTGAGGAAGCGCGCCTGCCTGCCCTGGATGGAGTACAGCTCTCTACGGCTGACTCCGCCAGGAACCTAGGCGTGATTCTGGACGCTTCCCTGACAATGGAAGCCCAGATCACAAAGGTAGCGCGGCTGGCATTTTACCATCTCTGCCAAGCCAAACTACTAGCGCCCTACCTGGCCCTGTAACACCTAGCCACAGTGATCCATGCGACGGTCACCTCTACAGCTGGTCCAAAACGCAGCGGCCAGGATCCTTACAGCAACACTGTGGAGGTCCCGCATCCAGCCCATTCTCCACCAACTGCAGTGGCTGCCAGTTGAATTCCGGATCAGAGTAAAGGTTCTGGTAATTACCTTCAAGGCCATTCGCGGTCAGGGCCCAGTGTACCTGAGGGACTGCCTCCCTGCCTATGCCCCCAAAAGAGCTCTGAGCTCCTCTGCCACCAACCGGCTAATGGTCCCTGGCCCTAAAGAAGTCCACCTGGTCTCGACCAAGGCCAGAGCATTCTCTGTCTTGGCCGCCACCTGGTGGAACGAGCTCCCGGAGGAGATCAGGGCCCTGACGGAGCTTAAACAGTTCCACAGGGCCTGCAAAAAGGAGCTCCTTCGTCAGGCATTTGGTTGAGACCAGACACAACCAACAACGAACGAAGGGCCCCCGCTCCCCCCCGCTCCCCCCTTCCTCCCAGAACTCCACCAGAGCGCTCTGGACCTTGTTGTGGTATTGCACTGTTGCATCGTTATACTATTTTATTATATTGTTATACTGTTATATTATTCTGTTATATTGTTACTGTATGTTTACTGTATGTTTTTTAACAAAGACTGTTTCATGCTACTCAAACAAGAGCTATTGCATACTCAATCAATGACTATCCCAGAAAGACGAAAACACTGCAGGAGCTCTAAGAAGCCTATTTGGATGAACAGAGAACTTCAAGAGGAACTAAGAAAGAAAAGGAAAATGTTCAGGAAATGGAGGGAAGGACAGAGCTCTAAAGAAGAGTACCTACAGGTTACTAGGCACTGTAGATCAATCATCAGAAAGGCCAAAGCTGAGAGTGAGCTACGATTGGCCAGGGAAGCCCATTGTAACAAGAAAAGATTTTTCAGTTATGTGAGGAGCAAACGTAAAGTAAAGGAGGCAATAGGCCCACTGTTGGGTGCGGATGGACAAATAAAAAAACCCTCGCCCTAAGAACAGCATTGTTCCCACAAAAACTAAGACAGCAACATCACTCTTACAGTCATCTTACAGTCATCTAACAACAGGGTGCGCTAGATGTTATAGCAGAGCCTAAAGGGGACCCACTGATCTTATTAAACCAGCCTCAGTCATAGACCTGGCAGAAGAGCTCCGTTTAACAGGCCTTGTGGAAGTTTGCCACCTCCGTCAGGGCCGTCAGCTCTCCCGGGAGCTCATTTCACCAGGTTGGGGTCAGGACCAAGAAAGCCCTGGTCCTGGTCGAGGCCAGGGACAACTAACAGATTACTACCCACAGAGCAAAGCACCCTGCGGGGGCATAAGCATATAAGCAGTTCCTCGGAGGGGCTGGGCCTAAGCCGTGGGTGGCCTTAAAGAGCATCCTTTATAATTATATATCTAGTAAGCAATATTATTGTTATTATATTGCTTCCTGCATATATTCATAGAATCATAGAGTTGGAAGGGGTCATACAGGCCATCTAGTCCAACCCCCTGCTCAACGCAGGATCAGCCCTAAGCATCCTAAAGCATGCAAGAAAAGTGTGTATCCAACCTTTGTTTGAAGACTGCCAGTGAGGGGGAGCTCACCACCTTCTTAGGCAGCCTATTCCACTGCTGAACTAGTCTGACTGTGAAATTTTTTCCCCTGATATCTAGCCTATATCGTTGAACTTGTAGTTTAAATCCATTACTGCGTGTCCTCTCCTCTGCAGCCAACGGAAACAGCATCCTGCCCTCCTCCAAGTGACAACCTTTCAAATACTTAGAGGGCTATCATGTCCCCTCTCAACCTGCTTTTCTCCAGGCTGAACATTCCCAAGTCCCTCAACCTATCTTCATAGGGCTTGGTTCATTGGCCCCAGATCATCCCCAGTCTCCGGGGAGGGCGGTATAGAAGTATGATAAATATGATAAATAAAAAAGGGAGGAAGGATGAAGAAACTACAGACCAGTGAGTCTGACCTCTGTTGTGGGGAAGATAATGGAGCAGATATTAAAGGGAGCGATCTGCAAACATCTGGAGGACAATTTGGTGATCCAAGGAAGTCAGCATGGATTTGTCTCCAACAGGTACTGCCAGACCAACCTGGTTTCCTTTTTTGACCAAGTAACAGGTTTGCTGGATCTGGGAAATTCGGTTGATGTCATTTACTTGGATTTTAGTAAAGCTTTTGACAAGGTTCCCCATGATGTTCTGATGGATAATTTGAAGTACTGCAATCTGGATTTTCAGATAGTCAGGTGGATAGGGAATTGGTTAGAGAACCGCACTCAAAGAGTTGTTGTCAATGGTGTTTCATCAGACTGGAGAGAGGTGAGTAGCGGGGTACCTCAGGGCTCGGTGCTTGGCCCGGTACTTTTTAACATATTTATTAATGATCTAGATGAGGGGGTGGAGGGACTACTCATCAAGTTTGCAGATGACACCAAATTGGGAGGACTGGCAAATACTCCGGAAGATAGAGACAGAGTTCAACGAGATCTGAACACAATGGAAAAATGGGCAAATGAGAACAAGATGCAATTTAATAAAGATAAGTGTAAAGTTCTGCATCTGGGTCAGAAAAATGAAAAGCATGCCTACTGGATGGGGGATACGCTTCTAGGTAACACTGTGTGTGAACGAGACCTTGGGGTACTTGTGGATTGTAAACTAAACATGAGCAGGCAGTGTGATGCAGCGGTAAAAAAGGCAAATGCCATTTTGGGCTGTATCAACAGAGGCATCACATCAAAATCACAAGATGTCATAGTCCCATTGTATACGGCACTGGTCAGACCACACCTGGAGTACTGTGTGCAGTTCTGGAGGCCTCACTTCAAGAAGGACGTAGATAAAATTGAAAGGGTACAGAGGAGAGCGACGAAGATGATCTGGGGCCAAGGGACCAAGCCCTATGAAGATAGGTTGAGGGACTTGGGAATGTTCAGCTTGGAGAAAAGGAGGTTGAGAGGGGACATGATAGCCCTCTTTAAGTATTTGAAAGGTTGTCACTTGGAGGAGGGCAGGATGCTGTTTCTGTTGGCTGCAGAGGAGAGGACACGCAGTAATGGGTTTAAACTTCAAGTACAACGATATAGGCTAGATATCAGGAAAAGATTTTTCACAGTCAGAGTAGTAGTTCAGCAGTGGAATAGGCTGCCTAAGGAGGTGGTGAGCTCCCCCTCACTGGCAGTCTTCAAGCAAAGGTTGGATACACACTTTTCTTGGATGCTTTAGGATGCTTAGGGCTAATCCTGCGTTGAGCAGGGGGTTGGACTAGATGGCCTGTATGGCCTCTTCCAACTCTATGATTCTATGATTCTATGATTTTATGCTCTCCTTCACTAGAATTTCCTGACATGTAAGCCCTTTCCTCACATACAGTGCCACTCCTCCACCTCTTCGATCTATTGTTTTTTTCTGAACAGTTCATATCCATCCACTATTACATTCCAGTCATGAGAATCATTCCACCAAGTTTCTGTGATGCCTACTAGATCATACCTTTCCATCAGCATAGGTTCCAGCTCTTCCTTTTTATTGCCCATGCTTCGGGCATTAGTATAAAGACATCTGAATCCTTTTACTTTTGGTTCCCTATGAGCTGGCCTTGCCGGTTGGGCTGCCTCCGATCGTTTTCCTTCCATACACTCCCTATGTTGATCGTCTCCTTCCCCTAGTGGCTTTAGTTTAAAGCTCTCCTGATGAATCTCCCCAGGTTCCTGCCAAACACATTCTTCCCCAGTTTTGATAAGTGCAGTCCATTAGGTGCTAGTAGGCCTTCCTCTGTAGGTACTTTTGAATATCGGAATAACATTTGCTCTCTTCCAGTCCTCCGGGACATCTCCAGTCCTTAAAGAGGTTCCGAAGATGATAGACAAGGGCTGTGCAAGTTCTCTGGAAAGTTCTTTGAGCACTCTTGGGTGCATTTCATCCGGACCAGGGGATTTGAACTCATCCAGTGCAGCTAAATGCCTCTCGACAACCTCTCTATCCATGTTAACCTGCCACCCAGACACTGTCCTTTGGCTATGGCCATCTCTAGATGTGCCTAAACACTTTGACCTGTGGGAAAAAACAGATGTAAAATAGGCACTAAGCCTTTCTGCTTTCTCTGCATCTTCCGTTAGAGTTTGTCCATCCGCACCCAACAGTGGGCCTATTGCTTCCTTTACTTTATGTTTGCTCCTCGCATAACTGAAAAATCTTTTCTTGTTACAATGGGCTTCCCTGGCCAATCTTAGCTCACTCTCAGCTTTGGCCTTTCTGATGATTGATCTACAGTGCCTAGTAACCTGTAGGTACTCTTCTTTAGAGCACTGTCCTTCCCTCCATTTCCTGAACATTTTCCTTTTCTTTCTTAGTTCCTCTTGAAGTTCTCTGTTCATCCAAATAGGCTTCTTAGAGCTCCTGCAATGTTTTCGTCTTTCTGGGATAGTCATTGATTGAGCATGCAATAGCTCCTGTTTGAGTAGCGCCCACCCTTCACATGCTCCCTTCCCTTCCAGCATTCTCGTCCATGGTATGACACTCATCATGTCTCTGAGTTTATTAAAGTTTGCCCTACGAAAGTCCAACATCCGTGTCTGGCTACAAGCTTCCTTGGCTCCCCATCTCAAAAGGAATTCTATGAGGACATGGTCACTTCCCCCTAGGGACCCCACCTCCTTCACCTCATCCACCAACTCTTGCCTGTTGGTCAGTATTAAGTCCAGTATGGCTGAACCTCTTGTGGGTTCATCTACCATTTGATAAATGAAATTGTCAGCCAGGCAGGTCAGAAAGTTGCATGACTGAGGACGCTTCACAGAGTTTGTTTCCCAGCACACATCTGGGAAATTGAAGTCACCCATGATGACAAGGTCCTGCCGCTTGGATATTTTCTCAAGCTGCTCACAAAGTGCAGCATCCGCATCCTCTCGTTGGTCAGGCGGTCGGTAGCAGACACCAACCACCACACTGTTTGTTTTCCCCTCGCTTATTTTCACCCAGATGCTTTCCACTGTAGTTATGCTCTCCTCCACTAGAATTTCCTGACATGTAAGCCCTTTCCTCACATACAGTGCCACTCCTCCACCTCTTCGATCTATTCTGTTTTTTCTGAACAGTTCATATCCATCCACCATTACATTACAGTCATGAGAATCATTCCACCAAGTTTCTGTGATGCCTACTAGATCATACCTTTCCATCAGCATGAGAAGTTCCAGCTCTTCCTTTTTATTGCCCATGCTTCGGGCATTAGTATAAAGACATCTGAATCCTTTTACTTTTGGTTCCCTATGAGCTGGCCTTGCCGGTTGGGCTGCCTCCGATCGTTTTCCTTCCATACACTCCCTATGTTGATCGTCTCCTTCCCCTAGTGGCTTTAGTTTAAAGCTCTCCTGATGAATCTCCCCAGGTTCCTGCCAAACACATTCTTCCCCAGTTTCGATAAGTGCAGTCCATCAGGTGCTAGTAGGCTTTCCTCAAGAAAGCTTATCCCATGGTCCCAGAAACCAAATCTCTCCTGCCGGCACCAACTACGCAGCCAGTGATTCACCTCCATTATCTTCCTCTCCCGACGCATTCCTCTTCCCTTGACAGGCAAGATTGAAGAGAATACCACTTGTGCCCCCATTTGCTTGAGCTTCCTCCCCAGATCTTGATAGTCTTTTTTAATAGGAGCGATGGTATTCAGGGGCATGTCATTCGTTCCCACATGGACCATCACAAATGGGTAGCGATCCGTAGATTTGAGGAGTTTGGGAAGCCGTTCTGAAACATCTTTAATTTTCGCCCCTGTCAAGCAACACACCTCTCGGGTTAAGGGGTCGGGCCCAGCCACATGGCGATCCATTCCTCTTAGAAGGGAGTCTCCAATTACCAGTACTCTCCTTTTTTTTTTCTTCTCAACTCCATTTCCTTCTGTCCCCGTGGCCTCTTCCCTTTGTCTTAGACTTTTTTAGGGGACCCCTTCCCTAGTTGATCCTTGCACCTCCTCTGCAAGGGCCTGAAATCTATTCTGGAGCTCCAAAGGCCCTGAGAACTGTCTCGCTCTTCGCCGTTGAGTCTTTTGGTCATTATCGTTTACCGTTTTAATGGTCATTACCGTTTACCCCCCAGCAAGCTGGGTACTCATTTTATCGACCTCGGAAGGATGGAAGGCTGAATCAACCTTGAGCCGGCTGCTGGGATTGAACTCCCAACCTCATGGGCAGACAGCTTTCATAGAATCATAGAATCATAGAATCATAGAGTTGGAAGGGGCCATACAGGCCATCTAGTCCAACCCCCTGCTCAACGCAGGATTAGCCCTAAGCATCCTAAAGCATCCAAGAAAAGTGTGTATCCAACCTTTGCTTGAAGACTTCCAGTGAGGGGGCACTCACCACCTCCTTAGGCAGCCTATTCCACTGCTGAACGACTCTGACTGAGAAAAACTTTTTCCTGATATCTAGCCTATATCGTTGTACTTGAAGTTTAAACCCATTACTGCGTGTCCTTTCCTCTGCAGCCAGCAGAAACAGCATCCTGCCCTCCTCCAAGTGACAACCTTTCAAATACTTAAAGAGGGCTATCATGTCCCCTCTCAACCTCCTTTTCTCCAGGCTGAACATTCCCAAGTCCCTCAACCTATCTTCATAGGGCTTGGTCCCTTGGCCCCAGATCATCTTCGTCGCTCTCCTCTGTACCCTTTCAATTTTATCGATCTCCTTCTTGAAGTGAGGCCTCCAGAACTGCACACAGTACTCCAGGTGTGGTCTGACCAGTGCCGTATACAATGGGACTATGACATCTTGTGATTTTGATGTGATGCCTCTGTTGATACAGCCCAAAATGGCATTTGCCTTTTTTACCGCTGCATCACACTGCCTGCTCATGTTTATTTTACAATCCACAAGTACCCCAAGGTCTCGTTCACACACAGTGCTACCTAGAAGCGTATCCCCCATCCAGTAGGCATGCTTTTCATTTTTCTGACCCAGATGCAGAACTTTACACTTATCTTTATTAAATTGCATCTTGTTCTCATTTGCCCATTTTTCCATTGTGTTCAGATCTCGTTGAACTCTGTCTCTATCTTCCGGAGTATTTGCCAGTCCTCCCAATTTGGTGTCATCTGCAAACTTGATGAGTAGTCCCTCCACCCCCTCATCTAGATCATTAATAAATATGTTAAAAAGTACCGGGCCGAGCACCGAACCCTGAGGTACCCCGCTACTCACCTCTCTCCAGTCTGATGAAACACCATTGACAACAACTCTTTGAGTGCGGTTCTCTAACCAATTCCCTATCCACCTAACGATCTGAAAATCCAGATTGCAGTCCTTCAACTTATCCATCAGAACATCATGGGGAACCTTGTCAAAAGCTTTACTAAAATCCAAGTAAATGACATCAACCAAATTTCCCCGATCCAGCAAACCTGTTACTTGGTCAAAAAAGGAAACTAGGTTGGTCTTTAGACAGCATTTCTGCCGCTTACCACTCTGCGCCACAAGAGGCTCATTTAATAAAATGTAATAATGTAATAAATAATAAATAATAATAAATAATGTGATAAACAATAAATAATCTGTACCTATTATAAAAGGCCTTTGGGGCCTCACAGTGACCTTCTCAGTGTCACAATTTAAAGGCCAGTCAATGCTCCTGCCTGTGTCTTCCGGTCGCCGAGTGGCCGGCCGGCTGTCCAATCAGGCTGTGTCTCCCGCCCCTAACTGTTGTCTCCAACAACTCCATTCACTTTTCCTCAGACTGCTGACTGAGCTGGAGGGTGCCTGGGGAGTGACCTGCCAGAGGGTTGGGCTGGTCTAATCTAGTCTCCTCTCTCAGGACTGTCCCGCCTCAGTTCTGCAAGCACAAACCAGGTCTGAGGGGCCATTAGTGATGCAAAGCTGTTCAAACAACAATGTTATCAAATTCTGTGAATATGCTAGCAAATATTCCCTGCACTTTTCCTGATAACATTTGGACTTTTCATAATCCCCACCCTCTGTATTTCTGGCCCTTTACATCCCCTTGAAATTGCTGGGGTCTACAAGGAAGGTCTGCCCAGCAGGGAGCCGCCCAAAGAAGTGGCCTCTCAGAATAAAAACGGCCTCAACAGGCCCCAAAGAAGCTTGAAGGGGCCTTTAAAACCCTGGAAGCTGCTCTCAGGGAGGCTCCCTGCAACAGACGGTGGCCAGAGCCAATGAGAATGTGGGGAAAGGAGAGCCCTTTAAGGCCCGGCCTCTTTGTCCTGGGGGAATTCTGAGGGGAAACCTCTATGGCTGGGGATGAAGATTCCTCTTCTAAGCCTCCTGAGTGATCATCTGTGCCACAACCCTCTGCAATCACACACCCTCATGCCCAGCCACGCAGCCACAACCCAAACAACACACCCATGCATCCACATGTCCTTCCAGAATCAACACTTCCTGACTTACTTTTACCACCCCCACACTCTAGCGCCCATTGTATTCCTGGGCTTTGCCCCTAGTATAATAATAATAATAGCATGAGGAATAGCAGAAATTCAAAGAGGAGCTGTTGTCTGGCCAAAGAATACTAAACGTGACGTGTTGTGGAATTCTATCAGTAGAAACACATTTTCCTGATTCAATTATAACACAGAGATATTTATTTCATAGAATTGGAAAAGGCCAGACAGGTCATCTAATGTAGCGGTCCCCAACCTTTCTCAAGTCAGGGACCACTTCTGGGGTGAGGGGAGAGCCGACGGCCCGGGTGCTGCGAAAACACACATGCACAGTTGCCATACATGCGCGTTTTCGCAACCAGGGGGCGCTAACTCGCATACGCGGCAACTGCGTGCCGTCACCGGCGTGCCGGCGGCTGCGCCTGCCTCTTCCCTTCGTTCTCGCTGCGGGCAGGGGAGGCAGGCGCAGCTGCCGGCGGCCCGGTACCATGGCATTTGCGGCCCAGCACCAGGCCGCAGATCGGGGGTTGATGATCCCCTATCTAACCCCATCCCCTGCCCAATGCAGGATGAGCCACAAGTATCCAGGATAAGGATCTGTCCAGCCGCTGCTTGAAGACTGCTAGTGAGGGGGAGCTCGCCACCTCCAGAGGCAGCCCATTCCACTGCTGAACTAACAGAATCCTAGAGTGGGAAGGGGCCATGCAGGCCATCTAATCCCACCCCCTACTCAATGCAGGATCAGCCTCAAGCATCCAGGAGAAGGATATGTCAAGCCGCTGCTTGAAGACCGCCAGTGAGGGGGAGCTCCCCACCTCCTTAGGCAACCCACACCACTGCTGAATTAGACTCATAGAATCCTAGGGTGGGAAGGGGCTATGTAGACCATATAGTCCCACCCCCTGCTCAATGCAGGATCAGCCTCAAGCACCCTGGATGCTTCAGGCTGATCCTGCATTGAGCAGGGTGGTGGGACTGGATGGCTCCGTCCTACCCTAGGATTCTAATTCAGCAGTGGAATCAACTGCCTAAGGAAGTGGTGAGCTCCTCCTCACTGGTGATCTTTAAGCAGAAGCTGGACAGATCCTTCTGGATACTTCAAGCTGATTCTGCACTGAGCAGGGGGTGGAACTAGATGGCCTATAAGGCCCCATCCCACTCTAGGATTCTATGAGTCTAGTTCAGCAGTGGAATGGGCTGCCTAAGGAGGTGGTGAGTCCATCGGCTAGTTTAAGGCACCTCACTTCAAGCAGCAGCTGGACAAATACTTATCCTGAATGCTCCAACTGATCCTGCATTGACCAGGGGGTGGACTAGATGGCATCTATGGCACATTCCAAAACTAGGATTATGTTCATCCTTATATCCTGCTATTCACATCTTTCCAATTGCTTTAATCCAACCTTAGCACTAACTTGACCTTCCTGGTAACATCTTCCTCATCTGCTACTTATATGCAATAGCTGGTGGCTCTGTTTCAATGTATCTGAAGCAATGGGCATGCACACAAAAGCTGATACCCAGAAGAAAACTTTGTTGGTCTTCCTGGGACCATTCCACACACAATGGATAATGCCAATTCAATGTGCTTTCGCAGCAGGATTTTCCTGTGTGGGACAAGGTAGTCTACTTCTAAAAGACATTGAAAGTGCATTAAACAATGTGCACAGAATGGGACCAGGTGCCCCAGTTCTCAGACCATCCTGCACTATTAGAGTACCAACCATATTGCACACTGCATCCCTAAACCCGCTCCAGCTGGCAGGGGCTCATGGTCATTGTAATCCATGGACATCTGGAGAGCCAGTTTGCCCACCGCTGGGTGGTCATTCACTTTCTCAAGAGGATTTAAGGCTGCGCAGAGCACCTCTTGCGAAAGTTTTACAACATCCCACTATTATGTTTACGGGGAATCTTAAGTACAGTCCCCCCCCCCCCCCAAAAGGAGGGACAGCCCAGCGGGAGCGCAGCGGGGGAAATGGCAGGCAGAGACCCAACCGGTGCAACTGCCCCTGCCCCGGCAAGGCCGCTCACCTTCACGCGCTGCGCCTCGTTGATCGCCGCCTGGAAGGCGCCGATGTAGAAATTGTTTCTGACGTCGAAAAGCTCGTCGGTCTCCCCCGGACCGGCCGCCATCTCTGCAGGGACACGTCGAAGCCTTCCCCGCAAGGCGCGCCGGGCACACCCCGACCTATTCACCCCTGCGGGAGCAACCAATCAGAACCGCCTCTGGCCGCAGCGCCCTCTGGGAGATGTAGTTTTATCCGCGCCAAGGCAGGGCCCTGCGGGAGGATAGTTGCGTAGCTTTGACGTATAATCTTGTGCGACGCCGCCGCGAGGCATGCCGGGAGCGGCGTGTCTTTCGCGTCTTCCCGTCGGTTTTACAGACACCGCGCGTCTCTTTCGCGTCGGGGATGGCCGCGTTCCGCCAGCTCGGCCTGGCGCCCTGGCTGGTGACCCAGGCGGAGCAGATGGGCCTGACGAGGCCCACTCCGGTGCAAGAGGCCTGCATCCCTCCCACTCTCCAAGGTGAGCGCCGGCTAAGCAAGCCCCCGCCCGGGACCCTTCGCGCCAGGCCACGCCCTTTCACCACACCTGGCCACGCCCCTGATGCTCTGCTGGCCTTGGGGTTGCCAACTGCAGGTTGGGAAATTCCCGGAGATCTGTAGGTGGAATTAGGGGAGAAGTGGGGCTGGGTGTAATGCCATGGAGTAAAATGGGTGTAATGCTGGGTGTAATGCCCCTACCTCCTTGCTGGAATCAGTCAAGCCCACTCTAGATTTAATATTTATTGATACTGCAGTTCCAAGAGCCAGATACGAACACACTTAATATCCAGAACAACATTAAGATATCTGTCAAATATTACAAACTGATGTTCTCATAATAATCGAGAATTTACAATCATACTGAACATGAATATTTTCCAGTGCTAACATGTTTGATGTAACTTGTAAGCTATGGGACAGTATTAGGCAACCTGTTTAGAGACCTCACTGCTTTCTCCTAAAAGGAGCATCTTGATTTTTTGTTCCTCTGATTGCTCCAGAAATTTGAAATAAAAGAGGAGCAATGATCTTATTGCGGTTTCCCACTTTAAATTTTTTAAAGAAAATTTAAAAACATTACTAATCTATCAATTAGTTTCGGGGGGCTGGAATTATTGTAATGGAGGCAAAACACTTCTTAGAAAAACAGTATTTATGCAATTAAAATATTGAACAGATTTCTAGAGGGGAAAGTAAAGAAACCAGCAAGGAAGAGGAATTGAAGAATATTCATCCTAAATGACTTTTCTGGTATTGGCATCTCTTGCATGACTCCTAGGTCAAATATTTTGCTTTGAAGGCTTTCTTGTTTGATAAGTCTGTTAGTACCTGGGCATGGGAAGGAATGGTGACCTCCAGCAGCAGACTGAATGTGATAGCTTCTACTCAAGTTTATGCATCAAAGCACCCAGGGAGAGAAAACTCTACACTAATGTACTGGCATTTCTGCGCACTGCCCTTCTCTTTCTTGAGGTTGACTGGGCAAATGGTATAGCCTTTTTATAATTTTGTATTTATAGTTTTGAGAACGATTTTAATGTAATTTAAAGCTAAGTTTTATATGTAAATTTTATAATGTGCCAAATTTTGTGTTTTTACCTGTTGTAACCCATCTTGAGCCTTTGGGGAAGGGCAGGCTAAAATTGCAATCATAAATAAATACAAATAAAATATTAGTAATAACAAGGTGGTCACGGTGAATGAGTTCAACAATAATATTTAGGGCTTCTGCCCAAGCCATGAAAGTACAAAAAGTTTTAATACTTTGGTATTTTTACAGCTTTTGCCTTTTGTTGCCCAGATTAGGTTGCGGTGAGAAATGAACCAGAGACTATGATAGCTTTTAAACTGTGAGAGCTCAATGTGACACTTTGTTCTGTATGGAAAACTGATGTTTTGCAAATCTGACTGTATGGGAGGTCTTTTCTTTTGTCAGTTAAATCTTCTAGGAAATCAGTTTGACTGCAATTAAAGATTCACATTACAGATAACCTTGACCTATAAAAAACTTTTTAATGCTTGTACTTTCACGGCTTGAGCTAAAGCCCTGGATATTATTGTTGATAGAATCTATGCCTCCAAAGCATTTGTTTTTACAGGAAAGCTGATCTCTGTAATCTGAAGATCTGTTACAACTCCAGGAGATCTCTGGGGCACCCCTGGAGATTGGCAAATCTAATTTAAAGTCTTCTGCCTTTTGATTGCACTTGACACTCCTCCAAATCTCCATACTCTTCAAGCTGGTTGGTCAGAGAGTGCCTTTAAGCAGTGGTCCCCAACCTTTTTATCACCAGAGACCACTCAAAGCTGGGGACTACTCAAGGCCCGGTGGGGGGGGGTAGTTTACTCCTCTACTCTCAACCACTGCCCTAACGCTCTCTGATCACTATGGTAATGTTTAAACATCCCTTCAAAATAAGATACACACACGCCACAACAATGAAGTGTGTTGTAAAGGGCTGGGGGGGGGGAGAAGGCGTCCTTCGGGGCTCACCTCCAATTAGTCGAAGGACCACATGTGGTCCATGGCCCACAGGTTGGGGATCGCTACCTTTAAGCATGTGCAGAATGAAGTGCCTTTTTTTCTCTCTTGCTGCCATCCCTGAATCTATACCTTGATCCTACAGGTCATGACTGCATGGGATGTGCCAAGACAGGAAGTGGGAAGACAGCCGCATTTGTGCTGCCCATCTTGCAGAAACTTTCAGAAGATCCCTACGGTATTTTTTGCTTGGTCCTGACACCAACTAGGTGAGAATGAGCTGGACCCTTCCTGGATTAGCCCAAAGTCAGTCCTGGGGATAAGAATCCTCTTATCCATCGCCTGGAGCTATGGGTTTGTTTTACTTATAGCCTGCTTTTCGCACTGAATTTGAAAGCAGATTACAAAATATGAAAAAATTCAGTGAGACAGCATATCTTGCAGAATACAGTTGCTTGACTCTTTACAAGGATCCCATGGAGCGCTCACATGTGACCTGTTCTCCAGCAGCTGCACTGGTTGCCAGTTAAGTTTCAGATCAGGTTTAAGGTACTGGTTTTAACATTTAAGGACTTATGAAGTCTGGGGCCTGCGTACCTGTGGGACTGTCTCTCCCCATGCGCCCCTTAAGGAGCATTGGCTAGATATTCCCTGACCCCAGAGAAGTGCGCCTGGCCTTTTTCAGCCCTGGATCTAGACTGATGGACTGAGTTGTTATCAGAGATCTGGGCCTTTACAGAATCATAGAGTTGGAAGGGGCTAGTCCAACCCCCTGCCCAAAGAATCCTAAAGCATCCAAGAAAAGTATGTATCCAACCTTTGCTTGAAGACTGCTAGTGAGGGGGAGCTCACCACCTCCTTAGGCAGCCTATTCCACTGCTGAACTACTCTGACTGTGAAAATTGTTTTCCTAATATCTAGCCTATATTGTTGTAGTAATTTAAACCCATTACTGCGCGTCCTTTCCTCTGCAGCCAATGGGAACAGCATCCTGCCCTCCTCCAAATGACAACCTTCCAAATACTTAAAAAGGGCTATCATGTCCCCTCTCAACCTCCCTTTCTCCAGGCTGAACATTCCCAAGTCCCTCAACCTATCTTCATAGGGCTTGGTCCCTTGGCCCCAGATCATCTTTGTCGCTCTCCTCTGTACCCTTTCAATTTTATCGACGTCCTTCTTGAAGTGAGGCCTCCAGAACTGCACACAGTACTCCAGGTGTGGTCTGACCAGTGCCGTATACAATGGGACTATGACAACTTGTGATTTTGATGTGATGCCCCTGTTGATACAGCCCAAAATGGGATTCGCGTTTGTTACCGCTGCATTCACACTGCCTGCTTATGTTTAGTTTAGAATCCACAAGTACCACAAGGTCTCGTTCACACACAGTGTTACCTAGAAGCGTGTCCCCATCTGGAGGACAAAATGGCATTCCCAAGTAGGCATGCTTTTCAGTTTTCTGACCCAGATGCAGAACTTTACACTTATCTTTATTAAATTGCATTGTGTTCTCATTTGCCTGTCTTTCCATTGTGTTCAGATCTCATTGAACTCTTTATCTATTTTCTGGAGCATTTGCCAATCCTCCCAATTTGGTGTCATCTGCAAACTTGATGAGTAGTCTTTCCACCCCCTCATCTAGATCATTAATAAATTTGTTAAAAAGTACCAGACCGAGCACCGAGCCCTGAGGTACCCCGCTACTCACCTCTCTCCAGTCTGATGAAACACCATTGACAATAACTCTTTGAGTGCGGTTCTCTAACCAATTCCCTATCCACCTAACTATCTGAAAATCCAGATTGCAGTCCTTCAATTTATCCATCAGAACATCATGGGGAACCTTATCAAAAGCTTTACTAAAATCCAAGTAAACGACATCAACCGAATTTCCACGATCCAGCAAACCTGTCACTTGGTCAAAAAAGGAAACCAGGTTGGTCTGACAGGACCTGTTGGAGACAAATCCATGATGACATTGTCCTCCAGATATTTGCAGATCGGTCCCTTTAATATCTGCTCCATTATCTTATCCACAACAGAGGTCAGACTCACTAGTCTGTAGTTTCCTGGGTCATCCTTCCTCCCTTTTTTGAAGATCGGAATAACGTTTGCTCTCTTCCAGTCCTCCGGGACATCTCCAGTCCATAAAGAGGTCCCGAAGATGATGGACAAGGGCTGTGCAAGTTCTCTGGAAAGTTCTTTGAGCACTCTCGGGTGCATTTCATCCAGCCCAGGGGATTTGAACTCATCCAATGCCTCTCAACAACCTCTCTGTCCATATCAACTTGCCACCCAGACTATTGGCTACTGCCATCTCTAGATGTGCCTAACCCCTTTGACCTGTGGGAAAAAACAGATGTAAAACAGGCACTAAGCCTTTCTGCTTTCTCTGCATCCTCCGTTAGAGTTTGTCCATCCGCACCCACCAGTGGGCCTATTGCCTCCTTTACTTTACGTTTCCTCCTCACATAACTGAAAAATCTTTTCTTGTTACAATGAGTTTCCCTGGCCAATCTTAGCTCACTCTCAGCTCTGGCCTTTCTGATGATTGATCTACAGTGCCCAGTAACCTGTAGGTACTCTTCTTTAGAGCTCTGTCCTTCCCTCCATTTCCTGAACATTTTCCTTTTCTTTCTTAGTTCTTCTTGAAGTTCTCTGTTCATCCAAATAGGCTTCTTAGAGCTCCTGCAGTGTTTTCGTCTTTCTGGGATAGTCATTGATTGAGCATGCAGTAGCTCTTGTTTGAGTAGCGCCCACCCTTCACATGCTCCCTTCCCTTCCAGCATTCTCGTCCATGGTATGATACTCATCATGTCTCTGAGTTTATTAAAGTTTGCCCTACGAAAATCCAACATCCGCGTCTGGCTACAAGCTTCCTCCCCCCCCCCCCCCTCCATCTCAAAAGGAATTCTATGAGGAAATGGTCACTTCCCCCTAAGGGAAGTGCGGTTCTCTAACCACTCTTTGAGTGAGGTTCTCTAACCAATTCCCTATCCACCTAACTATCTGAAAATCCAGATTGCACTCCTTCAACTTATCCATTAGAACATCATATCCATTTGAACCTTGTCAAAAGCTTTACTAAAATCCAAGTAAATGACATCAACCGAATTTTCCACGATCCAGCAAACCTGTCACTTAGTCAAAAAAGGAAACCAGGTTGGTCTGACACGACCTGTTGGCGACAGTCTGAGTCCAGTGGCACTCTTAAAGCCAACAAAGTTTAATTCTGGCTACACACTTTCATGCGCATGCTCACTTCTTCAGCTACAAAGGATTCATAAGTTATCTATGTCATATAAGGGCTAAGATTTCCCAGAAATGGGATGGGAAAGCTGAGATTTTGTGCCCGATACCTTATTTTGTGACTGTTGCAGAACCGGAGCGTGGACATGCCACACTGCTTGGCTAACACATGTGGGAAGAAAAAAACTATTTCCTTGCTAATGTTTTCCCCCTCCCACTTCCTGCCTAACAGAGAACTGGCTTACCAGATAGCCGAACAGTTCCGTGTCCTTGGGAAGCCATTGGGCTTAAAGGATTGCATCGTTGTTGGTGGAATGGGTAGGTGAACCACAACTGGGAACTTATGAGCACTCCCTCCACCCCACCCTGTGCCCAACTGGGAATCTTGCTTGAGAGGTCCTTCTCCAAGGAAGGATTCATGCACCACCATCCTTTTGCATTGCAGACATGGTAGCGCAGGCCCTGGAGCTTTCTCGGAAGCCTCATGTTGTCATTGCCACCCCTGGCCGACTGGCTGATCACCTCCGGAGTTCCAGCACCTTCAGCCTTCAAAAGATTAAGTATTTGGTAAGGCTGCTGTGGGTATAACTGCCTTAGTTTGGGAGAGGGGGAGGTGCATGGTGTGCAGAGGAGAAATATTAGCTGAACATGCTAGATAGTAGAAGTGGTAAAATTGATTGTCCTTGGCCAAATGCCCTCACAGTATAAAAAAAACCATAAAATACCACAAATAACAAGCATAAATGTTAAAACAATTAAAGCTCTGCCCCTGTTTCCAAGTTCAGACATACAACTCTCCAGCCTGTGGCATTCATGTTAAAACAAACAGAACTCAACCCATATTTCCCACATTCAGATGCACACAGTTTGGAGAGCCAGTGTGGTATACTGGATAAGAGCGGGGCTTCTAATCTGGAGAGCTGGGTTTGATTTCCCACATGCAGCCAGCTGGGTGACCTTGAGCCAGTCACAGTCCTGTTAAATCTGTTCTCACAGAGAAGTTCTGTCAGAGCTCTCTCAACCCTACCTACTTTAAAGGTAAAGGTATCCCCTGTGCAAGCACCAAGTCATGTCTGACCCTTGGGGTGACTCCCTCTAGCGTTTTCATGGCAGACTCAATATGGGGTGGTTTGCCAGTGCCTTCCCCAGTCATTACCGTTTACCCCCCAGCAAGCTGGGTTCTCATTTTACCTACCTCAGAAGAATAGAAGGCTGAGTCAACCTTGAACCGGCTGCTGGGATTGAACTCCCAGCCTCATGGGCAGAGCTTTCAAACTGCATGTCTGCTGCCTTGCCACTCTGCGCCACAAGAGGCCCTCTAGCTACTTTATGGGATGTCTATTGTTGGGAGATGAAGGGAAGGTGATTGTAAGCTGCTTTGAGACTCAAGTAGTGAAAAGCAGGGTACAAAACCCAACTCTTTCCTTGTAACCACTTTTGCTGTGATATGTTTAGCAGCCGTTGAGAGCTACCCTGTAGGATCAATGTCAGAAAGCAGAGAAATCAGGAACATTAGGATAAATAAATGTGAATAAATAAATGTAGGTCAGCTAGTGTTCTTTCAGTTAAGCCTCGTAACAGTGCTAGGTTCTGAGTCTTGTAAGGGAATGGCTTTATTTACTGTTTGTCATGTGTCCAGTGGATCCAGAAGATCCTCGGATTGTCCAGCAGCCAGGTGAAAGATCTTGGCATTGCCTGCCTCCGCGTCATGATCCCTCACGTTCCTTGGAGGCCTCCCATCCAAATACTATCTAGGGTCAACGCTGCTTAGCTTCCAAGATCTGGCAAGATTGGGTGTGCCTGGGCTATCCAGGTTGGGGCAAAGGGAAGCACCTCGTATTGTAGTTCAGATGCAAATGCAGAAATCTTTCCCTGCTTTGGGTTCAGGTCTTGGACGAAGCTGATCGTTTGTTGGAGCAGGGCTGCACTGACTTCACCCAGGACCTGGAAGTGATTCTGGCAGCTGCGCCAGCCACCAGGCAGACCCTCCTCTTCAGCGCCACGCTGACTGACACGTTGAACGAGCTGAAGCAGATCGCCATGAACAAGCCCTTCTTCTGGGAGTCTCCGTCGGAGTGAGTGTACCTCCCTGGAGGGCGGTCAGCTTTCAATTCAAGAAGGTTCCATTACCCCCGCATGGCACTGCCTCAAGGAGTCAAAACGGCTTCCAATCGCCTTCCCTTCCCCTCCCCACAAGAGGAACCCTGTGAGGTGGGTGGGGCTGACAGAGCTCTGAGAGAACTGTGACTAGCTCAAAGGCACCCAGCTGGCTGCATGTGAAGGTGCGGGGAATCAAACCGAGCTTTCCAGATTAGAAGTTTCTGCTCTTACTACACCACACTGCTTATTTTTTACTGCCTTAGACCAGCATAAAATACAAAAAAGGAAAAGATGAGTGAATGATATAAAAGGGATAAAAATGTCTGTAAGCATAATATCCCAATAGTAATTCCAGCAAACATGTAACCTGGCTGATAAATGCCTTATTCATCCAAGCACTCCATTTCCTGCAAGGCAAGAAGAAGAAGAGTTGGTTTTTATATGCCACTTTTCTCTACCCAAAGAAGTCTCAAAGTGGCTTACAGTTGCCTTCCCTTTCTTCTCCCCACAACAGACACCCTGTGAGGGAGGGGAGACTGAGAGAGCCCTGAGATTACTAAAGAAGAAGAAGAGGTGGCTCTTATATCCTGCTTTTCTCTACCTGAAGGAGTCCCAAAGTGGCTTATAATCTCCTTCCCTTCTTGTCCCCACAACAGACACCCTGTGAGGCAGGTGAAGCTGAGAGAGCCCTGATATTACTGCTCGGTAAGAACAGCTTTACCAGTGCCGTGGCGAGCCCAAGATCACCCACCTGGCTGCATGTGGGGGATCACGGAATCAAACATGGCTCGCCAGATTAGAAGTCCGCACTCCTAACCACTACACCATGCTGGCTGGAAGCAGTCACTTGCAACAGAATATGAGCTAGTTGTCACAACCCTACGTGAGCACTGCCATGGAGTTCCTCTTCATTGTCTAACACGGTAAATACCATGACTCAGGTACTTAACCAGCATCCTTATCCATGGTTCCTCCATATATTTGTGAATCAGCCTGGGGGGTGGAACGTGTCCGGCTGTCCAAGTTGGAATAGGGCCAATTGGTGCAGCCAGCAATGATGGCTGCACCCTGATTGGCCCTGTCCCTACAGTTCCCGCCCTCCCTCCCTGGATGCTAGCCACTTTCCTCTCAAACACGCCAGAGACAGAGAGAGACACACAGAGCCCTGCCAGACCGAACACGAGCCCTGCTTCCCTCCTATCGCTCCTGCTGCGAGGGAGGCAGAGAGAGACACAGAGAGAGCTGGCCCAAGCTTCTGACCAGCCCTGCTTCCCTCCTAAGAACGAGCCCTAAATACCTGCTCTGGCTCCTGCTGCAAGGCACACTGAGACACTCAGGGAAAGGGAGAGGGAGAGAGAGACATAAAGAGAGAGATCTGCACCTCCCGGTATCTCCTGGGTCCTAGCGCCCATTGTATTCCTGCTTGCAATGAGCTTTCTTGCTAGTTATTGAATAAGAGACATACAGGCAATCACTCTGTCGAAGGTAACACATAAAACAAAAGGATTGACTGCAACAAAACGCTCAGTTCGGGCTAGGGTAATCTAAAAAAAAAAGTGCAGGAAGCCCTTTCCCATGAAAAAACGTTTGGTCCTAGCCAAGTGCGAAATCTAGAGACAAACTGGGGAAGTTGGGCAGATGGTCTCATCTAAGCTACACCAACACACTAGTTTACCATCTTAAAGGTGCAGGGAGAGATATGCCAGTTCACACTAGGCAGAGGGGGGGAATTGTTGAAGGTGGCGGCAGGCAGTGGAGGAGGAGGAGAGGAATTCAGAGGAAAAGGATAAGGCACTTGACAGTCTAGGGTTGCGTGCCTCGGCACGGTTTGGCCACCTCGGCAATCACCAAAGCCCAAAGTGGCGTGTAGGAGGCCAGCGGAGAGGAGGGGTAACGGCATGCAGACACAGAGCTCTGCACCTGCGTGCACACTGCCCCTCCAGGCCACGGCGCTTGGCCACCTTGGGCTGCGGTGATTGCTGAGGCAGCCGAGTTGAAGTGCACACCCCTAGTGGCAACCTCTTTTAGCCAGCATGGTGGTTATGAGTGGCAGCCTCTAATCTGGAGAACCGGGCTTGATTCCCCACTCCTCCACATGCAGCCAGGTGGGTGACCTTGGGCCAGTCACAGTTCTCTCAGAGCTCTCTCCGCCCCACCTACCTCCCAGGGTGTCTGCTGTGGGGAGAGAAAGGGAAGGCGATTGGAAGCCACTTAGAGGCTCCTTCAAAGTGGGGTATAAAAACCAACTCCTCTTCTTCAAACAGATTTCAGTCATCAGGGAGTCATTTGCAGGGGAGTGCTTAAAGTGTTTGAACAGAAGCAGCAGAGGGCAGATAATGTTGCTTCTACATTTTCTAAAAGCCGTTGTCAGAACCTTCCGTTCCAGCTGATGAACGGGCATCGAATTGGGCTCTGGAAACAGCTCAGCAGTTTGGGGGAAGTGATAGAGGAGGGACAGGGAACAGGGTAGCTTTCTGTCCAGGATGCTAGATCTTTATACCAGGGAGAAGCGTCTTCTCTGCCTGCATCTCAATGTTGAGGAGTTGTCCCAAGGAACCATAGACTCGGCCCTACTCAATCTCATCTCTGTCAGTCATTCTTAATGTAGCCAGCTATGGATAGTTTGTTCTCCTGATTGACGAGGCTGCAGGAAGGAAATGAGGTATTAGCGCGCATGGATTTAAGTGGCTTTTCAGCCAATAATTGATCATAATTGCCCAAGCCTTGGTTTCCACCTTCTGAAGGCAGGCGTCCTTAGGAAATCCAGCTTTCAGTAAGATCGTAAGGTTGCTTTACTCCCTTGCAGGGGTCTTAGGTGCCCATTTGCAACTTGAGATTTTCTCAGCAGTGAATCACAAAGGCACAGAGCTGCTTTGTATTGAATCCGACCTTTTGGTCCATCACGATCAGCATGGTCTGTTCAGACTGGCAGTGGCTCTCCAGAGTCTCAGGCTGAGATCTGTATCATCACCTTCTTCCTGATCCCCTTTAGTTGGAAACCCCAAGGATTGAACCTGGGACTGTCTGCATACCAAGCAGATGCTCTGCTCCAGAGCCACAGTTCCTCCCAATCTGTGGCATTTGGTGTACTGGGCAGGTGAACAACCGGTATCTTGCCCCTTTTGGAACCAGAGGAATACCAGATGGTGTTCATCTGGAGGTTCTCCAACCATCTCCCAGTTTCCTAATACTCTTGTTGCCAGAAGCTATCAAATACGACTGTTCTTGCATTGCTGACCTTTGGCCTGATTGGAGCGGCAGGCCAAATTCTCACCTGGGTCTCCCTCTTTCCCGGCTAGAGTGCGGACAGTGGAGGAGCTTGACCAGCGCTACCTCCTGGTGCCGGAGAAGGTAAAAGATGCCTACCTCGTCCACCTGGTCCAGATGTTCCAGGATGAGCATGAAGACTGGTCCATCATCATCTTCACCAACACCTGCAAGTGAGTATCGGGGCAATGGCTCAGCAGCCCTGGCGCAACCTCCAGCTTGTCCCCATTGAATGGAGAGAGGTGCAGAAGCGGCCATTTGCTTGGACGGCAGTCGTGACCTGCTGCTTAGTGGCCAGGTGGGCTGGGAACCACTTTTTCCTCTTAGGTCAGCTCAGGTAGACTAGCACTTTTTCCTCTTAGGCCTGGCTCTTTCACTATGTTGGAGAAGAGGACGTGTGCCAGGGTTACACAGGTCAGATTCAGATCCCTTTATTGGTATAAGATTTTGATATACATAAAACAAAATTTAAAACAAACAAATTCCTGGCATAGACATATGGACAACAGTAGTAAAGCCTTATGTCGTACAGCCAATCTGCAGCAGAGATTGGTTCTCGAAATAATTGACAGAATTTTTGCAAGGCTCCTTTACACTCAACAACATTTTCACTAGATGTTTCTCATCAAAGCACAGGTACTTCAGTTTTCCCATAAAAGCCCCCAGATAATGCTGGAATATCTGAAATTTGGGGCAGTTGAATCATAAATGGTTAAGGGAATCTGGCACATTGCACCCGTGCAGACGGCTTCTCTCATTTCGAGGGATTTGAAGGAAGCGTCCTCTTGATAGGTTTGAAGATATTTAGGCCCTTTTTAGGGAATAGTCATCTAACACTTGAACATACAGGAGCATTGATTTATAAGAGGTCTTGTTTCAGAGGGTAGCTTAGTCGGCCTGCAGCAGACAAGCAAGCGTTGAGTCCAGCAGCACCATGGTGATCCCCGAGAGCTAGCATGGTGTAGTGGCTGAGAGTGGCGGCTTTTAATGTTGGAGAGCTGGGTTTGATTCCCCACTCCTCCATCTGCAGCTAGCAGGTTACCTTGGGCTAGTCACAGATCTTTTAGAGCAGTTCTCTTAGAGCTCTCTCAGCCCCACATAACTCACAGGGTTGTGGGGTGAGGAAGGGAAGGCGATTGGAAGCCGCTTTGAGACTCCAGGAAGTAAAAAGCGGGGTATTAAAAATCACCTTCTTCTTAGATCCCCATGGGCAGGAGAGATGAGCTTTGGATGGGCAGGAGGGACCTAGCGTGTCTGCTGAGCTCCCCCCTGCCCCGCCCCTGTATAAGCCTTTCTCCAGTGAAGTGACAGAGATGTGGGCTTTGGCTCTTGTAGGAACTGCCAGGTCTTGAACATGATGCTGAGGAAATTCAACTTCCCCTCGGTGGCTCTGCATTCGATGATGAAGCAGGTAGGGCAGCTGGTCCGGGACTGGGGGCGGGGCTTTGACCTCCTCTCCTGGAACGTGGAAGGAAGGAGGTTTTCCTGTTGTCCCCTGGATGCTACTTGGGCCCACTCGTATCTTGGCCCAGCACTGCTGCTGCAGCCAAGAACACAAACCCCCTAGCCTTGCAGCTCACATGAACAGATTCTTTCCTTCCCAGCTGCTTCAGGCTGCCGTGGGCCTGGACAGTTCAGGGGGGGAGGGGGGGTGGAAAGGTGGCCCTGGAGCACAAACAGCACCTTTGCTGGGTTCTTATGACAGGCGTGTTACTTCCAGGCAACTCTCCCATTTAATCGGATGACCTCTATCTATAAGATCTGCTACTCTCACAAGTCAGAGCCCACTTGTGATCTCGGGGGGGGGGAGGGTTGGTGGGCCCCTGAACAGGATCCGGGACTTGGCAGCACTTCTTTAGCTGTGCCCTGTGACTTTTGGGCAATTAGGAGAAACAGGGGCAGCAAAGTGCTCTTGTGCATAACTGCGCCCTCATAGTCCCTCCCCTCGGTCTGTCTTTTGGCAGAAACAACGCTTTGCGGCTCTGGCCAAGTTCAAGTCCAGCGTCTACAAGATCCTCATAGCGACTGACGTGGCTGCCAGGTAGGGAATGGTGCCCTGGGGCTAGAAGCCAGGCCCTTGAGTTTGGCTCCGCGTGCTCCAGAATGGTGGAACGTCTGTAAAGAAAGGTTGAAGGAATCTGGGTCTTTCCCCAAATCCTGCCTGCCTGTGGTGGAGGAAGAGCAAAGTCAATAGTTTGTCAAGAGCCTGTATCTACGAATGTCTCCAAGAAAACCAGAAGGGGGATAGTGTAACAGAAAAGAGCATACTTAACCCACAAGTAGTTAGGACCGAAAAGGTTGCACATCCACTAAATATAAATATTCAGACTACAGTAACATTTACTTATAAAGTTAAAAACATAGACCATAGGCTAATAATTGAATCACAACATCTGTACTAGGGTTGGGCGCTTCGGCATCCAAAGTTGCTGTTCGCACCTGAAGCAGCCAGTGTCCCTCCCCCTCCCCCTCCATGTGGCTCTGCACTGGCTGCTTCGGGCGTGAACGGCCACTTCGGACGCCAAAGCGCACAACTTTAAGTACTATACAGTGCTAGACCAAAATGGGCCTTCCTTAGAAGACTAATCCTGAATACACACGTAATCCATTCAACAATGTATCCAGTGAAATGGTAATTTTTATTCAATTTATTCTCTATGAATAACAAGATCAATAAAAATGGAACAAATTGAAGGTATCCATTTTTCAAATCTAAGCCTCCTTCTCCATGGCTGCTAAAAAGTTCTACTGTGTTCTACTGCTTTTTATCAGCCGTGGAGAAGAATTACATTTGACAAATGGATATCTTCAATCAGTTCCATCTTGTTATTCATAGAGAATAATTTTTTTGGGGAAATGTATCTCACTGCCTGCATTCTCTACGGCAGGGGTGGCCAAACTGGTTTTCCAGGTGTCGATGGGTGACAGTTCCCATAGGAAATGTAGGCCATGGACATCTGGAGAGCCACAGTTTGGCTACCCCTGCTTTATGGTATCACATGTCTGTGCAGGATCAGCCCTCTAAGGAAGACCCATTTTGGGGTGAAATGTGTTAGGTCTATCATTGTAGGGTGGATGTTTTGTGATTACAGTGATTAGCCTATGAGCCTTTAACAATACAAATATATCTACAGGCTCTTTTCATGACTAGTGTGATTTCAGTTTTTACATCTTTACTTTGGGTATTTGCCAATTGTAACAGCTGGCATGGGTCACCAAGGGTTCAGAAGGCTGGGGGGGGGGGTGCAGGGTTGGTACCTGCCAACTCTGCCATTCCATTGGGAGGGACAGGTAGGAAATCTGTTAGTGCCTGGGCTCAGGTTATCTCTGTGTCCTTGGAGCCCAGACAGTGCTCCTGTGCCTGGTGGGGAGTTTTGTTCCCGGGACAGCATGAGAAGAGAATGGGAAGAGTTTCCATACCTGAATTCAGAATTGGTGGGAGGGAGTTGGTTTGGAGGTGCTTTAGGCATGCTTTAGTCTTAGCAAGGAATGGGAGAGATTTCTTCTGATAAAGGTCTATTTATTGGGAATATTGACGGGCATCTCACACAGTCTTTCTCCCTCCCCCTCTCTCCTGGTTTTAGGGGACTTGACATCCCAACAGTTCAAGTGGTCATCAACCAGAACACTCCGGGACTCCCCAAAATCTACATCCATCGGGTCGGCCGCACTGCCCGTGCAGGTAAGCAATGAGAAGTATAGAGGCTGGGGTGGGGGAAGGGAGAAGAAGAAGAAGAAGAGTTGGTTCTTATATGCCGCTTTTCCCTACCCGAAGGAGGCTCAGAGTGGCTTACAGTCGCCTTCCCTTTCCTCTCCCCACAACAGACACCCTTTGGGGTGGGTGAGGCTGAGAGAGCCCTGATATTCCTGCTCGGTCAGAACAGTTTTATCAGTGCCATGGCGAGCCCAAGGTCACCCAGCTGGCTGCATGTGGGGGAGCGCAGAATCAAACTGGCATGCCAGATTAGAAGTCCGCACTCCTAACCACTACACCAAACTGGCTCTGTCAGGAGCAACTGGAGTGAAGTTTCTTTCACGGGCCAGCGACTTTGTCCGACCAGACGGGGCCAGCCCCTTTCTGCAGAGCCCCCCCCTTTGGGCTGGGATTCTGAATCTGCAGTGCCACCACCCAGAAGGCCCTTTCATTTGGGGCTGTCCACCAAATTTCTGAAGGTTCTGGAACACTAAGCCAGGGTTCTCTAGCCAGATAAAGAACTGGAGGCATGTTCACTCTGCAGAAGGGCCAGCCTTCGGCTTCCCGTTCCCCGAGACCCGACAGGCTGCAGCATTCGACATCTGCACCCATAACGGGGCCCAGAAACAAACCAAGAGGTGATGACGTTTGGTAAAAATGGGTGTCTGGCACTCACAAGCGGTAGACTCCCTCCCGCATTTTGAGCCAATTGAAAGCGTGGAGAGAAACTGTGCATCCTTTCAGCCTCCCATGAGAACGAGGCTTAGAAGCCACCAGCTTAAAAAGTTCAGGCTTCTTAATGTCTGAAAATAATAGGAGCAGCCTTCTTCAACCTCTTGACCCCTGAAATGTTTTTCAGACTTTGAAGAACCCCCAAAGTGGTGCCGTTCTCCTTGTGAGATGTGGGTGCAGAAGGAAGATGCAGGAGCAAGCCAATCAATCTATTGAGCATTTACTGTTTCCATTGTGGGGAAAGAGACGAGGCCTGGAGAGCCACAGGGGTGGCCAGAGTGGGGTCGCATGATATCCAGTGGTCACTAGTCATCTGAACTTCTGCAATAGGAGAGCTTTGCTCTGCAGCAGGGAGTTCCACAAGTTCAGTGGGCATTGTGTGATGCGCTCCTTTTGTCTTGGGGCCAACTTCATTTCCTTTGAGTGGCTTAGAGGAGCGAGAGAGGCACGGATTGCCCTCCGCAGCCTTCATGTCCCTTCCTCTCTTCTCACCAGGTAGGCACGGGATTGCCATCACGCTGGTGACACAGTACGACATTCACCTGGTCCACGCGATTGAGGAACAGATCAGTAAGTCGGGATTCTGAAAGAGGCTGTTTCAGGCCCCCCCCCCCCCGTACCTTGGAGGGAATCCAAGAAGCCCCAGGTGCTCTCAGCTGCTCTGTGCCCTGGTGCTCCGATTGAGGAACCACTAAGCAGATGCGACGGCTCTCTCAAGGCCAGCTGCACCCCAAGGGCATCTGCTATGGCCGTGCCGGAGTGCAGCTGAGAGCTGGCCAGCAGCCCTTTTTGCTGGCAAGCGCATGTGGAGAGCCCACTTGTGCAAGCCCTGCTGCCAGGATCTCTGGTTTGAGACTCCCGAGCTCCACACCTTTGCATCGGCCTCTTAACTCTCGAAGCCTAAGTGTTGTCCAGATCATCCCAAACACAAGGAAGACCCGGTGTGTGTCCTGGAGAACAGGAAAAAACAAGCGATGCTACCAAGTGAGCAGGACCTTCCCTGAAGACATTCTGGTGCCCGCTCAACCCAGGAGGCTAGGTGATGGGGAGACTGGATGCTTACAGCCAGGCCCGTCTTAGAGGCTGTCATCCCTGCACAGAGCAAGCCAAGCGTAGGCCGGGCAGATGGGGCCTTTCACTTGGTTTGCCTTGTCAGGCCGGGGCTTGGCAGAAGCAGCCAGGAATGTCAACTTGTGGTTTCAGAATGGCCGTTTCAGCTCCCATCCATCTTAAGCTGCTGGCCATAGATATGTAGTCTTTGGCTTTTCCAGAGAAGGGGAGAAGGCAAGAAGCGATGGTAAGGCAGAAGGTCACGGGTGGGGAGGGGGGGTCAGTGGGCACCTTTGGAATTTTGACAAAGGGCCGTAGGAGCAATTGGAACACAGCTGCCGCAGGCGGTGGGACCCAGTCACAAAATGGCTGCCACAGCAGGCAGGGCCTAGGAAAAAATGTCAGGGATTGAGTTTATATACGTCTCCAATCATAAGTCTTCAGCATTTCAGGCAGAAGCTTTGTTTAATAGGCTTCCTTTAAAACTCAGCAGCAAAGCATGAGGTCTACTGGGGAAAACCGCACCTAGCCCCATCCGTTTCCTAAAAGTACTTGGCAGGTGTCACACTGGGTATGCTGTTCAATCCGTGACCCCTTCCTGCTCCCAAGATGGCTTCTCTGCTGGAGAACCTGCAGAGCCACTGGTAGGCAGAGCAAAAACTTATCCAAAGGCCTGGCTCTGCTTTCTGCAGCCTCCCTTGGAGTAAGCTCTGCTCTTCTGCTTGTAGCCAGCGGACAGAGAAGCTGGCAGCAAAGGCTTTGCACGCAGAAGGCCTGGCTTCAGTCCATGGCACCGGCAGGTAGAGCGGGAGCCACAAAAGACTTTTCTCTGCCTGCGACTCAGATATGCCCAACATACCCCAGACACTTTTCCTAGTGCCTGGCAGGTGGTCAGGGACATCTGGGAGGGGGGGGGGTCTTGCCTAGAAGGTCTTCTGGTCGGCTCCTGGAGACTCGGCTGTTGGTGCAGATTTTTAAAAACCTTGCTTGGGCAACTGTTCCACTCCTGCACAAGGATCCTCACTGTGCCTGAAGATGAGCAACCATTTTTGGAGGGGGAGCACCACGCAGCACATGGCGCCAGCAGGTTCTAGAAAGGTCAGGGACTGCTGGCATAAGGAATTCTGAAGGAGAGACAGACCACAGGTCGGTCTGTGGAGCCAACGGCCCTTAACACGTTCAGTGCAAAACAAAGAATGGTGACTCCAGCCTTCTGAACTTTTTTCTTGTGGAAAAACCCTCAAACCATCCTTCAGGCCTCAAAAAACCCAGAAGGGATGCAATTGTGCAGAATACAGTTGGGAAGCAGAGCTGTGGACATGCCCACCTGGGACCCCTCTTACCCACCCTGGCAGGGGCACACCATCGTGCCCCAAGCTAGGAATCTGGGTGTGACCATTGATGCCTCCCTGACTATGAAGGCTCAGGTCAAGAGAGTAGCGGGTCAGGCATTCTTCCATCTCCGCCAGGCCCAGCTACTAGCGCCCTACCTGTACCCTGACCATCTGGCCACAGTGATCCATGCGACAGTCACCTCCAGAATAGATTTCTGTAACTCGCTCTACGCTGGCCTACCCTTGTCTCTGACCCGGAAACTTCAGCTGGTGCAAAATGCAGCTGCGAGGGTCCTCACTGGCCCACCTTGGAGGGCCCACATCCAGCCAGTGCTGAGGCAGCTGCATTGGTTGCCAATTGCTGTCCGGATCCGGTTCAAGGTTTTGGTTCTAACCTTCAAGGCTTTACGCGAGTTGGGACCCACATACCTGAGGGACTGCCTGCTGCCCTATGCTCCCTGCAGGGCTTTACGCTCTGCGGGTGAGAACCTATTGATCATTCCCAGCCCTAAGGAAGCACGCCTAGCCTCTACCAGGGCCAGGGCCTTCTCGGTCCTGGCCCCTGCCTGGTGGAATGAGCTCCCGGGTGATCTGTGGGCCCTGCGCGATTTGTCAGCTTTCCGCAGGGCCTGCAAGACAGAGCTCTTCCGCCAGGTCTATGGTTGAGGCTAGGGTCAGTGAATCAGGGACATCGCTCCCCCCCCCCCACCGCCCCCAGGAGTTAGGAAGTGTACATCACACTCCTCCATTATCTCTGATATTAGTATGGGGAGGGGTGGGGTATTTTCTCTTTGCCACCATGTTGGTATTAATATTTTAATGGGGGTTTTAATGGGTTCTAATGGGGTTAAAATCATTGTCACCCGCCTCAAGCCTTCCGGAAGAGGTGGGAAATAAATCGAAATATAATAATAATTATTATTCTTATTATCACCCCCTCCAGGCCCATCACTGGCCATGGGGGGGGGGGCATGGGTCGACATGACCATATAATGGTCCTATCATCCAGTAAATGGTTAGCCAGTTTTTAGAATAAATTAAAGATTAATTAACTCCGATCCGTTCGGGAAATCCTTCCAGAGCCATCAAGAAACCCCAGGGTTTCACAAAACCCTGGTTAAGAAAGCCTACAGTATATTATTTCATTGTTTTTCATTGTGTTTTTCATTGTGGATTTAAATGATTGCACTTCATTTTCTTATGTTGGTGAACCTACCAAAATAAATGTAAAAAGCTACAAAGAAACAACATTTTTGGAATGTAATTGTTGCTTCTTGCACTTAGCTATGCACAGTTGTATGTCCCTTGATTCCTTCAAGTCGCAGAAGAGATTTGGCTTGAGAGAGTGAGCATGTTAAGCACTTTGTATGCCTTCTGCTCCAGAAATGAAGCTCCGGGAGTTCTCTGTGGAAGAACGGTCTGTGCTGAACATCCTCACCCAAGTGAATGTGGTGCGGCGCGAGTGCGAGATTGTGAGTAGGGGAGGGGTGGGCGGAGCTGGGAGGTGGCCCAGCTGTGACCTCGGCTGACCCCAGGGTTATTGGTGCCTGGAACACCCCCCTCCAGTTTGGTGTAGAGGTTAGGAGTGCGGACTTCTAATCTGGCATGCCAGGTTCGATTCTGCGCTCCCACATATGGAACCAGCTGGGTGACCTTGGGCTTGCCACGGCACTGATAGAGCTGTTCTGACCGAGCAGTAATATCAGAGCTCTCTCAGCCTCACCCACCCCACAGGGTGTCTGTTGTGGGGAGAGGAAAGGGAAGGCGACTGTAAGCCGCTTTGAGCCTCCTTCGGGTAGGGAAAAGCGGCATCTAAGAACCAACTCTTCTTCTTCTTCAGTAATATCAGGGCTCTCTCAGCCTCACCCACCTCACAGGGCGTCTGTTGTGGGGAGAGGAAGGGAAGGAGACTGTAAGCCGCTTTGAGCCTCCTTCGGGTAGGGAAAAGCGGCATCTAAGAACCAACTCTTCTTCTTCTTCAGTAATATCAGGGCTCTCTCAGCCTCACCCACCTCACAGGGCGTCTGTTGTGGGGAGAGGAAGGGAAGGAGACTGTAAGCCGCTTTGAGCCTCCTTCGGGTAGGGAAAAGCGGCATATGAGAGCCAACTCTTCTTCTTCTTCTCCAAGTCTGGGGGGGCTGGGCTAGTGGGTCTCACTGTTTGTCCGCAAATGGCAGAACAAAGTGGTGTTTTGGGAGGGAGAGGAAAGTTTTCCAAACCTCTCTCTCACCCCCCCCCCCATAGAGATTAGAAGCAACCGATTTTGACGAGAAGAAGGAAATCAACAAGCGGAAGCAGATGATCCTAGAAGGAAAGGTAAGCTGCGGGAGAAAGGAATTCTCTGAGCACAGAAAAGTGGGCTGGGAGCCAGATTCAAGAAATTGCTTTGAGGTGGGGAGAATTTGGCTGGGGCAGAGCAAAGGCCGCCATTTTGCAAGAGGCAGAGTAAAATCCAAAGGTGGGCATCTTGTGACTGGCTAACATTCAAGTTTTGTCTCATGCTACCTTTCCCGGCACAGGATCCAGACCTGGAGGAGCAGCGGAAGGCCGAGCTAGCCAAGATCCGGAAGAAGAATGGCGAGTTCCGCAGCAGAGTCCAGCAGACGTTGCAGGAGAGGCAGCAGCTGCAGCTGCGGCAAAAGCTGCAGAAGAAAACACGGCGGAAGCAGAAGCAGAAGCAGCAGCTGGCGGCAGCCAAGTAGCATTTTCTCTACCTCCCATCCTGGCATCCTATAGGATTGGAGGCAAGAGATTGGAGCTTGTGTCATCATTTTTTAATCTGATGCTTGGAGGAGGATGCCCCCCCCCCTTTCTCCAGCCAGGAAGGACCGTCTCATGGAACTCCCTCTCCTGCCCCCGGCTACCACTTGGTAATTGGAAGTCTTCCTTCGGAAGGGTTTGAGGACTGGAGGGCCTCAGGAGAACTGCCGGCACACCAGAATCCACAGGAAAAGGAATTTGAACATGGAACGGAGCCACGTATCTTGGGGTGCCAGGGGCATCCTTTCTCTTCTGCCAACCAAGTTCAGATCAAGAACCATTAAAAAAAAAACTTTGGCCTCCTGTAACCTTTTGTTGTTTTGCGCCTTTTGCTTCCATTCCAAGATTGCCTTAATTTTTCTGTTCCCCTAAGCAGCTTTTCCCCTCATTCCGTGAATCAAGGTTGGGGCCTTGACAGGAAGCAGCTTTGTGCCACTGTCCCCAGGAGAAAACCTGTTATCCTCAGTAAAATCAGATTTGTCTAAAATGGGGAGGGGGTGTGTGTTTTTTCTGGGTGTTTACCTGTTCCTGCCCCCTGCCAGTTGAGTGCGAGAAGTCTTACTTCCATGATTTTCATGTCTTTCTAGTGCTTAAAGACCAGCTTGAGTAGCAGGGAGAGTAATGCTCAGCCCCAAGAAACAAGGATCTCTTTGAGTGCTGAGGAGGCTGCCCACTGCTTCTCTGCATGATATACTGCTCAGTTATGGTAGGGGAACTGCCCTGAGCGGGCTTGGACAGTTGGTTCCTTTTGACATACCAAATGTATCAGTTGTCCAAGGGAGCACCGGGGTGCGCTCTCACTCATCCTCCTCAGTAAAATTCAGTAGTGCCTCTAATTCAGGACGGGCTCATGGGAATTGTTGTCCATGGACATCTGGGGGGCACACAGTTTGGCCACCCCTGATCTAGGAGGTTATCATGAATGTGGAAACCTCAGGGCTAGAAACGGACTGTGAGAACTTCAGGATTGCAATTTCTGTATTGAATACTTGGTTTTTATTAAAACAACACACTCATGGATGTGTAAATCTCAGATGTGGGGTTGGGTGGGGAATATGATTTCCACCAATTGTACTGCACTTTTCAGCCGGCAGAATCAGCAAAGTCAAAACTTGTTTACCCAAAGTTTGGATGAGAGATTGTGAGAAATAAATTTAATCTGCATGCAGCATTTTATTACAAAGTGCACTAAAACTGAGCTTTAAAAACACTTTAAAAACACCTTCTGTGTGTTGTGCTGATTAACAGTGGCAGCTTCTGATCCCCCATCCAGTTTTGAGCCCCTGCTCCTCCATCTGCGGCCAGCTGGATGACCTTGAGGTAGTCACAGTCCTGTTAGGGCTGTTCTCCCAGAGCAGTTTTGTCAGGGCACTCTCAGCCTCACTTATCTCACAGGATGTCTGTTGTGGGGAGAGGAAGGGGAGACGATTGTAAGCCACTTTGAAACTCCTGATAGAGAAAAGCGGCATATAAAAACCAACTCTTCTAAACTGGCAAATATTCAAACTCAAAAGTTCTTAATCTCTATAACCTGACGTTTTGGTATTTCTAGGTTGAAAGCCTTAGACTATAAAACAGAACCTATTAATCCAATATATCTAAAGAAGAGTACCCATGAGTTACTAGGCACTGTAGATCAATCATCAGAAAGGCCAAAGCTGACAGTGAGCTAAGATTGGCCAGGGAAGCCCATTGTAACAAGAAAAGATTTTTCAGTTATGTGAGGAGCAAACGTAAAGTAAAGGAGGCAATAGGCCCACTGTTGGGTGCGGATGGACAAACTCTAACGGAAGATGCAGAGAAAGCAGAAAGGCTCAGCGTCTATTTTACATCTGTTTTTTCCCACAGGTCAAAGGGGTTAGGCACATCTAGAGATGGCAGTAGCCAACAGATAGTGTCTAGGTGGCAGGTTACCATGTATAGAGAAGTTGTTGAGAGGCATTTAGCCGCACTGGATGAGCTCAAATCCCTTGGGCCAGATGAAATGCACCCAAGAGTGCTCAAAGAACTTTCCAGAGAACTTGCACAGCCCTTGTCTATCATCTTCGGAACCTCTTTAAGGACTGGAGATGTCCCGGAGGACTGGAAGAGAGCAAATGTTATTCCGATCTTCAAAAAAGGGAGGAAGGATGACCCGGGAAACTACAGACCAGTGAGTCTGACCTCTGTTGTGGGGAAGATAATGGAGCAGATATTAAAGGGAGCGATCTGCAAACATCTGGAGGACAATTTGGTGATCCAAGGAAGTCATCATGGATTTGTCACCAACAGGTCCTGCCAGACCAACCTGGTTTCCTTTTTTGACCAAGTAACAGGTTTGCTGGATCGTGGAAATTTGGTTGATGTCATTTTCTTGGATTTTAGTAAAGCTTTTGACAAGGTTCCCCATGATCTTCTGATGGATAAGTTGAAGGACTGCAATCTGGATTTTCAGATAGTTAAGTGGATAAGGAATTGGTTAGAGAACCGCACTCAAAGCGTTCTTGTCAATGGTGTTTCATCAGACTGGAGAGAGGTGAGTAGCGGGGTACCTCAGGGCTCGGTGCTCAGTCCGGTACTTTTTAACATATTTATTAATGATCTAGATGAGGGGGTGGAGGGATTACTCATCAAGTTTGCAGATGACACCAAATTGGGGGGACTGGCAAATACTCCAGAAGATAGAGACAGAGTTCAACGAGATCTGAACACAATGGGAAAATGGGCAAATGAGAACAAGATGCAATTTAATAAAGTTAAGTGTAAAGTTCTGCATCTGGGTCAGAAAAATGAAAAGCATGCCTACTGGATGGGGGATACACTTCTAGGTAACACTGTGTGTGAATGAGACCTTGGGGTACTTGTGGATTGTAAACTAAACATGAGCAGGCAGTGTGATGCAGCGGTAAAAAAGGCAAATGCCATTTTGGGCTGTATCAACAGGGGCATCACATCAAAATCACAAGATGTCATAGTCCCATTGTATACGGCACTGGTCAGACCACACCTGGAGTACTGTGTGCCGTTCTGGAGGCCTCACTTCAAGAAGGACGTAGATAAAATTGAAAGGGTACAGAGGAGAGCGACGAAGATGATCTGGGGCCAAGGGACCAAGCCCTATGAAGATAGGTTGAGGGACTTGGGAATGTTCAGCCTGGAGAAAAGGAGGTTGAGAGGGGACATGATAGCCCTCTTTAAGTATTTGAAAGGTTGTCACTTGGAGGAGGGCAGGATGCTGTTTCTGCTGGCTGCAGAGGAGAGGACACGCAGTAATGGGTTTAAACTTCAAGTACAACGATATAGGCTAGATATCAGGAAAAAGTTTTTCACAGTCAGAGTAGTTCAGCAGTGGAATAGGCTGCCTAAGGAGGTGGTGAGCTCCCCCTCACTGGCAGTCTTCAAGCAAAGGTTAAAGGTAAAGGTAAAGGTATCCCCTGTGCAAGCACCGAGTCATGTCTGACCCTTGGGGTGACGCCCTCTAGCGTTTTCATGGCAGACTCAATACGGGGTGGTTTGCCAGTGCCTTCCCCAGTCATGACCGTTTACCCCCCAGCAAGCTGGGTAATCATTTTACCGACCTCGGAAGGATGGAAGGCGGAGTCAACCTTGAGCCGGCTGCTGGGATTGAACTCCCAGCCTTATGGGCAAAGCTTTCAGACGGCTGCCTTACCACTCTGCGCCACAAGAGGCTCATAGCTAGGAAGGTACTAGCTATGAAAGATGTTTAGGGACTACATCTTGCCCATCTTGTAGTCTTGCCCAAGATTCACTGGCAGTCTTCAAGCACAGGTTGGATACACACTTTTCTTGGATGCTTTAGGATGCTTTGGGCTGATCCTGCGTTGAGCAGCGGGTTGGACTAGATGGCCTGTATGGCCCCTTCCAACTCTAGGATTCTATGATGCTATGGTCTTGGCTGCTAATCCTGAACCACATCTAAACTGGACCAAACCTGTTTGGCCTCCATGACCTTCCTCCCTGGTCAAATTTTTGTCTGTATGTGCACATGACAGCATAAACATTTGTAAGAGTTGCGGGATTATATGGCATTCTTTTGTGGCAAGAGAACTGGATTGTGCAAGGGTTTTCTTAAAACTTTTGAGTGAAATCAAATTATAAATGATTTGGATGAGGGATTAGAGGGGATACTTATTAAATTTGCAGATTATGCTAAACTGGGAAGTGTAGCAAACACAACTGAAGACAGAATTAGAATAAAGGATGATAGGCTCGAGAAGTGGGCTAAACTGAATAAAATGACGTTCAATAGGGACAAATGTAAAGTTCTGCATTTAGGGAGGAAAAACCAAATACACCAAGATAGGATGGGGGAGACTTGTCTTGGCAGTAGCATGTGCGAAAAGGATCTAGGAGTCTTAGTAGACCACACATTGAACATGAGTCAGCAATATGACTCAGTGGCTAAAAGGCAAATGGGATTTTGGGCTGTATCAAATGGAGTATCGTATCCAGATTACGGGAGGTGATGGTACCGCTTTACTCTGCTCTGGTTCGGCCTCATTTTGAGTCCTGTGTTCAGTTTTGGGCATGTAAAGGGATGCAGACAAACTGGAGCACGTCCAGATGAGGACAACAAAGATGGTGAGGGGTTTGGAGACCAAGACGTATGAAGAAGGGCTGGGGGAGCTTGGTCTGTTTAGCCTGGAGAGGAGACGACTGAGAGGGGATCTGATAACCAACTTCAAGTATTTAGAATGCTGCCATGTAGAGGATGGAGCAGAATTGTTCTCTCTTGCCCCAGAGGGACAGAGCAGAACCAATGGAATCCAATTAATTCAAAAGAAATTCTGTCTAAACATCCAGAAGAAGTTCCTGACAGTTAGAGCAGTTTCTCAGTGGAACAGGCTTCCTCGGGAGGTGGTGGGTTCTCCATCTCTGGAGATTTTTAAACAGAGGCTGGATAGCCATCTGACGGAGAGGCTGACTCTGTGAAGGCTCAAGGGGGTGACAGGTTAGAGTGGATGAGCAATAGGGTGGTGAGTGTCCTGCATAGTGTAGGGGGTTGGACTAGATGACCCAGGAGGTCCCTTCTAACTATTATTCTATGATTCCATAAGTGCACACAGCCAAGGGACGTTGGCTCAATGGCTCTTCCTGACCATGGCTATCGAAACGCTCAGAGCATGCGTGCATCCATGTATCAACCTATGACTGACAGTTACGGTCTACTATTCACAAACTTCACGTGTAGTATGAGAGGCAGCAAATGCTTAATATCAGCCTCTTTTATGCAAAATGCATGTTTGATGTGCCAAATTTGTTTTCCGAACCTGTAGCCCTATTTTCCAGAAGTCGGCCGTCTATCTTTGACAGCTGCTTTATCTTCCTGACTTCAGCTGTGTCCCCAGTTGGGGGAGGGGGTGTTTAATTTTTATTATATGGAGAAGGAGAGGGAGGAGCCGAATCTGCCGCACTCCCTCCATTGGCTCCTCCCGTTGCCACAGAGTCTACCTCCAAAGCAGTCTTTTTCTTCAGGAAAACTGGTCTCTGGTCTGGAGCTGAGCTGTTATTCCAGGGGACCCCGGAGAGGTGTGGCCAGCTGACCTCACTTCTGGGATTCCTCAAAGGCTGAAGAACATTCCCTGGTCAAAAGGTTGAAAAAGGCTGCTGTAGTGACTGGGGGGAGGGGTGGCTTTGAAGGTTCATGCAGGAATCATCTTACGCTAGAACTAAGCAGAGATTGTGCCAAGGATGGATGGCTCATCCCCCCCCCCCCCATGTGCCAGCTCAGCCTCCGATCTTTCTCTTAAGCCCGTCATCATGCAGATGAAAGCGAAGGCACGTGGGGGGGGGGTGGTTTTGGAGTAAGGTGGTTGGGCCTGCCGTGAAACCTCTTCTGCTTTCTTTTATGGGATTCTCAGAGGAGGTAGGGATTGAAAGAGAGGGGGCCCAGAATCTGAAGCAATTCTTCACCTGCCACGGCGTGAGCCCTCTGCTTCGGATCCTGTGGCTGCTGCTTTTTTATTTATTTAAGGATCATCTCCCTGTTACCATAGTCTCCCTACAAGAATGGAGTTTTGTCTTTTTTTGTCGTTGCTGACCTAGGAGGCTAAGTCAGCTATCCCAATCTATGCACATGCATTAAAAAAAATGTGGATTGGATCTGACCCCATTTTCGGTGACGTTGGAAATCCCCCCCCCCCAATCTGCTGTGGATTTGAGTGGGGAATGCTCTATTGCAGGGGTGTGCAACTGTGGCCCCAGGCTCATGGGAATTGTAGTCCATGGACAGCTGGAGAGGCACAGTTTGGCCACCCCTGTGCTATTGGTATGCTTTCTTTCTCTCACCCTCCCACGTGTCAGATCTGTCTCCCGGCTGAAGTTTTTGGAGGGCTTCCCTGGCTTGGTTGCCATGGACACGCGGTACCCAAGGCAGCGGCTTCTCCAGGCCTCGGCACACGCCCCTTTCCATCTCTCTCTCTCCAGCTGCCGTCTGCGCAGGCCCCGTTGCACCGCGGAGAGGGCTGGGAATCCGGTGGGGGAAAAGGAGCCCGGTGTAAAAGAGGCCCACCACAAAGAGGTCTGAAAGGCCGCAGTGTAGGCCAGGCCTGCAGCGATTCGCTGGGCCCTGAGGTCGGCACCTGCTGCCCCCTCCCCAGTATGGCTAGACCCCATGCTTCCCCGCTAATGACAAGGCGGTTGGGAAGCAGAGCTGTGTCCAGGCCCACCTGGGGACCCTCCCCTGCCCACCCCCTCCAGGCCCATCATTGGCCTTTTGGGGAGGGGGAGAGGGGGTTGACAGGACCATATATGGACATATCACCAGGTAAATGTTTAACAAACCAAAAACAGAACTCCCACCCATTCAGGAAACCCAGGGCTGCCAAGATACCCCAGGGCTCCACAGAGCCCTGGCTGAGAAAGCCTGACGGAGGGTGGATTCGACTGGGTCTGAAGGGACGGGACCACGGTTGGGTCCAGAGGCACCTTTAAGACAGACAAAGGTTTATCCAAGGGGTTAGCTTTTGTAGGCAATCGCTCTTCCCCAGATGGCCTGGGATAAAACTTTGTGGGTCTTCAAGGTGCCCGGGGACCTAAAAGATGGCTTGGGAAGGGGATGATGGTGGTGGAGGAGAAGGCCAACCGACTGACCGTGACGTCTGGACAGTTTCTGAGGCAAGAGACAGATAAAGGTCATACGTTGACTCTGTGCAGTGAGCCTAGCCGGGGCCAACCCTCCATAGCTTCCAAGATCGGTCCGGCCTGCGCTGTCAGGGAAGGCAAGAGGTTGGTCTTTGCCTGCCTCCTCACAGCATCCCTGGACTTCCTGGGCGATCTCCCCTCCAAGGACTAACCTAAGCTGACCCAGTCTAGCCTGGACCACCCAGGTCAGGGTTTAGTAATTGCACACTGTTAAGTCAACTTGTGATGACCTAGCAGGGGTGGCCAAACTGCCAGGGGCTCATGGGAATTGTAGTCCGTGGACATCTGGAGAGCCGCAGTTTGGCCACCCCTGTGGTTTTCAAGACAAGACATGTTCAGAGGTAAGCTGCTGTCTCCTGCTTCTGTGTAGCAACCTGGCATTCCTTGGAGGTCTCCCATCAAATGCCAAGCAAGGCTCCCGTCCAGATACCAGCCTACTTAGCTTGGTTAAGAGGAGCAGCCTCTCATCTGGAGAACTAGCTTGGGTTCTCCTTTTTTCCTCCACATGCAGCCAGCTGGGTGACCTTGGGCTAGTCACAGTCCTGTTAGAGCTGTTCTCACAGAGCAGTCAGCTCCACTTTCCTCACAGGGTGTCTGTTGTGGGGAGAGGAAGGAGAGGCGATTGCCACCTGCTTTGATACTCTTTTGGGCAGCGATAAGCGGGGTATAAAACCCAGCTCTTCTTCGATGGGAGAGGATAGGACTTGGCTAGCCTGAGCCATCCAGATCTGCTGCCATGATCCCTAGCTGTTCCTGAACTGTCCACTGTGGTCTAGCAGAACAGACTTGCAGCAGAATAGACTTGAGCCAAAACCTACACTGAGGCTTTCCCAGCTCCCACCTGGAGGAAGCAACAGAGAGACTGGGCTCAGATGCAACAAGGTCCTTGGGGCAGATGGAAGGGCTTTCCTCGGGGAACTTTCTCCCTGGCTGTCCTGCTGGACCCTCTTGTCAGTCGGCCCAACAGTAAGAGGCTGCCTTGCACTTGCAGATCCCGGGCCAGAAAGCCATCCTCACCGACCCGCTTGCTCTCCTTCTGCTGCCTAAGTGCCGGGCTCGTTCCCAAGCTGTCCGCAATTGGCAGCATGCTCCCTCCAAGGCCTGGCTCAGTTTCGGCCCAATTCCATCACTCGCCATTGCCAGCTGTTTTGGCCCCTTACCCGCTCAGTGCGTGAAGCTCGGGGGTAAGCATTAGAGCAGGGGTAGTCAAACTGCGGCATTTGCTGGCAGGGGCTCATGGGAATTGTAGTCCATGAACATCTGGACGGCCGCAGTTTGACTACCCCTGCTAGAGGATTTGGGGAGCCTTGGGGACTTCTTGGATGGTGTGTCGGAATGTGGAAAGCCCCCTGGAAAAGCTTACAGCCTTCTCAGTGTCTGAATTGGCTCCATCACTTCATTCACATTTTATATTGCAGAGGAAAAGATGCTCTTCTCTGTGCTGGGAAGAACGTGCGACTGATTACCAAGATCAAGGTTTCCCCCTCCTCATATTTTGATGGTGGAGGGGATTAAAGACACCCACCCCTCCCCTCCTTCCGGGGTGCTTTTACAGAGGTGACTGCACCACCAGAATCTGTCCCTATGCAATAGATCTGTTGAAAGCCAGACACTTAAATCGATAGATGGATTTTCCCCAAAACTGCTTGCTCTTCCAAATTCCCACTCAGACTTCATCTGCATGAGGGTAGAATGTTAGGTCTAGCAGAGGGTCCTCAGGGGGGTTGTTTATGTCGAACATCCATGGGTTAAAATAATTAAAAAATAAAAAAATATTTTATTTATATGCCAGCCCATCAGCTCGGGACAGTTAACAGCAGTATAAAATCATACATGATAAAATCATCCAATCTTACAATTAAAATCCCGCCTCCTAGAATTAAATTCCCTATAGGCCAGGGGTGGCCAGACTGTGTCTCTCCAGATGTAGTAGTCTCCATTGTAGTAGTCCATGGGAATTGTAGTCCATCTGGAGAGCCAGTCTTGGCCACCCCTGGCCAATAGGGTCTTTCAGAGTTTAGAGGAGTCTCCAGTGGTGGGTGTTTCATGTGGAGAGGCCAGTATTTCTTGGCATTATTCCCTGGCCTCAATCATAGACCTGGCAGAGCAGCTCAGTTTGTAGGTCCGCTGGAATTGTGTGAGATCCCGGAGGGCCCTGACTTCCTCAGGTAGAGCATTCCGCCAGGCTAAGGACAAAAAGGCCCTGGCCCAGATCAAGGCCAGTTTTATCTCCCTGGGGCTAGGGATCCTAAGCATATTCAACCTGCCTAATCTTAATGGTCTTTGGGGGTGCAAGGGAGGATACAAGGGGCCCCAGACTGTTTAGGGCCTTGAACCTCTAGGCTAAGATGGACACCCGGTTTCCCCACTGGGCCAGGGGGTTGCCGCAGTGTGAGGTGGGATGGCCCTTGTGCTGGCCCGCAGATCCCTTCCCAACATGGACCAACAGACGTTTCAGTTCTGTGGTCCTTGTTGGCACTACAATGAAACTGGAGTCCAGTGGCACCGTTCAGTCCCACCAAAGTGGATTTATTATTGGACTTGTTGACTGCTGCTCTTGGGCCAGCCCAACTCATGGCAGTTCGCAACAAACCCCACAAACTACAGTCAATAAGAAAAAAACGTTCTTCCCCCAACCCCGATAACCCCATTCACCTTAACTGGATTAACTTGCTCCGTGCCTCAATGTAGGTGTCAGGTGTTTGTTCGGAGGAGGGTCCAAATAGGTCTTCCTTTAATTCTTCCTTTAATTCCAGAATGTAAAACCCAGAAAATTTGCCTTTTTTTCTCAAAATTCCTAGGAAGCAAGGCTCTTTAATGTCACATTGATGGATAGCCTCCAAATTGGATGGCTTACCTATACAGACCTTCATTTAAACAGATTGCTGTTGGCAGTTTGCATAAGTCAGCTCCCTCACAGAAGGTAAATCGCCAGCTCCCTTTTTGGCAGGCGAGCCGAGATCAAAGCTAGCTGTGCCACTGTGCTCTTTCTGCCCTCTGCGGCGTTGCTGCATCGGATGCTGGCTCGTCTTCAATGTGCGACGTGTTTAACTCGGCCTTGAATCATGTACGGATTACCTACTGGAACGCCTTTGTTAATATTATGTCTCAGTTACACCCAGAATCAAACTTTGCTGGTCTTCAAGGTGCCACCTGACTCAAACTGCTGCTTCAGACCAGCACAGCTGCCCACCCGAATCTCTCTTGTTGGTGGTGTACAGCCCGATGGCCACTGAGGGGCAGCACTAAGGGGATTTGGCGCCCGTTATCACTTCTTGAATGCTCCCCGAAGAGAACCCGTGAGAACTTGCTAAATATCTGAGGGATGGCCTGGATCTCAGCTTCCTCTACTTGGCTGCAGCTTCCTCATTCTCTCTGAAAAAAGGACCACATCCCTGCCCTCTGCAAACCAAATCCTCCTCAGGGCCTACCTCTACATCTCCAGGTATTGTTCCACCTGGAGCTGGCAACCCTAATGAATGTCTGGGTTGTACCTGAAGAAGAGGAGCTGGGTTTTTTTTACCTCACTTTTATTTACCCAAAGGAGTCTCAAAGGTACTTACAAACACCTTTTCCTTCCTCTCACCCCAGCAGACATCCTGTGAGGTTGGAGAGGCTGAGAGAGTTCTGAGAGAACTGTGTGTGGCGCAAGGTCACCCATCAGGCCTCGGGAGTCTCTAAATGGCTTAAAATCACTTTCCCTTCCTCTCCCCACCTGACACCTTGTGAAGTAGCTGGGGCTAAGAGGGCTCTGAGAGAAATGTGGCTGTCCCAACATCACCCGGCTGGCAGCATGAGGAGGGGGAGGAGTGGGGAATCAAACCCAGTTCTCCAGATTAGACTACTACACCAAGCTGGCTGTCTTGAGATTTATCAATGACATTTTTGCCACCTTGACTAGGGTTGCACCTGGAGATCTCATCGATTACAGTCCAGGTAATCACCTCCAGGTGATCAGGATCAGTTCCCCTGGAGAAAATAACTGCTTTCAAGGAGGGGTCTATCCCCTACAGAGGCCCCTCCCTTCCCCTCCCTTCCCCAAACCCCACTTTCCCGTTGCTCCGCAACCCCAATCTCCAGCTATTTCCCAACCCAGAGCTGAAATTAGGCAGGAAGGCAGCCCACGAGAGATTCAACAACTTCTCCCCACTGCCAATTTGACCATGGTTCAATCTACACAAGAAGTACATTTTCTGGACAGCCCTGAACAAATCCATGCTGGACACACAGGCACCACTCCAGGCAGAGCCTGTTAAACCCCAGATTCAGAATACAGCCTTGAGTTCAAGTAAGAACTGTTGTGTCACAGCTTAGCCTAAGCCTTGTGTTTACTGACACAGTCTGTGAAAAGCACACGGGCCATTGCAGTTAATCCAATGTTGTGTTCAGGTCCCTTTACCCGGGAATTCAAGGCAAGAGACAAAATCAACAAACTAATTAATACGGCCAGGGGGGCAAGAGTTCTGCCTGAGGAATAGGAAAGGTGTTCAGAGTCCAGGACTTGGGTGCTGAGGCAGGAGATGGGGTCTAGGGCCTTCACTGAAAAAACAAGCACAGATTAGCAGGACAGAATGTAAGGCAATACTCTATTTACTGAGGGAATCAGGTGACAGAGCGGTGGTAGTGATTAGGCTAATAAAAAAGAAACCAGTCTTTCCGTTTTAGTAGTCTAATTAGGTGACATCTCTGAAGTGCAGGTGTTACTTCTCCATTTCTTATTCCTGTTCCTGCAAGGACTCTGCTTCAGGGCTTAACACTGATGGCCATTGTGCCATTAAACCGAGAGAGGATGAGGGATAGAATTAGGCTCAGCTGAGTTGGGGAGGTTGACCCACCAGGCAGAGATAACCCCTGTTTCAGGCGGGATCTCGCTGGGTGGCTAAACCCACCTCACTAGCTGCTAGGGTAGGTGGGTGAGGGGAGGGAGGGTTGGGAGGGACTAGATTGGAGTGGGCGGGTGGAGTGCAGCTAGGGAAGGAGAAGCTAGCTTAGGAGTAGAGCAGGATCCTCTCTCGGGGAGCGGAGAGTGGGGCTATGGATGGGGTGTTCTTCCCTGGGGGGGGGCCCAAACTGGGGCCAGGATCCCAACAATCATGGGTCAAGGGCGCTATGGCTGGGGGAGGAGGTTGGACAAGAGAAGGGCTGGGAGCGCTGGTGTCCCGTTCAGGGCCCGGCCGTGGAGGCACGCCTGGCACTCTGGGTGCGCTCGATTCCCTTCTAACCTCCATCCCATCCCCAGAGATGTGAGGGTGGAGGCTAGGGAAGAAAAGGGTCCGACATTGGTCTTGTGCAACGCAAGGTCGATCAAGAACAAGGCTGCAACTCTGTAGCACTTCTTCGCGGAGTCAAAGGCGGACCTTGCGTGCCTGACCGAGACCTGGGTGAAGGAAGGAGAGCGGGACCCGATGCCTCCTGGCGACTCACTGGCGGCCTTAGTGGAGGACTGGCAGTCCCGCCTGATGGCCGCCATAGATGAGATCGCCCCTAAGCGTCCTCTCTGCCCTCGACTCAAACGGGCCCCAGGTACACAGGGGTGCTCCGGGAGAAGAAAAGGGAAGTGAGACGACTGGAGCGAGTGTGGCGGAAGACTCGTGACGAGGCTACAAGAACATCTTATCGCACGCTTAGGAGGGCGTATGAGACGGCGGTGAAAGTGGCTAAACGAGTTTTTTGCCACGGAAATCGCGTCCGCAAGCTCTCGCCCGGCCCAATTATTCAGGGTACTTAGATCACTCACCGCCCTTGAGGGGCGCCAAAATACTACACAATTGGCACTCGGCTGCAAGGCATTTGCGAGCCATTTTGCGGATAAAGTCTTGTCACTCTGCTGTGACCTTCCCACCACAATAAATACAGTAAATGAACTGGAGACCTGTTGGCCGCCTTTGGTAGTGAGGTTTGATGGTTTCAGGCGGTTCTCTTCTTCTGAAGTGGACAAGTTGCTGGGGTCGGTCAGGGCGACCACCTGCCCCCTTGATCCCTGCCCTTCCTGGCTCCTCAAGGGAGGCGGCCAGGGGATAGGAGGCCAGCTCAGAGACATCAACTCCTCCCTAGGTTCGGGGGAGTTTCCTGAGCGGCTAAAGGGGGCAGTGGTTCGCCCTCTCCTAAAAAAATCAACGCTGGACCCGCAGGACCCTGCCAACTACCACCTGGTATCGCATCTGGCGTTCCTGGGCAAGGTGGTGGAGAGGGCTGCGGCTGACCAGCTCTCGGCATTCTTGGAGGAAACTTCGGCACTCGGTCCATATCAGTCGGGCTTCCGTCCTGGCCATGGGGTGGAGACGGTGTTGGTCGCCCTTTTGGATGATCTCCGTTGCCAGCTGGACAGAGGCAGGTTGGCCGTGTTGGTCCTTTTGGACCTATCAGCAACCTTTGACATCGTGGATCTGATCCACCTTCTGATCCATCGCCTCGCCGGCACAGGGATACGGAGCACAGCCTTGCGCTGGATACGCTCCTTTCTCCAGAACCGGACCCAGAACCGGACCCAGAACCGGACCCAGAGGGTTGCGGTGGGGGAAGAGTTCTCGCGTCCCTATGGACTCCCCTGTGGGGTACCGCAGGGCGCAGTCCTCTCCCCCACATTATTCAACATCTTTCTGCGCCCTCTGGCCCAACTAGTACGGAGCTTTGGGCTGGGTTGCCACCAGTACGCTGATGACACCCAGCTCTATCTCCTCATGGATGGCCGCCCAGACTCCCCCCACGGAACCATTCGCCAGATGTTTGGAAGCAGTGACTGAATGGTTCGAGCAGAGTCACCTGAAACTCAACCCCTCCAAGACGCAGGTCCTGTGGCTGGGAGGCAGAGGGCAGGACCAGGCAAGCGCGCTTACCCACCCTGGCAGGAACGCAACTTACTATTGCACCCCAAGCTAGGAATTTGGGGGTGACCATCGATACCTCCCTGACTATGGAGGCTCAGGTCAAGAGAGTAGCGGGTCAGGCGTTTTTCTCTCTTTGCCAGGCCCGACTACTAGCGCCCCACCTGTCCCCTGACCACTTGGCTACAGTGATCCATGCGACAGTCACCTCCAGAATAGATTTCTGTAACTCGCTCTACGCCGGCCTACCCTTGTCTCTGATCCGGAAACTCCAGCTAGTGCAAAACGCAGCTGCTAGGGTCCTCACTGGTACATCTTGGAGGGCCCATATCCAGCCTGTGCTGAGGCAGCTGCATTGGTTGCCAATTGCTGTCTGGATCAGGTTCAAGGTTCTGGTTTTGACCTTTAAGGCTATACACGGGTTGGGACCCACATACCTGAGGGACCGCCTACCGCCCTATATCCCCCGCAGGGCTTTACGCTCGGCGGGGGAGAATCTGCTGGTCGTTCCCGGCCCTAGAGAAGCGCACCTGGCCTCGACCAGGGCCAGGGCCTTTTCGGTCCTGGCCCCTACCTGGTGGAATGAGCTCCCGGGTGAGCTGCGGGCCCTGCAGGATTTACCAGCTTTCCGCAGGGCCTGCAAGACGGAGCTCTTCCGCCGGGTTTTTGGTTGAGGCCGGGGTCAGCGAATGAGTGCCAGCATTCCTCCCCCCCCCCCCCCCCGGACCTAGGAAGTTAGATCTCCTCCCCACCCTCCCTGCTGCTCTAATAGCGGGGGGTGGGAATAATGAGAGCTTCCGCCATGTTGTGATTGTTTTTAAAGTCTTTTAATGGGTATTTTAATGGGTATAGGATTATTGTGACCCGCCACGAGCCTACGGGGAGTGGCGGGAAATAAACCTTTTTCATCTGTCCCAGGCTGTCAACTCCCTCCTATCTTCTGCACGCTGGTTCAGGAGAGACTAGGGATGACTGAGACTCTGATTCCTGTCCCATTTCATTTGTCTCCTGACATAATGAGGAACCCTCATTCTCTGATGCATCTTTTGCTGGATCTGGTTCCAGCAGTTGCTAAAATGGGCTTTCCACAGGTGTAATTCCTCATTCTCTATTCTCCCATCCTTGGAGGAGGAAGTTGCTGAATTACGCATGACACACTGTATCATCTGGGTAGAGAGGAGAATAAAGAGGCAGAAAATTGCCAGGAATCTATCATCGTACTACCAGAGTCACCAACTGTGTGTCAGGACCTCTTCTTCTTCCATTCGAGCTTCACAGAGTCATTTGCCTTCCCATTTCCTGTTGGTGGCTCATAAAGCTGCTGACCCAGACAAAAGCTAAAGTGGAACTGAGGCTATTTATAGGAGCTGAGTCTGCCTGGGGCCCTGGTTGGGAATCTACAAGCACTCAGAGCAGGCCCACGCTCAGCTTCCCGGAAAGCCTCATGGTGGATTGTCTAGGGCAGTGGTCCCCAACCTTTCTGAGGCTGGGGACCGGCAGGGCATCGGGCCGCACCCGCACAGGCCGCACATGCGCGGCCCGGCCCTGATTCCCTCTCCCCGCCCTCCCGCAGTAAGAAGCTTCCCGGGTCGCAAGCTTGCGGCCTGGGAAGTTCTTTACTGCGGGGGGGGGGCGGGGAGAGGGAGCCGCAGCCCGGCGCCATGGCCTTTGTGGCCCGGCGCCGGGCCGCGGCCCGCAGGTTGGGGACCACTGGTCTAGGATAGAGAGGCTCTAGAAGGCCAGCCAGGCACTCTGCCAATCTCAGCTGACCTTCCCACTTTCTCTGCTCCTGTGGTTCTGGGGGAGACTGTGGGCTCCCTGGCCCCAGGTCCCTCTTAGCCCTCAGCAGGAGACAGAGTGAGGTTGGGTGCCAGCTCCAGGTAGGGAAACTCCTGGAGATTTGAGGGTGGAGCCTGGGGAGAACAGGGACCTCAGTGGGTTGCAAATCTCATGAAGTCCACACCCAAGCACCCATGTTCCCCAGAGGATCTGTAGTCTGGAGGTGAGGTGTAATTTGGGGGGTCTGGGTCCCCGAGTTCCACTTGGAGGCTGGCATCCCTAGAAACAGAAAGGGAAGAAAAAACAATCTGAGAAAACAAGTCAGGAACTCGAAGGTTGAGCAACAAAACAGATTAAAGTATAAATATTTATTATAAAGTGCTCATTAAGAAGATTCAAAACATTCAAATGGAAGAATCAGCATCTGTGCAATATTACATGTACAGTCTCAGTGGCTATGCATGGTGTAACCCAACTTCATCAGTGGTCAAATAAAATATAGGCATACATATAATGGTAAAATATTACAATAAGACCTGGTTGGTGGTATAAAAAACATAAAACATGGAGCTCTAAACAATGAATATAATAATTCCAGCCATTGAGCTCACAATTAAAAATCAAAGTAGTCACGATCCAGCCATCCTGAGTGGGCATCCTCATGTTTAAACCCAAAAAATGGGGTCATACCGAGTGCAACCACTGAGACTGTACGTGCATATTGCACAGACTCTGATTATTCCGTTTCAATGTTGTTAAAAATGTTCTTAATGTGCATTTTATAATAAATATTTGTATTTTCATGTTAACTCCTAGAAATAAAACAGGTGGAACATTAAAAATTTAGCTATTGGGAATCAGACCATGGACGGAACTTTCATGAGGGCTGAACTACATGGAAATTTTGCGACAAGCCGGGTTCAAGGCCTGGGGCTCCCCAGCTCTGCCTCCCTTTCCCCGCAAACCCACAACAGCTGCAAGGGCAAAGAATTTCGATACATCCCAGTTCAGACCTTGAATTGCTAAAGAGGAAATGTGGAACTGAATGCTCACAGTGCTGGAATTGACAGCTCAGTCCTTGAATTTCTTGAATGTGGAATTAGTGTGTCCATGTATGAGGCTTTTTCAGCGTATAAGGAGATGTGTGTGTGTGGGGGGGGGGAGATGAACTTGATCAGAGGAAAACGGTATACTGAAAGAGCATCCTAGGTGACATCTCTCTGTCCCATTATTGTTCCACACCTTGTATGACTGGATTCTTTTGCCCTTGAGCTGATATTCTTTGTTGTGTGTTGAGAACGTTGTATGAGTGCTGAGATATTGGCCGTTAATACGATTTCCCCCGTTTTGTGCCAGTTTTTGTTACATGCTCTGTTTTTATTTTGTGGGCGCCAGTCAGGTTTATTCTGCACCTCTCCTTTTTCTCTGCCTCTCCTTTTGTGTTTGGGAACTTCTTTTGTCAGCATATTGTTCGGGTAACCTTTTATCCTTCTCCTCGCTTTTCTGGCAGGCACAAAGCAACGGCAGGGAACAGCATTCTAAAGGCCCGCAGAGCTCAATTTGGTCCAAGGCCATGGTGTGGGGGAAGGGCTTCCATTGGGTTGCCAACCTCCAGGGGGAGAAACAAAAGAGAAACTGCAGATTCCACAGGGTGGAAGCCGAGAAGAGAATCAACACTGGCTGTCCAAAAAAGACGATTTTATTCCAAATTTATTCCAGCTGCCTGGAAGCAGTGAGGGGATGGCTCAAGCAGAGTCGTCTGAAGCTCAATCCTTCAAAGACAGACGTCCTGTGGCTGGGCAGGAAGGGCCCAAGCAAGGAAGCGTGCTTACCCACCCTGGATGCAGTGCAGCTATCAGTGGCCCACTCTGCCAGGAATTTGGGAGTGATACTTGATGCCTCCCTCTCAATGGAGGCTCAGATCACGACGGTAGCTCGGCTAGCATTTTACCACCTTCGCCTAGCCAAGCTACTAGCGCCCTACTTGGACCCGGAACACCTGGCCACAGTGATCCACGCGACGGTCACCTCTATGCTAGCCTACCCTTATCCTTGATCTGGAAACTGAACGCGGCTGCCAGGGTCCTCACAGCAACACCTTGGAGGTCCCACATCCGGCCCATCCTCCAGCAGCTGCACTGGCTCCCGGTTGAATTCCGGATCAGGCTTAAGGTGTTGGTTATCACCTTTAAGGCCATACGCGGTCTGGGCCCAGTATACCTGAGGGACCGTCTCTCCGCCTACACCCCTCAAAGTTGCCTTGCGCTCTGCTAATTCCAACCTCCCAGTGGTCCCTGGCCCCAAGGAAGCCCGCTTGACCTCAACCAGGGCCAGAGCTTTCTCCATTCTGGCCCCCACCTGGTGGAACGAGCTCCCAGAGGAGATCAGGGCCCTGACAGAACCCAAACAGTTCCGCAGGGCCTGCAAAAGGGAGCTCCTCCACCAGGCATTTGGTTGAGGTCGACCAAACCACCGCTTTCAGTTGGCCCCCAAGCTCCCCCCTCTCTACGACCAACATTAATCAGTTGCCCACAGGGTCCAGTAAGAGTTAAGCCGAGGCTCTTTTGTAGTTCCATTTTCTAATGTTATTGTTATGATCATGTTAGGTTATTGTTGTTATAATGTTATTACTGTTGTTACCATATGTTATCTGAATCTTTTCTTGTTCCCTGTAAACCGCCCTGAGCCTTCGGGGAGGGCGGTATAGAAATATAATGAATAAATAATAATAATAAATAAATGTAAATGTCTATGTATTTTCTTTTCATAATGATGCAACACAACTCTTAAACACTGGGAATCGCCAAAACAAGGGTCTAGGTCAGGGGTAGTCAAACTGCGGCCCTCCAGATGTCCATGGACTACAATTCCCAGGAGCCCCTGCCAGCATTCGCTGGCATTCACTGGCAGGGGCTCCTGGGAATTGTAGTCCATGGACATCTGGAGGGCCGCAGTTTGACTACCCCTGGTCTAGGTTATTTCCCCGTTTTCGTGGGAAATCCCTTCCTCAATCTCCTCATATCCTCCTATGTCAGATGTCCAGTATTTTCTCAAACAACTTCAAGTATCCCATGGGCTACACCGCTCCAAAGGTAATGGAGAATCCCCAGCCCCCTTGGCCAGTTGGATCACCGTGAGAAGTGTATACGGAGCAGTAAAGATACAAGACTTGCTCTATACTAGCCAGTCAGTTTCTGCACTTCTTGTCTGTGTTTATTATGTATTTAATTTATACCCCGCCCTTCCCAGCAAGGCTGCACTGACATGTCATTCCCTCCAGTTGGGGCCAGGAGTCTCCTGGAATTATGCCTGCTGTGGACAAACAGAGATCAGTTCCCCTGAAGAAAACGGCAGCTTCGGAGAGTGGTCTCTATGGCATCATCATATCCCCTCCATCCCAACATTTCTTTATCCAGACTGTGACTAGCCCAAGGACACCCAGCTGACTGCATGTGGAGGAGCAGGGAATCAAATCCCGCTCTCCAGATTAGAAGCTGCTGCTCTTAACCACTATACCAAGCTAGAATTATACCAAACTTTCCAACCTCTGGGGAGGCTTGTAGTAAATTCGAGTCTCCTCCTTATCTCCTGACCTTGGGTGGCAGGCACCACACTCTTGGTATGTCCTGGGCAGTTAGTTTTATTGCTTTCGCTTTGGCAGGCTTGTGGTGTGGAAGCAACAAGTTATCGCACCTGGTGCTTTGTGCATGAAAGGGTACCTGGGGGTGGGATTTGGGGGCAGCCCTATAGGGAGGCAGGATTGAGCTAACTTCAGTTCCAGCAAAGAACCTCATGCGCCCATTTAGCTAATTCCTTGAATAAAGAGATTTCTTCAATCAGGCCACTGCTAAGTCGACTGGGCACTGACAGGAAGAGAATGGATATTTCTGCTCTGGATCCTCCTCCACTCCCCCCCCCCCCCGCCTGGGAACGAGGATGCTTCTTCAGCAGAGCAGCTGGTTTCCTCCTGCCCATCAGCGCTCTCTGGGGAGCGGCAGAAGTCACGCAAAGCCAGGTCACCCCTTTCCCAAGGCAAGAAGGCCCAGATGGATCTTAATTAATGGCAGGGAGGGGGCAAAGGAAGGGAGAAATAAACGTCTCTCTCCCCTCCTGCTTGGGTGTCGCCGGATGGCAAAGAAACACTTCCATGAGAACAGTGGCTTGAAAAGGGAGGGAAAACCTCCATGCCGCGCATTAACAGCATGGGGGTCCACTACCGCAAGCTGGGGGTCACCAGTTTAAATCATAGAATCATAGAATCATAGAGTTGGAAGGGGCCATGCAGGCCATCGAGTCCAACCCCCTGCTCAACGCAGGATCAGCCCAAAGCATCCTAAAGCATCCAAGAAAAGTGCGTATACTTGAAGTTTAAACCCATTACTGCGTGTCCTCTCCTCTGCAGCCAACAGAAACAGCATCCTGCCCTCCTCCAAGTGACAACCTTTCAAATACTTAAAGAGGGCTATCATGTCCCCTCTCAACCTCCTTTTCTCCAGGCTGAACATTCCCAAGTCCCTCAACCTATCTTCATAGGGCTTGGTCCCTTGGCCCCAGATCATCCTCCTCGCTCTCCTCTGTACCCTTTCAATTTTATCTACGTCCTTCTTGAAGTGAGGCCTCCAGAACTGCACACAGTACTCCAGGTGTGGTCTGACCAGTGCCGTATACAATGGGACTATGACATCTTGTGATTTTGATATGATGCCCCTGTTGATACAGCCCAAAATGGCATTTGCCTTTTTTACCGCTGCATCACACTGCCTGCTCATGTTTAGTTTACAATCCACAAGTACCCCAACGTCTCGTTCACACACAGTGTTACCTAGAAGCGTATCCCCCATCCAGTAGGCATGCTTTTCATTTTTCTGACCCAGATGCAGAACTTTACACTTATCTTTATTAAATTGCATCTTGTTCTCATTTGCCCATTTTTCCATTGTGTTCAGATCTCGTTGAACTCTGTCTCTATCTTCCGGAGTATTTGCCAGTCCTCCCAATTTGGTGTCAGCTGCAAACTTGATGAGTTTTTTAAATTGCTTAAAAAAATAGTCTCACAAAGGAGGAGTGTCCAATCGCTCCTTACTTGATCAGAGGACACTATTATGGGATACTATTAACACTTGCCTCAACACCAGAGCCTGTTTCCGAGAATGTAGGGGCCTCCATTTATTTTTATCAGGCTCGTTGGTTCACCTACGTGACCCACAGTCTGCCCGGTGTCCATTGGTATTCTGTCTATGTTCATGAACCAGTATATTACAAAATCTTCATGAAACGTCAGTATGAACATTATGATTTATAGAGAAGAGATGTCTGTTGCAGGAAGAAAGGTTTTTGATGCACAGGTTATCGACATTATATCCTAATTGTCTCAATTAGGACATTTTGTAATTTTGTGAATGATGGCATAAATGTATTACCCTATATACTCGCGTATAAGCTTAGGGCCATTCCGCATAATGACCAATGTTGCTAAAAGTTTGCAGTATGCAGAAGCGCTATCTTTAATAGTGGAATTTTGAAGGAATACCTTCAATTCTAGTGGAATATTGATGTCCCAGTAGTGGTCTATTCATTCCCCACAGATTTCCCCTCTCGCTGGAATCGCAACAAAGGAAGTGATATTTTTTCGTGCTGCTTCCCGCCCCTGGCTGTCAATCCAACAGAACAGCCAATGAACTGTTGTGTTTGTGCTCCCAAAAAGCCGCTTTCCCATTCTCCCAAAAAGTTGCAATGAATGTTTGTTCAATCATTGTCTCAGAAAGACCTTTTTTGCGTAGGAGCTGGCGCTTAATCGTTTCCATGCTCCTCAAGTAAACCCCCCCCCCCCCACCATGGGCGCGATTTGTGGCTGAAATTATGGGCAGTGTCGAACAGGGGCCTGTATTGTGCTTGGAAACTTTAAAGACAATTGCAGAAGGGAACTTTGTTTTACTGTTAAGCCTCGCTTATTCATTGCTTTCGCTGGTTTAAGGGGGGGGAAATGGCCGGAAGCACGGGGGTGAGAGCGAGGGAGGTACTTTCTTTCTACCGCTATTTTGAGAACGCACATGTCTTTCGCTGATGTGTTGCAGCTTGTGCTCAGAAGTGTAGTCCACTTTTCTGGATTTCCCCCTAAGCGCTATAAAATTCCGATTGTTGCTGGAGTTCGGCGGGAGTTTTGCGGTTTGTTTACAACGTCATAGGGAATGTTGAATTAATAGCATTTATGAAAGGTAAGACTTTAGCTACATTTGAGTCGTGCGGAATGGCCCCTAGTTTTTCAGCACTTTTTTCACACTGAAAAAGCCCTCCTCGGCTTATATGCGGGTATAGACGGTAATTGAAATAAAAGCCTGCTTCACCCAGTCAATCGTTGCATGCCTTTTGCAAATGGATAGGGATTTTTTTTAGAGAACCGCACTCAAAGCGTTCTTGTCAATGGTGTTTCATCAGACTGGAGAGAGGTGAGTAGCGGGGTTCCTCAGGGCTCGGTGCTCGGCCCGGTACTTTTTAACATATTTATTAATGATCTAGATGAGGGGGTGGAGGGACTACTCATCAAGTTTGCAGCTGACACCAAATTGGGAGGACTGGCAAATACTCCGGAAGATAGAGACAAAGTTCAACGAGATCTGAACACAATGGAAAAATGGGCAAATAAGAACAAGATGCAATTTAATAAAGATAAGGGTAAAGTTCTGCATCTGGGTCAGAAAAATGCAAAGCATGCCTACTGGATGGGGGACATGCTTCTAGGTAACACTGTGTGTGAACGAGACCTTGGGGTACTTGTGGATTGTAAGCTAAACATGAGCAGGCAGTGTGATGCAGCAGTAAAAAAGGCAAATGCCATTTTGGGCTGTATCAACAGGGGCATCACATCAAAATCACAAGATGTCATAGTCCCATTGTATACGGCACTGGTCAGACCACACCTGGAGTACTGTGTGCAGTTCTGGAAGCCCCACTTCAAGAAGGATGTAGATAAAATTGAAAGGGTACAGAAGAGAGCGACGAAGATGATCTGGGGCCAAGGGACCAAGCCCTATGAAGATAGGTTGAGCGACTTGGGAATGTTCAGCCTGGAGAAAAGGAGGTTGAGAGGGGACATGATAGCCCTCTTTAAGTATTTGAAGGGTTGTCACTTGGAGGAGGGCAGGATGCTGTTTCTGTTGGCTGCAGAGGAGAGGACACGCAGTAATGGGTTTAAACTTCAAGTACAACGATATAGGCTAGATATCAGGAAAGAGTTTTTCACAGTCAGAGTAGTTCAGCAGTGGAGTGGGCTGCCTGGGGAGGTGGTGAGCTCCCCCTCACTGGCAGTCTTCAAGCAAAGGTTGGATGCCTTTTCTTGGATGCTTTAGGATGCTTAGGGCTGATCCTGCATTAAGCAGGGGGTTGGACTAGATGGCCCTTCCAACTCTATGATCCTACCATTCTATGATTCTAAATGTGTCCTGCAAGCTGAGCAGGTAGGACATCAACGGTTTGACTGAGGGACTCTGATCTTTTTTTCCCTTTTGCCTTCACTTCTTCCTCTTCTTAATCACTTCCTCCAAACTATTCTTTTGGTTTCTATGGGTGGGATGGGGTGGGTTTTGGGGTGCTTTGGGATTTATTGTTTCTTTCTCCTAGTGTTTCTTCTTTCATCTGAGGGGCTGCATTGTTTGCCTTCTAGTTAGTGCTGCCAATGAATGTCATGAAACAGGCTTGATTATACCGGAATCCGGTGCAGCATGCATAATAGCACATTTCTCCTTTGGCTTCCAAGGACTGGACAATAAACAAGACTTAGAATTTTTGATTTACATTTTTTGTGTTATTGCTTACATTTATGTATATGCAAATTATTTTTTTTGCTTTGTGGCCAGACCATTGATAGAGGTGGTAGTGGCGAAATGGATTTGGCCAGTGGCACTGAGACATTGGCACGTTCATAGGATCAGATTTTACCTGTCCGTATGTAAAGCCTTTGGGTGTTTTTAGCTGAAATTGCATTATTTATCAATACTGCTATTTTTAGAACTATATTATATTTTAGAAACTTTATGGGGCTCCCCCATTAGGCCTATAGACCTTCCTCTTTTTGTTAACCCTTTCTTTGGTTCCTTTGGGTTTTTTCTCCTTCTTGTTGTAGTCACCCCCCCCCCCTGCCCAACCCATGAAGCTGCAGAGCTCTCCATGGCTTGTGATGGACCTCCTTCTCCCTAGGGATGCCAACGTCCAGGAGGGACCCAGGGATTCCCTGGAATTGTAGCTCATTTCCAGACGACAGAGGTCAGTTTCCCTGGAGAAAATGGCTGCTTTAGAGCAGGGGTAGTCAACCTGTGGTTCTCCAGATGTCCATGGACTACAATTCCCACGAGCCCTGCCAGCATTTGCCCCCGCTTTAGAGGGTGGAATCCAGAGCATTATATCCACTGAGGTCCCTCCCCGCCCCAAATCCCACCCACTCCTGGCTCCACCCCCAAGGGCTCCAGGTATTTCTCAACCCAGAGCTGGCAATCCTATTCCCTCCTGCTCAGGAGAGGCCCCCTTGAGTGTCCCAGCGATCCAAGAAGCTTGTTTGGTGGGCAGATGAGATGGGGCCTTTTCGGTGGCAGCCCCATACTTATGGAATAACCTCCCTGGGGTCTAGGTGGGTCTAGCCTCGTATTTTTTAGTAGGCACTTTGAACATATTTAGATAGTTTGGAGGCAGCTCCTGGCTTACATTAACTGCAGCGTGCCCAAGTTTTGCCCACTCACAACTGATTATTACCAATCAGTAGGGGTAAAAAAAGAAATGGTCACGTGAGTGGGAACAAAGGGGAAATAGTGATCCAGCTGACGGAGTCCAGGCCGGATGGTTTGCTGGGGCAGGTTCAAGGTCTTTGGGATCTCCGGCCTAGCCTCTCCGGGCCCCTTCCCTGAGGTGGTTAACTCTACCTTGCTCGATTCCCAGATGGTTTGGTCACTGATGTGCCCATGTCAGGCTCAAGCAGCGGAGTTAATTATAAAGCAGTGGGCAGAACAGCAGCTAAGGCTGAATAGCCTGCTGATTAGTTTTGGCTCAGAGTCACTACTGCTGAGTGCCCATCAGCCTGCTTCCTAGTTATCTGTCCGTTGCCGTTGAGATCGCAAAGTAGGCCTGGGGGAGCATCGATGCCCCCCACATTCTGTCCTCTCACCCAGGCTGGAAGACTGGGTGGTATTTGGGTACATAGACATTTCCCACCACACATCACCCCTTCCTCCTCCTCCCTAGGAAGCCGGGGGCCTGCCGTGATGCCGTGCCTGCCTCTCTCGTTTCAGTTACAGATGCCATTTGCTCGCCTCTTAACGGGGCTCTGTGACAAACAGGCAGGGAACGTGGAGAAAAGAGCTGCCAGTGAAGGTGAAACCCCGAATCATGCAATTGGCATGCGGAGACTTCGCCGCGGCACAGTCATCCTGACAGATGCAGAATGGTTTTAAAAGCTTTGTCGCTCCAGCCATCGACAAACCACCTCTCCTGTTGGGGGGGGGGGGGCTCCATGACAGCTCTCCCAGTGGCATTATTTCTGAATGTGTTCCCCAGCGCATCGAGGGAGGGAGTGTGCATCTGTGTGCGGAAACTGATCTCTGTGTGCTCCATTTGCTGGACAGGGATCCACCAGTCTTGGTCAGCTGCAGGAACTGATCTCTGTCCCCTGGAGAGCAGCTGCAATGACAGAAGGCTGGCAACCTTACAGAACCCCCCCAGATTGGGAAATCCCTGGAGGTTTTGAGGGTGACACCTAGGAAGGTCAGACTGTGGAACAGGGTTCAATGCCATCTCTGCACTCTGGAAAGGTTTTAATTCCAGAGAACTTGGGGTTGCCGCCTCTGGGTTGGGACACTTCTGGAGATGTTGGGAGTGGGGCGAGGGGAGGACCTCAGTACGGGTATAACCTCAGTAGGGCATTCTCGCAATACAGTCCAAAGGAGATATATTATCCAGGGAAACTGATCTCTGTTGTCTGCTGGGCAATTGTAATTCCAAGAGATCTCCTGCAGGTGTGCAGGAGTAAACCTTCCAGGTAGAAGATAGCCACGGAGCCAAGATCTCCAGATCAGACATGGGTGCCAGTTCCCACCTGAACTTCAAAATGGATGCTGTGAGGGTCAGCTTGGTGTAGTGGTGAAGAGGAGGGGTCTCCAATCCAGAGAGCCAGGTTTGATTCCCTCCTCCTCCTCCACATGCAGCCAGCTGGGTGACCTTGGGCCAGTCACAGTCCTGCTAGAGCTGTTCTCACAGAGGAGTTCTTCCAGAGCCCTCTGAGGCCCACCTCCCTCACAGGCTGTCAGTTGTGTGGAGAGGAAGGGAAGGCGATTGGAAGCTGCTTTGAGACTCTTGGGCAGTGAAAAGTAGGATATAAAAACCAGCTCTTCTTCAGTCCGTGGTTTGGCCTTGTGCTGCTGGTGGTTTTTGCATTCCAAATTCTGTCAAGACACAACCTTGGCAAGCCAGACAAGCAGCAGTTTCCAACAACCCTACTTTAAATTGCTGTTTCTCCTAACATGTCAAAATGCACACAAACACCCAGGAAACCTTGAGGGTTATTCCCCCCCCCCCTTGTAGTTTGTCTTACTCAAGGACACATCCAGCTTTCACTTAAGCTGAAGTGCAGTCAACAAACCTTTAGTTCAATTGTCTGTGCTCTGCTAAAGAAGAAAATGTTCTGAATCTGGCCACGGAGTAATGCAAGCCTCTACCATGTGTAGAGATGCCAACCTCCAGGGGGGCCCTGGGGATCCCCTGGAATTACAGCTCATCTCCAGATAACAGATCAGTTCCCCTGGAGAGAAACAGATGCTTTGGAGCAAGGGTGGGCAAACTGTGGCCCTACAGATGTCCACGGACTACAATTCCCATGAGCTCCTGCCAGCAAATGCCAGCAAAGATATTTGGGTTCCCTCCCCAAGAAACACACATCCCTGTGGCTGCTGGGTGTCCACAGGGTGGCGAACCCAACCACTGGAGCCCCAATGCTGACACTAGTGCAGCCTTTTTCAATCTTTTGACCATGGAGGAGGCCCTGAAATAATTTCAAGGAGCCCCAGAAGTGATGTCATCCGGCCACACCCCTAGAAGTGACATCACTACCTGCCCTCTGAGCTGTCCTTTTGCTCCCTCCACCCACCTTTACTACTACTATTATGGCAGCTCAGCATCATGTAGGCCAGAAAGAAGAGTAGGAGCTGAGAAGACAGCCCAGCCCCCCCCCCCCCATACCATGCCACTTCAGAGTTCCTGCAAACCCTGTTCAGGAATGCTATGGACCCCCAGGGTTCACAGACCCCTAGTTGGGAATCCATGCTCTATTGGAAGGTTTTTTAAAAATGTGATGTGCTACTCAGGGGTGGCTAAATGGAGGCTCTCCAGATGTCCATGGATGACAAACCCCATGAACCCGTGGCAGCAATGGAGCAGGGGCTCATGGGAACTGTAGTCCATAGACATCTGGAGAGCCTCCGTTTGGCCACCCCTCTGCTAGATCCTTGTAGCATTGTAACAGTCTACTGCAACAACATACTAGCGAACAAAAACTGGGAATGAGTATGTTTTCTAGCCCTTTTCCTTGTAGAGGTATAAGGGAAAAGATGTGCGAGGAAAGAGGCCAGAGGCTTGCTGGGAGTAGATACATTATTGCAACTGGACTGTTCTAACAGTTCTAAAAGTGATCTTTCAGTGACTGATTTTTTTAAAAGCTAGAAAAGCCCTGGGGGTGAGGAGCTGGCAGCTATAGGGGGGGATACTATGGGGTCCACCAGAAGTTATCTGAGATTTACGCACATCCTACAATGGGGTGTGAAAAAAATCCCCTCCCCCAGTTGGGATCTACTGGATACCAGAATGTTTTCAAGTCCAATTGGCCCGAGAGGGGAAAAAAACACAACCCCCTGGATCTGTGTGCGGCGGGGTGTAAATGGTGCAGACCCAGCTGGGAGGGCTTTTGCCACAACATGGTTTAAACCACGTGGCACAGTTTAAACTCCTGCCACTGCATCATGGCATGCATCCCTGAGAGAATCGGCTGGAGCAGTGAGAGTTCTTTGCTGTATATTCCAGAAAAAATGTCAAAAAATTCAGCTTTGATTCGGGCTCCACTACACCAGATCAGAGAATCGGTAGTCAACTTAATACCTAAAAATAAAGGTAAGATCTTTTCCAGGTATTTTACTGGTTCTGCTTGGCCAAATACAAGCTCTTGCTTTACACACAGTTGGTATAGAGCTGGCATGTTAAAATTTAATCCCAGGGTTAAGCCAGAGCCCTAGAGGGGTTATGCCTGTGGTGGCAGAGAGTGGGGGCCCACCCCGGCCACAGAGTGAGCCTGGCAGACCTTGGGATTGGGGGTGGGGGCCCACCAGGGTCTAACTCCAGTGGCCTAGAATGTCAGTCCTGATAGCAGGCAAAGCAGATTGTGGCTCTCCAGCCAGCTGAGTCCCCTTGGGTTTTTTTTTTTGGGGGGGGGGTGTTTGGTGTATATTTAGAAGAGTTGGTTCTTTGATGCCGCTTTTCTCTCCCCGAAGGAGGGGAAGCTCAAAGTGGCTTATGGTCGCCTTCCCTTTCCTCTCCCCACAACAGACACCCTGCGAGGGAGGGGAGGCTGAGAGAGCCCTGAGATTACTGCTTAGTCAGAATAGTTTTCTCAGGGCTGTGACAATCCTAAAGTCACCCAGCTGGCTGCATGTGGGGGAGGAGCGGGGAATCAAACCTGGCTCGCCAGATTAGAACTCTGCACTCCTAACCACCACACCAAGCTGGCTCTCTTTACTCTGGCTAGGTGGGTTGGAAGGGGCTGCTTATACCTCTTGGAGTTGGTTGGGTGATGTCCTTTCCGGACATGTCACTTCCAGGGTTTTGGCAGGGAAGCATGGCCAGCTGACATCACATCAGAGTTACCTTGAAGCCGGCAAAGATTTTCACGGGTTACTCTGCAGTCAAAAGTTTGAAAAAGGCCGCCAGAGGGTTTCCTAGATGAGGTGACCGGAGAGGGCTTTCCTTTGCTGGCCTTTGCTCAGAGGCCCTTGGGGGTCCCCCATCCTAGTCCTAAGCAGGGCTGACCAAGCTTAGCTTCCAAGATCTTAGCCAAATGCATGCTCCTGCATCACACACAGACGGCACAGTGCGGACATGCGAAAATGCCACAGTGATCCATCTGCCTTGTGTTTTCCCACCGGGGTTATGCCATCCAGGGAAGGACAAAAGGCAAGCAGATGTGATTTGCCACAGCCAGACTCTGTGAAGCCACATCGGACCTCCTGGGGGGTCTCCCATCCAAGGACTCGGCAGGGCTACCTCTGCTTAGCTTTGGAAATCTGTTCGCCTGAGCCCTCCACACAGGGCTGGTGAAACAGCTCTTACTGATTTAAAAGGGAGCTGGGGGGAAATATCCCAGAGGCAAGGTGAAGAAGGGGCTGGTGGGGGAGCCCAGGATAAAGGCAGAGGCAGCATAGGACCCACTGGGGACGGCCCTGCGTGGAAGCACCCAGAGGTCTCTTCTCTGGGAAGGAGGGCACGGTAATCCTGTCCAACCCCCCCCCCCCCCACGCATACATTTCTAGAAAACCTCTGCCTCTTTCAGTCACGCTTCGGACAAAATGAGAGAGAGAGAGAGGTTAAATTTCTTCATTTAGTGCTAATTAATTGTAGCCTGGCGGGCTGCCAGATTGGCAGCTGTTGAGCTCCCCTCCCACACTGCTTCTTCCCCTCCAGCATGGCCGTTTCACACCCTCCCCCACCCCTCTTCCCCTTCGCTCCCCCTCTTCTCTTCCCCAGCTGAACAGCACAGGAACCGATCTGCCTGACTTGCTAAACGGAAAGCCATTGCTCACTTTGGAAAAAAAGGTGTACAATCGGGGCAGAGGGGGGACAAGAACCCGTTGTCGAGAGCCCTCCCTCCCCTTTTCCTTCCGGAATAGATCCGAGTCCTCCGGCTTGAGTTGTCTGGTGGCACCGGGAATTAATCTATAAAAAACAACCAGGTTAAAAAGACAGTTTCCCAGAAATTCGGGAGCTCTGACTCAGGTGGCCCGTTTTCTGCTTACAGGCAGGCCGAGGGGGAGAGTCCTCTATCAAAACCATCAGAGGGGAAAACCTTCCTTGGGATAGAAGGACGGGGGGGAAAGACACGTTGCCTGTAGAAATGGAAGCATCCAAAAGGGAAAACGAGGCTGAGTTTGGAGTCGAGGACCTGCCTCCTCCGTCACAGTTGCCTCTCCAAGGACAGTTCAGAGACAAGAAAAGGGTGTGGGGCTTCAGTGCGAAACATGCCCCAGCCACCCACCTCTCACCAGTCCGCCCACCCCCTCTGCAGGACCCCGGTTTTGAAGAAGAGCCTGCCTGGCTGGCTCTCGGACCCTGGTGGGCTCCCCCCTGCTCCCGTTGCGGGGCTCAGTTGCTCTCCACCAGCTTGGCCAGGTCCTGCCGCAACTCGCTCAGCTCAAAGATCTTCATGTCCATGATCTCAGCCACCTTGGACACCTCGTGGTACATCTTTTCCCGCTCAGACAGCGTCTCGGACAGCGTCTGCTCCGCCAGCTGCAAGCGCTGCTCCAGGTCCTGGTTTCGCCTCTCCAAGTCCTGACCAAGAGTGGGGGGGGGGAGATCACGTGGGGAGAGAGACAAAGGGACACAAACAAGGGTAGTCAAACTGCGGCCCTCCAGATGTCCGTGGACTACAATTCCCATGCATTTGCTGGCAGGGGCTCATGGGAATTGTAGTCCATGGATATTTATTTATTTATTTTATTATATTTATATAGCGCCCTCCCCAGGGGCTCAGGGCGGTTTACATAAGAACAAACAACAATACATAAAACAATCTATAAACATGTGAATAACTTTACAATAATAACTAATGGTTGTAACCGTATAACAATGTAATAGTATAAATAATATTGACAATACAACAGTGCAACAATACAAACAGGTCCAGAGCATTGGTGGAATTCTGAGGGCGAGACACAGAAGTCCAGTCTAGAGGTGACCGTCGCTTGGATCACTGTGGCTAGGTGTTCCGGGGCCAGGTAGGGCGCTAGTAGTTTGGCTTGGCCGCAGTTTGACTACCCCTGGGTGAGAATGTTGGACTAGGTGGACAGTGGATACCCAGGTTCAAATTCCCTGCTCGGCCACACAATGTGCTGTGTGACATTAGACCAGCCTAATCCATCCTGCAGGGTTGTTGAGAAGATAAAAGGGAGAAGGGAGATGCCCTCCTTGGATACCACCATGAGTTCTGTGGTATACAAGTGGGATAAAAATGTTCTGCCCCAACATCAGATGCTACCAGCTATGGTGACTAAAGGGAACCTCCACATGCGGAGGCAGTAAACCTCTGAATACCAGTGTCCAGGGGCCATATAAGGAGAAGACCTCATCCTCTCTGCCCTCCTGTTAGACCTTCAAGGAATCTGGCTGACTACTGTGTGAGGCAGGATGCTGGCCTAGATGGAGCGCCACTAATCTGATTCAGCAGGGCTCTTCTTCTTATCAGGGGAAGGCCGAGGCCTCTGTCCCTTTTGCTGGCCTTCCAGAGGAACTGGCTGGCCCATGTGAGACGGGAGGTTGGACTAGATGGGCCCTCCCTGGACTGATCCAGCAGGGCTCTTCTGTTCCTCTCAGGGGAAGGCCGAGGCCTCTCTGCCCTGTTGTTGGCCCTCCAGAGGGACTGGCTGGCCACTCAGGGAGGCAGGATGCTGGACTAGAGAGACCACAGTTTTAACAGGTTGTGCATATGTAGGAAGCTGCCTCATACTGATGATCAGCCCAGCAAGGCCAGGTTCATCTCCTCCGAGTGGCAGGAGTTCCCAGGGTCTCAAGTCTTCTACAGTGCCTTGAAACTGGAGTTGCCAGGCACTGAACTTGGGATCTCCAGTTTAAAAGGACCACACTGGAGGTGCTGTGAAAGACCCGAAATCCTAGGAACTCCTGCCACTCAGAGGAGACACGACTGCCCTTGGAGAAGAAGAAGAGTTGGTTTTTATACTCTACTTTTCATTACCTGAAGGAGTCTCAGAGTGGCTTCCAATCGCCTTCCCTTCCTTTCCCCACAAGAAACACCCTGTGAGGAAGATGGGGCTGGGAGAGCTCTGAGAGAGCTCACAGGACTGTGACTGGCCCAAGATCACCGAGTGGAGGAGGAGCAGGGAGCCAAACCCAGCTCTCCAGATCAGAGGCTGCCGCTCCCAACCATAAGATCAAGTGGCTCCTTGGGCTACTGGTTGGATGTTCTGCCACTGCGCTGCAGTCCTGTGTGACAGGCCCACAGATGGCTGGATTGGAACTCCATCCAGTCAAGAGTTCACAAGGAACAGGAGGAGAGAGAGGGCCATCTGCCTGTTCCTGCCCACGGGCACAGACCGAGCACCTCCCGTCGAGAACCAGCCCAACGGAGGGGGGGAGGCACAGAGGCTGCTCCCAAGAGGCAGGAGGCAGACAGGGCAACTATAAAGGACAACACATTTGGAACCAGAGGGGCTGTTTCAGCCCCTGCCCATCCTTTCGCGTATTCACTCGGTGCCCAGCAACCCTGGATTCCTGCCATGCAGGGCTCCACCTGAGTCCCAGAACCGCCTGTGAAGAGCTGCTCCATTCATTCCTTTACCCCTGTGCTGTTCCCATACGTAAGAGTCAGATGGCGTCATAGCTATGGATGTTTTGCATGCAGAGATGTTAGTAGCCTCTGCATTTTCTTTTGAAGACAAGACCTATTCAGTGTGAACGCAGCTGGGATATTGCTGGGGTTGGGGGGGGATTTGTCTCTATAAAGGTTCTTTGAATTCTACAGCCCTTGTCTTAAACATCGGAAGACTTGCTGTAACGCTGTTGGCCCCTTTCTGAAAATAAACTATTGAGCCTTTGCTGAAAGTCTGAGTTTGCAGTTTTGGGGGAAAGTGCCACGGTACGTGACATTCAGTGAAAGAACAGCAGCTGGGTGAAAACACCAAAGAAGGAAGGAAGAGGGAAGAAAAAGGGGTGTTTTTGTACCTGCTTTTTACTACCTGAAGGAGTCTCAAAGCGGCTCCTTGCCTTCCTCTACCCACAACAGGCACCCTGTGAGGGAGGGGAGGCCGAGAGAGCTCTGAGAAAACTGGGACTGGCCCAAGGTCACCCAGCTGGCTGCATGGGGAGGAATGGGGAATCAAACCTGAGTCTCCAGGTGAGAGGGTCGCCACGCTTCACCATGAGACCATGCTGGCTCTCCAGATACCAGAAGTGCAAGCCCAAGGTAATAAAATTAGCCTGGTCCAAATGCATGGCTTTCCCCCTCAGTCAGAATGGAACCTCCATGTACAGAGGCATGTACTCCATGTACTTTGGAGCCTCAGGTGTGGAGGGCCACTCTCAGCAGAAAGGGAACACTTATCCTTGCCTCATCTACATTTATGTTTTACACTAGGCTTCAAAGACCGCTCGTAAGAGCGGCCTTTGAAAGGGGAGGCCACAGCGGCGGCCGCCGCACCACTCGGCCCCCCCCCCCGCATGGGACACACCGGCCCACCCCCCCTCACTGAGTTCCCGGGTTCCCTGCGAGCCTCGGAACAGGTCTTCTGCGTCCCCAACACGGCGGGCCTGCTCGGACGCTCACAGGGAAGCCTCCGCCGCCCAGGCAGCTCCCCGCCGAACTCCAGCCAGTCTGGTAATGGGCCACTTGGAAGGCGCTTCATCAAGCCACCGACTGCTTATTTGTGGAGTCCCACAGGGAGCGGTCCTCTCTCCTATCCTATCCAACATCTTCATGCGCCCTCTCGCACAACTGGTACGGAGGTTTGGGCTGGGTTGTCATCAATATGCCGATAACACCCAGCTATTCCTCCTGAAGGACGGCCGCCCTGACTCTCCCCCAGAAGCATTAGCCAGCTGCCTGGAAGCAGTGAGGAGATGGCTCAAGCAGAGTCGCCTGAAGCTCAATCCTTCAAGGATGGAGGTCCTGTGGCTGGGTAGGAAGGGACCATGCGAGGAAGTGCGCCTGCCTGCCCTGGATGGTGTGCAGCTCTCTACGGCTGACTCCGCCAGGAACCTAGGCGTGATTCTGGATGCTTCCCTCACAATGGAAGCCCAGATCACAAAGGTAGCGTGGCTGGCATTCTACCATCTCCGCCAAGCCAAACTGCTAGCGCCCTACCTGGCCCCGGAATACCTAGCCACAGTGATCCATGCGACGGTCACCTCTAGACTGGACTTTTGTAATTCGCTCTACGCAGGCCTGCCCTTAGCCCTGACCCGGAAACTACAGCTGGTCCAAAACGCAGCGGCCAGGATCCTCACAGCAACACCGTGGAGGTCCCACATCCGGCCCATTCTCCACCAACTGCAGTGGCTGCCAGTTGAATTCTGGATCAGGCTAAAGGTTCTGGTAATTACCTTCAAGGCCATTCGCGGTCAGGGCCCAGTGTACCTGAGGGACCGCCACCCTGCCTATGCCCACAAATGAGCCCTACACTCTGCCAACATCAACTGGCTAATGGTCCCTGGCCCAAAAGAAGTCCGCCTGGCCTCAACCAGGGCCAGAGCATTCTCCATCCTGGCCCCCACCTGGTGGAATGAGATCTGGGAGAAGATCAGGGCCCTGACAGAGCTGAAAGACTTTCACAAGGCCTGCAAAAGGGAGCTCCTCCGCCAGACATTTGGTTGAGACCAGGTAACCAGCAACATCTGCAGGGACCCTGCTCCCTCCCTCCCTCCCTCCCTCCCTCCCTCCCTCCCTCCCAGAAATCCACCCATGCATTCTGCTCTGGACCTATTTTTATCGTTATACTCTGTTACTTCTGTTATAGTTTAATGTTAATGTTATTGTTATTGTGAGTTCCATGTACTGTTTTCTGTGTTTTCTGTAAACCGCCCTGAGCCTCAGGGGCGGGTGGTATGTAAACAAACAAACAAACAAATAAATAAATGTAACTTCTGCATTATAACCCCACTATTCACAATCCTCACCCACAGGGTTCAGAGGTTCCCGGAGGGTTGGGGGGTGGAGCTAGGCAGGGCTTGCCACAAAGTTCATCCTCCAAAACAGCCATTTCCTCTTTGTCATCTGGAGGTCAGTTGTCATTCCAGGGGATCCCTGGGCCTCACCTGGAGTCTGAGAACCACACGCTGTGCATGCATTGACATTCCAACACATGCATCTGACTAAGCAGCCTCTAGCCCAGTGGTGGCCAAACAACGGCTCTCCAGATGCCCATGGACTACAATTCCCTGGCAGGGACTCGTGGGAATTGTAGTTCATGGGCATCTGGAGAGCCACAGTGTATTAGGCTAAGCCCAACAGAAGAACAGAGGTTTTTTTTGGGGAGAGGGGGGTAAAAATTACATTTCTCTGAGCATAGGGCATGCCCCCTGTCGACCTCCTCTCCAGCCCCTCCCCCCAGGCCCTTTCCCTCCATTACCTGCACCTTCTGAAAGGTTTCCTTGCTCTCGGCGTGGCCTTCCCCTTGTCCCCCTTTCTGGCTCTTCAGCTGCTGCAGTTCCTGAACCACAGGGGTGGGGTGGAGAATTGAAAGAGAAGCAAGAGGATGCTCTTGAGGGTGCCGGATTGACAGGACCAGGTGAGTACCCCCCACCCCCGCTGCACAAAAACGGCATGTAGCCAGGCCCCCTGTCCTTTTCCCCACCCCCTTTTTTAGGAAGTACAAGGCCCTATGTTTCAAAATGAAAACATTCTATTAACAAATGTAAGTTCTGACCTCGTTCTCCCACCTTACCTATCTGGCATTTTACTGAGACAGAGAGAGGGAGAGGGAGAGATCTGGAAGGAGGACTGCGGCAGGGAAGATGAAAAGAATGATTTTTAAGGGAGGTGGGAGAGAGAAGGAAAGAAGGTAGGTAGGCAGGTATCTGTAAGGAAATCGAAGCAAAGGTAATGAAAAGAATGATTTTTCAAGAAAGCAGGAAAGAGAAAGCAAGCAAGAGAGAAAGAAAGACACATGTTTATGGCTCAGATTTTGGCTGTCAAAGTGTTCTTGGAAGGGATATGCAAATGAGCCAGCTCTTGCCTATAATTCAGCCTCTGCTTTAAATTGTTAACCTAATTGGCACCTATGTGGGAGGGGAAATGTGGCAGGGGCGGAGGTAGCCAGAGGGACTGGCCAGTAGACAGAACCCCGCCTGTAGCATGGGTTGTGGGATATGTGTTTGCCCAAGCCCCCGAGATTAGAGAGGGGCGTTGCCCCTGGGCAGCAGGCCACAGAGCCTGTCCCCAGATCCTCCTTCCATTCTGATCCTCTCTGATAAGAGCAAATAGCTCAGCCACCCAGGCATGGTGGACTAGCTTCCACTCTGGTTTGGATAGTCCAGCTGCAGATTAAGCAAATGTTACAAAGTCAGCCAAGCTTTCTCTCCTCTGCAGGAAAATAAATCTGGCGGCACTGCCCCTGAGCTGCAGGCAGTGAGAAACACGATGCAGAAGGGCTTTCTGACAGGCTGTGGACACGAGACGATGAAAGGGTGCCAGTGTGCTGCCTGGATGGCTGCCCCCACTAAGCCTCCGCACAAGGAGGCCACTGGCGTCATTCTCCCCCCTTTCTTCTGTCTCGTAAGTGTTGTTTTGTTTGTCCCTACCTCAAAGAAACTGTTGCCCAGCTTTATTTTAGTCAGCTGTTAGTCTGTTGTATGATCTTTGCCCCACCAGCAGTATCCCGTGCCTAATAGACATAGTCCCCTTCATGTTCTCCTTGGGTCTGCGGTGAGAATTTCTGATCAGACTGATCTTTGGAGTTCTTCCAGTATTAGAACTCAAGCCCCTGCATAACTGTTTAGAGCAGAGGTAGGCAAACTGTGATCCTCCAAATGTCCATGGACTATAAGTCCCATAGTCCATGGACATCTGGAAGGCCACAGTTTGCCCACCCTGGTTTAGAGAATTCAAATTAGCACCATGAGGCAGGTGGAAAAGGGCCATATGCCTTCCATGTGCCTTTTCCCTGGCCAGAAAGGGGCCTGTTGGAGGAATTGATACAAACTCATCCGTAGCCGACAGGTTCCCCAAATCAGTCCAATAGATTTGGCCAAATACTAATCATTAACAACCCTTATGGGTGTTTCGGATGAAACAGATTCAACCCAAAGCAAACTTGTCCAAATCCAAGACAGTTAAAAAAAATGTCTTGCACATCCTTAATGGAAGTCCAGGGCAGAGTCTACACTTACTTTGTTTATTCCATTGTCAATCCTGTTGAATTCAGATTGATTTGAACTTGGGTCTTCCTCTGCCCCCCCCCCATTGAAACAGAAAAGTGTTCTGCACGTGGTTAGGGTAGTTCAGAAGGGGGGGGGAGCCAAGCCTCTTTCTTTTCTTGAAGGGGGGGGGGAGGAGAGGAGCCAAGCAAGGAGCCTCTTTCTTTTCTTGGAGGGGGGGGGGAGAGGATTAAAGAAGGCAGAGGGAGAAAAAATCCAAGACCGACAGAAGTTGAGAGAAATCAGGGGCTTCTCCTTTAAGGCAAGCTTGTCACATGAGCTGATTTGGCAAATCAGGGATTCTCTACCATGGAGCAAACCCAGATTCAAAACAGCCTGCTTTCTCAATCCGAATCTTTAAATATTGAGGTTTAAAAGCACTCTAAGATATCGCACAATAAAGGTAGGGTCACTCCGGATCAATCCTTCTTGCTGCAGAAGGAAAATTTAAATCACCCAAAATCAAAACGGAAATTGCATTCTGTGCAGACGGCAGGGACTGAATCGACCTGGGTTTGGAATAAAAGCTCTGTGCAGTTTACACATAAGAACACTCTCTGCATATGCTTAGGGTTACCGTCTCTGGTTTGGGATATTTCTGGAGATTTGGTGGCTGAGACTGAGGAGGGGAGAAAGAGAAGAAGAAGAGTTTGGTTTTTTATACCCTGCTTTTTACTACCTGAAGGAGTCTCAAAGTGGCTTACAGTTGCCCTCCTTTCCTCTCCCCTCAAGAGGCACTTTATGAGGAAGGTGAGTTGAGAGAGCTTTGAGAGAGCTGCTCTGTGAGAACAGTTCTTAAGAGGACTGTGACTAGCCCAAGGTCACTCAGCTGGCTGCCTGTGGACAAGGAGTGGGGAATGAAATCTGTTTCTCCAGATTGGAGGCAGCTGCCCTTTAACCCTGACACCGCACTGGCTCCTAGGAAGCTAGTGCCATGTAGCCCATCCTCAGAAGCTGCCCTCTCAGCTGTAATTCAGGAGATGTTGGGGTTGCCAACTGAGTGTTGGGAAGCTCCTGGTGTTTGGGGTGATGGTGCCTGAGCAGGGTGCTGGTTCTGGGGAGGTAACTCAGTGTAGCGATCCCCAACCTGTGGGCCGCGGACCACATGTGGTCCTTCGACTAATTGGAGGAGGGCCCCGAAGGACGCCTTCTCTCCCCCCCGGCCCTTTACTTCATCCCCCCCCCCCAGCCCTTTACAACACACTTCATTGTTGTGGCGTGTCTGTATCTTATTTTGAAGGGATGTTTAAACATTACCATAGTGATCAGAGAGCGTTAGGGCAGTGGTTGAGAGTAGAGGAGTAAACTACCCCCCCCCACCGGGCCTCAGTAAAAGGCGTTGAGTGGTCCCCGGTGATCAAAAGGTTGGGGACCACTGACTCAGTGGACTGCCAGGCACCCACCTTCCACAGCAGCCGTTTTCTCCAGGGGTGACCGGTCTTAGCAGCGTGGAGGTGAGCTGTCATTCTATGAGATCTCCAGGCCCCCACTGGAGGTTGGTAACCCCATGCCTGCTGTCGTCCTTTTCCCGATCGGGACCTCGAGCACTGCACTGACAAAGCATGTCTGCTCCGAACTCCTTGTGGCCAGCTCTTCAGCACACAAGGCCAACACAGAAGTGCAGCTCAGCCCATTTCTGAGTGTGTGTGGGGGTGGGTGGGGGGGTGGGGGGGAGAGACCTGGACCAGACCTGGTCTAGTGAGTCTGAGACGAGATTCTCTGATTCACAGCTTAAGTACCCATCGCTTACCTCGTCTTTGGCTTTCACCAACTCTTCCAGTTCTTCCAGAGCCGGCCCAGCCTCCTCCTTGGCTTCACCTGAGGAATCACAGCCTCTTTGGGCTTCTAGCTCTGCCACCTGCGGGGGGGGGAGGGGAGGGAGTGCAAAGAGAGAGACTCCAAGTTACACTTATGTATTTATGAAAATACTCAAACTGTGCATTCCCTTTTATTTGAAGAAGAGTTTGTTTTTATTCCCCACCATTCACGACCTGAAGGAGTCTCAAAGCGGCTTCCGATAGCCTTCCCAATCTCTCCCCGCAACATACCCCCTTGTGTGGTAGATGGGGCTGAGAGAGCTCTGACTGAACTACTCTGCGAGAGCAGCTCTAACAGGGTTGTGGCTGGCCCAAGGTCACCCAACTGGCTGCATGTGGAGGAGTGGGGAATCAAACCCGGCTTGGCAGATTAGAGGTTGCCAATCTTCACCACTACACCAAGCTGGCCCTATGTTTACTGCTGTATTTTTACCCCGCCTTTCCCTGGAGGCTTAGGGTGGGTTACAGAAGATAAAACATACATTCCAAAGGATAACATTTCGATATAACATCTTAATGATGATCACATTAAAATACGTTCCCAAACAATCCAATCCAAAAATACAAAATGCTGGACTTGAGAGGAAGACTGAGTGGAAGGGAGGGAGGGAGGGAAGGAAGGAAGGAAGGAGGGAAGGGAGGGAGGGAAGGGAAGGGAGGGAGGGAAGGAAGGAGGGAAGGAAGGAGGGAAGGGAGGGAGAGAGGGAGGGAGGGAGGGAGGGAAGGAAAAGAGGGAGGGAGGGAGGAAGGGAGGAAGGAAGGAAGGAGATTTCGGGGTGCTGCCTGGGAAGGAAGGGATTTGGGGATGGGAGGGACTTCAAAGCAGCAATTTTTTCCTGGGGACTTGATCTCTGTAGTCCAGAGAGCAGCCAGTAAATCTAAGTCTCCTGGCCCCACCAGGATGATGGTAACCCTGTGGAAGCATGCAAGCAGCTGTTAAAACCTTCACAGACAAAAGCCAGATATAAAACGCTGAATATTTTCTTCCCTCTCCAGCAAAGAGGATGCCTGCTGTTCAGGCCTTCGCAAACAAACCAAGAGGGGCTTAGGTGACGCAATCGGCTGGCAAAACCAAAGCTGGGGGGGGGCTCTGACGGGGCCAGGGGGCCAAGAGGCATTTCACAGTCCCCTGCAGATGCAAGCCTGAGTCAGGCAGGGCTGGAGCTTCTGTCCCTCCTCCGGCTCCCACCCCTGCCCTCGGAGGGGCACTGCAGATTCACATCAACCCCAGTGGTGGGTGAGGAGCCCAGTTTTGAACACTGCCGGGTAGGGGAAGTCAATTATTCATGGCGAGGGGATTCATTTTTCAGGAGTGCGTTTCTTAGCTGCTTGGAAAAGCAAGGTGCAGAAACCGGTATGAGCTTGAACCACAGCGATTCTCTGCGGGAAAGTTTGTGGGATAATGTCAACACCCCTCCCCCATCCTAACCTACATTCCTCTGCGTGCTGTTTAAAAATGCAAGATCGTAGTCCTCATGGTCTGGGAACATAAGTGCAAGCACTTAACAGCTAACACCAAGGGCCAAAACCCTACCTAGTTGCTGCCAGCTCTGGGCCAGGGAATTCCTGGAGATCTCCTGTTGTTGCTAGGGCTGGGTGCTTTGCAGTGGCTGCTGTTGCCCGATGCAGCCGGCTCCGCGGCCTCCCCTTCCCTTCCCCCTGTGCTGGGGCACTGGCTGCGCTGGGTGCAAGAGGCCACTTGGAATGTCAAAGCGCCCAACCCTAGTTGTTACCCTTGATCTCCAGATGGCCAAGATCAGTCCCCCGGGAGAAAGGGGCTGCTCTGGAGGGAGGCCTCTATGGTAGCGATCCCCAACCTGTGGGCCGCGGACCACATGTGGTCCTTCGACTAAATGGAGGTGGGCCCCGAAGGACGCTTTCTCCCCCCCCCCCAGCCCTTTACTTCATCCCCCCAGCCCTTTACAACACACTTCATTGTTGTGGCATGTCTGTATCTTATTTTGAAGGGATGTTTAAACCTTACCATAGCGATCAGAGAGCGCTAGGGCAGTGGTGGAGAGTAGAGGAGTAAACTACCCCCCCCCCACCGGGCCTCAGTAAAAGGCGTTGAATGGTCCCCGGTGAGTGGTCCCCAGCGTTGAGTGGTCCCCGGTGATAAAAAGGTTGGGGACCACTGCTCTATGGCATTATTTATTTACTAGAAACTAAGCCCGCTGTCCTGTAAATACAGCAGGCGCTAGTGGGTCTCGTGAGTTGGGGGGGCGGCTCTCCGGCTTCCCGGGCCCCGTCCCCACACCCAAGACCGGCCGTGGGCCAGGCTGTAAGTTGCCGCCCCCTCCTTCCCCCCCCCCCTGTGCCGCCGCCTACCTAAGTGGGTGTGTGTGAGGCAGCAGACAGCGGTGGGCGAGCTGGAGGCCGGAACACAGGCGATGGTAGCAATGTTCTGGGGCCGTAGCGGCGGGGGGTGCAGCTAACGGCGGCAGTGCCACTGGGACTCCCGGAGGTTCCTCCGCCGGCCGCTCCTGGGTGCGTGTGCCGGCGGGCGACCTGTGCTTTTAGCGGGTGGCACTGCCACCGCATCTGCTGCCGCCGGGCACAGGCGCCGCCCGCCCCTGGCTGTACAGGCCGGCGGCGAGGTGTCCTGGTGGGGGCCGCAGCCATAGCCATCGTCGCGGCCACCAGCATCAGCTCCTCCTGGATGAGTGGGCAGGCGGCGACCTGGCCTCTCCACGGCGAGGCAGGTAATGGTGGCGGTCAGCTGCATACGACCGACGTCGGAGGGGGGCGGATCAGGAGGCGCTTTGTGCCTCCCGATTTGTCAGTCTGCCGGCAAGGGACCAATTGCGAGCCGCGCTCTGCGTCCCTTGCCGGCAATTGGTCCCTTGCCGGCAGACTGACAATTGGAGGGCCCAATCGGCAGGCGCTTTGCGCCTGCTGATTGGCCCCTCCAATTGTCAGTCCGGGGGAAGGGGCCTATTGGCACCCTTCCTCATCATAGAATCATAGAATCATAGAGTTGGAAGGGGCCATACAGGCCATCTAGTCCAACCCCCTGCTCAACGCAGGATTAGCCCTAAGCATCCTAAAGCATCCAAGAAAAGTGTGTATCCAACCTGTGCTTGAAGACTGCCAGTGAGGGGGAGCTCACCACCTCCTTAGGCAGCCTATTCCACTGCTGAACGACTCTGACTGAGAAAAACTTTTTCCTGATATCTAGCCTATATCGTTGTACTTGAAGTTTAAACCCATTACTGCGTGTCCTCTCCTCTGCAGCCAGCAGAAACAGCATCCTGCCCTCCTCCAAGTGACAACCTTTCAAATACTTAAAGAGGGCTATCATGTCCCCTCTCAACCTCCTTTTCTCCAGGCTGAACATTCCCAAGTCCCTCAACCTATCTTCATAGGGCTTGGTCCCTTGGCCCCAGATCATCTTCGTCGCTCTCCTCTGTACCCTTTCAATTTTATCTACATCCTTCTTGAAGTGAGGCCTCCAGAACTGCACACAGTACTCCAGGTGTGGTCTGACCAGTGCCGTATACAATGGGACTATGACATCTTGTGATTTTGATGTGATGCCCCTGTTGATGCAGCCCAAAATGGCATTTGCCTTTTTTACCGCTGCATCACACTGCCTGCTCATGTTTAGTTTACAATCCACAAGTACCCCAAGGTCTCGTTCACACACAGTGCTACCTAGAAGCGTATCCCCCATCCAGTAGGCATGCTTTTCATTTTTCTGACCCAGATGCAGAACTTTACACTTATCTTTATTAAATTGCATCTTGTTCTCATTTGCCCATTTTTCCATTGCGTTCAGATCTCGTTGAACTCTGTCTCTATCTTCCGGAGTATTTGCCAGTCCTCCCAATTTGGTGTCAGCTGCAAACCTGATGAGTAGCCCCTCCACCCCCTCATCTAGATCATTAATGAATATGTTAAAAAGTACCGGGCCGAGCATCCCGGACAGGGCCCGCCTTTGGGGCCCTTAGTTTTATTTTTTCCGCTCCACAGGAGCGGTTAAAGATTTTCACATTTATGCCCCACCTTTCCATAGAGGCTATGGGAGGTCCCTCTCCTCAAAACCAGTCTTCTCCAGTCTTCACCTCAAAAATATTAAGACATTTCTCAACCCAGAGCTTGCATCCTTAGGCTTGGGCAGGGGAAGTGCGTCAGGAGGGATGTGATTTCATGGAGTCCACCCTCCAAAGCAGCCCTTTTTTTTGGGTAGGTAGAGAAAAACGGCACAGAAGAACCAACTCTTCTTCTTCTTCAGTAATATCAGGGCTCTCTCAGCGTCCCCTCCCTCACAGGGTGTCTGTTGTGGGGAGAGGAAAGGGAAGGCGATTGTAAGCTGCTTGGAGACTCCTTCAGGGAAATGTGGGATATAAGAACCAATTCTTCTTCTTCTTCTTCTTCTTCTTCTTCTTCTTCTTCTTCTTCTTCTTCTTCTTCTTCTTCTTCTTCTTCTTCTTCTTCTTCTTCTTCTTCTTCTTCTTCTTCTTCTTCTTCTTCTTCTTCTTCTTCTTCTTCTTCTTCTTCTTCTTCTTCTTCTTCTTCTTCTGTAATTTCAGGGCACTCTCAGCCTCCCCTCCCTTTGTTGTAGGGAGAGGAAAGGGAAGGTAACTGTAAGGTGCTTTGAGACTCCTTCGGGTAGAGAAAAGCAGCACAGAAGAACCAATTCTTCTTCTTCTTCTTCATTCATGCATTCATGCATTCTGATGCCAAAGGGACTTGAAGGACAGGTTACAGTGACCCCTGGCCCAGTGTCAGCAGCCTGACTCCACAAATTGCTCTGGAAAAGGTGTCCAGGGAGGATACATGTGCTTGGAAAGGATTAAAGGGCACAGCAAACAACAGTCCCCTAGCACCAGCCATACTTAAGTACCTTTCAATATTTTTGTCACTGTTTTGAAACTTTAAGGAAAAATATTCACAATATTGTGTTTAAGGATCCACCTCCCAAGCACAACTTGGGTTGCCCCTTCCTTCCGTTTTCTCCAACAACCTTTGCAGCCAGGGAAGCTTCAGAAAAAGTAGGCAGAACGGGGGTAAAAATCCTTTGCAACGAGGAGCAGGAGAACTTTCTCTTCCAGCCAAATATTTCTGGTTCTGTTATTATCTAGTGCATTTCAATCTGATCCTTCCGCCAAATGGATCGGGGTTCTCCCTTCCCCCAGTTCATTTTCACAACAACCACCCGAGGTGGGTTTGCTCGGGAGCAAGGGAGTGGTCCAACACCATGCAATAAGCTTTCCTGGCAAGCAAGGGTGTGCGGGTGGTCCTAGTTCACACACCACGCCAGCGTTCCATTTTAAAGGATCCATTTAAAACGCCTCCAAGGAAGGCTTTTTTCATGGCCGCTCAGTTTTAAACAGACTGATATTTTTTGAAGTTAATGTTTTACACAAACCCTGGAGGGGCGGGGTGGGGAGATGAAGATATTACCCTCTGACCTTTCCCCACAGATGACACACATTCGTGCCGCATGCAGTGGGCTCCAGTGCCCGGTCTGCTCTGCAGTGCAATAAAATAGCAGGTCTGTTTTGTGCCTCCCAATGCACTCAATGGTGCAGGGGCCATGCATCTCCCGGGAAGGGGCAGTGACCTCTCCTTGTCAGAGATCACAGCAGGGGCCTTGTTACTGAAGCCTGAAGGGCCCATTTGTCTTCTTCCCTAGCCAGCCTCCCGTCTGACCTGACAACCTTGAACACGAGCTAATTTTAGCAGCCTGAAAATGTATTTTTGCCACGCCAGGTGCCTGCCTGGCAGAGCCAGGGGCCAGACAGGGAACCCGGACGACTGTCCTTGGAAACAGAACGGAGAGCCTGTTCTTCTCTCTCTGCCTCTTCCACGAGTATCTCATGCTTACGGGGAATCAAACTGATTTGCAATTCCCAAGTTGCCTGTTGGGGCTGATTAATGCATTCTAAGAGAGCTCCTGATGCACCTAGGGGAGAAGTAAAAAGGGCCCTGTGATCCCACGGCACTCCTGTCCATTGTATCTCTGCATGAGTCATTGTTCTGGTCTGACCTCATTCCTAGTCAGGTCATTCTTTGGCTGGGGGGGAGGGGTCATTATGACTGCCGAAGGAAAAGGGTAACAGATGCCAGGCTGCCCGTCCCCAGCATGACAGGGATGCAGAACAGCCCCAAGAGGGGAGAAGGGACTGGACTGCTCCAGAGGACAGGTGCTGGATTTGAGCTCCGAATTTGCACTCAAAAGAGGGAAAAGATTATCATGATAAGGAGAAAAGTTCAGACCCTTTCTACTTTGGAGAGGCTGTGGCTGGTGGAAGAGTCTCTGCTTTGCACGCAGGAGGTCAAGGTTCAGTCCCCAGCAGCATCTCCAGCTAGGAGGACCAGTGCTGTGAAAGACCTTCCTTCCTCTGCCTGGAGAATGGCTGCCAGTCTGAGGAGACAATATTGCCTCTGAGGGGTTGATGGGCCGAGGCATTATAAGGCAGATATTATAAGGCAGCTTCATGTCGGTGATTTTTACCCCAGTGCAGTTCATAAGATGATCCGGGGCCTACCGCTTGAAGTGACAGAACCCCTTCTGCAACCTCAGCTTTCTGCCACCTGCATGTCTGAATTGAGCCTAACCAAACACTGTCAATACAAAATGCTCAGAGGGGACTTATTGGTGTGAGGGGAGGGGGCTGGCGCATCTTCTGGCACTGCCTGTGTTTGAAAACTTAAGAGGAGCCCTGCAGGGTCAGACAGTGGTCTATCTAATGCGTTCTGTCACACAAAGGGCGAAGAGGCCGAGGCCTTCACCTGGTGTCACCTCCTGGCTCTGCAATCCTCAGGAAGGGTGCCTTTGAATGTGGAGGGTCCCCTCAGCCACCATGGCCAGCAGCCATTGATGGTCTTCTCCTCAATGAATCTATCTAATCTCCTTTCAAAGCTGTTTATTCCATGACATTTTCTGGCTGCAAATTCCACATATGAATCCTGCACTATGTAAAGTGGTCTGTCCTTTTGTCTGTTCTGAACCTACTGCCCGTCAGCTTCATTGGGTGCCCTCAAGTTCTAGCACTGTGGGGAACAACATCTATTTATCAGTTCTCTCCACCCCAGGCATAATTTTATTAAGCTTTATCATATTGTCTCTTTTCTCAACTGATAAGGAGTCCCGGACTCCCCAGCCTTTCCTCCTGATGAAGGATCATCTTTGTCACCCTCCTCTGTACTTTTTTCCATTCTGCTTGCCAGGGAGTGTCTGCAGAATTACCACTAACCTTTTGCATACAGAGCTCAGTTCCCTTGTGGAAATGCAGAGGGGGGCAAACTCAACAACAGGCCATAGAATTCAGGGGTGGCCAAACAGTAGGTCTCCAGATGTCCATGGACTACAATTCCCATGAGCCCCTGCTGGCACATGGTGAGCGGAGGCTCATGCGAATTGTAGTCCATAGACATCTAGAAAGCTACCATTTGGCCACCCCTACCACAGATCCTAAGCCAAATCCTTCCTCAAATTCCCCCTGCACAAGTGCTGCTCCCAAATCTCCAGGAATTTCCCAAGTTGGGACTGGCTACCCGACCCCGCAGAGCAGGCCTTTTAGGTCAGGTGTGCTGCATAAGCTCTGCGAAGGAGAATCGTTATTCAGACTGCCGGGCTACACCCAAATCAAGTCTCTGTAAAGTCAAGGGGCTCCTGTCCGGTGTTCCTTCAAAGCTGTGTGGGTGAGCGGCCGCTCGTTAACACCGGAAGCCCCAATCAGCAGCACTCAGGAGCTGGCAGAGCCTTGTGGTGCCCATTGCCCGTTTCAAGATGACCACCTTTCTATTCCACTCAGGAGGCGAACTGCTCTGCTCAGCGGGGAGGGGGGGGGAATTAGAGGGAACGTTTTGCCTGCCCCTCTTGAATGCCTCCCTCCCTCCCCCCCCCTGCTCACCCGGAGACGCAGTGTCTCCGTCTCCTCCTGATAGGCTGCCAGCTGTTTCTTCCACTGCTCCACATTGGCATTGGCTTCATGCAGAGCGGCCACCAGCTTGCTGTTGCTGTCTTGCAGGGTGAAAAATTCGGCTTCCCACTGGACTTCGCACACAGACCTGGTGGAGTGAGGACACCAAATGAGCAGCCGTACCTCGGCCTCTGTTGCAGAATGCTTAACCCAGGCACAAGCACCCCGCCCCCACCCATCTTCTCTTTTTGGGAACAAAAAGACCTAGATGCAACAGCTTCAAATCTCACACTCTCTAGACGGGGGGGGGGGGGGGGGGCAAACTGTGGCTCTCCAGGGGCTCATGGGGATTGTGGTCCATGGACATCTGGAGAGGCACAGTTTGGCCACCCCTGCTCTAGACTGGACTGGCTCCGATCCAGATTAATTGGTTACTTCCGTAGTCCTTTTATGCAACTTTTCTGGGTGTTTTTTTTGTGCTTGCAACAGTTAACTTAACAGGGAGCTCTTAACAGTTTTCTCCTCTCTGATCTTCCAGCTGAAAGTCACAACTTTCGAAGTTGCTTCCTGCTTCCAGGGAGGGTGGGAGATTTTCACCATTAGCAGTAAGAAGCAATATGGGATGCTAGTGGTGATTTTCCAATGTGTACCCCCAAGGTGAGGGGAGAAATGATGAACGACTCTCCCATGTAACATAAGAACATAAGAAAAGCCCTGCTGGATCAGACATGCAGTCCATCTAGGCCGGATTCCTGCCTCACTCAGTGGCCAGCCAGTCCCTCTGGAGGGTCGACAAAAGGGTGTCGAGGCCGAAGCCTTCCCTGATAAGAACATCAGGGAAGAGCCCTGCTGGATCAGACCCGTGGTCCATCTAGTCCAGCATCCTATCTTACCAGATTCTCTGGAGGGCTAGCAACAGGGCATAGAGGCTGAAGTCTTCCTCTTACCTTTAAACTGGGATTCCAGAGAATACATTCTGCCAGGGTTTTCAAAAGACCACTGTGTGGTTCCCCTTTTTGAAAGCAACAGATACTGTGACTCTGAGCTAACTGACCATTTCCATCTCGTGCGCCCTTTCTGCGGCTTGAGCCAGCATTATTTCCACACCTCATACTGAGTTTCTTCTGTCCAAATTAATGCCATCCCTTTTTTTGTTTGCGTTTCTTGCAAACAAATGGCACCAAAGGAACAAACTGGGAACACCAGCTCCCCCCCCCCAAAAAAAGGGGCAAAGCCACAGTCGCACACAAAAAGAAAAAAATTCAAAAGGGAGAATCTGGATGTTCCTGGTTTGTTCTCACACGGATTTTTGTTTCATCACTTGGAATTATTTTTAGGTGAAAAAGAAGCCAGAAATCTTTTTTGCTAGTTTTTTTAAAAGAAGAAAACAAAGAGAGAGAGAGAGAGAGAGAGAGAGAGAGAGACATGCCAACTTAACACACTTATCTTATAATAACTGGCATGCAATTGTCTCTTCTGTCTCCTTTGAGAGCCAGCTTGGTGTAGTGGTTAGGAGTGCAGATTTCTAATTTGGAGAACCGGGTTTGATTCTGCACTCCCCCACATGCAACCAGCTGGGTGACCTTGGGCTCGCCACGGCACTGATAGAGCTGTTCTGACCGGGCAGTGATATCAGGGCTCTCTCAGCCTCACCCACCCCACAGGGTGTCTGTTGTGGGGAGAGGAAAGGGAAGGCGAATGTAAGCCACTTTGAGCCTCCTTCAGGTAGAGAAAGTGGCATATAAGAACCAACTCTTCTTCTTCTTCTTTGAAAAAACAAAACAAGCAAAAAAGATTTCCAGCTTCTTTTTAACCAAACAACAGTCACCAGCCACCCAGTGGGGCAAAGCCCCGCCTCTGATCTTCTCCCCAGCATGGGACAGAAACATTCTGCCTCTGAATACTGGAAGCCCCATTTGGCTGCCATGGGAGATCTGTCCAAATGCCTACATCCGTTAGGCTTATCCTCCGCATCTTGCAGCAGTTCCACAAGTCACCTACTCGTTGCGTGACATACGACCTCCTTCTGCCCATCTCGAAGCTACTGATAAACCATCTACTGATAAACTATGGAGGGTGGCCCTGTTATGCTGACCAACCAGCAGACAGGCGCGGGCAAAATTTTAACCACTTAGTGCTGGGAGCTATTTTGGAACATGAAGGCCTGAGCATGTTTCGTGGCAGCAGTGAAGCACAAATCCAGGGGCCGTTCCTACTCAGATCACTTTCTCTTGCTTGACCCCTGAGGATGGACCCTCAGGATTGAACCCTGGCCCTGGACAGAAGGGTGGTTCTTCACTCCTAGGCATTTTGATTCTGAGCTCCACATTTGACATTCTTATTATGGCTCAAGGGTTGGGAGCATCATCGCGTTTCATGATCCTGATAAGGCACCAACCAGGTCTCATCGTAATGCTTTCCTCAGCTTCTTTACCCTTCGGCCAGCAAGCATTAGTATGGCTGGGGCCCCTCCCCTCCCCTCCCCACGCCCTCCAGGGCCATCACTGGCCATTTGGCAAAGGGGGGAGTTGAAATGAGTATCTATGGTCATATCACCTGGTACATTTTTAAAATGTGCTTGGTCTATGGTTATACCATGTGCAACCATTGAGATTGTACGTGCAATATTGCACAGACTGTATCTTATGTGTTAGCGTCTGTCATCTTAATGTGCGCTTAATAATAAATATTTGGATTTGAATTTTAATATGCATTTGCTGCTCAACCATTGGGTTCCTGACCCATTCTCTGGTGCCGGAATACCAGAATTCACCCGCATGCAGAAGCGCCAGATGTGGATCTGCCCCTCACCCTTCCGAGAGCATCTTCCTGACCCTCTCCCTCTCCGTCGTCATCTCCATATCCGCACTTTGGCTCCGGAAGAGCTTATCGTCGGCAGGCCCATTAGAGCTGATGATGGGGCTGGGGTAGATCTGTGGCCGGAGGGAGAGAAGGCATGGGTCACGCTGCAAACGGGGAGAGTCCAAAGAGTTTGCAGCCCCCCCCCCCCCATTTATTTCTCTTTCTTTGCTTCATTTAGTCCCTGCGTTTCTCCTGGGTGGGGACCCCAAGCAGCTCATATCACTTTCCTCCCCTCTGTTTCACAACAGCCCTGTGAAATAGGTTAGGATGAGAGCACGTAGTGGGCTCAAATGCACCCGGAAAGCAGCAATTGGAACCTAGGTCTTCCAGTTCCTTGTCCAACAGGCTGTCCACCACACCCCACAGGCTCCCCTGCGGCCAGCACAGGAGTCAAGCCCTGCTGTGACCCTTCCACCCTCCAGAGAACCAGCATGCTACAGTGGTTAAGAATGGTGGCCTCCAATCTGGAGAACTCGGTTTGATTCTCTGCTCCTCTACATGCAGCCAGCTGGGAGACCTTGGGAGGCCAGTCACAGTTCTCTCAGAGCTGTTTTCACAGAGCCATTCTCTCAGAGTTCTCTCAGCCCCACCTACCTTACAGGGTGTCTGTTGTGAAGACAAAGCAGTTTGTAAGCCGTTTTGGAGCTCCTTCAGGTAGTGAAAAGCAGGCATAAAAACCAACTAGTCTGTTTTTATCCTACGCTTCCTCTTGAGAGTTCATCAGGGAAGTGCACAACATTCATGAGTCTAGCAGGGCTTTGGGTTTTTAAAATGACTGTGCTGTGCTTAAGGCGACTGCAATCGGGACATTATGGCAAAAATCCTACTTATTCTCCCCCCCCCCTCCAAAAAAAAAAACACACACACTCCCTGCCATATTCTCTCCTCCTCATCCCCCCCACTGGCCAAGGGACTGTTCGCACTCCCTCCCCCTCATGCGCTGTCAATCCATCTGTGCCTCAGCTGTGGAACAGGGAGCACGCCACCTTCCCTCCCCCAGATCTGTCCCTCCCGTTTCCCAGGAGACCCGAGGAAAGCTGCCAGTCTCGGGCTGCGTCCTGAACTCTCCCCTCCGAGCACCACATCCCTTCTCTGTGACTCACGGGGAGAGCAGGCAAAAGCCATTCAGGAGCAACAAACCCTTGGCGTGGAGAGGCCAGAGCACGGCCCCACCAGCGCAAGGAGAGCACATGAAGTTGCTTTCTAGAGCAGGGGCAGTCAACCTGTGGTCCTCCAGATGTCCATGGACTACAATTCCCATGAGCCCCTGCCAGCGTTCGCTGGCAGGGGCTCATGGGAATTGTAGTCCATGGACATCTGGAGGACCACAGGTTGACTGCCCCTGTTCTAGAGAACCAGATCCTTGGCCCATCACAGTCAGGACTGTCTCCTGCAGCTGCTCTCCAGGGCCTTTGGCAGAGGGATCTTTTCAGGTCACCTTCTGATAGAGCCCTTTTAAGTGGGAGCCAGTGTGGTGACGTGGTTACGAGTGGCGGCCTATCATCTGGAGAGCTGGGCTTTGATTCCTCCACATGCAGCCAGCTGGGTGACCTTTGGCCAGTTCTAACAGGGCAGTTCTGACAGAGCTCTCTCAGCCCCACATACCTCACAGGATGCCTGTTGTGGGGAGAGGATAGGAAGGTGGTTGTATCTACTCTGATACTCCTTCAGGCAGTGAAAAGTGGGGTATAAATCCAACTCCTCTACTTCTTCTGGAGAGGGCAGAGATTTACAGCCAGGGCTCCAGGAACCACAGGGGTTCTTTGAGAGCTCCCCCGGAGTTCCACAGCCTTTTCCAGAAGTTCTGGTGAACGCCAACATCACTGGATGTCACTGGGGCCCCCTTCCCCTGTGGCCTGGTCTCGTCCTCCACCATGGAAAAACAGTGAACAACTGAACGATTGACTGGCTCCTGCATCTTACTTCGGCGCCCGCTTCTCTCTCAGTGTTCCTCAAATATTTCAGGGGTTCCTCCACGGCCCAAAGGTTGAGGAATGCTGGGATGGGCTTGAACCCAGGGCCTTCCGCATGCTCTGCCCTGAACCCACGGCCCCTCAAGAAGCAACCAAGGAGCCCAGGGAGCCCATGCTGAGCAGGCCTCTGAAGGAACCTCGTAGTCCTCGACCGCAGGGGACTCAGCAAGAAGAGGCTCGCTGCTTCTCCCACCTCTGACCAGCCTCTCTCTAGGAAGGGCGGCAAGGATGAGGCACGGCACCCTGTAGGCGCTTCTCCCAGGGCTCAAGAGGACCACCTGCCTGGGCAAGAGACAGCCCTGTGCTTCAGAGGGCAGCTGCACCAAAACATACGACAAAAGGGAGGCTTCATGCTCGGCAACTCCTAACCCCAACCTCTTCTTGGTGTCTACAAGGTGGGACTGGATTCAAATTGAGCCACCCAGCTCTTCAGTCTGGCAGTGAGGGCCAAACTGCACATTCAGGTTTTGGATGAGTTTTAGTGAGCTCAGGTTCCCTGCAGCCACACAACACCTGCGGGGATTGCTTTCAAAGAACGAAGAAGGGCCCAAACAGGCTTACAGTGCCACAACAGGGAAAAGAATAGCTCCTGTCATCTCCACCCTTGAGCCGTTTTCCTGCAGGGGATCAGCACTGGAGGTTGTTATTTCCATGCTTTGGCTGCTCAAAGGATAAGCCATAAGTCAGGAACTTATAGTGCTATAACATTGTCACACCCCTGCTGTCCCTGCTGCTGAGTATCGTGTCCAGATCATGGGAGCTGATGGTGCCGCTTTACTCTGCTCTGGTTCGGCCTCCCTTGGAGTCCTGTGTTCAGTTTTGGGCACCCCAGTTGAAGAGGGATGTAGACAAACTGGAGCGTGTCCAGAGGAGGGCAACAAAGATGGTGAGGGGTTTGGAGACCAAGACGTAGGAGGAAAGGTTGGGGGAGTTTGGTCTGTTTAGCCTGGAGAGGATGGAGTGGACCAGAACTAATGGGTTGAAATTAATTCAAAATAAATTCCATCTAAACATCAGGAAGAAGGTCCTGACAGTTAGAGCGGTTTCTCAGTGGAACAGGCTTCCTCGGGAGGTGGTGGGTTCTCCATCTTTGGAAATTTTTAAGCAGAGGCTAGATAGCCATCTGACGGAGAGGCTGATTCTGTGAAGGTTCAAGGGGGTGGCAGGTGACAGTGAATGAGCGATAGGGTTGTGAGTGTCCTGCATAGTGCAGGGGGTTGGATTAGGAGGTCCCTTCCAACTCTATGATTCTATGATTCTACCCTTTAAATTCCAGATATATAAGGGGGGAGGCATGCCTCTGCAACCAAGAGGGCCAGAAGCTTACTTAAAAAAAAAGAAGAAAGAAATTGGGAATTAGCAGTACTAGTAGATATAAAGCTATAACGCTGTAGTGGCATATCAACTGCTGATTACTTGTGAGGGAGGGAATGGTGACATGAGAGCTCAGGGGAGGCAAATGGTATAAAAATGTGCACGGTGCATAAAACCATGCTTGGACTATAATATTTCTTTGAAGGCCACAGCAAACCAGGTTCAGAACACTCCACTTGTCCCTCTTCCCCAAGAAGATGCTGAACCATTAACAAGCATCCTTTGGGTGCAATCTGTCAACCAGTTATCGATCCACCTGACAGAATGAGGATCCATACCGCATTTTACCAACTTGCCAGTAAGAATATCATGCGAAACCTTATCAAAAGCCTTACTGAAATCAAGGTAAACTATGATCACAGCATTCCCCTGATCCAACAAGGTAGTAAGTTTCTCAAAAAAAGAGATAAGGTTGGTCTGACGTGACTAGTTCTTGAGAAAGCCAAGTCTTAGTAATTACAGCCATCTGCTCTGACCTTGTAGTTCTGATTGATTCCCTGACTCTGATCTTGACCTAGAACTCTGCTTTTGGAATCCCTTTGGGTTTGGTGCTGCAAGTGTGTTTTAAGTGGTATCTGGACTTGGAACTGGATTTTTTGACTGCCTCTCTCTCCTGCAGTGTGTCTACAACCAGGAAGCACTCCAGTGTAGATGTGCTACAAAGGTCTGTGATTCCAGGGAGAAAATTCAGAGCCCAGTAGGGTGGCCAATTCTAGGATGGGAAATTCCTGGAGATTTTTTTTGGGGGGGGGGCAAATCTCAGCAGGCTACAATGGTCTATCCTCCAAAACAGCTGTTTTCTCCAAGGGAAATCTTATATTCTGGAGAACAGCTGCAACACGGGGTGAACGCCAGGTCTTTCTCAGAAGCTGACCAAAGCTAGGGCCTGGCCTAAGCAGGGAGTCACATGTCCTTTCCCAGTGGGGGGCCCACCCATTGGGTCACTTTGTGATCCCAAGGCCAGCAGCAGGTGGGTCTTGTCAAACACTCCCTTCTCTGTCCACATTCTTTGAAGCAGCTCACAGAGCCCCTCCCCCCCACTTAAAAATAATCCTTTAAGAAAATTCTAGCATCCAACTAATCTAAAGTAATAATTGGGGGGGTGGGGGGAGTCCACTTTCAAGGCAGTGTAAAACACACACACATACACTAAAACAATGACAACAATTCCTAAAGATCATGGAAAACACCCACGATCAGACATCGAAAATGCAGAAGGAACAGTGTGAGGTCGTAGTCAGGAGGGAGGGGTCCTGGCAACCTTTCTTGAACCAAAAATGCCACTTCTGGAGGCACCACTGCCCTGTCCCATGTACCCACTGGCTTCCCTTGGCTCACGCAGGCCCGCCCCACAGGCCACCAGGTGCTGATCTCAAGGCAAAGGCAGGCTTGCGAGAGCTCTGGAAACCCCCCCCCCCCCAAGGCCCAGTCACTGCTTACCTGCTGGGAAGTCAAGCTCAGGGCGGGACTGGTCAGCTCTGTCTTATCTTGCGACTTCTCCCTCGCCAAACGAGCGGCCTCCTTTACCTCCTGGAACTTCTCTGCAAACTGTCAATTGGTGCAGCGGGAATAAGAGAGGAAAAGTGATCCGCCCCCTTGGATGGCTGAATCTCCCCAAGTCACCGAATCTCAAGGGAGATCCCATCATCCCTCCCTCCACTTCCCCAGGGACGGTTCCTCCCTCTGTCCCCAAGGCAAAGTCCAGCAGTCTCTGCAACTTGGCCAAAGAGCGGGAGCTCAGGATGGGTCAAGAGCAAATGGCACATTGACCAAGATGACAGGGAATGTGGGCCAGGCTTCTAATGGCGGCAGATCCACTGGGAAGAGGCAGTGGTTGCTCCCATACATCCCAGTTCACATTATAAGGGCCCAAAAGCCTACGGTTTCCTCGTGGCTGATCCTGAGAAACGACCTTGCCTTTTATAACAGCAGCAGTAGGAGAGAGAAACAGGAAACAGGCAGCGACCTCAGGGCCCCCGGGAGACATGGCCCCTCCCACTGCTGCTTGAGTCATGGGGATGAAGTCTAAAGTGTCTTACAGGAGTTTCGGGAACCCAACCTGCAGCCTGCCTACCAGTGTCCCACATCACGGGGCAGGTAAGCTGTGCAGCCAGTTGCTTGCAACCAGGCCCTGGGCACAGCCGGTGACTGCTCCTCTCTGAAGGCACTGCCCCAGATCATCTTGAAGGCAGAGCTTAACTCCCCCCCCCCCCCCGGCACATGCACTTTGTTTACTCTGTGGTTTCTCCCGATGCTGGGAGATCATGCTGCCTTTCTTTGGAGGCGGGAATCAAAAGGCCCGTTCCCAACTCCCACCCCAAAGCAGTTGCAGGATGCTTGCCTTGGAATCTCTTCACTCACGGCAGCCCTTTTCTCAGGCTCAACCAGTTTGGGGATCCCCAAAACAAAAACCCTTCCCTGCTCTGCTGGGGGAAGCCAAGCGCACAGCATCCATCTCCCGCCCCTCCTGAGCTGGCACGTATGGAGAATCACCTGGGAGAGATGCTGCTCGGAGGCGAAGCCCAGCCCGTACACCGTGTTGGCTCGACTGTCAGCCCACTGGCCAAATTTCTGAGAGGTTTTTGTGAAGGTCATGTTGGGGGTGATGGTGCTGTTGATGATGGCCTGCAAAGAGATACGGTGGCAAGGGGTCAGGCCCCTGATGGAGACCACCCAGGGGCGGAAATCAGTTTGGAGGTGGGCTTTATTGCGTGAAGCATGCGCTAAGGAAATCTGTCTCTCGGAGCACCAAGATACCAGTAGGGATTCCCAGCCAGGGGTCCTGGGGACTCTGGGGTTCTGTGAGAGCTCCACTGGGATTACACGGACATTCACGGAAGATTGTACGGCCGCTGACATCCCTGGAGCCCCCTTCCCCTGTGGCTCTACAGGCCTAGTCTCTTTCTCCACTAGGGAAAAACAGTAAATGCTCAATGGATCGGCTGGCTGGCTCCCGCCTCTTCCTTCTGCGCCCACTTCTCTGAAGGGGCATGGCGCCACTCCCAGGCTTCTGCAAAGCCTGAAAAATATTTCAGGGGATCCTTGACGGTCCACAGGTTAGTCTAAAAAGGTCTAAAAAGGACCACCACCAGGGAGGCCCTCCTTGTCTCTCGGGCCGTACCTTTGTGCCTCCCACGCTGATGATGCGGTAGACGTTGCGGGTGGCATCGTAGAAGTAAGACACCGTCAGCGCGTGCTTGCTAGCCGGGATCCAGTTCCTCTTGGTGGATGGGTCGATCTGGAAGATGTGGGCTCTGGTGCTGAAGATCGGCTGCTCCCTGAGACGGTGCAACAGAGGAGGGATTCAGAGACTCCTGTGACTTTAGAGCCACGCGGTTCTCTCCGCTCTTCAGGGCCGGGGTTACGGAGAGGCCTGACCCTCCCGGAAACGGGTGCAAAGGAAGCAGCCCTGGGAGAAAAGGCCCTCTGGAAGTCTAGCGACAGAAAAGGCCACTGGTGGGAGAAGGGGGACCAATGGGAATGGGAGGAAGGCAACGGGGATGAGGCGGCAAAGGCTGAGCCCAAGGCGCCTTGTGTTCAAAGGGACCCTAGAACCCATCCAGTCGAACCCCCCCCCTCCATACAGGAAAGACGAAGCTAGGCCGCCCCCAGCCGATGGCTGCGCAGGCCCTTGCTTGGAGACCCTCAGTCAGGAAAGTCCACCCCTCTTCTGGACAACAGGGTTCCTGGCTGAGCTGCTTGACCAAGAAGCAAGTCACTACCCCCCCCCTGCTCCCAATTTACAGCCACCCAGTAAATTTCTCCCTCAGCAGCCACACACACACCTGCGCACACACACAAAGGGGGAGGACACCTTGGGACACTAGGGATGTACTTACTTCTACTTCTGTGTCTGAAAGAGTGACCGCTTCAGACTAAACACATGCAAGCCCATGCACCCCGCGCACAATTCAGCGTAAAGCTACAGATGTTACCTAATTGTTGACATTGGTTAATAGTGATGGAGACAGGTAGTTAGAAGACAAAGGGTTAAACAGACATCGGCGGTCCTGGTTAGAGATTCCCCGGAGCTGAAACCCGGCCTTGGCTGGGGTCTGGTGGCGATTCATTTCCTGGCAATGGAAAATTGGGACTGTCAGGCACCACCCACAACAGAGAGCGAGGAACGGCGGAGAGAAGGGAGAGGCGGGCCCGAAGGCACCTCTTGGGGATCAAGCTGGGCCCAGGCAAAGATTTTTCTGAGTGGTTAATGTGTGATAATTTTGGGCCACCGGGAAGGGGGGGGAGAAATCCATGGGAGTTTCTTGATACTGGCTGGTTGCAGCCTATTAATGCTCGGTAGGGTTTGCGTTTGAAAGCCCAAAATAGGGTAAAGATTTGATTTCAGAATGAGGGGCAGCTGGACCAAGAGAAACTTGAGCGAGGTGAAAAAATGAATCCAGGGTTGGTCCCAGCAGAACTCTTCTGTCTGTGGGGGTTGCTAGCCTCCAGGTAGGAATTGGACACCTCCAAGAATTACAGGTCATCTCCAAACTATAAGGCAGGGGTGGCCAAAACTGGGATTCTCCAGATGTCCAGGGGTTCATGGGAATTTCAGTCCTGTGACATATGGAGGACCACAGTTTGGCCACCCCTGCTATAAAGAGAAAATGGCTGCTTTGGAGGGTGGACTTTAGAGTATTACCAATTTACAATTATAATTACACTTGCATTCCGCCTTTCCCTGGTGGCTCACATTGCATTTAAAACACAGATAAACGTACCACATAAATTAAACATTTAAATCAAAAACACAAGGCAAATGTCAGGTTTAAAACCACATAAAACCGCCGCCTCTTCCCAGAATTACGAGGTTTGCTGGGGTGGGTGTTTGTGTGTGATCAACCCCAGAGGGTCCGCTGAAGTCCCTCCCTTCCCTCCACAGGGCTCCCACGCCCAAATCTCCTGGGATTTGCCAGCCTGCTGCCTTGGGACAAACCCCCAGGATCACACTCACTGATTTGAGAGGACCAGACCTGTTAATTTTGTGCAGATTCCCGAGTAAGTAACCCACTGATTGTTATTCAATTGATCATATTCAATTCCGTAATCACCCCCAAGTATAGGAGGACGATTTAGGTTTGAGCTTGCTCAGAGGCTTGGATAGGGCAGCATGCCAGACGCTTTGACAGCTTCTCCTTGTTTGCATGGCTTCTCGCCTGGACATGCATCCTGATGCAATAAAGCACATGCCTGCAGGCAAAGCAGGAGAAAAATCAGAGACATGCAACGGTGGACAACAGAGAACTACGGACTTTGTTTGTTTGCTGTCTGCATGACACCTCCCTCAGTCAAAGCACTCTACCTGAGGAGTATGAGCAATTCCATAAAGCATTCCTACCCTGGCAAAGGACACATCACAGGATCATAAAGTTGGAAGGGCCATCCAGGCCATCTAGTCCCCCCCCTGCTTTCCCTCCCCCCCCCATATCTGGCTGGTACCATTCTACACAGAGTTTAAAGCCATTGCTGCAGGTCCTCTCCTCTGCTGCCAACAGGAACCTTTCTCTGCCCTCCTCCAGGGGACAACCTTTCAGATACTTAAAGAGAGCCATCATATCCCTTCTCGGACTCTTCTTCTCCAGGCTGAATGTTCCCAACTCCCTCAGCCTTTCCCCGGAGGGCTTGGTCATCGGGGCCCCCTGACTCATTCTCGTCGCTCTCCTCTGCACCTTCTCAATTTTGTCCACGTCCCTTTCAAAGTGAGGCCTCCAGAACTGTACATGGGACTCCGGGTGGGGTCCGACCAATGCAGTACACAGCAGGACTAAGACACCTTGCCAATTTGATGTGATGCCTCTGTGGATACAGCCCAAAGTACATTTGTCTTTTTTGCCACCGCATCACCCTGTCTGCTCCTGTTTAGCTTCCAGTCTGCAACTCCCCCAAGATCTCGCTCACACCCACTGCTGCCCAAAAGGGTCCCTCCCATCCAGTCTGCAGCCTTCTCATTTCTGTGACCCAGACGGAGAACTCTGCACTTCTCCTTATTGAAATCCCCAGGAGTTTCTCAACCCGCAGCTGGTGTCCCTAAGACAAATCTATGTCATGAAAGCCTCCCTTTCCGATTCTGGCAGATGGGGCAGATGCTAATAGTGCAAGCGCCAACCAGGCCGTGCTCTTCCCTGGTAAGCTGGCAGCAGCCCCTACTCAGCCACTCGCAGGGCCAACGCAGTCTGGAAAGCCGGGTGCTTTTCCCCTGCCCCGCCTTGCCTGTGCTCAAGGAGACACGCGGGCCTCTCGCAACACACCCACCCGTGCCAGTTCCTGCATGCTACGGTTTCCGTGCCAACATCGCAAGGTTGAGAAGGCCATATGCCTCGCTGACAAACCACCAGCCCAGGCAGGCCTTCCTTTGACGTTCCCTGCACTGGAGAACATGTGGACTGGGGGGCGAGGATGCCACCCTCTGGGCGGGGCCTGGAGATCTCATAGAATTGCCTTGAGCTCAAAACGGCTCACCTTCATAAAACAGCTACTCCGAAGGGTGGCTCTGAGGGTCTGCTAAGAGTCCCTCCTCTCCTCAAACCCCTCCTCCCCAGTTCCTACCACCAGGAATTTCCCACCCTGCAGTTGGCAATCTTAAGTAAGGCTCTTCAGATTGCTAAACGCAGGAGGTCTGCCTCCGAGTGCAAGAGGTTAAAGGGGGGGAAAGCTATGGAGAGGTGTTGTCTTCATGTAGGGTCGCCAGCTCTGGGATTGGGAAGTTCCTGGCAATTTGGAGGCGGAGCTTGGGGAAGGCGGGGCATAATACCATAGACCCCGCCCTCCACAGCAGCCATTTGCTCGAGGGAAACCGATGTCTGCGGCTTGTAATTCCATGAGTGCTCCAGTCCCCACCAGGAGGTTGGCCACTCTGTCCTCAGGCCTGGACTTGGGAGACCCAGAGGCCTCTGACTGGCCACCACAAAAACACAGGCTCACTGTGGCTTGGGTTGGCTCCAATCATTCCACTCCTTCCTCTGGAGGGAGACAGAAGGCCCAGCAAGATTATTATTCTTATTTTATTATTGATTGATTGATAATTGGTGATGATTTGATTAGATTATGAAGATTCATAAGTAGGCTTGAGTGCTTTGGCTCAGTTCGGCTGCCTCAGGAATCGCTAATGCCCGTGGTGGCCAGCGCCGCAGAGACCAGGGGTGGCGGCGGCAGAGCACCTGTCAGCAGCCGCAGTGCCTGTGGGCGGCTGCCAGCTGGTAGGCTGCTGCCCGTCCTCTCTGCGCTGCTGCCATCCTATGCCATCCTCTGGGCTTTGGTGATCGCAGAAGCACACAACCCTAATATATAGACCTCCTCTCTAGACAGGTTCAGGGCAATGCACCTAGTACAAAATTTTGATAAAAACAGTAGAATCATAGAATCAGAGTTGAAAGGGACCTCCAGGGTCATCTAGTCCAAACCCTGCAGAATGCAGGAAATGTACAACTACCTGCCCACCAACAGTCGCCCTAATTCCAGATGGTGCCCAGATGGTGCCCTCCTCCCAAAACCAGAATCCCTGGTCAGTCAGGCCTGGAAGTAATTCACTCCCCAACCCCAAAGTGGCCATCAGCTTTTCCCTGGGCACGCAAGGAAGGGCCACAGGAGCCAAGCACTGACACAATCCCTTCTGCCCACCCACTCACTACCTGCCTAAGTTCACAGAATCAGCATCAGTATCAGTAGAAACAATAAAATATGGGCTGCATTTGATGTGGTCGACCACAAGAAGAAGAAGAAGAGTTGGTTCTTCTTGCAGTGGGGGAGGAATTGTGGGACCTCTGTGAACTCTTTTGTGGAGTGCTGCAGGGGGCAATACTCTCCCTCATCTACATGCGCCCTCCAGCCCAGCTGGTCCGGGGCTAGGGGCTGGGATGTCACCAATATGCGGATGACACCCAGCTCTACCTCCTAATGGACGGCCGGCTGGACTCCCACCCCCAGATAAATTTTCCAGATGTTTAGAAGCAGTGGCTGGATCGCCCAGGAAGAGCCACCTGAAACTCAGCCCCTCCAAGACGGAGGTCCTGTGGCTGGGGAGAAGAGGGCAGGACCAGGAAGCGTGTCTCCCATGCCTGGACGGGGTGCAATTAACACCTGCCACAGTTGCCAGGAATTTGGGGGTGACTTTTGATGCCTTCCTTTTAATGGAGGCTCAGGTCACGAAAGTAGCCAGGATGGCATTTTTCCATCTCTGCCAAGCCAGGCTCCTAGCGCCCTCCCTGTCCTCGGACCACTTGGCCACAGTGATCCATGCAATGGTCACTTCCAGACTAGACTTCTGTAACTTGTTCTACACGGGCCTGCCCTTGTCTTTGATCTGGAAGTTACAGCTGGTACAGAATGCGACTGCCAGGGTCCTCACTAGAACACCTTTGAGGGCCCACATTCAGCCGGTGCTTCACCATCTGCACTGGTTACCAGCCTGTTTCCAGGCCAATATGCTGCTTAGGTCTTACTTACCTGCGGGACCACTTGGTTGCTTATGCCCCCCGCAGGGCCGTCCGCTCTGCAAGTATGAATTTACTGGCTGTCCCGGGCCCCCAGGATGTTTGCCTGGCCTCGACCCGGGCCACGGCCTTTTCAGTCCTGGGCCCAACCTGTTAGAATGAGCTCCGGGGAGAGCTAAGGGCCCTGCCGGATTTGTCAGCTTTCCGCAGGGCCTGTAAGATGGAGCTCTTCCGCCAGGCGCATGGGTGAGGCTGGGGCAGAACTGCAGCATTCCAACTAGGACCCCTTCCCATGGTTTAGTAGATCTGCACCCACTTCCTAGTGGAAGAAGACTTGGCCTCCAGCTGAACAAGGTGGGAGGGGACCGATTGGTTAGAAGTTGCCACCACTTGTTGCATATTGTAAAGTGGGGGTTTTATGGGGTTTTACTGGCTTTTAACATTTCATTATGTGAACCACAGCGGGTTCTTAGGGAAAGCGGCAGCATATAAACAAACAAACAGACATCCTATGTGCTCCATTGGAATCTAATTCTTATGCCTTGTCCTAATTCTATTTCTCTGCTGGGGGGGGGGGGGGCTTGATTTTATTTGCTTGTCCCTGGCCTCAACTATAGGCCTGGTGGAAGAGGGCTGTTTTGCACCCCTTGAGGAATTTTGGCAGTTCCATCAGGTCCTGAGTTTCTGCTGGCCACATGTTGGCGCCAGGCACGCCCGGACTGCAGGGCCTTAAAGGTTAACTTCAGAACCTTGAACATAATCCGGGATTCAACCGGTAGCCAGTGCAGCTGTTGGAGGGCAGGTCGAATAGGGGCCCTTCACGGTGTCCTAGTAAGGATCCGGGCAGCTGCATTCTGCACTGGTTGATCTGGCGGAGTTTACACTCAGTGGGAGCAGAAAAAGTTGGCCTGCACCGTGCTGCAAGTCACTGTCTTCATCAGATGGCGACTTTCCCTAGCAATTTAAAAATAGACTGTGAATGCTGTTGAGGTCAGCTCAGGTATCCCTCCTTCCCTTCCCTCCCCTTCCCTCTCCCTGCACCGGAGCTCCGGGTGTTTCAGCACACATCAGTAGATGCTAACAATGCCCGGCTTTGCTGGGGACGCCCTGGCAAGCACCAGCCGTGGCGGAGGAAGCCACGTGGAAAGAAACGGTGCCGGAAGGGAGAGCTCCGGCCCCAGCGTGGCAACTTCATGGGCTGCGATTCCGTGTCCTCGTTTCCTCTCATTCTTTGGGCAAAGGATGCAGGAAGCCTGCAAAGGCAGAGGGTCCGGGCAGACCCTGCTGATGAATCGAGGCTGCAGTCTGGCTGAGTTGTCCCGCGGCCCCAGGCCGTGCCCAGGCCCCCAACCGTGGCAAAGCCTCTGTGTGTCATGGGATCTGCCCAGGCTTTCCTGTCGCTTCTCCCAAGTCTACCCTTCCAGCTCAAGGGACACAGCCCCACCTCAGCCGCTGCCATGGGCATCCTACAAGGCCCCGATCCCACCGACAGACGACTTGCAAGCCATGTTCTCCCTCTGCTGACGCAGTAAAGAGCTTGGGGGTCTGCTGGACCTGGCATGACTGCTGAAGAAGCAAATGCAGTTGCAGAAGAAAAGGAAGAGGAAGAAAAGAAGAAGAAATAGGTGGAAAAGGAGGAGGAGAAGAAATAGAAGAAGAAATAGGTGGACAAGAAGAAGGAGGACGAGGAGGATGAGGGAAAGAAGGAATAGAAGAATAGGTGTAAGAGGAGGAGGAGGAGGAGGAAAAGAAGAAGAAATAGGTGGAAAAGCAGAGGAGAAGAAATAGAAGAAGAAATAGGTGGACAAGAAGGAGGAGGACGAGGGAAAGAAAGAATAGAAGAAATAGGTGGAAAAGGAGGAGGAGGAGGAAAAGAATAGAAGTAGAAATAGGTGGAAGGAGGAGAAAGAAGAAGGAATAGAAGAAGAAATAGGTGGAAAAGGAGGAGGAATAGAAGGAGGAGGAGGAGAAGCAGCAGAAGGAGAGGCAACAGCTTTGTTCCAACTGCGTTTAGCCTGGAAGGTGGTCCCCTACCCGGACCTGGATGATCTGGCCACCCGAATCCAAGCTTTGTTAAACTCAGTGCTGGACTACTGTAGCACATCCTGCCTAGGTCTCCCCTGCAAATCAACCCAGAAACTCTAGTGAGTGTGGTATGCTGCAGCTTGATCACCAATGGCCCACCTGTGAGGCTTCCCCATAGCAGCCCCACCATAGGGAGTGCCCTGCCTGGGGAGGTCAGCAGAGCTCCGCTGCTCCCTGTTGGGCTCTGCAGGACTGCAACAGACACACCAGTCGCTGTGAATCCCTGAAAGCCCCGTGCGGAACACTGGCCTGGCAGGCCACACCTCCCCCCATGAGTCCAGGAGGGACCCAGCCCTGGTTGCTGCTTCAAGGGAGCAGGACAGGAGGGCGGGTGGAAGCGCCATCAGAGGTGGCCGTGGGCCTGGGAGGAGCAGAATCACAGGGCTGGAAGAGGGCCATCCAGTCCAGCTATCCCCCTTTTCAGGGATTTAAAAATCACACCGTCTTGGCGGATGTTCATCTGATCTCCTCCTAAAATTCTCCAGTGGAGGAGATCTCATCACCCTCCGAGGCAGCACATTTCAGCTACGAACAGCCCTCACTATCAGCAAATGCTTCCTAATATTTAAGCGGAACCTCCTTTCCCGTCATTTGAGCCCCTTGCTCCTAGTCCATACCTGTATGGCTGCAGGAAACAAGCTGGCCCCCTCTTTGATGTGCCCACCTTTCATTTTATTATATTTCTTTATTTTATTATTTTATTTTCCGTAGTTCAACCCACAGAAGTCCTACCCCCTGGCCCTGCTCTTCTCCAAGCAACACAGACCCAACTCTCTCAGCCTCTCCTCGCAAGGCAGGGATGCCGACCCCTCGACCACCCCAGTCGCCTTCCTCTGAACACGCTCCAACTTGTCAGGATCCCTCTGGCAGTGGGGCGCCCCGAACTGGGCATCACATTCCAAGTTAAGTCTAACCAGTGCACCAGACTAGAGGGGTATTCTAACATAGCTTGATGCAGAAAGCCTTGGGTCAAGAGCCGGGGATGGGTGGGTCATGCTGGACCTCAGAAGCAAATTACTGCAGCCTTAAAAGCAACAAAAAACAAATAGCCCTTTCACCCCAACTCAGTCTAGGCTGGAAGACTGGAGGCTCTCCCTGGTTTCTGCTGATCTGGCCACCTGGAACTGCGCCATAAGAATATGGAAGCTAGACTACTATCATGCACTCTTTGAAGGACTCCCCTTGAACTCAACTTGGAAACTCCAGTTACAACAAAAACATTGTACCTCCATGATTATTAGGAACAAGGCTGAGTGTACAACTGTCCCCATTCTGCACCCACTGCCAGCTGCCCCTCAGTTACTGGGCTCACTCACGGTCCTGGCTCTTGCACAAGAAGCCATTTGCGGCCTCATAGCTGCAGGACAGACTCTCCTCCTGCACCCGCACATCAAAGACAATTTTCAAGGTAAGAGCTTTTGAGAGTCATCCTGCGTGTATCTGATGGAGGGGGTTTTGACTCTTGTATGCTCATACCCCAACATTCTTGCCTGCCTCTAAGGGAATGTTGAGAGGGAAACTGAGGGAATGTTTATTTATTTATTTATTTATTTATTTATTTATTTATTTATTTATTTATTTATTTATCATACTTCTATACCGCCTTCCCCGGAGGCTCAGGAGACAATGTTGAGAGACACTGAAAGGGGGAAACAGTGAAGTGGGCAAATTGGCCGGGTCAAATCTCTCTCTGTCTTCTGAGAGATAATCTTGGGTTAGATATAGGAACCTTAGGGGCTTGAAGCTGGTTTTGATATCTAACAGCCATATGGGTTAGGTACAATGAAGAGTGCTTGCACTCGAAAGCTCACGCCTTAAATAAATCTTTGTTGGTCTTAAAGGTACTACTGGACTCTGATTTTACTGTGCTACTTCAGAGCAACACGGCGACCCACTTGAATCTAGCCATGTAGGTGGATTGTAATAGTCAAGAAAGCCAGCAAACCAGAGACAAAGGTGGATTTCTACCAACACAGGAGGCAGCTGCCCAATCTGGTAGGAAAAAAGCTTATAAATTAATTGAAGGGAAAATAAGAAAAGCCCCCCGCTAGGGGGGTAAATGCTTTCATGTGGGATGTGAATTTGATCCGTTTTTTTCAAAAGCTTAATATGGAAGACTGGTCTCCCCATGGCTCTTGCCAGCTAAAACAAACCTCTCTGTTCAAAGGTGGGTCATCGTTCCATTCGCAGGTGATCCAGGGGGACAAGAAAAACAGATGTTCTGTTGGTGAACCACTGCGCTGAAGACGGGTTGTTCTGTTCTCACACTGAGCTATAAACGGTGGCCAACTTCTGTGCCACAGTAACAGCCACCCCGTGATTCCCCCCTCCTTGTCCCCCTATTTGCCCCCTTCAGTGGCTAAGCGCAGCAGCTTCTAAGCTCCTAATCTGGCGAGATGCCTTCGATTCTCCTCCTCCACATGCAGCCAGCTGGTGACCTTGGGCTAGTCACAGTCCTGTGAGAAATATTCTCCTCGGAAAGAGCTCTCTCAGCCTCACCCACCTCACAGGGTATCAGTTGTGGGAAGAGGGAGGGGAGGCCATTGTGAGCCGCTTGGAGGCTCCTCTGGGTAGTGAAAAGCGGGGTATGAAAACCAACTCTTCCTCTTCTCCTTGAGAATTAAGAGTTCGGCACAAAATCTCACAAGCCCGAGACACAAGACTTTGGCAGATCTAAGCAGAATCGTCCGACTTGCCAACCAAAACTTTGTATGACAACTTTGCCACAAGCCCGAGGGGATTTGAAAAACATGCTTCCTTCTGCCCCCAGATGGCAACAGGACCTGGCTCAGGCAGAGATCACCCAAGAGAAGGATCTGGAAACACAAGCTCCTCCCAGGTGCAATCAGCACCTTTCAGAGACAAAGCTTGCCCCCAGCGTGGCACTCCGGGTCTCTCCGCCTGCCGACAAGGCCCTGCTTTTACCAGTCCCCCTGAAAGGAAAGCTTGTGCTGTGTGGTTTTGCCAGCCTTTGTTTTGTGAGCAGCCCCCAAGAACCCAAGCGATGGCAGCAACAAAGGCCAATGCGAGATCAGGCTGCCTTGCGAGGAGCACAGAATCTGAAGCCCGGGAAGACACTGGTTGGGCCTCATTGGGAAGATGCTGTCCAGTTCTGGGCACTGCAGTTCAAGGAGGTGTTTAGAGGAGGGTGATTGGGAGAGTTGAGGGGCTGGATCCGTGCCTTACGAGGAGAGGCTGAGAGAGTTGGGTAGGTGTAGCTTGAGGAAGAGGAGGGCCGGGGGAGGGGGGGGTAGAGGAGCTGCGTTTAACTATGCAAAAGGAAGTCTTGTCAAAGAAAGGGAAATTTGCAGGAGCCAGGGGTTCAAATGATGGGAAAGGAGGTTCCACTTAAATATTAGGAAGCATTTTCTGAGGGCAAGGGCTGTTCATAGCTGGAACATGCTGCCTCGGAGGATGATGGGTCTCCTTTTTCGGATGTTTTTGGGAGACTGGATGAGCAGTTGTCAGGAGTGTGTGATTTTTAAGTTTCTGAGAAGGGGGGGGGGGCTGGACTGGGTCTCCCCCGGTGGTCTCTTCCATCTTGATGTAACTGTGATTCTGAAGTTTCATAGTCAAAAACAAAGACATCTGTCTGTCCTACAGGGGACCTCTCTGCTGCCTCCAAGGGTCACAGGGTACGAGAATTGACAAGCACACACCCAATGGCATTTTGTGCACTTTGGAAGAAGAAGAGATGGTTTATTATACCCACGTTTCACAACCCAAAAGAGTCTCAAAGCGGCTTCCATTCGCCTTCCCTAACTCTCCCCACAACAGACACCCTGTAAGGCAGGAGAGGCTGATTTTACTGTAGAAGAAGAAGTTAGTTCTTATCTGCTGCTTTTCTCTACTCAAAGGAGTCTCAAAGTGGCTTCCATTCGCCTTCCCTTTCCTCTCCCCACAACAGACACCCTGTGAGGGAGGTGGGGCTGAGTCAGCTCTGAGAGAACTGTGACTGGCCGCAGGTCACCCAGCGGGCTGCATGTGCAGGAAGGGTGGGGAATCAAACCCAGTCCTTCAGGTAAGAGGCCACCGCTCTTAACCATGACCCCAAACTGGCTCTCCAGACACAAAAGACACGGAATGCTTAGGAATGCAACCAACTTCTAGGGCACCAGCCCTAGCCCGGAAGGCCCATACAAGCCTGGTCTCGTCAGAACTCAGAAACTAAGCCGGGTCAGCCTTGATGAGCACTTGGATCTACCTGTCTGTCAGCCTCCTACCACGGTTTGTATAAGTGTCAAAAAGGCCTGAGAGAAGACTTGATCTCTTTGTCACCGTTTCTACTGTGTGGCTTTGCCTGTGTGGCTCAATTACCTTTGGTAGACTGAACCCACAGGAGGACCCAATGGGTGCTTGGCTATTATCGGGTGAGGCCGGCCTTGGTCGGCTTGGCACGAACGACGTCACACGCACCTGGGAGCTGCTCCGCGCATTTTCAATGAGAAAGGAAGAACCTGCCTTTTCCGTGGGACAAAGAGGAGTCTTTTGCCTTTTCCCCTTGTGGCGTGTTGAGGTCCTTGGGGGACGGGGGTCTCTTGGGGTTCTATTGATCAATGTATTCCTTATCAAATCCGTTCCAGCAAGAACAATCCGGAGCTTTGCGTTGCTGCTTCAACAAACTGCTTTTGCTCAGAATGCCAAGCGAGTTCACTGAGAACTTTGACAGGGATTTGACACGCAGGTCACTACGCAGAGGCCAGCGACGGCAAACCACCCCTGCTCCTCTCTAGCACCGAAAGTCCTCTGGGCTCGGCTGTAACTTGACTGCACGTCCCACGCCCGACAAGCAGCAACCGGTGTTTTCTCCTAACTCATCCCGGGCACCAAAGCTGTGCCTGTGCAGTTGGTTTTTGGTAGTCCACCTTTTACAGTTTGCCATATTTGCTGCCTGACACACCTCTGTGCCCGTGCGGACAGCTTTCCGTTGTCAGCCCAAGAGGGTCCTTCTGCTGCCTTGCATCTGAGACAAGGGGGTGGGGGAATTTCACTTCCTTCTTTCTGAAGTTCTCAACAACCGTCTTCCTTCTCAGCTCAAGGCAGCCTGTGAGAGCTATGGGGCTCATGGGAATTGTAGTCCATGGGAATCTGGAGAGCCACTGTTTGGCCAGGGGTCAGGACCTAGAGTAATGTGGCCATAGCTCTCACAGGCTGCCTTGAGCATTCTGCCTGACACCGTGCTGACTAAGCTGGGCTGGATGCTGCAAGGTGAGCGGTCACAGTTTATCCTCTGTCTCTCCACTCATGTGAAAACCCAGATGAGGAACGTCCCCTGCATGCTCACACCCAGGTCTGCTGCACCACTGAGTTTGGTAAGGCCCATGATCCCCACTCCAGAAGAAACACAAGACCAGGTAGCGCAACCTTCCGATCTGGTTTCCCCACTTTGCTGCTGCCCTGCTAGATTCCCTCCCATGTAACAACATAACAGCATTTGGAACCCACCTTTCCGATGGTGGGTCAGTCACAGGTGCAATTTGAAGGTGGACTGCTCCTAGACACAGAGGCTCTGGTTAGCACTCTTGCGGAATAGCTGATGGAATCGCCTTTTGTAAGAACTTCTCAGCATACTTGTGGGGTCAGATTGAAGGATCCAGGTCTGGCCAATGGCCTGACAGACACTTCCAGGAAGCCCATGGGCAAGGCATGATGGGGACCAACTCTGTGTCCCTCCCCTCCACGTATGGTAGCCGGGCTGCCCCTCGAAGCTCTGTTCAGCACTGTCAGCATCTCAGGACTGATCTCTCCCTCAGATGAGGTGGGCCAGTCCTTTTCTGAAGCCACCCTGGCCAATGCTCATCTTGTGGCAGGGGGTTCCACAAGTTACACACCCTCCCTTTTTTCGTCAGGACTGAACCATTTCCCCCCAGCCCTGTCACTCCAGTCCTATAAGAAATGGGGCTCAGGGGCCAGAGCTTCGGGATCCGAACGTGCTCCTCTTCGGAGGTCTGGGGTGCGCTCGTGTGTGTGTGTGTGTGTGTGGGGGGGGGGGGCTACAGCCAAGGGTCCGCCAGAACTTCTGTGGGGAACGCAGGTGGCCCGCCCACCGCCCCTCCCCAAGGGAGAAGTCCTCTGAATCCAGCCGCCGGCCTCCAGCAAGGGGGAGGCGAGGGGAGATGGGCGGCCAGCTGGTTTTTAACACAGCAAAGGAACTGCACAAGGCTGCAAAAAGAAGGCTGGAGGGGGAGGGGCAGCATGTCAATGTAAAGGTTCTTCAGCAAGACCCGTCCAGCCTCCCCGCCAGGCGAGAAGGGCAGCCGGGCAGCCTCCGAACTCCCCCCGCCCCCTTTGCAAGCCGATCCCTTCCCGGGACCTCCCAACTCCCGCCGCGTGGCTTCCATTCAGTGGGCGCTTCTCTGGGGGACCTTTAAGTCAGCCCGCTTCGTTCCTGCTCCTCCGGGGCGTGTTCCCGACCCCCCCCCCCCCCGCCGCCTGTTCCCAAAGGCTTTCAAGCGCCGCCCCCCCCCGCATGATCGCGCCCGCTCCCCCCCCCCCAGCCCGCCGCTCTCACCCCATCGCCTCCGGAGGGGCTTCCCTGCCGCCGTCCACGTTGCCCGGCGCTCCAGAGGCGGCTCTGCCTTCCAGCGTCCAGCGGAGCGTCCCCCGGGCGGGCGGGCGGGCGGAGGAGGAGCGGCAGGCGGCTGAGCCGGGCTCGGAGGGCGCTCCCCCCGAAGCCAACTTTCCGTCCCTCCCTCGCTCCCCCGTGCTGGGCAGAGGGCGGGCGCAGAGGCGGCGAGTCAGCTGGCGCCGGCCACAAATGCTGGGGTAGCCGCCCTCCTCCTCCTCCTCCTCCTCCTCCAAGCCCTCGGGCCACAGGAGCCTCGCAGGGGCGCCGCTTGCCCAGCCCGGCTTTGTTCCTGCTCCGAGCTCTCGTAATTCCTGCCTCCCTCCCTCCGTCCGTCCGCCCACCGGGCTCTATGTGGCTCGCAGGTCCCTCCCTTCCCCGCCCGACTTCTCTTCCCCGCGGGGGTCCCTCCTTAGCCGGCTCGGAGGCGCCACCTGCTGGAATCCGGGCCCCGTTCGCCTGCCGCTCTCCAGCCCCGGGGCGCGAAGGGCGTCGCTCGCTCGGCGGAAGAGGCAGGAGGCGGCGGGGAGGGGGAGCGCGCCCGGGAGCGGACGGGTCGCGAGGGAAACCCCGAATGCAAGGACAAGGAGACCAGAGAAGGCCACCTGGTCCCAACCCTTGTTCCACACGACCCTCCCAGGAGGCCCCGCGGCATCCTTCCCCCAACAGGTATTCCGCTTGAGATGGGGACTTCAATGGGGCAAGATGCCTTCTGCAGCGACCCTTCTCTCCAAGGACCTGATCTCTGTCGCTTGAAAATGAGTCACCCAAGAGATTTCCAGGCACAACCTGGAAGTTGGTAACCCTAGAGCAGCCCTTTTTCAGGTTTTCGGACATGGAGGAGCCCCCGAAATATTGTTTAGGCTTCGAGGAGCCCCAGAACCAGGCCGGAAGTGTGGCCAAGTCCATTAAGCAGGATATAGGGCAGGCTTTTTGAACGTTTTGGCCATGGAGGAACCCCTGAAATATTTTCCCGCCACTCAATCAATCCTGCACCATTTTCCTGTTGTGGAGAAAGACGCTGGGTCTGCAGAGCCACTGTTGCTCAGAGGTAGACTGCCTCTTAACATGGAAGTTCCATTTATCTGTTATGGCCCAGTTGCCCATCTGTCTTAGAAGACCAAGTTGAGGAGCCTGGCAGGATGTAGCTGAGGCCAACCTAGTTCCTTCCCACTGGATGCCCCAAGGCATGTGAAGGTAACAGCCTCCCTTACTCTTCATGCTCAGGTACACAGCAACTGCATATGGATGCTCAGTTTAGCAATCACAAGCAGCCCCCTAAGTGTAGATCTCCTTTTTGCTAATCTTATCCTTTACTGAGGAAAGTGATCTTGGCTGAGAGCCACTGTGATGTAGTGGTTAAAGAGAGGGGGATTCTGATCTGGAGAACTGGGTTTCATTTCCTCCTCCACATGCAGCCAACTGGGTGACCTTGGGCCAGTCACAGTTCTCTTAGAGCTGTTCTCACAGAGCAGAGTTCTCTCAGCCCCACCGACCTCACAGGGAGGAAGGGAAATGGGTTTGTAAGCCTCTCTGGGACTCCTTCTGGTAGAGAAAAGCAGGTTATAAAAGAGCAGCCCTTCACTTTTTCCTTTCCTTGGTTTGCAGCCACTGCTTGCGGTGCAGAATTCCTTGCGGTAACGATGCCCGGATGAAGGGTTAACTGCCTTTGGCTTGTCTTGAAATGACCCCGGGCCAATTTCATTACGGGGGAGCTTAGCTTTATTATCACAAGTGGTCGGGAACTAGCCCATGAAATGGATGATTAAGGCCGCTGGGCAGGCATGCCCGGAGCAGCACCAGGTAGAGAAATGACATAATTGTGCAGCCCACACTGGACAGACAGCCACCTGAAGGAATCGACTGAGGAGTGCCAGGCTCATGGGGAAGGTTGCCAAGCCCTGGGGGGGGGGACCTCGAGCCCTCCTGAAATGACTGATCTCCAGATTACAGAAATCAATTCCCCTGGAGAAAGTGGCCCCTTTGGAGGGTGGACTCCGTGGCATTAAGTCAGGGGAGGCCCTCACCAATCCCACCTCCCCAGGCTCTGCCCTCCCAATCCCCAGGAATTTCCAATTCTGGAAATAGCAGCCCCTTTCAAAAGTCTTCCTCATTGTCTGCTTGAGATCAGGGAGCCCTTTGCAAATATCACCCCTGCTTAAAGAAAAAATCCTGTTCAAAGAGAATAACCCCATTGAAAGAACGCTGCCTCACATGGAGAGCTATTTTTACACCCTAATTATGGACGGGCGGCTTGGGAAGTAATTCAACAATAAGGCTGCATGGCTGAGGAATTTGAACCTCTGCCAGTTTTGAAAGGTGCCCCACGCAAGGAGCATCAATGGCTCGGAAGGGTGTGGCTTTAAAAGGGGACTGAACAGATGAGCAGACGGAAGATCCATCAAGAGCAGTCTGCCTATGTAGAAAACCTGAAGAGTCTGGAACTTTTCATTTGAGAAAAGAGATGACTGGGGTAGGGGGGATGATAAAGGTTTCCAAAATGATGTCTGGGATGGACAGTATTGGCAATGAGAACTTTCTCTCCCTCAAAGAGACTACGGGTGTGCTTCCAGCGCCAGGGGGAAGGCCGGGCCGCCGTGGGGGGGGGAGGAGGGGGGAACAGGGGCCTTCCCCTTGGGCCTGGAAGCACGCCCGCGGCCTCGAAGAGGCCATGGGTGTGCTTCTGGGCCCTGGGGAAAGGCCACGGCCAGGGGCAGATGGGGGGGGGGGCCTTTTAAAGCCCGTTCTGTCTAATGGGTTTTGAATCTAGTATGTTAAGAATCTTTACACTTTTGATGTGAAGAATTACAGTTTAGTGTATTTGAGCATGAAAGTTCAGTTTAGTGTATTTGGGTAAATATAAAAGGAGTAGGAAAGGAGAGTGGTATTATTGTAGACCACCAAGCCAGTCAGAGGATTTGGACGAGATACTCCTACGCCAAAATACACAATTCTTAAAGAGGGAGAAAACAGTGGTCATGGGTGACTTCAATTAGAAGAAGAAGAGTTGGTTCTTACATGCTGCTTTTCTCTACCCAAAGGAGTAGAGTACTGAGATATCTGTTGGAAGACCAACTCTGCTAAAAATACAAACTCCGTTAATTTCTTAACTTGTCTTGCTGACAGCTTCATTTCCCAGAAAGTAGAGAGGGGAACCAGGGGCTCTGCTATTTTAGACTTGATTCTCATCAATAGGGAAGAACTAGTAGATGAGGTGGAAGTAGTGGGCACACTTGGTAGTAGCGACCATGTGAATTTGCAATAGTGGGAAAGAGAAAACCTTTACGTAATCGGACGTATAGACTGGACTGCAAGAAAGCATATTTTAATAGACTTAAAGGCATGTTGGGTAGAGTCCCATGGTCAGAAAAACTTAGAGAGGGGAGTCCAAGAAGGCTGGGAGTTTGAAACTGAAACTGAAATACTGAAGGTTCAATCACAATCTTCTTGAGAAGAAAAGATGGAAGGAACCTAAGGAACCTGAGGTGGCTCCATAAGCAGTTTTCAAATGATTTGAGGAATAAAAGAGAGTCATAGAATAGAATCATAGAATCATGGAAGGGGCCATACAGGCCATGTAGTCCAACCCCCTGCTCAACGCAGGATCAGCCCTAAGCATCCTAAAGCATCCAAGAAAAGTGTCTATCCAACCTTTGCTTGAAGACTGCCAGTGAGGGGGAGCTCACCACCTCCTTAGGCAGCCTATTCCACTGCTGAACTACGCAGTTTGACAGTCCCTCGACCCACTCATGCAAATATGGAAACAGGTTGGCGACAGGCATCCCGGACAGCTGTCCCTTCCCAGTTTGGGACCTGCGCTGCCGATTTGTCAAAGAAGGTAAAGCCGGGCCTCCGGTGCTCCCCTCCCTGTCCCAATTCCTGCTCGCTCAATTAAGTTAATCCACAATGTGCAAAATAATTAGTTTCTAAAAAGAGCCACGGATACTAGATATCTTGCCACCGGTGGGTTGAGGGTACTGCCTGCTCTACTTTTTCAAGGTGTCTCAAGGATGGGTGAAATTTCAGCTGTTGGTTACTTGAGGCTGGAAAGTAGAGAGAGCCCAAGAAAGGAGCTCGCTGTACAACTTTGTTTCCCTACGGGGGAAGCGGGAGGGGGGAAGGGGAACAGAAAAACAAAATGGCCAACATTGTTCTCCTTTCCCCCATTTCATTCTCTCAACAACCCTGTGGGGTAGGTTAGACTGAGAATGCACAATTGTTCATTTAGACCTTTGTTACTTTATTCCACACTGTCTTCTCAAGGGGCAACTTATGCTTTTAAACACAGTTGCAACCCAGTCAGTAAAGTCTCCGCACTGCATGCTGAGAAAACAGAAGAATTAACAGCCCCTGAGAGTCCACGGTCAAGACCTCAGACGGCCCTTGACGACCAGCCCACCACAGCCCTGTCTCCAAAGCTGACTCACATTGTGCATGTTTTCTTTAACAAACCTGTAGTTTCACACAAGGCTTTTGGGAAGAATTAAAACAGAATAATGGGCAGGAGGGAATGGCTAGGAGGGAAGTGGGGGAGACCTCTTGGGACCTTCAACAGGGCCAGTTCCTTACAAGCATCCTCCAATTCACAATAATGTGTTGTTTAAATGGGAAAGCTGAATGTCACCCCCCCTCCCCGCCCCCGAGCCATCAAACCCAGTTTGAGAGATGAGGAAACACAAGACTCCAAGATCAGGTAGGTAGCTGGGTCGTAGCTGAAGAAGCACACAAAAGCTTCTGCCCAGATTCAACCTTTGCTGGCCGTAAAGCTGCCACCGGACTCAAACTTTGTTCTGCTGCTTCAGAAAGTCACTTTAAAAGAGAGAAGACTGCTGGAAACTTCTGTTCTGAGGGGAAACATTTATTTTTGACAATCCTCTGCTAAGGGAGGGGGAAAGGCTGAATGTAAAACACCCCCCCCCCCCCACACACACACACACACCTGGGAGCTGAGAAGGTGATTGTGCGCCGCCATTACCCTGACCAGCTCTTTCACATGGCACGGTCCTCTTTGGGTGCCGCAGGGATACGGTGACTCGGAGAGTGGCAGCCGGCTGGCCCCATGGGGAGGCTGGCGCCACAGCTGACCATCACGCTGCATGTCTCTCCAGAGGTGCTCACCAGAGGGGCTGATTCACTGATTGTGGAGGGGACAGTGTGCACCGCCAAGCTCTTCTGAGCCGAGTCCAGCTGTGCCGGGCCCAGAGAGGGAGTTGCCGAGCCGTCTGGGTTGGCCGCCACTGGTCTCCTGTCTCTCATTTGCCAGGGCAGCCTCAGGTGGCCCTTGTAAACGTTCCATGTGAGCAAAGAAAGGAACAGGAAGGCAAAGATAGATCCCAGAAGCGTTAAAATCAAAGGTGGCCCTTGGATCTTCCCTGGTTGCGCCGTATCTTCCGTCTCGGGGAGTGCCAAGGACCTACCAGTGTCTGTCACTGTGGAATCGGCAAGTGTCTGGTTGAAAGAGTCTCGCTTGGGGACCGGGAGACCTCCCGCGGGTGGAAGGAAGAGGAAATAGGCTGCCGTGGTGATGAGGAATTCTCTGCCGTTAGCTTTTTCGGCCGACTGGCACTCATAGAGCCCCGCGTCAGCAACAGCCATGGCGAAGATGACCAGCCCTCCTGCGTGAAGGAGGTGCTTGCCCTCCTTGACCCACAAGAGGCTCCGGTTCTGCATCCAGACGGACCTGGCGAGGTTGGAAAGGGGAGTGCACTCCAACTGCAGGCTGCTGCCCAGGACCAGCGGGTACCTTACGGGCTTCTTTTCTGGAAAGCAAGAAAGCAAGAAAGCTGAAAGGTGATCACTGCTGTCCTGCTCACCTGCCTCCCTTGTGTTGGTGACCGTGGAGCATTCTGGGTTTTTTTGGGAGAGGCAGGGGGAGGGGAAGCAGGCATTCCGGGAATGGCCGAAGGGATCATGATGCACATGGATAGGTCTTTGCCCTAGTCTCTGCACTGGTTCCCTCCCACACTCAGAACGTCAGAAGAGGCCTTCTGCATCAACTCAAGAGTCTGTTTCTACAGCACCCAATCAAAGGGCTTTCGAAGGCCCACAAGCAGGTCTGGGTTAAGGATTTAATCATAGAATCCTAGAGTTGGAAGGGGCCATACAGGCCATCTAGTCCAACCCCCTGCTCAACGCAGGATCAGCCCTAAGCATCCTAAAGCATCCAAGAAAAGTGTGTATCCAACCTTTGCTTGAAGACTGCCAGTGAGGGGGAGCTCACCACCTCCTTAGGCAGCCTATTCCACTGCTGAACTACTCTGACTGTGAAAAACCTTTTCCTCATATCTAGCCTATATCGTTGTACTTGAAGTTTAAACTAATTACTGCGTGTCCTCTCCTCTGCAGCCAGCAGAAAGCATCCTGCCCTCCTCCAAGTGACAACCTTTCAAATACTTAAAGAGGGCTATCATGTCCCCTCTAAACCTCCTTTTCTCCAGGCTGAACATTCCCAAGTCCCTCAACCTATCTTCAAAGGGTTTGGTCCCTTGGCCCCAGATCATCTTCGTCGCTCTCCTCTGTACCCTTTCAATTTTATCGACGTCCTTCTTGAAGTGAGGCCTCCAGAACTGCACACAGTATTCCAGGTGTGGTCTGACCAGTGCTGTATACAATGGGACTATGACATCTTGTGATTTTTGATTTGTGGGGTCTGTAGCACCAGAGTCAGTTTAAGGATTTGTAGGGCCCCAGTTTGGTTAAGAGCAGCAGCCTCTTATCTGGCGAGCCAGGTTTGATTCTCCACTCCTTCTCCACAAGCAGCCAGCTTGGTGACCTTGGGCCAGTCACAGTCCTGTTAGAGCAGTTCTCACAGAGCATTTCTGTCAGAGCTCTCTCAGACTACCCTCCCTCACAGGGTGTCTGCTGTGGAGAGAGGAAGGGAAAGTGATTGTAAGCCACTTTGAGACTCCTTTAGGTAGTGAAAAGCAGGGTATCAAAACCAACTCTCCTTCAGCATCTAAGGGGGCCTTCACACTTATATGGCTTGTGGTCTGCGCAGTGCTCAATGAGTGATGCACATGCTCATTTACTAACAGAGCATGGAGCCCCCCCTTTTTCGTTTCTGCAGTTGGCAAGCCACATAAGCATGAAGCCACCCTGACAATCACAGTGTAACTGCATAGCACTGCGGGGCCAGTAGCATCTGCTACGTGTGCTCCTAGGAGGAAGTGCTTCTGCCTGCAATCAGCAGAGAAGCTAGCCCCCCTGAGCAATGGCCCACAGAGGTAGGTTGCCTTTGAATGTGGAGGTTCCATTCCGCCATCATGGCTAATCGCTGTTGAGGGAGCCCTCTTCCTCCACTAATTTGCTGAATTCCCTTGTTAAATCTCCACACAAGTGGCCACTGCCAACTTCCTTTAGTGGTGAGTTTCCCATGTCTACGGGTTCAGAGGAGGACATGGACACTGGGAGTGAGAGTTGTGATCCTAATACTTGTAGACCTCTGTACATTGGAGACTACAGAACTATCTGGAGAGTGAACTACTAACTTATCACCATAAGAATATAATTGATACATGTTTATCACTGATAAGAATTCATTTAAAGAGGATTTATTGATAAATATTAAGAGTATCAAATACCACTGATGAAGATACTGAAAACGAAAAATACGTAGGAGTACGTTTTGATGATTTGGGAAAGTTTGAGAAATTGTTTTACAGGAGAATAAACTGTTATTTGCCATCACCAGCTTGAAGATAATTTCTTTTGCTTGTATCACGGCTGACGGGTCTTCATTTTTATTGAGACCCCAGCATGGTACAAGAAGCAACTGAACTGAAACAAAAGCTCCTGGTCTTCAGTGGGGTATAGCAGCTATAAAGTCCACCCTTCAAAGCAACCGTCTTCTCTTAGAGAATTGAGAACCAACTTACTACTGCTAATAACTTTATTTTCCAAGGAAGTCAGCATGGATTTGTCTCCTGTCAGACCAACCTGGTTTCCTTTTTTGACCAACAGATTTGCTGGATCGTGGAAATTCGGTTGATGTCATTTACTTGGATTTTAGTAAAGCTTTTGATAAGGTTCCTCATGATGTTCTGATGGATAAGTTGAAGGACTGCAATCTGGATTTTCAGATAGTTAGGTGGATAGGGAATTGGTTAGAGAACCGCACTCAAAGAGTTGTTGTCAATGATGTTTCATCAGACTGGAGGGAGTAGTGGGGTACCTCAGGGCTCGGTGCTTGGCCCGGTACTTTTAAAAAACATATTTATTAATGATCTAGATGAGGGCGTGGAAGGACTAATCATCAGGTTTGCAGATGACACCAAATTGGGAGGAATAGAATCATAGAATCATAGAATCTAGAGTGGGAAGGGGCCATACAGGCCATCTAGTCCAACCCCCTGCTCAATGCAGGATCAGCCCTAAGCATCCTAAAGCATCCAAGAAAAGGCATCCAACCTTTGCTTGAAGACTGCCAGTGAGGGGGAGCTCACCACCTCCTTAGGCAGCCTATTCCACTGCTGAACTACTCTGACTGTGAAAAACCTTTTCCTGATATCTAGCCTATATCGTTGTACTTGAAGTTTAAACCCATTACTGCGTGTCCTCTCCTCTGCAGCCAGCAGAAACAGCATCCTGCCCTCCTCCAAATGACAACCTTTCAAATACTTAGAGGGCTATCATGTCCCCTCTCAACCTCCTTTTCTCCAGGCTGAGCATTTCCAAGTCCCTCAACCTATCTTCATAGGGCTTGGTCCCTTGGCCCCAGATCATCTTCGTCGCTCTCTTCTGTACCCTTTCAATTTTATCTACATCCTTCTTGAAGTGAGGCCTCCAGAACTGCACACAGTACTCCAGGTGTGGTCTGACCAGTGCCGTATACAATGGGACTATGACATCTTGTGATTTTGATGTGATGCCTCTGTTGATACAGCCCAAAATGGCATTTGCCTTTTTACCGCTGCATCACACTGCCTGCTCATGTTTAGTTTACTATCCACAAGTACCCTAAGGTCTCGTTTACACACAGTGCTACCTAGAAGCGTATCCCCCATCCAGTAGGCATGCTTTTCATTTTTCTGACCCAGATGCAGAACTTTACACTTATCTTTATTAAATTGCATCTTGTTCTCATTTGCCCATTTTTCCATTGTGTTCAGTTCTCGTTGAACTCTGTCTCTTTCTTCTGGAGTATTTGCCAGTCCTCCCAATTTGGTGTCATCTGCAAACTTGATAAATAGTCCCTCCACCCCCTCATCTAGATCATTAATAAATACGTTAAAAAGTACCTGGCCGAGCACCGAGCCCTGAGGTACCCCGCTACTCACCTCTCTCCAGTCTGATGAAACACCATTGACAACAACTCTTTGAGTGCGGTTCTCTAACCAATTCCCTATCCACCTAACTATCTGAAAATCCAGATTGCAGTCCTTCAACTTATCCATCAGAACATCATGGGGAACCTTGTCAAAAGCTTTACTAAAATCCAAGTAAATGACATCAACCGAATTTCCACGATCCAGCAAACCTGTTACTTGGTCAAAAAAGGAAACTAGGTTGGTCTGGCAGGACCTGTTGGAGACAAATCCATGCTGACTTCCTTAGATCACCAAATTGTCCTCCAGATGTTTGCAGATCGCTCCCTTTAATATCTGCTCCATTATCTTCCTCACAACAGAGGTCAGACTCACTGGTCTGTAGTTTCCTGGGTCATCCTTCCTCCCTTTTTTGAAGATTGCTCTTTTCCAGTCCTCCGGGACATCTCCAGTCCTTAAAGAGTTTCCGAAGATGATGGACAAGGGCTGTGCAAGTTCTCTGGAAAGTTCTTTGAGTACTCTCGAGTGCATTTCATCTGGACCAGGGGATTTGAACTCATCCAGTGCAGCTAAATGCCTCTCAACAACCTCTCTATCCATGTTAACCTGCCTCCCAGACACTATCCTTTGGTAACCTGCCACCCAGACACTATCCTTTGGATAGGACTGGCAAATACTCCAGAAGATAGAGACAGAGTTCAACGAGATGTGAACACAATGGAAAAATGGGCAAATGAGAACAAGATGCAATTTAATAAACATAAGTGTAAAGTTCTGCATCTGGGTCATAAAAATGCAAAGCATGCCTACTGGATGGGGGATACGCTTCTAGGTAGCACTGTGTGTGAACGAGACCTTGGGGTATTTGTGGATTGTAAACTAAACATGAGCAGACAGTGTGATGCAGCGGTAAAAAAGGCAAATGCCATTTTGGGCTGTATCAACGGGGCATCATATCAAAATCACAAGATGTCGGAGACGACTGAAGATGGCACTGTGCTAGCCCGTTCCGTAACGGGCTCCCAAGCCAGGCAGAGGGCCAGGAGCAGAAGTACCTGGCGGACCTGAGCGAGATACGCAAATCTCGCTCACCAGTTGCCCCGGGAACGGCATCCTGAGGGTCCTATAGATCCGCGGAGACTAAGTTCTCCTGATCATCGCTGCCTGTGCTCGGGGTCATAATGGCGTCCTTGCTGTAAATAATCTTCTAAGCTTGGAACGACCAGCTGATAAAAGCCTGCACTTTTCCCAGACCATTTTTTTTCTCCAGCTTGAAAAGAGCAGAAGTCTGAGGAACGCAAAGACTGTGAGTTTTCTGTTTGATTTTCTCTTCTTCAAAGCCAGGCATCAGCCCCCCTCCTTCCCCCCTAACCAATTTACAAGAGAATTCTTTCTTCGGATGGGAGGCAAGCCCGCTAAATACACTCGTTAAAACTGACAAAGAAAGAACTTGAGAATTTGTTAATGAGAGCTCAGGGGAAGTTCTTGACAGAATACGGAGATTTTTTAAGCTGATAACGTCTGATCACTCGAATTCTTGCGAGACGCTGTTACTGCATACTGTACACAGAAATGGAAAATCTAACAAACGCACAGATGTTTTATTTGTTAAACAAAGGCAACTTAGAGATACTGAAAGTAGTCAAAAAGATTGAAAATGAAATTCAAGATACCAGGAAAGAGTTCTCAGACAGAATTGACGCTTTGAAGAAAACAGCTGATGAAAACACAAATCAACTGGCAACACACCAAACGAGAATCCAATGTCTGGAATTTAAACAACAGGAGTGGGAGAGAACTCTGGAAGTAGAACTCAACGTTAGGAGCATTAAAATTAAAGATGTCTTAGAAGAATTTGGGAAAACAGACCTAAGGAAGGAAATCACAAAAAGCCCAGAAGACTACTTAGAGGACGAAGAGATTCGGATTGATAAAGTATACAAAGTATACAGAGACATTTTTATGGGCCCTGACAGTAAGGCTGCTAGAAATACCGCTTAGTTTGGTGGATCAAGAAACACAAATACTTCAAGACCTGCTAGTGGATACATCATGGAAAAGAGCACAATTCCATCTTCTGCGACCACCTGAAGAATGTGATGAACAGTGGAGCATTTGCTTGGCTTTTTGTGGGAAAGACAGCAGTAACTCTTAGGTTAGGGCCAACATACGAAGGGAACTGACTTTATATTACTTAAGATAATAGATTATACTCTCATATGTATCAACAATTACTTTGCTAAGAAAGACAGCAATAACTTCTAGGTTAGGACTAATATGCGATGGGAACTGAATATGTACGTTTTAAGAGGATGGCAAACTATACTTTCACATGTATCAATAATTATTTGGCTAGCTGGTTGTTTCTTTTTCTTTTTAACTTATGCGATGGGAACTGAGTATGTACTTTTTAAGACAAGAATGGATTGTGCTTTTACATGTGTCAATGATTATTCTGCCAGCTGGTTGTTTCTTTTTTTTTTCTTCTATCTTTCTGTAAATGCTTATACATAATAAAAATAAATACAAATGTCATAGTCCCATTGTATACGGCACTGATCAGACCCCACCTGGAGTACTGTGTGCAGTTCTGGAGGCCTCACTTCAAGAAGGACGTAGATAAAATTGAAAGGGTACAGAGGAGAGCGACGAGGATGATCTGGGGCCAAGGGACCAACCTCTATGAAGATAGGTTGAGGGACTTGGGAATGTTCAGCCTGGAGAAAAGGAGGTTGAGAGGGGACATGATAGCCCTCTTTAAGTATTTGAAAGGTTGTCACTTGGAGGAGGGCAGGATGCTGTTCCCATTGGCTGCAGAGGAAAGGACACACAGTAATGGGTTTAAACTACAACGATATAGGCTAGATATCAGGGAAAAAAATTTCAGTCAGAGTAGTTCAGCAGTGGAATAGGCTGCCTAAGGAGGTGGTAAGCTCCCCGTCACTGGCAGTCTTCAAGCAAAGGCTGGATACACACTTTTCTTGGATGCTTTGGGCTGATCCTGCGTTGAGCAGGGGGTTGGACTAGATGGCCTGTTTGGCCCCTTCCAACTCTATGATTCTATGATTCTATTTTTATAGCCCATCCTTCCCGGTTGGCTCAGGGTGAGTAACAAGAAAATTTATACAATTAACATTATAGTGATATATAGGTTTTTGACTGTTTTATATTAAATTATTATAGTCTTAAAATGCCATCCTAACCTTATAAGGGAGCAGGCTGGCAGGTTGGGGGTTTTGTGGATGGTATATTTACTGCTTTGTGGGTAGGCAGGCCAGCGTTGTCTCTGTGTTAATGTCCTGGCTTCCACTGTAGGCCTGGTGGAACAACTCTGTCTTGCAGGCCCTCCAGAACTGTTGAGGTCCCAGAGGATCCTGATCTCCCCAGGGAGAGGGTTCCACCAGGACCAAAAAAGCCCTGGCTCTAGTCAAGGCCAGTCTGATTCCCTGCTCCATGCTCCATATGCAGCCAGTTGGGTAGTCACGGTTCTGTTAGAACCATTCTCATAGAGCAGTTCTGTCAGAGCTCTCAATCCCACTGACCTCACAGGGCATCTGTTGTGGGAAGAGGAAGGGAAGGTGACTGGAAGCTGCTTTGAGACTCCAGTTAGTGGAAAAACACGGTATTAAAACCAATTCTTCCTTCTCCTTCTCCCTACTTCTTCTTCTTCTGTGGTCCCAAACTCAGTGGTCTGGTGGTAACACAAGAATGTTCAGGCAGGCCCAGGAGTGTTGTTGCCCTTTTGTTTTTGGGTCTTGGTAAATCCTGTTCACAGCATCATTTATTCATTCATTGAATGGTGCGTGTCGTGTAGCTGGGAGATCCCAGGATCGTCCAGCAACCGGGCAAGGGACATCCATTGCCCGCCTCCCTGTTGTTCTTCCACCCAAATCCTTGGAGGCCTCCCCTCCAAATACTTGCCAGGGTCAGCCCTGCTTAGCTTCCGAGATATGACAAGATCAGACTTGCCTGGGCTACCCAGATCAGGGTGTTCATAGCAGAGACAGAGATTCCGAGGGACAGCCCTGGGATCTTTGCTCTCCCATCTGCTATTCCTCCAAGAATTAAATACTGTCTAAATACTCTTCCCTGACCGAAGAAGGGAGGCTGGCAGAATCTGAAAGTGCAGATCATTCCTGCCTCCAGGAAGAGGATGTGAAGCCAGCGGTACAACCTGCCCTTTTCCTCTTCAGAGCCGTTATGCCGGAAGCCCTGTGCTACATTTTTAACCTTGGGGATTCTCACGCGCAGCACAGGGCAACGAATGCGGGCGGGATGGGCTGCCGTAGCTCATAGCGGAGCTTCCCGCACCAACACTGTCAAGCAGTGCTCCTACCAGGCTGCAGCTACAGAAGAGAAGAAAACACATTAAAATTTCAGGGGAGACATACCACAGCTCAACATGTCAGCTGGGTTTCCAAAACTACGAGGCTTGGGGGAGGGGAGGGGCAAGTGGAAATTTGCACTCTTTCTTTCTCTGAGGCCTTCCACAGTGCTTCCTGATGCGAAAGAGTGGTATAGTGGTTAGGGTGTCTTATTAGGACTACTAGGACTAGGAAGCGGGGTTGCCAGAATCCCAGGTAGGCCCTGGAGATCTCCCAAAATTACCAATGATCTCCTGACAACAGAGATGATGGTGATGAAGAACCATAGAATAATAGAGTTGGAAGGTCATCTAGTCCAACCTCCTGCACTATGCAGGTCACTCACATCCCAATTACTCATCTACTATAACCTGCCACCCCTTTGCCTTCACAGAATCAGCCTCTCCATCAGATGGCTATCCAGCCTCTGTTTAAAAATCTCCAAAGATGGAGAACCCACCACCTCCCGAGGAAGCCTGTTCCACTGAGAAAACGCTCTAACTGTCAGGAACTTCTTCCGGATGTTTAGATGGAATTTCTTTTGAATTAATTTCTTCCCATTGGTTCTAGTCTGTCCCTCTGGGGCAAGAGAGAACAATTCTGCTCCATCCTCTATATCAGTGGTCCCCAACCACCGGGTCGCGGCTCCCTCTCTCCGCGGCTCCCTCTCCCCGCCCCGCGGCTCCCTGCAGCTCCCTCTCCCCGTGGCTCCCTCTCCCCACCCACTCCCCGGAGAGGCAGGCAGGTCATGCGTGGCTGCAAACGTGCATGCGCGTTTGCGGCTGCGCGATCGCCCTCCCCACCACCGCCGGTCCGCACCCTTAGAAAGGTTGCAGACCACTACTCTATATTGCTCCCTTTTAAATACTTGAAGATGGTTACCAGATCCCCTCTCAGTCATCTCCTCTCCAGGCTAAACAGACCAAGCTCCCCCAGCCATTCCTCATATGTCTTGGTCTCCAAACCCCTCACCATCTTTGTTGTCCTCCTCTGGACATGTTCCAGTTTGTCCACATCCCTCTTCAATTGGGGTGACCAAAACTGAACACAGTACTCCAAGTGAGGCTGAACAAGAGCAGAGTAAAGCGGTACCATCACCTCCCGTGATCCGGACACGATACTCCGTTTCATACAGTCCAAAATCCCATTTGCCTTTTTAGCCACTGAGTCACACTGCTGACTCATGTTCAATGTATGGTCTACTAAGACTCCTAGATCCTTTTCGCACATGCTACTGCCAAGACAAGTCTCCCCCATCCTATCTTGGTGTATTTGGTTTTTCCTCCCTAAATGCAGAACTTTCCATTTGTCCCTATTGAACATCATTTTATTCAGTTTAGCCCACTTCTCGAGCCTATCAAGATCATCCTGTATTCTGTTGCTGTCTTCGGTTGTGTTTGCTACCCCTCCCTGTTTAGTATCGTCTGCAAATTTAATAAATATCCCCTCTAATCCCTCATCCAAATCATTTATAAATATGTTGAACAACACAGGCCCCAGGACAGATCCCTGGGCTACTCCACTTGTCACTCCTTTCCAAGAAGATGCTGAACCATTAACAAGTACCCTCTGGGTACAATTTGTCAACCAGTTATTGATCCACCTGACAGAATTAGGATCCATACCACATTTTACCAACATGTGAACAAGAATATGTGGAACCTTATCAAAAGCTTTACTGAAATCCAGATAAACTATGTCCACAGCATTCCCCTGATCCAGCAAGGTAGTCACTTTCTCGAAAAAAAGAGATAAGGTTGGTCTGACATGACTTATTCTTGCAAAACCCGTGCTGAGTCTTAGAAATCACAGCTCTCAGTTCCAGCTGCTCAAGGACCGAGTGTTTGATTATTTGTTCCAAAATTTTGTCAGCTACAGATGTCAAGCTGACGGGTCCATAGTTACCCGAACCTCCTTTTTCCCTTTCTTGAAGATGGGGACAACATTTGCCCACCTCCAATCATCTGACACCTCACCTGTTCTCCAAGAAGTGTCAGAAATAATGGACAGAGGTTCAGAGATAACATCTGCAAGTTCTTTTAGTACCCTTGAATGCAGTTCATCTGGCCCAGAAGACTTCATTTCATTTAAAGAAACTAAGAAGAGGCAGCGATTCCCCCTTCAAGGATCGCTGCCTTGTTGTGGCAAGGGGGCTTGCGTAGTTCAGTGAAGCTATGAGCTATGCCGTGCAGGGCCACCCACGACGGACAGGTCATAGCTGAGAGCTCTGACAAAAGGTGATCCACTGGAGAAGGCAATGGCAAACCACTCCAGTATCTTTGCCATGAAAACTCTATGGACAGTTCCAATAGGCATAACGATATGACGATATGACGCTGGAAGATGAGCCCCTCAGGTCGGAAGGTGTCCAATATGCTACTGGGGATGAGCAGACGGCTAGTACGAGTAGCGCCAGAATGAATGAAGCAGCTGGGCCAAAGCCGAAAGGACGCTCAGTTGTGGAAGTAACTGGTGGCGAAAAGACAGTCCGATGCTGTAAAGATTTTTATTCCATAGGAACCTGGAACGTCAGATCCATGAATCAAGGCAAGCTGGACGTGGTTAAACAAGAAATGAGAAGACTGAACATCGACATTTTAGGAATCAGTGAACTAAAATGGACAGGAATGGGTGAATTTAATTCAGATGACCATCAGGTATACTACTGTGGACAAGAATCTCGCAGAAGAAATGGAGTAGCCTTCATAATCAATAAGAGAGTAGGAAAAGCAGTCTTGGGATACAATCCCCAAAATGACAGAATGATCTCAGTTCGAATCCAAGGCAAACCATTCAACATCACAGTGATCCAGGTCTACGCCCCAACCACTGCTGCTGAAGAGGATGAAGTTGATCAGTTCTATGAAGCCCTACAACACCTTCTAGAAGCAACGCCCAAAAATGATGTGCTTATCATCATGGGGGATTGGAATGCTAAAGTAGGAAGCCAAAAGATAACCGGGATAACAGGCAAGTTTGGCCTTGGAGTACAAAATAAAGCAGGGCACAGGCTGGTAGAATTTTGTCAAGAGAATACAATGGTCATAGCAAACACTCTTTTCCAGCAACCCAAGAGACGACTCTACACATGGACATCACCAGACGGTCAACACAGAAATCAGATTGACTATGTGCTCTGCAGCCAAAGATGGAAAAGTTCTATCCAGTCAATAAAAACAAGACCAGGAGCTGATTGTGGTTCAGATCATGAGCTTCTTGTTGCAAAATTTAGGCTTAAATTGAAGAAAGTAGGGAAAAGCACTAGGCCACTCAGGTATGAACTAAATCATATCCCTGACGAATACACAGTGGAGGTGACAAATAGATTTAAGGAATTAGATCTGATAGACAGAGTGCCTGAAGAACTATGGACGGAGGTTCGCAACATTGTACAAGAGGTAGCAACTAAAACCATCCCAAAGAAAAAGAAATGCAAGAAATCAAAATGGCTGTCTGAGGAAGCTTTACAAATAGCGAAGGAGAGAAGGGAAGTGAAAGGCAAGGGAGAAAGATACACCCAATTGAATGCAGAATTCCAGAGAAAAGCTAGAAGAGATAAGAATGCCTTCTTAAATGAACAGTGCAAACAAATAGAAGAAAACAATAGAATGGGGAGGACCAGAGATCTTTTCAAGAAAATTGGAGATATGAAGAGAACGTTTCATGCAAAGATGGGTATGATAAGGGACCAAAATGGTAGGGACCTCACAGAAGCAGAAGAGATCAAACAAAGGTGGCAAAATTATACAGAAGGACTATACAAGAGCGAGCTTAACATCCCTGATGACCACAATGGGGTAGTTACTGACCTGGAGCCAGACATCCTGGAATGTGAAGTCAAATGGGCCTTAGGAAGTCTGAGCAACAATAAAGCTAGTGGTAGTGACAGCATTCCAGTTGAACTATTCCAAATCTTAAAGGACGATGCAGTAAAAGTGCTACACTCAATATGCCAGCAAATTTGGAAAACTCAACAATGGCCACAGGATTGGAAAAGGTCAGTTTACATTCCAATCCCAAAGAAGGGCAATGCCAAAGAATGTTCAAACTACCGCACCATCGCACTAATTTCTCATGCTAGCAAAGTTATGCTCAAAATCCTACAAGCTAGGCTCCAGCAATATGTGGACCGAGAACTTCCAGAAGTACAGGCAGGATTTCGAAGAGGCAGAGGAACTAGAGATCAAATTGCCAACATACGCTGGATCATGGAGAAAGCTAGGGAGTACCAGAAGAACGTCTACTTCTGCTTCATTGACTATGCTAAAGCCTTTGATTGTGTGGAGCACAACAAATTGTGGCAAGTTCTTAAAGAGATGGGAATACCAGAGCATCTTATTTGTCTCTTGAGAAATTTATATGCAGGTCAAGAAGCAACAGTGAGAACTGAACATGGAATCACTGACTGGTTCAAAATTGAGAAAGGAGTTCGGCAAGGCTGTATACTGTCGCCTTGCCTATTTAACTTGTATGCAGAGCACATCATGAGAAATGCGGGATTAGAGGAGTCACAAATTGGGATCAAGATTGCAGGGAGAAATATCAACAACCTCAGATATGCAGATGATACCACTCTAATGGCAGAAAGTGAAGAGGAACTAAAGAGCATGTTGATGCGGGTGAAGGAGGAGAGTGCCAAAGTTGGCTTGAAACTCAACATCAAGAAAACAAAGATCATGGCATCCGGCCCTCTCAATTCCTGGCAAATAGAAGGGGAAGAAATGGAGATAGTGACAGATTTTATTTTCCTGGGCTCCAAGATCACTGCAGATGGGGACTGCAGCAAAGAAATTAAAAGACGCTTGCTCCTGGGGAGGAAAGCTATGGCAAATCTAGACAGCATCCTAAAAAGCAGAGACATCACCCTGCCAACAAAAGTGCGTTTAGTCAAGGCTATGGTCTTCCCAGTTGCAATGTATGGCTGCGAAAGTTGGACCATAAGGAAGGCCGAGCGTCAAAGAATTGAGGCTTTTGAACTCTGGTGCTGGAGAAGACTCTTGCGAGTCCCTTGGACTGCAAGGCGAACAAACCAGTCAGTCCTAGAGGAGATCAGCCCTGACTGCTCTTTAGAAGGCCAGATCCTGAAGATGAAACTCAAATATTTTGGCCACCTCATGAGAAGGAAGGACTCCCTGGAGAAGAGCCTAATGCTGGGAGAGATCGAGGGCAGAAGAAGAAGGGGACGACAGAGGGTGAGGTGGATGGATGGAGTCGCTGAAGCGGTGGGTGCGAGCTTGAATGGACTCCTGGGAATGGTGGAGGACAGGAGGGCCTGGAGGATCATTGTCCATGGGGTCGCGATGGGTCGGACACGACTTTGCACATAACAACAACAACAACAAGAAGAGGAGTTGGTTTTTATACTCTACTTTTCACTACCCAAGGAGGTCTCCAAGTGGCTTCTAATCACCTTCCCTTCCTCTCCTGAAACCTGGCTCTCCAGGTTAGAGGCCACCACACTTGAGCACTGCACCGAGCAGGCTAAGAGATTTGGCTGCCAGGGAGAGGAGGCTGGACAGAGGAGCTGTCTGCTAGCTACCAGGCAAAAAGGTGACTGCCGTCTTTGCAAGCAAATTTTCTGGGGCTCGGCAGGGCAGCTGTGTGGATGGGGAGGGCAGGGGAGGGGGCAAGAAACGCTGGCAGGCTTGGCTACCATGGAGAAGGTAACACTCTGCTGGGAGAGGAGACACAACTCCCACCCACTCCCATCAGTGTTGGCAGTTCAACGTCCAGCCTGCAGGGTTCCTACACAGGCTCTGTTGAATCTCCAAAGGCTGGCGCTGGAAGCTGCAATCAATACTGTCTCTCTTTGGGGCCAGAGGCAGCTGGGTCAGGATGATTCCTTGGCTTATGAGAGCGCCTCTGTTGATGCAGTTCCTCCTGCACTTTGTGTGGGTGCTTTTTGTGGAGCAACAGCTGGTGCAACTGACCAGAGTCAGGAAGTTCAGAGATGCTACACCAAGGAAGGCACTGGCTAACCCACCTTTGAACATTTCTTGCCTTGAACAGCCCGGGGACACCATAAGCTGGTTGCGACTGGACAGTACTTGTCACGGCACTTCAAGCCCAAACCCACCAATCCAGTGCTAGGATCTCAAGCGGGAGGGTTGGCCAAAATGTAACAAACACCAAAAAATCTGGAGCGCTCACACTTCAGGGCAGGAAGAGATGAAGGGATAAAATCTCAGGCCCTCAATAGAAGAATAGGGGCAGCTGAGAAATGCCTGATGTATTTTGTTATTCAAATGTTTCAACCCCAGGGAGGCTTGCTGTAAATTGCCTCAGAGTGCCTCCTTGCTGCCTTCTGGCCTCGGGAGTTTTTGGTATGTCATGGGCAGTAAGCTTTATTGCTTTGCTTTGGCATGCTTGCAGTGTAGAAACACTTAATTATAGCACTTGAGGTTTTGGTGCCAAAGGGTGCTTGGGGGTGGGGTTGTTGTTGTTGTTGTTGTTGTTATTATTATTATATTTCTAGACTGTCCTTCCAAAGTATACAAACATTTGAGCAGCTGTGCTAACTTTAGCTTTGGCTCAGCGTATCATGTGCCTGTTTCGTTAACCAATGCAGAGATTTCTTTGACCAAGAGTCTGCTTATTGGGGAAAATCAACCAGAATCATACACTAACACTGCTACAAATTTGAATCTCCTGGAAGCCTCCTGAAATCAAGAACTCCACAACGATATCATTAAAGTGATTTATTTGAAAAGGTGCATAAATAATCATAGCAGTGAACAGTGAGGACAAAAACAACAATAGCCGAATGGCACCTTTTGCAGGAGATCCAGGGTTTCTGATTTTCCCCAACAGCAGGCTGAGGCTCTACACACCGAAGTCCCAGACAAGGTTTCCACTCAGTAAGACCCGCCAAGGAAGACACACCCAGGCGGATCCAATCACAAGGTCAGTCTCAGCAATCGCTTGAGGCAGTGGCCTGAGGCCCGACATAACCAGTGAAGATCACAGTGACCAAGAGCCCAAGATGGCCTACAGTCCAACACACTGAGGCCCAGTGGTTTGTGTAGGGGTACCAGGATCCTGGGGAGGCACGGGTCCCCTGATACCAGGCTTCACCTCTCTGCTGCTGATCAGCTTACCAGCAAGGAGGTGGACATCCTCCAAAAGACAGAATATTCTTCCATGTGCAAGAACAAGTCTATCTGACTGCCCATGTGACTTGGAAGTCATGCTATCACCTCTGGAACATAGAACGATGACCTGGGATTCGGGCCAAAACAATATGGTAGAAGCCAAATTTACCATAGAGATTTTGCCCAAATACCAGTGTGTTGCCCTGGTATCCCGGAAGTAGTAGCATCTTCGAAGACACAGGTGGTGGGATGGGCCTTCCTGCTTCTCCTGGTTAGTCCCCTCCCCATCCCCCACCAGTTGCCAGGAGGCTTGTAGCCTTGGCTTTTCCACACTCTCCCAGCTAGTAGACTAGTGGTTTGCAGCAACAACTAGAATGAAAACCTTTACTGCATGACCCAGGCCTGGTGTTTTCCTGCTTCAAAATAGCCCATCAGGTGCAAGGCAAATGATGTAACCTAACTGCCAGGCCCGCTGCTAACCAATCAAAGGGGTCTGTCAATTAACAAGACACTCTGGAGGTATGCCACATTGGACTCACTCATGATCTCAAGTGCTAAAGGTAAAGGTAAAGGTCTCCCCTGTGCAAGCACCGAGTCATGTCTGACCCTTGGGGTGACGCCCTCTAGTGTTTTCATGGCAGACTCAATATGGGGTGGTTTGCCAGTGCCTTCCCCAGTCATGACCGTTTACCCCCCAGCAAGCTGGGTACTCATTTTACCGACCTTGGAAGGATGGAAGGCGGAGTCAACCTTGAGCCGGCTGCTGGGATCGAACTCCCAACCTCATGGGCAAAGCTTTCAGACGGCTGCCTTACCACTCTGCGCCACAAGAGGCTCTCAAGTGCTAGCATGATGCAATTCACCTTCCTCTGTCTCCTGCCCTTGGAGTCCCTAGGCCTAACGGAGATGAGCTTCATCTGAGCTATGTCCCATCTATGTCTCTGAAGCTTCGAATATGTCTATGACTCTGCAGCTTTATTTCAGAGGAAAATATCTTTCTTTTGCAAGGCCTCTTTACCAGGCCATTTTATTAGGCCAAAGGCATGAACCAAAATTGAAAACTAGGTCAAAGTTCAAAACTCAGAATTAGGAAGCCAGTTTTTTGACCATGAGTGGAGGGATGCAACAGAAGTTTATATAATTACATGGAGAAAGCGAATAGCGCCTTTTTCTTCCTAGCATTAAAACCAGAGGGCTGAAGGAAAAGACTGCAAGAGGAAACCTGAAGCAATATTTAGAGGACCTCACCACAGGCATTCTTGGCTCTGCTTGCTCAAGTGTCGTAAAAATCAATGGGACATTCTGAATGAATCCTCTGAAATAATCAAGATATGATTTGCAGAGATGTGATTGTAACCTCTGACAATTTTAGAACCAGGGAAGCATTGTTAGAGATCTCATGCATTGACTCATTCAAAATTGATGGCTAGAGTTCAAATGTCCCCAAATATCTGTTAACTTTACAAAAGCAAAGTTTTTTTTTTACAGAAAGACTGAAGAATCAAGGTTTTCTTTATCGGTGGGGGACCCCCTTTCTGTTATCTTTTAAATATGTACATTTTAAATGTCATCAAACATTATTTGGTGAAAACTGGGGAGGATGGTGCTTTCTCTAAAGAAGTAAAAGAGCCCTGATCCCTTTTTTTCAGATGATGAATTAATTATAAGAGGAGATTTTAATGTCATGATGAATAATATCAAAGATGATACCGGAGAAGAGAAAGGCAATGTGGGAACTTCAGATGTGTATTTTTGATGTTTTTTCCTTTTTTCCATTGACCTATATCTGCCATAAGCTTCACCCAACTGAACAAGACGATACTCATTTTTCTAACACAGACAAGTCACACTCCAAAGTGAAATATTTCTTATTTAAAAAGAGTGAGAAAGTGGGTTAAGTCATCCCAGACAGGCGTTAGTATTCTGTCCATGCAGCTGTAGCCTTAAACATTCAGCTCAATAGAAGAACCGAGTGGCAGTGGCACTCCAGAAACAACGTGCTGAGGAAATAAATTAATCTGAACCGGAAGAATTCTTTATGGCCAATGTGAGTCCAACAACTTCTGATGTATATGGGCTTTTCTGAATTGTCTTTTTATTTGTTATTACGGTACATTCCTGTTGGTGTGGGGGGAGGTCCCTGGAAGATACCCGGGAAATAAACCTGTTTTAGATTGTATCAGCCACTAGAGGGGGCAAAACATGTGAGGAACGTTGGGGGGGGGGAACCAAAGAAACAAGAACTTAACTAAAATGAAAATGCAGAAGAGCCCTACATCTGGGAGATCATCACTATTTTGTTAAAAGGATATTTTTGATGTGGGACACATCTTCTGGCATGCCTCATCAAATGGAAATGTAGACGGACGTGACATCTGCCACCCCACCCATGAAGTGCACCAGAAGATGGAGGGCCCAGCCAGTGGCTGTGCTGGACCCTGGTGCCTGGGCAGCCATTGTGTGACCTGCAGGGGCCGAGGCAGCGGCTGCCCTGCCCCCAAGGCCTTTGAAGTGGCTGCGCCGGCCCCTGGGCAGGTGCTGCATACCTGACAGGGCTGAGGCAGCGGAGGAGGAGCAGTTAAGTAGGAGGGGGGAAGGGAGTGAGTGCATGCACGTGCGTACTCATACATGCGAGTGTGCACGTGCATATTCACGCAGGTTGAGGCAGAAGAGGAGAAGCAGGTAAGCAGGAGAGGGAAGGGAGTGAGTATGTGTGTGCTTGCTTGGAGGGAGGTTGGGAAACCCATAGGTAAAGGGGAAAATGGGAGGGGGGAATCTCTCTGTGTACCTTTGCATGTGAGAGGGGAAAGGAGGCAGGGAGGAGGTTGGTAAACCAACAGGTAAAGGGTAAACCAGCGGGGGGGGGGGAAGGCATATCTTTATGTCTGTGTGTGTGTTTGCAAGGGAAGGGAGGGGGCCCTGACAAACCCACTTGAGAGAAGGTATGTGTCTCACATACCCTCTGAGAGTCAGATTGTCAGGACAATTTTTTTAAAGTGAAGCTTTGTACAACTGAGAAATAAATTATGATTGCCATTTGCAGTATGCAGAGGGGCGGGGTGGGGAAAATGGGAGGGGAAGAGAGTGAGCGTTCGAGATGATTCCTAGAGCGTGGCACAGCATGGTGACATCGCTTCTGGTTTTCCAGATGGAAATAATGCTGCAACGTTGTGCAATACCCATCTCCTCCATTCCCCATCCCAATCCTTCTGCTGGTTGTCAGCCAAGTCAGCCCTAAAATGAACATTGGGGAAAGAGTTTAGTCGTAACTCAAGTAAAGTCATTTTTGAGTTGTGGAGGTCTGAAAAAATACATTAAAGTAGGTTGGCGCCCAGTAGCACCCTAAAGTCTAACAAAATTTGTGGCAGGATATGAGCTTTCGTGAATGACAAGGGAAAAGAGACTCACAAAAGCGCCAATGTGGTTACTCTTCCAGGTGCTCCTGGACTCTTCCTCTTTTCTCCTGCTTCAGACAGATTAACACGGCTACTCAGCTTGATAAAACTTTTATCTGTCAGAAATATTTTGAGAAGGGAGAGACAGCGGGGAAATTTCTGGCCTCAGGAGTAAATAAGCAAAAGGCTATGCGGATTGTGGAAAATGTATTTTGGGCTACTTAACTAGATGAAAGCATTCAAAATTTTAAAAATTTTTAAAGGAATTTGTGCACAAACAAAATGAAAATAGATGTTTTTGGAGGACATAAGCCTAATTTAATTTATAATTGATTAATTTTATTGTATATATAACATTGAATTTGATGTTTCCTGCCCTAGGCCAAGCAGGGAAGAACAGGGTATAAAAACAAAATAATACATGAACTAATGAGGAGACAGAGAAATTAGCAGAAATAATGATGTCACAAAAGATTGGCTGCCATGATTCGGAAGCTATGAATCCCCTGGATTAAATGGGTTATCCCCTGAATTTTTATATAGCCTTTCTGACATTGAAAATCCAAAAGCAAAAAATCAAACCAATTACATTCTAACATTACACTAAAGGTGGCATAAATAAGCTGCTTTTAAAATCTGCAAAAACACTGAGTAAAGCGGCACCATCCCCTCCCGTGATCTGGACACGATACTCCGTTTGATACAGCCCCAAATCCCATTTGCCTTTTTAGCCACTGAGTCACACTGCTGACTCATGTTCATTGGATGGTCTACTTAGACTCCTAGACCCTTTTCGCACATGCTACTGCCAAGACAAGTCTCCCCCATCCTATATTGGTGTATTTGGCCTTTCCTATCTAAATGAAGAATTTTACATTTGTCCCTATTGAACTTCATTTTATTCAGTTTAGCCTACTTCTCGATCCTATCAAGATCATCCTGTATCCTGTTGCTGTCTTCAGTTGGGTTTGCTACCTCTCCCAGTTTAGTATCATCTGCAAATTTAATTTTCCAAATCCTGATAAACTATGTCCACATCATTCCCCTGATCCAGCAAGATAGTCACTTTCTCGAAAAATGAGATAAGGTTGGTCTGACATGATTTGTTCTTGCGAAACCCATGCTGAGCCTTAGAAATCACAGCTCTCTGTTCCAGTTTAATGATGTGTTCCAAAACTTTGCCAAGCTGACGGGTTTATAGTTACCCAGATCCTCTTTTTTCCCTTTCTTGAAGATGGGGACAACATTTGCCCACCTCCAATCATCTGGCACCTCACCTGTTCTCCAAGAAGTGTCAAAAATAATGGACAGAGGCTCAAAGATGACATCTGCAAGTTCTTTTAGTACCCTTGGATGCATTTCATGTAGCCCAGAAGACCCATGAGGAAACAAAGTTTCATTTGAGGAAACAAAGTTTCATTTAAAGAAACTAGGTGTTTATGGACTGCCCCCACGGTGATCTCCCATCCCTCCTGTTTTGTTACATTTTTGCCACATTGAGCATTATTTCCCTCATAAGAGAAGACTGAGGAGAATTAGGAGGCAAGCAGTTCAGCCCTCTCTTCATCATCTGTTATAATTTCAACTTCTTGTCCTCGCAGTGGTCCTACCTGGGAGTTCTGCAATTCCTTAGTTTAAATTTTTAAGCAGGGGCTGGATAGCCATCTGACGGGGAGGCTGATTCTGTAAAGGTTCAAGGGGGTGGCAGGTGACAGTGGATGAGCGATAGGGATGTGAATGTCCTGCATAGTGCAGGGGGTTGGATTAGATGACCCAGGAGGTACCTTCCAACTCTATTATTCTAGGATTCTATGATTCTGTATTGGGACTCTTTTTTTGTGGAATGTTTGTTCCAGTTGAAATTGGCATCGGGACTTCATGGCAGTTTTCCACAAAGCAGGGAAAAGAGGAGCCCAGCTGAGTGAATCTGATGGAGGCTTTTCCTGTAGTCAGTGGACCTTTTGGGGAGTCATTGGAATTTGGGCTTTTGATAGCTGTTATTCTGGACTATTTCTGTGATTTAATGCTTCTTAATACGTGCTACGTATGAGATATGTGAGAGTCTCCGCTTACTGTTAGCTCTTCACAGTACTTTCCCCCTTTTTGGATTTTATGACCACATGTCCCGTTTATTTGTCTGCATTGGCAGCTGCAGCAGCTGCCTGCAGCACCTTTGCCCAGGTGGGGAACACCTTGCTCATGAATCCCAGTGATACGCCAGAGTTGCAACGCGTTATGCAATCCTCATTATGCAATCCTCACAGTGCTTTTAGCATGATGCTGATGCCTGGACCAAACTTTTATAGGCACGGCAACTGCTCAGTGCCTGCACACACACACACGCCCCATGAGGAAACAAAACAGTCTCCTACCCTCTGCAGGACACCGAGAGGCATCTCCGTCGCTGAGGCTCTGTATCAAATCCCTTGGGAAAAGAAAGGTTGGATCCGAATAAATACTTAATCGAGGCACTGAAAAAGCATTCAAAGCAGCACAACAGTTTCTCTGAACGCCTTCTTGTTCAGCCTTGAACGTTCTGGAACGATAATGGAAGGGGCTCATACAACATTCTCCAGTGGCGGGACTGGCAAACAAGACTCCGAAAGCACCATGCGCCTGAAGCATTTCTCTTAGGCTGGGGAGGGAGGCTTACAGCCGAGGAGCAAGACAGCATGTTTTGCATGCAAGACATTCCAGTCCCGCTGGGTTTCCCTGGAGTCTCCATTGAAAAGCAGCATGGCTCAGATTCGCTGCAGGAGGTTGACATTTTACAACTTAGGGAAATGTGGGGAACCTGCTCGCTTTCTAAATGTGAACTTAAAGGGCTGCTGAGGCAAGACAGCGCCGCTGGGCTCTTCCCTTTCTGCCTTGGAAGAGGGAAAATTAGCAGCAGTCCGGAGGGAAAGGAATTAAGGAGATCGGGGTAGAAGCGGAGTTGGAGAGTCAGACTGGGAAGCGCAGAGTCAAATCCCTATCCAACTCTGCAGCTCATTTGGTGACCTCTGTCTCTCTCTGCTAAACCTACCTCACAAGACAAAACGTGGAAGGGTACACCTACAAAAACTGCCTTGAGCTCCTTGAAGGAAGGGGGAGATAAACATGCAGTAGAGCAGGGATTCCCAACTGGGGTTGCCCCCACTCTGGGGGTCTGTGGAAGCTCCAGAGTGGGTCTGAGGCCTTTTCCCTCCTGCCTTCATGAACTCGGTTACAAGCTAGGGAACAGGTCACTTTCATAGCATGAGTGAGTTCTCTCATGGTTTCTGGGGGGCAGGGGGGGGAGCAGAGCCTGCACAATTACTCCCGCCTTAAACCACAGGGGTAGTGATGTCATTTCCATTGACATGTCACTCCTGGGGGGCATGGCAGGGAGGTGTGGCAAGCTGACATGGTTACTCAAAGCCTGAAAAGTCATTTCAGGGGCTCCTCCATGGTCCAAAGATTGAAAAAAGCTGCAAAAGATGGATGGGGCAAAGACGGGGTGGGGTGGCTACTTATCAAAAAGGCCTCCAGCAATACCACTGCCAGTGACACAGTCTGAAATGACATCACTGCAATGCAGGACACTCTATAATTCCCCCCAAGTTCTGTGGTTAAAACCACAGAGATAGGGGGGAAATCCTAGAGAGCCATGAGACATGGTGACACTATTTCCATTTATACAGTCCAAAGTGGGGTCCCAATGTTGCCAGATGCCAGTTTGGCCTATGCTCCATTTCTCTGCCACTGCTGTCCCCACCAATGGCTGGGGACAGCGTCAGAGAGCAGGAGTTTACTCATTGAAATGGGCAAACTTGCAGCCCTAGCTCCATAACAAGGGTGATCTTCTACCTGACTAGCTGTTTCCACACTAGTTATCTGCCCTTGCCACAGTGCTGTTAGGAAGCAGTTCCCCACCCCCCTGCTTCTCCACAGCATCAGGGTGTATTTGAGTTGCCCTCCCTTCTTCTCCTTCTCCTTCTCCTTCTTCTTCAGTCTATCTCAGTGATAGTTTGTGAAAGATTGCAATAAAGCCTGAATGGCTATCATGGGTGAGAAAGTTTGGATTTCCCTGCCCACATGGCCATCATTTCCCTTGACATTCAGTGGCCATTTATTCCCCAAAATCACTTGGCCATGGTGGGGGTGGGTGGGTAATTGAATAATATTGTTATAGCATCATAAGAACTGGATAATATTGTTATAGCATTATAAGAACAGGTGGGAAAGGTTTCTTGGATTACCACCTTTGTTTTTATAACAAAGGGATGTAATTGGAAAGGCTTATCTCTACAAGGAAAGGGGTGAGGATCAGGGGTGGCCAGACTGTAGCACTCCAGATGTCCTTGGACTCCAGATGGACCATGAGCCCCTAGCATGGCATCTGGAGTGCTACAGTTTGGCCACCCCTGGAGTAGAGAATTCAGAGAACCTGTATAACTATTCTTATGATGTTATATTACTATAACAATATATATTTTTTAAAAACTGAAAAGGCGCCACTGGTCTGGGGCAGTGTGTGTGTGGAGGGAAGACCACTGCCAGAGGGGCAGGAAAACTGTGGGGAAACATGCCATGTGGAAGGCCAACTGCCATTATGCTTTATTGGCAGCTGTTCCAGTGACGGGGAAACTACACAAGCGTGTCACCATATGGAAGCTTTCGCTGTAACCACTTCCTGCCTCTGCCTTTCTGCCTGCTTGTAGCCTTGGGTATAAATCGCTCTTCCAAACTGCATGTAACACTTCAAGTCTCTAGTGAAGTGAGCTCTAGATCACAAAAGCTTATGCATTCTTTTTTATTTTTATCTTTTGTATTTTCTTCCTTTATACTCCACCCTTCTCCCAAACAGGGAACGAAGGCGTCTTGTGCCATTCTTCTCTCCTCCAGTGTAGTATAGTGGTTAAAGCAGCCTTTCCCAGCTTTGTTACCATTGAGAAACCCCTGAAACGTTCTCCAGGCTTCAAGAAACCCCAGAAGTGGTGTGATCATGCAGAATAGGGTTGGGAAGCAGAGCTGTGGACACGCCCACCCGGGCCCCCTCTCCGTCCCACCCCCTCCAGGCCCATCATTGGCCATTTTGGGAGGAGAGGTGGGTCAACATGACCATATATGGTCATAACACCCAATAAATGTTTAATAAATTTTTAAAAATATGTAAAAAATAATTAACCCACCCATTCAGGAAACCTTTCCAGGGTCATCAAGAAACCCCAGGATTTTACAAAAACCTGGCTGAGAAAGCGTTAAAGAACAGCAGTCTCTAATCTGGAAAACTGGGTTTGATTCCCCAGTTTTCCACATCTAGCCAGCTGAGTGATCTTGGGCTTGTCACCTCAATAGGATTCTCTGCTGGAGGGAGAAGAAGGGAAAGAGGTTTGTGAGCTACTTTGGGACTCCTTCAGGTAGTGAAAAGTGGGATATTAAAAAATCCACTTCCTTTTTACCTTCACAACAACCCTGTGGGGTAGGTTAGGCTGAGAGTGTGTGACTGGCCCCAACTCACCCAGCAAGATTCCACGGTAGAGCAGGGAACCAAACCAGGATCCTAGTCCATTCCTCTAACTATGTGCCACTTTTTTACTGATGTGGTTGATTTCTCCCATGCTTTTCTATCCAGAGGGAACCCTAAAGTGGCATACATAGAATGACAACAGGCTAACATGATCACCGTGCTGGATTTGACTTTGCAGAGTTGTTGTTACCACAGTACCATGTGCATCAAACACTCAAAAAATGCCCTTTAAATGCCATTTTTATCTGTGCATCGGTGAGATCATGCTACTTACTGCAAACCCCGATGCTGGCCAGTCACTGCGATGCAGCTGCGAAGAAGCAGGGACCACGCGCAGTAAGGATCCCTTGCCAAGACACAATCGAAGCAGCATTGATACGAAGTGCAGGTCTCCAGGGGGAGCTGGACCAGTTGGGAGGCAGACCCTGCATACAACATGCCCTGGAAAGAACACAGCACCCAGCCGTTACGTTTCACCCCACTGCCCACCCCAAATGGGAAATATTGCAGTACAAATGGAGACAGCCCAAATGGGAAATGAGCAAGTTGAGAGAAAGAGAAGAGGACAGGGCTGTAACTGTTGTTCATTGAGTGGTCTTCTGTGCAGTCCCACATGGGTTCTGCAAAATCACAGGCCTGCCACAGAGACATAACTAGCCAGCTTATAAACTTCTAGAAGCTCCCAAGAGTGCTCATCCCTCTCCTTGCAAAGAGAGACTTCCCGGCCAAAGCCATGAAATGTGGGAGAGGTTAGCAGCAATCTCCCATCATTCCTGTCCCCTTACCACTTAGCGGAGGTAAACAGTAATCAGCAGCCCACAGCGGGGATAGAGGGTGACTGCACAGAAGTCCACTCAATGAACAACAGTTACAGGAAAGTGCAGCCTTGTTCTCATCTTTGTAGATTCTGTTCAGTCCTATATGGGAGATTAGCAAGATCACATATGTAATCATAGAATCATAGAATCAGAGTTGGAAGGGGCCATACAGGCCATCTAGTCCAACCTCAGAAGAATATGCCGCTTTTCTCTACCCGAATGAGTCTCAAAGCGGCTTACAGTCGCCTTCCCTTTCCTCTCCCCACAACAGACACCCTGTGGGGTGGGTGAGGCTGAGAGAGCCCTGAGATTACTGCTCGGTCAGAACAGTTTTATCAGTGCCGTGGCGAGCCCAGGGTCACCCAGCTGGCTGCATGTGGGGGAGTGCAGAATTGAACCCGGCATGTCTTTCCCACTGCTCTTTCCTTTACAGTGTCAACATCAAGAGAGTAAGCAAAGATGCCAGAGGTAGACCATGTAGCTGCTCTACAGATGTTGGACATCGCAAGTCCTGCTGCAAAGGCTGATGATGATGGCTTGAGCGCTCGTAGAGTGTGCCATCACCGGCAAGGGACAATCCAGCTTAGAAAACTTGTAAGGATGCAAAATGGCTTGAACAATTCATCTGGAAATTATTTCAGAACCACAGAATCGTAGAATTGGAAGGGGCCATACAGGCCATCTAGTCCAACCCCCTGCTCAACACAGGATCAGCTCAAAGCTTCCTAAAGCATCCAAGAAAAGTGTGTATCCAGCCTTTGCTTGAAGACTGCCAGAGGGGGGGAGCAGCCCTGCCTTGTTAACAGACAAAGAATGCCTTGTCTTTCCTGAAGTCTTTAGTCTTGTCTAAATAAAAAAGAACTGATCTACAGACATCCAACGTATGCATTTGTCTTTCAAATGTTGTGATTCTGAGTTAGGAAAAAACTCAGGTAATGCCAGACTCTGTCCCAAATGAAGCTTTGGTATCACCTTAGGCAGAAACTCAACGCTGGGGTGTAAATTGACCTTGTACCTGAAGATTTGAAGGAAGGGAGGTTCAGAGGAGAGTGCCGCCAACTCTCCCTCCTTATGCTCTGATGTTATAACAACGAGGAAAGCAGCTTTGTATGAGAAGAAAGACAAGTCTGCCGTAGCAATCAGTTCAAAAGATTTATGAGTAAGTACAGAAAGAATGAGTGACAAACTCCACTAAGGAACCACAGGGGACACAGGTGGAAATAATTTTAAATTTTGCCGCCAAATGCATCTGCCATCCTTGTCCAGGGGCATAGATTATTGCTTAGAACTGCTGAAAAAGCAGAGGCCGGTTGGGGCTGTTTAAAGAGATATATACGCCTCTCCTTCTGCACTTTATAAAGATGGCCAGTCTTTTTGGCTGAAGGAGGGGTGGAGGCTGGCATCTGCCAAGTGCACTCTAGCATCTCACTACTCTAAATCAAGGGGAGGGCCATGGGCCCTGTCTCAGGAGAATAAAGGATCTCCATGAGTAGGTCCTCCGATTTCTCCAGGTTGTCCCTATCCTGGAGCTTCAGGGCATTAACCATTCTAATTAACTGGTGAGAAGAGGACTTATTCCCATCCGTGGGAGAATGAGCTGTAGACTCTTCCACAACATCTGAAGGGAAAGAGTCATCACTGTCCCCTACACTGACTCAGCCTGGGAGTCTAAGTCCAATATCTTGTCTCCGTCGCCAGACTGATGTCGAGGCTGATCACCCTCTGAGTCACTGAACCTTGATGAGGAATGCGGCCTCACAGCATTGCCACGTTGACACCGATGTGTGGAGGGACGTCGCAGTGCTTCCCTGACAGCGGGGCGTCTCTACCCCATTGCTTCCCTCATTGGCACCCAAGACTCCGTAGACAACTCTGATGAGAGTTGTTGATGGTTTGATCACGTGGGAACTGCAATGTTAAAATCCGACATTGACGGCGACCGTTCAGGCAGCAACCTTGGCGATGAACACGGGTGGCGTGATGACAAAGACTCTGAGCGACGGTTGCTGACAGCCGGAGGCAGCGCAGCCAATCTTACCCCCAATTTCAGGTCCCTCAGCCACAATTGCTGGTGGCCATGCAGCTGAGTTGTCGCTGACATTGAAGGCTCCCCTCCCAGCAAACCATCTCCACACATCCCCAGCGACGCCCGGGCACACTCTTGACCCCAAGAGCCTCCTCTCAACTCCGACCCCATCCTCAGGGGGGAGAGGGGATGTTGCCACCCGCCCTTCCTAGTAAAGGTTGAGGCAGGGGATGGCTGCTCCCTGGATGGTGTCACAGCCCTCTTTCTCTTTTTGGATGATGCTCTTTGTGGCTCAGCAGCCTTCTCACTCCATGAGAGGCCCGTAGAGGGGCCCGAGGGGTCTGCTGCCATCAGAGATCTCTCCCACAGGGCTGCCTTCAATCAATCTTCTCGCTCTGTCATCCCTAGTCTTAGGGGTCAGCCTTTGACACAATGGGCAGTTGAGCACCCTTCTCCCAGACGGAGCCGACAAGCAGAGAGACTGGATTCAAGTGCTTAGCTGTGTTGGTCTGAAGCAGCACAATAAAATCAGAGCCCAGGAGCACCTTTAAGACCAACAAAGATTTATTCAAGGTGTGAGCTTTCACGTGCAAGCAAGTGTTTGTCAGTTTGAGCCATCTTGGCTCCACACTGTGAGCACTTTTTTAAAAGCCCTATATTAAACTCTTCATTTTCGCTATCTAGGTATTTATTTATTTTCTTACCATAGAAGGTGTCTGAGAGAAAGTAAGCAGAGCTAGCTCGCTAGTGTCCTTCTCCTGAAGCAGCAAAAAATGATGGAGGGGAGAGTGCTGCCTCCCCCCCCCCCCAAATCACGTGACTTTGGGTGGGAAGTCTCTCTTTGCAAGGGGAGGGATGAGCACTCTTGGGAGCTTCTAGAAGTTTATAAGCTGGCTAGTTATGTCTCTGTGGCAGGCCTGTGATTTCACAGAACCCATGTGGGACTGCACAGAAGACCACTCAATGAACAACAGTTACAGGGAAGTGCAGCCCTGTCCTCTTCTCTTTCTCTCAACTTGCTCATTTCCCATTTGGGCTGTCTCCATTTGTACTGCTTTATTTCCCATTCGGGGAAATTCCCATTCACAGGCCAAAGCAAGGAGAAGTGATAAGTATTACATTTGGGTAATAACAAGGTGATGCAAGATGGTGATACCAGCTTCATAGGAGTACATGTGAAAGGGAATTTCTGATGGACAATAAGTGGAATATGAGCCAACCAAGTGAGATCAGGCTGCACTGCAAGGAGCATAGAATCTAGAGCAAGGGAAATGAGAATACCGCTCTATTCTGCCTTCATTAGACCTCATTGGGAAGATGCTGTCCAGTTCTGGGCACTGCAGTTCAAGGAGGTGTTTAGAGGAGGGTGATTGGGAGAGTTGAGGGGCTGGATCCGTGCCTTACGAGGAGAGGCTGAGAGAGTTGGGTAGGTGTAGCTTGAGGAGAGGCTGAGAGAGTTGGGTAGGTGTAGCTTGAGGAAGAGGAGGGCAATAGCTACATTTAACTATGTAAAAGGCAGACATGTCAAAGAGGGGGCAACTTGTTTCCTGCAGCTTTTGAGACAAGGACTAGGAGTGAGGGGTTCAAATGATGGTAAAGAAGGTTCTGCTTAAATATTAGGAAGCATTTTCTGATGTTGAAAGCTGCTTGTAGATGGAATATACTGCCTTGGAGGGTGGTGGAATCTCGTTTTGTTGTTGTTGTTGGATTTCTTTACCTCCTCTCTCCCATTTGGGCTCAAGGTGGTTTACAACATGGTTAAAAGTACACAAGCAGTTTATTACATTTAATAAAAATTCTAAAAAATTTAAAAGTTAAACATTGACTCAGAAATTAATATTAAACAATTATCTAACTGCCCCCCCAACCCCAGCCACCATTTGACATTGCCTGCCTGTTGATTGTGACAGGTTACCTCTATCAGTAGGAGGGGGGGGGGAAGAGAGGAGAACTTGAGAGGAGCAGAGGGAGGCCCATATTTATATGACCACTCTGCAGTTTTCTGGAGATTCAAAGAATACCTGTCACAAGGATGTGATTTTTAGGTCCCCAAGAAGGTGGAGGGCTGGGGGTGTGGCCAAGATGTCCTGAGGGGACTGCAGTGCAATCACTGAAGCCTGACAGGGGGCAATTGTGGAAGCAATTGGCAGAAAAGAGGAGGGGTACGCAAACCCCACCTCACCTTTCTACCCAGGAAGTCCTAGGGAATTCTTGGGGCCGTCTCCAATCCTTTAGGGAGTATATCTCTCCGGATTACAGGCTGTCAGCGTTTTGGGTCAAGAGGACGACCGCCATATTCTATCTTGGACTTTTCTTTCTTTCTTTCTTTCTTTCTTTCTTTCTTTCTTTCTTTCTTTCTTTCTTTCTTTCTTTCTTTCTTTCTTTCTTTCTTTCTTTCTTTCTTTCTTTCTACTACGATTTACTGCAAATGAACGCTGTGAACTGAGGGGAGGACATCTGCCAAATTCCAAGATATCAAGATACCAATTAAAGTACAGAGGTGGCAAGTATTTCTCCGTTTTTTTGTTTCTCTTCCCCCCCCCCCCCCCTTTTGCTCTGCCTGAAGCCACCTCGTTATGAGGCAGGCTAATTCTCTTTCCTAAGCAGAAGAAGGACTTAAATCAACTCAAATTAATTAGCAATAGCTCTTACTGCAATTGTTTTGGTTTTCGGAGATAAGAGATAAGAGCCGTGGGTGGGAGGATCTCGCGAGAATTCTGCTCCAGTACGAGAATATCTGCTTTACTGACTTCAATACGTCACATGCCAGTGCCAGGAACGTCGGAGGTCAAAACAGACTGTTGCTTTCGCTTAGGACTGTGTAGGACCTCTACTGGCTATTTGCAAAATTGTCTGAGATTGGTTGCTGACTTGCAAACATGTCTATATTAAAAAGAATGGCTCATCTAATAGAGAAACAAACCCAAGATTTGAAAGCATTTACAGAAGGATTGCTTAAAAATATTTTCAAGGAGATCCAAGACGGCAAGGAAGAAGTCTCTAACAGGAATGATGGATCAATAACAGTGGCTGATGATAGCTCTAAACAAGGTGGAAAACCATCAGCAGAAGAGAAATTTGAAACTATGGAGATGGAAAAGGGGATGTCGGAGCCTTGCAGCCTAGATAAGGACACTCTTCTTAAAAAGACATACAGCCATTTCAAAGCAACAGTGCACAAGAACCAATCAAAAGATATATGGATCTGCAGTGAAAGTAATCGATTTAAAGGAGCTTCTCAGGAAAAAAAATGTATTGATATTGGAGTCCAGGAGGTGCAACTGCCTCAAGATTCATCGATGCATACTCTGCGGGAAAGAGTACAACTGCACTCTCTACGCCAAAGGCCAACTGGACAGAACACAAGTCTACGGGAACAACAAGATGTAGCAAGCCTCGATATGAGATCCCCTTAAGAAGACCAGGGAAGAGAAAGGAGAAGCAGTGGTCGAAATTCTTTCTCTTCTTTTTCTTTTCTTCTGTAGGCACATAGGCAATATAATCATAAGTGCCGGAAATATAAAACGGGGTTTCTCCCCCTTTATTTCTTCTTTATTAGTGTATTGCCATAGGGCCAAAGCTCATACTGTTCTGCAAAAAATGTTTAGCATTTAATTCAGATCTGAAAATATACCTGTCAGGATGGCTCTTGGAATGTGAAGTATGAAATGTTTTATAGATGTATGTGACACTAAAAGGGACTGTAAAAATTACTAAAAATTATGTTAACAAACGTTCGAAATGTGGTAACAAAGTAAGCCTCTTTTCCTATATATGGCGGAAATGTGAAAAAGCTTATAAGTTTGGGGCAATAGTCTATACCATTGTGTAGTCCACATGGGGTCTCAGATTTCCTATGTAAGCTGAATCTGTATTAAGGGAAAGGAGAAGCAATGACTGAAATCCTCTCGTTATTCTCTTGCACATTTTCAAGGCAATGTCACAAAAAAGTGGGGCTTTTCCTCTTCTTTCTCTTCTTTTTTACTAGGGTCAAGAAGTTAATGTGGGGTCTAAGATCTTCTAAGTAAGCTGAATCTGTATTATTAAATATATCTCCGCAGTGCCTTCCAGCCTAAAATTAAAGCTTAACTAAAAGGAGACACCTAATGGAGTGGGTTTAAGAATAATAGATGAAGACTATATTTCACTGCTCATTGTAAGTTTATACTATTATGTAGTTAGTGTGGTGTCCTAGATTTCCTATGCAAGCTGAATCTATATTTTTAAATATATCTCCGCAGTGACTCCCAGTCTAAACTTAAAGCATAACTAAAAGGAGGCACCTAATCGAGGAGGTGTAAATGTAACCAACGGAGACTTTATTTTACTATTTAACAACTTATACTTATATAACTTATACTTAAGTAGGCCTCTTTCCTTAAATGTGGTGGAAATGTGGATGGCTCTAAGATTGTGTTAAGTATAAATTGTTTTATAGGTGTTATATGGGACACCAAAATGACCGTTAAAATTGTTAAAAACGATGTAAACAAATGTTTGAAAGGTTGTAACAAAGTAGGCTTCTCTTTTTAAATGTGGTGGAAACGTGAAAAAGTTTATAAGCTTTGGGCAAAATTTCATACCATTGTGTAGTTAAGGTGGGGTCTTATATTTCCAAACGAAGACTATATTTTACTATTCTCTGTATTAATAACTTACATTGTCTCTATTCTATATTTCTATCTTTATGAAAATAAAAAATATATAATAAAAAAAAGAAGGTGGAGGGCTGGACTGGAGGGTACTTTCTGGTCTCTGCAGTTCTATGTGATTCTGAAAACAGATGTTATACCTTTTGGGGAACCAGCTTCAGGCTCTGCACAGGCTCCGGAGACGGAAAAAGCTGTATCTCTTCTATGATGATCATCTCCCTGCAGCAACTGAGAGCTTTATGTAAGTAGCCTCTGTCTGTACACAAACAAAGCGGACATTTCAAAATCCTGCAGAAAGGGAGTTGAGGTTAACTGGAATGGAATGCTGCCATCTCAGTTGTTGTGGCTTAATTGCAGTTTTTAAAAGACAGTTATTGGACCCTGAGAAAGATCTGCCTAGTATTTGGATGGGCGACCGCTGGGGAATTGCGTGGGTGCTATACAGAGGCAGGACCACCAAACCACCTGTTAGTCTGTTGCCTCAAAAAAACGACTGGGTTGCCCCAAAAGTCAGCTGCAACAACAGCAACACACACACACACACACACACACACACACAGTCCTGGACATGGCAAGGCTGGGCCAAGCAGCCAATGGGGAGCCGCACTTCGGGCGACTCTCCATTGGACGCTTGGCCCTGGAGTAACACTTGGAGAGCTCAGTTCGCGGCTCCTGATTGGGCCCTCCAAGTTTTTATCCCAGACAGAGCCCGCCCTTTCTCCTCCCCCTTCTATTTATTCCGCTCCGCAGGAGCGGTTAAAGATATATATATATATCTTTAAGAGATATATATATAAATTAATTAAATCCCACCCATTCAGGATACCCTTTCCAAGGCTGTCAAGAAATCCCAGGGTTTCACAAACCCTGGTAGAGAAAGTCTGTGTGCAATGACATCACATAATGTGCAATGACATCACACTAATTTAAATTATTATTTTACTTAAGAAAAGGGAGAAGACAGATCCTGGGACCACCTCTTACAGTATGTCCTCAGAAGTGTAAGTTATTTTATTCTGTTTACTGTAAACCACCTCTAGCCAGCATGGCTGGGAGTGACAGTTAATAAATTTAAATATTAATAAGAAATAAGAACTTTAGAATCTTCTAGTACCAACTAGGGTTGGCTTTGGCGTCCGAAGTGGCCGTTCGCACCCAAAGCAGCTAGCACCGCAGAGCACCTGCGTGTGTGCATCACCTGGCGCACCTGTGCCCCCCCACACACACACTGCAGTGGTGTGGAAACCCACTTACCTGTCCCTAGAAAAAAGATGTCGTAAGACGAGTTATCCAAGCCAATGGCTCGGTCTACTACGAGCCGTGTATATCTTGTGCCCCGTCTCAGCAACACTGGCCAGTGGTCGATCGAGGTCACAGTGCTGTCCAGCAAGGGTTGGTCTCTGGCAAACTGTAGAACTCTATCCGGCAAGTCAAGAGAAGAGTTGTATCCCTGACTGTGGCCAGAACGATCAATGCACTGGAAAAGAAGAGGCGGTGAGCACAATTGCAATACTCCCATTATCGAAAAACTTGTTGCCATCTGTAACCTCCAACATAGGCCTGGGGTGTGACCAGTCTCTGTTTTCAACCGGCAATGGCCACTTGCTTTGATAGTTTGAATGGGGGAGGGGAGGTCAGAGGAATCCAGGAAGCCCAAAATTAGCAGGTTTGGAGCAGGGAGAGAATGGCAGGCAGGACAGGAAATGACACACAATGGGGATGGGGAGGTATGGAAATCTGCACCCGCGCTCTCCCTGGGACCAGACCAAAACAGATTTGGGGAAACCAGCAGCAGAGTCAGAGTAAACCTGGAAGACCAGTGGAAATGTAACCGTGTTTACGTGAAACCAGATTTTTTCAAAAATTGTGAGTGGTTTGGGAGAGGGCCAGAACATGAGCTCCATGCAGAGGCAACTGCAGGCACAGCAGGGACACCACCATTATCTGGATATTATTTATTGTAGTCATTACTTCATTTATTCCCCCCCTTTCTCCACTATGGGGAGCCAAAATGGCTTCCTATCATTCTCGTCTCCTCAGTTTTATTCTCACAACAACCCAGCGAGGTAGGTTAGGTTGACTGTGTGTCACGGGGCCATGGTCAACCAGCAGTGAGTTTCCACAGCACAGTATGGATTCAAACCTGGGTCTCCCAGGCTAATTAATACTCCACACTGGGTTTAAAATTCATGATGCTGAAAATGGCGTGTTAAGATCAGACGCATTAGAGCAGAGATGGCCAAACTGTGGCTCTCCAGATGCCACCCCTGCATTAGAGGATATTAACTGTGGACAAAATGAGTCACATACTAGAAAAGGAGTTGGTTTTATACCCTGCTTTTCACTACCTGAAGGAGTCTTAAAGTGGCTTGAAATTACCTTCCCTTCATCTCCCCACAACCCTGAGAGGTAGGTGAGACTCAGAGAGCTCTGACACAACTGCTCTGTGAGAACAGCTCTAACAGGACTGTGACTAGCCCAAGGTCTCCCAGCTGGCTGCATATGGAGCTCAAACCGAGCTTTCCAGGCTCAGAGATTATTCCATTAGTCTATTTCTGGGGTAGAATCATAGAATCATAGAGTTGGAAGGGGCCATACAGGCCATCTAGTCCAACCCCCTGCTCTACGCAGGATCAGCCCTAAGTATCCTAAAGCATCCAAGAAAAGTGTGTATCCAACCTTTGCTTGAAGACTGCCAGGTAGTCAAACTGCGGCCCTCCAGATGTCCATGGACTACAATACCCAGCATTTGCTTGCAGGGGCTCATGGGAATTGTAGTCTAGCGATCCCCAACTTGTGGTCCGTCGACTAATTGGAGGTGGGCCGCGAAGGACGCCTCCCCCCCCCCCGGCCCTTTACAACACACTTTGGGTGTCATTGTCTCCCATCACTCCCAGATGGGACTATCTCGTTGCAGAGAAACAAGCTCAGGGTTCCCATTGGTTTGTCATTGTCATGAGCTAAAATTTCCATGAAAATAAAATGTTCCTTATGTTCATTGTTGTGGCGTGTCTGTATCTTATTTTGAAGGGATGTTTAAACATTACCATAGCGATCAGAGAGCGTTAGGGCAGTGGTTGAGAGTAGAGGAGTAAACTACCCCCCCCCCACCGGGCCTCAGGAAAATTGTCAAGCGTTGAGTGGTCCCCAGTGATAAAAAGGTTGGGGACCACTGTTGTAGTCCATGGACATCTGGAGGGCCGCAGTTTGACTATCCCTGGTCTATTTCTTACAGTACACAGTTAGTTGTTATATGAACAGAGGCTGCGGCTTGTCTCCGCTTGGCCAGAAGCTGCCACTCTTAACCACTACACCAAGCTGGTTCTTAAAACAATAAATATATGTTTAAAATATATTCAGGAATTTTCATTATTTAAGCTTTAGATTCCCTTAGAAGTATTTAATTCTGTGGGATTAAGACTTTGTTTTTAAAAGTATTTCACTCATTGCAAAAGAGAAACTATTTCATGAGAATTCCACCCCCTGCTCCCTAGAAGTTCCAAAATAGTCATTAGAAAAACTGGGGGTGGGTGGGGGGTGGGAGGGGAAATCCCCTGGGGGTTGGACTAGATGACCCATGAGATCCCTTCCAACATTCTAGGATTCTATGAATAGACGTGTTTCTTCTGTGAATGTCTGTGACTCCCTATTTCTAGTTAGAACTGTTGTAGAAACTAGTCACTGACTGAGCTCTCCAGGAATGTGCATACATCCCCATTTTAAAGTGTTTAGCCGCCACCATGTTTTGTAACGGCAAGTTCTGCTCAGGCAATTACACTCTGCAGGGGAAGAACTCATTTTTTTCAGAAATCTACTTCCCATCAGGTTCACTGAGCTGACCCAGACCATTCCCATCATGAAATACTGCCCATTTTCTCCATGCTTCCAATGGGTTTTACAAGTTGTTAATGCATTTCCCACTTCCACTACATTCCTCCACCCATCTGCCACAGCTAAGAAGACTCCAATGCTGCAGACTGTCTTCACAGAGAAACAGCTTCAAAGAAATCTGCTCATATTCCTGGCTGCTAGCAGAATAAAGAGCTGAGAGGGTCCCCCCCACCCCCACCCCCACCCCCACCCCTGCTCCAGTACAAAAACCTGCTTGAACATGAAAACAGACACTTGAAAACATAGATTCTCAGAGCGGCTCTCCGCTCAAGGCTAGGGAATGCAAGCAGCTTCTGTAGCAGTTTAGCAACATCCCCCCTGGCATATCTGTCCAACTAGGTAAATAAGGCTTACAGCCCCAGGCCGAGGGGTGGGCACCGCTCCCTTGTGCAGCACCCATTTCACATGGGAATGCTCCATGGAGAGAGGGCTCTTGTAGCTTCCTTCCCGAAAGATGTCTTGGATGGTTTCCACACTGAAGGCGCAAACTGCCGAAATGTCCAGCTTCCCCCTTTTACCAAAAAAGAAAGCGATGTAATAAGCAAGTGTAGATACTGTTGCAAAAAGAGGTCAATAAATCTTCATTAACAAGAGGAGGAGAAGAGGAGGAAAAGTTGTTTTTTATACCCTGCTTTTCACTACCCGAAGGAGTCTCAAAGTGGCTTGTGATCTCCTTCCATTCCTCTCCCCACAACAGGCACCCTGAGAGAGCTCTGACAGAACTGCTCTGTGAAAACAGCTCTAACAGGACTGTGACTGGCCCAAGGTCACCCAGCTGGCGTCATGTGGAGAAGTAGGAATCAGACCCAGTTTGGCAGATTAGAAACTGCCACTCTTAACCACTGCGCCAAGCTAGTAGGAATCACCATGTCCCTACCAGATGTTGACATTAAGCCTGAAGAAAAGTTCTTGTCTTCATAGTCCTTAAGATCATCCAAACAAGACCGGGCTCCTAGTTTCATTGGCTGCACAGTGGCAAGTAGAGATGGATCCCTGTCGCAGAGCTGGGATTGTGTCCGTGGGAATGGGAGTAGCCCCAGCATCAGGGCCCAGGTGGGAACTGGGTGGGACCATCCATGGATCCCATTCTCAAAAAATTGACAGGGGCAGGGTGAGCCCGGAGGATGCCAAGGGTAGGTGGTGGGGCCCAAAGGGTGAAGTGGCAGATGTATGGCCAACTCTTGCAGGGATGGGAGATGTTGTGGAAGTGGTTTTCAAGGTAAGAAACCTTGAGCTCATATGTAAGAAGAAGAAGAGTTGATTCTTATATGACGCTTTTCTCTACCTGAAGGAGCCTCCAAGAAGCTTCTAATCCCTTCTCTTCCTCACCCCACAACAGACACCCTGTGAGGGAGGTGAGACTGAGGGAGCCCTGAGTTTACTGAAGAAGAAGAAGAAGAGTTGGTTCTTATATGCCAGTTTTCTCTAACCGAAAGAGTCTCAAAAGGGCTTACAGTCGCCTTCCCTTTCCTCTCCCCACGACAGAAACCCTGTGAGGGAGGTGAGGCTGAGAGACCCCAGATATTCCTGCTTGGTCAGAACAGCTTTATCAGGGCTGTGACAAGCCCAAAGTCAGCCAGCTAGTTGCATGCGGGGGAGCGCCAGATTAGAAGTCCGCACTCAAACTTTGTCCTGCTGTTTCAAACCAACACAGCTACCCACTTGAATCTCTCAGTATTTTGAGCTCAGAGTTGATTTTTATACTCTGCTTTTCACTACCTGTAGTAGAATCATAGAATCATGGAAGGGGCCATGCAGGCCGTCTAGTCCCACCCCCTGCTCAAGGCAGGATCAGCCTCAAGCATCCAGGACTTGGGATGGGAGTACATGGCCTGGATGGCCCCTTCCCACTCTAGGATTCTATGAGTTTCATTCAGCAGTAGAATTGGCTTCCTAAGGAGGTGGGGAGCTCCCCTTCACTGGCAGTATTCAAGCAGCGGCTGGAAAGATCCTTCTCCTGGATGCTTGAGGTTGATCCTGCGTTGAGCAGAGGGTGGGACTAGATGGCCTGCATGGGGCCTTCCCACTCTATGATTCTATGTCCACCTTCAAGAGCTCTGCATGGATTTGGATGCTGGTGCTTTTGTGCCTGGGAACCGAGGGCCGATCCCCATTCATCTTGTTATGCTGTTTACTGCTGCCAGTGGAATCTTCCCAACGAGGTGCTGGATTACAAAGAGGCTCTTTGGTAGACATGGCAACAGGCCTTTGACTCAGCAGGCCTCAGTGCATGGAAAGGCATGCTTTGGGGCACCTGGAGGCATGTTGGAAATGCCTGACACTGCAGCTCTGTCTCATGGCACTGGCAACCACGTTCACAATTCTACACAACATCTGCGAGGAGAGCACTTAAAGACCAGGGCTGAATCTGCACTTACTTTGTTTATTCTGTTGTGGATCCTGCTGAATCCAGATCAATTTGAACTCGGGTCTTCCTCCCCCCCCCCCCCCCGAAACAGAAAAGTGTTCTGCACATGGTTAGGGACACGCAGAAGGGGAGAGGGGAGCCAAGCACAGCAGGAGCCTCTTTCTTTCTTTTCTTGAACAAGGGGTGGGATAGGGGATTGGAAACAGCAGAGGAGGGAGAAAAAAACCAAGAGGCAAATCTCTACTGAGAGAAGTTTAGGCTTCTGGAGCTTCTGCTGAGAAAAGTTAGGGCCTGGAAAGCAGGAACTGACGCCCTGGTCAATCAGGGCTTCTCTACCATGGAGTTAAGCCCCAAATTCGAAACAGGCAGAGCTCCACATGTTTTCTCATGCTTTCTCAACCAGATTCTTCAAATATTGAGGGTTATATCCATCTAGGACTAGGATATTGCAGGAAACAGGTAGGGTCACTCCGGATCAATCATGCTTGTTGCAGAGGGAAAATTTAAATTGGACAAAATCAAAATGGAAATCGCATACAGTGGAGATGGCAGGGACTGAATTGACCTTGGATTGGAATAAAACCTCCATGCAGGTTCAGCCCAGAATGAACCACATGCATGAGCAGGAGTAGAAGAAGAAGAAGAAGAGTTGGTTCTTATATGGCGCTTTTCTCTACCCGAAGGAGGCTCAAAGCAGCTTACAGTTGCCTTCCCTTTCCTCTCCCCACAACAGACACCCTGTGAGGTGGGTGAGGCTGAGAGAGCCCTGATATTACTGAAGAAGAAGACTTGGTTCTTATATACCGCCCTGATATCACTGCTTGGTCAGAACAGTTTTATCAGTGCTGTGGCGAGCCCAAGGTCACCCAATTGGCTGCATGTTGGGGAACGCAGAATCAAACCCGGCATGCCAGATTAGAAGTCTGCACTCCTAACCACTACACCAAGCTGGCTCTGTAGCTATAAAAGATGTCGCATTCACAGGACTGTACCATCAACACAAAAAAGGTTCAGAATGTCTTTCAAGACCCTCCTGTACTCTCCAGCTCCCCTGCTGTTCGCTATTCCAGCATCTCTCAGTGCATCTCCGTATGCCGTCTAAACTGTGCTCTCCAGATATCCACAAACTACAATTCCCATAAGCCCTACTTTGCAGGCCAGGAAACACGTACTTATTCCTTCCAGACCACATGTGAACAAGAAAGGCATTAGAACCCCAAAAATATTAGTGCAAAGCAGATTACGGAAAGAGTGTATTGAGGAACGGGAAAACCTGGAAATAGAATGATTATGGCATGGCATCATATGGAAGATCCTGCAGTCCAAAGAGGCTTGGGAGTTAAAGCTGGCAATAAGTTCTGTGACCATTTCCACATTAGGAGACATACCTTGTTTTAGCCATCCTTTAGATTTCCTTTGGATGCTGTGAGTTGACTCTAGCCTTTCTGCATTTGGGGGAAGGGGAGGAACAGAGGAGGGAGGGGGATGTCCACAAGGAAAGGGGCATTCCCAAATGACCCAAAATGGGGGGAAACCTAATTGCATGCATTTCTGCATGGGGCAGCCCCGAATTAGAGCCACTTGAAAAGATGAAGTCCAGTTTTATGGGGATTCCTTTGCTGCAGGGCAAGTTAGGGAGCAATTCAGGACTGCACCTGAAGAAGCAAATTTTACTGCAGAAATGGATGAAACAGTCAACCCTTTAAAAATGCAAATCTGAATGATATCGCTAGTGCAGGAACAGTCTGTGTGGAAGCAGCCAGATAGCACAATTCCATGCAGCACTATGGCTGAAGTCCAGAGGGCAGTATGGAGTCTACCCGTTCTGCTCAGCTGCAAAGTCACCCCTCAATTAGATAATATTTTTCCCTCACCATTTTCCCTCCTATTTCTGCTAGGCATTTTTACTTTTTTGGGAGGTTTGGAGCCTTCTTGTGGATTGCACCTTTCATTTTTCCAGGATGGAGACTGAGCACCGACGAGTTTCTCGTCATTAGTTCGGATGGTACCACTAATTGTCACGGTTCCGCCTCATTTCAAGCAGACACCTTTGCTATGTAGTTGGAACAGATTTCGGGGGAAAAACATCTTACCACTGCTGTGTAAAAATCCCATAAAAGATGGTCTCACGCCCGCCGGTGCCTTTGAGCATGAAGACGTCCTGGATGACATTGAACTGGAAATCCAGCTCAACAACAGAGCAGAGAAGGGTGGACTTTAAAAACGAGGTCCATCTGTTTTTCAGTACGCGCTTCCCTCCGAGGTCGTTCTGTGTGTGGAAGAAATATCCTGGTCAATGCTCTGTTCAGAGAGAGCCTGACTTCCATAAAGGTATGGTAGAATCTGACCTGGATAGCCCAGGTTAGGCAAGCATCATCAGATCTTTGAAGCTGCCTGGCCTTTTTCGGCCCTCGACCCTGCCTTGTAGAATGGGCTCCTGGAAGAGCTACGTTTGGTGCAGTGCCAGTTTGGTGTAGTGGTTAGGAGTGTGGACTTCTAATGCCGGGTTCGATTCCGCACTCCCCCACATGCAGCCAGCTGGGTGACCTTGGGCTCGCCACGGCTCTGATAACGCTGTTCTGACCGAGCAGGAATATCAGGGCTCTCTCAGCCTCACCTCATCAGAGATTCATAGAGTTGGAAAGGATCTCCTGGGTCATCTAGTCCAACCCCCTGCACTATGCAGGACACTCACATCCCAATCGCTCATCCACTGTCACCTGCCACCCCTTTGCCTTCACAGAATCAGCCTCTCCATCAGATGGCTATCCAACCTCTGCTTTAAAATTTCCAAAGATGGAGAACCACCACCTCCCGAGGAAGCCTGTTCCACTGAGAAACCGCTCTGTCAGGAACTTCTTCCGGATGTTTAGATGGAATTTCTGTTGAATTAATTTCATCCCATGTGTTCTGGTCTGTCCCTCTGGGGGAAGAGAGAACAATTCTGCTCCATCCTCCATATGGCACCCTTTTAAATACTTCAAGATGGCTATCAGATCCCCTCTCAGTCGTCTCCTCTCTAGGCTAAACAGACCAAGCTCCCCCAACATTTCTTCATACGTCTTGGTCTCCAAACCCCTCACCATCTTTGTTACCCTCCTCTGGACACGTTCCAGTTTATCTACATCCCTCTTCAACTGGGGTGCCCAAAACTGAACACAGGACTCCCAAGTGAGGCCGAACCAGAGCAGAGTAAAGCGGCACCATCACCGCCTGTGTTCTGGACACAATAATCCATTTGATACAGCCCAAAATCCCATTTGCCTTTTTAGCCACTGAGTCACACTGCTGACTCATGTTCAATACATGGTCTACTAAGACTCCTAGATCCTTGTAACTTGTAACATTATTCCTGGAGATTGGAAAATTGGGGAAGGTAGGGTGGGGTTTCAGGATTAATGGCTAGCTTGCTGGTGTTGGAGAACTGCATGGTTTTATGTATTTTATTTGTACTGCGTTTTAACTATCGTTAGCCGCTGGGAGCTGGCAGGCTGGGAGCAGTGGCCTATAAGTTTATTTAATAAACAAACTTAGCAGAATTGGCCTTGACTAGTATTTGGATGAGAGATCACCAAGGAATACCAGGATTGCGACGCAGAGGGAAGCAAGGGAAAAACCACCTCTGAAAGTCTCCTTTCTTGAAAACCCTGCAGGTTCACCCTAAATCAGCCATGAATTGACAGCAAACAAACGAACAAAAATGGTCATTCCAGGAGAACTACAGCATAAGCATTAGTGGAAGATCACCTGGCCAAGAGTCACAAAAGGGGGCAAAGACGGAGGGGGAAAGGGCCCTGATCTCTGTTTTTAGGCAGAGCTGGAAGACACATATGGAAACCTGTCTAAAAACCCAACAACAACCCTGCATGGTAGAAGAAGAGTTGTTTTTTATACCCTGCATTTCACTGAGGGAGTCTCAAAGCAGTTTACAAACACCTTTCCCTCTCCCCCAAACAGAAACGCTGTGAGGTAGGTGGGGCGGAGAGTGCCTTGACAGAACTGCTCTGTGAGAACAGCGAGCCCAGGGTCACCAGCTGGCTGCATTTGGAAAAGGAGCGAGGAATCAGACCTGGCTCTCAGGATTAGAGGCCACTGCTCTTAACCACAGCACCAAGTTGGTAGTGCAGCACTGCTTCCTCTGTTTTGGAGAGGGATGTATGAGAGAAAGAGGCTTGTACAAGGCCAGTTTATATGGCCAAGACAAGATTTTCACCCTGTGACCTGCTACAGGACATTAGCTTTAAATTAGGAACACAGAAGGATCCTTTAGGTCAGGCTTTCTCAACCAGGATTTTGTGAAACCCTGCGTTTCCCAAGCGGGTGGGAGGTAATTAATTTTTAGATATTTTAAAAACTGTTAAACATTCATTGGGTGATATGACTACATATGGCCCTGTCAACCCCCTCCCCTCTCCCCAAATGGCCAATGGTGGGCCTGGAGGGGGTGGGAAGGGGAGGGGGCCGGGTGGGCGTGTCCACAGCGATGCTTCCCAGTCACATTCTGCACGACTGCACCACTTCTGGGGTTTCTCAAAGCGTAACCAAGTTGAGAGAGGCTGCTTTAGATACTGGAGCACCAACATCTTTCTAAACCCTCTGAGACCAGGTGGGGAAACGTTGGCCTATATTCACTTGGCAATCTTAGATGCTGAACCATTTTTTTTTTAATTGCATCACGGTCCATCCAGGTAGGCATTCAGATACATACTGTGCAGATCTGGGCAACTCGCGAGACCAGAACCTTGCCATAGTACTCAAATTCAATGGCTGTTTCGGTGAAGAACACGTAAATTCTGTCTGTGCTTGTTCTGCTGTCCTGCACCAGAGCCAGGTGAACAAAGGCGGGCTCTGGAACATACAAGCACAGTCAAGGATACAAAACAGACTTCAACCGGGATTATTAACAGTCTTTTAAAAGCAATGCTGTAAATAGTTTCAGAAGACAGCTGTGTTGGTCTATGGTAGAAGAGTGAGCTTCACGTCCCGTAGCAAAAGCTGACAGCCCCAAAATCTTGTTGTTGTCTAGTGTGCTCTTGGACTCAAATCTAGCAATGCTTTAAACGTTTAGCTATGCGGGCAAGGACATTCTGGGGCACATAAACTCATTTATTAATCACTCCCTGCCCCTAGGGAACTCTAATGCTATAAAGGTGGCCACAGTTCTTTCATGCAGAATGTAATGCTTTTGACCTGTTTCCTATGTCATGCTCTGCTCGACACCGTTTTGTGCTTTGACTAAATGGTACCCCCTTTAACCTGTCTCTCTCCAAGGCAAGGGCATGGGATCTCTTTTCAGCAGCTGCTCCCATTCTCTGGACTATTTCGTCATGGCAGCTCCACAACTTTAGGGAAAGAAGGGCTGCTCCAAACCATTGTTATTTTAGAGGGTTTTTCCAGGTGAATGTGATTTATCCAGTGACGGGCGTGCTGGAAAGCCATCAGAAGTGCTCAACCCTTTACTGGAGACGTTTGCTAAGCTGAAGGGTCAAGAGCACAAAACCAAGAGCCTTACCGTTCAGCCACCGTGCCTTAAACTCCGTCCTTAGAGGGTTCTTCAAACTCCGAAGTATAATCGGCTCTGTACCCAAGAAGTTGTTGGAAGTAGCTGAATAGAGTGCACCGTCTGCAGCGGAGGGAAATAGAAAGACAGGTTTTCTTTCACCACCAATTTTACAGGAACACTTGAAATAAAGGATGTGCACAAAGTGTGTATGTGTGGTGTTTTTTTTTTTGGGGGGGGGGTTAGCACCTGGCAAATAAATGGGCAAGAAATGGAGATAGTGACAGATCTTATTTTCCTGGGCTCCAAGATCACTGCAGATGGGGACTGCAGCAAAAAAATTAAAAGACTCCTGGGGAGGAAAGCTATGGCAAATCTAGACAGCATCCTAAAAAGCAGAGACATCACCCTGCCAACAAAAGTGCGTTTAGTCAAGGCTATGGTATTCCCAGTTACAATGTATGGCTGTGAAAGTTGGACCATAAGGAAGGCTGAGTGTCAAAGAATTGAGGGTTTTGAACTCTGGTGCTGGAGAAGACTCTTGCGAGTCCCTTGGACTGCAAGGTGAACAAACCGGTCAGTCCTAGAGGAGATCAGCCCTGACTGCTCCTTAGAAGGCCAGATCCTGAGGATGAAACACCTCATGAGAAGGAAGGACACCCTGGAGAAGAGCCTAATGCTGGGAGCGATCGAGGGCAAAAGAAGAAGGGGACGACAGAGAATGAGGTGGCTGGATGGAGTCACTGAAGCAGTCGGTGCAAACTTAAATGGACTCCGGGGAATGGTAGAGGACAGGAAGGCCTGGAGGATCATTGTCCATGGGGTCGCGATGGGTTGGACCTAACAACAACAACAAAAGATCAAATAAAATAAATAATGCAAAAAGCTGCTCATTGAATCAATGAAAACCTACTAACAATGGTACGAGACAGAAAAGAAAAATCTTCAGTTATGCAGTGAAGATTTTTTGTGCTGTAGTGGCAGCTTCTCCCAGAATAATGTGTCTAAATCAAATCTCTGATGGCTAATCAGAAGCCTAGACGGCCAGAAGCCCCACCCATTTAAAAAAAATATTTGGTGAGCAGGTAGCACCCACCCCATTGGGGACACCTGTGACAGACTTTGCATTGGAAGCAGGATCCTGCAAAAGGCTTCTTTTTATCAGAAGGATGTTTCTAGTCTTGGAGCGTTTTCCCAGTCACTAAAAACTTAGGGGCAATACTCATGAAGCTCCATGGAATTTCATTACTTTTACACTAAAATCTTTCAATACAGGCACAGTGCTGAATGTGCCTCCTGTTTGCTGCACATTTTGTGAATCCTAAGAAAATTCGATTTTCCTCTCCTCCCTGGAGGGAATCTGCAATAACTTAAAGTGGAAGCTCAAAAGACCCATTGGCTTCCTCAACTGTTTCCTGCCTCAAAATGATGATGTTTGAGGTTCAACAAATGCTGTGTCTCTGCCCGCCCGCACTCCTCCCTTCCTTACTGTATTAAAAAAAAATTGAACACGATTGCGTTACAATGCAGTTCCAAAGTAGTACAAGTACAACATACACACTGCATCCGCACCTCCCCTCCAGCAAGACTAAATGTTCAGAAGAACACTCTTTGCAAATTTCATTAAGGGGGGCATTTTTCCATTTTGATTGGATGAGAACACCATTATGTTAGAGTGGAGAGAGCTACTGGGGAGAGTTGCTGCTGACCAGGTGAGGCTATTGTTCTGCCTGGGTGAGGTGATTGCTGGGTAATTGTTGGGAGGCTTAAAAAGGGCTGCTCCTCACCAGAGGCACGAACCTTTGGCGCGAGCCGAAGGGCGAGAGACAAAGGGCTCTTGGCCTGTGGTTCTTGGCTGAGCAATTAGAATCAGTAGATTATATCAGTAGATTATATTTCCCTAGTACTTCCACTGCCTAGACATTACAATGGACCTCCAGGACACTCATCCCATCATCTGCAGTGAGTGTGACATGATTGCCTTCCTCCCAGAAGACAAGATGGACTACAGCTGCCCCAAGTGTAAGCTGGTAAGACTTTTGGAGGAAAAGATTAGGGCACTAGAAAACAGAATTATTACTCTGACCCAAAGTAAGAAAGGGGAGGAGTTCGTAGTCCAGAGCTCTGCAACATGGAATAAAGAGAATAAAGAGAATACAACCAGTCCTGAAGAGGACAAGGAGGTTGACCACAATAGGGAGCCTCTGCAGGCAGTTCGGAAAAAGACTGAACGGCGAAGGGCGAGACAGTTCTCGGGGCCTTTGGAGCTCCAGAATAGATTTCAGGCCCTTGCAGAGGAGGTGCAAGGGTCAACAAGGGAAGAGGTCCCAAAACAAACTCTAAGACAAAGGGAAGAGGCCATGGGGACAGAAGGAAATGGAGTTGAGAAGAAAAAAAAAAAGGAGAGTACAGGTAATTGGAGACTCCCTGCTAAGAGGAATGGATCGCCATGTGGCTGGGCCCGACCCCCTAACCCGAGAGGTGTGTTGCTTGACAGGGGCGAAAATTAAAGATGTTTCAGAAAGGCTGCCCAAACTCCTCAAATCTACGGATCGCTACCCATTTGTGATGGTCCATGTGGGAACGAATGACATGTCCCTGAATACCATCGCTCCTATTAAAAAAGACTATCAAGATCTGGGGAGGAAGCTCAAGCAAATGGGGGCACAAGTGGTATTCTCTTCAATCTTGCCTGTCAAGGGAAGAGGAATGCGTCGGGAGAGGAAGATAATGGAGGTGAATCACTGGCTGCGTAGTTGGTGCCGGCAGGAGAGATTTGGTTTCTGGGACCATGGGATAGGCTTTCTTGAGGAAGGCCTACTAGCACCTGATGGACTGCACTTATCGAAACTGGGGAAGAATGTGTTTGGCAGGAACCTGGGGAGATTCATCAGGAGAGCTTTAAACTAAAGCCACTAGGGGAAGGAGACGATCAACATAGGGAGTGTATGGAAGGAAAACTATCGGAGGCAGCCCAACCGGCAAGGCCAGCTCATAGGGAACCAAAAGTAAAAGGATTCAGATGTCTTTATACTAACGCCCGAAGCATGGGCAATAAAAAGGAAGAGCTGGAACTTCTCATGCTGATGGAAAGGTATGATCTAGTAGGCATCACAGAAACTTGGTGGAATGATTCTCATGACTGGAATGTAATGGTGGATGGATATGAACTGTTCAGAAAAAACAGAATAGATCGAAGAGGTGGAGGAGTGGCACTGTATGTGAAGAAAGGGCTTACCTGTCAGGAAATTCTAGTGAAGGAGAGCATATCTACAGTGGAAAGCATCTGGGTGAAAATAAGCAAGGGGAAAACAAACAGTGTGGTGGTTGGTGTCTGCTACCGACCGCCTGACCAACGAGAGGATGTGGATGCTGCACTTTGTGAGCAGCTTGAGAAAATATCCAAATGGCAGGACCTTGTCATCATGGGTGACTTCAATTTCCCAGATGTGTGCTGGGAAACAAACTCTGTGAAGCGTCCTCAGTCATGCAACTTTCTGACCTGCCTGGCTGACAATTTCATTTATCAAATGGTAGATGAACCCACAAGAGGTTCAGCCATACTGGACTTAATACTGACCAACAGGCAAGAGTTGGTGGATGAGGTGAAGGAGGTGGGGACCCTAGGGGGAAGTGACCATGTCCTCATAGAATTCCTTTTGAGATGGGGAGCCAAGGAAGCTTGTAGCCAGACGCGGATGTTGGATTTTCGTAGGGCAAACTTTAATAAACTCAGAGACATGATGAGTGTCATACCATGGACGAGAATGCTGGAAGGGAAGGGAGCATGTGAAGGGTGGGCGCTACTCAAACAAGAGCTATTGCATGCTCAATCAATGACTATTCCAGAAATACGAAAACACTGCAGGAGCTCTAAGAAGCCTATTTGGATGAACAGAGAACTTCAAGAGGAACTAAGAAAGAAAAGGAAAATGTTCAGGAAATGGAGGGAAGGACAGAGCTCTAAAGAAGAGTACCTACAGGTTACTAGGCACTGTAGATCAATCATCAGAAAGGCCAAATCTGAGAGTGAGCTAAGATTGGCCAGGGAAGCCCACTGTAACAAGAAAAGATTTTTCAGTTACGTGAGGAGCAAACGTAAAGTAAAGGAGGCAATAGGCCCGCTGTTGGGTGCGGATGGACAAACTCTAACGAAAGATGCAGAGAAAGCAGAAAGGCTTAGTGCCTATTTTACATCTGTTTTTTCCCACAGGTCAAAGTGTTTAGGCACATCTAGAGATGGCTGTAGCCAAAGGATAGTGTCTGGGTGGCAGGTTAACATGGATAGAGAGGTTGTCGAGAGGCATTTAGCTGCACTGGATGAGTTCAAATCCCCTGGTCCAGATGAAATGCACCCGAGAGTACTCAAAGAACTTTCCAGAGAACTTGCACAGCCCTTATCCATCATCTTCGGAACCTCTTTAAGGACTGGAGATGTCCCGGAGGACTGGAAAAGAGCAAACGTTATTCCGATCTTCAAAAAAGGGAGGAAGGATGAAGCGGGAAACTACAGACCAGTGAGTCTGACCTCCGTTGTGGGGAAGATAATGGAACAGATATTAAAGGGAGTGATCTGCAAACATCTGGTGGATAATTTGGTGATCCAAGGAAGTCAGCATGGATTTGTCTCCAACAGGTCCTGCCAGACCAACCTAGCTCCCTTTTTTGACCAAGTAACAGGTTTACTGGATCGAGGAAATTCGGTTGATGTCATTTACTTGGATTTTAGTAAAGCTTTTGACAAGGTTCCCCATGATGTTCTGATGGATAAGTTGAAGGACTGCAATCTGGATTTTCAGATAGTTAGGTGGATAGGGAATTGGTTAGAGAACCGCACTCAAAGAGTTGTTGTCAATGGTGTTTCATCAGACTGGAGAGAGGTGAGTAGCGGGGTACCTCAGGGCTCGGTGCTCGGCCCGGTACTTTTTAACATATTTATTAATGATCTAGATGAGGGGGTGGAGGGACTACTCATCAAGTTTGCAGATGACACCAAATTGGGAGGACTGGCAAATACTCCGGAAGATAGAGACAGAGTTCAACGAGATCTGAACACAATGGAAAAATGGGCAAATGAGAACAAGATGCAATTTAATAAAGATAAGTGTAAAGTTCTGCATCTGGGTCAGAAAAATGAAAAGCATGCCTACTGGATGGGGGATACGCTTCTAGGTAGCACTGTGTGTGAACGAGACCTTGGGGTACTTGTGGATTGTAAACTAAACATGAGCAGGCAGTGTGATGCAGCGGTAAAAAAGGCAAATGCCATTTTGGGCTGTATCAACAGAGGCATCACATCAAAATCACAAGATGTCATAGTCCCATTGTATACGGCACTGGTCAGACCACACCTGTAGTACTGTGTGCAGTTCTGGAGGCCTCACTTCAAGAAGGACATCGATAAAATTGAAAGGGTACAGAGGAGAGCAACGAAGATGATCTGGGGCCAAGGGACCAAGCCCTATGAAGATAGGTTGAGGGACTTGGGAATGTTCAGCCTGGAGAAAAGGAGGTTGAGAGGGGACATGATAGCCCTCTTTAAGTATTTGAAAGGTTGTCACTTGGAGGAGGGCAGGATGCTGTTTCTGCTGGCTGCAGAGGAAAGGACACGCAGTAATGGGTTTAAACTTCAAGTACAACGATATAGGCTAGATATCAGGAAAAAGTTTTTCACAGTCAGAGTAGTTCAGCAGTGGAATAGGCTGCCTAAGGAGGTGGTGAGCGCCCCCTCACTGGAAGTCTTCAAGCAAAGGTTGGATACACACTTTTCTTGGATGCTTTGGGCTAATCCTGCGTTGAGCAGGGGGTTGGACTAGATGGCCTGTATGGCCCCTTCCAACTCTATGATTCTATGTTTCTATGTTTCTATGTTATTGTGCATGCTCGGATGTTTTTTTTAAAAGGAAAGGGAGGCGAGGCGGGAGCCAGGGACACCAATTCTCCTGAAGGAAGTGGAAAATGCAAGCCACAAATGGACTCCTGGACAGTCCAGTTTGGTGTAGTGGTTAGGAGTGCGGACTTCTAATCTGGCATGCCGGGTTCGATTCTGCACTCCCCCACATGCAACCAGCTGGGTGACCTTGGGCTCGCCACAGCACTGATAAAACTGTTCTGACCGGGCAGTGATATCAGGGCTCTCTCAGCCTCACCCACCCCACAGGGTGTCTGTTGTGGGGAGAGGAATGGGAAGGCGACTGTAAGCCGCTTTGAGCCTCCTTTGGGTAGGGAAAAGCGGCATATAAGAACCAACTCTTCTTCTTCTCCTGGAGAAAACAGTAAATGGAGAATGCCAGGAGCAAAATTGGGGTCAGTATCCTGAAGTCAATGAAGTGAGAACACAAAGCCCTGGCATGAAAACAGGAGTATGGCCTTAGAATTCCAGCAGGACAGTTGTTTCCCTGCATGGTGTCATGGTTAAGCTGGAAAGCCAGGTTTGATTCTCTACTCCTCCTCCACGCGCAGCCAGCTGGGTGACCTTGGGCTACTCACAGTTGCCCCATCTACCTCATAGGGGGGCTGTTATTGGGAGAGGAAGGGAGTGGGTTTGTAAGTCAAGTGACTTACAAACTGAGAGTCTCTCTCAGGTAGTGAAAAGTGGGGTATAAAACCCAACTCCTCATCCTCCTCATGGTAATGAGAGCCAACAGCACAAATATCCTGTTTTTTGCCTTGCATTACATAGATTTCATAAGGAAACAGGAGGAGATGTAGGTCAAAGACACACGAGCACAACTTCAGAAATCCTGAAGCTAATAAACAGCATGCACACAAAAACAGCCAGATCTCAAAAGGGTAGTGGTGGCGGGGAGAGAATCGCTGAGATTTGAAGGGCACGTCTGTGGTTGCTAAAGGAAAGCAGAGAATGTTCTAACAAGAGTTTTTGCACAAAGACTGCAGTGTCTTTCTGTTTTTTAATGGGGTCAGATCGCACGTGGACAATACATAGTCCGCCCCCAATTCCTCTGAAATCCTAAGCATAGGGGGGACGACTGGGAAATTACGATTAAAGGGGGGAGACGGCAAGTTGAAAGAGCCATCCAAAGGATCGAGTTGAAAGAGGAAACCCAAAATACCATCAGCTGCTAAACCTTTCTGAAAGCATCCGCATCAGTCAACCGGCAGAAGAACAAGTGAACTGGCTGGAAAAAAGGATCAGGTTCCTGGTGGCCTTTTTGAGCAGGCCTTTCTCTCAAAGAACACACCCGTCTCCAAAATGTACTCAAACACCTCATTTGAGCAATTAGCACTTGAAGGTGGTGACTAAGTGGGAAAGACATCGACTCTTGTGCTGGGAAGGTAAAACTTACCGACCATTAAAGAGGCGTGCTTCAGGGTGGGTTCAAATGGGCAGTTTCCTCTGCTTTCCACCACTTCTCCCTGCAGCCTTAACTTTTTGCTGTCAATGACCTATTTAAAAAAAAGGTGGGGGGGAATAGCCAACACATCCATTTAAAAATAGACAACAACTCTCTTTAATGGAATGAACTGCTTTTTACGGGGCTGCTGTGAGGGATAATCTAAATGCTACGAAGTCTACGCAGAGAAAGAAGGTCAGCACGAGAATTAGTGTTGGGCCCCCACAAATGACAGACTGCGGAGGTGTAGAAACAAATGGCGCACACATTTATTTAATTCATTTATACCCCACTTTTCACCCAAAGTGGCGTACATTATGTTCCTGTTCTCTGTTTTATCCTCCTAACAACCCTGTGAGGAGCCTGCTTGGTGTCACGGTTAAGAGTGGTGGCCTCTCATCTGGCAAGCCGGATTTGATTCCCCGCTCCTCCTCCACATGTAGCCAGCTCAGTGGACCTTGGGTCAGTCACAGTTCTGTCAGAGCTGTTCTCACAGAGCAGTCCTCTGTCAGAGCTCTCTTGGTGGGGACCTCCCTCACAGGGTGTCTGTTGTGGGGAAAGGAAGGGAAGGTGGTTGTAAACCACTTTGAGACTTTTTTAAGTCGTGAAAAGCAGGGTATGAAAACCAACTCTTCTTCTTCTTCTTGGCTAGGAGAATGGGACTGTCCCAAAGTCACCCAGTGTGCTTCCGCGGCACAAGTGAGGATTCAAACCTGGATCTCCAAGGTATTTGACACACTTAATCACTGCACCATTCTGGCACTCTGAATAATTTCCATGCTGTATTTCCTCCTTGCTTCTCTCTGCATACATCCATACATTGCTGTATTGCTACTACCATTGAGCCATAGAAATTGTTTACAAATGTGTGCAGAAGACAAGCTAGGTGTGGATGGTGGCTACGGTGCCACAACACGGTAATTATGTAGTGATGTTTGGGTACAATCTCCCCACCCCCCAACCTATGGATACCAGCTCCAGGTTGGGAAATTCCTGGAGATTTGGGTGTGGAGCTTGGGTTCAGCAAGGATCTCAGCAGAGTGCAAGGCCACAGAGTCCCCCCTCCAAAGCAGCCACTTTTCCCAAGGGAACTGATCTCTGCCACCTGGAGATGAACTCTAACACCAAAGAAGCCCCAGGTGGCACCCAACTTCACCAACAAAACAAAACAAAACAAGGATCTTTAGGATGCTCTGGGCGGATCCTGCGTTGAACAGGGGGTTGATGGCCTGTATGGCCCCTTCCAACTCTAGGATTCTGTGATCAGGCCGATGCAATAGCCTAGAGCAGGGATTCCCCCCCAAGGGTCTGTGGATCCCTGGAGGTGCACAGGAGCTCTGGAGGCGGTTCATGGGAACTCTGAAGTAGTGTGGCCTGGGCGGGTCAAGGCTGTCTTCTCAGCTTCTACTCTTCTTTTCACCCTACATGAAGCAAAACCTCCATAGTAGTACAAGTGGTGGGAGGGAGCAAAAGGATGTGGGTAGTGGGTGTGGGTAGTGATGCTACTTGCAGGGGCGTGGCCAGCTGACATCACTTCCGGGGCTCCTCGAAATCTAAAAAAATATTTCAAGGGCTCCTCCACGGTCAAAAGGTTGGATAAGCCTGGACTAGTTTCCCCCAGTTTTGTACTCTGCCCACCTAACCTTAGTCTGTGAAGACAACGGAATCCTATTCTCTGTGCCCAGTGAGAGAGCGAACTGTGAGGCTCTATCACAGGCACTGGATAGAAAAGGATAAAGAGGCCGTCAGTCAGCGCTGCGGTGAATTTATACAACCGTTCCCGTGAAGCCAGTGAAAGGAGTAACCCACGATGGAGAAGGTAAACTCTTTTTTTCAAAAATTAATTTTGATTTTTTTATTGAAGCTTAAACAAACCCACAGAAAAGAAACATATAAAGCAGTGGTCCCCAACCTTTTTATCACCGGGGATCAGTCAACACTTGACAATTTTACTGAGGCCGGGGGGGGGTAGTCTTTTGCCGAGGGACGTCGCCGTCACCTGAGCCCCTGCTCCACTTGCTTTCCCACTGGTGCTCCTGACTTTGCGCTGCCCACTGACGGGCGCTGCCAGCAACAGCTGCACAGTGCCATGCCGAGGGGGAGCCCCATCCATGGCGGCCACCAGAGAGCACGAAAGGTGAGCCAGCAGCAGAGTGGCAGGGCAGCCCCCGAGGCAGCAGCCAGGGAGGAGGACGAGGAGGAGCCGCAGCCCGGTACCGACTGATCCACAGACCGGTACCGGTCCCCGGACGGGGGGTTGGGGACCACTGATATAAAGCATACAAGACATACAGAACAATTACCATACAAAATTTACAAAAAGGAGAAAAGACTTCCCACTGCTTTCATAGCATACTGAAATGAGGAATCTTGTTTGCCAAGAAATGGCAGAATATGTGCCAGGGGTGGCCAAAATGTGGCTCAGTTTGGCCACTCTGAATCAATCTATACAAATAGAACCTTCGTAAAGGTAAAGGTATCCCCTGTGCAAGCACCGAGTCATGTCTGACCCTTGGGGTGACGCCCTCCAGAGTTTTCATGGCAGACTCAATACGGGGTGGTTTGCCAGTGCCTTCCCCAGTCATTACTGTTTACCCCCCAGCAAGCTGGGTACTCATTTTACCGACCTTGGAAGGCTGGAAGGCTGAATCAACCTTGAGCTAGCTGCTGGGATCGAACTCCCAGCCTTATGGTCAGAGCTTCAGACAGCATGTCGGCTGCCTTACCACCCTGTGCAACAAGAGAACCTTCATACACAGGAGCAAAATACCTGGGTCCGTGGTGCTAGAAGCAGGCCACAGGTTCTTGCTATTTTGGGCTGCTACAAAGGTACCTGAAGAAGTGAGCAATGACTCAGAAAGTTGGTACCCTGCCACAAATTTGGTTAGTCTTTCAGGTGCTCCTTGGCCTCTTGCTCTTTCCTACTGAAGAAGTGAGCTAGGACTCACAAAAGCTCCTCCCCTGTCGTAAATGTTGTTAGTCTTTCATGGGTTCCCAGACTCTTGCTCTTTTCTGCTGCTACTGACAGACTAGCACGGCCACCCATCCTGTCTAATCTAAACGATCCCAGATATTTATTCATTGTATCTACCTTTAAAGAAGAAATTAAGATGAATACGTGTGGGAGAACAGATGCAACCAGATAGCACTGAGCTACACGGACCACGAGCCTGACTTCATGTATCGGCTTGAAGCCCCACACTCAACTGTGGAGGCTCACTGGGGGATCGTGATCTACTGAGAGGGTTCCCAGCCTTTTTGAGCTGGTGGGCACCTGTGGAATTGTGACACAGGCCGGTGGGCGCAACCACACATCGGCTGCCACGGGAAGTGGAGCCACACACACACGTGTATGGAAGACGCTCAGGGGCAGGAAACCTTGAGGAGGAGGGCTGTGTGCTCTGGCACGGTTCACCTGCCTTGGCGATCACCAAAGCCACGGAGAGGAGGGGCGGTGGCCCTTCCTCTCCGTGCCACAGCACTGGCCGCCTTGGTGATCGTTGAGGCGGCTGAGCCTCACTGAAGCACACAACCCTATTGAGGAGTTGTTTTTTTTTTAATGTACTGGAGAAAAGGAGGACAAACCCAGCATTGGTTTTGTCATTTATCAAATGGTCGATGAACCCACAAGAGCTTCAGCCATACTGGACTTAATACTGACCAACAGGCAAGAGTTGGTGGATGGGGTGAAGGAGGTGGGGACCCTAGGGGGAAGTGACCATGTCCTCATAGAATTCCTTTTGAGATGGGGAGCCAAGGAAGCTTGTAGCCAGACACGGATTTTCGTAGGGCAAACTTTAATAAACTCAGAGACATGATGAGTGTCATACCATGGACGAGAATGCTGGAAGGGAAGGGAGCATGTGAAGGGTGGGCGCTACTCAAACAAGAGCTATTGCATGCTCAATCAATGACTATCCCAGAAAGACGAAAACACTCTTCGGAACCTCTTTAAGGACTGGAGATGTCCTGGAGGACTGGAAGAGAGCAAACGTTATTCCGATCTTCAAAAAAGGGAGGAAGGATGACCCGGGAAACTACAGACCAGTGAGTCTGACCTCTGTTGTGGGGAAGATAATGGAGCAGATATTAAAGGGAGCGATCTGCAAACATCTGGAGGACAATTTGGTGATCCAAGGAAGTCAGCATGGATTTGTCTCCAACAGATCCTGCCAGACCAACCTGGTTTCCTTTTTTGACCAAGTAACAGGTTTGCTGGATCGGGGAAATTCGGT